>NC_134570.1:125584016-126980266 GCF_050947875.1 Dermacentor variabilis
CCTTATCTGGCTCGGAAAAATGCCTTTTTCCAGAGAAATATTAACCATGTGACTGCGTACCCCAAAGTAAACGCGCAACACATTTTATTTCAGCTGGGCGTATTTCATCGTGCAGCAGCAGCAGCAGCAGCAGCAGCAAGCAGCAAGCAAGCAGCAAGCAAGCAGCAATAAGCAGCAACAAGCAGCAGCAAGCAGAAGCAAGCAAGCAGCAAGCAGAAGCAAGCAAGCGGAAGCAAGCAAGCAGAAGCAAGCAAGCAAGCAGAAGCAAGCAAGCAAGCAGAAGCAAGCAAGCAAGCAGAAGCAAGCAAGCAAGCAGAAGCGAGCAAGCAGCAAGCAGAAACAAGCAAGCAAGCAGCTGCAGCTGGCGGTTATGAGGGAATGGGCGGGACTTCACTGCAGACTTATGTTGTATCCAACTATATATTGGTGCATAGTCTAAGAATGTTCATTCTTCGCCTTCCCACCGTATTTTATTTTGTGGAAGCTGCTCATGCGTCACATGTTCATGTCGGTTACCAACGGCACCTTCGATGGATCTGAAATCGCAACCGTTTATTGTGCGCAGTGTGAGCCTTCCACGGGCTGCTAGGATAGGTTACAAGTGAAGCGCTAAGTCGTTGCAGTACAATTCCTATATGAGATTTTCACCGCATAGAAGCAATAAATGCGTGATGCGCTGGTAGCAACCTGACAAGAAAGTTTGATATTTGATTATAAGGGGTCGTTTGCCTGCACAAGGCACCAACTGTGGCTTAGGTAGCATAATGTCGTCCTTTATGTCTCTCTCGAAAAAAAAATTGAAATGCCATTTTTGAAAAAAAAAACAACAGCAACCTTTTAGACGACCGACAGGGGTAGTCTCTGGAGGTATAAAAGGACGCTGCGAGCTCATAATTTATCGACAAGGGAACTTGACTACTCGGTAAGTAATTTCCCTTATGCTCATGCCATCATATGTGCCCCGAGAAATATGAATGCGGCAGCCATGGTGTATGTGGTCTCAAGGAACTTCGTCTGTGAAGGGTATTCCTAAAACCCTGCGCAGCTCCACGGGGGCGCACAGAATATTAAACAGTTTTACAGTTAGGATGTCAGGGGGACTTCCAGTCGAATTTAGTGTGGTGGTGATGAACGCGGCGTGAATGGGGCAGCCAGTTCTGTATCAAATCTCTAAGAACAGCCTGCAACTGAGCCGCCATCCTAGCCGCGATTCTTTTTAAACATAATTGTTGACAGTTCAAGAGAAAAAGTTGTT
Organism: Dermacentor variabilis; assembly: GCF_050947875.1. Lineage (NCBI taxonomy): Eukaryota > Metazoa > Arthropoda > Arachnida > Ixodida > Ixodidae > Dermacentor > Dermacentor variabilis. Next base: position 125,585,272 of record NC_134570.1, read on the forward strand.
TTGCGTGTGTCTCACTTTAATAAATAACCTATTCGCGTGGTTTATCTTACCTGCAATTAGAATTTTATTGCCTCACGTCGCAGCTAAGAGGAGCCCTAATCGACATTCTGCAAGTATTGCGTCGGAAATTTGTAGCTAAAATCATGTATAGAAACTTTTACGTACGAATACGCTGGCGTCGTCCAAATAATTTCTGCGCATTTTAAAGGAAAGAGGTAGTCGTGACAGCAATAGAAAATTTAGCCTTGTGATTGAACTGAACTGGCGATGCTGCAACTACAGACCGTTTTACCGAAAGCGTCGCACGTTTTGCGATAACAGTGCCATCGGACGCCATGGTGGTACGTGGAATTGTGCTGAGGGGCGCACATGGAAAGCACTCTAGATGACGAGTAGATAGTTTTCATGTTTTCTTGAGAGCTCTCAGCACGTTTGCCTTTTTTAATTTGGGAGCTTCTTAGCGTGTCGTTACCAAGATTTGATCTTCAACAGAGCTGCAATATCGAGTGGCGACGTGTCTAGAGGCACTGCCCCAGCTCTCTCCACGATCGAAATAGCAGCTGAGTTAAGTCTGAATATTCGCTATAGGCAACCGCTGAGCCGCGCGTTATTATTATATGTCTAGCCTTGAACACTAATAATGTATCATTCAGGCTATAACAATCAATGCTATCACCGTGTGCCATGACCTAGGCCACACAAATGTACTTCCCAACCCAAGTAGCTAGCTGAGCCCCGAAGAAAGAGCTTTGGTAGCGTTCCATGCTCATAAAACTTTTGCAATACAATTTTTAAGCATTGTTTACCTTGCACCCGTGCATGAAGTTTCACATAATAAAGAAGTGTAACATACCTCGACCGGAAGGGTCTTTACCATGGGATACCCGATAACACGACCTGGTAACAGTGGCCCCGAATATGCCACGACCAACCAGACGCAGTTGGACGCCTCGAAAAAATTGCGCACTTGTCGAGTGATGCCTGTGCAAGGGCACTTCGCCGACTCGAGAAAGATAAAGAACTAACTACTCTCTGCAACAGCAACCATATTTTCTGAAGTAATACAGCGTGCTATGCGTTATTAGCGGTGTTTGTCACAGAACTTGCCGGCGAGTTTTGGAAGAACGGGAAAGCCTATGTGTACTAGGGGCGGCCGGCACATGATGAGCATGGCTATGCTTAGAGAATGAACTTTGACTTCCGTCGTCTGCACGTTGTGTTTCAATAATGGGTCCTTTGTTAACTATAACCAGGGTGTTGGTTTCTAAGCATGATTAACTCAGAACAAATTTGAATCTTACGACGCCAATGCGCGTGCACGAACAAATAGTTGACTTAGTCCTTTCCCAATAGTTCACAGACTACAATAGGCAACTTTTGTTCCTATTGCAATTTGATTACGGGTTCCTATTTCTTTGCCGTGCGCTCACTGGAAACAAAACCGTTCGTCGATACATGCGACGAAGCTGATGGTGTTAACTTCTATGCAATTATGCCGGCAAACCAACGGCGCAGTAGTCCTCAACCGCGGTGGCGGAGTTCACGGTGTCGCCGCAGTTCAAGGGGCGCTTCACATTCGCTTTGAAAGTTATTTTCACAGCCGAATACGGTACAAGTGTTAACCTGTTGACCTTAAGTAATCTAGCAACTTAAGAATAACCAACAGGACACGTTAGAATAACATAATTTCGCATTCACACCGCCACCGTTCCAAGCTGCTACTGGGAGAGCGCTGCCAACCGCGGAAATGAGCTTTTCCTTGATTCGAATATAAAAATTTCCCAAGATTTTTATAGACATTTGCTGAATCTGGTTGTTGTAGATTGCCGATATAATTTTTACTGAAAAAAATTGTATCAGCCACTCAAGTTTACAGCAAATTTTGTAGTACAAATTTATTGTAATTTTTACATGTCAATTAAAATAATTTTTCAGCGCGTTTTCAAATAATCAGATAACGAAGTCGCGGGACTCAAGCTGAAATCATGCCGCAGTGCAAGTGGTTATGCCTTTTGCTTGAAGCCTTTTGCTTGAAGCCATATTCTCAGAAGAAGACGTCAGCATGCATGTGCTTCGTTCTATGTAGTTGTTTAGTAGCAAGACCTAAGTGCCAATATTACACCAAACCTTACTCGAATTGTAAAGAACATCGACAGCATACCCCCTCACAGCACGTAAGAGTATCGCAATAATGCGCCGCTTCACGACACACGTTTCAAAGGTGTAAAACCTTTTTCAGTGCCATGTACGGACATAGCACTACCATACTTACGCACTTACGCGTCACTTCCAGGGAAGCACAAAGTTACGCGGCCAATTTATATCGTTCCTCCGAAGCTCACTTAACAATGTGTCGGGAATGTGTCCAAGGTTGCTCTGCATGTGGGCAGTTCTCTGTTAATCTTAGCATATACGTGAATAGTCTACTGCTTAACGCTATGCACGACCGCAGTGTCGTGCTCGGCGATGGCTATACATGTCCAGTTACGCCCTGATTTGCCCTTGTTGCATTGTTTGGTGTCCCACCTTAGATTGCTTTGAAGGTTGCAAATAAATATCCTATTCAGAGTGCACGGACTTCGATAAAGCCTTTATAGCGGTGCAATTGGCAAAGTCGAAGTCGCAGTACTTCGTTACATGACTTAAGGAAACCGCGTACTGTTGTTTACTGGGCAAGATGCATGCACAGGACTGCGGTCCAATCAAAGTAATAGTTCAGATGCTAGACCGAATGTTACCTGGAAGCGACTCAAGTCAAAATGCACCACCGTGCCAACAGTTTTACCGTTTCAATATCTTGGCACGGAGTTTCTCTAGATTAGGTAAAATTTGTCCATTTCTCTAAACAATGCGTAACATCTCTACATCCAAGGAAATTTACCTACAGTTCGCAGCACTGCACTGGGACAAACGGCAGTCGGCATATACCCGCGCGAGCAGGAGAGCGGCGAGGCGTACTGGCTCGTGGCTACCTTCCTCGTCGCCAATAAATAGTTCTAGACGCAGGTACTACAATGAGCGGGTGCGACATGTGCTGATGCCCTTAAATTTGTAGCGCCCTTGAACGCCTTAACACGCTTCGCAGTGCCGCTCCGTTGCCCGTACAAGGAGGTGCTAGTAAAATTTCGCCACTTTCCAAGTGTAATCATTGACATTTTCTTGCACTTTTTAATGGGAGGAGAAGAAATATAAGGGATGTCATGTAAACATTATTTATTGTGGCTTTTGTTTGTACCCTCCAATTGTCACAAATTAAGACGAAAATGTCGATCTAGAAACTAAGGCCTGGTTTGAGCAACATTGACAGTTGAATAATAAAAAAATACGCCTCCATTTTATCCTGTGAAAGTGGACAAATCCAGCTTTTCTGGATATGTACCAACTAGCGCCCCAAGCGGCCCTGGCACGAAGCTAGCGCGTTTTCAATGGAATGAGTGGGTTTTTCGCAAATAACAAAACTGCAGGTTGATTATTCAAGAAAGGTCACAGACATGTTCTGAAAGAAAATCCACACGAACCAAATGTACTGATCACGCTGTGGCAGGCAAGAATTTTGTTCCCAGAGAGGGTAAATATTCACAAATGGAAGCCTATGGAAACGACGAAAATTTGTACCCAATTTCCGATACATGAACTGTAGCCATGATGCAACTATGTTGAATATCGTAATAGCCGCTGCAGCGTATGTTGTACGGAGATTCAGCTTTCGATTGATGCCCATCTCGACTGCGTACACGTGGTGTAACACTGTTAAGAAAAAGAAATTTTGGAACACAGGCGTGCATGTTCACGTGGTATCTGTAAAAACCCGAGCATATCACATACCGCAACCTCGGTAGCCGTATAGCCGGGTCATTTCATCGCTAGCACCTATCGTTCCGCGTCATGCTGGCAGCAGTTTGATCCCCTGCTTCGTGGTAACTTTCTTATTAATGCCACGTAGAACTGAGTTTGACAGCCTCCCACTAGATGGCCGAAGCACAAAACTCAATAATTGGTTTTGGTTTTTTTTCAAGAGGGCTCTTCAAATATTGTATTTTATATTTTCACTTTCTAAATCATTCCAATGAATTGCTCATTTCTGAAGTCATCACTTTAGTATGAGATTTTATTCCTTGGGCAACAAAACAACAAACATAAGCTTGGCTTTGAGTTACGTTAAGGATACTATAATGCCTTGTAGTATGGACATATGAATTCTGGACATTGCACCTTTATCACCCTGTGGAACTTCACGGCAATGCACATGCGTAACTGAATGATAAAAATTTTAAGCAATTGTATTTCTATATAATGGCCGAGTATCAACAAGTTCCAACTGTCTGCATCAAGACGGTAGTCCTTTGTAACAACTTATGCATTTACGGCACTGAGTCGGAACATTGGCAGTGCGGTAAAGCAGTGTTTTGGCCGGGGATGGGCGGTTATGTCACACGACAGGAGCAAATAGTTTTGAACCCTCTCAACAGAGGGCACATTGACTTGAAGAAGCGCAGAAGGTAAACCATAAGGCGATTTAATACAGCTGTAATTTTGAACGCTAATTACAGAGCGAGTGTAATTTAGTCTGTTTGCACGCGCATATCTTTATGATGCAACAGTGAAGGAGAGGGAGTGAATATGGGTGTGCGCACCTTGAACGTGCGTGCGTGCCTACTTGTACTTGCGCGATGGCGCGTATTTGTGTCTCAGTATTTGAAAATGCGCGCGCACGAGTACGTGTATGCGTGCGCGAGCATACGCATGTTAGTGTGTGCGTGCAGTTCTGTGCGCGTGCGTGCGTGTATGCATGGGCGCTTGTAAATGCGAATGCGGGGAGCATTTGTCGTATATCTGTGTGTTTACGTTTGTTTGAGTGTGTGCGAACGTGCATGCGTGCGCGCGCATTTGTGTGTGTGTGTGCGCATGCGTGTGTGTGCGTGTGTGTATGTGTGAGCGAGCGAGCGAGCGAGCTGGCGAGCACCTCCCCGCTTACACCTGCTCTTGCGGATGAATGGGATACAGGATTTATTTAAACCAATATTGAAAATTACGAGACAAGAACGAATGAGATTGCATTTATGGCATTAGCCCTTTCTAAAAGCGAAATCAATGCAAAAAAAGAAGAAAAGAAAACGCAGTTCCCTTCCACTCTACGAAGAGGTATCACCAGCGGAGCTGTGTATATGGGTCTCTTAATGGTGAGCTCCACATCAGCCGCGGGTCGGCCCGGTATCGCACTGTCTTCGGGATTTTGTTCTACACGCGGGGACGATAGTGGGGAAAGTAGCCCTTAAGAGGAAGCTTTAGCTCCGGTGCTCCAACATATAGACACGTAAAGGAGAATTCGTATTTCTCGGCAAGCACTGCACGACGTTTGACGAGGTTTGTTGCATTTAAAAGAAAAATTAAAAATTTAGTGTCCGTTGGTTTAGCATTTTTGATCTGGCCGTCATTTTTACATTAAAATTCGACAAATATTGTAACTTGTCACGAAACAAAACTATCAGGTTTACAACTCTGTCTTTTGAAAATGAAACATGATATCACAATTCTATGTATTGCATCTAACTGTATATCTAAAGCGGACAAAATTGGTAGGTTAAACATCATTTCCGAAAAAAATTAGTTATAAAGAAATACAGCTTTTGGCAAGCCTTTGTACACAACGTAACCAATTCACGTAAAATTGACATATCGAATTTGTCCGCTTTGAATGATATAATGGATGCCATTTACAGAACGGCGATATCTGTTCTTGATGCAGAGCTATTAATTTGTGGAGTTCCTGCTTTTCTTGGCCCTTTTTTCGTATTTCTGTCGCACTTTAGAATTTTCGAAAATTCGATTTCCGAAATGCAGGCCCTACATTGAACTTCCGCTACCAACAGTGACTAGAATTAGGCTTTCTCTCTCAAATGCAACCAATTCTATTACCATGGGTTCAGCGGTTACTTCAGAAAAGCGTTTCCTTTTTACGTGTATTTGAATCAGCCGAGTTGGAGTTGGGTCCGAGCTCAAGCTTGCTCTTAACGGCGTCGCTGTAAAACAAAACAAAAAACAATTAAAGAAGAAGAAGAAAACGCGACAACCGTCAATATCGCCACCCCAGATTTCGTGACGATATCACCGTCACCATCAGCACTGCTTCGTGAGCAGCTACCAAGCTGTTTACTTTCGTCTTCTTCCTTTCCTCGGTGGCAGCGCATTGCTTTGAAGCCAGGGATGAGCTAAATCTGCACCATCATTGCGTCATGCACCGCTTCTGCGACCATGCACGCTTACGGCCTCACGCGTTCATTGCTATATTGACAATTAAACTTTAGTGTGCTTGCCTTCGAAAAAACAGAGTGTTTATAAATGGAAAGCGGACTGGCCACAACGAACATGCTCAAGGGGCCATGCTAATGATGACAGCATCGAAAAATGTTTGATGCGGCCAGGTTGAATTTACAGATTTGCAAGGATTGTCTGATAGGCTAGTTGCTTTATTATTACGGAAAGAACAGCGCTTCAAGTTGTTAGCGCTGTGTGTGTGTGGTTCCTCCTTTGTGTCCCGTCTTGAAGCGCTGTTCTTTTTCATGACTTTACGAATCCTCTTTTCCTGTGTCAGTTAAGCTTTGCTAGAGGGTTTAGTCGGAAACTGTTTGTTTTCATGGCTCTTACAGAAGCATATTTAATCAAATTTTCTTCTTTCGGCTGGATAATCTCGAGGACAGGCTCTAAACTGCTTATTTTATTTAGCCGCCTACGTTCAATTACCGAAAATATATTTACGTAGCTCTGTTAATTACGCACATAACTGCTCAATTGCTCCACATCAAGAGGTTACCAATCTGCACAACCGTATGATAAAATGATGTCACCAATACTTATATTGGCTGAGTAGTTTGGTGCAGTTTAAAGCAGCCGGCATATTGATGGTGGTGTAGGCATTTTATAAAGCAAGTGTGAAAGTTTGCACAGGTTCTTTGGGCGCAAATCAACTTAATGAGCTTAAGCACATGTGCCCAACTTTGCACTTCTGCCTTTATAACTGATTCACCTACATTATACAGGAAGCACTTCAGCGCTACGGTATATCACAGAAAGTGTGCGAGAACATTGTGCGCGCTCCCGATTAGATTTCTGAGCGTTGCTGGCATCAAGCTCGGTTCCCTGCATCATCAGGAATAAAAACAGCTGCCTGAGACAACGCATTGGGTACACTTTAAATACTTGGTAACATATGGATCAGCGCGGATATGTACGTTCGAACGAAAAGTACTGAAATATTAAAATGAGGGTTTTGCTGCATATATTTTGGCTGTTTAATGTTAAGATTTAAAGAAAAAATACAGTGATTTTGTGACAAAAAAGCCGACATGAAATAAGAGCTCCGACACAGTACCCGTGGTGTAATTGGCCCCTGGACTTCAGGGCTACATTGAACCACGAAATGCTGGTTTGATAAACACCAGTAATTGGATAGTGCTTAGCTCTTCAATTTTGGGTATGTCGGCGCCGCTGTGCAGTCTTGGAGGCCCTTTGTACCGCGAGCGCTATGTTTCAGAGAATAATCAAAACAACTGTACACAATTTCTTTTCGGAGGGAACTGAGCTTTTTTTTCTTAGCGTCTAACCACTGTTCCAAAGTTGTCGCTTAGCTCAAGACGCACCATCATATGTTTCTAATATCAAGTATGTTGTCATGGATTCAATAGCGAAAGAACCTTGTCTTACCAAATTGTGCGCGCGAAGCCAATACTGGCGTACATTCTCCATCACATTTGAAGATCCGAGGTTGCAGTGCAATTTACGAGCATTCCAATCCGATAAACCGACGCCGTGATCAATAGATCCGATTCAGGGGAAGCACTACTTTGCGCGCAGCCATCGTTGTGCTTTGAGTGTTATTTTCTTTTACAGCTCAAGCTCACCTTACAATGAGTTATACTCGTGACTTGTTCTTCACATCACTACAACTTGAAAATATAGTGTAGAAGGATCGACATTTGGGCGAGTTGGTACTGGTTGAACACCTTCAAGGGGCAGCGCAATAAGACGATGACAGAAGGCAGGAACACACAGGACAGCGCTGAACTGACAACTAACTTTATTCGAAGGCACACACACACACTTATGTACACAACCCATAACCACGTGCTCTCCCATCTATGGCGTGATTATCAGTGCGCAGGCAAAAACACGCAAAACCATTTAATCTTATGCTACGCTATGAGACAGCTTGAAAATTCAAATTCACTGTCATGAAAATTTAACGATGGCACGCTTACACAACGCGACCCTTTTTTCCTGATATAGTAGGCCTCAATAATCTCCTGCCTTGCTCGTGGCCGCATTATGAATATTTTGGCAAATGCCCAGGCGCCTCAATTTAATTTAACCACTAAGGAGCGCGCAGCGCTTCATGACCTGATGTCTGACGCATCGGTCGTGGTCCTGGAAGCTGGTAAGGGCGGAGGTATTGTAATAATGAACCGCAAGGACTACTATAGAAAAATGCAACTGCTTTTGGATGATCCTCTGCACTTTCAGAAGATGCAGCACGACCCCACTTCCACGTTGGTCGACTATTTACGCAGGTTAAAAGCGAAAGGAAGGGTTGACCAGACGCTGTACCGTCGACTTTTTTCGTCTGACGGAGCAACGCCGAGAGCCTACGGGTTGCCAAAAGTTCACAAAGACGGCTGCCCCCTACGCCGTATTGTTTCTTTTGTTGGGTCGCCTACATACAACTTGTCTAAGCTTTTGGTCGAAATTTTAAAGCCACTTGCGGAAGGGAGCACGTTCACGGTCAAGAATTCTAAAGAGTTTGTTACCGCGGTACGACAGCAGCAGCTTCGGGATGACGATGTTATGGTATCATACGACGTTGTGTCCTTGTTCACGAATGTGCCGATAGCATTGGCTACGGATAATATTGAGAAACGCCTGCAGGATGACTGTACTTTAGAAAGCCGTACTTCCCTGACTGTCGACGACATCATGATTCTACTTAGGTTCTGCTTGAAGCAAACATATTTTACGTTTGCCGGTACCGTGTATCACCAGATAGAAGGCGTCCCGATGGGTAGTCCTGTTTCTGTAATCGTGGCTGATCTGTTAATGCAACACGTGGAAACGGCTGTAATGACGTCCTTGCCCTTCGCTGTCAAAATGTACTGTCGCTATGTAGATGACACCTTTGTGATTGTCGAAAAGAAAAACCTGCATGCCATGCATGAGGCGCTTAATGCCGTCCATCATGCCATTCAATTTACATGCGAGACGGAGAATAATGGCAGCCTAGCTTTTCTAGACGTGTTGGTACGACGGAGCGAAGGAGGTTCGGTGGAGACATCCGTATATCGCAAATCTTGCGATAGCGGGAGTGTGCTGAGTTTTGACTCCCACCACCCTATAGAACACAAACATGCCGTGGTACGTACGCTTCTGTCCCGTTGCGATGCGCTCTTGTCAACGCAAAGTTTGAGGGAGCAAGAATTAACGAATGTTGCCGCTCTCTTGCATAAACGGAGTTACCCTGAGCGCTTTGTCAGTGATACGCAGCGCCGCATGCAAAAACCCCGCCAGAGCAAGGCCGAAAGGCTAGCTTCCTTTGCGTGCATCCCGTTTGTCCGCGGTGTATCAGAAGCAGTGCGCAGGGCTTTACGCCCTTTTGGTGTTCGAACTGTGTTCAAACCCTCGTACACATTGAAAAATGTGTTCCCGAAGCCAAAGGACCGCACACCTCCGGACGAACAAAGTGGTGTCGTCTACAAGGTCGACTGCTTGGACTGTGGTACCAGCTACATTGGTGAGACGGGGCGGCGACGTCGCACTCGACTCAAGGAACATTTACGAGATGCTACGAAAGCCACCCATGCTACACGTGCCAAGACGGAATTGGTTGATCATTGTTTATCAAAGGGACACATGTTCGATTTTGACAATGTAACCACGCTAGCACGGGAACACCGATGGGGCCCGAGAAAATTTGTGGAATCATGGTTCATCCGTCGTAATCAATCTTCATGCAACTCGAACCGTGGCCCCCTGCCGGATGTTTATGGCAGTTTCATAGATAAATAGGATGTATTTCCCATTTGTTGCCATTTATGTACTGACGATGCCACCCGCATAGGTGGCGAAACGTCTACTATGTTTGTTGTTAGTTTTCGTTGAGTAAAGCCAGTGAAAACAACACTTTGAAGCATATCCAAGTCAGCAATATATTAGCAACCATGTTGTCGTTTCTATGCAAGGAGGTTTGTGCTTAAAGTTCTTGACTGCCATTCCCAGCCGCCAGCAACGTGAGCGCGTGAAGCCGCCGGCGGCCACATTGCTAGAGCCCGCAGTGTACGCCTGGCGCTCCCTGCGCTCGCTGTTCTACTATGAAAAATAAAATTAAACCATTTGAGAAGCATATTAGTCCGCCGTTGCGTGTCGCTGTTGTCGAAAAAAATGTGTCATGGTGGCGGGTGCCTTGTGTTCCGTGTATAAAAAGCGGCGCGAATAGAAAAACAGTCGTATTTTCTGTTTTCATGACTCAGTAACCGGCCGCGTGTATCGGCAGTGTGATGCCCTTTCATAGATACCTGGTGTCAGCCCGTATTGGCAGCGACATGACCTCGAAATATAGCATGCAGGTGCCAATTCTTTAAAAAACACACTATTTGCCTGAATGAGCGTTGAAGTCGCTGATGATGACGCTGTTGCTACTTTAAAGTTAGGAATGAGCGTTTTTGGTTTAACCCTCGAAAACAAGAAGTACAATGATAGGTCCAATTTTTGTAGGCGTTTCAGTTTTAACTGAAAAGACTCGGTCAAACCAAATTTACAATAAAGCTTTGGCGACGATGTGCACGCAGGCGCTAGCCCACATGCGCTCCAATCAGAGTAGCCTGCCAAAGTTGCGGTCGTTGTGTCAGCTAGCGGCTGAAGCAATCTGATTTTTTTCGTTTCGGCGCCCGTTCGGCCTGCGTCTGCGACGAAAAGGAGACATGGGAAGGCAGATAAACAGGAAGTGCTAGGGGAGGGGGAATGGTAGCGTAATGGTTAGCGGGCCCCGCTCCCAAATACAGTATGCTGCGAATACATGGGCTCGAACCCCTGTGGTTTGTTTGTGATGACATCTTTCTGCGCTCTCTGGTGACACGGAAGTTCACAATGCGGCGGCAGTCTGCAGACAACGGTTGCCCTCAGCGTAACAGAATAAGCGGGCATGCCAGGTCACACCTAAAGCCGGAAGTATATTCGGAGGAAATACAGTATGCTCCTGTAGACACAAAAAAAAGTGATGAATAACGAGCGGTGTTGTTGAGCAAGGCTACATACCGATAATGTCACAAAGGACAGGACCACGCTCGTGTCCCGATGATCCGCGGGAATGGACATCGACAGCATGTCAACTAGCATTTAATTGATACATCATTAAGGTCGTTGCGTGTTTGTGTTGTGTCTAGCACAAGCGAGTAGTGTAAGAGATGACACTGGAGAGAAAGCGGTGAGGCGGATGCGTAGAAAAGTACTAGAGGACAGCTGTATTGAAGGTCAACGTCATGTTGAAGAAAGCCTGCGCATTCAGTTGCGGAGGTCGCCAGAAAGGCTTGAGTGGTAGCATACCGTTAGGCGTAATTGGTTACCACAGCAATAGACACACACTTTGCGGAAATAAACAGAGCGAAGGAACCCAGTGAGTTGGACGGCCTTTACGAGCTCTCATCATCATCATCATCATCATCAGCCTGGTTAGGCCCACTGCAGGGCAAAGGCCTCTCCCGTACTTCTCCAAAAACACCGGTCATGTACAAATTGTGGCCATGCCGTCCCTGCAAACTTCTTAATCTCATCCACCCACCTAAATTTCTGCCCCCCCTGCTACGCTTCCCTTCCCTTGGGATCCAGTCCGTAACCCTTAATGACCATCGGTTATCTTCCCTCCTCATTACATGTCCTGCCCATGCCCATTTCTTTTTCTTGATTTCAACTAAGATGTCATTAACTCGCGTTTGTTCCCTCACCCAATCTGCTCTTTTCTTATCCCTTAACGTTACACCTATCATTCTTCTTTTTATAGCCCGTTGCGTCGTCCTCAATTTGAGTAGAACTCTTTTCGTCAGCCTCCAGGTTTCTGCCCCGTAGGTGAGTAGTGGTAACACACAGCTGTTATATACTTTTCTCTTGAGGGATAATGGCAACCTGCTGTTCATGATCTGAGAATGCCTGCCAAACGCACCCCAGCCCATTCTTATTCTTCTGATTATTTCCGTCTCATGATCCGGATTCGCCGTCACTACCTGCCCTAAGTAGGTGTATTCCTTTACGACTTCCAGTGCCTCGCTGCCTACTGTAAATTGCTGTTCTCTTCCGAGACTGTTAAACATTACTTTAGTTTTCTGCAGATCAATTTTTAGACCCACTCTTCTGCTTTGCCTCTCCAGGTCAGTGAGCATGCATTGCAGTTGGTCCCCTGAGTTACTAAGCAAGGCAATATCATCAGCGAATCGCAAGTTACTAAGGTATTCTCTATTAACTTATATCCCCAGTTCTTCCCAATCCAGGTTTCTGAATACCTCCTGTAAACACGCTGTGAATAGCATTGGAGAGATCGTATCTCCCTGCCTGACGCCTTTCTTTATTGGGATTTTGTTGCTTGCTTTATGGAGGACTACGGTGGCTGTGGAGCCGCTATAGATATCTTTCAGTATTTTTACATACGGCTCGTCTACACCCTGATTCCGTAATGCCTCCATGACTGCTGAGGTTTCGACAGAATCAAACGCTTTCTCGTAATCAATGAAAGCTATATATAAGGGTTGGTTATATTCCGGACATTTCTCTATCACCTGAGTGATAGTGTGAATATGATCTATTGTTGAGTAGCCTTTACGGAATCCTGCCTGGTCCTTTGCTTGACAGAAGTCTAAGGTGTTCCTGATTCTATTTGCGATTACCTTAGTAAATAGTTTGTAGGCAACGGACAGTAAGCTGACCGGTCTATAATTTTTCAAGTCTTTGGCGTCTCCTTTCTTATGAATTAGGATTATGTTACCGTTCTTCCATGATTCCGTTACGCTCGAGGTCATGAGGCATTGCGTATACAGGGTGGCCAGTTTCTCTAGAACAATCTGTCCACCATCCTTCAACAAATCTGCCGTTACCTGATCCTCGCCAGCTGCCTTCCCCCTTTGCATATCTCCCAAGGCTTTCTTTACTTCTTCCGGCGTTACCTTTGGGATTTCGAATTCCTCTAGACTATTTTCTCTTCCATTCTCGTCGTGGGTGCCACTGGTACTGTACAAATCTCTATAGAACTCCTCAGCCACTTGAACTATCTCATCCATATTAGTGATGATATTGCCGGCTTTGTCTCTTAACGCATACATCTGATTCTTGCCAATTCCTAGTTTCTTCTTCACTGTTTTTAGGCTTCCTCCGTTCCAGAGAGCATGTTCAATTCTATCCATATTATACTTCCTTATGTCAGCTGTGTTACGCTTGTTGATTAACTTCGAAAGTTCTGCCAGTTCTATTCTAGCTGTAGGCTTAGAGGCTTTCATACATTGGCGCTTCTTGATCAGATCTTTCGTCTCCTGCGGTAGTTTGCTGGTATCCTGCCTAATGGAGTTACCACCGGCTTCCATTGCACGCTCCTTAATGATGCCCACAAGATTGTCGTTCATTGCTTCAACACAAAGGTCCTCTTCCTGAGTTAAAGCCGAATACCTGTTCTGTAGCTTGATCAGGAATTCCTCTATTTTCCCTCTTACCCCTAACTCATTAATCGGCTTCTTATGTACCAGTTTCTTCCGTTCCCTCCTCAGGTCTAGGCTAATTCGAGTTCTTACCATCCTGTGTTCACTGCAGCGCACCTTGCCGAGCACGTCCACATCTCGTATGATGCCAGGGTTAGCGCAGAGTAGAAGTCTATTTCATTTCTAGTCTCGCCGTTCGGGCTCCTCCACGTCCACTTTCGGCTATCCCGCTTGCGGAAGAAGGTATTCATTATCCTCATATTATTCTGTTCCGCAAACTCTACTAATAACTCTCCCCTGCTATTCCTAGTGCCTATGCCATATTCCCCCACTGCCTTGTCTCCAGCCTGCTTCTTGCCTACCTTGGCATTAAAGTCGCCCATTAGTATAGTGTATTTAGTTTTCACCCTACCCATCGCCGATTCCACGTCTTCATAGAAGCTTTCGACTTCCTGGTCATCATGACTGGATGTAGGGGCGTAGACCTGTACAATCTTCATTTTATACCCCTTATTAAATTTCACAACAAGACCTGCCACCCACTCGTTAATGCTATAGAATTCCTGTATGTTACCATCTATATTCTTATTAATCAGGAATCCGACTCCTAGTTCTCTTCTCTCCGCTAAGCCCCGGTAGCACAGGACGTGCCCGCTTTTTAGCACTGTATATGCCTCCTTTGGCCTCCTAACTTCACTGAGCCCTATTATATCCCATTTACTGCCCTCTAATTCCTCCAATAGCACTGCTAGACACGCCTCACTAGATAACGTTCTAGCGTTAAACGTTGCCAGGTTCATATTCCAATGGCGGCCTGTACGAGCTCTGACATAGTTCAAAAAATGAAAGCGGGGAAGCATGACGCACAAAAAAGTATATGCCAAGAGTAATCAGCGTGGTCAGACTTGCGCGACGCGCCATCGTGGCCTGCTACCAGGACACAATGGAGCAACGGCGAAGTTAATTTGAATTGTGCGCTTGAGAGTAGAAACGAGCACATCAGAGACGTCTGAGGGACGTCTCTACGGTACAAGAGCACACCCTCGGCCCCCCAAGAAACGCACAAAAGTAAGCTTGCGAATAGCGGCATCATAAGCTCGAGTACTACGGCGCTTGTTGATGTTGTTCAGGAGGACGTCAACATTTTATTCAGCGTTTATTTCCCAGAAAATGAGTTCAAGTTACATTTATTTGGATTAGAATGGCGGGCGCAATCAGAGAAAAATTGAAAGCATTTCTTTAGAATTGCCTTAGTACTCTGTGTTGATTACGTACGATAATGATAGCAACAATACAACATTTTTTGAGAATATATTTCGAAAACAAGTTAACTTATTAATGCAGTGTAGTAAAAAGGAAGTACGTCCACATTGTAACTACGGCGGGCACAAATACTGAACAGGCTAAAAAACAGTCTTGTAAGTTTGTAGTGAACTAGATAGACCGTTCGCGTCTTGTCAACAGGATAATTTCGGTCCTGAAGGCAGAAAACGTAGTGGGCAATTAAGTTGGCCATATGACTCTCAACGCTTAGAAATCCCGCAAAGGATGCGTAGATGCCCCGACGACACGCCACTGTACGCTAACAAATGAAGACAACTCTTTAAAAGTGAACCTTTTTTTGCTTCTTCCTTCAACTTTTCCACTGGTGCTGGTGCTGCTTTGCACGCCGTCCCGGAGGGGAGTTCAGAGCATGCACATACAAGGAAGGAGCGTGGAAAAGAGGAAAGGCGGCGCAAGAAACTCGTTCAGACCTTTCCATCGCGTCACGTGTGCATATAGTCCTCTGAAGCTCCCTAGATCAGCCGCTTAAGAACTGTAATTATCCATGAACCCAACAAAACGCATTGCCAGCTGTTTAGTTAGCTCCTCTATTTTCGCAGCAAGGTGTGTACTTGACTTGTCAAGTTTGTCAAAGTGCTGCTGTAACGGGGTTGTTTCGCAACAGGTGCTTTACAGCAGTCAACAGCGGATATCACAGGACGGAAAGTGTCCACAATCTGGTCTGCCGTCGTCTCTAAGGCCTCAACAGAAGACGTCGTTCTTCGGCGGCTAGTTCCATGGCGTCGAGAAGAAACTTCGTAGACACATACAGTTGTGATATGGCATTCTGTCCGAGGTCGCCAACTTGTAGAACAGAAGGCCCACAAAGAATGGCCATTTATTCAGCAGGTGACTGCGTTGACATCGCTGCTACCATCGTGAAGCCTATATGCCTGATGGCACTAGTCCAGTTTCTTCTTCCAGCGCGGGGCTCTAAGCGTACCCTACACTACACTAGTAGAAACGCTCGAAAAGAGGTTTATGTTTGATTTCACGGCTAAAAGAATTATGTTTTCTGGTATATTCACATTACAGTGTGATGCCATCACTTCTGTAGGCTGTGTTCAGGCTGTATTTAACTATTTTTCTGGCGCATCTTACGTCGAGGAATTTAATATGTGTGTGACGCCATTGTGCAATGTGTAAGGCCTGCGTGGTTGCGGTTCAATAATTTTTCACCGAACGGTGTCTCACACTATACGCTAACGCCTTATTTTCTTTTTTTTTTTTGCAAAACGGAACCCTTAATGCTGTCGCTTTAATATTGATGGGGAAGCTTGTGGCAAGGTGGGCCAATGCAAATGTGTGGGTGGGTCAACTCAACACATGGTGTGGTGCGCACTTGAAATTCGCGGGTGGGCCAACATGAAATTTGTTGCTGGGTGAACTTTAAATGTGGGGTTGGTAAACTTAAAACTTGGGGGTGGGCCAACATGAGATTTGAACGTGGTACCAACAGAAATTTCGGGAACGGCTAAGTTCAAATCTTGGCGTGGACCAACTGAAACTAGCGGGTGGGCCAACTTAAATTAGGGATGGGCCAATGTGAAGTTTTGCTCTGGCCCAATTGAAAGTTTGGGGTGGGCCAGCCAGAAATTTTTGGGTGGGTCACCTTGAAATTTTGAGATGGGCGAAGATGAAATCTGGGGTTGGGACAACTTGAAATCTGAGGGTGAGCCGAGCGTGTGGCGCTCTAACTTCAAATGTGTGGGCTGGCCAACTCAAATTTGGGGATGGGCCAAGATGAACTCAAGGGGTAGGCCAAATGAAATTCGGGGGTGGGCTGACTTGAAATTTTGATGTGGGTGAAGTTCCGATTTTGGGGTGGCCGAAGATCATAATGAACGCTGCTGAGCGTGCTTAGAGTTATGAACACCTCGCTGGCAAGCGAGTACGTTGAAATGATTGACGCGTTTTCGTTGGGCCTTCGCAGGCGCAATCATAATGCAGACGACAGTTTGCGTGAACAAGGAAGGCGCGCGTAGCACAGGCTTGCGAGCGCGACAGCCAGGGCGACATGGCTACGCGGCGATGCACTCTCCTAGAGTGCCTCAACGTCCTCCTCCCCTACCGCTTCACTGGCGAATACGCCAATGGCGTATACACACGAGCACCAGCAACGCGTCCCTATGGCGTGCCCAACGCTGTAGTAGACGCAGCGGTTGTCATCAATCTGTACGAAATGGAGGGCGAGGAGGATATCAAGCCACCCTACACTTTTCCCTCCCGTAACGCCTCACCCGCTACTGCGGAAGGTGGCGCTCCGTTTAGGCAGCAGAATAGGGTCATTTACTTCTTTAGATAAGTATCACCATCCCCTGTGACCGCTCGCACTCGGTCTTACAGCTCAATTAGTACGCTTGCATTGAAGGGGCCAGATGAAGCGAGAAAATTTACTTTATTCTACTAATGCAAAGGCTTTGATTCCCACTCGAAAGGCCGCGGGTGGAGAAACATTAGCTAGGAAAAGCAAGTAAGTAAATATAAGCAAAAACGAAGTCACCGCTGAGCCAAACAATGCTTATGCATTAGTGGATAATTCTCAACGTCTATGTTGCTTTGATGCTCTACTTTGCTTGGTTTCTATGCCTAGTTTAATCCTTTGCCTGGCTCTCGTGCTTTAGCCATTGGACGCACAGAAATATTTTATCACATGTGTTAGTACGGCGTTCCTGAACACAATATGCGTTCCGTAAATGAGACTAAATGTGCTGCAATAAACAATAGCATATGGAAAATAAACAATATTAGTCTGTTCGGATGGAAATTCCTCAAATAGCAAATACAGCTAGGAATGTTGAGTTGCGAACCATTCACAGGCATTCTTGTTTAATCATGGTGCGTAGGCCATTTGAATCATCTCTGAAAAGGCTACAGAAATGTTGAGAATTGTCTGCCAATGCGTAAAAATTGTTCAGCTCGGGCAGTGACTTCGCATATGCGTAGTTTTCTTGCTTTTCCTAACTGATGCGCGTGATCTGCAATTGACCTTCCTGCTGTATATCCTTTCCACGAAAACTGAGCGCCGAGAACACACAGTTTGCACAAAGCTAGGAGCCGCCGACCCAACAAGACTCTGGCCCCGACGCAGATCGCTTTTGAGATACGACCTTGCGACCACGCACAGCCAGCGCATACGCGATTCCAGCCGGAATAGAGCACCGCCCCCTTCCGTCCTCTTCCACCGCTGCCTCGAACGTTCAGTGATTCGCGCGCGACGGAAGACGGCGTGCTTGCTTCTCGCTCTCCTCCGTCTGGCGCAGGCGAGATTGAGCGGCGATTGCCGGCTCCCCTTGCACGCTTTCACTGGCGTATACAGCGAACGGCGCGCGGCGACGGTGTTATTGCACTTGGACTTTATATGAAAAATTATGACGACCGAGACGCCAGAAATGCACTTCGAGTATCCATATAGTTGTTGTCGCAATAAAAACAAAGAAAGAAATAAACGAACGATCAAAAGCTTTCGCGGAACAGCGCCCACATCCTCTCACCGCTCCCTGAAACTCAGTTGCGCGAAAAAAAGGGCCCCCTTAATTGAAATCCATAGCATAGCAATCGGACCATCAACCAGTGACTGTAACAAACCATACAAGCTGACGAAAGTGGCAAATAAATCTATCAGTTTTAAAAGATCTTGGTATCTACGTTATCAGGAAGCTTATGCTCATCTAATGGAGTAAGGGAAAATGAACCGTTGTCCGAAATTCAGGAGCTAACGCAATTGTGGCTGCACTGTAATGAGGTGTGGCAGCATTTAGTACGTTCGTAGCGTTCAATATAGCTAACAAATTTGCAAAAGCGATCTGCGAATAACGTACAATTACATGACTACAAAAACAAGTCACACGGATTATTGTAATTGTGGTTTTGATTTTATGACCTATACATAGAGCGCTATAGAAGTTGAGGCGACTTGGCTTCTTTGCAGGGCTCGAGGTAGCCCTCAGCAAGAAGAGGTAGTCAATAGAGTCAATGGCCCCAACGAAATAATATTTGATGCACTACCTACAAAAGAGTCTGAACTGCATCACACGAAGAAATCGCTAACAATACTTTACAAAGGTCAGCTCTCGCTGCAATCCCCACTATGTGTTTGTCGAACAACCTTGGTCCACAAAAGACCAGTTCACCCGCTGGTGTTTCTTGATGAACTAAACCTTCTTAGAAGAACTAAAACGTTCACTAAATAACAGCAGGCTCACCCATAAATCCTTGACACATTTCAACACACGTAGCCTCTCAAAGAACTATGATAACATGATAGATTTCTTTTCTAATCTAAAGAACCCTTACACTATCATTTGCCTCTCACAAGTATGGGTGACAAACGCTGATAGCAAGCTATATCGTATACTAGGATACACAATGGAAGTATGTGTCCGTAAGGATGTTCGGTATGGTGGTTCAGCAATTCTTGTCCAAGATAACCATCCATATCACCGTGGCCATGATCTATCTTTCTCTTGCCCTAACGTTGAATCTGTATTTTTGGAATTCGACAAATCTTTTCTTTAAGATAACAGTAGGAACACTGCAATTGGATCACTATACCGTTCCCCATCATCTTGTTCTGCGAACTTTTGTTCTCAACTAGATGCTATCTAGAACATCATTGCAAACGAAAACAAAGATGTCGTCATCCTGTGTGACATAAACATAGATATTAGTGACCGCATTGATAGTCATTGCTCTAATTATGCCAACTGCTATACGGGATATGGCCTAGATTCATTATTAACCGCACCCACAAGATGTCCTCCGTCTGGATCTCACTCTTTAATAGATCATGTATTATCAAACTTACAGCTAGAGCAATGTGCTGGCGTAGTCACTGTTCCCATAACAGACCACTATCCCGTATTCGTTCTATTAAAGTCTATTAACCCACCGTACCAACGAAACATAAAAACAGGGAACTTTCACACCACTAAGTTCATTAGTCAAATTGCGGAAATCGACTGGAACCCGATTCTTTCTATAACAGACCCAATCCTGGCATTCGAACAATTTAACAACAAAGTTAAAAGCGTGTACTCGGAGTGTACGAGTCTAACACAAAATAAGCACTGGTTCTCCACCCCTATAAACCGATGGATAACAGGATCCCTCTTAAAAAGTATTAAAATACGTGACAAGCTTCATGAAAATTAAAACGCCAACCTTTTAATGTAACTTTAAAGTCGCGGTACATAACTTATTCTAACACACTTACCAGACTCTTGAAAGAAGGCATGCGTTCCTACTTTGAAAAAACGATTGTTAAACACAAAAATAGCACCCGCAAAACCTGGGATACCATTAGGTGCTTTCTTCATCTGTCTTCACCAAACCACGCACTGAGCCAACCTAATACAGGAACAAGGGTAGTAACGGAAGCCACTGATATAGCAAATAAATTGAGTACTTTTTTCTGTCCTACACATGATCATTCACTAGATCGTATACCAGAGCCAGTACTCAGACAAACCCCTTATTCATTTTACTTGTTCCCTACATCACCCAAAGAAGTATCCGATTCAATCGCTGGTTTACGAACTACAGGTCCCGGCCTTGATGATTTACAACCTTCTAAAATCAAATTAGTATCATTTCATATCGCCGATGTACTCGCACATATTATTAACTGCATGTTCACAACAGGCGTTTTCCCCGACGAATTAAAACAGGGTAAGATAACTCCTATATTGAAAAAGAGGTAACAAAGAATTAATTTCAAACTATCGCCCTATCTGCATGCTATCTTTTTTTAGCAGTTATTGAAAAACCACTTGTGAACCACTTAACAAACTACTTTCACAAATGTATTCTTCTCTCGCCTGAACAACACGGGTTTCGTAAAGGTTATTCGACTGAAATAGCTATAACATCATTCACTGACAAAATAAAACATGCCCTTGACAACTCCCATATTGTTGGTTAGTTTTCGTTGATTTAAGTAAAGCATTTGGCACCATCTGTCATAACTTCCTTTCTTACAAGTTGAGAGCTCTGGGCATTCGTGGCCAGGCTTACGCTAATCCGCAGTTATTTGACTAACACAACAAAAGTTGTATATTTCGGAGGTTCACTCTCACGTACTAAATCAGTCACTAAGGGGGTCCGACAAGGCTCACTTTTAGGCCCTTTACTTTTCCTGGTGTACATCAATGATCTTCCTCACTGTTTAACCAGCACTTCATCTATACTATATGCTGACGACACGAATATATTTACTAATAGCAAATGCATAAATACTGTAATAAGACAACTAAATTCTGACCTAAGCAAGTTATCTGTCTGGTGCGCAAGTAACAAACTTCACATCAACCCTTCGAAAACTCAGTTTATGCTTTTTCATACACATAAACGCGTCAGCGCGCTCGCGCCACCACTCGTCTTACAAACGCATGTTCTCTCACCTGCACATGAAGTTCCTTGGGCGTCAAACTTGACCCCCAACTTAAGTTTAACTTGCATGCTGACATGGTCTAAAAAAGTTGCCTTTGGAATAAGAGTACTAATTCTTACGCGCTCGTATTTTCCACAAAACGTTAGGACTTCACTTTATTACGCATTTATTCATTGTCACTTGCAATACTGTATATCAGTTTGGGGAAACACCTATTGCTTGCACATAATACATCTACAACATTTGCAAAACTAAGCCTTGAGAATCATCAATTTGTCGAGTTACATGTCACATGCAGTACTAATTTTCAGTTCCTTAAGAATACTACCAATACGTTACATGCTCCAGCTCAAATTGGTTTTACAAATATACCGCACACTAAATGATGAAATAATTTTAGATGCATTTAATAACTATGCTTTTACCAACACTAACAATACGAGATGTTCCTCTAAACAACAGTTTTTACTCCCTTGAATAAACACTAATTATGGAATGTTTACTTCCCTTTTTACGGCCAATAAATACTGTAACAAACTACCACCCCATATTAAGGCCTGCCGCATAACATTAAGATTCAGGAGAGATACGAAGAAATACTTACTAACGACACTACTGGCTACAGATTCATTACTCTAAGTATATATTGTGTACAAAGTTATTTTCCCCCGCCGTGGTTGCTCAGTGGCTATGGTGTTAGGCTGCTGAGAACGAGGTCGCGGCATCGAATCCCGGTCACGGCGGCCGCATTTCTATGGGGGCGAAATGCGAAAACACCCGTGTACTTAGGTTTAGGTGCCCCTTAAAGAACCTCAGCTGGTCGAAATTTCCGGAGTCCTCCACTACGGCGTGCCTCATAATCAGAAGCTGGTTTTGGCAAGTAAAACTCCATAATTAATTTTAAATTTATTTTCCAGTTTTCAATGATTCTGTATTTACCTAATGTATCGATAGCTTTCATTTATTTTTCATTCTATATCTCCCTTTGTTTTCTTCTTTCTCCTCTTTTAGGCGTTTTAAATATTTTGTCGCATAGTCTATATAGGATTTGTACCTTGCGTATTGTAAGCATATATTTGTTTCTAATTATCTGTGACATTAACCTCGTTTTCTTTGATATGTGTCATTCCTAAGTTTCCATAACATGTGAATTACTACATATTTATTTATTCATACGCTGTATCGGTTTCATTTGCTTGTGTTTTGGACTTCAATTATGGTAAGCACCTTTTTGTATTTGTTTATTTGCTTCATTAACTTCGTGATTTCTAATGTATGTCGCTGCTATGTTACCATAATGTATTAATTACTGCATTGTTAAATTACCAATAGGAGGTCCCCCTGGCAGTTCTTGTAACTCCTGGACCTCCTTCTGTACTAATGATGAAGAAATAAAGTTGAAAGTTCAGATATTTTATGAAGACTAAGGCATACTTGCTAGGTGGTGCTCAGAACGTCATGTGACCCAACATCGACTTGTATCCAGCTTTTCTTGACACGAGTGTTTAGTTCGCGTGAGTGCCACCACGTGGCGCACTGACCTTAAACTTTTCAAACTGGTGGTTACGCAACAAAGCAAAAACAAAATAATTAAAAGCAAACCCTGCGCATAGAAATTCGCCACAATGCTTGTCACACCGGCGTTATCACTGTTCTTAAAAAGCGTAGCCGCGCGCCACCAGTAATTGAATTATCATCCTGAAAGCGTTTAGTCGCGACGAGCAATAATGCATTGTAGGCACTTGATACGATTCTTTCTTTCTTGCCTTTTCCTTTTCTTTTCGATGCTATGGAGTAAACAAGCTAATGTATCCGTCTGAAGCACACCGTGGCAGCCTTTCTTCAGTCGCACACATTCTTAACCTCTGAACATCGCCCAGCGTCTACGAGAGACGCCGTTGTGGACGGCTTTTGCTTTTGCCCTATCTATTTCGTTAAGGTGCCCGCATTTATCTCATTAGCGACATTGCTATCCACACTCATGGGCTACCGCAGCAGCTGCAAATCTAGATGCGCTGAAGTATTAAGATATACGATTGGATATCTTGGTTTTGCACCTTGAGGCAATAGGCAGGACACAAGAATCGTGCAAAGAGTCTCTGTGTCGTCGTTTGTTAGCATGCTATGGCGGAAGCTGCTCACAATATTACTTCAAATACTGGCCACCGGACAAGGTACACTTTTGGGTATGATATATATAATACTCACAGTTAGTTCCCAAAGCAGTCTCTTGTCACGGTTAACCACGTGCGTGAAGGAAGACCGCTAATTAAAATTATTGTGCAGTAGTATATTCTGCATTTGTCTGCTCTTCATATTGTCTACCATGTTGCCGTTCCGCCTTTATAATATAGCCGCAAAGTAGACTAGCAGGTATGGAACGACATAAATGCTACCGGCATGCCCAAAGACCTAGCGCACAGCTGCTGACACTGACTTGGATTCAAGAGCTCTGCGACTGCGAAGGACATCCTTAACGAATGGTACAAAAAAATTTGGAGTTTAACGCGCCAAAACCACAATATCATCATGAGGCACACCATGGTGGGGGATTCCGAAATAATGTGGACTACTTGGGGTTCTTTAACGTGCGCCTAAACCTAAGTACTTGGGTGTTTTCGCATCTCACATCCATCGAAATGCAGCTGTCCTCGCTAGAATTTGATCTGCAACCTCGTGTTTTGCAGGCGAGCCCCATAGCCACTAAGGAACTACAGGTGGTAACGTATGTTGGCAGTTCGAGGCAGGTGACAGTCGGCACGTGAGACAATTTGTTCCCATCCTCATTACCCGAGAATCGGTACCAGCCGTCGTAAAATGACACCGTAGAGCGCACTGTATTTAATGGGAAGGAGTTCGCGTCCAAAATTTCGGACCAGAATAACCCTGTAACGACTAACGACAAGGCATCTCGCTTATACGTGCAGTCGCCTGACAGCTGCCTGGCGCAGGCGTCGGTCACAGGAACTACGTGACCTCTTTTCAACACTTGCCGACATGCTCGCCTTCCTTCGGACCATCGGGCTTCAGCTGAAGTGCTTTAACAGCCAATTTATTTGTGCCAAAATTAGGGCACCCTGTAAACGTTAGTGTCTTTTTATTTTTAGGTCATATATTATATTTAAGCTAATGCTGGTCCTGAGATTTCCAGCGGTTTCACCTTTTCCGAAATGTCCTCATTTTTGTCGGCGTCTGTTCATATTTTGGGGGATTTTCAATAGACGTTGAAATCATCGCACGGTACCCTAACCACGGTGCTCAAGAAGTCATTTTACTTTACTGAGGTCTTGTGCAAGCTTCTGCTTCTTGTCGTTCATCAACCTCCTGATTTCCCTGTCACTTGTATCCCATTTTGACGACTACGATCGCACAGAAGTTATAATTGATACAATGGCCATTGCATTGAAGCCGTTTAAATCAATTGTACTGTGGACGCGACAGCCGGCTTTGCTCACTGCGAATGAAAATATTGCATTAATGAGCGCCATTCTTCAGCATCTAAATTCAAAGTCTAAAATATTATGCTTATACCACGTACAGCGGGAATCAATCTAAGTGAAGCTTTCAGTGTTGTTTGCTTTGACTGACAGTAATTAGCGTTAATGCTGACTACGAATGTACAGTTTCTTCAGCGTTTAATTCAATACGAGGGTAGTGAGTTGATTTCAAACGTTACCTTGTGTACACTACTGCTATTTGTCTGCATGGTACACAACATACAGCAAGCCATGTTTGCTTGAGGCATTCTTCTGCGCCATGGTTTGTAACCTGTGAGAGGCTTAAGCATTGCCATTGCTTCACATGGCACATCGCATCGAGGCAGAGGTGTTGCCAGAATTATGGTGCTCTGCGTGCCAAAACACTATCGGATTATGAGGCAGGTCGTAGTGGCGTACTCCGGATTAACTTTGGTACCCTGCCGTTCTCTAACGTGCTCCGAAATCAAAGTGAACGACAGTTTTTGCATCTCACTCCCGTCGAAATCTGGCTCACGCGCGAGGATCAAACCATCGACCTCCAGCAATGCCATAGCCGTCAAGCGACCGCGGCCGGCGCATACGTGTTGATTTCACGTGCGACCAGTTCAGTAGTGTCACCTATACCCTACGGTAATTATTTGCGGCTTTGCTTCTGCACGCCCTGCGTCAATTGTCCACTTGACAAATTTGGATGGTACCATGCATGGTACGTACAGTACCATGCCTTCAGTTTGCCCGCAATCGCTGTCGTGTCTATAGCAGTAGAGTTTCCCTATCTTGTCACGTCGCCCTTTCCCTGTCCAGTCCTTCCACCCTATGAGAGAACTGCGAGCGAAGAATGGCAATGGTGTTATTCACTCTTTTCGCGAATACCGCGGTTCTACCCATTCTCCGCCTCTTCTGCCTGCCCCCTCTCTACCATTATAACTCTTTTCAGCACTTGCATGTTTGGATAAGGGTAAGCGCTGCAGTTTCTGCAATGCTTTTTGCTGGAGGTCACGGATAATCACAGCTGCCAAGAGGCTAATATGACGGTGCCCAGGGAGCTCCAGAAAACACTATGTATGTACATGTAACGTGAGGGAAAGGTCCGAACGAGTTTCTCGCGCCGTCCTTCCTCTTTTCCACGTTCCTTTCTTGTATATGCGCGCTCTGAACCCCCCTCCGAGATGGCATGCAAGACAGCACCATCACCAGTGGAAAAGTACATGGAAGAAGCAAAGAAAGGTTCACTTTAAAAAAGTTGTCTTTATTTGTTGGCGTACAGTGTCGTGTCGTCGTGGCGTCAACGGGTCCTTTAAGGGATTTGAAAGCGGGGAGAGCAAACTGGCAGACTTAATTGCCAAGAGGATTCCTGCCTTCAGGAGCAAGCTTATCATGTTGGCAAGGCGCGAACGGCCTATACAGTTTACAACAGACGTAGAAGACGGTTTTTTCAAGCCTCTCCAGTATTCGGGCCCTCCACAGATAGACAGTGGAGGTTCTTCCTTTCTACTACACTGCATTAATAGGTGAACTTGTTTTCAATATATCTTCTCTAATAATGTTGATGCTGTGTTCTTGCTATCATTGTCTTACGTAATCTACACAGTATACTCGGGCACCTTGTAATGAAATGCTAATAATTGTTGCCTCATTAGGCGCGCAATGTGTGTGAATATCGCTGTGGTTACCAAATATGTCCAACTGTATGCTATCAGTCAAGCCCTTCTGGTGACCTGAGCAACTGAAGTCGTAGGCTTTCTTCAACATGGCGTGGACGTTCAATATGGCTATCCTCAATTGGTTTTCGCGGTCTTCGCTCACCTCTTTTTCTGCAGCATCATCTACTACACTACACACTCGTGCTAGACACAACACAAACACGCAACGACCTTAATGAAGCATCTGACAGCGGCGGCGCAGCCACCCGGCAGCTGTCAGGCGGATGGACGCATAAGCGAGATGCTCCTCAGTCGTCAGTCCGTTACACGGTGATTCAAATCTGAAATTTTGGACGCGAACTACATCACATTTGCGCTGGTCACAAGGATAGGAACGTGGCCCTGTCTTTCGTGACATTATCGGTCCACAGCCTCACTAAACAACGCCGCTCGTAATTCATCGCTTCTTTTTTATCGACAGGAGAATACTGTATTTCGTCTCAATATACTTTCAGTTTTAGGCGTGACTTTGCACACCCCCTTATTCTGTTACGGTGACGGCGATCGTTGTCGTCAGGTTGCCACCTCATTCTAAGCTTCGCCGACACCAGAGAACACGGAAAGCTGTCTTCACAAACAAGCCACTGGGATTACTACCCATGTATTCGCGGCATTCTGCATTTCGTAGCTGGGCACGCTAACAATTACGCCACCGCCTAGCGAAGTGAAAGAAACATTACGCTACCCCCTACTACGAAATGAAATAAACCTAGGTGGGATATTCGCAGGCAGCTCTTTTTGGATTCGTGATGCACCGATTTAAAATTTAATGTCTCATCTATGCCTGAATGACGGCGATGTAGGCGAGATGAGTTACGGTAGCTTGTGTGTTTGGATTACCGACGCTCTTCACGCAGCATTTCATCTTATGCGTGCTAGCAAACCGTACTAAAGGGCCGGAGAGTAAGACGCCTTCTTCAAATGAAACATTCGTAATGACCCTTCGTTCGACGGTTGGATATATGCCAAGGGTCCACGATATGAACCACCTTCAAGTCGATACCAGCTTGCAAAGGGGGAACTCAGATGAAACGTTGCCAAGCGGTTAGGCTTTTAATTATCATAAGGATATCTTTATTGAAATTCCTTACGATGAAGTAATAGCCGACTAATAAGCATTTAAATTCGGTGTTATATTATGACCTCCGGTTTACATAAGGTGCGGTCTCTTACAGCCTCCTAAATTAAGAAGTAAGTTATGAAAAATATATTGTTGCGTTAAATCTGTAAACGCGCACGCAAGAAAAGTCCTAGTCCATTTCGCAGTATTCCCTCAATGAAGATGCAGCACGTCTATGCTGTCCGTTGTAGTGATGTGAAGATCAAAACAGTTCCAAATGAGTCAGTCATGAATATACCTCATTGCAAGGTGAGCTTGTGCTGGAAAAGGAAATAACACTCAAAGCTGAATGATGTCTCGCGAAAAGTAGTGCTTCCTCAGAATCTGATCTGCGGATCAAGGCATCGTTTCATCAGATTGGAATGCTCGTAAATTGCAGCGCAATCTCGGGTCTTCAAATGTGATGAAAAATGTACGCGAGTATTCGTTTCACGCGCGCAGTGTGATAAGATAAAGCTCTTTCGTTATTGAATCCATGACAACATACTGGTTATTAGAAACAGAAGCGGGTGCGTTCTGAGCTAACCGATAACTTTGGAGCAGTGGTTAGACGCTAAAGAAAGCTCACCCCTACAAAAATTGTGTACATTTGCTTTGAATGTTGCCTGAAACATAGTAGTAGTGCTAAAAAGGAGCCCGAGGACTGCACAGTGGTGCCGAGATACCAAAATTTCAAGAGCTAAACACTTTCCAATTAGTGGTGTTTATCAAAGCAGCATTCCGTAGTTCAATGTAGCCCTGTAGTCCAGGGGCCAGTTCCATCAGGGGTACTGTGTCGTAGCTCATATTCCACGTGACTGCACGCATGTCAGCGTTATTGTCACAAAACACAGTATTTTTTCTTCAAATCTTAACATTGGATAGCCAAAACATATGCACCAAAACCCTCATCTTAATATTTCAGTACTTTTTGTGGAGAGGTACATGTCCGCGATGATCCTTCTGTTACAAAGTACTGAAAATGCATCAAATGCATACCCCAAGTCAGCTGGTTTTATTCCTTACGATGTCATGAAACTGAGCCTGATGCCACTAAGGCTCAGAAATCTAATCGGGAGCGCACACAATCTTCTCGCACACCTTGTGCAGTGACGCTGAGGTGCTTCTTGTATAATGTAGAAGAGTGCATTGTAAAGGCAGAAGTGCATGGTTGGGCACATATTCTTAAACCTATGAACTTCATAAGTTACAGTGTTTGAGGGAGTGATTATTGCAACACAAATTTATTATTACCCGCCTTTTTTCTTTTTTTTCTGTTTTACGTGCATACATACATCTTCATGATCATATGCAGCACTTTACTGTACTATGGTAATTTACATGTAGACCCGGTACTTTACTACTTGTGGACCGCGAGAGGAAACAGAAAGAGGGGGAAAGTGGAAACATTTCGTTATTTCACCGTCTGTATTAGTAATCAAATTGTAACACAATACGTTGTGTTCTCAGTTTCGGTGTAAACTCGTGTACAATTCGTGGAAATATGTAACGTTGTGTGTGTCCGCTCACTGCCAATGGACTACCACTAAATAATTTGACGCAGTAGTTCTGCCGAAACCCGCAAGGTGGAGAGAAGTAATGAATAAAGGGAAAATCAGGCATCCACCCGTTCGTAGCGATTGCTACAAAGGAAACCCATACGGGTTGCTCGAAAGAAAAGCCTCAGAGTTGAAGAAAAATTCGTCCTGGTGAAGGATGAATTTTGATTCAACTCTGAGGCTTTTCTTTTGAGGAACCCGTATGGGTTTCCTTTGTAGAAATTGCTACGAACCGGTGGATGCCTGATTTTTCTTTTATTTACCACTGAATAACGTACAATACACGGATATTTTGCGGGTAGGGGAGTCCCTGTCAGGCGCCGCGTGCCTTTTGCCCCTGCACCTTTCTTGGATTTGTACTCAAACGTACACGCCGAGAAAACCCATCCAAGCTTTCACAATTGCTTTATAAGAAGCCTGCAGCACAATCAATATGCCGGCTGCTTTTAACTGCACCAAACAAAACCAATAAACCGTTAGAAATAGTGCTGACATGATTTTATCATTCCAGTGTTCAGTCTGGTAACCTCTGAATGCGGCGTAAGTTGATAAGTTTCTGCATTATTAACAAAGGTATGTTAATTATAGTTTCTGTAATTGATCATAGGTGGCTAAAGAAAATGATCAGTTTGGAGCCCGTCCTTGAGCTAATCTAGGTGAGCGAAGAAGTTTTGATTAAATCTGCTTCTGTACAAGCGATCCGAACAAAAATTTTCAAGTTAACCGCTCTTGGAGAGCGTAACTAACGCGGGAAAACAACGCCTTTAGAGTCGCACAAAGAATATTGCTTCAAGACAAAACACAAAGCAGGAACCCCACACACACTGCGGTAACAACTTGAACCGCTGTTCTTTTGTTATAATGAACCAACTAGCCCGTCAGTCAATCCTGGCAAGCCTGTAAAGTCAACATGACCACAAATAGCCTTTTGTGATGCTGTGCTTGATAGTATGGCACCATGAGCATGTTCCTTGTGGTCAATCCGCTTTCAACATTTATTCCCGCTATTTTTTCGCAGGCAAGCAGTGTAAAGATTTAGCGACAATATAGCAATGAACGTGTGCCGCCGAAAGCTTGCTTGGTCGCAGAAACGATGAAGGACGCAGTGATGGAGCAAATTCAGTGCGTCGCAGGCATCAAGACAATGCGCTGCCACCGAGGGAAGGAAGATAACGAAAGTGAACAGCTTGGTAGCTGCTCACGGAGCCGTGGCGGTGGGGACAGTGCCATCGTAACGAAACCTGGGGCGGCAATATTTACTGCTGAGGCATTCTTTTTTTTACATTGAAGCCGCTAAGGGCTACTTTCTTCACTATCCTGTCCTCGCGTAAAACAAGATCCCGAAGATAGTGCAATACCGCGCTGACCCGTGGTGGAGAAGAAGCAGGTGTTGAGGAATTTCCATACGCGGGCCGATCCCCAAAATAGAGCAATACCGGGCGGACCCGTGACGGAGGTGAAGGAGGCGTTAAAGGGAAGCTGAATAGGCTTTAAAATTGGCAGAGTTACGGTGGTTTCGAATGCTTCTGGAATATATTTCAATTCGTGAACCTATTTCCTCGATTGTCACGTCGCAGCGCTGCAATCGCCGTTTGAATTTTCGTTCAAGCTCTCCCCCCCCCCCCCCCCTAGGGCACCATGCGTTGCGGCGAAAAACGGGGAGCAATGCTGAAGTGAATACTGGGGTCACGCGAGCGCTCTGTTGGAATCACGAACGCTACCGACACCTAAGATGACGTCACAGTCGTCTTCGCCATCAGTCCCCGCAAACCGTCGCGCGGTGTCTAAAGCGTGTAGTGGTGATTTCTGACCTGTCAAACAATGATGTTATTATTCAGGGGGTGAAAAACTTTAATAATTCGCTGAAAGCTTACTTTTTTTAAAAGGTGCTTCAGTTGCCCTTTATGCACGCTCCATACGTGGGCCGACCCAGAATATAGCGGAATACCGGGACGACCCGATAAACACACACACACACACACACACACACACACACGCACACACACGCACACACGCACGCACACACGCACACACGCACACACGCACACACGCACGCACACACGCACACGCACGCACACACACACACACACACACACACACACACACACACACACACACACACACAGATAGTACACACATGCGCCCGCATTCATCTCTACAAGCACCCACGCATGCAAACAAGCCCAAAAATATACGCACGCTCACACGCGGTACTGCACGCACAACACAAACACCCGTATATTGGCACATGCATACAGGCACTCGTGCGTGCGCACATTCACATACACAGACACAAACACGCGCGCACGCGTCAATACAAGTGGACACGCACCCACGCTCAAGGTGTGAACACCCGTACAGATTCCCTCTCTTTCCGTGTTACCCCACGAAAGCATGCAAGTGCGTACAGACTGAATGACACTCGCTCCGCAATTACCGCTCAAAACTCCAGCTATAATAAATCGCTTTACGGTTTAAATTTCGGGCTTCTTCAAGTGAATGTGCCTTTTGCTGGGACGGTGGAAGCCCATTTCCTCCTGTCGTGTGACATAACCGCCCATTGCCGACCAAAACTGCTTTGACGCACCACCAATATTCCGACTAAATGCCATAAATGCATATGTTGTTACAAAGGACTACACTGTTGTCGCAAACAGTTGAAACTTCTTGATACTCGGTTATTATATAGAAATGAAATTGTTCAATATTTGTCCGTCCTGCTACGCATATGCATTGCCGTGAGGTTCCACAGGCTGGTGAAAGTGCCATGCCCAGAATTACGGAGTATGTCCCCGCTAAAAGGCACCATAGTATTTCTTTAACGTAACACAAAGGCAAGCGCGTGCTTGTTGTATGTTGTGCAAGGAATAAAATCTCACAATCAAAGCGATGACTTAATAAATAACCAATCCACTCTTAAATTTTAGGAAGTAAAAATTGAAAACAACATTTTAGGTGCCCTACTAAAAACCAAAACTGAAACCAGATCTTGAGTTTGTGTTTTGGTCATCTGGTAGGAGACTACAGAACTCAGTTCTACGTGGTGTTAAAAATGTACCACGCAAGAAGGCATCGAACTGTTGCGAAAACAACGCAAAACGACAACTGCGAGAAATTATATGACGCTGTCATGGCTTCCAATGTTTCCAGAAGTAATACGCTCGAATTTTTACAGATACCACGCGAACTCGCATGACCGTTTCAGACATCGCTTTTGGTAACAGTGTTATGCGATGTGTAGAGAGTCGAGATAGGCATCAGTTGAAAAAATATTATGGGGTTTTACGTGTCAAAACCACTTTCTGGTTATTAGTAGAGGACTCCGGACATTTCGACCACCTGGGGTTCTTTAACGTGCACCTAAATCCAAGCACACGGGTGTTTTCGCATTTCGCCCCCATCGAAATGCGGCCGCCATGGCGGGGATTCGATCCCGCGACCTTGTGATGTGCAGCCGAACACCATGGCCACTGAGCAACCACGGTGGGTAGGCATCAATCGAAATCCGAGTCTCCGGACTAAATACGCTGCAGCTGCTCTTACAATAGAGGGCGTAGTTTTATCACAGCTCCGTTTTTGTCTCGAAAATCGAGTACCAACTTTCTTCGTTCCCATAGACTTCCATTGCTGAATCTTTAAACTCTCTGGGAAGAAAATTCTTGCTTGCCACAGCATGATCGCTGCAATTGGCTCGTGTGGGTTGTCTTCCAGAACATGTCTGTCACCTGACCTTTTCAATAATCAACATGCACCTTTTGTTATTCGCGACAAACCCGCTCGTTCAATTGAAAATGCTCTAGCTTCATGGCGGGGCCTCTTGGGGAGCTACTTCGTATGTGTCCGGAAAAGCTGGCTATGCGTCAGCATCGTCGGTTGGTTACGCGGCAGCGGCCGCTCCCCCATCGTTTTGATTATTAATCGGCTGCATCTCGGCGATCCCAACAAAGCTGAATATCAACTGCCAATCTCGCCGTAGCCCCGACCCTGTTTATAATTTTTTGTTTATTAATATGTTTCTGACTGCAATCAATGCATAAAAATAAAAAAAAGTTACACTTCCAAGTTTCTGTTGCATTAGTCCTGCGGTATTATACGCGAGACCACTAAATAAAGATCTGCGTTGTAAAATGCTACAGGGAGTGCCAGTTTTATTGCGCTAGCAATTATATGGACACTCTAGGCCCATTTCCACCGTCGTTGCCATCGCCGGCGTCGCCGTGATGTTCCGTATAGAGTAAGATCGGGATAACATCGTGGCTGCACGCCGTATTCAGTGTGCGTGAGTGAAACCGTACGACGGTGTGACAAGGA
Organism: Dermacentor variabilis; assembly: GCF_050947875.1. Lineage (NCBI taxonomy): Eukaryota > Metazoa > Arthropoda > Arachnida > Ixodida > Ixodidae > Dermacentor > Dermacentor variabilis. Next base: position 125,618,855 of record NC_134570.1, read on the forward strand.
TGGTGGTACGATCTCGCGCCGCACTCAAGTAGGAGTAGGAAGTGCGCTGTCTTCCATCGCGTTCAAGACACCAGGAAGAGCGGGCTTCTACTCTGGCGGCACCTGTGTATGGCGCGGCTGAGCGGGACCACATGGTATCCACCTTGGAAGCGATTTGCGAGGGGGACCGAGTGTACGAAGGGCTGAAAGCTTCGTGCGCGTTATGCTCTCGCCGCATTGTTTGCGTTGAAGCGAGAAGCAGCACAAAGGTCCATTCACTCGCGGATGCTGCGCGCTTCCTCGCGTAACGCTTTGAGCGCGAGTTTCGGCTTTCACCGAGTGAGGTGCATTCATTAGCTTCTGGACGCATGACGCCATACTTATTAATTTCGCTAGGGAGTGAATGTTTACAAGCTTATACGGCCGATAAAACAACTATATTGATGTGGATCTTGGTTGCTATGCCAATCAATGCTTCGCATTTGGGCGAAACTGCGGCTTCTTATCTTCAGTGACTGGTTTTATACTTTTATAGTTAGCTGCTTGCGTGTTTAATGAACACATGTACATTTTATTCACTGCGTTGCCTATGAGGCCGCTGCTGTAGACGATGATGTCTGCAGCTATTTCTACAGGACTAACACGGTCCAGCAAACACTTTCTGAGAGAAATGAATACGTGTTTGCACGTGGAATACATACTGTAGAAACAGAATAGGATTGAGAAAAGGACATATCCCAATTCATACAACTTCCTTTCGCAGGTTTTATTCAAGCCATGAACACTTTTATCTACGCCGCTGCGATAAGTTTCGCAGTTTTGGTGCATTGCGGTAAGTCCCACTATATTCCATGACAACTTCATTTTTCTGTAGTACCGTGACCTCTATCTCCCACTGCCAAGGTTATTTGTAACAGTAAAAACATAAATACCCAAGAAAGTGGATGGGGAAACGGCGCCGCGGTGGCTCAATTGTTATAAGCATCGCACGCGTGATGCGAAGACGTGGGATCGTTCCCCATCTGCGGCAAGTTGTTTTTCATCCACTTTCCTTGTCATTCATTTATTATTCTGTCATTCAATTATTTGTAGCAATAATTTTTCCTATCTTTTTCTTGTTTTTTGGTCTCTTACGATATGATTAATGAAAATTGGTTCCCTCAGTTTACCACCTTTCCTCTCGTTCATTACATAACGAGGGTCTCGAAACCGGCTACACTGATGCCTTCAGCTAGCATGTGTGGGTTTATTGACCAGTGGCCCTCACTCAAAAAGATCACGCATTCATGACCCTTTCGGTAGAAAGATGTTCGACTATAGCAGCCAAGATTTGTGAGTGGTGGCGCTCGCCAACACTCCCAACGTTAGTTCTAATAGTAAAAACAAAAGTATCCAAGAATGTGGACAGGGAAACGGCGCCGCGGTAGCTCAACTGGTATGAGATTTCCACGCGTACGGCGAAGTCGTGAGATGGTTCCCCACCTGCGGCTAGTTGTTTTTGTCATCCACATTCATTCTGATTATTTTAGCATTTCTTTAGTTCAGTTAGAAAGTAAAAGTAATTTCTCGGCGTTGTCCTTGGTCTCCTTGTTTCTTGGCCTGCCTCTTAATATATATATATATATATATATATATATATATATATATATATATATATATATATATATATATATATATATATATATATATATTATAAAAGAGGTTTATTGGGGTTAGTAGCGACCGCCGGTGCTACGATGCACCGAGCAGAGTCCCCGAGCTCGAGCCTCTGCTGCGCGCTTGATGCTGCCGATGCTGGTGACTGCGCGCACGTTTCTCATCTTCCTTACAATTGCCCCGCGGAAATAAAGGAGCCATCCTGGCGACCTAGTTTTCTGGAAGGACGGTAGAATTGTGATACGGCTGGAGACGCTGAACTTGAACGACTTCGCGGTTACGACGTCGCATGTCGGACGGCGGCGTTAGCGGCTCAACCAGGCAATTAACGGGTGTTGTTCTCTCGAGAACGCGGTATGAACCGTCGTACGTCGGAATGAGTTTTGAAGCGAGCCCAGGCGTGCGATGTGGCACTAACAACCAGACTAGAGCGCCCGGGAGAAAAGTGGGAGTCGAGTTCTGGGCATCGTGAACGGCTTTTTGGCGGTTCTGGTCCTCTGAGGTGAATCGGCGGGCAAGCTGGCGACATTCCTCTGCTTGTCTGGTGGCTTCCGAGATCGACAGGCATTCGGATGGGTACGGCCGGTAGTGCAGAATGGTGTCGATGGTGTGCGAAGGATGACGGCCGTAAAGAAGGTAAAAGGGTGAGAATCCGGTAGTGGCCTGAGTCCCGGTGTTGTAGGCGTAGGTGACAAATGGAAGAGCTAGGTCCCAATTAGAGTGATCAGGTGAGACATACATGGCGAGCATGTCGCCAAGAGTTCGATTAAAGCGTTCCGTGGTACAGTTAGCCTGTGGGTGATCAGCAGTGCATTTACGATGAACAATAGCGCATTCAACAAGCAGTTGTTCGATGACTTCAGATAAGAAGGCGCGGCCTCTATCGCTTAAAAGTTCACGTGGACCTCCATGACGAAGGAGAAAACGGCGAAGTAGGAAATTGGCGACCTGCGCTGTAGCACTTGGTAGTGTAGCAGTCTCCGAATAATATTCGGCCACGGCGTCCGCATTTCGATGGGGGCGAAATGCGAAAACACCCGTGTGCTTAGATTTAGGTGCACGTTAAAGAACCCCAGGTGGTCAAAATTTCAGGAGTCCTCCACTGCGGCGTGCCTCATAATCAGAAAGTGGTTTTGGCACGTAAAACCCCAAATATTATTATTATTATTAGTCTCCGAATAACGGGTTAAGTGGTCTACCGCAACGATTATCCACCTGTTGCCGGCAGGAGTCAACGGAAGTGGCCCGTAGAGATTTATGCCCACGTGATCAAAGGGTCGGGATGGGCATTGTAAAGGCTGGAGTTCACCGGCAGAGTTGTGCGGTGGCGCTTTCCTGCGTTGGCACTCATGACAAGAGCGGACGAACTTTCGAAGGAAATTATACATTCCCCGCCAGTAATAGCTGTGTCGAAGTCTTTCGTAGGTCTTGAAGACTCCCGCATGGCCACACTGACGGTCGACGTGGAACGAGGAGCAGAGCTCTGATCGCAAGATTCTCGGAATAACGAGTAACCAGGTGCGTCCCTCTGGGGCATAGTTGCGTCGAGATAGTAGCTGGTAGCGAATCGCAAAATGAGGCACTTGGCGCCGAAGCGTACGTGACGCTGGAACTTTCGACGTATCCGAGAGAAGGTCGAGCAGAGATGCAGTCCAGGGATCATTACGCTGTGCAGCAGCAATAGTGTCAACGTCCAGAAAGGATAATGTGCACTAGCGGGGTGAGTCGTGACTGGCCTTCGGGGGAAGCGGTGATCGGGATAGCGTGTCAGCGTCGGAGTGCTTTCACCCGGAATGGTACACCACGAGAATGTCGTATTCTTGGATTTGCGATGCCCAGCGGGCAAGGCGGCCCGATGGATCTTTGAGCGTCCACAGCCAACATAGTGCGTGGTGGTCGGTCACTACGTCAAAAGATCGGCCCTATAAATATGGGCGAAACTTGCCAAGCGCCCACACAATGGCCAAACACTCCTTTTCTGTAACGCTGTAATTGGTCTCCGCCTTGGTTAACGTGCGACTCGCGTATGCGACGACGTATTCTGGGTGGCCAGGTTGACGCTGTGCCAACGCAGCGCCAAGGCCTACACCGCTTGCATCGGTATGGATTTTGGTAGGCGCTTTTGGGTCAAAATGGCGAAGAATGAGTGGCGTCGTGAGAAAACGGCGCAAGTTTGTGAAGGCGTCGTCACATTCGGGAAACCATGATGAGAGATCTCTAGCGCCACGAAGGAGCTGCGTGAGAGGCGATATAATTGACACAAAGTTTCGAACGGATCGCCGGAAGTAAGAGCAGAGGCCGATAAAACTGCGTAGCTCTTTCATAGTAGTTGGTTTTGGGAACGCAGTAACAGCACCTAGCTTCTCGGTATCCGGGCGAATGCCCTCCTTTGACACAACATGGCCTAAAATTGTTAGCTGACGAACAGCAAATCGACACTTCTTCAAGTTAAGCTGCAACCTGGCGTTGGTCAAGCAAGTGAGTACGGGCTGGAGGTGGAGCAGGTGTGTTGGGAAATCAGGGGCGAACACCACAATGTCGTCAAGATAGCAAAGACATATTTTCCATTTGAGGCCACGTAGAACATTATCCATCAATCTTTCGAACGCAGCAGGTGCGTTGCAAAGTCCGAAAGGCATGACGGTGAATTCATACAAGCCGTCTGGTGTAACAAAGGCAGTTTTCGGGCGATCGGCCTCTGCCATCGGAAGCTGCCAGTAGCCTGACCGCTAATCCAGCGAAGAAAAGACCTCGGCTCCCTGCAAACAGTCCAGAGCATCATCGATGCGTGGTAATGGGTAGACGTCCTTCAGCGTGTTCTTGTTCAATCGTCGAAAGTCAACACAGAAGCGGATGGAACGGTCTTTCTTTGTGACGAGGACTACGGGAGAGGCCCATGGTCTTTAGGAAGGTTGAATGACGCCTCGACGGAGCATGTGATCGACCTAGTCTGCAATGACGTGACGTTCCGTAGCGGACACGCGATATGGTCTTTCTCGCAGAGGTGAGTGAGTGCCAGTGTCGATGTAATGCTTGAGTGTCGATGCACGGCCAAGAGAGGTTTACACAACGTCGCAAGAAAGGCGGAAGTTGTGAAGGATTGCGACAAGTTGACATCGCTGAGAAGGCGTCAGATCTCCGGCGATAAATGGGCTGAACACACCAGTCCATGTTGAGTCTGATACGGAAAGGGCACTCAGTTCGTGGGCGGCAGTAGAAGACACTTCGTCGAGAACAGAGACAACTCGTGTTGAATCGACCGACTCGACGCAACCAAGGCATCCGCGGCGGAGCAGTGATAGCGGCGATGAAAGATGATTGTAAATGGTCATCGTGCTCACACCGGCGGCAAGGTCAAGAGCTGCAAAGGGCAAAGGAAGCGCTTTTCGGGTATCAAAGTGATGAGAGGGCATAAAGAAGACCGTCCCATCGGATATGGTACTACAGAAGACTGGTACGAGTGCTGAAGAGCACGGAGGGATACAGGTCTCTTCTTTCACGACAATTTTAGCGGCAGGATGAACATCGACCGAGGCCAGGTCACCAAGGTGGAAAAGTTCAATCTCAGCCCGAGCGCAAATGATGATGGCATTGTGGCATGAGTGAAAATCCCATCCTAGAATAACGCGTGGGAGCACGATGAAAGAACTATGAATTCAATCGTGTACAAAACGTCCTGTATGATCACACGGGCAGTACAAGCAGCGAGAAGGCGAGTGGGTTGAGCACTCGCTGTTCGGAGCGACAATCCAGACATAGACGTCGTCACTTTACGAAGCGAACGGCAAAACCTGGCATCCATAACTGAAATAGCGGCACCGGTATCGACTAAGGCGACTGTAGCAACATCTTCGATAAACACATCAATGACATTGGCAGGTAAAGGAGGAGGACTTCGGCATGTCGACACTTGCGCAGTTCTTGCCTCAGGAACTGCGTCGTCTAGTTTCCCTAATCGTTAGAGACGGGTCGTCGACGCAAGGGGAAAGCGATCGACGACGTGGGGACGGTGACCGGAGGCGTTCGAAGCGAGGACGGCGATCAGTCTGGGAGTGAGCTGGTGATGGGTCGAACGGTTCGTAAGGTTCATTTGCATCAGGCGGCACATAGGGCGCTCGGCGATCGTCATCGAACGCCTGCGATCGGCGGTGTCAGAACCTTGCGACATGACCGGGATACCTACATGCGAAGCATATAGGGCGATTGTCCGGCGTACGCCACGGGTTAGCGACGGCAGTGGTGGTCCAGGGGACGGGAGGTGGAGGGCAGTGCACAGGCTGCTGGAAGCGACGCAAGGGCACACTGCGAGGGGCCATTGCAGCAACCGTAGCATAAGTGACTGGTGTAGTCACGACATCCTGCTGGTGAACAGCCGGCAGCGCTTCGGCGACCTCTTCATGGATCACGTTACGGATATGAGACGGCAAAGTGCTGGCAGACTCTTGAGTGACGGACATCACAGATAGCTGTCGTGCGATTTCTTCGCGAACGGAATCCTTGATTTGCGTTATCAGGGAGGCTTGTTCTGGGCCGGTGGTAAGGTTGCAGAGTGATGCCGCATTTGGTGTGGGTGTCGCCTTGTCAGAGCTCGCTGCTTACGCAATTCATCATAGCTCTGGCACAAGCTGATGACGTCGCCAACAGTGCGCGGGTCCTCGGCCAGAAGCATTAGGAACGCGTCATTGTCGATTCCCTTCATGACGTGCTTGATCTTTTCCGCTTCCGTCATGGCAGCGTTCACGCACCTGCACAAATCGAGAACGTCTTCTATATAGCTGGTGAATGTCTCACACGTGTCCTGTGCGCGTGTACGCAAACGCTGCTCGGCTCGGAGTTTCCTGACGGCGGGTCGGTAAAATCCCTTTCATGATTTCTGAACCAGAGACTGGCCACGCCCGCGAGGTAGAATAATACGTAAGCCAGCTTGTCCGGGTCATTCCATTTGTCGTGAACGCTCACCCGTTCGTAGGATAACAGCCACTCTTCAACGTCGTTGTCGTCGGTTCCGCTGAAGATGGGAGGCTCCCGCTGGCGAACGGTGCCAGCGCAAGGGACGGGTGGCGATGGAAGAGTGTGCTGGTCGGCGTCCGGTATGGCAGAGGGTAGCGTCCAAGAGCGGAGGTCCAGGATGGTAGAGTGGAACGCTACCCCGCACGGCTCCACCACTTATAAAGGAGGTTTATTAGGGTTCGTAGCGACCGCCGGTTGTACGATTCACCGAGCACAGTCCCCGAGCTCGAGCCTCTGCTGCGCGCTTGATGCTGCCGATGCTGCTGACTGCGCGCACGTTCGTCATCTTCCTCACAATATATATATATATATATATATATGTGTGTGTGTGTGTATGTGTGTGTGTGTGTGTGTGCGCGCGTATGAATAAGTAAAGATTCGAACAGCAGTCTTGAAGATAGGCGCTTCTCTGTCGCGACTATTCACGCAGAATCCCCATCGATTATGTGGTTAGTAGTCAGTCATATTATGATCCGCCAAGGCGTTCGAACTTGGATTGCCTTTCCTGACATCGTTCGGATACAGCTGTCTCCTTAATTTAAGACTCCCAGTTTCATCTATGTAGAATGCGTCACAAATTTTGCACGGGATCTTTTAGATTACGAAACAAAGGAAGGCGGGCATGTTGCTGGGCGATAGTTAAATGCACAATGTAACAGCGCTAACAATCCGCGCTTGTCCAGTGTGTTTCCTTCTTCGTTCGTTGTCGTTGGCGCAGTTGCATTATGCATTCAAGTATTTTTTAGATTATCCCTGGCAACCATGATTTTTACAAAGGGTATATCAGGCGTAAGAACGTGTGTCTCTGTTTGTTGCACGTGCGTGATTTTTTGCACCATGTTTGCAAGAAACTCCAGCCAGCGCCCCACTGATTCTTTGTGCGTAGGGGACAGTCGCCCGCTTATGCTTCTCTTTTTCTTGTACTCTTGCATGGTTAGCAATTGAAGACCGCAGTTCTTGAGTCTTCAGTAGTTGTTATGGGTAGCCGTCGTTAGACAGCTCCTTCGTCAACCCGTCCAGCTCTCGCTTGCCCAGTCCTGGCACGCAGCAGATGCGCGATGCGCGAGAGAAGAGAGAACAGTCGGGCCAGTTGTTTTTGAATACATGATGGCCCAATGGAGGCGCTGTTGTAAACATGAATTTACAATTTATTATTGCAAGAGTTTTCAGAGAGAAACTGCCGTCAGGCCAGTTTGAAGTTTATTGACACTGGGACACACGCAACGCTTTGGGGCTACATATGTGAGTTGATCCGAGAAATATGGGAAATAGTTATACTGCCAGCGTTAACATTCAGAAATTCCCATAGGTGCTTTTAATCCCAGGTCTCGTCGGGGTTGCCGTTACCCAAAGGCTCGTGGGCTGAATGGCCTTACGGGTCCTCTGTAAGGCCACCAGTGAGGCAGTGCGCGGTCACATAGATTGCACCTAGTTTGGAATCAGAGAAGAGTATGACAAATTTGGTTTCGAGAATTGATTACGAACATGGAAAAAAATTATGTGTGGGTAAAGAGCCTAATATTTTTGCCTCGGAAGCGCAGACATGGAATGGAGGAACCGCACAATAAAGTCGACAACCAAATACAGGGTGATAGAAAGTGCACATAGACCAAGCGGAGTCATCGGAAAGAAAGTCAGAGGACAACTGACGTTAAATTATCTGAAAAGAATGAAAACAAAATGTTAACGGATATATACAAATAAGGCCAGAAAAGAAAGAGGAGAGAAAATCTTCACTATGCCAAAACAGGGAAGTGCCTTGTTATTTGAGGCAGCAGCTTGCTTCCTGAAGACAAAAAAACATACAAGGAAAATTATTCGCAACATGTTGAAGCATGTGTGTGTTATAGCCAAACTGGGGAAACAAATCAGCTCCTCGTAATGGAAAGTCCCCACGCTGACCCAAACGGGACCGTAGAACAGATTTCAGAGTTAAATGGTGAGCAGTCGAGATAAGCAGGAGACGTTGAGGGTACCCATTAAAAAAAGAAGGGCAGAGGTGGAGCCAGTTTTCTTAAAGGCATAGTTGACGACACAATATGGAAGTAGAAGTATCAAACCAAACATTACAAAATAGGTATCAGCAAAATGCTAGGCGGCAATCGATCCAGCAAAGTGTAATCAGCTTATTATTATGATTATGCCGGTATAAGTCATCGTCACCAAGCAGGACTGAAATTAAAAGCGAGAAACAGAATAAAGACGCGAGTTCAGTGCGAGCAGTGGGGAACATGCGCATCAAAGTCAGAAGGGTAATGATATATTGACGACATGATTAAACACGTTTTACGTAAGCTACACTTTTATTTACTCATTATGTGCAGCAAACCTTGCCTGCACCAATGCACTCGCTTTGTCGCTTTCAGAATTGTTCAGGTATGTGTAATTTTTTTCTGTAGTAAGTTCTGTTAGAGTTGTGACACAGGTGTCACATCTTATGTTAATTACAGCGCCACTGAAATTTCCTGCGTACGTGCACCTACTCGAAAGAGGTTATAAGACCAACAGACATTGAAGCTTCTAAAATTACAATGGCGCAAAAAGTTGCATCGGCAATAGCGTTAGCACTGATTCTAACATATCGTGTATTCCACTGTACAAAGACGAGAATAAGAGGCCAGGGAGTTTAAAGGCTGTGAAGCTAGGAAAGTGAAAACAATTGTTACCTACTATCTCGCCAACCCATGATTGTAAAGATTTGCGGAAACATCATGGCGGAACGCTGCGTGGCTGTTTTGACCAGGCACTTAGTATCGCACAGTGCATGCAAATACGTGCTATGCGTCCTTCAAGTGCTGGTTACGTCAATGGGATTGATGTGTAACGGCGTGAATGGGCATGTTTATGTGCTCCTGAACTCCACGCCGTTCGGCGCGCACCTGTTGTCGCTTTGCCCGGGCATGTTTCGCAGAATGATGTGATTTAAATGGCCGAAGTGTTTTACGTCTTCAGGTTTTGTGTCTGGGCTCTAATTCTTCTTCGGAGGTTTGCGCAAATAACAGGACGCGAGTGGGAAAGTGTTGGGCCCAGCCGTGTTTCTTTTCTCTTTCTTTCTCTGACAGTGTTCAAGACAGTGTGGTGAGAGCCAGACAGCAACGATTGTTTGCATGACAGATTGCTATTTCGCTTAATTAGATCTCTGATGTATAATTATTTGCCGTGAGGTGGTTTAGGAAGAGCAACCAATGTGTAAAAAACGGCGCTCCCGACAACTCACGAAGGATCTGAACGTCAAATGGGTGCTCTGCGCCGTCGGCTGTGCCGAGCTAAAACTTGAGCTCAAATGTCCAACTGGAAATGGCTCCCTGTATATGCTTGGCATATAAAATCGTGTCTTTCGAAACATACAGGGACTATGGCATGGTGCTTGGTGGCAAGAAGAGGGCAAGCTATTCATCGCGGCGTGAAAAGGATGAGTTAAGCGTTGCTTTCTGCGTTTCCATCAGCCCTCATCTAGCCGAGGCATGATACCTTGCAATGAGGAGAGTCACTTACGCATGTTTTGCAGGTGCTTTGATGGTTATGAGTTAATCGTTTAGCTCAATCGTTAAAGCTACACTAGCCGGAAAAGCAAGGTAGCAAAGTAAAAGCAGCCACTTTCAAGATTTTCGTGTAAAACTAATAGCGGAACGTCTGTAGCCCCTTAGACCGATTAGAATGTTTCCTCATGCAGTATAATACCATCACGTACGGACGTAACAAATCAAAGCACTTTCTTCCAAAAGGCCGCTTAGTAGCACTCGCCGAACAGCCGGCGGAAGCACCAGGGCCACCGTTTTGTTACGGCTCTCAGCTCACGATGGCTAGCAAAAAGAAAAAAGAAAAACTATGAGCAAGTGATACGCTTTTCTCTCTGCCACTGTTTTTATTCAATAATTATATTCAAAGAGCATGCGAATAGAAAACGAATGACTCCGCTCCGACAACGTTTTATTTTGTGCAACAGTTGTAGATTTTTAGAGTGTTAAGTTCTAAACGGGTCTGGTGACAGCAGTCGCGATTTTATCACACAAATCCTACTGACAAATCCGCCTCATCTGCCTCCTTTGCTATTTCAGACATAGTTTAGTAGAAATTATTGGCCCATTCGCACTCCGTACAGCAAACCGAAGGGCTCCTCTTCCCCAGAATCTTGAATGATAGCGGCGTCGTATGTGTACACTTCTACTTCCCTTACCGTATATATCACATTGCGCATATATTTTCATGTTGCAGAACAGCTGAATGTAGACTCCTCAAGCGGTAAGTTGTCAACTTGGATTTCTTTGTCGATAATGAGCGCCTACATGACACATAGGAAGCCACGTAAATACACTAGGTTATGCATGCAACTATGTATGCCTGTGTGCGTCTTCCGGACACACAAGAACTTACATCCACGCCTAAGAAAAATATATCTACGTACAATCTGTTTTTCACACACAAGATATATTTCTTATGAGATGTGCTACCTGCGAAGTCACACAATTTCTCAGTGACTATTCAGCTCACGGTTGCAAGAAATGAGAAAGGTATAGTTCTGGAACTTATCAGAGGTACGGTTTAACAAATGCGCACCACCTATCGTTCGCATGACAAATCTTTATGTGCAGCACGCCGGAAAAGAGCGACAGATCAATTTTTAAATGGTAAAAGGAAACATGTCGGCCGGGGAAGCTTTTTTGGCCTACTGCAGTAGGCAGGACAAACAGGAAAATAAAAAGAAGAGAGAGTGCAGGTGATAGTGACAACTTGCATACAGTCACTGATATGCACGCGCGATGTACATTCTTGTTCTACGCACAGCATCGCAAAGATCTAGAGAATAAATGAATTTTTCTGGAGACGTGAATTACCCAAATTGCAATGTATACATATCACATGATCAAGAGATAGTGATCTGTAGAACGCCAATGCAATTAGGGTGTACCATTCTGCAGATCTAACTTGTAAAAGAGGATAAAATCATAAGATGTGAAGTACATAGAAATAAAATGTCTTGAAACGCATATCGCAGGAATGTCTTAGATATGAATGCCAGTTTACCGAATTTAACTCCAAACAGGGCTCTACAACAGCTACGATCAAGTTGTAGTAATATACGGGACCAAAATTTGAAATAACAAAACTTCGTAGAATTTTGAGTATTGCACGATGTGCGGTAGAAAGAAATAATGAAACGTAATTTCGAACTAACATTTTAATTGAAATTAGCAAAACAAAGTGTATATTGCAAGGTCATGTTGACGCCCACGGGAAGTAAGCGGGGGTTTATTAGTGTGCGAGAATGGAAACGAAGACAAAAGAAGCATGATCAATCTTTTAAAAGAATCACGTTATCATGAAATCTGGCAGGCCAAAAAAAGAGTTGGATCACGCAGGACAGACGTAATGCCGATTGCTGTGAGAATTTACCATAATGACAAGACGAGACTTAAGAGAAAGAAGTTCTGGAAGATTCAAGAGTGGTCATAAAAAGACTGATGACGGTTATTATTGTTGCCGTAAATGACAAGCATGTCACACATGCAAGGCGCTGAGAAGTACTATCTGCCAAAGTAACTGCCTATGTCATTTGCTCAAATAGCTTTATATTGATAGGCTATGTGCTCCACGGTGAAATCAACTCGCTTTGCTTGTACAATGCAATATACTTGCTCCATCTGGGATAGCCAGACCTCCAGTTAAACTGGATTGCACTTTTAGCATCCCTTTGAGGATGTCATACTGAATGGTACAGAATCCAGAGCAGCTACGCTACCTTCATTAGAAGTATTAATGAACAGGATACAGAGGCTCCTTCATTAACTAACGATGAAGTTTGACGTAATGGTTTTGCGGAAACCCACAAGGTGGAGAAGTAATTAATAAAGGGACAATAACATCCACCCGATCGTAGAAATTGCTACAATGACAAACCCATACCGGTTCCTTGAAATAAATGCCTCGCAGTTGAAGAAAAATCGAACAGGACAAATTTTTCTTCAAATGTGAGACATTTCTTTCTAGAAACCCATATGGGTTTCTTTTGTCGCAGTTGCTTCTTTTGGGTGGATGTCTGATTTCCCTCTAATAATAACGACGAAGTTAGAAGGGCGCTGCAAGAAGTGACCCGGGGATTGAAAAGATTGCTTCCCTTAATGCTTAATGCCTCAGGAATGCAAAAGAACTGGACGAATGCCAGTATTATACTAATACACAAAAAGGTAGATAATAAAGAATTCAATTTTTTTAAAGTGAAAAGGGTACTTTCAGTATTGTATAAAATATTCACCAAGGCATTTTCCAGTAGACGGAGGGCTTCAGGTAACTTCAGTCAACCAAGAGAATAGGCTGGCTTCCGGAATCAATATTCTACAATGGATCACATCCATGTCATCAATCAGGTAATCCAGAAATACGCATACTACAATCAGCCTCTCTGTGTGGTTTTCATAAATTCCGAAAATTCATTTGATTCAGTAAAGATACTAGCAGTCATAAAGGCATTACGTAATCAAGGAGCACTTGACGCTTGCGTAAATATCTTCGAAAATATCTACAGTCATAACACAGCTATCCAAATTCTCCAGAAGAAAAGTGGGAAGATATCTATGAAAAAGGTTCAGGCAAGGAGACATAATTTCTCCAATGCTACTCACTGTGGTATTGGAAGAAGTATTCCAGCTATTAAACTGGAAAGGCTTAGGCATGAGGGTCAACAACGAATATCTCAGCAACCTTCGCTTAACAGATGGCATCGTCCTGTTCAACACTGGAGAATAGATACAACAAATAATTGAGCCCCTTAAGAGAGAGTGTAAGAGCGGGGTTAAAGAATAATATGCAGAAGACAAAGATAATGCTCAATAGCCTGGTAAAGGAACAAGAGTTCAGGATCGCCAATCAGCCTCTGCAGTCGGTGAAGAAGTACGTTGAAGTAGATCATTTACTCACAAGGCACCCTGATAATGGGAAGGAAATTTACAGAAGCATAAAAATGGTTTGAAGTGCATACGGTAGGCATTGCGAGATCGTGACTGGAAGCTTACCACTATCATTGAAAAGAAAGGGTTACAACCACTGTATTCTACCGGTGCTAACATAAGGGCTAAAAACATGGAGGTTGGGAAAGAAGCTCGAAAACAAGTTAAGGAGGACGCAAAGAGCAACGAAACGGAAAATGTTAGGTGCGACATTTTGAGACATGCAGAAAGCGCTGTGGATAAGACAGCAAACGGGGATGGCCGATATTCTAATTGACATAAGAAGGAAAATGGAGCAGGGGAGGCCATGTTATGCACAGGATGGATAACTGGTGGACCATTAGAGTTACAGAATGGTTTCTATGAGTAGGGGAGCGCTATTGAGGACGGCAGGAAACTAGATGGGGTGATGAGATTAGAGAATTCGCAGCGTTAAGGTGGAATGGGTTCGCGCCGGACAGGGGTAATTGGATATTGAAGGAGAAGGCTTTGGTCCTGCAATGGACATAAAAAAGTTGATGATGATTATGATAATGAACGGTGCATGCTTCTACGAAGTCCATCGATGTAAAAGCAGTGGGTGTAAGATCTCGAGCGAAATTTCATTTCCAGTGTCTCTCCATGGAGCCATATTTCATCAGAGGTAGCAGCAGACAGCTGACTCTTGCAGGAGTGCGGACTATAAGGGGAACTTTATTATTTGTGTTGAGTTATGAAATTACAGTACCAGTGGCACCCTCGACGATAATGGAAGAGAAATTAGTCCAGAGGAATTCGAAATCCCAAAGGTAACGCCGGAAGAAGTAAAGAAAGCCTTGGAGATATGCAAAGGGGGAAGGCAGCTGGGGAGGATCAGGTAACAACAGATTTGTTGAAGGATGGTGGACAGATTGTTCTAGAGAAACTGACCATCTTGTATACGCAATGCCTCATGACCTCGAGCGTACCGGAATTTTGGAAGAACGCTAACATAATCCTAATCCATAAGAAAGGGGACGCCAAAGACTTGAAAAATTATAGACCGATCAGCTTACTGACCGTTGCCTACAAACTATTTACTAAGGTAATCGCAAATAGAATCAGGAACACCTTAGACTTCTGTCACGCAAAGGACCAGGCTGGATTCCGTAAAGGCTACTCAACAATAGATCATATTCACACTATCAATTAGGTGATAGAGAAATGTGCGGAATATAAGCAACCCTTATATAAAGCTTTCATTGATTACGAGAAAGCGTTTCATTCTGTCAAAACCTCAGCAGTCATAGAGGCATAACGGAATCAGGGTGTACACGAGCCGTATGTAAAAATACTGAAAGATATCTATAGCGGCTCCACAGCCACCGTAGTCCTCCATAAAGCAAGCAACAAAATCCCAATAAAGAAAGGCGTCAGGCAGGGAGATACGATATCTCCAATGCTATTCACAGCGTGTTTACCGTAGGTATTCAGAGACCTGGATTGGGAAGAATTGGGGATAAAAGTTAATGGAGAATACCTTAGTAACTTGCGATTCGCTGATGATATTGCCTTGCTTAGTAACTCAGCGGACCAATTGCAATGCATGCTCACTGACCTGGAGAGGCAAAGCAGAAGAGTGGGTCTAAAAATTAATCTGCAGAAAACTAAAGTAATGCTTAACAGTCTCGGAAGAGAACAGCAATTTACAATAGGCAGCGAGGCACTGGAAGTCGTAAGGGAATACATGTACTTAGGGCAGGTAGTGACGGCGAATCCGGATCATGAGACGGAAATAATCAGAAGAATAAGAATGGGCTGGGGTGCGTTTGGCAGGCATTCTCAGATCATGAACAGCAGGTTGCCATTATCCCTCAAGAGAAAAGTATATAATAGCTGTGTCTTGCCAGTACTCACCTACGGGGCAGAAACCTGGAGGCTTACGAAGAGGGTTCTACTCAAATGGAGGACGACGCAACGAGCTATGGAAAGAAGAATGATAGGTGTAACGTTAAGGGATAAGAAAAGAGCAGATTGGGTGAGGGAACAAACGCTAGTTAATGACATCTTAGTTGAAATCAAGAAAAAGAAACGGGCATGGGCAGGACATGTAATGAGGAGGGAAGATAACCGATGGTCATTAAGGGTTACGGACTGGATCCCAAGGGAAGGGAAGCGTAGCAGTGGGCGGTAGAAAGTTAGGTGGGCGGATGAGATTAAGAAGTTTGCAGGCATGGCATGGCCACAATTAGTACATGACCGGGGTTGTTGGAGAAGTATGGGAGAGGCCTTTGCCCTGCAGTGGGCGTAACCAAGCTGATGATGATGATGATGATGATGATGATGAAATTTTATGAGGTGCAAGTCACACAGACGAAACCTTGCATGCGACAACTGCTGATGGCATTAAACTTGTTGGCGCGAAACTGATCATGTCGATTTGCAATGGTACCCAATCGGGCACTATTGAAATTCCTGGATATTAACGCGACAGCGTTAAGGAGCTCGTGTCGCAGAAAAGCCGGTGTCGTCGGCGTTGGCGGCGTTGGCCATGAGCGAAAAACGGCGGAAGCCAATTCATAAATAAAAAGAGAACTTGCAAGACGGGCCGGGTGGGAATCGAACCAGGGTCTCCAGGGTGTGAGAGGGAGACGCTACCACTTAACCGTGAGTTGGATTTTTTTCTTTATTACATGGGAACAAAACTGAAGGTGTGTTTCTAAGTTGACATAACTACACACTTAAAACTCAGGCAAACACACACAGGCATCCAACAAGTGCATCCAGTCTGGCGGAGGTTCCTGCACAGCTTACGCACTTCTTACATACGCAGCATTTTCACGAAAGAAGGATTTTGGAGATCGCGGGCTTTCGGCATGGCAATCACAGAGTCTACTTCTACAGAGGCTATATGAACCAAGTACTATGAACATGCCACAGGGAGGACCACCCGTAACCTTAAACGGTAGAAACGTAATTAAGTATGGAGTCATGTCAATGTCCTCTTTAAGTGTCCTTTGGAGAATGTCCCAAAAAATACAGCGTCCCTACAGTCTATGAAAGAGTGATCTATGGTTTCGGCACGTGGACAGAGCCGACAGTTTGTTGACCACAGCACAAAGCAACCCCTCGAATGCAACCAAGTTTTAACAGGGAGTGTTTCCGAATGTAATATAAAGAAAATGTTTTTACTCTAGGAGGCACGCGCCTTTTTCGGACGCGCGTGCCTCCTGGAGGTCATCCTGATAAGGTCACTTTAAGTAAGGTGCACGATATAAAGGATCTGCGAAAATAGAGTCAACCAGTGCCGCAGAAATTGCTTTTCGACTCGCAGTGAACACGTACTCCAGGCTGAATCTAACTTTCAAGAAAAGAAATGTGTCATCAACCTCATTAAGAAGCCCCTAGGAGCCTGTGGGACATTTTTGACATTTGATGACACTACTATGTTAGGAACATAATCAACTAAACGGAGATGCAACATTTCACGCAAGAACGGATGGTCACTGTCTCGAAAGAAAAACAGGCGAGAAACAATTTGCCTGACGAAGAGGTGTAGGAATTCTAGACCACCACATTCAAGGGGGAGGAACAGATTGTCGCGCTGCTTCGGTTCACAGCTAGAACTCCAAATAAATGTTGAAAATACCGGATGCAGTGCCTGAAGGCGAAGTCTTGAGCAGTGCAGTACTTGTAGCACATACATAAGACGGGAAGCTAAGAACACGTTGCACACTTCAGCACGAATGAACATTGACAAATTCCGCCCTCGCCGTGAATACACTTTACGTTGGATTTTTCCAGCTTCTCCCGACCAATGAGCGTTGCTACTTCTATACTGTGAGAGAGGCACACCTAAATAACGCAGATCTTCTTTCTATTGAATGCGTGCGTAATGTGATGGCATTGTAGCCCATAATCCAAACAAAAACCTGAACTTTTTTCAATGTTAACGCTTGCACCAGAAGCCGCACAAAATTCTTTTGTAGTTGCAAGAGCAGTCTTTACCCTCTTTTTATCGGTACAAAAAAAGGCCGCGTCGTCTGCATATGCAGGAACCCGAACTTCATTAATCAGTAATTTAAACCCTTGTAAATTTTGTTCTTTAAGAATGCTCATACAAAGTGGATCTAAATACAAGCAGAACAGAAGCGGTGACAAGGGGCGTCCTTGTCGTACTGGTGATAAAAGCCTAATCAGATCGAAGAGAGAGCCATTCACTATAAGTCTCGTTGAGTCATTAGCATAACATATCCTGACACCTCTAAGAAGCAGAGATCCGATATTTATATGCTCTAGTACAGTGAACAGGAATGAGTGATTCAAACTGTAGAACGCCTTAGCCAGATCTAGCGTTACCATTGCCACCTGCGCAATCCCCTCAGTTACACACTCTAGCACTGATCTCGCAACATGAATGTTCGTCTGAATGGACCGGCCCCTGATGGCACATGTTTGATGATCACCGACCACAGATCTTATTACAACTTGCAAACGGTTAGCTAATACATTAGCAAAAATTTTATAATCCACATTGCATAAGGAGATAGGCGGATATCCGTCTACTTTTTGCAATTTAGTCTCATCATCGCTTTTGGCTATAAGGACGGTGTGTCCTTCGTACATTGTGGCGGTTACGTACCCTACTTCCAAGGCCTCTCGGTACACTTGTAGTAATAATGGCGATAAGAGAGAACGAAAACACTGATAAAATTCGGTAGTAAGGCCGTCCGGTACCGGGCGTCTTGCGCTTCGCTAAAGAATCGATGCGTGTAGTTACCTCATTATTATCAAGATTTTCATTTGTATAATCGTTATGATCCTGATTTAACTGGGGCAGCAACGATACAATTTTCTTGGCAGCATCTGTATCCAGTGGCATATGGTCTCGAAATAGTTTTTGATAACGTTCAAAAAACGCTTAGTTATTAGAGTAGGCTCATTAACAATAATTCCACCATACTCTATATCCAGTATGTGTTTAGACAGCGCGTGTCGGCGGTCATCACCAAGGGCCCTACTGCAAGGCTGTGCTTCCAGGAAACGCTGCTCTCGCGCACGCACTAGTTCAACTCTGTATTTTTCTGCGCTCAAAGTTTGTAACTGTGCCTTGACCTTATGAATATCATCAATATATTGACCAGGATGTAGGCATTCAAGCTCATGCAATTCACTCAAAAGTCCATACAATGTTTTGTAATTATTCTGTTTTTCATACGCTAATATTCTTCGATAGCTTTCATTTTAACTTCCTGTTTGAATAATTCCCACAAAGCAAAGAGTGGCAAGTCCTTGTGGCATGACACATGAGCTATAAGCTCAGTAACACGATTTAAGGAACATTGACGCGAAAGTAACTGGTTATTAAACTTCCACAGTTCCCAGCACATACGCCGACTTTGGTACCAACGGCTTCCAAACGATGCTGAGACTAAGCAACGGTCACTAAATAATATAGGGTGCACAGTGTAACCATAAATAATAGGTAGTGCACTAAGTGAAACGTAAATTCGGTCAAACCTTGCATGCGAGGTACCTTGGAAGTGCGTATATCGACATCCCGCCTTTTCATTTTCCCCAATGTCAACAAGCTGATAATCACGGTTGAACCATCGAACTCATGGGTGATACCTGATTATCAGCCATTAGTTCGATGGTTCAAACGGGACAAAGGCGTCTCTAGTGAATGCGGTGCTGCATTAGAAACGTGCCGTAGAAAGCTATACTGCGGTGTATTTAGCTAATTATGAGCATGTAAATTACAAAAGTGGCAGGTAAAAGAGTAGTGAAGTACGTTTCCGCTACATTTCTTCTGCGCTTGGTGCACACGCAGAGCCATCTTGCAGCAAACACAGAAGACTCCCTCCTCGCATTGCACGGTGCTGCCCCGACAGGTGGCGCGCCACTCGCCCGCTTCTCCCCTCGGTCTCGTTTGAGCCCACTGGGACCGTGCGGGTACCGGTGCGAGGATACCCCAATACCCTTGCGTTTAATAAGTTCCAGCGTGCGTCCCTCAAACCCTCGTGTTTAGGCGACGCGGCTCCTCTTTCGCTCACAGCGCGATTCCGATGTGCAGCGTCCGATGCGGGACGCCTCTGACGTGATCGCAGCGCCGTAGCGCGTCTGTTGGGAAAGCGTCCCCTACGATGTGTGCCGTGCTGCTGGCGAGGATTCATGCGTCTGCGTGGTGCTCCCGAGGGAGATAGAGGATGATCCCATCGACCCGTCATCCCCATGATCGCGTCCGCCTTCATGGCGTGCCGCAGCCCTGCTGTCTGTGCCGATCACGACGTTTGAGACGCGTAGATAATTTCTCCTTCCGAGACACCGACTTATTTGGTTCGTTCCGCTTGCTCAGGCGCATGTTTCGTTGCCGCGCCGAACGCTGTGTTGCTGGGCGCTCACCGCATGTCTTTGTGTGACTCAAGAGCATGCCGAGCGAATAAGTGGGCGGTGAGAACGGGGTGCGATAACGCTGTCGCGTTCTCCTCTTGAAGGCGAAGCTTAAGCGTCCTCCCATTTTGCGGCCGCCATTGGAATATGAACCTGGCAACGTTTAACGCTAGAACGTTATCTAGTGAGGCGAGTCTAGCAGTGCTATTGGAGGAATTAGAGGGCAGTAAATGGGATATAATAGGGCTCAGTGAAGTTAGGAGGCCAAAAGAAGCATATACAGTGCTAAATAGCGGGCACGTCCTGTGCTACCGGGGCTTAGCGGATAAAAGAGAACTAGGAGTCGGATTCCTGGTTAATAAGAATATAGCTGGTAACATGCAGGAATTCTATAGCATTAACGAGAGGGTGGCAGGTCTTGTTGTGAAACTTAATAAGGGGTACAAAATGCAGATTGTACAGGGCTACGCCCCTACATCCAGTCATGATGACCAGGAAGTCGAAAGCTTCTATGAAGACGTGGAATCGGCGGTGGGTAGAGTGAAAACTAAATACACTATACTAATGGGCGATTTTAATGCCAAGGTAGGCAAGAAGCAGGCTGGAGACAAGGCAGTGGGGGAATATGGCATAGGCACTAGGAATAGCAGGGGAGAGTTATTAGTAGAGTTTGCGGAACATAATAATATGAGGATAATGAATACCTTCTTCCGCAAGCGGGATAGCCGAAAGTGGACGTGGAGGAGCCCGAACGGCGAGACTAGAAATGAAATAGACTTCATACTCTGCGCTAACCCTGGCATCATACAAGATGTAGACGTGCTCGGCAAGGTGCGCTGCAGTGACCACAGGATGGTAAGAACTCGAATTAGCCTAGACTTGAGGAGGGAAAGGAAGAAACTAGTACATAAGAAGCTGATCAATGAGTTAGCAGTAAGAGGGAAAATAGAGGAATTATGGATCAAGCTACAGAACAGGTATTCGGCTTTAACTAAGGAAGAGGACCTTAGTGTTGAAGCAACAAAACAAAAATCTTGTGGGCATCATTAAGGAGTGTGCAATAGAAGTCGGTAATAACTCCATTAGGCAGGATACCAGCAAACTATCGCAGGAGACGAAAGATCTGATCAAGAAACGCCAATGTATGAAAGCATCTAACCCTACAGCTAGAATAGAACTAGCAGAACTTTCGAAGTTAATCAACAAGCGTAAGACAGCTGACACAAGGAAGTATAATATGGATAGAATTGAACATGCTCTCAGGAGCGGAGGAAGCCTAAAAACAGTGAAGAAGAAACTACGAATTGGCAAGAATCAGATGTATGCGTTAAGAGACAAAGCCGGCAATATCATTACTAATATGGATGAGATAGTTCAAGTGGCTGAGGAGTTCTATAGAGATTTATACAGTACCAGTGGCACCCACGACGATAATGGAAGAGAAAATAGTCTAGAGGAATTCGAAATCCCGAAGGTAACGCCGGAAGAAGTAAAGAAAGCCTTAGGAGATATGCAAAGGGGGAAGGCAGCTGGGGAGGATCAGGTAACAGCAGATTTGTTGAAGGATGGTGGACAGATTGTTCCAGAGAAACTGGCCACCCTGTATACGCAATGCCTCATGACCTCGAGCGTACTGGAATTTTGGAAGAACGCTAACATAATCCTTATCCATAAGAAAGGGGACGCCAAAGGCTTGAAATATTATAGACCGATCAGCTTACTGTCCGTTGCCTACAAAGTATTTACTAAGGTAATTGCAAATAGAATCAGGAACACCTTAGACTTCTGTCAACCAAAGGACCAGGCAGGATTCCGTAAAGGCTACTCAACAATAGACCATATTCACACTATCAATCAAGTGATAGAGAAATGGGCAGAATATAATCAACCCTTATATATAGCTTTCATTGATTACGAGAAAGCGTTCGATTCAGTCGAAACCTCAGCAGTCATGGAGGCATTGCGGAATCAGGGTGTAGATGAGCCATATGTAAAAATACTGGAAGATATCTATAGCGGCTCCACAGCCACCGTAGTCCTCCATAAAGCAAGCAACAAAATCCCAATAAAGAAAGGCGTCAGGCAGGGAGATACGATATCTGCAATGCTATTCACAGCGTGTTTACAGGAGGTATTCAGAGACCTGGATTGGGAAGAATTGGGGATAAAAGTTAATGGAGAATACCTTAGTACCTTGCGATTCGCTGATGATATTGCCTTGCTTAGTAACTCAGGGGACCAATTGCAATGCATGCTCACTGACCTGGAGAGGCAAAGCAGAAGAGTTGGTCTAAAAATTAATATGCAGAAAACTAAAGTAATGCTTAACAGTCTCGGGAGAGAACAGCAATTTACAATAGGCAGCGATGCACTGGAAGTCGTAAGGGAATACATCTACTTAGGGCAGGTAGTGACGGCGGATCCGGATCATGAGACGGAAATAATCAGAAGAATACGAATGGGATGGAGTGCGTTTGGAAGGCAGTCTCAAATCATGAACAGCAGGTTGCCGTTATCCCTCAAGAGAAAAGTATATAATAGCTGTGTCTTACCAGTACTCACCTACGGGGCAGAAACCTGGAGGCTTACGAAAAGGGTTCTACTCAAATTGAGGACGACACAACGAGCTATGGAAAGAAAAATGATCGGTGTAACGTTAAGGGATAAGAAAAGAGCAGATTGGGTGAGGTTAATGACATCTTAGTTGAAATCAAGAAAAAGAAATGGGCATGGGCAGGATATGTAATGAGGAGGGAAGTTAACCGATGGTCATTAAGGGTTACGGACTGGACCCCAAGGGAAGGGAAGCGTAGCAGGGGGCGGCAGAAAGTTAGGTGGGCGGATGAAATTAAGAAGTTTGCAGGGACGGCATGGCCACATTTAGTACATGACCGGGGTTGTTGGAGAAGTATGGGAGAGGCCTTTGCCCTGCAGTGGGCGTAACCAGGCTGATGATGATGATGATGATGATGATGAGTATGAGTAGAAGTGAAATTCATCGTGTACTCTCCTGATGAGATCGTGCTGTATTACTGGTATACACACTTTTAAAGAATGGCTTGCCTAATCGCAAAATATTTGCTCTTGGGCTAATTGGTGATTCATCCTATGTATCAGTGTTAAGGTACATACGATATATATATATATATATATATATATATATATATATATATATATATATATATATATATATATATATATATATATATATATATATATATATATAAGGATGGCATGGATGGTGGTCACTCAAGAGTCCGGTTGGCACACACAAATTGATGATAAAATGATAGCATACCCGACAGATGGCTGCAATCAGTGCTCTCCCTTTTTATGCGTGTGTATGTCACGTAAAACTACACCGAGAAATCATGTGTTGATGTGAAAATTTTTTCCATGTACGTTTCATGCTGCTTGCATAACGCATAGGATTAGATACCGAAACATTATACGAAGAGCCTGGGTACCCAATGTGTCGACGTAGTACTGTATGTAAGGCTTGAAGTACAAGTTGCTCCGAGGCAACATAACAATCATTTTAAATGAAGCGTAATTTGGAATATCAGCAACACATTTTAAACGAAGCATTCTCATAAATATTATCTTAGTGCTTTGCGATTATTTATGTTCTTGGGCGTTTAAAATGAACAGAAGGTGACTCGGCGAGCCTGTAGTGGGCGGGGAAGTGCCTAGGCTGCTTGTGCAGGCTTGTCTCGCTTCTTTTTAAACAAGAACGCGAACAGAACACTGCACAAACAGATTACATTTTTGATGTTCTAATGATCGAGCGGAGTTTGGATGAATAGGAGAACAAAGCTGGCCTGGCTCGCATGCGGCGCCCTGAATTCTTTCGCTGAGCTATACCTTTAGCTTATTCATCTTGTAAATAAATTCGATCCGTGGTCACTCTTATGGACGGTCGGGGTAAGCCAGCTACCACCTAGTGCTACCTGACGGACACCGTCTGCTAAAGATGGAAGCACAACAGTATGAGCTTCGCCGCAGCCATCGATTTGCAAGCTTGGCACCACTACCTCAAGAAATGGGCCCGAACGGAAACACCCAGCAACCATCCGCGAGAGCATCTCCTTATCCCCACAGAGAGCCAATACCTTCTCAGGAAAACACGTTCACAATACCTTCTCAGGAAAATACGGCAATGGCGTGTATGAGTGGCTCCGCCACTATCAGTACCTGAGTCAATCCAACTGTTGGAATGCCGCTAGCCTTCTCTGTCAAGTGCGGTTGTTCTTTGATATTACTGCATTGGTATGGTTTAAGAGCCATGAACACACTGACTACCTGGGAACTATTTGTTGAGGAAATTAAGGAATACTGTGGGGACCCACCAACGAAGAAGGAACGTGTGGCAGACGTCGTCGCAGTGGGCTGATATCACCGGGGAGACTTGCAGAACGTATATTGAAGAGAAACTGAAGTTGTGCTAGTCGGTGAATGCCCACATGACGCAAGAAGACAAGGTGGGTCATATTATCAAAGGTATTGCTGAGGATGTTTATCACTTCCTTATCGGCAAGGAGAGTTTAGAATCAGTGGATGACGTGAATAGTCACTGTGGAACCTTCGAGGCCCTTAAAACACGTCGCATCACTTAGAAGTATAAACGTCTGGCGAACTTGACGACGGTACCCACCGTCGAGGTATGCCTTGATTCCCTACTTGCCGACCTTTCTCCACCATTCGTCTCGTTGTACGCGAACAACTACGTCGGCATACTTCTGTTCCTGTGCAATCTAGAGACATGCAGAGTGACATACATCCACAACAATCAATGCAGCAAGCTTCGACGAGCGCAGCTACTCTAACCGCGGGCCTTGGCTGCGGGCTCCACTACAAAGGACCACTAACGTCGAGCCGGCCTATACGCCCCGTGACTGTCACAACTAAAACAGCTGACCGCCTCTTTTTGTTCCAGAGTGGGAACAGTGTGCCGAGTACACTCACAACGCCGCGAATCTGGGTATGTCACGTTAACGCCCCATGTGGTTCCAGTGCGGTGTTTGTAGACACTTCTGCCCCACTTCTGCCCTACGCGACGCCGCCCACGTACGCCATTTTACGAGCGACCTGCGGCATTCTCAAGGCGAAGCGAACGGCCAGATCACACCTACTGGCCTTCGTATCTAAGTGCCAAGCCGCCCATGTACCGCCAAAAAGACCGCAGTCACTTTCTCGCCTATGTGCGGAGCCTGACGCTGCCTAGTACGCGCCAGCGACGGTCACCATCTCCACGACTTCGGCAGGGACTTTCATCTGCGCCGCCAGTAAACTAGCTTGCGCGACTGATGGAGGTGAGGTTGCTGGATCTACCGCATTGCACAAAAGTATGCCTCCACCAGTTTCGATGCTTGAAAACCAGGTTCATGTGCTTTTTACCGATGTTCCCACAATGGCTCTAATAGACACCGGATTAACTGTTTCTGTGATGAGTTTAGTTTTCAAGGAACGACTTGGCCGTAAAGTTATGTTTCATTGGGACCAATCTACTACTTTTTAGGCAGTAAGCGGCATGTCTCTGTCCAGTCGGTGTATGTATATTGTTTGTTTGTGGCGCTAGCAAGGGCTTCAAGGCAGAATTCGCCGTACTTGCTCAATCCGCACAAGACGTTATCCTCGGCGTCGACTTTTTGCAACAGTGTCCTGCGACTGTGGACGGCTGAGCAGGCGAAGTTCTGTTGTCCGCTTTTGCCCAGCAGCCTCTCTGTTCAAGCGACCACACCGTCGTAATAGAAGGTTCTGGTCTTCCGGTAGGTACCCCTCCAGCTGGCTAGTTGATGCTTCAACAACCGACCCGAGTACAGCTTCATTTGACATTGTGATTGGGCCGTTGCCCTTGCCTAGTGTGAGAAGAAAACCATGTTTGTGCCTCGCGTCTTTGTATCGCTTACTGACGGAAAAACACAGCTAAGGGTGGTTATCTGTAAGGAGAAGTCAAGTATGGTTCCGGAGGGTATGGGCCTTGCCCTGTTTGAAAAGGAGCGTGGCATTTGCAATGTGGCCCAAAGTGACTACGCTAAGTCTGAAACTGCTGATGTCTTTGTTACAGAATCGGAGTACTAAAAATGATGAGAAAATATCTTCTCTCGCAGAAGCGTAGAGCCTTGGTGGCATTGTTGGCGGGACAGGTTAAAGTATTTCATTTTGCACAGAAACCAAGTACCAAGCTCATGCACCCGTCACAAGAGCGACACTGGATCTACGCTTCCTCTCCGCCATAGCCTTATCGAATTTCCGCGTCGGAGTGTAAAGCCATTTCAAAGCAAGTCGGCGAGATGACAACCACTGGCGTTATTCGAGAATCCTCGAGTCTCTGGTCAGCGCCTTTTATGTTGGTCAAGCAAAAGAACGATTCATAGCGGTTCTGTGTTAGCTATCAACGTCTCAACTCGATAAACAAGAATGATGTCTACTCATTTCCTCGCATCGCTAACGCTATCGATTGCTTACAATCACTGTCTTATTTTTCCTCGGTAGACTTGCGATCTGGGTATTGGCAAATTCTTATGGATACGAGTAACAAAGAAAAACAGCTTTTGTGACGCCAGACGGTTTGTTTGAGTTTGATTTTATGCCGTTAATTTAGTGTGAATGCCCCGGAACATTTTTTAAGATATATGGACACAATATTGCTGGGTCTCAAATGGAAAATCTGTGGGCCTTACCTGGATGATGTGGTGACCTTTGGCCGAACATTCAAGGAACATTACCATCGCCTTGATCTTGTCCTAACCAGTCTGGAGAAAGCTGTGCTGACATTGCACTCCAAGAAATGCCGTTTTGTAGAAGGCGAGACACTCCCTCTGGGACACGTAGTCGATAAAAATGGCGTTAGATCGGATTAGCAGAAAGTTGCGGTGGTCACTAACTTCAAGAAGCATAAACCTCTCCGCGGCCTACGAAGTTTTCTAGGCCTATGCTCCTACTTGAAATCAAGTGAATTTTTTATTCTCCAGTTTACATACTGGATAGTCATTTTTGCCTAAAAGCTGCATACGTCGTTTGAGGTGACCCACGTTGATGTAGTTTGACGTTCCGCCGCTTTATTCCAAATTTTGCTGATAGGGCGCAAGTGACTGATTGCTGTAAAAGGATTTGCCTCTCCACTGGACACCAGATTGTGTCTGCATTTACGCATCTGATGTTCATGCTGACATTGGGGCCTGTGCGGCGTCATTTTGATTCACCTGTTCCCACAGTAGTTTATACCGATGCCTGCGGAATCGGCCTCGGCGCTGTTCTAGTCCAACACCATGACAGTAGCGAACTCGTAGTTGCCTATGAAAGCTGTTCATTGAGCAAGACAGAACGCAACTACTCAGTGACAGAAAAGGAGTGCCTGGTAGTCATTTTCGTCATTCACAAGTTTCGCCCCCATACGTCTACGGCCGTCATTTCTCCATCATCAGCGACCACCATTCTCTGTTGGTTGGTGGCGCTACGTGACCGCTGTGACCGACTTGCGTGAGGGGCCCTGCGCTTACACTAGTTTGACTTTGTAGCAGTCTACAAAACGGCAACTGCCACGCAGACGCTGACTGTCTATCACTTCTACGTCTACCTACGACTGACTGCGACGCTGACAACTTCGATCAGTATATAGACGCTATAGACACCCCGTTCCCTGACCTCGCAATATTCTGGAAAGCACAACTTGACGACCGCGGTTTAGATCCTCTGTTCGCGTCTGCGAATGAGCACGCCAACCCAAGATGTTTTGTGGTCTACGACGATATCCTATAAAAGGAACATTATTCAGTCCAAGGAACCCACCAGCATGTCGTCGTTCCCCGCACTTCACGTTCCCACGTTGTTCGCTTCACGCGCGAGAAGACAACTTGCGGCTACATGGGCTTTGCCCGAATGTTTCATCGTATCCAGCAAAGGTTCTACCGCCCAAGATGCGACACGACACGAGACTATACATTGCAGGTTGCGAACAATGCCGTCTCTAGCGTCCCATGACTATGCGCGCCTATACTTCTTCATCCTGCACTGGCTCTTAACTCTTCATTCGAGGCTGCTGGTACCGCTCTCCTCGGCACATTTCCGCGGTCAAATGATGCCAATTGATGGACACTTTGTTTAGCGCAAAACAACAGACAAAAGAGAGACGACAGGACAAGGCGCTAAACAAGCCCATTGTCCTGTCGTCTTTCTTGTGTCTGTTGTTTTGCGCTAAACAAAGTATTCATGGATTCGCACCAACTAGCCCACCAACACATTGTGCCAATTGATGGGTAGTCTTCTGTGCTGACCATTCAATGCGCTACGCAGAAACCGCGGGAAGACCTGCAGCAATGACATTCCCTGTATCATAGTTTATACTTGGCTTTATAATTCTACTCCATGGTCCTCCACGACTCATCATCAGTGACCGCAGGCGTCAGTTTATTGCTGACGTCCTTGAGACGATCCTGCGTCTGTCTGCATGCCAGTTCCGCTGTGCCACTCCATATCACATGCAGACCGTCTCGTAGATCGCCCGAAGAAGACTCTTGCGAACATGTTGCCCATTTATCTTGATTCCAAGCACAAAAACTGGAACGAAGTACTGCGTTATGCCTCTTACGCTTACAACACCGCGAGACACGAGACCATGGGATACCCTCCATGTTATGTGCTCTACGCTCGCTCTCCACGCAGCTGTCTCGACATGATTCTTCCTTTTGCGCTAGACGTGGAAATTTTGGTTGCCGAGGCATTGTGTCGAGCAGAAGAAGCCTGTCGAATCGCACACCTCCAAACTCTGGCTTGTCGACAGCGTTCGAAAATTTCTTACGACGCCCGCCATTGGCGTGTCTGTCTGAGCAACCTTGCCTATTTGTGGTCCGCCAACGTGGTCTTTGTCGGAAGTTCTTAGGCTGCTACTCTGGATCATTCGTCTTTATCGACCGCCGCAGAGACGTTACGCATGTAATCTCTAGCCCCACAAGCAATGGTCACCGCTCGAGAAAGACACAGCTGACACATGTGCGCCTTAAGCCGTTCTACAACCGATCTTCTGAGTGACTCGCCCAGCGGGCATCGCTGCGAATGGGGAAGGGAAACGTGCGAGCGGAGTTTGGCTGGTGAGGAGAACGAAGACGTGCTGGGTGGCGTGCTGCGCTGTGAACTGATTTCGCTGAGCGATACATTTGCGTTCTTCATCTTGTAAGCAAACCTTATCCATCATCACCATATTTTAAAATTATGAAGTAAACTTGATAAAACATCGTTCCCGGTATTACGCTTAGTATAGCTCCCCTAAACAATTTCTTAAAGCACTTTTTAGTTGCATTAATGTACAGTATGCATTTTCACAGGGAGAACATTGCGTGGAATATTGTGTTACGAGTTGTGCACGGCAGAGTGGTATGATAGCGGCCGTTAAGGAACGCCAATTGCAATATACAAAGCGTAATCTTACGTTAAACAAGACGAAAATGGGACGCGGAGACTTTTAAAACTTGCTGCGAGTGCAATTTCATAATTCACAAAGGCGTTAGTTGAGCGCTAATGCCTCATTTTTGTTCCAATATTGTTATGATTGCCTTTGCTGCATTTATCTTGAGAATTTACGACCACTGCGATTACCATTTCTGCAATGATCGCTCACACGTACCAGTGAAACTATAGAAGGATCCACATTTGGACGAGTTGGTACAGGTTGAACACCTTGAAGAGGCAGCGCAAGACCACGAAGACAGAAGGCGTCAACACACAGGACAGCGCTGAACTCATCACAAACTTTATTCGAAGGCATACGCAAACTTATGTGCTACAACACATAGCCACGTGCTCTCCAATCGATGGCGCCATTATCAATTAGCAGGCAAAAAGGCAAAATCCTGTAATCTAATGCTGCACTGTGGTCTAAAAATTCAAATTCACTGTCATACAAATTTAATGACGGCATGCTTACACGACGCGATCTTTTTTTCCTGATATATTAGGCCTCAGTGCACTGTAGAATGGGAATAATTTTCCTGCCGAGTCACGTCTATATAGCCCAAACAGGAACTATAAATTTTTTAGCTTAGGCGCTCACTAACCGGTAATGCCTACTCAGATGTCGCACGGCATTACCTTAGCATGGGTGCACTCCAATCTATGAGGACACCACAATACCTCCCGCGCAGAGAAAGCCGACGACGAGGGAGATTATTGAGGCCTGCTCTATCACGAAAAAAGGATTGCCTAGTGTAGGCATGCAATCACTAAATTTCTATGACAGTGAATTTGAATTTTTAAGCCGCCTCATATTGTAGCATTACGTGAGAGGATTTTGAGTTTTTGCCTGCCCACTGATGATGACGCCATCGATGGGAGAGCACGTGGCTATGGGTTCTAGTGCATAAGTCTGTGTATGGGGGGGGGGCCTTCAAATACAGTTAGTCGTGAGTTCAGCGCTAACCGGTGTTTTCTTGCCTTCTGACTTCGTCATCTTGCGCTACCCCTTCAAGATGTTCGGTGAAACTACTTTTTTCTTGACCTGCAAGCGACATGTAGTTGTCGCTGGCATTTCTTATACGATCAACTGATTCGGCGACATATATTTTGTTGTTAATGCAAACAAATGAGAATCTGCACTACTTGGCCGTGGTGCTAATTTGTGCTAATGCTAATTTCTAGCATGCTAATTTCTAGCAATGATTATATTGATCTGGTTTCCGTGATATATGTGTTTTAACAACAAAAAACAACTACAGGGTGGTGAAAGAAGTCGTAGTGGACGGCGCGAAATTAACATTTACCGTTTCTTTAGCGTGTCCATCAATTTATTCGAAAACCGACGAAGCAGTTTGCCTGAAAACACAGTATGAGACTTGTTGATTAAGCATGGTGTTGCGAAAATATGTTGAAATACGCGAATGTTTGCACTTTTCATGTTCGTTACAATCTATTCAGCTACGCGAGCCAAATACTTTGTCAAGTTTTCAATATTACTGTAAATAAATACTTATGTAGCTTAGAAGAACTTCTTGTTGAGCGAGTTGGTGCATATTGGAAAACAGTTTTATAACTGCGCAACCAAGCGACGACAGAGAGAGAGAGCACACAAGGACAGGTGCCTGTCTTTTTGTTCTCTCTCTGTGGTCGTTTGCTTGCGCATTTATAAAACTGCAGGATTAAAAACCTTCGTTCTATCTTTTGAAGTATGAGATATTTAACTGTCTGCATGATCTACTGAGAAGATAAGTATTCCTGAAAGGTATAGCACATGCCCGTGATAAAGTTATAACTTCCATTACATAATGTGATCGCATATTACTTCTTTAGAAGAACTCGACTACGCCGACGCCTACTGCAGCTTTTAGTCTTGCCGAGCCACACGTAACACTTCAACGTAGTAAAATGTTTAGTAGTAAAAAAAAACATTGTCGTCATGCGAAATAAGACGAATAGAGAGCGAGTCTCGTGCAGACGAACAAGATGCCTTGTTGGGCAAGTTGGTGTTTACACACGACTGAGCGTGGCAGGAAAACGTGGAAAAGAGAAGGACGAAAGCATAGAGCGCTGTGTCGTTTCTGCATTCTTTCCTCATTGTTTTTTTTTTTGTGTGCAACTTCAATGATGTCAAGAAGAAGGCACGGGTCTACTGAAGCGTGCAGTCTCTAACTGCCACTGCTGTGGTCTCCACGCGAAATTATTTAATTTTATTATGTAGTAAACAAACTAATTGCTTACCCCGTTGTCGTAACGATGAACCCGTTCCCTAAATAGGTTCATAAAAATTGGCCACTTTTTAATTGTCCACGCCTCTCCCTGTATAGCACAGCGGATGTGCCAAAGCGATGTTATAGAGGAGCGGCTCTCGCGCTACCATGACACGACACAAAGTACTGCCTCTGTATCGTGTAGTTGTGTTTAGATAATATCGAAAACCATTTTACTCCAGAAGAATAAGGCGGCTAGAAAAAGAGCCTCAGCTCGTGAAAGCTGGTTCCAGGTTTGCGTTTGCTTTCTCGGCAATGTTCGCCCTACATTTTATTCCCTAATAGTTCTACCAAAAACTGTTCAAACATTTACCGGCTTCTTTTTCTCGTGGCTAAAGTTCAGGCTTCGTGTAGGACAGTTTTTTCCTGTAAATTATGGCTCAAACATGTTTATCTAATGAATCATGCTTCATGAGTGTATAACGGGCTGTTCAATAGATTAGCTGCATCCAATACTCCGAATACGAAAGCTTTCAATATGCTGTTCATAGTAAGGGCACACTGAAATGCGGCCATATGACAGTAATTAATAATTAAGAGGACGCATTTGACCATTTAGCAGAAATGGAACGAGATTATATGTGTAACATTATGCGAGTACAGGCAACAAAATAATACACTAAACAATGACAAGGTGCATACGATGCTGCCTTAACATCAATGAACTTGCGTTGTTCATGCACTACAGTGGCCGCAGCGCGAAGTGTGCTAGAACCTAGGTCAAGGCGTTTATTTTATCATGCATCTAGAGGCTGTATGTGCGCAAATCTGAAAAAACAAATATGCAGCTCCAACACAAAATTTGGAACCCGTCTGAAGTTAACAGAAGTGAAGTGAAGAAAATGTTCATCTCCTTCAAGGTGTCTTACAGCATAGGGATTACGGGCTGGCCCGGCAAATCAGTAACGCGAGGTCGCCCCCATAAAGAGCACCACGCGCCCACGTATTACAGTGCCTCTAGGATAGTGGCTCACTTTTATTTATTTATTTATTTATTTATTTATTTATAGTGCCCTCAAGGTATACAAGCATTATAGAGGGAGGGGTCAATCATTCAACATAAATGCAGTTAATTGCACAAACACAATTGAAAATTTTAAGAAATGGTGACGAATGTAATTTCTAATAACAACGAAAATTCACACTGTCAAGCAAAGCTTGTACATTAATTACGGAAAGAAAATACTATTGCCCGCTGATTAAGACACTAAAAGATGAAGTTTCCAACTGACACAGAGAATCGTTACAGAAAAGGAATTGTTGGAATGCGTTGAATTGCGCTGGCAAAAGCTTCACAGAAATTGTCAGAGTTGGTAATGCTAACTAATGAGGCGGTTCCAGTCAAGGCTGAATTTGGGCAGGAAAGAGTGCGAGTATGTTAAAGTGTTTTGGTGAGGGACATGGAATTTGTGGTGGTGATCAAGTTGAGATGAAACAAAATTAGGCGGTTTAATCATTCGGGTCCTAAGAACACGGTTATGATGATAGATCTTATGAAACAAGACAAGTCGAGATAGTTTCCGTCTATTTGCAAGCGGAGGCAGAGTAAGTATCGATATCATGTTAATAACGCTGGACGTTTGATCGTAGTTATTTAGCATAAAACGTGCTGAACGATTCTGAATTGCTTCTAAGTTATCGGTAAGAGTTGCAAGGCCAGGGTCACAGATTGATGAAGCATATTCGAGATTAGATCGGACATAAGTTTTATGTAACTGTCGCTTGAGTGATGAAGGTGCGAGAGAGAAGTTTCTTTTCAGGTAACCAAGCATGCGATTCACCTTTGATGTTATGTACTCGATGTGGTACATCCATGAAAGGTCATTAGTAATATGTACACCGAGGTATTTATATGTAGTTACAGATTGAACCGCC
The DNA here is from genome assembly GCF_050947875.1 of Dermacentor variabilis. Lineage (NCBI taxonomy): Eukaryota > Metazoa > Arthropoda > Arachnida > Ixodida > Ixodidae > Dermacentor > Dermacentor variabilis. The sequence goes on from NC_134570.1 coordinate 125,652,387, forward strand.
ATGTTGTGAAGAAACTAGTTGGGGCAATGCATGTTATTACGCGATACCCTCATTGATTTACATTTAAGAACGTTAAGTTTCATTTTACACATTTTGCACCAAGCAGAAATATTATTTAGGTCAGTTTGAAGGATTATTATGTTAGTATAATTAGAAATGGTGCGGTAGATAACGCAATCATCAGCAAAAAGACAGACAGAAGAAGCGCTGCTAGTAGGTAAATCATTAATGTAAATTAAAGATAGTAATGAGCCTAAAACTGAGCCCTGTGGCACTCCGCAAAAAACAGGTGCCTCTAGAGAATTGGTTCCATTCTCCTTGACGAATTGAGTGCAGTTAGAAAGAAAGTCGCGTGTCCAGTGTTCTATTAAAGAGTCAGCGTTTAGGCTGGTTAGGTTTACCATAAGGAGCTCATGGTTTACACTATCAAAGGCTTTCGAAAAATCCAAGTATATGCAATCAGTGATGAAGCCGGCGTCAAGGAATGCTTGAAGGTCCTTAGTAAATGTAAGTAGCTGTGTTTCACAAGAAAAATCTTTACGAAAACTATGCTGGGATGGATGAAAGAAGTTATTCGACTCCAAGAATTTAAATAAGTGAGTAATGATGACGTGTTCTAGTATTTTGCACGGAACAGATGTTAGCGATATCGCACGATAATTACTTCGGTTGTGCGCGTCTCCAGACTTGTAGAAAGGCACCACCTTCGCTACTTTCCAATCCTTGGGTAAGCATCCATCGCTGAGGGATTTGGTGGAAATGCAATTCAGAATGATAGAGCTGTACTCATTAGTGTTTTGCAAGAATTTAGCGTTGGTGCCATCCCGGCCACATGAAGATGATCGTTTTAGTCTGTTAATAATAGCATGAATGCCGGCTGGGTCAAGCATGATGGGATCCACTGGTGTAAGATCTGCTCTCAGATACGAAGGCAGAGTGAATATTGGGTCCCAGAACAAGTCTGTAAAGGCGTCAATAAAGATTGAGGCGCAAGGATGCTTCGGAACTAGTTCATCATTGTTAATGAGAGATACGTCATTGTTGTTGCTGTTTTTCATTGTTTTCCAAAAGCGTTTAGGGTTAGTTTTGAGTAAGGACGGAAGCGTTGAATGGAAAAAGGTAAATTTTGCCGTTTTTCTTGCCTGTGAGTATACCGTAGAAGCGGCTTTGTATACAGCCCATCTCTCCGGGTTCGGCAATTTTTTCGCACTACGAAACAGTCTGCTTTTTTTGTTCGTTAACCGCTTCTGATACCTATTGTACCAGGGAGCGTTACTGTTGTCGTAAACAGCTCGTAAAAGAATGAATTTGTTAGTTAGATCAACTACTTTTGTTCTAAATGAATTCCAAAGTTCTTCGACGGACTGCTCATTGTAGGTTGAAATGAAGTTATCAAGGAAGGAGGGAAGTTCAATGTTAATAGCATCGTGATTGCCATCGTTGTAGTCCCTTATTTGTTTGAGTCGTTCTTGCGCACGTGTAGATGAAATAGACAATGTAAAATGGAGCACGTCATGGTCACTTAATCCAGGCACATGAGTAACGAGTGACGTCATGTCAGGAGCAGATGTGAGGAGGAGATCGACTAAGGACGAAGTAGTGGGTGTTACACTACTTCACCCATTCTCCAACGCCGGGTTATCCCTTGGGCTCCACTTCTTGTGCCGCTAACAGTAGTCCGGGACTGAGAACTCCTTCCAGTGAGGATTCCCACCCAACCTGACTTGGTAAGGTTGGTTGGGAAACACGGTTGAAAGAAATTGATTTTAACTGTAACAAGGCCCTTAAAATACTAGGTTACTTGCATCGTACGCTGCTGGGTCTTGCTCCTCAAGAAACGGCACTCCTTACATTTAAAACCATCATTCTCCCCATCCTCAGATATTACTGCGTTGTATGCAGTCCAAACAAACACTGTGGCGTCAAAAAACTAGAATCAGTGCGAAAAAACGCAGTGCGTTTTGTTTCTAGGAGATATCACAAGAAAGTCTCACCGTCTCACTCTCTTCCCCTACTTTGTCTTACTCGTCTTGCACAGTGTCGCAAACTTGAATGCCTAAAATTTCTTCACACGTTAATCAATTCTCCTCGCCTCTCCTCTCTAGATAACTATTTGAGTTTCTACAAACCTTTACGTACGAGAAGTCACCATGCGTTAAATATCTCAACCTTTTTTGCCCATACTGATTCATTTAAAAATAGTTTTTTTACATCACTAATTAAAGTCTGGAATTCAGTATGGGGCAACAACCACTGAAAAAATGCACGTAAGCTCGTTTTTAAATATTTGTAGGCTTGTTGTTCATCCCACTCCTGCAATAGCCTCATTGGTGCTGCAGTATGTATAAATAAATGAAATTCTTAAATAAATAAAAATTCACGCACTTGCATTCTGGGATCAGCGCAGTGGACTATTTCCCCAGCTGACCGACAGGCCCAATTTACTTGGTGAAAGGCGCACCGAACAGACGTGCCAAACACGGCGAAAGAAGGCGATTTATAGCTTAGCTTATAACAAAATCATGCACATGAAGGCTTGTATTTATCCTACTGCGAGAAAATTTACGTACAATGCGATTTTTTACTGCCTCATTCAGCAGTGACCAGAACTGACAACCTGCACAAATATGTGGGTACTATATTAGGGGCTACATATAATCCTATTTGCTGCGCAAGGGCTGGATTGGGGAGCCATTCGGTAAGACAGCAGCAACAGCAGCCACGGCTGCTTCAGTCCTGGAGGTTTTGCATAGAAAGCTGCTCTGAAAAAATGTAAGGATTGGTTGTGCAGCAAGCTATCGTATGACATTGACAGGGGAAGGCTCTGTCGTTTGGAGCACATATGTAGGCTCGCAGCTAGACCGTAATCAATGCCTTAGCTATCTCGTACATTTGCCTTTACTGAACCTTCCCAGTAAAAACAGAAATCCTGGAAAAAAATTGGGGTTACATTTTTTGGTCTTTCTTGCATTCTGTTTAAACCAAGAATATCGAGTACTAGGTGTAAGTAGTCAGGATGAAAGCAGCAATGTCATGTGTGCTTGAAGAATAACCCCTTAGGAAAGACGCAATAATCATAGTCAGTTAAGTGAAAGGTTTTTGAGATGTCATAAATGTTTCTCAGCCAGGCCTGCCTTTCGGCTAGAATCGCGACATTTATTCACAAATCTGCGATATTGAAAACTATCTTTCTCGTAGAGCTGAGTGTTAAAACTGAAGGATTTGAATATATAATGCGCCGTACTTAAAAATTTAAATGCTGCGCTCTAAAATTGTGGAAAGCTCAAAAGGTCATTCTTAGTCCTTTCACACTTCGCTTCCTTGATTATCAATTACGAGGTGTTCGGCACTGGAATAAAATTTTCTAACTCTTACATTTTGTGTCAACCTATGAGTATACGAAATTAAAAGTGTTACTAAAGATACCTAGAGTTATGATGCTTTAAATAGTAGGTTTTAGCCATGAAGTTGAAGCGTAACCATCGGAATAATTGAACAGCCACATTTAATCCGTCGAAATACTGTGTAGGGATATTGAAGTTTCTGTGTGGCGAATTTCTAAGTCGCCGTGTCAATGACTCGACTCCTTCGCGATGACACATTGGACACACCGGTCATTTACACCGACGTGGCCCGGTAGCCACAGAGACGTCCCCTGTGTCCAGTCGTACTGGACAGTCGAGACATTCTAAGGGCTTCGGCCATCCTCATCACTATGGACAGTCTTACGGCGGAAGAGGCTGCTATCATCCTAGCCATCGCTAACGCTCCCACGATAATGGCGCCGGGTGGACTCATGACAATGGTCACTCATTGACAGACCGCCAGCAGGCCCTTGTCACAAGGGATCGTGACAGCCTACACACATCACAGCCTTATATCATTACACTCCACAGCGTTACACAGGGTACATATTGTCTGGACATCTCGACACGCCTTTTTTCACGGGGATGAACGCGCTAATGCGTTAGCCCGAGAGCTCGGCAACCGGGCGCCATTGGAAGAGTTGTCCAACCAAGACGACGCACCGGCAGAACCAATAAACTACACTGAAACTCTACAACATTACAGAGATAGCAGGATACACTTGCCCCCACCCCATAATTCATTTAACCGAGAAGATACCGTCTTATTGCAACAGCTTCAAACTAATTCATTTCCATGTCTCTTTTATCTTCACCTCTTTCACTACAAACAATATCTCTCAGACTGTCCCTACTGTGCAGCAACGGCCACAGTATATCATTGCACCTGGGAGTGCTCACACCCTGCGGGTTACTCCCCTTGTCCTTCGCCTTTACCTTCCTTCTGGGAGACTGCGCTGACCAGCTTAGACCCGCAAGAGCAGCGACGGCAGATTCGGCGGGCACGCGGGATGGCGGGAGCAAATGGGGCCTGGAACTAAGGCATCCATCCTACGAGGACGGTTCCCCAGCTCATAAGATATAAATGTTTTCTCTCTCTCTCTTGCTTGCGCAGTTCTTCATGCCTTTAATCCGTATGTGTCACCGCCCACAGCGCATTTTACTGCTCCACGTTGGAGGCTAGTAAGGAGTTTGTACGGCTGCCGTAGTGAAAATTGCTGGCGTTCACAAGCAATGTCGACTACGTGGCAGCCCCGTAGTGGCCCTCTCACAAGGGTCTCTGTGAAAACGACAGGCGATCTCGGCGTTGGATAATTATAACACCGGCAAGCAGAAGATGCCTAGTGCTTCGAGAAGTGCCAGAAGTCCCTCATGCATCGTTGCTGTCTTGGATGTATCAGTGTCTCACATTGGCATATGACTGCAAATATTCTTTTTCTTAGCAATTTCTTTAGAAGTACTAGGCCATAGTACTAAATTTAGATTCTTGCACATATTCTCAGCATTGCGCCTTCAGAAGAAATGAAATACTTCAGCATACAATAAAGGGCATTAGAGAAACTCTGTAGAAATTGAGTCATTACCGAGCACTCTGATTGAAAATAACACTAGATTCGCGCTAGTATAAATCTAAAACCTCAGGAGTCCTGCTTAGTGTAGCTTTTGGATCTACAACGGATTTTTAGGATTAAGAACGCTCTGCAATAAACAGTGTTGCAAAATCTGATTGTTGGTCATCGCCACCCGCATGAATAAAAAATATATTTTTACATCCTAATACCGGAGTTTAGACTGAAGAATTTGTTAAAAAATGACTTCTCTGCCAAACACGAATGTATTTTTCCAAAGATATATCTCAGAGGCATGAAGCTTTGAGCCTGTAGCAATATCTTATCAGCATTTACATTATTCAGTGGCAGTATTCGACAGTTTAGCGATGCTGCTGCCCACATTAACTATTTGCGATATTTCCTTTTCCCAGTTTCATTATAACTAAATTCATCCCATTGCTGAAATATAACGTAGGAAGATAACTTCTCTGCGGAAAAAGAAATGCATTCTCGAATATTCCCAAGGATACATCCTGAAGTCAGAGAATTTCGATTCTCAGACGCCATCGGATAATCTTTGACATTATTGATTTGTAGAATTTTATGTAGTTTAGAGGTGCTTCCACAGAAAAGATATCAATAAATCTTTGAGCACTTCTAATATTGGTTTCCGTATACCGATTTGTCTTTGTTTCAGATGACTACGACTACAGCATTGAAGGATGTCCATTTCTTGTTGCTGAAAATAAAACTGGATTCGGAGTGAGTATACAATCTCGGAAAGTAAAGACAATAAGTTTGTAAAACATGGGTAGACACTAGAACCAATGCCATGTTGTCTGATGTCAAATGTCAATGGTGTGTAGTCATATGTCATATCTGTCATACGTAATGTAAGGTATCGCGCTTCACGAATTGGTTTTCTCCCTTTTCCTACATTATTCTGTATTCCATTGTTTTTACTCATAAACAGTGTCGGTGATTCATTAAATTTTCCTTCTAATGACATCATAATTATTTCCGTTTGAATAGCTCAATCACACCTCCACTTTCAACCAGCAGGGTTAAACAAAAATAAAGGGAAAATAATTTAGTAAATGCACTAAATATTTTGAATCACATAGTTCACGCAATAATCAATATGAGTAGCGGTAAGACTGAGACAAAAAATAACTATCTTTTCCCTAGATATAAGACTTATATAGCGCCAAGTATAGCCCATTGTTAGCGAAGCACGTTTGCGTGCTGACATTTGCATAAAACACTTTGAGCAACGTGCGGACGATCTTCTTTGACAAACGATACCACGTTGATCTATCTCCCTTTATGTCTGATAAGTAGTTTCGTACCTTTTGCCGTCTGCTAAATAATTTTGAGCTCGATGATGCACGTTCTGTGTTTCGTGCACCTCAATACGCGCCACAACCACTGCCCCATGACGTATAAGGCTTTTCAGTGCTCGCAGTGACACAGCCTTCTGACGACACAGTTATATACAGCAACATTTTTACCCTCTGCTAACCTTAGTCGCCTGGACGTCGAGGAGCTCTAGGTGTCGTTTTTACCTCATGCATTTGACCTGATATTACTCGCAACTAGTCCCAAGACAGCGCATATTGAGCTAACCAACGCATGATGGTGCAGGTATACTAATCATGCTGATTGTAAGCGCGAGCCAACAGTAAAAGCCTTACCATGGCTCTATCCTGCAGTTAGAAGATCGGGTTGTTTAATTGTTGAGTCCCTGACGCCGACCGGACTTCGGGGCAATATTTTTGCCCTCGCTTCCAGCAAGTACATGCCACTCACACTCCAGGCGTTTAACGTTGCGTTCGCTACTCTTCTCCGTCAATACCAGAATGCTCGCTCCGGGATGCCTGCCGCGTGCCGCTGGCGCCCTCGTAGCTTCTCCTTTCTGTTCTGCGGCAGAGGTCTCAATACTCTCGCTGATGTTTTCTTCACTTGCTTGACAGGTGGTGCTGGCTCATGCGCGCAGCCTATTTCGGCACGTTCCTCAGTTGCCGTCGTCAAGCCGTGGCTGTCAGGCATTGTCCCTCCAGCTATCACTGCGTCCATCTCCTGGGCCTCGCTTTCGCATAATTGGCACTGCTGTACGCAGCAGCCTCTTTAGCTTCATCTGCCTCCATTACGTTCTCTTGGACGTCACCTGTCGGGAGAACCGTTTCAGTTGTTCTAGCGTAGTTCTTGCGCAATCCTGCTTTTTGTCCGAATGCCAGGCATATTTCAAAGGGCGGTGTCTCGCAGTCCCGTCGTATGTGTCTTGGCCCGCGCTACCCAAAACATAGCAGCGACCGATCTGGGACCACAAAATGGGTGCCAAAACGAAACTTCTAAAGATGAGGTAGGTCGTCAAGCTCTTCACCTTCGTTAAGACTCATTCGCACTACTCTCGTCATGGATGTTGCATCTTCAAAGCAAGCGACGCACCCATTGTCGTTGAAAACCTCAACGACGTCGCCAAAGATGCTGTACGCTTGCTGAAAGGGCTCATTTTGGAGATCAACGTCCACTCAGTGCACATTTACAGGAACGTCGTGTTGGATGTGGTCAATTAGAGTGCAGAAGCGACCCTTGAATCGAAGTCAACCCATTTCCACTAAAGCATCTTTGTTAGCCTTGCTGTGCAACTTCGCCAGCCAGATGAGGTTCATCTTGAAGGCTCCCATACCCGTGATATTCTTGTCGATGCCCCCTTCTTCCTATGGCTCTGGAAAATCTTCCAGACGATATGGCCTTCTTGTCACATTACTGTGCAAAGAACGGACTGCTGCATGCTCTCGTCCGAAGGCAATGTCGGCAGGAAAAACTCTTTATTCAAAGGGTACAGAAGGAAACTTGTCACCGCGGAAAGTAGCGGCCACCGAAGCATTTCGCACGCAACAAGCCATCACACGTTCGTCCACCTCAAAAGCCGAACGTGGAATGGGGCTAAACACTCACGCTAGGAGCAGGTGAATATATACGAACCATTTCAGTGTCTTGTACTGGCGGTTCAGAAGAAATTTCAAATTAGAACAGTTTCCACGAAGGCTTCTTTGAAAGATATAGTGATAGGGCAATAAAATACATCTATAGAACCACATTTAATGTCGACTTAGAACCTTGTAGATATCAGGGAAATTCCCGTTTTGCCACTATTTAACGCCAAACATACCATATCCCCGATGGGTTTCCGTTGTCGGCGGCAGCGCCTTCTGTTGGGGCGTTCCTTCAAGGGCCGCAATGCCACGGATCCTTGAAGGCCCATGGGGTTCGCGTCATGCAACACAGACAGATAAGCAGTTATTGAGAAGATAAAGAGAGTGATGAGAGGTAATGAGTCTCTTCGTGGTTTATAATGGTTCTGCACAGATGAATTTGGTTGGAGCCATTCTGATAAATTTGGTAAGAATTGACAAAGTTTGATAAACATTGAATAAAGTACGATAAGGTTGATAAGAACCGACGCGAATTTATAAGGGCGGCTCATTTCCGATAAAGTTAATAACAACCAACAAGGGTTGATAAAAGTTAAATCGAATCTGATAAGTTGGACAAGGACCGATAAGTGTTGACAATGGCTTATATTGGTGGATCAAGTTTGATAACACTGACAATCAAATCGGGATGCGTGCAGATGAGCAAATAGCACAATGATTATGCATACTTTGACAACTCCAGTGGAGCTTGTGCAAAATTTTGGGAGCGCAGTTCTTAAGGCCCGACCACTGGCACGCGTCGGAATGCTTCGGCACGCGCCGACAAGCGAACGCTTTGCTTCGCTTTAGTCGGATGAAGGGGGCCCGCAACTACTGGACAGAAGCTCTGACACGCGCCGAAGCTCGCCCCTCGGCTGCGGTGCGCTGTTGCTCGGCTATTTTATCTTCATCCGTCAAAAGCCGGCCTAAAACAGCCTGCTCTAAACAAAGCTTGAAACAGTAAGTTATTGGTCTGTATGCTCTTTTAGATATGAAAAACACGTTTGAATAATGAATGTATCTCTGCCGCAACAGTTTTTTATCTTTGATGTAAAAATAGTAAACGAAATATCGACATCAGTGCTTGCACTCGTGCGTCGTCTATCTACAAGCTCGCTTTGCAAACACCTGCACGACGACGCCGTATTTTTTGGTTACTAGTTGCAGAGCCAACTATGTAAGAATTACGCGTGCACAGTATCACTGAATAAATGTGTGTTCGAAAGATTGTCACGTAGAAGTGACGGTGAAAAATGATGCAGGCTCAATCGCAACAATAACGGCGAGCAATGTCGGCAATCCTCGAAAATCTTATCTGTGGGTCAAGCGCGTCGGCTTGCATACATCAGTCGCCCAAAGTTGCAGCGCGAAACTTCAGATACGTTCACGCGCATCCTGCGCCGAGCGATAACGTTTAACATTTTTTAGCCGGTGAAAAACGATCACCGGATATAGATAAAGTATCCATGCCAGTTATGCTTGTTGGTGCATGAAAGAAACGTGAAAAAGGTGGTTATGAGAAAATCAACAAAAAGAATTAAAACACCTCTAGCACTCACAAAAAACATCTGGAATAGCTAAAATTTACGTAATTCGTAGCTTGTCTCCTCCCGATCCTTGATTCTGTCAAATCTTGCCCATGGAGCACCTCATTTATTATTCTAGGTTGGTTTCATGCATCAAGACCACATCGGGACGTCTTCAGATTGAGTGTATTGCAACAAAAAATTCTCACAGTGTAAAGGCCACGTTCTATTGTAACTGGTTTCAACATGTCAAGTTTGTCCTTCTGGACATTAATCAAATGACATACTGCCAGATAATACAAGCTTCAGAATTAAAGGGTTTGAATAGGGGCCTTTCGTTGCCCTTTGCCAAGTCGCCCTATTGAAGCGCTTGTTTGAATATATGGGGGCAGCTCATTTGAATAATATAAGAAATAAATAGGTTATTTTCACCATTTATACACGTCATCACCAGAAAAAAATACCAGTTTATTGTTTCCAGCCTGCTATGATGTTTTGACTGAGAAAGATATATTCAGTTTGTTCTGTGAGGCACGCAATAATGGATGCGGCATATTATTTTATTGCACAATACTGGATACAGTAGCCAACCATTATTAAAACTCAAAAGAATCTACTAGGACAATGCATGTAATCAGGCACATAGCATATTATGGCACTTTCTTAATTCATGCCTTTTTTTAATTGCAGAAAAGCTACTGCACTGAAATAATACACTAGTACATACTTAAAAAGCACGATTTTATACTACGATAATAATCAATCAATCAAATGTTTATTATAGTGCCCAGGAACAGCTAGAGAGCCTGCGTACTAGTGCCCATAACGAGCAATATGTGAGACAAAATTTACAGAAAACATAAATATGGTAGACCAAAAATGCAAGATAGAGAAATATATAGGAAAAAAAGAAAACGAGGAAGAGCAAAAGGGAGTTAATGATACATTATCTACCGATACACAAAATACAGGAAATGAACTCTGAAGCATGTAATACAGGCACAGTTCATATGTGTTTTGGGGTCGAGTAATATATAGCAGTCTTGCAACAAGTCCAAACAAAGAATGCGAAATACTGTCTGTTATACTGTTGCGGCATGAACAAATGCATATGATCAAACAACTTTGGTGAATGTATACGGTCGTGAACCACCTTATACAGGAACAAAAGGTGTTAAGTCTTGAATCTAGAGGAGCGAGTTGAGGTATACTTGAGAAGGCTCAACTGTGGTCGCCAGAGTGGCAAAAGTGGTGCTTGCAGATAAATATCAATTAATTCTGGATGCGTGCAGTGAGGCCCCAATTATATTTGCACGCTGCACCCCCTCCTACAGAGGCATACTCTGGTAGTGGAAGGCACAAAGCAGAATTTCAGAAACACGACAGCTGAGTGAAAATCATGCAATATGCGGCATGTAATTCTAAGAGCGTCAAGTGCATGTTGTGTAATTATCTATGTGAAGAGAAGCTTAGCATTTTGTCGAAGCACACACTAAGATGTTTCATTTCAAAGACCCTAAGGAGTGGAGCATCCCGTAAGGTGTATGGAAATTTCACATGGTGTGTTTTCCGCATATAACTTAATGCCATAGTACTGGAAGCATTTAATAGTACCTATTGTTCCTGCACTTGTTTCAGAGTGAAAAAAAAATGTCTTTTTGGAGGTAGATGCAGTGGTGACCACTGTTGACAGTTTCAAATAGTTTGAAGTCCTCGGCACACAAAGCCATGCTGTTCATTTATTAAAATGCTGTTAGGACTAACAGAAAGCAAGGAATCTAATAGCGATTCAAATACTTTTGACGCACTGCAGAGGATAGATATTGGCCGGCAGTTAGTAACTGTACATTTAGCACCTGATTTGTTCACGCGCAATGTCCATGCTACCTTCCGAGTGCTAGAAAACGTACTAGACTTTAGGGAAGTATTGAAGATGCTTGTGAGAACAGAGAACAAGTATGCTTCCATACGTCTTAACCCTTTCAGATGCCACTTTATCCCGTTGATTGAAAACTTGCTTTCGCCACATCTCTTGCATCTTTAGAATCATAGAAAGTGTTCAGCTGCAGGAAAGATTATGCATTTTCAATTGTTTAGTGAGTTTTGTCAAGTTTACAAAATTTCGACTCAATGCGAAAACTCACTACAGGAACCCAAAATATGAGAACATATACTATATCGTGCTTTGAAAAGCTTGAAAAGCATTTATCCAGCCACTTGTAAATCATGCCTGGTGCATGACATTGTGAAAAACAATGAAAGAAGTGAACTCGCTACATACAACATAGTGACAGAGAGTAAAAACACCCAGCCGTCTACCTTCCCATTCATTTTGCTAAAGCATTGCGCATGTTATTCAAGATTGTAGGACAGTTCCAACAATAATAAGTGTATCAAGATGTATGAAACACATTTTTAATACCATTCTTTTCATGAGTGCTTTTGCTATTGATGCACTCTCCTACTGTGCACAATTGTGTAGACAGCGTCTCAGTTCTGCGGAAGAAATACCATCAGCACCACAAGAAAGGGGAGGTTTGAGGCACTTCGTACACTTGAAAACAAGGTTTTCATTGACTGATAGCGTACGCACCAAGCCAGACTGAGAAGGTTACTTGAAGCATATTTCCCACCCTATAGCGAAGAGAAGTGTTCAGCAAAGGCATCAGCATTGTTCGAGACATCACCATTTTCATTAAATTAAATCATGGGGTTTTACGTGCCAAAACCAGTTTCTGATTATGAGGCATGCCGTAGTGGAGGACTCCGGAAGTTTCGACCACCTGGGGTTCTTTAACGTGCACCTAAATCTAAGTACACGGGTGTTTTCGCATTTCGCCGCCATCGAAATGCGGCCGCCGTGGCCGGGATTCGATCCCGCGACCTCGTGCTCAGCAGCCCAACACCATAGCCACTGAGCAACCACGGCGGGTTCACCATTTTCATCAAGACGAGCATCTGTGGCACTCTCTTTAGAAGAGTGAGAGCGCACGGAGCTCCAGAAATATTTTGAGTTATGTGTCAAGCTGCCTTGCACACAATCAATGTGGTATAATAATAATAATAATAATAATAATAATAATAATAATAATAATAATAATAATAATAATAATAATAATAATAATAATAATATAATCTTAGTGGTAACTTGGCACTCTAGATTAAAAGAAAGGCTGATGCCTGTATGTTAGGGTGTATCATAGCCAGCCATCTAGAGCAAAAATTTGCAGGGTGCAAAAGACACCTCCTTCCACTCCACGTGTACACACAAACATACACACACACGCACTTGCTCAATCACACAGCACGGCACACACGCACACAGTCGACGGGCGCACGCCACACAGAAGTGCCAGTTCAGTTTGGTCGCAAGGAAGGAGGTCCAAATGGCCAGGGGGTGGAATCGAAGCTCTGTATGCCAGGTATAATCATAAAGTTGTGGTGTCAGCCCGTACAGGCATGATGGGGGCTCAGGCTGTGCTGACCACTTGTGTAGACGAACTGACAAAAGATGAGTGCTGTCCAGAGAGCCATCGAGCACCCTGCAGTATAGACTAGTGCAATGTTGCGCTGATTTTGCAGGGTGTGCCAGTTGAGGGGTTTGAGGCAATCCTCGTAGGCTGGCATGAGCTTGTCACAGTCGAAAGACTGGAGTAGAGGATGCGTGTTGTCCGGTGGTGAACAAGCTAAAGTTCGGTAACGTCACGAGTTCGGTACGGGGACTATACTGATGAGCAGTACATGAGGTCGTGACAGAATGATAGAAATGCAGAGTGCTCGGGAAACCTCAGGCCATCAGGGAAGGGACACACGGGACACAAACCCAAGTATGGGCCGATGCTTAAACACAGTGCTCGTGACATATGCGGAAAAGTTGAGAGAAGATCTGAATGTTACACCCAGAATGGGGAGGGCCCGAACAGTCTTTATAGAGGTGCCTCCGAGGAAGCAGTTTGGACATGCAGCAGTTTTGCTGTGGCTGATATGCATGGGAGCACTTTTTGCAGTGCTACTACAACGTTTGTTATTGTATGCCCAGTCGTTCACCTTTGCGGAATGTAATTTCAAGCATATACACTACACATCGGCATAATGTTGTTGTGGAAGTATTAGCTTGTTAATCAAACACATTCTTCGCAGATGCATTAGTAACATTGTTTTGAGTAGATATTTGTCCTGACTACAATTTATAGTATCGCCGCAAGAAACAATTTAGTAAAAGGTGAAGGGATTCGACTACCTTAAGCATACCGAGTGCACAAAGCACTGATGGCACCTTTAAATCTTCCCCACAATGGACTCACACCATCTACACTTTCCACAAACGGAAAGTGAGCTAAAAAATCAATTGCACTTTCATTGACTCAGTACCTGCTGTTTCTAAAGCAGGCATCGGTCTTGCATGCATAGGTCTTGGATAATACAGGTGCTGCTATGCACTGCACATGGTGCACACTTTGCACACAGATCATTTCTTTTTGCAGTTCTCAAGTAAAAGACACACCGGGGGGGGGGGACTCAAACATGACTGCGCTGTCACGTATGCTTCAGTACATCAGTGTTCTTGAATGCTCCACAAGCGGTTCCTTCCTAACTAGCCCAAAAGACGCATGCACTTAAAAGAAGTGAACGAAGGAGTACAGTGAACGTGTACTGAACTTGATTCGCATGCCAAATAGAAGAGCGCACTGTCAGCTGAAACGGGTGGCATGGCTGATTATGCACGTACTTCTCTTTGTTCGGCTACTAGTGTCTTTCGCTTTCGAATGTTCTCTTTGCCACTGGAAACAGTGCAGAGCTTGCGCGTCAAACTTGAGTTACCCGACACCCCACGAAACACGCCGGGGTTGACCACCGCAAATTCCACGCGGTTCATTCCCCACATCACACATCACACGAAGTCAGGAGTGCCATATGTCATATAACTGCAGCACCAAACAGAACTGAAAATCAATTTCCTTCGACAGAGTTTCTCAGCTGGGCTCGCTCACTTGCCAGTTACGAAATCGATGGACGCGCTAGGCCTACGTGGAACGTAAACAACATCGGCGGTAGGCTAGTGCTGATTATCCAGACTTCGGAGTTTGGAAACATGTTACCATTCGTTTTGAGCACAACATAATATACATACAACAAGCGCAGACGTTGCGGCAATCGTGATTCGGTTGGCTGTTTTAGCAGACGATCACCCTGAGGCCGGCGGAACCCAGTGGGCAGGCTGGATTAGTCGGCGTCCTTCGAAGTCGCTTCGGATCTACATCGCACTGCCACAACCCATGGTTTCGGCCGTGTCGTTGTGGGCCTACTATTACAACACTGTCTTTTAGGAACACTGTCGCGTGCGTCGTACGTCCAAAGAACTCGGACAATCGTTGGCGTCGACGCCATCGCAGCGGCGGCCATCATAGGTATAACTGCCGGAGGCTTTGCAGCCTCCGATTGGCTGATGCCGGCGACGCATCGCAGCATCTCATTAGTGCATCCAGGTGAAGCTTCGCCTCGCGTCGGCCAACTTCTAGCATCGGTAGGCGACATAATCACAGCACGTCGTGACGCTTAGACATGTTCCAGACCGACGCTTTTGAGGCTATTGACGCTTCGGCGCGTGCCGAAGCTTTCCGACGCGTGCCAGTGGTTGGGCACTAGCGCGCGTTCCTGCGTTGAGCGTCGACGTGCCTCGTAGGTGGAACCGAGCGAACGCGAAGCGTAACGGGGAATTAAAGAAGGAGGTACCGAGAGATCACGAAGGGCAAAGCGGAAGAGGTGAGTATGACCAAAGGAGGAATAGAAAGGCAAAAAATTGTGATAGCGAAGAGAGCGCGAGAATGAAAGCCGTGGAAGCCACCTTGAAGCACAACCAGATAGCACTCAAGTACGCGCATTACTTGCACAGAGCGCTATGGGGATACAATAGGTACCAGGTGCTCCGGAGTATGTGGAAAGGTGTAATGCTTCCAGGACTTACTTATGGAAATGTTGTTGTTTACTTGAAATCGGTAGTACAATCAGGACTCGATGGGAACCAAAGGTCAGTGAGTCGCCTCGCATTAGGCGCTCACTGGAAGAACACAAATGAAGCTGTACAGGGGGATATGGGCTGGACTACTTTTGAAGTGAGTGAAACTCGCAGTAAAATTGAGTATGAAGAACGACTGAGGAACATGGAAGAAAATAAATGGACTAGGAGAACGTTGAGCTATCTGTACAGGGAAAGCATTGATTCACAGTGCACTAAAATAATTAGGAAGCTTACCAGGAAGTATGCGGCATGTGGGGTGGGCAGCACAGCAACAATGCTAAGTATGGACAGCTGGGATAGTTGGTTGCGATTAGCATTATGAAACATCGTTTCAGCGCACAATTGAACACGGAGGAGAAGAGAAAGAGAACACGAACACCGGCGTTCGTGGTGTCTTTCTTTTCTCGTGCGTGTTCAATTGTGCGCTGGAACGATGTTTTATAATACTAAACAGTAACAACGAACGTCAAGCGGAAAGCCCGAGAGGCTGAATTGCATGGCTGGCGGCATTGGAAACGAAACGTGCAGTGAGTAAACACTTAAGAGCAAAAAACGCAATCAGGAAAGAAAGAAATTATGATAACTCAATGGGAACGTCATTACTTTCCGAAGCCAGATAAGGATGCCTTGGAACACGCTCCTACAAATCAAGAAATAAAAAGGAAGAAGGAGCATGTGCTTCCTGGGTTAAATCTAGGGAAATAATGGAGCACGTTTTATTAGGACTTGAACACATCTGCCCAGCGGTCAATTTA
This sequence comes from Dermacentor variabilis, assembly GCF_050947875.1. Classification (NCBI taxonomy): domain Eukaryota; kingdom Metazoa; phylum Arthropoda; class Arachnida; order Ixodida; family Ixodidae; genus Dermacentor; species Dermacentor variabilis. Next base: position 125,668,580 of record NC_134570.1, read on the forward strand.
GGCACCACTGGCTTCCTTGAAGCCCTTGGGTTCATCGAGAGCAGTAGAAAAGTGAACATGTCCGCATAGAGATTAGTAAGAGGTGATCGGAAGATTGATGGAATAAAAGTAGGAAAACGATAAAAAACGGAGACGTACAAAAAGGAAGTTTGCAATAGGGCGTCAAAAAACTTCGATGTGGAAGTTCATAGTGTTTTCTGTCTTTTTTTTTTCTTTTTTAACCTAGGTAGGTCATTAGGCCGTATAAATCTAGAGCTTGATGGCGCACAATTCACAGCCCCGCCCGTAAGGGGACGCTCATAACATCCATCCATACATCCATCCATCCATACTTGAAAAGCGTGGACGCAGAATGGAGGAAAGGGTCAATAAATTTGGCGACAAAGTGAAGGGCAATTGAAACTGTAAATAGATAACCAGCAGTGATCACGAAAAAATGATAGAGACATAGGCAAATATTTAGATGCAAAGAATAGAAGCAAAAAGGAACATGGAGATTTTGAAGAATGAGACGAAAGAATTTACAAGGGAAAATCTGTACGTAAACACAAAGAACAGTGAATTGCTATTTGAGGCTCAAGCCGTTTGTCTAAGGAGAAAAACATACCTGACGTAATATTCGGAACTGGATGTGGCACATCTATGCTTCACAAAAAAATCTAAGTGCCCTTCCACTCTGTGAAGAAGGATGACCAGCGAAGCTGTGTATGTGGGCCCCTTAATGCTGAGCTACACCTCCACCGTGGGTCGGTCCGGCATTGTACTACTTTCGGCATCCGCCCACTTATGGCGAGTGCTTAATTCCTGCTTCAGCGCCACCGCGGGTCGGGCCGGCATTGCACTATCTTCGGGATCAGCCCATCTACGGGGAGTGCTTACCGTCTGCTTCACCTCCACCGCGGGTCGGCCTGGCATTGCACTATCTTCGGGATCCGCCCCTATATGCGGAGTGCTTAACGCCTGCTTCATCGCCGCCGCGGGTCGGGCAGGCATTGCACTATTTTAGTTATCGGCCCACACATGGGGGGTGCTTAACGCCCGCTTCACCTCCGCCGCGGGTCAGCCCGGCATTGTACGGTCTCCACGATCGGCCCACATATATGAGGTACTTTGGTTACGACACGAAACTTTCCTTGGACGGTAGAGGTATACAGCTCCGCAGTAAAAATGCGGAGGCCATTCAGCACAACCTAATGGAATGCGAAGGGATTCACCCAGTGAGAACCGTATGTAACGTACACCTTGCAGAAGCGCTCTAGTTCAAAGTGGACGGCACTGTCAGCCGGTTAGCAGTCGAGATAAGTAAGAGACGTTTAGAGCATTGTTGAGCAACAGTAGGAAAGATTGATACGACCGGATGTCTTACAGTCATAGCTAGCCGTACAGGGTAGATTTTAAAGAAAAAAAAAAGATGAAGGAGAGGTACACAAAAATGCTTGATAAAGATCATATATAGCACATCTATTTAAATCAAGCAGGCTAGGTTACTATTTGTCATTGCTCCGTTGCAAACGAGATGTAATTAAATCATCATCACCAGCGTCACCACGGCAGAAGCGGCGCTGGCAGTCTGGGGAAAAACAAAACAAAGCAAAAAGAAATGAAAAGCTCGCCTTCGCGCACAGCGTTCCCCGTAAGTGCTTCACGGTAAAGATTACGGTTGCATAAGCCTTTAAATAGCGCCATGCGTTGCGGCTTTGCCATTCGATGCGGTGATAGGTTCGATAACTCAAATATATGGCGAAATGAAAACACGTATCGAGCAGTGCTAAAAAATTCGCACTAGGGGATATTCTAATCGCCAGATCGTTTTTTATGTGCTGGTTAAGGTACTGGTATAACTGCGAAAAAATTATTGCGATTGGCGTTGTCTTTGCGTTACATAATGCCACTTGACACGCAGAAAAATTATTACATGAAAGCCAGATCGTCGTGCAAACAAAACCTCTCACTCGCCTACTGTGCGGAAACGTAACTTGCTGGTCTTGAGGAACGTTGTTGTTTGCGCTGAAGTCGCTGTGCATGGTACGAGCTGTGTAAGGCACCACCTGTTATCATTTGTAAGTACGGACACGCTCTTCTTCGAAGGCGACTAAACACGCCGGAAGTATACCCTGTTTCAAAGGCGTGCTCAATAAAACAAAGCACCTTGCATGAGTTTGCGGTAGACAGGGCCAGCTTAACCATTAGCAACCGTGAAAAGCTGAAGCCACATCTTTAATATTTTGTATATGAACAAACTTCGTTTGTCAAGAACTCATGTAGTAATTGTATTAATTAGTCTGATAGGATGTATAGGCGGGATTGTGATCGTAGGAAGCACTAGACAATATGAGAAACCTTTAAGAGGAAGCTTTAGCTCGGGCCCAACTCCGATGCGGCCTATTCAAATTCTTGTAAAACGCGAAAACGCTGTTCTGAGATAACCGCGAGACCGATTTTAATGAAATTTGCTGTACTTGAGACAATGGGGTCAAATTCTAGTAACTGTTGGAAGCGGAATTCCGATTTAGGGCTTGAAGATATTTCAAGAATTTCAAGAAAATATTTTCAAGAATTGGAAAACTTGAAAAAATAGAAACACGAAGTTTATAAATAACAGCTCTGCATCAGGAACAGATATCGCGGTTCTGTAAACGGCATCGACTAGATCATGCAAAGCGGACAAATTCGGTTTGTCATTTTACATCTTGCGTGAATTTCTTTATGTTGGTTACAAGGGTTCTGGAAAAGCTGCATTTCCATATTACAAATTTTTTATGTTCATGGTAACACATCAATTTAGTCCGCTTTAGATGTACTATGAGATGCAATTACAGAATTGCATTATCATTTTTGGTTATTGAGCTACAGAGTTGTAAACTTGATAGTTTCATTTTCTGAAAATTTTCGTTTCCTGCCACTTTTTTAATAAATAACAATTAATAATAACAATAATAAATAACAATAAATCCAACAATTCCTAAATTTTAGGTGCTTCTTTTAAATGCAACAAACATCGTCAAATTTTGTGCAGCAGTTGCTGAGAAAAAGGAATTCTCCTTTTACGTGTATTTAGATGGGAGCACCCGAGCTAAAGCTTCCTCTTAAGTGTTATGTTCTTTGCATTGTACGGCAGGTAAAAATAGCGCTGAAACACTTTTTGAACATACCGATATCTGGATACCGAACATACCGAACCGATATCTGGAAGAGGTCGCCGTGAAGATGTGAGCCAAACCTCATTGCACTGCATGATGCAGGGAGTTAGCAATTTAGTATCAAAAGGAGTCAACGATCAATCGTTTCTTCCTTCGTAATGTTGTCAACTGTTCGCGGTGAACTTCTGTAAGCTGGCAAAATAGATGTTGAAGGAATTTGTGAACGCAAATGCATTCTCAGTACTACGATTGTTGCTAGTTTTAAGGTAAATAATTCAAAAAGAAAATGCCTGCGATCTCAAATATACCAATGAAGAACGAGGGTGAATCAGAAAGTCTGTGCCCCGATTTTGTTTAGCCAAATTACGGCTGTAAATGCGAAGGCAACATATCCATTCCCAGCGGTGGCCCTTTCTTGGACCGGCCCGGTCTTCTCTGCTGGTAGCTGCGCGGCATGGGGCTGCAGTCAATTGTTGAAGATGGTGGTTGTGCTTTACACGTTCACGACGTACGAGCCAGGAAGTGAGATTCGTTTTCTATGGAGCAAGGGACGTACACCCTTGGAAATCGACAGGGAACCCTAGCTCACGTATCGGGAAGTGTGTCTCGCTTTGAGAAAAGTGAGGTAGGGGTGTTTGAGTTTTGCCAAAGGTCATGAGGACTTTCATGACAACCAGCGTTCGGGTAAGCCGCGCGCGTCGCTGACTGACGACTTTTCCTGCTTCGACGCCATGCTGAAAGCTGGTCTGTGTGTGCATTTCAAATGCATTTCCCAGGAACTTGGCATTTCGTATTGGCCATGTTTACCTTGCTGTTCAGGGGTCCTTAGTTTACCGGAATGTTTCATATCGGTGGGCGCCTAAGCAGTTGGACGACATGATGAAGGGAAAGCGAATGACTGCTTCACTGAATCATGTGCAACAACATGCCGAGGAGGGTGATGGTTTCTTGGACCGCATTGTTAGTGGCGATTAAACGTGAATAATTTTACGCCGGAACCGAAGGAGCAGAGCATCGCGTGGATACATCGAGGTTCGCTTGTCAAAAAAATTTTGTTCAATGCCATCGCTTGGATAAGTGATTTAAAGGTCTTCTGGCATCGCCGATGACCGATCTTGCTGTATTTCATGCCACAAAGCGCCACCATCAATACTGACAGTTATTGTTCCACACTGTGATGTCTGCGGGCTGCCATCAGGCGAAAACGCCGAGAGATTTTCGACATGGTACACGCAGTTATCTTCCACAACAATACGAGGCCACTTCTCGAAATGAAATCCGCCGTCAAACACCGGTCATTTCAATCGGAAAGTCGGCAGCACCCACCACACAGCCTGGACCACGCCCCTAGTGATTTGGGGCGTGGTGCGGCATTCCGCATTTTCGGTTCGCTGAAGAAGTTCCTCGCAGGAGAGCTATTCATGTGCAATGATGAAGCCAAGGCAGCAGCCCGAATGTGGTTCCACAGAGAGCCGAATGAATTATAGCACAGGGGGATCTCAAGTTTAGTGCTGCCATAGGACAAATGTCTGAACCGTTTTGGGTACTATGTATAATGTAATGTAAGATACGTATAATATATTGTACGTATGTTTGTAAATACCTGTATGTACCTTATTCTGTCTAATAGAAGATATCGACGAAGACTTTTTGATTAGCCTTCGTATTTCATACTTGCATTCCAGCCCTCGAGCGAATGTCACCTGCTTAAGGTTTCGTTTTCTCATTCACTATGTTCAGTGCGAAACCTTATAGCGGTGTGGTAATCACGGAAAAGGCTTTCGTAGTTTCAGTAATCATCGAATGATTATTTGAGTGCGTGCAGCGTTGCTGCTTGGTGTCCAGGTTCTGCGTATTTGAGTGCGTGCAGCGTTGCTGCTTGGTGTCCAGGTTCTGCGTAAGCAATGCCAAATTCTCTGCTGCCACCGTGCAGTTTTACACTGTGCTGTACATTGACCCTCTTTCCTACATATCTGTTTTGCCGAGGCATTGTAGAGGCTTGCGCTTGACGAGATATCTGTTAAGCAACATATAAGTGGAATGTTCTCGACTACAAAGACTTGGTCGGTAAGGTGCGTTTCATCGAGTGCCTCAAGATGCCAAGCCTAGGCAAACTTGACCCCTGTGCACTTAGCTTTGACACTGCGCAAATCAGATACGTTTGTGAACAGCGCCCTTTCTGTGAAGGTAGGATGGGGCTACGGCGTCACCAGCGCCAAAGGCAGAAATGTGCCCACCGATGCGGACGAGATGGGCCTCAACCTGTTCACGTCCGCGCTCTACCGCACCAGGATGGGCAACTCGGTCTCGAGGGACACGGTTCCCAGACCTTACGTTCGTGCTCAACACCGAGGGGGCCACCTGGCATAATACCGGCGACGACCTCGGCAGCAACCATTACATTGTGGAAACGTCAATAGTAATCGCCTTGAAACGAATACAAAAGTGGAGATACACGGATTGGGATGCGTTTAGACAGGAAAGGAAGGAACGTACCGACGAGCCCACTACACTAGAACAGTGGACGCAAGAACTCAAGGAGGATGCGCGTAATGCGACCAAAGAAATAGAAACAGATGTCCAGACAAGCTCGCCAAGCTCGCTCACATGCTGGAAGCGAAAAGGTCATACTGCAGAGATGGCGTACCCAGAGACTCAATAGAAGGCTTAGGAAAAAGATCGCACTACTGAACAAGGACATTGAGCATCACTGTGTGAACTCTCCAACCAACAAGGGGACGAAGTATGTGCAAGGGCCGATGGCAGCATGACAGCGGGAAAAACCTGGAACCTGCTCAAACAGCTTCTTAACAAATGTCAAACCAGGAGCTCCCAGACCAAGGCGGCTGACAAGATAGCGAAACGCGAGCTCAAAAACTCCAACGAGCAGGAATTTATGGCAAAACTTTACTAAAGATACATGCCACTGTCGAGCAGCCACGAAAATGAGGCTGAGGCACCCGGTTCCCCGTTCACGGAAATGGACAATCCCGACCTCGATGAGCCCTTCACCCTGGAAGAAATCAGGACCGTCCTTGAAAACCTGAATGGCACATCGGCCCCAGGTCCGGACGGCATTAGCAACACGGCCCTTCGTAACTTGGACGAAGACTCCGTCCGGTTCCTAGCGGATCGAATCAATCAGGTCTGGGCTTCCGGCAACGTCCCACCGCAATGGAAGAACGCCATCACGGTTCTCATACCAAAGCCCAACAAGCCCTCGGCGTCGAGAACCTCAGGCCCATATCACTCACGTCGTGCGTGGGTAAGGCGGCGCAACACGCCATTCAGAACAGAATCACCAGATTCCTCGAAAACAGGGACTGTTACCACAGACCCTCATTGGATTTAGGCCCGGTCTATCAACTGAAGACACCATGATTTTAATCAAGCACCAAATCATTGATGGCCCCATTAGAAACGCCAAGGCCATTCTCGGGTTGGATCTTGAGAAAGCGTATGATAACCTCTCTCACAAATATATTGTGGACACCATTTCCGAACTCAACCTCTGAGCTAGATTCCGCGCGTACGTCAAGTCATTCTTGGATAACAGGACGGCTACGCTCCGATTTGCCGACCTATCCACGGAGACACTCTCTGGAGAGCAGGGGCAACCCCTAAGGCTCGGTCATCTCCCCTATGCTTGTCAACCTTGGCATGGCGGGACTTGCTGAGAAACTCGGACAGATCCACGGGCTCGAGCACACCATATACGCAGATGATGTCACCACGTGGGTGTCCAAAGGAACCCCGGGCATGTTGCAGGACATATTGCAAGAAGCAGTGAACGCAGTGAAGAATTTCTAATTCCCACAGGACTCAGATGCTCGCCTACCAAGTCGGAGCTGCTCGTACGCAGACCCACGCAGTAGGGCCGCAGGCCATACTCGTCTGACTTCAATTATAATCAGGAAATTACCGCACGAACCAATTCGGGACACGTCATACCTTGCGTCGACAAAATCAGAGTGCTGGGTATGATCGTAGAGACTAAAGACGTCAATGCCTCTACGGTTCAGAAGCTCATCACCAAAACCAACAACACTATCGGGCTCCTCAGAAGAGAGAGAGAGAATACAGGAAGGCAGGGATGTTAACCAGTCAATAGTCTGGTTGGCTACCCTACCTAGGGGAGGGGAGAAGGGGAAGAGAAAGAAGGGAGAGAGAAGGTGTAGATACGTGTACGGACAGCACTTCAGTTAAAGTCGCTCGAGCAAACCAGAAGTTCTGAGAAAACACAAAAGTGCCTTCACTGCCTTCTGAGCCGATGATCGGTCGGGACGGTGCTCTAATATTGTCTGTTCACTCAGAGGACGATCGTCTAGTTTCCTCAATGTGTCGGACAAATACTGTCTTTGTGTTTGAAATTGAGGACAATGGCACAATATGTGGTCAATGCTCTCCTCGCATGCGCAAACATCACATGCAGGACTATCAGCCATTCCAATGAGTGCTGAGTAGGCATTCGTGAAGGCCACTCCAAGCCATAACCGACACAGAAGAGACGCTTCACGCCGGTGCACACCGGCTGGAGGTCTGAGTTGAAGTGATGGGTTTAGTCGGTGCAGTCTTGTGCGCCTTGTATGTACGGTATTCCACTCTGCTAAGGAGATCGTGCCTGCCAGAATGCCAAGTTGTCTCGCGGCGTCGGTCTTTGAGAGCGGAATGGGGACGCAGCGGTCTTCTTGGTTTGATGTCCGAGCTGCCTTATCGGCGTCATCATTACCAATGATACCGCAATGACCTGGTATCCACTGAAAAGAGATATCATGGCCTTGTTCTCTTAAGTGATGGACAAGTTCCGCGATTTCGCACGTGAGCTGATCGTGAGTTCCATGTCGGAGAAATGAATGCACACATTGTAAGGCCGGCCTTGAATCGCAGAAGACTGCCCATTTTCTAGGACTTTCAGTATTTATCACTTGAAGCGCGTCGCGGAGAGCCGCGAGCTCTGCAGCTGTAGACGTAGTGACATGGGAAGTCTTGAACCGCTTGGTTATTCTCATTGCTGGTATAACTACAGCGCCGCCGGAACTGGTTGATGTAGTTGATCCATCAGTGTAGACGTGTGTGCAGTCGCTGCATTTCTCGTACAAGAGAAGTAAAGTTAGTTCCTTGAGCGCTGATGATGGCAAGTCCGACTTTTTCTGAAGTCCTGGGACTGTAAGGTTCACTTGAGTACGGCGCATACACCATGGACGAATAGAAGGCCTTGCTGCAGGTGTGTAACCTGACCTGAAAGAGGCACGGTGCGCGAAGACAGTCGCACTGAATGGCGTGTGGAGCCTATCTACTGGGAGACTTGCTAGGTGGTGGGTAGGGGTCCGGGCGAAGTGTCTTATGTGCACACGCATTGTTTCAATGCTAATGTGCGTTCTAATAGTGAAATCTTGAGCCACTGCAATAACTTCAGTCGTTGACGCACTCCGCGGTAGACCGAGACATATCTTGAGGGCTTGGGCTTGGATGCTTTGGTTTATGTTCAGGTTAGTTCTGCAGGTGTTGGACATGACAAGTAGGCTGTACCGCAGGAATTCAATAAAGAAGATCCTGTACAGTTGCAGCATAGAGTGTATTGGCACTCCCCAGGTCTTTCCTGCAAGGAACTTAAACATAGGAGAATTACCAATAGACACAGGGGCCTCAAGGAACATAATCTCATCAAACTCATACGCGCGTTTGCCACCTGTGACTTCGCATACGTTGCGGCAATGCTAAATTGGTTACGAGCCGAAAGAGACAGACTTAATGCCCAAATCAGAAAGGTCACCAAGCAAGCCCTTGGCATTCCAACCAGCACCAGCAACGAGAAGCTGGTGCACCTGGGCATGCATAACACCCTGGAAGAAATTGCCGAACCCCAGCAGCGCGCCTAGCTTGCTAGGCTTTCGACGACGCCTCCGGGGCGCACGACCCTAGAGAAGCTAGGCTTTGCTCAAGGAGACATAGAAAAAGACGTTGCGGACCTCCCATGGGACATCCGCGCCAAGATCACGATCCGACCTATAGCCAGAAATGTACACCCCGAAAACAACAGGGGCAGACGACAAGCGAGAGGACACTTCCTTCTTAAGCAAGTCTTGGCGAGCCGCGAACGCTCAGCTTTGGTGGACGCGGTGGCATACGCGGGAAACAAAGCTTTCGCAGCGGCGGTTGTGGACGGCCGCAGATATACAAAATATGCCGCCACGGTAATTGCGAGGAAGCCTGAACAGCCCGAACAGGTTGCGATCGCTGTTGCGCTCACCGACGACAATCTTTCCCATATCTACAGCGACTCGATAGCCGCTATCAGAGCTTTACAAAATTGCACAGTCTGCGCACAGGCTTTCAGAATTGTTTTCCAAGAAAGAGATTACGAACGACTTTATATACTGGTTCCCTGCACACTTAGGACCAAAGATCGGCGATGTCCCCAACCTTAACGAGGCGGCACACGAGGCTGCGCGCGCTTACAGACCGCGCGGCTTCACCCGACCACTACATACAATGAAATCACTAAACACTACTACTAAACTACTACTACTACTACTACTACTACTACTACTACTACTACTACTACTACTACTACTACTACTACTAAACACGCCACACCGCACGCTCACTGGAGCTCAAGCGCTTACACTCAGAATGCTACAAACAGACACATACCCCACGCAAAACAGACTACACCATTACGTGCCTCAGCTCTACGACAAGTCTTATTGCACCAATTGCAATACATTCCTTAACGTATGTCATTTACTCTGGCCGTGCTCGCAAGCTCCCATAAACATCGAACCGGACAAGCGCAAGTTTGAAAAAGGAATTCGGAGCAAAGAACTCGCTACCCACCTCTGGGCCGTCCAGCAGGTCCAGGACGCCGCCATGAAACTCAACTTCCCGTTTCCATTGTGGTAGATGCCTACTCCGTGAGAGCCCAAACCTCTCGTGGCTTGCAGGACCTGAATAAAGTTAATTTCCTTCCTTCCTTCTGTCCCGGTGACTGCATTCGATGACGGGACCTGATTTGTGCTCTGACCCTGAGTATATCCCTTGCTTCATACTGAGTTTTGAATCACTGGTATAGTACTCACTAATGCGTGCAGTGAGTTCAGATGTGCGCTCATTCTGCTGGTGGCAGCGATTCCCTCCCACACAATTTAGCGGGGCGGCGCATGAGGGTGGGGATGAGAAGCCATCTCGGCTGTGGGCTCAGTCACGCGCGCGCTGAGGTTGGCATCCAAGGTTGGTCGATCGTTGTCAACGCGAAAAACAGCCCACTGTAGTCGAGTAAGTGTACTTGTTCTACCGTGGCTTTTCAGCTGTCACGCACAAAGCCCTGCAGAAAGAGCCACTGCAGCCCAAAAATTTCCGGGAATATAAATAAGAAAAACGTGGGGATCTATGGCATATGCTGGAATCTGTGTGAAAGGAAGCATATTTAAAGCGTCACTAAAATTCTCTACAGGTAATGACGATGTGTACAATTTGGTCATGTGAGGTGCATGTACGAAAATGTACGACATTTAGGGAGTCTGAGCCTCAGATGTCACAGAAGGACATAACTATTCAGGAGGATTGGCCAACAATGCGCTAATCAGCAGTGGAGCCTACGAATGGGTAAATTAACGAAAGGAAATATGTGAATGCATGAAATAAAAATTGCATAAGTAACGATTCTAATACCACATCCATGTGCTGCACAGATATATGAGAGCCGACATTATATGGCAAGGTTTTACGTAAGAAGTTATTATTGTGTTACACAGAACAGAGCTATTCATGCCTGACTAGGGAACATGGTTTATTTGAGCTAGTTTGCGGATACATTCATATAAGGTTCAGTCGCATAGCGACTGAACCAACGTCATGTAACTGTCGTTAATTGGTGACCTTTGTTAATTTCATATATTTCCTTAAGTCTATAAATGTTCTATTATCACTGACTCAACCCCATCCAGCAGCAATGTCCAACCCGGGAAAGGAGACAAAGATATATAGAAGGCAGCGGATTGGGCGAGATGGTGTTGTATGGTAACAATAAAAATCAAACAGCGCTAAACGACAGGACCAGAATGAGGAGGAGACAGCGCCGTGTTTGTCTCCTCCTCATTCTGGTCCTGTCGTTTAGCGCTGTTTGAATTTTATTGTTACCACAAAGATATGTGTTAGGTGAGGCGTACCCTTGTCACTGTCGCCCTGTCGCGTAGCTTTCAGCTTGCTAATGTAGCATTAAGAAAATAGAAACCCGCACAATTTTGCAATAACTCCACTTATACTTGAAGGACCTGAAAAATGTTTGCCACAGGAGATTCGGGGAGTGGCCTACAGCGGTAGTGAGTTCATTCTAATATTACCCAGAAAAGTACTTCGGGGTCTTTTTAAACAGCGCGCACTCAGGTGAAGTTCGAGAACGAAACGATACATGGGAAAGTTCGTATAGAACCTTGCGTAAGACATGATAGTTGTGTCTTGTAGAGATGTTGCATTTTACTTGTCGAAAGAAGTTGGACAGTGGAGCGCAGGTTCTTCGCATACTGCTGCAATGGTATCTGCATACTGCACCACGCTCGCATCGCACGAACAGTTTAGGCCTTCTTTTCTTCAGTTCCCACTTGTGTTCATCGAAACAAATTGTGCAATTTGATTGTGGAAATTTCATTGCACAAAGCTATGAAAATAACGTAGTAATATGAACCATAACCTTGCCTATAGCATTAAAGCGAGAAACTTGATCGAATGCGAAGGTAATTAATTGTGTGCCGTTTTATTTGACACTGATGTTCGCTTATATGTTTAAAGGAAGTTACGCATATATATGTTTTGCGTGCGCCTCGTCCATATTGGTGCAGCTAATTATACGCAGTTGGATATCGCGAGTTCTTTGAGTGAACGAGAGCCTTAATACTCCATTATGGTTCTATTAACTCTAATAAGGCAAAGAAATTGTATTTTTTTAGTTCAAGGAAATGTCTGCGAAAAACATGGATAACACAGTGAAAGTCGTCTTGTTTCTGTCTTACGTGAAATGGCAAACAATACTTGTACGAAAAGTGGTATTTTCTAGATGGGTAATAACAGTCTGTACCAATAAAACTTTCAATTACTCACTTGAAGAGAAATACTTCAGCTGCGAAAGCGAAGTCAAAAAGTAGTAATAATTGTCTTTGCCATACTAAACCTTGCCCAATTTCCGAGATGGCTTCACAAAATCTGATAAAAGCTTTTTTGTCGTTCCGGCTAGGATCATCACGAATTGCTTGACGCACGTTTTTTTCGGAACTACTTGCAGTGACAGCTCCTTTCGCAGCACACATTTCAGACGGATATCGTCAAAATTGGGCCAGCTTTAGCAGCTTTGTTTTAACCGGAAAACAAGTCTTTGTTACGGCTCTCTGCAATTTAACAATTGCCGCTTGTGTCCTGAACTACATAACAAATGAATATTTCCAGAGCGAGGATTTATTTGGGTACCTTAACGAACTTTCCTCACGGTGGCTGTTGGCTGCTGCTCCTGTCTTGCTCATACGTCAAGAAAAGTTCAGTACGTGCCAGATGCTGAAATGGAGCCAGTCCTTCCTCCAACACAGTCTTATAACCATGAGCGCCGCAATCACACACACACTTCTCCCGTGAAAACGCCAACCAGCTCTTTGAGATCATTGCCTCACGTGTCCTATTCACCAACGCGGGTGCGAGAGCGGAAGTGCGCATTGACAAGTTTTCAACACGGGAAACGCGCATAACTTTAATGTGAAATTTTATGAAATTTGATAACCGCTTGATGATGGCTTCGCTTCACATTGATTCGATGCGCATTTGATTTGCACAATGCTTTTTTTCTTTATTTAGTAACCAGGAGACTGCTTTTTGTCGTGCATGGTTTGTTCGTCTGTTCAGGTAATGCAAATGAAAAGGCGGTACCTGTCACATGCGAATAAAAGAAATGTATCCCACTTACAAAAAAAATTGCAAAACAATGTGATACTGGTGAATAACATTTCAATGAAACAAGACGTTAGGCTAGCTGTCCACATTAGCAAACACAGCAAGCCCTTTAGTCGCACTGCAACACCAAATCGCTCAGACAATCATTATCGATACCACGAAGAGCATGAAACCCGACAATGAAATGGCCACGAATCGAGAAACATATTGTATTGCACGCCAGATTATTTCTAACCACCATCATTTATTTGTACAGACGCCGGTTGTATGCAGCCAGAACTGCAGCGGTGTTACCGAGACTGTACAGAACGGCGAACGATGCTTTGTAAGTACTGCGCAACTTTTCAAATGGCACTTTTATAATGATTTAGGGTGCTCTTTTTCCAGAGAGATGACTAATATTATAATCGTTTTGCTAATTGTTATTTATTAGGAAAAATTGCGTTCTTTTTTGGCAGACATGCACTAATACAACGCACATAATTTTATGTCCTGCTTCCTGCTCACTTAAACTCGGAGCAACGGAAAGATATTGGTTTAACTATTTCAAGTTAAAAAAAGTTTCTGTACACTTCTTGAAAAGTCATGAAAGCTTATTTCTGCCAAACATGGCGCACCCGAGGTGCCCTCGATCTAAAGAAACGAAGGATTACGTGGCGATACATACAAAAATATGTGGTCTCTTTCGTAACGCGATGCAGTAACTTTATCTGTATAACAATGTTCCGTGCGGTATGTGTTGGAGCAAGAGTGTGCAAGCGAACGAACTCCATCTCCTTTCAAGATTTCATTAAAGACAACTCGAGCTACAGGTGTCTTAGTTGATTGAGGTGGCGCTGATTATCAGCGAACGCCAGAAACAGTGCGGGTGAAATGAGAAAGTTCCTATGCCTGCCTTGGTTTTCATGATTGGGAGATATCATGTCTAGGAGCGCAGCATGAATACATCGAGAGCCCGTCGTGTAACTGTACGCAGCACGAAAATGGAGGCGGGTACAAATTGGAGAAGCCAAGAACCGCCGCGCATTGAAGTCTTGTTTTCGAGCAGAACTTTCTCCTAGGCTTGATAATCACTCATCGTCGTCACAATTGTGGCCGTTGTCTACTCCATCATCATGACGTAACTTCCATTCCATTGCAGATAAACTGTAGCCGTCATTCGTTCGTCGCAATGCCACTGTCTTCATTACGACGTCGTTAATCCGTCGTTCTAACGCCGACGTCAAATCGTCAGCGCCGGTGCTCCAAAGTTGTTGGTGGTGTTATACAAATCACGTTACACAATTATACAAATGAGACATGCCAGCCAGTTCGACACAACAAAATTATCGCTTGGCTTAAACCGTGCGCCCACAATGGTTCTGATAAATTTTTCTTCCTAGCGCCGTATGCGTTCTAAAGCTGGATTTCTTTACACTATATTAGCATAGCGCTTGTTTATGAATAGGTCGCAGAACACGGCTTCGGTCTGTTGCAGCTCGCCATCCGAGCGTAGTAGCTGGTGACGCCACCGCACTCTGCAGACACTCCAGAATTCTCGGTAATAGGTCCAGCAAGTACAAAACCCGACTGGTTGAAAAGTGAATTCGTTAGCGGGCAATCTGCTGGTTCTTAATTGGAGTCCTGGCGGGGCATTGTATCCGTCTTCTCTACATATTGAACGAGAAAAAAATGGGAACTAAGGTATCCATTTTTTGTTAGTACCAATCATATGAAGCCACTAGATAATGTAGTATTAAATGAGCTTGAGATGGAGGGATGGCACGTATTACGAGCTGCTGGCTCTGTTCTTCCGATGGATTGACCCAGTCCATGACCCAAAGCAGTTTCGTGCTTAACCCTTCTCACTTCTTTCTTTTTCCACTTTGCCCAATACTCTAGGTGGAATTATTGCCATCCTCGAGAAGGTGTCATCATTCTCATCTTTCAATGCTTTGACAGCATTGAAAAAAGAACAAGAACACATATGTACACTGCGCAAAAGCCTGTACTTACCTTATGTAGCAAAAGGAGAGCGGAAAGAGGCTGCAAGGCGATGTAAACTATGCTTCGGCGCTGTCAAGCAGCAGTGAGTCGCCAAGTTTAGTTATCTGCCGGTATAATATGCAATCGTCCACAAAATGTCTAGTTAGTGAGAAAACATGAATATGAATGTCATTAATACAAACTAAGAAGAATAAAGGCCGGAGAACGGTCGCTTGCGGTACACCGGAGATGACTGTGAAGTTACTTGAGTCACAGCTGTTTGCCGTGGCGTACTGCTTTCCATATAGTAAAAACAAAATTAATCCACTTAAGCACGTTGGGGCCGATGTTAAGGGTTTTCGATTGTAGAAGCCAGTGAGGCAAGGTGTCATACAGTTTCTGAAACTCAAGGAAGACACAATCTACGAAAACGCCATGATCAAGGAAATTAACTAGGCCGGTATTAAAAAAAAAGAAGCTGGGTTTCACAATTAATTAACACAATTAATTAATTAACACAACTAACTGTGTGTTCATTCTACCGCCCGCCTGATTCATCCGTTGATGTGCTTAGGCAGTTGGCAGTGACAGTTGACGCAGTTCAAATAGACTTCGTGGTAGTTGGAGGTGATTTCAACCTGCCTAATATTGATTGGAGTCATCAACCTCACTTTCACCCTTTTTCGGGTCGGTCCAGTCAGGAACTGATTAACTTGGTTGAATTCTTTGAGTTACATCAAACTGTATTGGAACCGACACGTGGGAACCATATCTTAGATTTGTTATTCACAAATAAACGTGAATTCGTCCGGTCTACTCACGTGCTACCTGAAATAAGCGATCATAATGCTGTGCTTTGTGAAATGAATGTAGAACATTTACGAAGCATTGGAACAGGAAACAGACGAGTATATAACTACGAAAAAGCAAATGTATGCGAGATAAATAAAGCGTTGAATGAGTATCGGACGGTATTTGAAACATATGCCGACTACACTGGAGTAACTGAATTATGGCCTATATTTAAGGAGAAGATGTTTGAGCTGAGGCAGCGCTTTGTTCCGGCGTGGACATTAACGAAAAGAAGAAGTAAAAGTAAACCTTGGTTTACTCGGGAGTTACGCAGTCTAACACGCAAAAGGCAACTAGCTTACAGTAAATACAAAGGAAAGCCGACACGTGATCATTGGTTGAAGCTGCATGAAACTACCGAAAAAATGAAAGTTGCAGTCGCAGCTGCAAAGCATTCATTTGGAATTTCAATGGAGTCGAAATTAAAGGATAATCCGAAGGCATTCTGGAAACATGCAAAGAGAAATGGAAAAGACACTGTGACTGTACCACCGCTTGTGTCTGGTAACAGCTTTATTGATGATGACGTAGGAAAAGCTGAGTTCTTTAATACGTATTTTAGCTCTGTTTTCAGCTGTGCATTGCAACAGAGACATGATATGAGTACCTTGAATTTCCAGCCGGTGGTGAGTGATATGGATGATGTTGTTATTAGCATTAATGGCATAGAGTCTCTGCTGCATAATCTGAAGATTGGTAAGGCTGGGTGTCCTGATGACTTGCCAAACAAGTCATCAGTCTGTTGCCCCGTACTTGAAGATTATTTTCGAAAAATCGCTTGAGGAATCCTGCCTTCCAGATGACTGGAAAATCGCAATCGTAGTGCCAATTCACAAATCTGGTCCTCGTGACACCGTCTCAAATTATAGGCCAGTATCACTAACTTCAGTTGCGTGCAGGACTCTTGAACATATTTTGTATACTAGTATAGTAGCACATATGGACGCACATTCATTGTTTAATACTAAGCAGCATGGTTTTCGAAGGGGCCTATCCTGTACTACGCAGTTGACTGAATTTGTGCACGAGCTGGCAGAAGCACTGGACAGGCGCCTTAGCGTGGACTGTGTGTTCTTGGATTTCAAAAAGGCATTTGATACCGTGACGCACTGTTTACTAATAAAAAAATGGCTTTTTACAATATCAATCCTCAAGTAATATCATGGGTAGAAGATTACCTACGCTTATGTCAGCAGTTTGTGGTGGTGAATGGTACTCAGTCACAGAAAGTGCAAGTTGTGTCCGGTGTTCAGCAAGGCTCCGTGTTGGGGCCGCTATTGTTCTTGCTGTACGTGAACGACATTAGTGACGGAATAGTGTCTCAAATGCGGTTATTTGCGGACGACTGCGTTCTCTATAGAGTAGTCACTTGTGACCGTGATGCTGAGATCTTTCAGGAAGACTTGAACAGAATCTCAGAGTGGTGCGTCAAATGGAATATGAATTTGAATTTGTCTAATAGTGTTCATATGAAATTTACAAGAAAGAAAAACCTTGATATGCAACCGTATGTTATTAGGAATGTAATGTTGGAACAGGTATTCGAATTTAAATATTTAGGTGTTTATTTTACTCCCGCTTTGAATTGGCGCCGTCAAGTCGATGTCACTGCTAAAGCATGCAAAATCCTGGGATTTCTTCGCCGAAATGCAAACACTTTTCCACAGTCATGTCGGGACATCTTGTACAAGACTTATGTGAGGTCAATTCTGGAATACGCGTGTACGGTTTGGGACCCGCATACTCGTAGAGATAAAGATAAGCTTGAGCGGGTGCAGAACATTGCCGCTCGTTTCGTATCTGGCATACGCGGGGCTCAATACAGTGCATCGCGTACGAAGGAAGCACTCAACTGGGAATTACTAGACATGCGTCGTAAGAAGTTGAGGCTGAAGTTTTTCCATGCTATTTATTATTCAGCTGTTCGGGTTGATCGCGAAAAGTTTGTGCGAGAGCCTTCTTATAGATCCGATCGTGTTGACCATGATTTTAAGGTCCGTGAATTTGCGTCAAAAACTGAATTGTTTAGAATGTCTTTCTTTCCTAAAACCATTAGGGAATGGAATAGACTGCCGAGTGATGTTGTGAGGGTTGAATCAAATGATGCTTTCTTTTTGATGTTGTAGATTGTAGATGTGCATTGCTAAGGGCATTGCCTTTTTTTTCGTTTTTCCTCTTTTGTTATCACTTTTAACATTGTACAGGAGCAGAGGTGCCGTATGTATTTCTTCTTGTACCCCTCCTCCCCCCCCCCCACTGTAATGCTTTGGCGCTGTGGGTTCCTTAATAAATAAAATAAATAAATTAATAATAGCAATATTTCCTGAAGCCGAGATGATGCTAAACTGGATCCATCAAAGTAAAATAAGTCACTGTAAGCTTTAGGGCAATCCATGATACATAATTCGAAAATGAGGCAATAAAATGGCGTTGCAGGACAACACAACACTAATTTCTTTCCTTCCTCGTCACATAGCTGAATGTCCTGCTTCTGTGGCCCACTAGCCATACTACAAAACTTCTGTGGATTAGATTGCAACGAAGATGGGAATGTACAAGTTCGACAGTACCATTGGCTACCTTAAGGGCCTCATTATACTCAAGCGAAGTGTTGTGGTACGCGGCCCATCTTTCATTCCTATCGCAAAATGACGCGCTCCTATAAAATCTCTTTTTCTTGCAAGGCCGTTTCAGAGCAGATGTATATCAAGGGTAACGGAAAGAACAACGAAGACAACAGCTTGACACCGACATATCTGTTAGCAATAAGACTTGGTCTTTAAGTTTGACCAAATCTGTTCATCCAAACGCTGTTAGACGCTTCATGCAAATTCATAAGCATTCCACTTCATTGTTGAGTCGAAGTTGGCATTTTCGCGTTCCAAAAATTAGCTTAGTTGATTGGGCTTTCAGTACATATTTATTTAGTGTTACATTTGAATCAAACAATGTAGTGATCACTAAGCTCGGCGAGATGCGTTAAATTGAAATTGTTATCAGGCTAAGTTGCTAAAACTAAATCTAACAGATCTGAAGAGATGATAGGCGTTGGTTGCTTCACAAGCTGAGTTAAATTGAAGTCTGTGCGTAAGCATATAACGCCCGCGCCGACGGAAGAGTGTGACGTGGAAGGGCAACTATTTCTGTTTCAGGAATCGTCTGGGAAATCTACATTGCCATGAAAATGATAGCAGAGGAAGGGTACCTAATTTTAACGTTCTGTAAGGCTGTGCGTAACGCGTCCAAAAACTTCAATGAAGAATTGGGCGCGCTGTAACAGACACATAAAATAACATTTTTCTCTCCTAAGTGGACACATTCGCGCACTAGTTTCAAGGTGTACGTGAGTGTGACGATAGGGAGAACAAGTGCACTTAACAGCAACTAAAATTCCCCGACCTACTCTTGTTTCAAGGTCAGAGTTGTAGAAATTAAAGGCATTTGCGTACTGACGAATCTCATGATCCCGCACTTTGCTCGAGAACAATGTTTCACATAGGGCGAAAATGTGGGCAGCACAGTGTTGGGGAAAATGAAACTAATGCTTTCTTAATTACGACTGTCATTCTTGCCACGAAATTGCTGTGATATTCTCTTTACTACTCGGAGTGGCATAAAAGAGTGTGGTGCAAGGTTTCGGTCATTAGAATTTGCTTTCGTGTTGTTCACAGACGCTTTCTATTTGAAGGATGTAAAACAAAAGATATCTAGTTTGCGTATGATTTGTTATGCAGCAGTAAATATTGCTGGCCTCTTAGTTTAGTTTCGCCTGTTTGACAAATTTATTGCGTGATTTGCGAATCGCTTTTCAGAAATATGCGTTGATGCTTACATCTGATATTTTCAGGTTTTCATAATTTGTAACAACAGCGTCCTTGAATTTATTTGGGCAGAACTTCAGCCATTTATTGGTGATGTAACTGCCTAGCATATGAGCTGTATAGATATCTTTCATGAGGTACGTCCACGCAAAGCAAACACGATAGTACGTCGGGAAATTTTACTTGTGAATGCGACTAGGTTTCAGTAGGGGAGTCAGTCACGCAGTACAATATTACATTTTCCCGTCTTGACCTGTGCTCAATATCATCAAGGCATGCACACAACTTGGCATTTTCATCGCGAACCGCGTCGGTTATCGTCTTTCGTATGGCCAAGTTTGGTAACATATCAAAGCTTTGATCAGTTAGCTGAACTAGCTCGTAGCCGCGGTCATCAACTGAGGTGTTAGTAGCTTTTGCGACGATATCCACTTAGGCAGATTGCTTACATCATCTTGAGGGGCCCGATTGAGTTGTATGTCTACGGACATAAAGACCAATCTAACAAGAAGATACTCATAAATATTTACCCACAAATCGGTTAGGCACAGGAGAAGCAGCAGATAGGATAGAATAGGAATAACTTTAATAAAGTGCCGGCAAACGACGATTTAACGAGTCGTGACGCTGGCCAAGCGTCGACCCGGGGTTATACCCTACTCTGCACTAGCCCAGTTGGGCCCGTTTGTATTGGGTCATGAGGCTTGTGCTTCTCGAGCGCACCCCGGGCCTGCTGGACGGCCCATAGTTGTGAGTCCTTGTCTGCAGACTGCAGTGCACTTTGAAGTTCTGGCGGGAAGAAAAACATGACTGAATTTATGACAATGGTATGACGGATCAGTACTAACCTGTACAAGAAAGCACAAGAATTCATTGGCATCTTATGCCCGCTGAAGGCGCCGCGGTCAAGCCATGCGCTTTTGTACGGTTCTGATGGCGCCGACATCGTTGATGATGGTTCAGTGCTGAAGATAAGGCTCAGCTGTGGTGAAACAAACACGAATGAGGCGGCAAATTGCCCAAAAAAATTGTTCGCGCTGTTATGGCTCTAACTCGCAATCCTCAGCATTGTGAAAACTTTCCGGCCGTAGAGAAGTTGAAATGGTTTAAAGCGCTCTGTGTCTCGTACAGGGAGTGGTGCTTCAGGCAAAGGTCACGTAATGTAAGATCTGATTCCACGCTTTGTGGCCGTCTTCGGTCAATATGAAAACTAAGTCTCTGAATGTTTTTTTCTATTCGCGCCGTACGTATTTGGCCTGGGGCTGGTAAGCAGTTCTTCTTGAACGTCTGGTTTCACTCAGATATACTAGTTCGTTCATTAGCTTCGGCTTAAATGTCACTCATCTGTCTCTGATTACGCGGGACATCGTGTACGATTCGGCGCTTGAAAAACTGTGCTACATACGGTCGCGACATACGGGTTAAATATTCAGTCCCGACAATCACTAACTTCTGGTCGTCACTTTCTAAAAGAAATGGATCATTAATGTTCGATGTAAATTGGTCGAATGGCGTGTGAGCAGGTACGACGGCATAGAGTAAGTGGTTGAGCTTTACGGATGGTGATTTTCGACGATGATATACGCGGCAGCATTTACCATACTGTTTGACGCTTGCCGAAAGCCCGAGCAACTCGTACATCTCTAAAACATTGCCAAGTGTCCGCATGAAAGGGTCTTGAACCAGTGTTCGGGTTTAGTGAAACATTTAAGCAAAATTTGGCAGGCGTGGGCACGGTGTGGGAGAACCCAAGCAGAGCACGAAGTCACCTTTTCACCGCAAACACTCTTTTCAAACGGAGGCCTCTTACTCACTCTTTTCGAAGCAGCCAGCGACTGTCATATTTCGAATGTTAGCACATTCACATAGACTGCTGCTATTGGCCAATAGCTGCCAATAGTTGACATGAATTAGGAAAGAGGTTAAGATCAGTGCGCTTCTTCTTGCTGTAACTGCGTCTTTTAATTCGCGCAGCTTAACTTAACAGGCTAAATAATAAAAAAGAATCCAATTCAAATTTCTATAACAATTACGCGCTTTCAGAAGAAGCCGACTATCACCTGCTCACGCTCGGCAGCGCTCGCGAACGTATAGGTTGTTCGTATATGCTGTTCGTATAGAATTGTTCGTATGCAAACAATTCTTTGGCAGAGGTGCTTATGGGCTCGTTTTCTTCGCGTCTTGGTAACTTCTATTAGTCTCAAGCACTCATCTAGTCTCGAACTAGGCGAATCTAAAGTCAAGACCACAAGTAGGTTACGCCTGCCGCACCTCACGAGGGACGGCCGGAAGAGTCTACACAAGGAACGCGCGAGCGCGCGCACTCTTAGCCGCTTCAACCAGACACCTTGGCCGACACCGCTTTGTATTATGCGATTAATATCGCTTAAATATACGCTATCTGGATTTGGATGCTATCACTGCAACACAAAGCTGGTCCGCACCACGCATTTAGCACGGCAAGGTATATTAAAGGGATATTTTTTCACAAATTTGTGCACCTTTAATTTATAAGCTGAACATCGACCTTTACAAAGTTAACTTCTATTAAAGCGATGTAGGAGTGCACTTAAACTAGAGGTTACAATAACCTTTAACGCTTTAACCTTTAGTATAGGCATACAGTATTGAGCTCCTTTGCCTAAATATATAGAGGTTACTTTCTTAAGTATACAAGTCGAACCATTATTAAGTTTACACAAAGCGGCTTGCGAGAAATCCCAGATGGACACCACAGCAACGGGCACGTGGCTCTTCTTTCTCCCGGGCTTCTTTCTGCGGTATGTTAAGCAAAAGCCCGTTGCTCGGCGCATGCTCCGCACAGGAAGTTGTCGCCTAGCAGCAGAGGTGCGTCTCTTCCTTCTTTCCAGCTTTTTTCTGCTTGCGCCTCTTCTTTCTTGCACGCTTCTTGCTTCGGCCGTATTGGTCAGGCCACAGCCATGCGCGGAGAAATGTGAGCCCTCGCAGAGGACGCCACTCGGCCATTCCTTTTGGGACGCTGCCTTTACACGCGCTTGCGTTTCGAAATAGTTCACGTGTCCACCTCGTGCGGTTTTCAGGGCAAAGGGTGTCCCTGCATCTCTCTCAGCCTAAGCAAAAAAAAAAATACATTGCGTTTTATAGACAACTTAGACCTTCCGTGCACCGCAACATCTACTGTTCGACCTCAAGGATATGAAGACATAAATTGACACCTACTCCCCAAAACGACGCAACAAAGGTGAGCGCGGGAGCCACAGAAATTTCTTTGCTTTCGAATAGTATATTGTAAGTGACAGACTCATATTCGTTTGGGTTACGATTGTGCAGCTGCTAAGCAATAAATGAGGAAAATTTTCACTTTGCCAAGGTCAAGTGTGTCGATCTTTGGCTCGCGCTGTTGCTGTTTTCTCCTCCTGCACATGCATTTCGGTTTACTCGGTGGATTGTTGTTCAGGTATAATTTATGGTGCTAAAATGAAAAAAAAAATGAATTTCAACTTACTGATTTCTTTTTAAAATTTTTTCATGCTTAATGATACCTTTGGAACAATCCACACAGTAAACGTGAATGCATGCGCAGGAGGAGAAAAACAGCAACAACACGGGTCAAGGGTCTAAATGCTTGACGTTGTTCATGAACAAAGCAAGAAATTGCTTCATTTTTTTATTACCAGCTACACAATTGTACCCAAAAAGAGTATGCGTCTGTCACATACTACGCCATTTGTAAGTAAAGATCTGTTTACCCGCGCTCACCTTTGTTGTGCTTTTTGAGGGGTAGAGAGCATTTTTTCACTAGATATTTTTGCAGTCGAAGAGGAGAAGCTACAGCTTCTGTACGTTCTAAGCTGCCAGCAAAACGCAGCTATGTTTTTTTTTTTTTGCTTAGGCTGAGAGATACAGGGACGCCCTTTGTTGTGGAAACCACGCGAGCTGGACAGGTGAACTATTTCGAAGCGCAGACACGTGAAGAGGCAGTGTCCAAAAAGGACTGGCCGAGTGGAATCCTCCGCCAGGGCGCACATTCCCTCGCGCACGGTTGTAGTCTGCCTATTCCGGCCGCGAAATGAAGCGCGCAAGAAAGAAGAGGCGCAAACAAAGAGAAGCGCCAAAGAAGGAAGTGACGCACCGCTATTGTTTGGCGACAGCTGGCTGGGTGTACCATGCGCGGATTTGGCCTTTCTGGTACGAAACCCAAGAGATCGCGCGTCCCTGTCGCTAAGCCGCACCCGGCTCAGCGCACCATGTAAAGAGCAGGGCCCATATAAAATTCTATTAAAAAAAACCGCTCAGCTGAATGCGGTAACAAAAGTTATTTCCACTTAAATCACTTAAATTGTTGTATTTCAGCCAGAAAATGGCTACTACTAGAATCCTTCCAGATTTCTGAAGCAATGAAACTCCCCGTTAGATAGTCTACTACACAACATTTGAGCAAACACGTAACGGTATTGTTCCTAACAATACAGTTCAAAACACAATATGAAGGCCTGAGGGGAATACACAGTTATCTTGTATAAATAATTGGCGTATAAACGGACAGTTCCACAGCTAGTATAGGGTTCTTTAGAACGCAATATTTTTATTTGAATATGCAACATAGGATGCACCATAAATACAGCAGGCCTTGCTGGCACATGACTAGATTTGAAACTTCAAAAGAATGCTATCACTTGCATAATATCACAGGAAATCACTTGTACCATATCACGGTGTTTGAGCCATGCATGTCATCAATAAATGCGTGTTACCTGTCCACGTAAAAGTTTGTACTGCAGTCAGGAAGCAAGAAAACAAGGCAAAGGTTAAGTATATGAGATGGCAGGCACTAAAGCATGAATTGGACACTTGTATTCAGATCCATCTTGGATATTACAGAAAAAAATGCTTTAAGCATCCTGTGCAGCTCTAGAGCAGAACAACAAAGACGCACCTAATGCAATGTAGCAAATGCAAAAAATTTACAAAGTTTCAGGTATAGGTGACCCCTAAAAAATAAGGGACCATAAGGCCATGCATGCTTACAATTCAATATATATCAAGACCAAAAACAAGTCTTTCAGCCTACGACTCAACAAAGATAATAATAAAAGCAAATTTTGAAATTAAAGCTCTATAGATATCCATGTGAGCAGTGGAGGAAGCACTTTCTCTGTGCATTTCATCAAGACCAAAAACAAGTCTTTCAGCCTACGACTCAACAAAGATAATAATAAAAGCAAATTTTGAAATTAAAGCTCTATAGATATCCATGTGAGCAGTGGAGGAATCACTTTCTCTGTGCATTTGAGCATTAAGTATCTCTCAAAACTAGTAACATTTGTATCATAGCACACTATGAGCTATACATGACATCAGTGAAATGCTGTTGACTTTCTATATAAGTTTGCACTGCGGTTATTAAACAAGAAAACCAGGAAAATTTGAACTGCTCCATGATGTTACAGGCACTACAGCACGAATGAATCAATTGTTATTATATCACCTTTGAAGACCACACAAGTATTGTTGCACACCCTGGCGTACATTAAAAATATGGTTCTAATGACACTCCAAATGCAATATGGCAAATGCAAGAATACAAGAATATAAGAATATAAGTGTTTCATAATGCGTAACATCTAAAAAAAGGCTGCTATAGAGACATGTGCAGCGCTTCCAAATCAGTATTATAGGGAAATCGGCAGGGAGAGAAAAAAGCAGTCATTTGGCTGTATATGTGCAAGAATAAAATAAATTGCACTTCTATACATGTTCATGCAAGTAGAAGAAGCAACGCTTGCATACTTGTGAGCTAATACTAAAATCTTAGCCAATATACCAGAAGAATATTTCAAACATACTGACTAATGTTTAGCAATTTAAGATAGTAAGATCATCACACTTCAATTGCGGCACTTGTATCAGCGCACACACTCCACCACAAATATCAGGTATGAGCCTAAATAAAGTATAGCTCACTAGTTAACATTTGTGGGTATTTAAATTAGATGCTCATATTGCAAATAAAAAATCAAGGCTACTGAGTTTGATCACGCTGTTATATACATTTCTATTGCTGGCACCACAAGTATTCACTCTCAAAGCCTACTTTAAAGCACGCTGATCTTGTTAAACAGGCTGTCGTCTAAGCATGATGGAAGCTTTTCGCTGTATTTTACTGAGATAATGTATCACGGTCACCGAAGGCCATGTGGCACTAATAGGACAACAATAGTATCGATAGATGTAATGTTCCTTTGTACGCGGATAGTTTGGGAGCGCAAACTTCCTCTATTTCTTTTTCTTCACGGCCATGAAGCAATAATGAAAAAAACCTTCGAGCACAGAGCTGCGTGGCAGCACACATTTATTGCTCCAGTAGCACCAGGAATAATGCAAATAGACATAAATGTTGAAGGTTCGTGTACAATATTTCTAAATACACATACATATAAGCGTTAGACTATCATAAGGAAGACGATCTCAGCCCTGTTGAGAGTACAATTATGTCTGTTTGCGGCCAGTATGTCAGTTAATTCTCCGATCTCCATTGAAGCCTACAAGAACAAATTAGTAATCTTAAAATCTTATATTTACTTGTTTAAGTCGCACTGCAAACAGCTATCAACCCGGAATGAAAGAGGTATAAATTAGCCACAAGTTGATAAAAAATTGCCACAGAACATATAATTAAACACGGAACATTTAGGTATGTTCTATCAAGCAAATTTCGGTAACAATAAAGTTTCAAGGTTATGTCATTATTCAATTAAAACAAATAACGGAAATTAACTCCACGGTCAGTTCGTACTCCACTCCTGTACAAAAAACAACACCGCAATAATGTAACGGTTTAACAGTAAAAACGCGATATCAAGCGATTAGACACTGAATTACCGCAATTATAATTTTTAATTAGGAATAGTTAACAATTCATTTGTAAACATGTGAGCATATCAGCACAAAACACCAGTTTCGCGCATGAGGTGTAATGGTGTGCGTACTTACAAACGTGCAGCATATACTCGAGATTTAAGGATAACCAACACGGTGACTGATAGAGAAAAAAAAACTATGTTTATGAAGCAAGCAAGTAGTGCGCTGCAATAAGGCTGAGTAGCGTAAGCATGAGCATGGATTGACGATAAAATATACGGCACACACACACCGACACCAGCAAATAAATAATTAAACGTAAAGTATTGCTTACCTAGATCACATTTATTGCTGTCTTCGGTATTCGTTATAGCAGTCACAGCATAAGCGATGCTTACCACTCCCACGTAAGCGAGGAACTTTTACGACTTTCCATCGGCAATGCGGCTCATTGCGGCGGCCACTCAGCGCGCCAAACATGTCGCTGCTTTACGGCGACAATTCTTCCTTTCAGCGACTTGCGCACCTTTAGAAGTCTTTTTGGTAACTGTACCACGCGTCACGAGCTACTCGCACACACAACACGCATGATAAGCGCACGTCATCAAATCGGAGAGCGTTAAAACGTGCTTAAAGCGATCAAACAAAGTGCGACACGACTGTCACAAAAAGACCGCATCCACGATACTCTTCCCGGCATGGTTCCTGAGAGCTACAAAACGTAGAGGATATATGACTGCGCTCATGTTTGGTTGAAGCTGTAGCGCCTTTGATTAGGACATGCATCTATAGAGCGCAAATAAAACAATAATCAAGCTATAGTTCCGTCAAAGTGTTACAAAGCCGTATATCAATATTCTAATATTCTATAGTTTAAAGACTTTGCTGTTCGTTTGTATTTGTATACTTTCTCTCTGCTCATTCGGCCGGCCGCCATTGTGGCCTCATACCGTGAGCATCCGTTCATCTTTCTACGAGGCCTTACTGGGGCGGATGTCGCCTGCTGTCATGTGAATGTAGCGGCGTCTTTCTCGCGTGTTAGCGACCGGACAAAAGTGGTACGTGTCTGGTGTTCTCAAATAAGAAACCCTACATTTGCTGCAGTTTAGGAACTACCCCTATTATCGGTTAGAAAGGAAAAACATATAATAAACACAGCGGCATATTACATTCGGTTGAAGTGTACAAAACATTTTTCTCCCCTACAGAGTAGTTATTGCCACGCGCACGCTACCATTCTGTTGGTCGTGGAGCTTTTACAGTATGCCTGCGTACACCCGCGTGCGCCCTTCAGTGTGCGTCCTACTGTGAAAATATGTCGTGTTTCTGAAGAAGGTACACAAACGCGACTAAAGCAAGCACTGATGCACACGGAAATAAAAAGAAAATTGAGTACAAAGGTAGGTTCAATCAGCATAATGCATCTGTGTTTAGTTCTTGTGCCAGTAGGTTTTATACCACAGCTAGAAGGACTGCAGTGGTAGCGGGGGGCTTTCCGCCACACTGAACGGTAGATATAATTTATGGCACAGCATCGTTCGCCACAATTTTCTCCGTTGTATGTTTAATGTTTATGTATCTTGCTTTGACATTATAATTGCGCGTATTCAGTATATAAAATTGATCACTGAATTGCTATTGGTTGACTTGAGCATGCGCTCGTGCAAAATTTAAACTTCTTTTATATATTACGAAAACAAACATT
Organism: Dermacentor variabilis; assembly: GCF_050947875.1. Taxonomy (NCBI): domain Eukaryota; kingdom Metazoa; phylum Arthropoda; class Arachnida; order Ixodida; family Ixodidae; genus Dermacentor; species Dermacentor variabilis. The sequence goes on from NC_134570.1 coordinate 125,696,836, forward strand.
CCGACTGGCACCAATAACACGTTAATTTAGTCGAACCTGCCTACGCGCCACAGCTGCACACCATATTTTACATGTCAGTCCAGGCTGAAAATATTATATCGGGTTTGCAATGCGACACAATAATCAGCAAACTTCCAATCCAGACAATAGGTCCCCTGAGCCACGAATTACATCTTTCTTTTTATAAGTTACAATCTAAAGGTTGCGAGACATTTGGCGTTGCAGTAACATTTAAAATAGTATACTTCGACACACGTAACCTCTAGCAGCGACCGAAATTAACAAAAACACAAATATCAAGTAGGTTTAGTAACCCAGTAACCTTTATGTTGCAGGTTACTTGCAACTAAAGGTATACTTAAACGTTACTTCGCTAAGAGTGCACACGCATCACCGCCATGGAGGAACGAACAGCAGATGCGCGCTGTCCAGCGCTGTCTGGAACATAGCGAACGTGCAATACAGTTGTACGTAGCTGCGCCTGATGCGCAATCTAACCACCGCGTCCACCGCAGGGTGACCCAACGAGCGCTCTGGAAGGTATTGGATATTGTGGCAAATGGGCGTGCTCTTCGGGCCTCCGTGGCGGCGACGAAATTATGTTTTTGCACATGCTTTGAGCTTGCTTCTGTTTTTCTTTCTTTTTTTTGTCTCTCGTATTTCGGGTGCGCTGGTGTGCTAAGTGTACATTTGGTTTTGCAGGATGGTTAGAGCGTCCTTTCGTGCCACGTGCTCCAGCACGTGCAGCCGGGTGGGACGTTGAGTGTTTGCAGTCTTTAAATGGTAGCTTGGAGGTGGCACGAAAAATAGCTATTAAGGGTTTTACTGTGCGTGTTTTAGTAGAAAAGTGAGAGCGTGGCCGCGTGGTTGAGCGCGTGCGAGAGCGTGTCATAACTTCGTTCTCCACATAACAGTGGTAAGAATTGCTTTGCGACATTTTGAAGATTTGGATTCTGTGCGTATCGGTCTTTGCTAAAAGGCACGCGCTCTGCATTGATATAGTATTATAGTATTTGCATCAGGAGACGGATGAGAATGGAGAGGGCATCGAATCAACCGACACACAATGTTATGTCGATACTAGGCTGTAGAAAATGGAGGCTTTCCAAGAAGAGCTTCTGAAACAGGCGCAAGAGCTCAAATATGAGCTAAACAGGGAGCGTGATGCACGGAAGGTAGTTGAAAAGAGACTTGAAGCACCCGAGGAAAAGCTGAACAGGGCCGCCATTGTGAACGAAAATGTGCGTGACGATGGAACGCAGACCCCCGATGCCACAGGTGAGGGAGCGTCAGCGAAGTACGTGGAATGCATGCAGCGTGATGAAGGGTTGGCTGGAAAGAACGGCATCTACCTTGAGGCCGCCACGCGGAAAAAGCAGGAGCCCAGGGGACAATGCCCCTTGTCGAGTCCGAATCACGCGGAAAAGGACAAAGGGAAGCAGGGCGAGGTAGGAGAGAGTGAAAGAAAGGTGATTATCGCCGGCGACTCAAACCTGGCTGGGTGCCCAAAAGCAATTGTCGAGAGGGTAAAAGGCGACCAAAGAGTGACAGCAGGGACATTTCCAGGGCGGACACTGGTTTCTGTCATGGAACGAGCAAAATAAAAGCTCGCGGAAAATGCCCACGTGCGCAAACTTGCCATAGTAGTAGGTGGGCTAAATGACGTCCTAAACAGGAAAGGGACAGGACTAGCCCAGTGCTAGGCGAAGGGTGTGGACGACTTGCGCGAGCTATCCCCTCAGGTGCAGATCGTGGTGCGCACGGTGCCGGAGGTGCCTGTAAGTGACAGTCACGTACAAAGAGCCGTAGTGGCTGCTAATGAGGCAATATGGAAGAGAGCCGAGAGAAAGGCTTCGAGTTTGTCGAAATAAACAGGGAAGTGAGAAGTTGTGGTTTTAAACGAGACGGGATCCACTTCAATTACAGGCTGGCACGAGAAGTGGGCTGGCGACTTGGTGGTCGCGCTCCTGCTTTTTTAGGGGGCCCGCGGGCGCTCAGGAGTTCAGAGAGGATAGTAATGAGGAAGGTCCCCCAGGGGTACATCAGAAGATCATCACCATTAATAACAGAAAAAGGAGGAAAGCAAGAAAAAGAGCTCGCCATACAATAGGCTACATAAACATGCAGGGCGGACGAAGAAAGGAAAAGTGGGCAGAGATTGATGAGCAGTTACATAGAGAACAAATAGGGGTGTATGGGGTTACAGAAACGCACATTAGAGACTCAGCAGAACCACCAGTTATTGAGAATTATGTTTGGGAAGGGTACAACAGAACTAAGTCAGAAAGAAACGGAGGGGGAGTCGGAATGCTTATCCATTAGGGAGCCGAATAGAAAACAGTAAATTGACAATGTAAAGAACATCTTTGGTTGACAGGTACAATGAGTGGGAAAGAAACTTGGCTGGGTGCTACCTATTTGTGGACCGCAAAAAAGTTGCACAGAGAATAATGAAGATGAGTGGAATGCATAAGCGATGATATTAAGGGTTTCGGAAATGGTGCTGAAATTGTCGTATTAGATGATATGAATGCCCACATACAGGATTAAGATGGTCATACCGAATAACGGAAAGACCTTTGTGAGCAACATAACCTCGTTATCGTGAATACAGGGCCTAAGTGTGAAGCGCAGATCACGTGAGAAGTGGGAAAGCGGCAATCGACCATTGATTACTGTCGGATGACAGAAGGAATTCATGATAAGTTGTGAGAAATGGTCATCGATGAGGAAGGGTTTAGCAGCAGAGGAACTGACCATAAACGCATTGTTTTGAAAATGGGATATATAGTTATATATATATAGCAAAAGGCAAAGGCAGCAAGGTGAGCAAAATGGACAGTCCAAATTTGAACGCTGAACAAATAGCAAACATAGTCACTAGAGTTCAGGAAGAACTTCAGGAGTTCAGGAAGTAAAGAGTGGGAATATGGTGAGCTTCTAAGTGTAATAACGACAGAAATACGGAAAGAGAAACAACATGTTCGTTGCAAAGGAAAAAAGAAACCGGAAAGTTGGTGGAACAATGAGATACTAGAAGCGATCGCCAAACGACAGAAAGCATCCCGAGAGCGCAAGCAGGCAAAGAAGGAGCAGTTGCCGCAGGATGAAGTAACCAGTTCATGGGAAATATGCCGGGAGAAAAAGTCTATGGTTCAAATACTGGTGCAAGCAAAATTAAAAGGTGAAAATGAACGTTGGTTGTCAGAAATACGTGAGAAAAAGAAGGCCGCAACTAGAATATTTGGAACCACATAAAATTGTTGGGCAGGAAGCCAACAACAATGAAACAACATATCCTAGGCGAACACGAAAACAGACTGGAAGGAGAATCGGCAATAAATTACATCAGAAAAGTAACAGCCGAATCTTTCCAAGGCAATGACGAGGTTGTATTTGAAGAAGAAAAAGAGCATGAAAGCGACCCATGTGGAAATGGAGCTGGTGCTGACAAATTTAATCTTGAAGAAAGCGGAAGAGAAAATTCCTAAGCGCAAAGTGACAGGGCTAGACGAGGTTCCCGTTAGGCTGATAAATGAACTAGGATCAAAAAGTAAGGAAGCTCTGGTGAAAGCAGTGGAAAAAACTTTAACAGATAGATGAATACCAGACAGTTGGCGACAAAGTAAAATTAATTTAATATATAAAGGTAAGGGGCGGAAAGACAGAATTCACTCCTATAGACCGTTGACCATCACGTCGGTAATATACAGGCTAGCAATGCAGGCAATCAAATTAAAGCTTCAAGCATAGGCAGAGAATAATGGCCTTTTGGGAGAGCTTCAAGATGGCTTCAGAATAGGCAGGCGTTTAGATGATAACTTGCGTGTTCTTTCTCAGTGTATTGAAATATCAAATACAGAAAGCAGACCGTTGTATTTGGCCTTTTTAGACATTACAGGAGCGTACGACAACGGAGACCGCAGCATTTTGTGGAATATTCTGGAAAGGGAAGGCTTAGGTAACGATTGTCTACAGCTTTTGGGAGAGATTTACCTAGAAAATACTGTTTTAGTTGCATGGGAAGAGATGAGGGGCGAGGAGAAAGTTCATATCAACAAGGGACTCAGGCAGGGGTGCCCGTTATCCCCGCTGCTGTTTATGACGTACATGGTGAGGCTGAAGAGGGCGCTAGAAGGAAGTAATATCGGTTTTAATCTCTCACACAAACAGGCGTGTACACTAGTAGAGCAGCTGCCAGGTTTATATTATGCGGACGAAATTGTGCTGCTAGTTAAGAAGCAAAGTGATTTGCAAAGTCTCGCTAATATCTGTGGACAGGAAGGCAGCAATTTAGGTTTGAAATTTAGTGTTAGAAAATCAGGTGTTATGGTATTCAATAAAAACAGTGGACAATGGAGATACGGGGTCAGGAAATACCTCGGGTAACAGAATATAAATACCTTGGTATATGGATAAACGAAGGCAATAGATATATGGAAACACAGGAAAAAACCATAACAGTAAAGAGGAAGAGAAATTCAGCCATAATGAAGCACAGAGCGCTATGGGGCTACAATAGGTACGAGGTCCTTCGAGGTATGTGGAAAGTTCTAATGGTTCCAGGACTTACTATTGGAAATGCGGTTTTTTTGCTTTAAATCAGGGTTACAATCAGGACTCGACAGGAACCAAAGGTCAGTGGGTGGCTTCGCATTGGGCGCTCACGGGAAGACTACAAATGAAGCTGTGGAGGGTGATATGGGGTTGACTAGTTTTGAAGTGAGGGAAGCTCGCAGTAAAGTTCAGTATGAAGAACGGCGGAGGAATATCGAAGAAAGTAAATGGGCTGGGAGAGTGTTCTGGTATCTGTACAGAAAAACATTGATTCACAGTGGAGGAACAGAACTAGGAAGCTTACTAGCAAGTATGCGGCCTGTAGTGTGGGCAACACAGCAACAAAGAAGGTCAAGCGGAAAGTCAGAGAGGCTGAAATAATCTCATGGGTGGTGCCAGTGGAAACGAAACCTGCCATCAATAACTACTTAAGAGGAAAAAACAGATTCAGGAAAGAAATCATTTATGATAACTCAAAGGGAAGCTCATTGCTTTTCGAAGCGAGATCGGGATGCCTTAGAACACGCACCTATAAAGCGAGATATAAGGAGGAAGGAGAAGCATGTGCTTGCGGCGGTAAAGCTAGGGATACGACGGAGCATGTTTTATTAGAATGTCACGACGTCTACCCAGTGGTCGATTTTAGGCACCACTGGCCTCCTTGAAGCCCTTGGGTTCAGCGGGAGCAGTGGTAAAGCAAACAAGTCCGCATAGGCATTAGTAAGAGGCGATTGGAGGATTGGTTGAAGAAAAGCAGGGAAACGACAAAAGGCGGAGACGTACTAAAGCACAGTTCGCAATAGGGGATCAGAACATTTGGCCGTGGTAGTTCATAGTGTTTTTTTTTCATTGTTTAACCTAAGTAGGACCTTAGGTAGTACAATAACCATAGCTTGGTGGCGCAACCCACCGCCCCGTTCCAAAGGGGACGGTCATAACATCCAACCATCCATCCATCCATCTATCCATGGCCTTCCAGATTTTCAGAAAACCGCGTGCTTTATTTTATATCTGTGGGTGACGTGGCATGGCTACTCGCCTGTCGGACTGCCCACATTGATCGGGTACAGGTCGTCTACTTAACGAGTTGCACATCTTCGAGGTGCGTCGCTATTATGGTCGTACTTTTTCATGTTAAGAATATTTGCAACGCGATTATTGAGAGGTCGCATTCATCACTGACCTCTCAATAATCTTATGATTATATGTGCGCACTGCTGACATAGTAGCACGAGGGAACATGAATACGACGTTTCATTGAAGCCTTGGATATTTTGCGATTGGCTTAGAAATAAGGGAGGAAAGAAATGTGCTACTCAGGCCACTTGGTAAGACAAAAATACAGCCGCGTGAATCCATGCGCAGCTAACTGATACACTTTAGCAAAACAGTTATCAGAAGTGTGCGTTGCTTGCAGCGACCGTTCTTTGTTCTAGAAGAAGCACAACATTGACGCAAGGTGATGTAACGCTTCATGCCGTGCATTGCCACCGGCGCGACACCCCTCACTCGGAATGGAGGGCGTTGAAGTAAATGGGAAAGGTTAATACATTGTGACTGGCCACAAGAAAGCCGCAGGGCGTTCTTTATCTAATCGGCAGCGCTCGGCCAGCAGCATGCATTTTCGCTCTCATCTGACGAGAGCCGATCTTGTTCACCGAACGCACGCTTGATACGACGCTTGCTCGAGATACCAGTGCGCAAGCGCTCCGTCACGTGGCTTTTTTCATATATCGTGGGCTTTCATTCCAACCCGAAAAAAACAACTGCGTGAAAGGTATTGTAAAGGAAACAACAAGATCGGTGGTTTCTGAATGTGTTCTACAAATCTGCGTATCATACTTGGGGTTCTCAGTCAATTAATAAAAATTTGGGTAATTAAACAGATTTAATTAGTGGTTTATGAGGAAAACAAAGAAAATGTCTGAGTTACTATAGGCTATTGCAAATAGTACGTATTCGGTTCAATTCGCTACCGACGCGCCTCTCATTTTTGAATTCTTGGCTCAAGTAATGTGGGACACCCTGTATTACGGGTGAAGTTTAACAGGTGGAGCTGGCTCAGTGCTGCCATTAAGTTATCGAAGTCCCAGATCTTGAGCAGAAGTGTAACGCTTTTATATGTGTGGTTTTTCGTGCACCGCCTAAAAGTTGTACTGGCAATACTTGTAAACTAATCTGAAAGCGCCTTTTCGTTTTATGCTGTAATCATGAACGGTTACCAGGGCACATTAGATCGACTAACGGACGCAGTCCAAACACTTGTCAGAGTAAATGAAGATTCAGCTTACTTAGCTAACTGATCAGCTTGCAGTGATTGCCTCTTGCTAGACGAAAGTGGTAGTGCTACGGCTTCAAGGCCATAGTACTACCAAAGACCATTTCCTTCTGATGGAGTTCCGGTTGTACGCCCTCAGAAAAGGCCCTTCCAGTGCTTCAGTCAGACGTGTCGGCAACCGCTGGAAATCACTCCAATGTGCGTTGCGTTTGAAAACTTGCCAAAGAAGACTGCCTTCCACTCACGACGTGAGACTGCGTCTGAGGGCTGCCCGGAGCAGCCAGGGTAACCTAGACGCTGCGCAAGATTTTACTGCCTCATGGATAGGCCTAGGTCACGTTCTACCAGGTTGCAATATTCTTTCATAATATTTGGGGTTTTACGTGCCAAAACCACTTTCTGATTATGAGGCACGCCGTAGTGGAGGACTCCGGAAATTTTGACCACCAGGGGTTCTTTAACGTGCACCTAAATCTAAGCACACGGGTGTTTTCGCATTTCGCCCCCATCGAAATGCGGCCGCCGTGGCCGGGATTCGATCCCGCGACCTCGTGCTCAGCAGCCCAACACCATAGCCACTGAGCAACCACGGCGGGTTAATATTCTTTCAGCGGAGCGCAATGACTCAGCCGTACTACCCTAACGGTTGCCTTCGTACTATTGTAGTCTAAGTGTTCTGGCGGCCATCACCATAAACCAGCTCCCTGTCAATTTCCTTGCCTTACATGAACGTGTTGCCCTATCTTTTAAAAATTTCAGGAGCACGAAAAGATACTCTATAGTCGAATGCCTGCACGATGTTTTGTGCAATAGTCTTCCTCACAGTGCGTAACATCTGCAAACAAAATTATTCGCGCGGTCCGAAGCAAAGCCGCCATTCTTGCCTCAAATAACCTTGTATGAGCCATAGAATGTGTCGCAGGAGCAACGAAGGAAGTCCATCTCCAAGAATCCCTGGAGTGACGGCTTATGAGCAGATAGCAAATGTAGGGTTTGGACATGACGAAGAGCGCAGTTTTAACAAGATATTGATAGCAGGAATCATGTCCACATGTTTGGACGACGGTGCAATTGTCGAGCATATGTAGAGCTGTACATGACCGCCACCGGACGACCGTGCTCAAATGACTTGGAGAAGTAACCTATGTACCCCTCATTTTAGGACTTCGCCTAAGATCTGTTAGGGCCACTGGATTAGACCTATAAGGATTTTCTTTGGATAAACACCAGCCAAATTAAAACAGCCAAGATAGCATCTCCAAAAGAGCAACTGCTGAATCAGGAACACCATCGAGCGCAGGGTGGCATGGTGTGGTCAAAACCTTTGAGTTCGGGCCCTGAACCCGATGGCATTGAACCTAAGCACCCGTTCCCGAGTTCTCGCAGATATGGAGTTTCTTCACTGGCCTCCGTTTGAATCCGCAATGGCAATGTTTGACGCTGCGTCTAAGCTCCTGAAATGGTGTCCTGGGGATTCGCGGGAGCAACCTGTTGGCGCGACAACGCACGCGAGGAAACAGCTACTGTGCTGCAGAACCAGCGTACTAGCGCCTCTCAGGTGCCTCACAACATGCTCGACTGAAAAGGAATGCCGACACAGGTGTTGCAGGCGTTGCCCGGGAACAGCGGGCGACACGCGACCGGAGGAAAACTGTCAGTGTTTGTACGAGCGAACTCTACGGATTACAGAGACTTAGTTGGAGGCTTACTGACTGTTCAGCTCAGAATAGTGTATCAATCACTATGTGCTATTTAAACAGCAGCGCAGTTGGAAAGCTTATGCGCCTCGACCCATATATATAATTGTTATCGCATTAAAAAGGATAATGTACAACTATATAGAAAAAGAAATATAACCAGGTTCGCATGTTAACTCTTGTACTATGCGCAGCCGAAGCAGGATCGTACCAAAGTTTATATTCAGAAGCATTGTAAATTCTTTCTCGGAATTTTCATTTGGAAGGTTCTCCTGTTCTTGCCAAACGAACCAAAGCAATGATAGAAATCTTGAAGGGGCAGCGCAAAAAGACGACGACAGAAGGCAGGAACACACAGGACAGCGCTGAACTCACAACTAACTTTATTCGAAGGCATACACACACTTATGTATATAACCCATAGCCACGTGCTCTCCTATCTATGGCGTCATTCATGGAGCACGTGGCGTCATGGAGCATGGAGCACGTGGCGTTATGGAGCATGGCGTCATGTCATGGAGCATGTGGCTATGGGTTATGTACATAAGTGTGTGTATGCCTTCGAATAAAGTTGGTTGTGAGTTCAGCGCTGTTCTGTGTGTTCCTGCCTTCTGTCATCGTCTTTTTGCGCTGCCCCTTCAAGATGTTCAACCAGTACCAACTCGCCCAAATGTCGATCCTTCTACAATGATTGCCACCTGTAACCTCAGTGACTCGCGTATAATACACTGACTGGCCTGCTGAAATCGGCTAAGGTGTCACATAGTGTTGATATTCAATAAGAGCTCCCCATTTTTCTGGCATCCCATCACCGTTTCTTTCACTCCGATTCTTTCCCAAAATCATGAAATTCAGAACACTAAATTCGTTTCTTTCTTGCAGTTTCTTTTTTTATGTACATTGCATGTTAAGATAAGATTTAAACAATTTGCGATATATTCAACTAATCAGAAATAATCTCTCTGGAGTAAACTTCTTTTATTAGTGCTTATAACAGATCTGGCAGATTTCGAACATAGATTATAACAGATGCTATACATCTTTCCGTTTCTTTCGTATATCTCTGTATCTTTAGCAGTCTCCTTTCCAGCTTTACATTCATATACACAAGGTACTTTTATAGAGTTCGTATACTGTCATGAATGAACAAAGACGAAGCATTGCGACTCGAGCGAGAGTTTAATCTCAGCATGCACACGAGCTAGCCGGCTTCACTAGTTGTTCAACAGTGGGTTGCCGGCCAACGTAAGCTAGAGCTTCTACTCACACAACTTGTGTTTACCATCGAATTACGGTGGAATACTCCGTTCTCCGCCATCTGGGAAGGTTCGACTGCACTGAAGTTGTCTGAAACATTCTAGAAGAGTATGATAAGTGGGGGAACTGTTACCACACAGCGTCACCAGGTCGGCATAAATCTGCTTGGCACTATGTCTCCTCAAGCAAGGAAATCGGATCACTGCATGGCCCGCCACCAACATTTGCGATAGACGTTGGTAGTTTTCTGATCATGGGCTAGCAGTGTTCCGAGATCAATCAATCAACCAACTTTATCTCGTTTGTATAGGAGGAGTACGGGACTGAAAGCTTGAGCAGCTTGACGTCTCATCCTGCAGAACAGCAGGATTAGATTATTAGATCATGTTGCATGGAACACAACATTTATATTACGCTGAAGCTAGAGTGACATAGAGTCACTTTGATGCCTAACATATACGAGTGTTTCAAATTTTTAGCCCCAATCGAACGAAGTTCATTAACGTTTGGGAACACCGTTACGTCATTCGGGTGGCGGTGAATGTTGGTTATATCGGGTGCGACTGGCAAGTATTGGTGGCTGAATCACGAAGCGGCGAACAGAACATGACAGGAACACTCGAGCCACTATTACATTTCATTATGTTCTTGGGAAGCCTGCTGGCGATGGTTATGCTTTGGCCTATCGTCGTTGTGTGCTGCTCGCTACACGACCTGTCACACCTTGTAATTCGTGCCGGCACTTGATCGAAAAGCTTTGAAATCTGGTTTTATACTCCTTACCACGTTTTTCACTACACGCCTAAGACCTTCATCCTCGACATGAACGAGCACAAGGACACCTTCCCGTTTACAGGCTTAAACAAGCGTCTGTAAATCTTCTTTCTCCTGCTCAAGCATAACTAATTCACCCCTCCCCGGTTTCATCCAGGAGAACACTCGCTCAAGCTGCTGGCCTTTTTTACCTACTGCCAAACGGGTGTCGCTCAGGCTCCCGACAGTATCTGGACGCGTTCATTAGCGGGAGGGTCACCAACCGTGTAGCAGACGACACGCGAGCCTCGCAAAGCGACGAAGAAGAACTTTCTTTTCTCACGGCGCGCATCGCGAGGAGCGTCCCCTTGGTTCAAGTAAAGCTGGTTTAAAGAAACAATCTTGCGACCTTCTTGTTTCGAGGCAGAACTGTGGCGCTGGTAGGACATGTCCCTGTGGTGGCTGAACTATCCTTTTGAGGCACAGAGCACATCACTGCCTAGAAAAGTTGGCCGTCTCTTGTTCACAAGAACAGTTACCTATTTGTAGCAACCTCTTCCATTCCTACGCTAGCGCCACAACAAATACCATGTCAATTATTTGTGCTAAGCTTTTTGTTTCATCCTTAGTTTTCTTCATCATAACAACAAATGAATATGAAGGAAGAAGATGAGAGGAAAGAAGCTTGTATTGGCTCCAATTTTATATCACATTGTTTAGAGTGCTCTAACAAAAAACAAGAGCTCAACTTATTTCTCCAACACTAGTGGACAGAGAGACCTTCAACGGTACACCGGAGTCGATTAATGTGCGCGGCACTTCTAATGAAAATCATTGCGGTAGCTAGAAAAATAACTACCTGGAGACAGGCAAAAATAGGAGAACTTTATGAAAATACGCACGACTAATTGCAGAACATGAAAAGTTCTGCGAATATATTCATAGACGTATAGCTGGTAGGAAAGATTATTGAATCTCACTTTATTTGATTCGGTAAAAATGTAGAATTGCGCACTCCAATCAGCGTCATTGTTTTCAGTTGTATAAATCATTCCGCGCAGGAGTAGGTTCTTTTAATATTGAAATTTCTCAACTGAGTATATTATGAATTTTATAGAGAAAAGAAAGCAACAAGTCTGAATATGGGATCGAATATTTTAACTTTTCTAAAGAAACGCGACAAAAATCGGTGCCCGCAAATTGGTAAGACGGATACGTAACTCGCTTCACGTATGTAAGGTCACTGTCAACTGGACGTCTGCGTACCAGACGAGCTGATAAATGAAAACCACAGCTCCCAATTACCTCGTGTCGCATGACAATAACAGTAATGTAGCAAGGAATCAGTACATGACGAAATGTATTTGTTTTTGTAATCCTTTGCTGGAAAGAAATGTGATACATGTATGTACGGTGCCCTACATAACTTTAGCCAAAGGTTAAAAATATGCAAATGCCACTAGCTGGATAGAATAAAGGTACTGTTTGCCGTCACTTCGAAATGCCCAAAATATTTTGTTTCATTCCGCCTAGTTAAGTAATTAGTCCTAATTATTTATTCAACTTCTCAAATGATATAGTTAGATGAAAAGTGTCAATAGAAAAATTTTAGAGCGACATGAACAACTCCCGATACAGCTTTCTGTTGGTCAATACGTGCTGCATAAAAGTGTTTTTCCGAGCGTGAAAGAAGCCCTCAAATGCACGCAAACTTGCCGCGCGACTGCCCGCTCGAAGCACTTTTCATGTATTCGCGGGCTTCTTTACGCTCGGATAAACACTTTTTTGCAGCACGTATTGAGCAACAGAAAGCTGTATTGGGATTTTTTTACGTTGCTCTCCAATTTTACCGTTGACAAATTTCATCTAATTATAATATTTGATAAGTTGCTTAAGTTTGTTAGGACTTATGGTATTAAGTTGCATAAAAATTATCTGAGCATCTCCAAGCAACAGCAAACAACATTACCTTGGATCTGTGCAGCTACATCGCATTGGCGTATCTTTAAGGTTTAGCTAAAGTTACGCGGAACACCCTCTATAACAGTGCAAAATGTTCGCGCATAGGCAAATAAGGCGAAGCTGCTGAACCTAATGCATCACTTCGTCTACATGGTTTGAAAAAATTCGTATATTTTTTTGGCTAAATGTGATGAATCCGTATGGAATGACTGCAGAATATTTCACAAAATTTATCAACCCCCCACTTTCGCTTACGAAGTTCGGCCCCGTGCAAACAACTGCAGCTTTTATGCAGTAGCATTTAGAAAAGGCACACCTTGCATCGGTCTCTCTCCCTCAAGTCTAGATCAATTTCGTTGCTCATTATATTAAACAAGAAACGAATTTTTGGCAGTATTAAAACTGAATTCTCGAACCGAATACGAATCGCATAGCAATGGCTTTTGGGTTCATATTGGAAATTTCTAATACTCAATTCCCTGATGCTGACATGTTTCAGACAATAGGAGTAGAAGGACTCATGCGTATGACGCCAGAGCTTCCATACGCATGTCCGCTCGGAGAATGCCAGAACGGGACCTGCGTTGGAAATGGAAAGAACGATACCTGCTATAGGAGAAATCGAGAGCAATAAAACATCACTAGAATGTTCACAGTTTCACCTTTATACCACGTGTGCTTTTGGACTCCATATTCTTTTTACTGGTTTCTACACGCTGTGTGTCTTTACAAACGATGAATAAAAAGCTGATGTCACATCGTTTTTCCCAGATCTGCTCGCGCGCATAAGACAGGCTTCTAAAATATTGTTACGGAGAAGTTAGGAGTCTATAAAGACTCTATTTACAATATGTATACAGGATGAGTCAGCTTAGACAAGATGGCTGACCACCCACAACGCGCAGCAACCAGCATCTCCGATCATCTTCTTCCTTTCTCTTCCTTCATCTTTCCGTAACAGAAACCCCGGGTGGCGAAGCGCCGTCACGGCACATGACAGGCGAAGAATTGCGAGCGAAGTATGGCTTTTGCCGCGAAATGTGCACGACGTCAACAGGCGTATGACTTGAGGATGCATCAAAGTGTAGCGGCGAAATCTCGTAGTTTACGTCGTTAACTTGGCGGAGTACTTCATAAGGCCCCGCATAGCGAGACATAAGCTTCTGGGAGAGGCCAACCTGACGACATGCTGACCAGAGCAGCACCAAAGCACCTGCTGCGAACTTAACATCGCGATGGCAGCGGTCGTAACGCTGTTCTTGTATACGCTGAGAGGCTAATAAACGAGATCGGACGACTTGACGTGCCATGTGAGCGCGATCGATGATTTCACGAGCGTACTCAGTTGCGACACGTGGCACAGAAAGGAGGATGGTGTCAAACGGCAGTGTGGGGTTGTGACTATACAAGAGATAGCAGTGTGAATGTCCTGCCGTGTCATGTCGTGACGAGCTATACGCGAACGTCACGAAAGCCAGCCTGGGGTTCTAGTCACCGTGATCGTTGGAGACGTACATCGACAGCATCTCTGTTCGGTTGAGACGTTATGTGAGACCCTTCGTTTGTGGGTGGTAGGCGGTGGACAGCTTGCGCTGAGTAGCACAAAAGCGGAGGAGGTCGTCGACAAGTGGAGATAAGAACGAGCGGCCGCGGTCTGTAACTAACTGTCGAGGTAGGCCACGGTGGAGAATGACGTCGTGGAGGAGAAAATCAGAGACGTCAGTTGCGATACTAGTCGGCAATGCCTTTGTTATCGCGTAGCGTGTCGCGTAATCAGTGGCGACGGTGATCCACTTGTTCCCTCTAGTCGTTGTCGGAAAAGGGCCAAGCAGGTCAAGACCTGCGCGAAAGAATGGTTCAGAGTGAATTTCAATGGGATGGAGTCGTCAGAAAGGTGCCAGGGGAGGTTTCTTCATGCGCTTACCCAATTAGCAAGTTGCGACATAACGACGACAGACCGGTAGAGGCGCTGTCGTATGTACGCAAAACTCCAAGCCCACCGTCGGTTCATCGTGAAGTTGTTCAAGAACGACGGATCGCAGATGACGAGGAAGCACCAGGAGCAACTCAGGGCTGTCAGGGTTGACAGTGAGGCAGTAGAGGATGCCGTCATGAAGCACGAACATGCGGCACCGGCCGTCGGTGCTTCCAGATTGCACTCCGGTGATGATGGACTGTAAGGATGCGTCGCGTTATTCAGCGCGCATGTCAGTCAAAGCCACCACGCAGGTCACCGGATCATGTGCAACAGGATCGGCAGGATCCACGGGGCAACGGGAGAGGCAGTCAGCGTCCTTGTGCAGATGTCCAGACATATAGTTGACAACAAATGAAAATTCCCGGAGCCGCAAAGCCCAGCGACCATGCCGTTTTGGGGGCTCCAGGAGGGAAGACTGCCATTAGAGGGCATGGTGGTCTGTAATGACCGAGAACGTGCAGCCGTACAAATATGGCCGGAACTTGGCGACAGCCCAAACTAAAGCCAAGCACTCCCGCTGGGTGATGGAATAATTTCCCTCAGCAGGTGACAGCAGGCGGCTGGCGTAAGCTATCACGCACCCGGTATCATTCTGCTGTTGGGCGAGAACAGCACCGATTCCGTGGCCGCTTGTGCCAGTGTGGATGTGGGCAAGTGTGGGAGGGGTGGTCAGAAACCCGATGAGAGTGACGAACGCGTGAGCTTGCTCAGGGCCCCATGAGAAAGGCGTGTACCTCTTTAGAAGATCTCTGAAAGGCCGAGCAACGTCGGCGAAGTTTTTGAAGAAACCGCGAAAGTAAGAACACAGACCGACGAAGCAGCGCACGTCAGAAGCAGAACGTGGCACAGGGACTCTGCGTATGGCACAAACTTTTTCCGGATATGGTTCTACACCGATGCGTCAACCAGGCGCCCCAACACGGTGATCTGACGGCGTCCAAACTGACACTTCGTGGATTTCAGTTGAAGGCTGGCTTTTCGGAAGGCGGCAAGAATTGAAGCGAGTCGAGTGAGGTGGCTGCCGAACGTGGGAGAAAAAACAATTGCGTCGTCAAGGTAACAAAGACAGGTAGTCCATTTGTCCACCACAAGCACTCCAAGACAGGTAGTCCAAGACAAGCAGTCCAAGGCGTCATCGATGCGTGGTAGTGGGTAGACGTCTTCTCGCCTGATCTTGTTGCTGTGGCCATAATCGACGGAAAAACACCAGGTACCATCTTTCTTTTTCACAAGAACGACAGGTCAAGCCCAAGTGCTGGCTGATGACTCGATGACACCTTAGAGGATGACCTCGTAAAAATATATTTCGTCTCGCCAATCAATTTCTTCACTGTTGACATGTTGCCTATCATGAGCTGAATATAAGATGGTTTGCGTAATGAATTTGTAGCCAAGACTGGCCGTAATAGAAAAATACCTGTGAAATCGTTCTGGAATGATGCGAATCAAGCACTACGAACGCTGAAGGCACTTTAAATGGTAATTTTCATTTTATTTCAGATTTTCTAGGCTAAATAATACACAGCTTCTCTAGTTTTATTCCAAGGTCCACATTGAAATCATATTCATTTATGTTTTCTCTCTATCAGTAAGTGCGATTGCAGGGTTACTCCTTCTTGATATCTCATGCTTTTCAAATTTTTTATTACTGCACTGGCACAGCGTTATCGCTAAAGTGCGCTGTCTTTTATATTTGTTTTTTTTATTCTGGCAGAATGTTCCGGCACCTGTTATGCAAACCATTTCCAATGTGTCAGGGAAATTTTTGAAAATGATATTTCAAGTGTAGCTATAACACAATTATTTATTCAATTTCATTTCATTTTAGTACCTTAAAAGTCCTATAGGGGCTTACATAAGGGGTGGGCGTACATATATTTATTATACATCAGTTTAAGAATAACAGAGCACAAAATTTAAATACAACAAACGTGAAAATTAGCTACATAATTCCATCTAGTGCATACATAGATAGCATATCCCGTACATATCTTTTTATTCTAAAAAATGGTCTAATAGTTTTTGCATGAATGTAGGTGCGCAGGTTATGGCTGCAATTTGGTGGGTCAGCCTTTTGCAATCTGTTGCTGCGCGAAATGAATGAGCCTGAAAAACTGGTAGTATGAGTGCGAGGGCGGTCAACTTGGTGCGCGTGACGAGTGTGGTGTGATATATGGACAGCGGAAATAATGTATGGTGGTTGATTAGGTGAAGTATGATAAAACTTATGAAAAAGAGAGAGTTGATATGCGACAGCGATCAGCGAGTGTAACCAATCCGGATTCTTTTTCCAATGATGACACGCTGACATCATATGAATACGTTGAATGGATGAACCTTATGGCATGGTGTTGCACCAATTCAAGTGCGTTGATTAGATATACTTGATGAGGGCTCCATACGGCACATGGATATATGAGTTTAGGTCTGTTCATTACAGAAGATTTGCTCGCTTGTTAATCTTGGTAAGCTGATAAATTTTACGAACGTTTGCAGGAGAAGCGTAAAGGCAACGAGGTGACACGAAATATTATCTTTCTAATCGTCATCTCCCTCTCTTTCTGCCCTAGTCTATTGATGAACGATCACATGTCCCCCCCCCCCCACACACACACAGTCTGAGTGTATGACCCGAATAATATCCCCTTAAAGTGCTTAGATACACAAAGTGCATCTGTAGGCCGGCGTGTGACATGGTGTGGTTGATGTCGTAGTAGATGGCGGAAACTTTGCGGGAATTGCGATGAGGACCCGTCATAATGGCGCTTAGCTTTCCTCGGTGACGACGCTATGGCGTCTCGTATAGCACCCAGAGGAGAACTCGTAGACTACTCGCTAGCCCAAATTTTCTGTCCTAGATAACTTTGTTGTTTAATGGTGCGCACAAGAATTGGGAACAGTGCTTTCTCTGGCTTGTTGAAGGCTTCCTCGAGGGTTTTAAATGAGTTTTGGTTAAGAAGGGATTACGAACATTATAAACAGCGGTGGGTATCGAGTTACATCATGTGGTTTTCTGCTGTATTCGGCGACACAGGCAGAAGTTGCGCCCATGGTCTTTGCGGTACCTTCTTGATTTTACCGCACAAACTGGACACAATTGTTCGATTGGTGCGCTCCGTCGTGACATTACCTTGAGGGTGTTGTGATGACGTATAAAGCTGGTGAATGCTATTATGCTCTTTAAACTGTTTAAAATTTTCGGCTGTGAATTCATTGCCACTCTCGGAAAGAATCTTCATAGGTTTTCCAGCGGTCAAAACATTTTTCAGACCTGGAATGTAGAAGTCGCATGCTTTATCCTAACAGTAAAATTCCTAAACGAAACTGGTGGCACGGTCTATAACCAAATTAGTATACCGCGTTGTTGGGCCGTATCCCGCAAAACTTTGAGAGGTGTTCATTGCAAAAATGCAAAAAGGCTGTTTGACAGGTGGTACTTGCTGAAGAGAGCGCAGCATGCAGCATCTTGTGGTTCGCTCTTCTGCATACTTGGTAAACTCGCGAGCGCATCGCGAGCATATTTTGATTCGTCGGCTATAAAATCGCTTCGCTATTACTGTTGCGGATGTACCGTGAAGGTTTTCTCATGCGAACCTGTCCACAGCGGTCGCGTGCTTTCTGACGAAGGTTCGGTGGCAGGTCCCTTGGCACGTATATTTCTCAGATTCCTTCGTGTCTGATGTTCGACATATTGTTCTCAATTGTATGTTTGAAAGATGGGCGGTAATGATGGTGCCACTGCAGTTATGTACATGACATAAGTTGTACAGTGGGTTTCCGGAAAATTGCATAGGCTTCAATGTTATTGGTGCCTTTTTCATGCTTGATATCACCGTCTCATGTGAAAGACCATCCAAACAAACGTCTTTGAGGATTTCTAATTTTTCGAGCCATTGCAATGCAGCATGGTCAGTTATACCAATGAATGATGCTCCGTGTAGCAGTTCCACTTAACAGGGCACCAACGTTGACGACGCACTCAAGCTCATCTATAATGGAATAGTTATGACGTAACAGTTTGCGATCGAACCATTTTCTGGAATGTTATGCAATAGGACGTTCATTGCCATACTCGCATGTCTGCTTTAGCAAAGCACGAGTGCCACAGTATAGTGTGCACGACTTTGAAGTTAAAATCGAGCCACAACTGGCTTTAGCGTTATTCTTTTCTGCACATCCAAAAGAAAAAAAGACCGTCTCGAACCAATGCCCTGTGGGAATCGATGTTATTCGAAGCAGTGTGCAGGGTGTCTACCAAGTTAACGAAGGGACAATGAGATCACCAAAACGTAGGCGACTTTTCATCACCTACGTGACACGCATGTCATGACATTCATGCCATGACCTATCATTTGAGTTCACCATACACTCTTGTCATACTATGCCAATTTTGGTACCTACCAAATAATGAAACGCCCATAAATGCATCAAGATGTAGGCGGCTCTTTCATGACCTGCATTGCACACATGTCAATATATTTATTTCATAACCAACCATTTATGTTCGATACACACTATGGTCATTATTTGCCAGTTTTGATACCTAATAATAATGACACCTGCTACTACTAACCACCAAGATGCAGGCGGCTAGACAGATACTGTCAAAGTGGAAAATGTTCGCCGAGAAATGCATCGCATTTAGAAATTTTATTCAAGAAACCGTTCGTAGACTAGAGCACGCGCTCGGTGAAACAATCTGGTTGCTGAAACGCATCAGAAATAGACGTAGTGGAATAAGGGAAAGAAATATGATCCGCCTGGTACAGGTTTGCGGAGTCAGCCATATAACGTACGTCGCCTTCCGCCTCATGTGGCAGGTGACCGAGCGAATCAAGCTGGACCGCTTCATCCGCAACGCGTACAAACGCGCCATCGGGTTATCGACAAATTTCTCGAGCTGGGGTTACACAATACACTAAACAAGATGACCGAAGCACACAAAGTCGAGCACTACAAGCGTTTGGCAAAAACCAGAACCGGACGACACATCCTCGAAACGTTGGGCATCATTACCACACTCAGCACCACGACAAGGTTTGGTACCCACACCGATTCATCATCGCATAGGCGTTACGCCGCTGCCCGAGAACATCCGACGTTTTACGTCGGCCGCCGCTACAGGCGCGCGCAATACCTGGAAATGAAATACGACAACAGTAAAGAAATTATTTAGGCAGGCGCGGCCCGTTACTAGCGGCGACGCTGTTTCGGGGTCGCGATCACGGACCACGGAGATACTTGCGTCGCGAGCGCGACGATACGCACGGAAGAGACGGAGGCGGCCGAAGAAGTGGCGATGGTTTTGCGGTAGCCTCCACGGACGCCGAGGGGATGATAAGCGACTCGGAGGTCGCGATACGGTATTACGCTAGCAGCAGGATCTCCCGGGATAGCCCGGGATTGCCCGCTTTCACCATATTCACGACGGCAACAATTGCCGCAAAAGCCAGTTTCCTGTTGTGGCTCCCCACCCACTGGGACTCTCCGCTTGCGGGTAACGCGACGGCCCAAGGCGCGACTCGAGGACTTTCATGCCGAATCGCGGCGTCCACCTGCAATCCCGACATCTCGCCCACCACGAGAGCGATGCGGCAGTGCACGTTGGGGTATCACATGACCACTTTCAGAGACATCACGCAACACTTCAGATTGAACAGATGCAAATACCCACCACCACATGCCCCACTAAACAAGCAACAGGCGATTGGCTGGAGGCAACTGTAGACACCCATATATAAGGGCTCGGCGATCCTTTGCCTCTGATACCCAGACCTTAATTCATTCATCCGACGAGTGTAAAGCGTGCGGAGCCTGCCGGATGCTGGAGCACATGCTGGCGAAATACACCGGTATGCGAGCGGCAGGAGTTTCACAGGAACATGGTATACAAGACCGTCTCGAGCCGCAATGCCCAATGGCCGGCGGCCCTGCTCAGCCGCGACCTCGTCGATCTACTGCGGGCTGTCTGGCACGCCGAGGAAGCTACCCCACCTAGGCTGAGGTGCTGGTTGCCATATCCCACCAAATCGCCCGATATCTTCAATAGAGATTCAGCCACTGCCTCAAGGGTCTGAAAGTATCACGCGGCCCTTATTTGTGGCGTGCAATGTCCCAAAACAACTCCAAATTGAAGAATGCTTACATTTAGTGTCAGTTTGGTCCATCTTCAGTAGAATGCATTCTGAACGCTTGCATTTTAAATTATATTACCCGTTTTACATGACAAATTAACGGCCTGGCACGCAGTAGGCACGCCGTAGAGGGAGACTGCGGAATAATTTGGGCCACTTGGGATTCTTTAACGTGCGCCTAAATCAAAGTACACTGGTGTTTTCGCATATCATACAAAACGAAATGCGGTAGCCGTGGTTGGCACCAGATTCTGTGACTTCATGCTTTGCAGCCAAACACCATGGTACAAAGCAACCTCGGCGTGTGCTTGAATATTGTGGCTTATTTATCAGCACTATAAATAAGTACTGAAGGCTCATTTTAAATGTGAAGCACTTTTTGGCCAACATTTGCCACTTTGGCAGTATCTAGCCGCCTACATCTTGGTGCTCTCGTGGTCGTTTCGTTAACTTCGTCGGTATCAAAATTTGCGTAGCATGACAAAAGTGTATGATAAGCTTACATGATCGGCCATGACATGAATATTATGATATGTGTATCATGTAGGTCATGAGGCAGCCGCTTACTTCTTGGTGCTCTCATGGTCGTTTCTTTAACCTGGTAGGTATGACAGGTACGAATTGGCATTGTATGACAAGAGTGTAGGGTGAACGTACATGATAGGTGATGACATGAATGCCATGATATGCGCGTCATGTAGGTCATGAAACAGACGCCTACGTCTTTCGTTGACTTAATACTCTCCGCGCACACTGCTTCACCTAACATCGTTTCTCACAGGGCGGGGGATCTGCTGGTATTTTCTTTTATTTACATGGTTTATATTAGCTTGTCCTGGTACCCTCGGCTAAGTAAACTAGGCGACTTCTTTATATTTATTTAAAGGAGGATCAGATAATGGGTTATGTAGGCAGAATTAAATTTGGTGGCTGAATGGTGGCAGGTACGAAAAAGTAAGTGCACTTACCTTTTGGAGCACGATGAATGTAACTTGACATTGATGCATTATTGAGATCGTATCTCTGACAGCATATTTAGCGAAAACAGAGCGAGGGATATGGCAAATCTCTTCGCGGACACAGCTGTCTGGGAACCCAATGCAGCTCTGCAAAAGAAAAAATTCCATTTAAGTGTCATACAGCTGTTACCAACAACGCTGTTCAAGAAACCGTAAAATTGCGGCAACGTCCTAGAGGACAGTAGCCACATGAACGCCCCACACGCCATGTCCTGTAACAGTCTTCAACGACTCCGAAGCTTTCTTACAACGGAATCTTATTTTGGAGTAAGGTAAGTAGTTTTGTTTAATGTGATTTGCATGGGGAGTACCATCACTGTATGCCATTGCCAGCAGCCCCCTGCAATATCCGTTTCGATTATGCAGCAATAAAACTTCAATCCAACTAACCTTTTGATCGTAACTTGGGTGACTATACCAGCGCGCGAAAAAAAAGAACGGCTAGGTGCACGCAGTCAAGTCCAGCTCCCGAATACTTTTGGGCCTTACAACATAGCATAGACACCAAAGTGCCGGAAAGATAGGACAAAAAATGGGTCGCCAACGCCGTGGGCTGTGTCCAAACGGCTCTCAAAAATCGTTATAGAAAGCGAAGGTCACAGAATCCGAGTAGAACCACTGAATGACTGCAGTTTAAAATGGCTAGTTAGTGGCTGCGGACACCACAAAACAGTTTGCTATCTTAGAATATAGTGACTACGATCACGAAGCAGCCGAGGCCTTAGGCAGGAACTTCCAAGTGCGGTAGGAAAGTTTTGCGAAGAGGCAAGTGTCCAACAATTGACAAGGCAGTCAAAGCAAGTAAGGGCTTAACATTGGCAGCAATCTTTTCCGCAAGGACCAAAAAAGAAAGCTCCTTTCAGAGTCATTGTAGAAGACACATGAACCTGGCAGAAAGTATTGGCTTTGAACCGCCAAAAACGTTCGGTTATGCTTAAGGTAAAGGATCTTTTGCTGATCCCAAATGCTGAAGAAGTTGTAGCGAATTTGAGAGTCAGTGAGCTCATACGCGCTTTATTTCTTGATGTCGCGGACATATTTTACAAGATTGCGCAGGAACATGCCATCATGACAGCCGAAGAGGGAATTGACTCCTATGCCGTTGTTAAATTCCAAAACGAACGTGCAACCACTTCGAACAGGTTCACTGACATCCTGCGCACCTGATTAGCCTCCGCTTTGTGTGTTAGAAAGGCAAGGCCTACCTACAAAACATGTGCATTTGCATCGATTGCTTGATAATCCCTGTTCACAGTGGCCTGTTTCTGGTCAGAGGACACCGGAAGCTGGACCAGCCACTAAGAAACTTCGGGGTAATCTAGTGCTTCCGGTGCGTAGATAATTTCCTTCTCTGTCTACCTGCAGCAAAGTTTACGTAGAACTGTAAGGATGAGGTGCTTAGGCGGTTCCGCCATGAACACAACGGGCTAAATATTACTTACGAGCTGCCATGCGGGAATCGCATTAAGCTTCTAGACTTCCATATAACTTTTAAAGCCAGCATCCCTTCTACGCCTACAAGACTAGAAGTGGAAAACGAATGTTGCTCTATGACTCGGGGCACTCTAACATTGTAAAGAGAAGCGTTGCCATCGCGTGCCTGCTGGAGGATACAAGGAAGTCATGCGAACACATGGTGGGAATCTGTGTTAAAATTCAGATAGTTCGCTTAACGAGGATGAAACACCCGCCTCATTTCATAGCTTCCATCATGAATGCTAAGCTTCAAAGAAGTCCAGGCCAGGAAGGTCCCAACAAAAATCCACATAGCAAACCGTTCAAAGCCATGCCCAACTACACATAGTATCACACCGACTAAAGAGGTAGCTGTTAAATATGGCGCTCGTGTGGTCCTCACAGCACCCGAAAACCTAACGGGATTGTTCACAAGAGTAAATAGAATGACGAGACAAAAGAACACCTCTAACGTATGCACCACAAACCACGACAAAAGATTTGTTGACTGCGCTACGGGAATAGCCAGCAAAATACGTTTGTCATGCGGGATTGATCGCACAGCCAACACACGACGGTGCATAAACGACAGACGGCTCGCACATCGATACAATTGCAGCCTGATACAAGCTTAAGAGGAGGAGGAGGAGGAGAAACATTTATTAAAAAGAAAGGACAAGCAGGTGTCTTTCTGCTTGTGCGGGAGGCGCCCTTAGTCCAGGGCTCCTGCGGCTCTTGCTGTCTCCCGGGCCCGCCGCACCAGTTGCTGCTGGTTACGAGGGTCCGAACTAGTCAACACGGCCTCCCACTGCTCGGGTGTGGGGTTGGGTATTTGCGGGGCCGCCTTCACGTTGGGGCACGCCCATGTGGTGTGATATAGGGAGGCGTAATCATTACAAAGGGGACATTTGTATGAATATAGTGTAGGGTGTATTGCGTGTAGTCTGCTTAGATGGGGGTATGTGTTGGTTTGTAGTTGTCGCCATGTTACGGCGTCTTCACGTGAGAGGGTCTTGTGTGGAGGCGGGTATTGTCGTCTGTTCAATCTGTGGTGTTGTAGTATGGCGTTGTATTGTAAAGGTACGGGCTCCATGGAGGCGGCCGTATCCCTCTCTTGTGGCGCCCGGGAGGCATGAGCTCGGGCTACAGCGTGCGCACGTTGATTTCCACGGAGGGACTCGTGTCCTGGAGTCCACACTATTTCAACGTCCGGGAATTGGGAGGCTTGTTTGAGGAGTCGGTGGGCGATTGAAGATATTCTGCCTCTCGCGTAGCTACGGCAAGCTGCCTGGGAGTCAGTAATGATTGTGACGTACTCGTTGGTCGGACTAGAGGTGATGGCCAAGGCGATGGCTGTCTCCTCCGCTACGAGGGCGCTGGCAGTGCGGACCGTCATCGAGACCACCTCTTGTAGGTTACAGTCGACAACGCTGGCCGTCATGGCTGCCTTTTGGGGGTACTGCGCGGCATCTGTGTATAGTGTGGTGGGGAGACTGCCATATTTTGTCTGTAAAGTTTTTGCGCGAGCTTGGCGACGATCGGCATGATGTTCCGGGTGCATGCTTCTGGGGATAGGGGCTACCTTGATGTGTTCCCGGAAGTTGGGGGCCAGATGAATTGCTTGTTCGTGGCCTTTGCCGTGTGTGGGGTAGCCTAGGCGCGCTAGGACTGTCCTTCCTGTTGGTGTGAGGCCTAGTCGTTCTCGTTGGCTTGTGAGGTGGGCGTCTATAATTTCTCTTATAGTATTATGGACTCCTAGGGCTTCAAGCTTGAGTGTCGCTGTTCCTGGTGGTAGGCCGAGCGCTTGCTTGTAGGCTTTCCGAAGAAGTACGTCTAATTGATCAAGTTCCTTGGGAGTGAGGGGCAAGTACGGGGCAGCGTAGGCAATGCGGCTGATTATCAGGGCCCGGACGAGCTGTATTATGTCGTCTTCTTTCAGTCCGTATTGTTTGGTGGTGATACGGCTGACCATTCGTATGATTTGGAAGGTGGTCTGCTTGAGACGTTGGATGGTGTATGCGCCTCCGCCGTCCTGTTGTATGTGGAGTCCGAGAATGCGGACGCGGTCTACTGTGGGTATTTCTTTGTCGTCGAGGGTGAGTGTGATTTGGGGTAGTTCAGTGAGTTTTCTTCGTGATTTCTGTCGAACGACTAATAGTTCTGACTTCTCGGGGGAGCACCGGAGACCACTTGATTTTGCATATTGCTGGACGGCGTCGGTCGCTTGTTGAAGGGCGTCTTGTTTCTCTCCTTCGGAACCAGTGGTGGTCCAGATAGTGATGTCATCGGCGTATATTGCATGCCTGATTCCTGGTATTGCGTTGAGTTTCTCAGGTAATTTCATCATAGCAATATTGAAAAGGGTGGGTGATAGAACGGCACCTTGTGGGGTTCCTTTGTTGCGAGTAGGTAACGTCGGGGTTCTGAGTGAGCCAATGCCTATTGTCGCCATGCGGTTGCTTAGAAAGGCGCGTATATAATTGTAAGTATTACGACCACAGTTCGTGAGGCTTAGGTTTGTAAGGATGGTATGGTGAGCCACATTGTCAAAAGCGCCTTTGAGATTTAGTGCTAAAATCGCTCCGGTGTTGTGCGGTGAGATGTGTTCAAGGACTTGTTCCTTCAGCTGAAGAAGGATGTCGTGGGTAGAAAGGTGGGGCCGGAACCCGAACATTGTTTCGGGAAAGAGAGTCGCTGGATTGTAGGTAAGGTTGAAGCCGGTTCAGAATGACATGTTCCAGAAGCTTGCCTAGGCATGAGGTCAGTGAGATTGGTCTCATATTTTCTAAGCTGGAGAGTTTGCCTGGCTTCGGAATGAGTATGATGTCCGCGTGCTTCCAGTCTGCCGGTAGCGTACCCGCTGCCCAGTGATGATTAAAGAGGTCAGTAAGAGATTGAATGGTGCCATCATCCAGATTGCGCAGGAGCTTGTTATTTATTTTGTCCTTGCCTCGGGTGGTGTTTCGTGTGAGTGCATGGAGTGCTTGTTGCACCTCAGTGATGGTGATCGGCTTGTCGAGGTCGTAATTCTCGCTACCGCTGTAGGTTGGAGGTTGTCCTTGTGCGGGTTCGAAATCGCCTATGTACCGCGCCCGCAACTCCTCCAGGATTTCGTCATCAGAACCCGGATGGTTGTGCAGGATACGTTGAATTGTTTGCTGGCTAATTGCCTTGCTTTGTGTGGGGTCAAGAAGATGGCGTAGCAGCGACCATGTTTTGGCCGTGCTAAGATTACCCTGCAACTTGTTGCATAGTTGTCGCCAGTTGTGACGGGTGAGCTCCTCAGCATAACATTCCGCGATCGCCGTGAGTTTCGCTATACGTAGTTTCAATTTACGATTATGTTTTTGGCGCTTCCATCTCCTAACAAGGCCTCGACGTGCTTCCCAGAGATGAAGAAGGTGCGGGTCTACGGCCGGTATGTCTGTGGTGAGTGTGATCTGTTTTGAATGTCTGGCTACGTCTTGTTGGAGCTCTCGTACCCACTGCTCGAGATCCGTAATACTGGTTGAGGAGTCATCCGCTCGCTCTTTGCGAAAAGCTGTCCAATCTGTGAGTGTTGTCTTTTTTATCGGGTGTCGTGCATGCGTAACGTTCAATGTGGTGGCAAGTATGCAATGGTCACTGCCCAGAGTTTCCTCCGTGTTGTGCCAGGAAGCTTGCTGTATCCCTTTAGTGAGGGTGAGGTCAGGGCATGTATCTCGGGAGACGCTGTTTCCTAGACGTGTGGGGTATGCGGGGTCTGTGAGGATGGTGAGACGGTGCTGCTGTATCGTGTACTGGAGTGCAGTGCCTTTTGATGTGGCTGTCGTGTAGCCCCATGCCTGGTGAGCCGCGTTGAAGTCGCCTACAATCAGCAGACTATTATTTTTGGCTATGCCAATCGCTTTAGTCATCAAGTAGTCGAACTTGGCCTGCTTCTGCTTGGGTGGGCTGTATATATTCAGTATGAAAAGGCTCTTTCGGCCTCGTTGGAGCGGCAGGATCTCAATTAGGTTATGATCGACATCACTGTCGTCTATAGCGTATTGTGTGGTTGTGAGCGTTTTAGCTGTAAGTGTGGCCACGCGGCTGTCAGGCGTGGTGGTATGTGTGTTGTAGCCAGTTTGAGTTGGGTGTGTGCCTGTTTCCTGTAGTGCGATTACGCTTGGTCTCGTTTTGGCGTTACTTATGTACTGTCTCAGTGACCCTTGCTTGCGATTGTAGCTGCGACAATTCCATTGCCAGATTATGAGTGGGTTTTCGTTCCTGTGCTTGGTTTTGCTATTCGTCCTGGCTGACGGGTGGAACGGCAGGGTGTCCCTGCTCTACTTCCTGTTGTACTAGTGTTTTAACTTTCTTGCGTCGCTGATCTTTTGCGAGCCGTGTTTCTTCAATAAGACTTGCCAGTTGCTGGATGCTTTGTTACATTGCTAGGAGCTGCCGTTGCAGTACATCAACTTTCACCTCGACTTGTGTGATTTCTGCCGGTTTTGCTGATTCCGCGAGAATCATCGGTTCAGAACGTTCCGAAGATGATGGCATTGAGGGTGCGGTCATTAGTGTGGAATGCTGAGTGGCAGTACGAGTGGCGTATAGTTCTGCAACCTGCGTGCGAAGTTTGTTGTTTTCTTCATGAAGGCGTTTGTTTTCTTCTATGATGGCCTTTAGCTCAGCTAGAATTTGCAGTTGAACGTCAGTATTGTTTATGGGTGAAGAATTGTGTAGGGTGGGTGCTGTGTGTAGACGCGATGACAGGGTGTTGTCTTGGTGGGTTGTGTGAGAGGGGAAAAGCCGTGCTGACCAGCTCACCGCTTGTGATCCCGGTACAGCAGGTCCGTTGAGGTTCCGGGTCCCTCCTTGTTGGTTCCGCGAGCAGGAGCGAGACCTGGAGCGGGAACGCCTCCGTTGCTGGTCTGTACGTGACTGAGACTTCGACCGTGAGTAGTCCCGGCGGCTGGTCCTTTGGGATGCTGAAGATGCCTTCTTCAGTTGATCAGGGCACTCCTTGGAAGCCGTAGGATGAGGCCCCTGGCATAAGGCGCACCGGGGGTGACAGGGGTGGTCCTGAGTTGGGTTTCGTGTACCACACTGGGGGCATACGTTTGCTTCTGGAGTTGGGCATACATCGGTCCGGTGGCCGACTTGGTGGCAGATGCGGCAGAAATGGGTGGTTGGTAGGTATGGTTTGCATCGCACTTCACCGCTGTAGTATAGCACGTAGAAGGGTACAGCCTTGCCAGTGAATGTGATCACTACCGTAGCGGTTTGTCCGAGCATACGGGCATGTAAGATTTCTCGGCCAGGTGCATAGAGTCCGTTAAGGAGGACTTCTGTGGGAGTTCCTGCGGGAATGCCGTGAATGACCCCTTTGACGGAGCTGTCGGGTGCCGCCACGTATGCCGTGACTGCGAATTCTCGACCGCCCAGGTGAATTGTAGTGATGCGACGGATGCTCATAGCTAGCTCTTCCTTTGGTGTGCTAGCAATAGCGATGTTTTGTACTGGGTCAATTCTTACAGTAAGGGTCCGTACGTGCTCAGTAGTGGGGTGCTGACATGCCAGCTTGATGCCTTCAGCAACCTGTGGCGTGGTCGAGGTGGCAAGGTTGAGTCCTTCTCGGGGGCGGATGATTACCTTGAGGCCATTTCGGGGTAGCGGTGGGAGTCGGGCTCGTCGGGGAACCGATGGGTGTCGGGGTTGGAGAGGCGGATTGGTGGGAGTCGATGTTTTCTTCCGACCGTACTTAACAGTGAGCCAGTCTCCGCCGGCAGGTTCATCAGGAAGTGGGATTTGTGCGTGCTCGAGATTCATCTCGGTGCCATCATTGGTGGCCATTGGTGCGCCGAACTTGGCCAAGGTCGTCGGCTAGACCGTACCCGTCGTAAGGCTTAGGTGGGCGGGCGCCTCTTGCGAAGTTCAGAGTCCGGTAATTCGTGAAGCAAGCGACTCACAGTATTGCTTTGGGTGTCCACGTGTTCCTCTCGACGTAAGGAGTCGAGTGAGGCTGGTTGTGGCGGCGCTGACGTCAATTATCCAGCCCAAGAGCACATAGCCATTCGAGGCCTAGCCGATCAAGACTATTATTATCCTTGCACTTAGCCAATTGCAAGGCTATTTTCCACAAGACGGTGATTCTGTTGAAAAGTAGAAAGCAAAGACAAGAGAAGTAGTGGACGCATGCAACATCACGATGCACCCACAAGACTCATGTGCACACGTCGTCTATTTCACTCAGCAATGAGGAAATTAGTTTAATCACTCACAATAGAGCGCTGGGAGGGGCATTTCTGCGCCTGTAATTTGGCTATGCGTATGCCTCGCTTTTTGAAAAGTGAACCAGTTGATAGTTTGCTCTCACGTGTCCTATGTTGTTTTCACGCTAAATTCCTGTCCCATCGTCTCTTTGCACAACACTGTTATGTCGTACCAACTAGCCCACTGTGTAATCCTCCTTATCTGGATGTAGGATGAGTGCTGTGAACCCACGGCTCTGCCGATCTAAAGCGTAGGCTCAAATGTACACCTGGGAATGTCTGCCTGTATATGCTTGGTATATAAAGTTATGCCTTTGAAAGTAGAAAGCGACTGTTGCATGCTGTCTAATGGCAAGAAAATGGCAAGCTAGTCATCGCGGGGTCAAAAGTATGGGTTGAGCATTGCTATCCGCGTTCTCCTCTGCTATCATCTCGCTGAGGTATGATACTTTCGAATGATGAGATTTAATCGCGCATGTTTTCGAGGCGCTTTCATGGTAATTAGATACTTCTTTAGATAACTTGTTAAAAATTATTAGCGAGAAAAGTAAGGTAGCGAAGTAAAAGAATCAAATTTTCAGATCTTGTGGTAAAAATAAAAGAGGAACGTTTGGAGCCTACTGCTGCGATCATAAAGTTTCGTAATTGGTTTTCAATACCATCACGTTCAGATGCAACAAATCAAAGCACTGTTCTCGGAAGTGCCGCTTAGCGCCATTCCCGAAACAGTCATCGGAAGCTGAAGGGCCACCGTTTGGCTACGGCTCTCCGCTTACAATGGATAGCAAACAAAAAACACGAGCGTACAATAATCTTTCCGCTCTCCCACTTTTTTACTGTTTAGTTATGTTCAAACGCGCGAAGAGATTGAGATGCCTCAATTACGACAAACTTATTTTTTTGCCCAAGGGTCCTTGACGATGTAGTGACTGCAGTCGCAACGTTAGCACACAAATGCTGCAAACTCCGGCTCTGCTGCGTCCTTTGCCATTTCAGCCCAAGTTTTTAGGACTAATTGGCGAGCTCGCACTCCGTAGAACACATTGAAGGCCTCCTCTTCCCCAGAATCTTGCACGACAGCGGCGTCGTAGAAATATGTTTCTACTTGTCTGCCCGTAAAGATTATATGTTGCATAAATTTTAATTTGCAGGACCGCAGCTTGGAGACTCATCGGCTGGTAAGTTGAGAACGGGTATTTTTTTCCAATGCTCAGCGCCTAAATCCAATAATGTAGCCGTGCAAATATAACAGGCTTTGCCTCCTCGTAATGCGTCTTTATGACATACAAGAACACACTTAATGAAATATATCTACGTGCAATCCTTGGCTGAGCAAGTTTTTCATTTGAAACAAAAAATGGTTCCTTAAGAAAGGTGTCATGTGCGAACAGACACGATTTCTGCGTGATTATTCAGCGTACATTTGCAAGAAATGTCCGAGGTTTAATATTGAGACTGATCAGGGCTATGGAATAATAGGTGTCTATTTCCTGTGGCTTGCGTGACAAATTTTTATGTAAAGTACGCCTGAAATGAGCCAGAGAAAATTTTTTAAATGCTAGAAAGAAATATGCCGGCCGAAGAACCTTGTTTTCGCCCTAGCAGTGTACGTATTAGAAAGACAGAAGGGCAAAAGGAAAGAGTGCAGATGATAGGGTTAGCTAGTACACAGTGAGCTATGTAGACGAGCAAAGAGCATGCATGTTCGACGCTCATCGCTGCCATGTTCTAGGCAATATATTCCAAAATTTTGCTGCAGATCTGAACTACACAAATTGTAATTGTATTCATGTCACATGATCAAGTGATACGGATCTGTAGCTAAATGTTACTTCCTTTAAGGTGCACCATCATGCAGATCCAATTAGTAAATGAAGACATAATCATGGGATATACAGTCGAACAAAATCTGCTCGAGCGTATATCGCAGGCTAGATTTACATGTTTCTAAACAAAATGTGTTCTCTAGTTTTCAATAATACTATTATAAAAATATTTGTTTTATTTTTGAAGTATGAAATATTTAACTCTCTGCATTATGTATTGAGAAAATATGTCTTCAGGAAAGGCATAGCACATGCCCGTGATCATTATGATTCTTATTATTATGAATTATGATTTTTGGCACATGATGGATGGCATATTATTTTTTTAGAAAAACTCCACTAGGCTGAGGCCACTTGTAGCGTTTAGTCTTGCTGAGCCGCATCCAACACTTCTACCTAGAAGGAAAATAATAGTAAAAGAAAAAAACATTGTCGTCATGCGAAATAATAACGAGAGAGCGAGTCCCGGCAGACGAGCAAGTTGCTTTGCTGAGCAAGTTGGTGTTTACACATGATTGAATGTGAATTGAAGGGTAATGTAGGACAGACAGAGATCAGATTACAGGAAAGTTTATATGTTGTAGAGAACACACTGAAAGACCTGGGGTTAAATCCTCGGCAGCCAAATCAGAACTCTTGCTCATTAAACATCGCAGAAAAGGTCGCAAACCAAGAGGTTATATTCCGAAAGATGAGCCAAGAGTGTGCTTATACACTCATGAAGGATCCGCAATCAGGCTAGTTGAAACAATCAAGGTTCTTGGGTATCACATAGACGGAAACAATGCTAACTATAGAACAATACAACAATCTCCAATAAAACAGATTAACTCATTAGGTTACTAAGGATAATTACCAATAGACACAGAGGCTTAGGAGAAGACAGCGCTTTGAAGCTAATACACGCCTTTGCTCTCTGTCACTTCACTTATGAGGCTGGATTATTCAAATGGAAGCAGGCATAACATAAGAACTTAATGCGATGCTCAGGAAGCTCGTTAAAGTAGCCTTAGGGACACCCAGTAACGCTGCAACTGACAAACTCATGAGTCTAGGGGTTCACAACACAATGGAAGAAATCGCGGAGGCCCAACAGCTAGCGCAACACGAAAGATCGACAAAATTACGAGCTGGCAGGAACATATTACAGGTAATAGGTGCAGAACTGAATACAGCAAGGAGCCCAATAGAGGCTGAAGTAGAATTAAGGAATGACGTTTGGAACAAGATCAGAACCAGCCCTCTCCCCAGAAACATGCATCCAGAATATAATGTCGAAAGGAGAAAGGCAAGAGCTAAAGCACTCTTGCAGGAAATAGAACGGCAGAACCAATTGGCAGCTACAGTTGATGCAGCCTGGGTGAAAGGTAAAGAAGCATATACGGCCATTGTCTAAAATTATCAAGGAAGGTGCAAGATGCTATCACTATTTTTACCAAGGAACCCATGGTGGCGGAACAAGTGGCAATTGCTCTAGCCATCAGGAGTATTAAGTGGGCCTGCATTTACAGTGATTCGAAATCCGCTATAAAGTGTTTTGATAAAGGCTACGTAGCTGGTGTTGCAGCTAAATTTTTGAAAACCTTGGGATTATGAGAACTGAAATCCGATGGTTTCCTGCGCATATGGGGAAAGTGGACGAGACTCGGATAAACCTCAATGAGGTTGCTCATGACTTGGCACGAGGACTTGCTAACCGTGACAGTCACAACCGAGCCGTTCACCATCAAGTCAGGGAATCTACAGGTCGGTTATTAACATACAATGACATTACCAAACACTACTATTTAGGAAGCAGGCAATTCCCATTGTCACATTGAAAACTGAACAGGGCTCAGGCAGTCTCACTGCGCTTATCGCAAACAGGTACATATCCCACACTGTACACCATTAATAAAATATATCCAGAGAGGGAGATTAAGATGGAGTGCAAGGATTGTAATGGCATCATTGGAATCAGACGTATGCTGGTGGAGTGTCCCGCGACTCTCCCCAACCTCGTTGAATAATGGACACAGTGGGAGAAAACAATTCAAAGCCCAAATTTTCAGGACCAACTAAGGGCCGTCCAGAGGGCCCATGATGTCGCTCAAATACTTGGCCTGACAGTGCCAACGTGAGAGCGGCCCGCCTTGGCTTATGAAGTCGAGCCTCCGGGCCCCATTACAATAAATAATTTCACACACACACACACCATCTTTCTTTTTCACAAGGACGACAGGCGAAGCCCAAGGGCTAGCTGATCTCTTGATGACGCCTTTGCGGAGCATTTTGTCCACTTCTAATTGAATGACTCGGCGTTCATCATGCGATACACGATAGGAAAGCTGACGAATAGGATTCGTATCTCCGTTGTTTATACGGTGGTGCACAACAGATATTTCGCCTAATGGCCTGTCGCCGAAATAAAAGATGTCACTGTACGATTTAAGCAGGAGTCGTTGTCCGTTGTCTGTGCAATGGTGAGGCTAGGTGCAAACATTTTCGCCAAGTCATATGTTAAGGAACCAGAGCTACCAGCTGCAATTGATTCTAATAAGCCACTCTCGGCATTCAGACTCTCAATGTCAATTTTGCAACCACTGGAAACCCTGGCCAAGAACATGCCGGCCGGAAGCACTTGAGGGCACAGGCTGAAATTAAGAAGCGGTGAAACGACGTCGTTATTTGTAACCGTGACCAACGTATGCGGAACAGCAACGTTCTGGTTCAAAAACATGCCGATGATGGAGTGAAGCGCATATTCGCCGTCAGGAACATGTGGCTTGGCGGTCAAAATGACGTGACTGCCTCGGGTGACAGACGCACATCTTGAAGCGAGCACAAGCGTGGTCTGGCGGTACTCGGAGCATTGGCGAGTTGAGGCAGTTCTACCTGAAGAACGCCGGTCGCGTACTCGATGAGAGCAGAATGAGTGGATAAAAAGTCCAATCCAAGGAAAACGTCGTGAGGGCAGTTGTCGATCAAAGAAAAGAGAACAGAAGTACGGCGGCCGGCTATAATTAGGCGCGGAGTACACATTCCAAGAACAACCAGCATGCCGCCGTCAGATGCACGAAGTACTCGGGCAGCTGCTGGGGTGCGGTCCTTCTTTAAACGTCTACGCAGGCTAACACTCATCACAGATACGTGGGCTCTTGTGTCGACGAGTGCTTGGACAGGTACGCCGTATATTTTGATGTTAATTACACTTCTCCTTGTAGGCACAGACACACGATTTGCTGCAGTAGTCGGCAATGCGGCACCACCTCCAAGGGTTGCATTTTCTAGTTTTCCGAAATGGTGCGGCCAAACGCCACAGGGGATGAAAGGCGACGTGGCGGCGGCGAACGTCAATATGGGCGACGTGTTTGCGGTGAACAAGACTATTGTTCGCGCGGCGATGGTGAGCGGCTGTACCACGTGTTCCGAGCAGAGTTGGGAGTGCTGTTAGACTCGGCGGTGGGCGCAACATTGCAGGTATTTCCATCAAAACTGCTCATGTTGGTCGGTGTGCGAGGTGTTGAGGGCCACGAGTTGTGACAGTATCGGGCGATATGACCAATGCGGCTACAGATGAAACATATCGCTTCATCATCATCATCAGCCTGGTTACGCCCACTGCAGGGCAAAGGCCTCTCCCATACTTCTCCAACAACCCCGGTCATGTACTAATTGTGGCCATGCCGTCCCTGCAAACTTCTTAATCTCATCCGCCCACCTAACTTTCTGCCGCCCCCTGCTACGCTTCCCTTCCCTTGGGATCCAGTCCGTAACCCTTAATGACCATCGGTTATCTTCCCTCCTCATTACATGTCCTGCCCATGCCCATTTCTTTTTCTTGATTTCAACTAAGATGTCTTTAACTCGCGTTTGTTCCCTCACCCAATCTGCTCTTTTCTTATCCCTTAACGTTACACCTATCATTCTTCTTTCAATAGCTCGTTGTGTCGTCCTCAATTTGAGTAGAACCCTTTTCGTAAGCCTCCAGGTTTCTGCCCCGTAGGTGAGTACTGGTAAGACACAGCTATTATATACTTTTCTCTTGAGGGATAACGGCAACCTGCTGTTCATGATTTGGGAATGCCTGCCAAACGCACTCCAGCCCATTCTTATTCTTCTGATTATTTCCGTCTCATGATCCGGATCCGCCGTCATTACCTGCCCTAAGTAGATGTATTCCCTTACGACTTCCAGTGCCTCGCTGCCTATTGTAAATTGCTGTTCTCTCCCGAGACTGTTAAGCATTACTTTAGTTTTCTGCATATTAATTTTTAGACCCACTCTTCTGCTTTGCCTCTCCAGGTCACTGAGCATGCATTGCAATTGGTCCCCTGAGTTACTAAGCAAGGCAATATCATCAGCGAATCGCAAGTTACTAAGGTATTCTCCATTAACATTTATCCCCAATTCTTCCCAATTCAGGTCTCTAAATACCTCCTGTAAACACGCTGTGAATAGCATTGGAGATATCGTATCTCCCTGCCTGACGCCTTTCTTTATTGAGATTTTGTTGCTTGCTTTATGGAGGACTACGGTGGCTGTGGAGCCGCTATAGATATCTTCCAGTATTTTTACATATGGCTCATCTAACCCTGATTCCGTAATGCCTCCATGACTGCTTAGGTTTCGACTGAATCAAACGCTTTCTCGTAATCAATGAAAGCTATATATAAGGGTTGGTTATATTCTGCACATTTCTCTATCACTTGATTGATAGTGTGAATATGGTCTATTGTTGAGTAGCCTTTACGGAATCCTGCCTGGTCCTTTGGTTGACAGAAGTCTAAGGTGTTCCTGATTCTATTTGCAATTACCTTAGTAAATACTTTGTAGGCAACGTACAGTAAGCTGATCGGTCTATAATTGTTCAAGTCTTTGGCGTCCCCTTTCTTATGGATTAGGATTATGTTAGCGTTCTTCCAAGATTCCGGTACGCTCGAGCTCATGAGGCATTGCGTATACAGGGTGGCCAGTTTCTCTAGAACAATCTGTCCACCATCCTTCAACAAATCTGCTGTTACCTGATCCTCCCCAGCTGCCTTCCCCCTTTGCATATCTCCTAAGGCTTTCTTTACTTCTTCCGGCGTTACCTTCGGGATTTCGAATTCCTGTAGACTATGAACCTCCTATGAACACAACAATCAAACCCCGGCCCTCAGTCCCCAGCAGCTGCGAAGCAACTGACCACGGCGGCGGTCAGACCTGCGACGCAGCAGAGGGTGCTAAGAATCACTGGCTCCGGACAGGCCGCCATTGGAATATGAAACATATCGCTTGGTAATCCGCAATTCCCCACTTAATCGGTTGGCGATAACGGGGGAAGAAGCGTCGGGATGCATCGAAAATTGTAGAAGGGCGTTCGTTAGCTCTGGGATTGGCGACAGCATACACAGATTGTAAACCAATGTTTTCAAGTTCCTGGCGAACGATGGCTTGTATGAGGGGAACTGAAAATGTGGAAGCATCAGGGCTACACGAAAAAAAGCTGCGGGCGCCATCGAATCCAGTTCACTTCTAACGATTCGCGCCACGTCCTCTGATGGCGACACATGCTGCTGTGCGGGTAGATCGTCACACGTAGACGTTGCCGCAGTATTTGGAAGTCTGGCGAATGGTTGCAAGACGCGTCGACTTTTGGCTTGCTCGAATTGTCGGCACTCGTTAATGATTGCGTCAACTGTAGGGCAGCTCTTGCACGTGAGCAGAATAAACGCGTCGTCAGCAATGCCCTTAAGCACGTGCCCAACCTTCTCAGCTTCTGTCTTGTGGTGATCGGCTTTACGACAAAGTGCCAGCACGTCATGAATGTATGGGACATAGGACTCCATGGGGGATTGGGCACGGGAGGCCGGTTCCTGCTTTGCGGCCATATTATGGCCAGATGGTTTGCCAAACAACTCTGTCAATTTATCTTTGCATTGGTCCTAGTTGTTTAGCTCCTCTTCGTGATTTTCGCACCATACCTTTGCCGTGCCTCTTAGGTAGAACAACAAGTTAGCTAGCATAAGAGTAGGGTCCCATCTGTTTATTCCACTCACGCGTTCGTACATGGCCATAATTAATTTTTTAAGCAAACCTCAACTGGGCGAACTCGTGCCCACAAAAGAAAGTTACATTCAAAGCACAGCGATAGCTTCGAACACGGTTGGCGATCGTCGAAATCTCATCAGCAGGTCCAGCGCGTCGGCTTTCAGGCATGCGTCATCGAATGTTCTAGAATAATCCCCGGTGCCCGCATAGAGAAAGGATTCGACAAGAGCGGACATTCCCATAGAGCCCAGCGGCCTAATTCACTGCAGCGTACTACGCCGTCGGCGTTGACATCTGAGTCACACTTGCGGTTTAGGGTTTGGGTGCGCGCATTTTGAACGCTAGCCGGTACGCGTTACACCTGCTCCGCTGATCGACTCGTTTTGTTTCTTTTTGCACCTGCAGCTAAACCGTGCGCTGTCTTAATAAGAACTCGTTTTATTATTAACTAAATTTATTGCGAACGATCTTTACAAGCCTCCATCTAATAAGCGCTACGTGCAATTTCATAAGGACGCAATACGCCTTGTGAAATTAGGAAATGTTAATTCAATTCTATACAAATGCTCGTTGCGGGCTTTTTGTGCGTTCATCCAACGTTGTGACAACAGGTAAGCAGCAGTAGTTCCCGTATGAAGCTCCACCAGACGACGTCAGCTGAAAAACGAAAATTACCAGAATATGTCATTTTGGTATTAACACATACGAATAATGCGTGTAGAGGCGAAACGTGCGAAAGTGGTGAATAGCCGGCATTGCAGACAAGAGCCGTTTGCTTTTACTTACACGGCCTACAGAATACACGACTCATACCAAGCAATACCGTACATGCCACGAAAACATTCCATTTCCAAGCATTCCCCTTTTCCGGACCTTATTTCCTGCACTTTAGGAGCACGAACACACGGTCTGCTGCGCGTTTCCAAAAGGACTTGGCTACAACCGACGCGATACTACCATAGAGAAGGATTTATACAAGAGGGGATATTCGAGGATAACTGGCAACGGGAAATGCGTCACGCAAGTATTGACGCCGAGCGTTTGCTGCCGCCAGCATCGAAAAAAAAAAGAATGTGAAATGAGTTTAACAGAAATTGTTTCATTTTTTTAAATTCTTTTTCAGCAAAAGTAAAAATATCTGCGTAAAAATTAAATTAGGCTTTGCGGCTTACTTCCGTTGCTTCGAGACAGGTGAATCGGCGAATGACGACTTAGATGCATGCATGCGCCATTCGTCAGACACACCGCCGAAGCAAACAAGACCGGCTGCGGATCTGAGCGTTGGCCTGTTCGGTGACCCGCCTGCCTGGTTTTCTGTTTTAGGATTTAGCCTGGTTTCGTGGACTACCGGCGAATTCTTGCGTTCCTTCTGAACTTCGACACGGCACCACTGCACTATTGGACTACGGCAAGGTGAGAAATTTTGTTCGACAGTCTGCGACGCATTTCAAGCAATTAGGCGTACGGCACGGCACCTAGGCTGGACATGCGACGTAGTTAACGAAAATCAGCGCGGCCTTCGTGGCGCAGTTCATTTGAATTAATGACTCGTATTGGGAGATGTTTGCGACGCCTTCTATGAGCCCCAATATTATTTTAACTTATTTCGGTAGTTATTGGGCACGCTAGTCGCACTGGGCGCCGTGACGCAGTTTCACTTGTACTAAATCTTACTGCGACAAGTTTTGACACTTTCTTTGACCCCCAAAATTATTCTAACTAATTCAGTTACTTTTTGGGGTTCTTTTAAAGCGCAGTGGATGCGCGTGGTGCTGTAACGTGGTTAGCGAAAAACAGCTCGCCGGGGTGCGCAGTTAAGTTTCGAGCTTTAATGCACTGACAAGACAAGTTCGTGGCGCTTTCTCTGACGCCCAGAACTTTGTTGAAAATTTTCTTCGGTACTTTTTTGTTACGTATGAGGCACGCTAGCCACTCCTGTCGTGACGCAGCGGAAGGAAACTCGGCCATGGTGACAGTTTGGCGCG
This sequence comes from Dermacentor variabilis, assembly GCF_050947875.1. Classification (NCBI taxonomy): domain Eukaryota; kingdom Metazoa; phylum Arthropoda; class Arachnida; order Ixodida; family Ixodidae; genus Dermacentor; species Dermacentor variabilis. Next base: position 125,735,985 of record NC_134570.1, read on the forward strand.
TACTGAATCTTACTGCGACAACTTTGTGACAATTTTTTGGCCCTGCAACAATTTGAGCCTTCGTTCGGTACTCACGCTTGTCGAAAACGCGACGAGCAATACCCCGTCGAGTGTGATGACAAGGGTGTGTGTTGCTTGCGCCAGCAGAATGAACAAAAGATAACGCCAAGGTGGTCGAAAGCCAAGAACTTGTAACTCGGAAATTCTGCCTTCTGAGCGACTGATGAAAGGCTTTGCTCCCACGCATTTTTTTTGAGTGCCAGTAGAAGAAATTCTGCAAGCGTCCAGCATGGTCTGGTTGAGAGCCTGTGTTGTGGCCACCTCTGTGTATTCGTAGTGGACGTTGGAAAGTGCCCAGGCACAGATGCTGAAAACATGTTTGTAGGTGTTCCACGTTGCTCCTCAGGCTACTGAACAATTGAGGAGGCTCGCATCACCCCTTTCCCTGCCTATCTACGATGCGAACCTCTTTGAGTATACCTGTTATTGCTGTGCCGTCATGGACGCCACCTCTTATTGACACTTCCCGACATACGGCCGGACTCCGCTTTTTCAGGAACCATTAAATGCCAACAATTTGCCATACCATCATACTTTGCCCCTGCTGACCTTCCACGTATGCCCCCATGGGTAAGGTCAAAATACGGGTATTTCTATGTATTTCCGGAATTTCTAAAAACTCGCAAATACCTACCGTCGGCCTCAGACTTTCAACACTTGAATATATGTCTAAAGAATGACTCCTCGATGAATGAGTATACGGACGGATCGGTCTCGTCGTATGCGTCTGGTGCGGCTTTCGTCGTGGCTACGCATCAAGTTATTCGACGGTTTTGTCCTTGTAACAAGATGACTACAACATCTACGGAACTAGTGGCAATCATAGAGGCCATTCAATATATTTCGCGACAGCCTCCTCCAGTATAGAGAGTCTTCAGTGACGCAAAATCCGCTCTGCAACTACTTAGACTGGTGTTGAAAGAAAGCGCTTACAGAGTGTTGGCTCTTTAACCTGCCGAGCTCTGCACTTTAGCTCAAGAAAACGGCCACCGCATAACATTTCAGTGGATTCCCAGTCACTGTGGTATACACGGCATCGAAGTGGCCGATGCCGAAGCGAAGAAAGCACTCGAAGAACCAGAGTCACTGCTTGCAATTTCTTTTTTCAAGAGTGTACGCCAACTGCCTACTCTTCAGTGTGATCCGAAAATCGACAGAAAAGCACTGGGACAATCCGGATAATGGCCACCGACAACTCCAGAGATGGGACCCTACCATGAAATTTAGGCTACCAGCGAAAATTCAACGCACCTGTCCAGTCTTCTGCACAGACTACGGCTGCGCGTGAGCAATTACGCGCCGATACGAGCACCTCATGCGACGCACTAAGCCTCCAGACTGTGAGTTGTGCAATGTGAATGAGACCATAGGTCATGTGCTTTGTGGCTGCCCTAATTACATGAAAGAGCTTCAAAAGTTGAACAATGACCTTACGCGTCTCGACAGGCTACCGTTGCCGGAGGAGGTTATTTTAGGCCCTTAGGTCCTTGGCCTTGACGCTCAATCGAGTTTCAAGGCCATCCAGTCGTTACTGAACATCTTAAAAAGTACAGGCCTGGACTGTAGGCTTTGAGCTTGCTAAATTGCTTGCCATATGTTTTACATCCTCGTTCTATCGTCGTCGTCACGCATCATGTGCCTCTTCATTCACTCTTTCTTTCCCTCTTCCCCTTCTCCCAACGCCGAGTAGCTGCTAGAGTAATGTACATCAGGCCGACCTCTCTGCATTTCGTATCATTAAACTTATCTCTTCTTCAAGCGGACTATCGCGTCGGTTGTAGCCAAGTTCTGCTGGAAACTTGCGGTAGCCCCGTGTATTCGTGCTCTTAAAGTGCAGGAAATAAGGCCCGGGAAGAGGGGAATGCTTGGAAATGGGATGTTTTGGTGCTATGTACGGTATTGTTTGGATTGAGTCGGTTATATTCTATGCAGTGTATGTAAAAGTGAACTTCTTTTGTTTGTAATGCCGCCAGTTCACCACTTTCACACGTTTCGCCTCTATAGGCATTAGTCGCATAAGTTAATGCCAAAATGAGACTTGCTTGTAATTTCATTTTGTTCAGCTGACGTCATCCGGTGGAGTTGCGTGCGGGAACTACTGTTGCTTACCTGGTGCCATAGCGTTAGCTGAATGCACAAACCCCGCAGGGGCGTCTGCGTCAGAAGGCGTTTGGTGTGTTGCGACACCACGTACCCGAGCACACGAGGGTTGGAGCCTCCCGCGTGTAGCCGTGCGCGGCTTAGCCGTGTCCGGGGAAAGGGGGATCCTGGGGGTTCAGCTGATGCCGGGTGTTCGGACCTTTAAAGGAAAGCTGAAACACTTCTCGGAAAAAATGAGTTCTCTGCGGCATTCTACAGTTTTGAGTCCCCTGAACACGAATATCTGGTTCAAAAAGGGCGGAAACAAACACAAGCGGCTGTTTTTTCAAGAAAACGCGCGCCAGCGCCTCAGGGCATCCCGCGAACGCCGCTGTTGCCCGTGATTGGTCGGGGCCGCTGTGACGTCAGTCGCGGCAGTCGCCGGTCGTCGCCGCCGCATGCCGCCGTTTCAGAGCGTAGCACGCTGTTCTGTTCTGGCTTCATAGATGAGTTGTAAGCATTATGGAACGTTCTCGCTGTCTTGGGCAGCTTGTATTTTTGCCGTACATGTTCGAACCGACAGCCGATACGGAAAACCATGGCGGCAATGGCGGTACCGGCGGCAACGACGATGTTGAGTGTGCCAACAGCGAGAGCTATTTGTGTACCTTCTCGCACGTTGGAAATCTTAGCTGGTACTTATGTTTCTTTTTTTTGACGGGAGAATGACGGGAGAAAAAATCCGCTAAAGTGTCACTGGGAACTTGCTGCTGGAAGAATGCCGAAGCACTAACTTCTCATTAGATTGTAAACACGGGTGCAATTCCGCGATGTCAAGCACCTTGCGGCTGCTTGTCTAAAGTCCCGTGGTTTTTTTTAGTGTTGATACACGATCGCGAACATAAGTGCCGCGTTTCAAACCGCGCACATGCAGTGCTGCGAGGTACAGTCACGGAAGTTGCTTATCATACACATCCAGAGATGGCCAGAGGTATATGTGCAATATTCATACTATGGTTCTACGACTTTGCGATTGTGGCTCGATCAAGAATCGGTATGCGTGCTCCATGCTAGTGTTGACATAAAGATATTAGGCTGTTTTAGCGCCGCCGCGTGGTAAACACGATAACTGCAACCATACGTCGAATGTCACTAGGCAAGCCTATATTCAATTTCATACCTCAGGTGCAACGCTGTGGAAGCTACGCACGAAGTCCGGTCACCAAAATTTATTACTGCGCGCGTTTCCCTCTATGCTTCGCAGCGTGCCAGCGGCGTTTGCTCGCGCGAGCATGCACGTGAACCTGCCGTGACGGGCAGCTCCACGAAAGAACATTTTACGAAAATCGCAAAAGAAAACAAACGTGAGCGGCGGCGGTGGCGGCAGATCTCTCGTAGCGTCGTTCAGTAAACTGGCAGTACTGGCAGTTCAGTAAACTGGCATGTACTGGCATGCCTCTTTCCGCTGGACGGAAAGAGGCATGCCAGTACATGCCAGCACGCCGGTCCGGCAGCTCAGTCGCCGCGAATGACGTCACTCTCGCCGGTTCTCTCCTCTGGCAACCACCTCACCCGGCGCTCCGGGAAGCGATGGGGGCCTGTCCGCGGGGGTGATTTAGAAAGCGATTTCCGCTCCTTATGTTAACAAAACGAAGAAAAAAATTCGGAACCGTAAATTATTTGGTCTGTTCTTCCCAATCCCAGCAATTCATGGAAATTGAAAACCGTTTCAGCTTCCCTTTAAGGCCCCCCGGCGGAGGCAACACACGTCTTTGGCCTCTGCTTCACGTAGACGGCACCCCCGAACTGACCCACCCGGGGGAAACCGGCAGTCGCCTCTTCCTGTCTCTCTCTCATTAAGTCTTCATCTTCATCTCTCACTTTTTGACTTTTCCTGTCTTCTTTTCTCTTCCATTTACTTCCTACCTCGATGGCGGCAAGGGTTAACCTTGTGTGGCTATCCTACCTTGGGTACACCATATTTGGTTATAGTGACGGCGTACGGCTGGCGTCGTGCAGGCTTGGACACAAGCTCTGCCACGTCCCCCGTTGGGCTCCGTGGTGGGCGGTCGGCGCTGTTGCCGAACACACAGTTTCCTATGGCAGCTCAAATCTCTGTTGTCCATGATCGGCGTCTCAAAAGATGCCGCACCGAAGTACCATTTTAATTCTCCTTTCGAAGCAACGCTCTATCTTTCCCCAAATACTATGTAGTCCACAGTGAAAGCAACGCGCCTGTTAGAAAGCTGTCTCCATTCCTGGTAGCCAAATGCCTGAAAGATAAAATCGGACAGACATACAAAGCCTCCAAAATGTCTAGCGGGGACCTCCTCCTAGAACTGAATAATAAGGATCAAGCAGATGAGCTGTCTGAACTTACCAGTATTGGCGAGGCGACAGTGACTGTTTCAGCCCACAGAATACTTATTACAAGCAGGGGAGTAATATCTGACGAGGACTTTATTGGTTTACGCGACGAGGAACTGCTGGAAGGTTTCCAGGAACAAAACGTCACCAAAGTACAAAGAATAGTAATCCACCGAAACGATCAAGAAAACTCCACCAAACATGTTATACTCAGCTTCGGAACAAGCGTAATGCCTACCTCTCTCGATGCCGGTTATGTCAGTCCATGTGAGACCATATATCCAAAACCCCAAACGATGTTTCAAAGGCCAAACATTTGGACATGCTTCACATGCTTTCCGAGGACAAACAACTTGTGCTAAATGCAGCTTCAACGATCACCAATCTGAGCATTGCACCTCTTCACCATTTTGTGTTAACTGCAAAGGAGACCATCCAGCGTACTCGCGGTCGTGCCCATGCTGGAAAAAGGAAAAAGAGATCATTGCACTAACTGTAAAAGAAAAAAATTCGTTATTTGAAGCCAAAAAGCGGCTATTGTATCTTCCGCGAAAAAGTTATGCCGATGTGACGCAGGCGGGGGCAGCGTCACAGAGGCCTCCGGGGTCCTCCGAGCTCACGCGCAGTGGTGCCGCAGTGACTCCTCCCGCCCCCGTGGTGGAAGCAGTCAGTACTGCTCTGCCCTCTTCAACGGCCCTGCAGACACCAATCCCGCAGGGCCCTAAGATCAAGCGAACTCTAAGGCCCGAGGCACGCGTCTCGGCGCCAAACTCTCGGTCCTCCAGCACCTCAGAGAGAGCAATGTAGGTCGAAACGAAAACCCCGGTGTCCTCGACACCGAAGGACAAGTGCTCTCTCGAGCGCGGTACGAGGGACAAAATCCCAATAACAACTCAAAATAAGAAGGCGATAGCTTAAGGGTTATCGCTCTGTTGTAGCCTTCTTCAGGTCCATGTCACCAAACATCTTTCTTATCTCCCATTCAATCGTTAATATAATTTTTTATCTTTCACTTTTATAATGGCTTTTATGATCCATTGGAATCGTAGAAGCCTCTTACATAACTTAGGTGACATAAAAGACTTTTTAATAAACTTCTCTCCTGTGGCCCTGTCCTTACAGGAAACCGACCTAAGTGAAAAACACAAAAACACTTAACAACTTTCACTGTTGTACGGCACGCCCGTACTCAGGCGAACCGGCTGTCAGGTGGTGTAGCCATTGTTCTTCCAGGTGGTATAGCAGCCAGAGATGTTCCATTAACACTCACATAGAAGCCGTTCCTGTCACTGTTTTAGCTCACAAAACCATCACCATTTGTTCAGTATACATTCCGCCGCATTCACATTTTACTGTAAGAGACCTAGAGGTAATTTTAAACCAGCTACCGGAACCATTTTTAATAGGCGATGATTTTAATTCACATAAAACGTTATGGGGTAGTAAAACTACTGACAACAGGGGTCAAACGCTTGAAGATTTTATCCTAACAAATGACATATGCCTTTTAAACACCGGTGCGGGAACTTACTACTCTCCAAGCACAGGAGCTATGAGCTGCTTAGATCTGGCACTATGCTCTCCATCTCTTTTTTGCGATTTTCAGTGGAATGTTATTGAGAACCCCTATAGTAGTGACCATATGCCTGCTATCATTAAAAGAACATCTCCTTTTCTTACCATCCCACTGAGGCCACCCCGTTGGAAACTCCATCTAGCAGACTGGCCTCTCTTTACTGAAAAGGCCACTCTGGATAACATATCAGATGAGCTAACCATAGATGAAATTAATGATAAGATCACCGCCTGTATACTTGCTGCAGCAGCAGAAACAGTCCCACAATCGTCTGGCAGCCTTACGCTTCCCCTTTTCCAACAACACCCCTCCTCTTTCCACCGCAGCGTCTTCGACGCATTTCATGTGGAAGAAACGTGGTTTCATTCATTCATTCAATCGTGTGGCTTCCTAAGGAAAAACCTAAAACCTTGGTGGACGAAAGAATGTACGCAAACATAAAAACTACAAAACAAAGCGTGGGGTATCTTTCGGCGATACTCCAACACAATCTACTCTCTTTCAAAAAAGCAAAAGGGAAAGCCAGGTACACACGCAGACAAGCCGATAGACAGTCTTAGAAAATTATATCTCGTCTATAAATAGCTCAATAACATCAAACGAATGTGGGATCAGCTCCGCAAGTTTATAGGCGATTACGCTTCTTACATGATCCCCATACGGTCACCTTCAGGCACACAAAGAAATATAGAAAAACAAGCAGACATAATAGGGCAACATTTCCATGACATATCAAGCTCGAAAAACTACTCTGCTGCATTTCTGAAACATAAGCAATTAGCAGAAAAACTAAAGCTTCCGACCACACGAAGTTCAGAAAGACTGTATAATGGCCCTCGAACACTTCCAGAAATCAACAGAGTCCTTACTAGTGGCAAAAAAACAGCACCCGGTCCGGACAGGGTAAACTAATCAATGCTAGGGCACCTATCCCCTAAAGCAGTTGAGACCTTGCTTCATTTCTTCAACATAATCTGGGAAACGGGAAAAATGCCCAAATAGTGCAAGAAAGCTATCATAATCCCGTTCTTGAAAGCTGGAAAGCGTCCCACAGCAGCAACCAGTTATAGACCCATAGCACTCACAAGCTGTCTTGCAAAGTCCTATGAAGCCATTATCAACATAAGATTGACATACGTCCTTGAAACAGTGAACATGCTAGATAACCATCAATGTAGATACAAGAAAGGTTGCTCCACAATAGATCACCTAGTCCGGCTAGAAGACGAGATACGTGCGGCCTTTCTACACAAGCAATATTGTCTCACAGTTTTCTTTGATCTTGAACAGGCGTACGACACAACGTGGAGGTTCGGTATCTTAAGGGGCTTAGCAGATTTAGGAATCCGAGGTAGAATGCTGAAATTCATGTCTAGCCGATTTCATGTCGGACCGAACATTCGAGCTTCGTTTAGGAACGGCGCTGTCACGTGTATTCACTCAGGAAAATGGTGTGCCACAAGGATGCGTACTAATTACAACACTCTTTATAGTCAAAATGAACTCTGTTAACAAAGTCATTCCCCCCTCTGTTTGCACTCCATATACGTCGATGGTCTGCAAATAGCGTGCCGCGCCTCAAACTTACAAACATGTAAAAGGCAGCTCCAGATAACAATTAATAAACTAACCGAGTGGGCTGAGAAAAATGGCTTCCGCTTCTCTACTCAAAAAACCGTTACACTGCTATTCTCGCATAAAAGAGGATTGTACTTAGACCCGGTTCTAAAACTGAATGATGTCGCGCTGCCGGTAAAACAAGAATATAAATTCTTTGGAATAACCTTTGACGCCAAACATAACTTCCTAGCCCACATTAAAACACTAAAGATTAAAGCATGCAAAAAAATTGCGCCACACAGCCGAGCTGCTTTACGCTAACTGCCTCACAAGGCCTGGCGCGGCGAGTGTGCCTCATAAGTAACAAAAAAAGTACTGAAATAATTTTCAACAAAGGCGCGTTAGATAAAGCGCCAGAAAGTTCTCAGTGAATTAAAGTGCCAAAGTTAAGTGCGTACCACGGCCGAGCTGCTGTTCACTAACGGCGTCACAACGCCGGGCGCGGCCACTGGGCTTGAAAAGTACCCCAAAAACTAACGAAATGAGTTACAATAATGTTGGAATTAGAGAAACGCCAAACTTGTCCCAGTAAGATTCAGTGCACGCTAAACTGCCTCACAGCGCCTCGTGCCCCGAAACTGCCGAAATAAGTTAACATAATGTTGGGGCTCATAGGATAGGATAGGGATAACTTTAATAAAGTGCCGGCAAACGACGGTTTAGCGCGTCGTGACGCTGGCCAAGCGTCGACCCGGGGTTGTAACCTACTCTCTGCTAGCCCAGTTAGGCCCGTTTGTAGTGAGTCATGAGGCTTGTGCTTTTCGAGCGCACCCCGGGCCTGCTGGACGGCTCATAGTTGTGAGTCCTTGTCTGCAGACTACAGTGCACCTTGAAGTTCGGGCGGGTAAGTCCTGGAGGTAGCTGCCGTCGGGAATTGGCACAGTCCCACATGATGTGCAATTGGTTCGCCGGACCCGCTGCACAAACACCCCACAGCCCACTTGGATAGAGCTCTGGGTGAAGCACATGGAGCATTGCGGGCGCGAGGAGTGACGTGGTCTGTATTTGTCTTAGGATTACGGCCTCCTCCCGACTGAGTGCCGGGTAGGGAGGCGGCACTGTCCGTCGAGCTAAGCGGTAACACTTGGTTATTTCGGCATAACTAATCAATCTGTTCTTGGTTTTGAAGCACCACACGGAACGGTCATTCTCGGGGCGCGGAAAGTAAGCGCTCGCGCGGCGGAATGGGCCGTCTCGTTGTGGTTCGGTGAGGATGCACACTCGCCGGCGTGCGCCGGGAACCACTTGATACGGACGGTGCTGCCGCGGTCTTGAAGTTGGAGCATGCCGATGATGGCGGCCGCCGGTGCGCATATTCGCGCCTTGGCAAAGTTGCGCACGGCATTCCTCGAGTCACTAAGCATGGTGTGACACTCTGCCTCGGTGATCGCCAGAGCGATGGCAACCTCCTCAGTGTCTGTGGCCTTCGTGCACCGCACGCTCGTTGCCGTTGTCTTGGTGCCGGTAGCCGCCGCAACGACCACTGCCGCGAAGCCTTCCCGCTTGTACTCCGCGGCGTCCACGTACCGGGCGTGCGGGTCTTGGGCGTGTTGTTCGGTGAGGGCCTTGGCCCACACCTGCCACCGTTCTTGGTTGTACTCTGGGTGCATGTTCTACGGGATGGGGTCCACGTAAATGTGGGCCCGCGGCTCATCTGTGATCTCGCACGGTTGCCGGCTGGGAGTTGGGGGTTATATCTCAGGGTCGTCAGTATACTGCCGCCCGTCTTGGTGGTAGAGAGGCGCTCGAATTGCGCGGTGAGCTGCGCCTCGGCTATTTCTTCTAGGGTGTTATGGACGCCGAGCTGCAAACACCAAGCCGTACTTGTGGTCTCCATTAAACCCAGAGCCGTCTTGTAAGCACGTCTGATGAGCGTGTTGATCTTGGTCCTGTCACTGACGTTGCCAGTTGAGGTAGGCCACAACGTAGGCGATGTGACTGATCACGAACGACTGGACAAGGCGCACAAGACTGTCTTCACGCATGCCCGCCCGTCGTGTAGAGACTCGATGTATGAGCCGGATGGCGTCCATTGCCTTGGTGGTAAGCTTGTTGATGGTCTCGTCGTTGCGGCCGCTCTTGTTGAGCAGCAGGCCCAGGACCCTGATCTTGGGAACTTCGGGGATGCGTTGCCCCGATGCAGTCACAATCTTGATGTGATCACACTCCCGAAGGGGAGCGCGCTTCCGTCCCGGTCGAAGCGGTGTGAGGACGAACAGCTCGAATTTGGCGGGCGAGCACATTAGGCCTGTGCCGTCAAGGTGCTGCTCGATAGCGGTAACCGCCCCTTGCAGCTGTTGCTCGATGCTGGCGTCGGTGTCGCCGGCCGCTCACAGGGTAATGTCGTCGGCGTAGATCTTATGCGGGACGCCGGTCCTCGCTACTGCCCGAACTACCCCGATCATGACGAGGTTAAAGAGCAACGTCGAGATGACCGAAGCCTGTGGAGTACCCGTACTGCCGAGGTTGTGTTCGGGGAGCTTGAGGTCTCCGGCGTGCGGTTCCACCGTGCGGTTGGTCAAAAAGTGTTGAATATAATTGTAGCTCGTTACCCCCATGTTGAGTCTTGATACTTGTCCTAATATGGCTGAGTGTTTGACTTTGTCGAATGCAATTTGTAAATCAAGACCCAGAATTAATTTGTTGTCTGGTGTCTTGTTGTCGATGATTTCTTGTTAGAGTTGTCACATGGCATCTTGTGTGCTGAGTCTGCGCCGGAAGCCGATCATCGTGTCAGGATAGAGGCCTTCCTTCTCTAGGTATTCCTGCCACCGGTTGGCGCCCACGTGCTCCAGCACGTTGCCCACGCAGGACGTCAGCGAGGTGGGACGCAGGTTGCCGATGTCCAGTGGTTTGTCCGGTTTCGGCTCATAGAAAGTGTCGAAAACATCTCCCAGCATGATTCAATAATTCAATTTAATTCTGCCATGACGGCCGAGCTGTTTTTCACTAACTCACGTCTATGTTCCGTGTCGTAAGCCTGCTTGTGTCAAATGCGTCGCAGACTGTCGAACAAATTTTCTCACCTTGCCATAGCTCAATAGCGTTGTGGTGCCATGTCGAAATGCCGAAGGAACGCAAGAATTCGCCGGATCCCACCAAACTTGGCTAAATCCAAAAGTAGAAATACCGGCAGATGGGTCGCCAAACAGGCCAACGCTCACTGGTCTCGCCCTCTTCGGCGGGGTGTACAACGTAAATACCTGGTAGCGAAGCTTCCATAGAAGCCCATACGTTCAAAACATAGCGGTTATTCTACGGTTCATGGGCCTTAACGTCATTTGTATGTGGAAGGAACAATTTCGGCGGAAGAAAAGACAATGTGATGCCATATCCGTTAAAAACAAAAGTGACATCATTTTCTTCTCAAAGGCGTGAAATTTGTTTTCGCGGCCTGCCATTAGAGCTGCATTCAAATACCCCGCCTTCGACTTGATCAGCGTTTCGAGCTTTCAGCGCGGAAAAGAGATGAAAGAAAAGGTCAGCCGTACGGATGTTGAAATCGCACCCCTGAACAGAACATACTTTCTTTGGAGGCCGACGCCAGCTCAAAGTGTAGAGTGCGGGTTCTAAACTTAGACACCAAGCTTGTTGGCCAGCGTAGTTGCACGAAAACAAGTAAGCAATTATATGGCTGTCCTTACACACTACTTTTGTCTGAAAAGATCCATAAATGATAGATACCCGCGTCACCAAATTCAGAGAAACGTCGGCAAGCAAAACCACACAACGTGTGAGGGGGGCGTGTTCTACCACGCGAGCGTTACGAGCGTCGCATCTTTCGGCACACTGCAAGACCTGCATTGCTTTGCAAGTGATAGCGGCCTCAACGCCCCCCCACCCCCCGTACGATGACCGCTGTAAAAAGGTATTTATTGATAATGTTCAAATAAAATAGAGTTGCCTTTTCTTTACTTGTCACGCACATATATAATTGATCAGGTATATTATTTTCTTTGAATGAAGCTAACCGTGTTTCGTTTTAATTAAAAAAAAGCTTTTTTCTTTCCCAGTGTTTGTTCCGTCCAAACGTAGTCGCGCTTCAATCGCTGCTCCCATTACTACCCTTGCTGATGTCGGCAATTTGTTCTCAACCGCTTCTCGCTCGAAGCTTCGCGACCTAATTGGATTTACTTTGGCGTGTCTGACGAATGACGCATGCATCTGGCGCGCCATCTGCCTCTCACTAGGCAACTGAAGAAAAGTAAGGCGCGAAGTGTTATTTTTACGCAGATATTTTTAGTTTTGCTGGGAAACAATAAAACAACGTCTGTTAACTTTATTTCACATTATTTTTCTATGCTCGCTGCAGCAAACTGTTGGTGTTAATACTGGCGTGCCGTATTTCCTGTTGCCAGTTTTCGCCGAGTGTCCCCTGTTGTTGAAATCCTTTCTATGTGGTACCTGTGTGTCGCTCAGAAAGCACAACGCAATTCGCGTCACGCATACAATCAGATCATGCAAGGCTCAGTGGCAACAGACAGCGCATAAAACCATCGATAACATTCGAGGAACTTCCAATACATGCAGCCGCGGAACTCGATTCGACCTGATTATGGGCATTTTAAAAGAGGCGGAACTTAGTTCCATCGGGAATCGCAACGTGCTCGTGATTAATAACCAACAATTGCTAATAACCTTTTCATTAATTTACTCTAACAGACAATTCAATTTCAAAATTGAAGCCAAGAATTAGTGATCTACTAGCTCTTTAACAAAAATTTTAACACTAGCGCAACATTTACGTATGAGTACAGCAGGCTTGGAGTGGCGCCTGACACCGGAAAAAGATGCCGAGAGCAAGTGGGGCAATACTAATCTAGGTAGAACCAAATTATGAAGGCCCATTAAGCTTCAACAAGAAATTCCTTCCCCAGAACAGGATTTGGCCTTCTTGGTGCAGTATTCGGCCACTACCTCCCTAATGATTCCTCCAATTAACCCATGGCGCACAGTCCCAAGGCGCTGCCGAGCAGCTGACCAAGGCGGCGGTCACACTTGTAACGCAGCAGAGGCTGCTAAGAATCTCTGGGTCCAGACAGGCCGCCAATGGAAACTGACCCTGTCAACCTTTAACAGCCGAAATCTGTCGAGTGAGGCTATCTTAGAAGGACTCTTTGAGAAAATATGAGACATTGTTTGTGATATTATTGGCCTTAGTGAGATTAGGAGAACTGGTGAGGCTTATACATTACTGAATAACAGTCATGTCCTCTACAATAGACGTCTCCCAGATAAGAAGCAATAAGGGGTGGGATTCCTAATCCACAAGGACACAGCAGGCAACATTGACGACTTCTACAGCATTCATTAGAGGGTAGCTGCAGTCGTAATCAACCTAATAAGAGGTATAAAATAAAGTTAGTACAAGCCTACAGTCCAACATACAGTCAAGATGAAGATAAAGTAGATCAGGGGTGCTCTAACATAAAACTATTCCAAACTTTTCTATCCCAATTCTGCAATCAGCCCACCGCTACTGGTCAAAAACTTTCTTGGACCACCCCCACTTCACCTGTCTGTCACGCGAGGTCACGAAAACCGCGATATCTCCCCATCTGATATAACGTGTACACCCTGATTATGCATGATTTTACCGAAGAAAAGAAAAATAGTTATTTCTGATTCGACGCCTCTTTGCTATGAGCCCTCGGCTATTGGTCAAAAGTTTTCAGGCTGCGCACACGTCACCTGCCTCTCGCGCGACGTCACAAAACCGCAAAAACTCCCCGCGTCAAATTGACGTGTACGCAATAAAGATGCGTTAGCATGCCCAACAAAACTGAACTTTCTTCTGAATAGCCGCAGGCTGCCTCGTTCCGAAAAGAATAAATGATGGCTGCCGCCGACCGCTCAGGCACTGGCTACTCGCACCTGTCAGAGAGAATGGGTTTATATGCGTGAAATAAAACTTTCTGCGTGGCCGTGTGATGTTTTCGTGCACTTTCGGCAGGTTTCCGAGCTCCTTCTGTCAACTCTTTTTTGGTGAGGATCCGTTTTAGCGCCATTCTTAAGCTTCGGTTGCATGCCACCACGATTGTCGACGAGCCACCGCAATCTAAGTAAGGCAAAGCGGGCCAATCGCAGACACCGGCACCACCCTCTTCATCCGGTTATCGATTTTCAGTACACTGGCTCGACCCCATCGAATCCGTCTCCACTTGACCGTGTTCCTCGCCTCTTGTGAGCCAATTACATAAGACAAGCCACTCAGTGTAGGCAATGTTATTTGTTTTTCAAGCAAACAAAAGTGACCTCCTATGAACGAGGAGAGCGTTTGATTGGTCTGTTCAGACAACTTTGCTGGTGACTGCCCGATGCTTGCGTCGGTGGTTACGCAAATTCGACGGCAGAGGGTTGGAATAAAAACATATTGGAATAGCTTTACGTTATAGGGCCCCAGTTTTATGAAGATGTTGAATTAGCAATTAGAAAAGTGCAAACTCATTGTACTGTAGTAAAAGGCGACTTCAGTGCAAAAGTGTGGAAAAAGCAGCCTCGTGAACGAGAAGTTGGAAACTACGGCGTCGATTCTACGAACGCTAGATGAGGGAAGCTGGTAGAATTCGCAGATAGGAACAAGCTTCAAATAATGAACAACTTTTTCAGGAAACGTAGATGCAGAAAGTGGACCTGGAAAAGGCCTAATTGTGAAACGAGAAGTGAAATTGATTTTATACTTTAGGCTGATACCAGCACAGTGCAGGCTGTAGAAGTGATAGGTAGGCTAAAGTGCAGTGATCATAGGTAAGTGAGTGCTACGATTCGCCTCAATTTAAAGAGAGCAAGAGAAAAATTGGTCAAGAAAAAGCAGGTCTACCTAGCGGCAGTAAGGGTAAAAGCAGACAAAGTCTGGCTGGTACTTGCAAACAAATATGCACCTTTAAAATAGAGATAAAGGTGACAGAGAGGGAATGAATGAAACCGTAAGTAGGCTGACTTACGCGGCAGCAATTGAAGTGGTAGGCAAGGCACCAAGGCAACCAGTAGGCAAGCTCTCCCAAGTAACAAAGCACCTAATAAATAAACGGACAAAGAATGATAGTTTCCAACTCAAGAGATAAGATAGACTTCGCGGAACTGTCAGAAAGGATAAACGAGGCGAAAATAAGTGATATTCGAAACTATAAGGTGAGAAAGTCTGAAGAAGGCGTAAAAAATGCAAGCAGCCTGAAATCAGTGAGAATGAAACTTGGCATACGAAAAACCACGATGTATGCACTGAAAGACAAACAGGGTAATATCATCAGCAATCTCAATGGTGTAGTACAACGTGCAGCCAATAGATGCGGGTTTGCGGCGGGCCTCTAATTGGATAATCGCTAGGTCGAGACCAGGGCGAATTTTTCAACGTTCAGCTGCACACCACCGCGATCTTCCACCGGTCACAGCAAGCTACGCAAAGGGACCAGGGACAGTCGGAGACGCTGCGAATACCTTCTTCGCCCGGTCATCTACTTTCCCTGCTCTAGTGCGGCCGTGCCGGAACTTCGCCACTTCTGCCTGCTCCTCACCTCTTGTGAGCCAACTCAGTCAGAAGGACCAGTCAAGATAGGCAATTCTATTTGTTTCGAAAACAAACAAAACTGACTTCCTATAAGCGAGGAGAGCGTTCGATTGGTTGGTTCAACCAACACTGCGGGTCAACGCCCGATGCTTGCGTCGGCGGTTAGTTTTTAACGCGATAGCGTTAAGGAGCTCGTCTCGCAGAAAAGCCGGTGTCGTCGGCGTCGGTGTCGGCGTCCGCGGCGTTGGCCGTGAGCGATAAATCACGGCAGGCACTTCATAAATAAAAAGCAACTTCCAAGATGGGCTGGGTGGGAATCGAACCAGGGTCTCCGGAGTGTGAGACGGAAACGTTACCACTGAGCCACGAGTTCGATGCTTCAAAGAGGTACAAAAGCGCCTCTAGTGAACGCGGTGTTGCCTTAGATACGAGCTGTTTCTATGGCTCAGGCGTGCGTCGCTTGCTCAGGCGCACATTTCGTTGTCGCGCCGAACGCTGCGTTGCTCGACGCTCACCGCGTCCGATGCGGGGCACGTAGTCGCTGCGCCGTAGCCCATTGTCTTACACCCCTTGGCGGGTCGACGGGAACGCTGTCGCGTTCCACTCTTCAAGGCGAAGCTTAAGCGTCCTCCAAATTTTTTTGACGTCATGTGTTTGCAATAAAAATGGTTAGAATAGTTTAAGGTTATAGCGCCGACGCTTACGTCTATTTTTGAAAGATTGCCACTGGCAGTGGAGCATTATTCTGAGCGCCCTCTATCTGGCGTCTGCTTTCCAGGACAAGTGTGATTCCAGTTTGACCCTTTTCTTTATTGCAGATCGGTTATAACTCACTTAGGCTACATGGCCATGAATGGAGGCTACTTAATAATAAGTAGTGGCAACACCGCGCATTTGAGTGCACAATCACTAACCTGCCGACACACGTTTTGTGAATGATTGATGATTCTTTGTCGCCAACGCAGCAGCACAATAGGGAAACAGCCACGGCAGCCACTTGTGTGGCAGGTGAACAGGTTAACAACAGGTATTTTTGTTCATTGAAATCATCACTGCTCCTAATGCAAATTATTATTTGCCTTTCGCCTCACCGTTTACGTGTCCCTATCGGGACCAGTTTACGGTTGAGGTCTATCTTTCTTTTTTCAAAGTGTTTATTACCGTGACACTGCCTTTTCACGCAAATTCATTGATCTAGCAACCCACATCTCTGCTCGTATTGACCACGAACTCAACCTACGGAATAAAAAATAGTGACACTAACCTTGAGTCTTATCAATAAATGAGCGGAACACGCTTCCGCGATTCATTATCAAAATTAAGGAATTATCTTATTTCTAACCAGCTTTACTAAACCACCTTAATGAGCAAACCTGCAATACCAGTTGATCATTTCTAAACAACCATGTTATCCTGCTCAACCGCCTTACTACCTATGATCACTCTTATGTATTTCTTGCATAACTGTACCACTGTTTTGGATGGATCTTGTGTTATTGCATTATATAATCCTTAGGCAATGCACTATATCAGATGCACTGTGTCTCTTTAATGCTGAAAACAGTTCTGTTCTTTATCTTGTGTTATGATCTTCCTGCTTATAACCCCCATTTGAAGTTTCTTTTTATGACCCCCCCCATGTAACGCCAGGTTCTGGGCCCTTAAGCTAAATTAATGTAGCAAACGGCCGCATACACATCAACATAGAACTCGGTATCCACGAATGGTTACCATATATGCGTGGCGCACGCGCCTGGAGCACACGCGAGCGGCACACCTGCGGTACGCTAGGAAATCTATGGCTGTTGCCACCGCTGTGCAGGAGTCGATGATTCTCAGGCGCCAGCGGTGTATCCCCGTTGATAAAGGGCGTCACTATGTGTCAAGGAATAATGTTAAATTTGAACGGTGATTAGTGCGAACGCGAAATGAGACCAATCGACGAGCGTCAGAAGCGACCCTTGAGAAGAGTGATGGATGGCCAAAGAAGATACGCGGCGGGGCAAGTCGTGCAGCACCAGGTAGAGCGTGAACGATGCTTGGGAAGAAAACTAAAATTTTGCAAGCGCTACATAGCTGCGACAATTGTATAGCAGCATGCAAAACAGGTGTTTTCATTATAGAAAAAGTCATGTACATGTAGTAAATGTCAAACACTTCGTGGTTAGTGAGTTGGGAGCGGTATGTAATGCCTGCGACCAGATCTGATCTTTCACAAAAGCGCATTTTGTGCTGGCTAAATACTTGTAGACTCTTGTGAAAGTCTCGGGAAAAGGTTTCACTAGTTTTATATGACCCATCACTATAGGCAGAGGATAGCTGAACAAAAAGGAATATTTTGTTTGTCGCTGACGAATAGTTTCTACTTCACTGAATCACGTTTAGGCTAGGTGCGTTGAAGCAACATAAGTAAGCCCTTCGTTTTGTCGCGGATCCTTTAAAGGAAATATAGGGAAAGTAGGCCGACAACTTTGTTTATGCTTCGCATAACACCCATTCCCACAGGGCCTTGGGTCCTATACTATATTTTCATCTGAATCTCTTCGCCGTACCACGCTACGAATGTCGTTTCTTCTTTCTTCAGCTTTTTGTTGTGTGCTCTGAGAATGAGTTTAAGGTATACGCAGTGCTTTTGCATTTCCTTGCATTTGAAAACATTTAGGAAGTCCTAAATTGCCCAGCTAGAAGAAGAAAACCGCCTGAAGGTGGCACGACAGGCAGCGAAAGATGCCAGGGACACCGAGCGCATTGCCCGGCTTGAAGAAGAAAACCGTTAGAAAGTGGTAGGACAGGCAGCGAAAAATATCAGGGAGACCGTGCGTGTTGCCCAGCTAGAAGAACGAAAGCGCCTGAAGGTGGCTTGACAGGCAGCGAAAAATGCCAGGCGTACTGAGCGCATTGCCCAGCTAGAAGAAAACCGTCTGAAGATGACTCGACAGGCAGAGAAAGATGCCAGGGAAACCGAGCGCATTGCCCAGCTAGAAGAAGAAAAGCGCCTGAAGGTGGCACGACAGGCAGCGACAGATGCCAAGGAGACCGAGCGTATTACCCAGCTAGAAGAAGAAAACCGGTAGAAGGCGGTAGCACAGGCAGCAAAAGATGTAAGGGGGACCGAGCACATTGCCCAGCAAGAAGGCAAGCGCTTGAAGGAGGCGCGACGAAATGTCTAAGCAAATCTCGATTCCTGCTCCATGATCTCGACGCGAGGTCACGTGCTGTGGCCCCCGCTGAGCAATGGGTTGGCTTCACGGAGCATTCGATTGCCAAAGCTGCCTGTGTGAAATAAGGCTTTTTCCTTTTAACGCGACAGCGTTAAGGAGCTCGTGTCGCATAAAAGCCGGTGTCGGCGGCGTTGGCCGTGAGCGATAAATCCCAGCCGGCACTTCATGAATAAAAAACAACTTGCAAGATGGGCTGGGTGGGAATCGAACCAGGGTCTCCGGAGTGGGAGACGGAGACGTTACCACTGAGCCACGAGTTCTTTTTTTTTCTTTATTGCCTGGCTGTGGTACATAGTTTCACAAGAGGCAACGCTCAGCAAAACGAATACAAAAGTAGAATATACATTTTCTGTATGTGCACATATTCAACCAGCATTGTGCTGGCAGAGTCTAATCAAAATTCGCGCAATGAAACGAACGGTTCTACTCTTGGGAGCCAGTCGGGTGGTTCCCCTACCGCTTTATGGATAGCGACAAACCAGTGCATGTTTTCCCTGAAATATATACGTGCAGGCTGCGCATCTTTATCGACATGGTATCCTGCCATTCTCGCGCGCCAAATACAATGGAGGCCCAAGAGCATAATTAAATCAAAAGGCACCCCATCCTCATTATCTATGCTTAAGTAATGGATGCCATACGGGTCCAGTGGAAATTCTTTCTTTAGTGTCCTCTGCAATACATCCCAGAAGAACACACCTTCCCAACAGTTTAAAAAAACATGATCTATTGTCTCTGGCTGCTTGCAAATTAAACAGTGCGTTCCCCACGGTGAATATACTCCTTTTCTCTCCAAAAACTTCTTAACTGGTAACGTTTCCGTGTGTAATTTGAAAAGGCGTTGGTTCCTGGCGGGACCTGCATTTTCTTTACTCTCTTTAAAACATCACTGCTTGGGCCTCCACCGTACAAGGACCTGTACAATGGCACTGGAAAAAAGAACATCGCACAAAGCACAATAGAGTTTCTTTTTGTTCACACCGGACAGGTAATCATTCGAGAAGCGCACTGAAAGAAATCGGACACTCGATACAACTTCATTGTAAAACCCTCGAATCCCTCCCGAAAACTCTTCGGTTGAAACCACATACTCTGGCAGCCGTCTACTCAGCCTCATTTGACATACCGTGCGCAAGAAAGGGACGGTTGCGTCCCTAAAGAACAAGAACCGGTTTACCAACTGCCGTACAAAGAGATGGCCCAATCCCAGCCCCCTGTCTTTTACCCGCTGGAACAAGTTGGTCCGGCTACAGCGCTCCCATTCCGACGCCCAGACAAATACGGCGAAAATCCTCTGCAGTTTCTGAACATTTGACCGTGAACAGTGCAATACTTGCATTACGTACCAAAGATTGCTAATAAAGAAAAGGTTACAAACGGTGGCTCTGGCAAAAATAGAAAGGTTAGTCCGAGTTCGATGCTTCAAAGCGGTACAAAAGCGCCTCTAGTGAACGCGGTGTTGCCTTAGAAACGAGCTGTTTCTAAGGCTCAGGCGTGCGTCGCTTGCTCAGGCGCACATTTCGTTGTCGCGCTGAACGCTGCGTTGCTCGACGCTCACCGCGTCCGATGCGGAGCGCGTAGTCGCTGCGCCGTAGCCCATTGTCTTACACCCTTTGGCGGGTCGACGGGAACGCTGTCGCGTTCCACTCTTGAAGGCGAAGCTTAAGCGTCCTCCAATTTTAACGCGACAGCGTTAAGGAGCTCGTGTCGCAGAAAGGCCGGTGTCGTCGGTGTCGGCGGCGTTGGCCGTGAGCGATAAATCCCAGCAGGCACTTCATGAATAAAAAACAACTTGCAAGATGGGCTGGGTGGGAATCGAACCAGGGTCTCCGGAGTGCGAGACGGAGACGTTACCACTGAGCCACGAGTTTTTTTTTTCTTTATTTACACTGAGCCACGAGTTCGATGCTTCAAAGCGGTACAAAAGCGCCTCTAGTGAACGCGGTGTTGCCTTAGAAACGAGCTGTTTCTAAGGCTCAGGCGTGCGTCGCTTGCTCAGGCGCACATTTCGTTGTCGCGCCGAACGCTGCGTTGCTCGACGCTCACCGCGTCCGATGCGGGGCGCGTAGTTGCTGCACCGTAGCCCATTGTCTTACACCCCTTGGCGGGTCGACGGGAACGCTGTCGCATTTCACTCTTGAAGGCGAAACTTAAGCGTCCTCCAATTTTTTTTGTTTTGATGAAATATAAATTATCTTCCTTATGGCATTTCATCAATTGTGGATCAGTTTGTCGATATAGAAAAATTATGGTGCATGAAAATATTATGCAACGCACATCGCTTTTCGATTTTTGTGCGATCTATACGCAAGGTAAGTTGCCATCTGGTGGTACTTCACAGTGTAACCTGGACAAAGTTTATGGTCTGCTATATGGCTTATAAGTACGAATATTTCGAAGGGGAAGCACACAAATGCCTTGCTACGAGGGAACTCTCTACAGTGCTGGTTTAGCAATACTGTTGCTCTAATAAATATATGGGTGTTTGTTGTAAAATGTGGTATCAAATCGCCGCGTCATGTGCGTGCTGTCAACGCGCAGGCGCCAAGTTCTTTTTCTTGTTCACTCCTCCTTTTCCCTTTCCCCTTTTACTTTATATGTACGTACATTAAACAATTGCGCGTTGTTCTCGGCTAACCACTGGGTCGTCAACGCCTTCCTTCTTACATGACGGCAGCTACGCTGCCGCTGCTATGTTACAGTGGCGACGAGCCACGAAGGCACCCACGCAGTCAAGGTAGAAACCAACGCTAAGAACCTGGAGACAGCCGTACCGCTGACCAGGGTGGCCTCCTACATGCTTCCGAACTTCGACGACGTCGCAGATAAGTGTAAGCCTTATCTCGTCAAAGCGGAAGCGTATTTTGAAGCTAATGCCATTTCGGAATCTACTAAGGAGAGGGCACTTCTAGTGGTTGCACTTAGCACGTCGACGGTCCAAATCCTAATGGGAAGGATAGCACCTGCAAAGCCCAATGCCCTAAGCTATGACGAAGTAGTCAGGGTGTTAAATGACCACTATGACCGAAAGCGCAACGAAATCCTGAAAGTTTCCAGTGTTTCAACCGCTGTCAGCATGAGAATGAATCCATTCATGATTTTTTTTTTGCAATTAGGCGCATAGCAGATAACTGCAATTTTGGGGACTCGCTGAGCAGGCTACTTCGAGACAGAATTGTCTGTGGCGTGCGTTCAAGGGCTGTGCAAAAGCAACTTCTGTCAAAGAAGGAATTAACGCTGGAGGAAGCGGAGTCGATAGCAATAGCCGCTGAAACTGCCGAAAAAGACGCCAGGACAATGTCCGTAGACGTACCGCCTGTGCTTAATGTGGAAGCACATGGCAAGCTACCATCGATATCAAGCACTGAAAGCGCAGGGCGATAGAGTGCGGAAGGTGCGGCAGTTTTAGACACGACAGCAACAGCTGTCGATGGGCTAAATCCCTATGTTACTCTTGTGGTAAGAGGGGTCACTTGGCAAAAATGTGTCGCAACCGCAATGGTAACGGTGTTCCCAGCAATCGGCGAGTCCATCACGCGACAGCCTTGGCGGTGGAAAGCGCCGTTTTAGAAGAGGACAACAGCGATAGTGCGCAAATCTGGACGTTGGCGTCAGCACGAAAGAATGCTCTTGAGCCACCACTTAGACGAACGTTTAGTTGGGGAGGCGTGGATTTATGCATGGAAGTAGATACCGGTTCCCCAGTGTGCGTAATATCGCGACAGCTTTTTGATAAACATCGCAAATGCTGACCAAGCTTGAAACCTTCACATGTGTAGCTATCCTGCTACGATGGAAGATCGCCGGTTGTGGGCGAGCTTCAACTTTGTGTGAAATACCGCGATATTTTTATTAACTGTGCCCTTGTAGTGCTAGACTGCCCCGGACCAAGCTTGTGCGGCCGAGACCTGCTAATGCTCCTGGAGCAAGCGGGCGTTCCGATACTACAAGTGACTGGTGAAGGCGAGGCCACGGCGAATCAAGTTGACTGTCACAGGATCCATACCATTCGCGCCACATACCAGGACGTTTTCTCGGAAACCTTGGGGTTGATGAAGGGACCCCTAGCCAGCCTGCTGCTGAAGGGCGACGCTGTTCCCAAATTCTGTAAGGCGAGACCTATTCCATATGCTTTACGTGACAAGGTATCGCATGAACTTAACCGCTTAGTGTCGCTGGGTGTAATATCACCAGTCAAGCATTCGAATTGGGCGACTCCCATTGTACCCGTTTTTAAAAAAATATGGCTCGGTCAGAATTTGCGGTGATTTTAAAGTTACTCTAAATTCTGCTTGCGCCACGGAGTAGTACCCACTTCCGCTAATTAAAGGTATATTTGCATCATTAGGAGAAGGCTGGTTGTTCAGTACGCTCGACTTGCAGGATGCTTATAACCAGGTGCTTTTGGACGAGGAATCTCTGAAACATTGCGTTATTAACACTCGCAAAGGCCTGTTTTGTTACAATAGGCTTCCGTTCGGCATTTCCTCGGCTCCCGCAATTTTCCAAAGAAAACTTGATACCATACTGCCTGGGTTACCTGGCGTTCAGGATTACTTGGATGACGTTCTAGTCGCGGAAAGAGTTCAAGACTGCGGAGCTCGATGGCAAATTGTGTTAGAACGGTTCAGAGAGCACGGCGGGTAGCTCAGATACGATAAGTGTAAATTTAGCCAGCCATCTGTCGCTTATCTTGGGCATCGTATTGATCGCACCGGCCTTCCCCCTACTGAGGAGAATGTAGATGCTATCATGAATGCCCCTAGTCTCGAAAACCTAACTGAGCTGCGTTCTTTCCTTGGGATGATATCGTTCTATTCAAAGTTTTTGCCGAATATGTCAGACACATTGTTCCCATTGTACCAGTTGCTACGAAAAAAACGCGCGCTGGCAGTGGAACTCCTCACAGGAATCTGCATTTCGGAAGGCAAAGCAGCATCTTAAGGACGCCGAGGTCCTTGTGCATTTTGATCCATCGAGGCAACTGAAGTTGGAATGTGACTTATCCGCTCGTGGTATAGGCGCTGTTCTTTTTCACACAATTGGAAGCACCAACAGACCAGTCGGGTTCCGTTCAAGCACCCTGACAAAAGCCGAAAGAAATTACTCTCAATTGGATCGTGAAGCAGTGGCACTTGTTTTTGGGGTGACTACGTTCCGGGATTACCTTTTAGGTCGAGAGTTCGTCCTGGTTAGCGACCGCCAGCCATTTCTAGGACTGCTGAGGCCCGGCCGCCAGACGCCTGCCATAGCTGCAGCTCGCATCCAACGCTGGGCCCTCTACATGGGAGGCTACCGTTACAAGCTCGAATATGCTCCGAGAAGGCTGCTACTGAATGCGGATGCACTGAGCAGACTGCTGCTGCAGGGCTCCGATCTCATCACGGAACCTGAACCTGACTCAACCTTAGCTCGCGTGAAGCAAAACGTGTTACACGGGTGGCCGAAAGGCGCAGAACGACTTGACCCTTCCTTGATCCCCTTTGCTGATCGCAAGTTGGAGCTATCTCTGGCACACGACCTCGTCTATTGGGGACACCGTGTCATCACACCTGTCGCAGCACGTAAGCGCTTGCTACAATTGTTGCATGAAACGCGTGAGGGGTCCTCGGCAATGAGAACAGTTGCGCGGTCCTTGTTTTGGTGGCTAGGAATATACCACGAAGTAGAGCTCACGGCAGCGCAATGCTAGAATTGCATTGCCAATTTGCCTATGCCACCAGCGGCCCCGCCGTTAAATTGGCCTCAAACGCAGGAGAGATGGTCGCGGGTTCACGTCGAGTTTGCAGGACCAATAGAAGGTAAAATGGTTCTCGTGGTATATTCCCACACTAAGTGGATAGAAGCAGTGCCATTGAACCAGGCTACTTCGGCAACTACCATTGACTGCCTACGGGATATATTTAGCCATTTCAGGGTACCAAGAACCCTCGTATCCGACAATGGAACACAGTTCACCAGCCAGGAATTTGCAACGTTTGCTTACAGGAACAACATACACACCTAAGAACCGCCCCCTATCACCCGCAATAAAACGGAGTGGCGGAGAGGGCAGTAAGGACAATCAAGGACGGTCTCCGGAAGATGATACGCCGAAAGCTGGAGCATAACCTTGTGCGCTTTTTGCTTAATTGCAGAAGGACTCCCCAGAAAACCGGAAAGTCGCCATCGGAAGTGCTACTTGGTAATGTATCCATTGATAACGTACTGAGTTACATGCACGATATAAGAATAATCTGGTACAAGTTCCTTGCATATGAGCTGTGCTGTATACTATATTGCTTATCTATACTGAAAAAGTCCCTACTGCTTGACCAACATGCTTCTGGAAGGACGATGCATGTGTAAAAGAACCGGCAATCTCTAAGTTACGCTCGAGTGATTTAGCAGACCCGTTGGTGCTGAGTGCGTATCCATTTGCGCGCTCGAAAGTCGGATGTCTATCTATTATTGCAATATGTTAAATTGTGAGTGATATAGAGGCGATAAGCACAAAAAACTAAAGAAGGCGTTGCGCGCCTTGCCTCGAACCCGGGCCGGAGGCCACAACTCCCTTCGCGTGCAGCGCTCGTCAAGGAGGAGGAAGTTAGCTCCCGGTCGCGCAGCGCGTGCATTGCGATATAAAAATAAAACTAACTTTAAAACCGAACGCTGCCGGAGCTAATGTGATGAACACCCACCTCCGGCTGCGTTGGGTTTTAAATTGTTTGTTATTTTATATCGCGCTGCAGTCACTGCCAGGCCGGGAGGTAACTTCCGCCTCATTGACGGGCACTGCAGGCGGAGCGGGTTACGTCCTACGTCCAATGCCCGAAGTGAGGGGTGCTACAAAGTCATGTACTGTATTGGTTCGAAGTAGGGTTCAAGTTAGTGTAGTAAAGCGTCAGGCTAACAGCCTGGACGTACCTACAGGGGGCAACTAGGTCAACTGAAAAGCATAGGCGCTTCTGGTGATGAGCAGGCGATCCAGGTACTGCCATATCAAAATGTTTCTTCCTGCAGTTCAGCCGATATGTGGGCACACGTGCGATCGCTCGTTGGATCGGTCAGGCCACATACCCGCCAGCATCCAAAGTCTTCTCAGCAGCCGCACCGAAAGCCGAAAGCATATTCAGAGGAGATACAGTATGCGGCCGTCGAAAAATAGAAAAAAAAACGGCATGTGTAATGACCGGTGTACGGGGAGCAGTTGCATGCGAATGTCACCAAGGACAGGGCCACGTTCCTATCCCGGTCATTAGCGGTAATGTGCATCGACACCGGAGAGAAAGCGGTTAGCTAAGTACGCGAAAAATAGTCGAGGATAGCCATATTGACCGTCAACGCAGTGTTCAAAGAAGGCCCGCGATTTATTTCCTCACGTAGGAAGAAAGGCTTGAGTGGTAGCGTACCATTGGGCGTATTTGGTAATCACAGCGATAAATACGCACTTTTCGGAAATAAACAGAGAAAAATGGCCGGGCGCATTGAAAATAGCACTAACTACAAGGGCTGCGATGTGGGCTTATCGGCAATGCATCTTGAAGGCGAGTACGGTAGCGCGATTAAAAGGCGGGAGAAAAGAAGACACACAGGGACACACACAGCGCTACCGTGAGTGTTACTGTGTGTCTTTTGTCCCGTATTTTAATCGCGCTACCGTACACCCCCTCCAGACACTAATAACAACACCCGTATGGTATATCAACAGTACAGTAACTATAAGGTAAGATGGACGACAGCCCTGGCAGAGTAAATATGTGAGAAAGTAACGACGCACAAAATAGCGTATAACAACCCGAATGAATCAGCCGGGCCATAATTTTTTGGCACGCCATGGTTGCCGGCCACCAGGAAATCCTGGAACTTCGCGATGAGAGTTTTCATTGGTTGTTTTAAAATAAAAATGAGCAGATCAGAGACGTCCGAGGGAGGTTTCTACGGTACAAGGTCATACCCTGAAAAAAGTAAGCTTGCGAATATGGGCATCAGAAGATCGAGTACTATGGCCCTTCTTTATCTTGTGCAGCATAACGTCGGCATATTATTCAGCGTTTATTTCTGAAAAAAAAATGAATTCATGTTATGTTTATGTATATCACAATGGCGGGCGTACTCAAGGAAAAAGTGAAAGCACTTCATTAGAGTGTGCCTGACTACTCTGTGTAAATTATGTCCTCCAGTCATGGCAATAATACAACATTATTAGAGAATATAAATCGAAAACAGGTTCACTTAATATTATGGTATAATAAAAACGAAGCTCATCCAGAGTATAGCTGTTAGGATGCAAATAACGTACAGGCTGTGGTAAAACGCAGTTTTGTAGGTCTGTAGTAAACTGTACAGACTATTCGCATCTTGGCAACATCATAAGATTGCTCCTGAACGCAGAAATCTATTGGGAAAGTCGGCCCGTTGGCTCTCACAGTGATGAAATTCCCCAATGGACGTGATGACGCCACGGCGACACGCACCTGTACGGCATCAAAGAAAGACATTTTCTTAAAGCGAAGCTTTCTTTGCCTCCTCTTAGACTTTTCCACTGCTCTTTCAGCTTTCTTGAACGCCATGTAGGGGGGGGGGGGAAGCGTTCAGAGCGTACATATACATGAAAGGAACGCCGCATAGAGGAAAGATGATGCGAGAAACTCGTTTAGACCTTGTCATCATGTCGCATGTGAAAAATTCTCTCTGGACTTCCCTGGTGTTACATTTCGCCTCCGACGTGTGGTATAGACGGCGCGGATGCAACGGACGCCGGGACTTTGTTTACAGCGGCGGACATTTTGGCCAGTTCAGCGCTGCCCCAACGCCTCCTACCAAGCGCGTCCAGGCATGTTTCAATGCCACGTGCCTTCGTGTGTGTGCGTGTGTGTGTGTGTGCCTGTTGGTACCCACGCTTGTCAAAGCGCGGCAGCCGGGGAGAGGAGCTCCCCAACTGTGAAGCGAGGAGGTCTGACCAGCGCCGGCCCGGCGGATACGTCACTTCTTGTCACAACGTGTCCGTGCGCCGCCGTGACGTACGCCTCTATTGAGGCGTTCCTTCTTGCCCTCGACTCCGAGAGTATAAAAGCAGCTGCCCCCGGACGCCAAGAGAGAGGCTTCAATTTCTTCCGTCGAGTAACGTGGTCTCCCGTTTCTCCACTTCGGTCGACCTGACCGGCCGCTCTTTTGCGATGCTAGAATAAACAAGTTGTTCTGTTAGCAGTCGACTCATCCTTTGCCAGGACCTTCGGATGCTTCCAGCTGTGCCCCAGGCCGCCAGGCCAACGCTACCCTTGGGGCTTGCGACCCATTTGCAACACTGGGCATCGTGACGGTAGCCTCTTGTCAGCTGTCAATATCCGTGACCCCCGCGAGAACATTGCAGAAACTACAGGGCTTACCGTTACACTAACGAACAAGTCCTGAAGGCAGGTGAATAGAATGGTAGAGAGGGGGCAAGGAAATGCTGCATAGAATGGGTAGAGCCGGCGCAATCCCGAACCGTGTGAATAACTGCTTCGCCGCACATCGCTCGCAGTTCCGACGCAGGGAAGAAGGTTGGGACAGGGAAAAGGCTACGTTAAGGAAAGGAATATAAGTAAACGCTACTGCTACAGACATGAGAAAATTTGCTGGCGGACTGAAACTACGGTACTGTACGTTTCTGTTCCGTTTTCTGAAAAATAAACGCCACACTAATTCGTCACCTCTGATGGCACAATGTGCGTTAGAAAGACTAATGTGGAGAACCCTTTCTGGGCAACATTGTGAAGCAAGTTTGTGTCTTCAGGGGTCTCAAATGTGGTTCAGGATGCACAAGTAAGCTCAGGAGGTGACATTAATAGAGCCCTGATGACCACGTCTCTTATTGCCTTGCAGATCAAGGAGGAGCTGAAGTAGGACCTTGTGCACGCGTAGTTGTTAAGCTTGCCAACATGTGGACACTAACAGGTGCAGTGTCTCAGTAGGGCAAGCTGATGAGGATATGGGATTCGATCTCTAATGCTGACTGACAATCAACACAGGTGCAAGATACCTTTTGGGCTGGTACTTGGTTTCTCTGGAGTGAAATGCTAGCAAAATGATTGCTCGAGGGCCCCCCCCCCCCACTTCTTGTGTAAAGAAAATAATTGCAGGGTCTCTTCAGGTGTCGCTTAAAAAGAGAACGGCGAAAGCCTGCTTTTCCTCCTCTTATCATCACCCTAATTAGTAAGCATTTTTAGTCATTTGTAATCAGCTGTGGTCGTTACAATTCGTCGTTACACTTATAGTCAATAATTGTCATTACTATTCATTACAAGTAATTTCAGTCTTTATTAGACATTACTGCTATAAACAAATCATTTTTAGTCATTTCTATTCAATTGTGGTCATTACAAGCCGTCGTTAGACATATTGGTTACTTCGTCATCATTAGTAGTCATTTATTGTCATTTCAGTCATTACTACTCATTACTACACATTTCTAGTCATTTTTGGTTAATTGTGGTCATTACAAGCCGTGGTTACATATATTGGTCATTTGGAAGTTGCCATTACAAGTCATTAGTAGTAATTATTAGTCATTACTATTCATTATTTACCTCTACCAATTTCTATTCTAACATTATCATTCACTAACTGTCACTGTGAATTTTTTCTTTCTCTAATCTGTCTTTAATCCGTCTTCATATGGCGTGATGATGCTTCGGCGGACACCCCAGCGGTCAGGTCTGCTGACACAAACTTTACCTCGAACCTACAAAGGCTTTCGCCTTAAAAGTGCCACAGTGGGCTTTACCACACAAGGTGCATTTCCATAACTTCAGGATCAATGACACATAGAGGCGTCGAGAGGAGTGGCCCAGAGGAGAGCTCTAGAGAGCGAAAACTGTCAGCCATGAATGGATGCACTAGTTCCCAGCAATGAACTGTACGCTGGTACGATGTTGATTCAATGCGAGCTATAAGTATGTCTGTGGAGCACTGCCTTAATTCGCTAAAATATGCGATGCACATCTTCGAGTTGAACTCTTATGGCGTGACAACTGTTCTTGCGAGATGGTTGATATTCTCGTGTGCACAGAGACTTTCAGTTGTGCAGCATCTATCATTAACAGGATCAATAGCTCTACCCACAGTGCTAAAGTCATTGTTCAAAGGTGCAGCTTTAGAGCAATGGGCTATAAAACGCTTCACCAAGAGTCACAGGAGAGTGTGTGGGAGCAGTCACAGAATTACGGAAGGCACGCACCAGCCACTGTGTAGTCCAAGTGAAATGTGGCAGAGGGCACAAAGGACAGCAGGGAGAACACCTTTGGAGCATGTGTCAGCCATCATGTAGTCGAGGTGCAATGTTCCAAAGAGTGCAAAGCACAGCAGGGAGGACACCTTTGGAGCATTTGTCAGCCATCATGTAGTCGAGGTGCAATGTTGCAAAGAGTACAAAGCACAGCAGGGAGGACACCTTTGGAGCATGTGTCAGCCATCATGTAGTCGAGGTGCGATGTTGCAAAGAGCGCAAAGCACAGCAGGGAGGACACCTTTGGAGCATGTGTCAGCCGTCATGTAGTCGAGGTGCGATGTTGCAAAGAGTGCAAAGTGCAGCAGGGAGGACACCTTTGGAGCATGTGTCAGCCATCATGTAGTCGAGGTGCGATGTTGCAAAGAGTGCAGAGCATAGCAGGGTGGACACCTTTGGCGCATGTGTCAGCCATCATGTAGTCGAGGTGCAATGTTGCAAAGAGTGCAAAGCACAGCAGGGAGGACACTTTGGAGCATGTGTCAGCCATCATGTAGTCGAGGCGCAATGTTGCAAAGAGGGCAAAGCACAGTAGGGAGGACACTTTTGGAGCACGTGTCAGCCATCATGTAGTCGAGGTGCGATGTTGCAAAGAGCGTAAAGCACAGCAGGGAGGACACTTTGGAGCATGTGTCAGCCATCATGTAGTCGAGGTGCAATGTTCCAAAGAGTGCAAAGCACAGCAGGGAGGACACCTTTGGAGCATTTGTCAGCCATCATGTAGTCGAGGTGCAATGTTGCAAAGAGTACAAAGCACAGCAGGGAGGACACCTTTGGAGCATGTGTCAGCCATCATGTAGTCGAGGTGCGATGTTGCAAAGAGTGCAAAGTGCAGCAGGGAGGACACCTTTGGAGCATGTGTCAGCCATCATGTAGTCGAGGTGCGATGTTGCAAAGAGTGCAGAGCACAGCAGGGTGGACACCTTTGGCGCATGTGTCAGCCATCATGTAGTCGAGGTGCAATGTTGCAAAGAGTGCAAAGCACAGCAGGGAGGACACTTTGGAGCATGTGTCAGCCAACATGTAGTCGAGGCGCAATGTTGCAAAGAGGGCAAAGCACAGTAGGGAGGACACTTTTGGAGCACGTGTCAGCCATCATGTAGCCGAGGTGCGATGTTGCAAAGAGCGCAAAGCACAGCAGGGAGGACACTTTGGAGCATGTGTCAGCCATCGTGTAGTCGAGGTGCAATGTTGCAAAGAGTGCAAAGCGCAGCAGGGAGGACACCTTTGGAGGATGTGTCAACCATCATGTAGTCGAGGTGCGATGTTACAAAGAGTGCAAAGCACAGCAGAGGGGACACCTTTGGAGCATGTGTCAACCATCATGTAGTCGAGGTGCGATGTTGCAAAGAGTGCAAAGCACAGCAGGGAGGACACCTTTGGAACATGTGTCAGCCATCATGTAGTCGAGGTGCGATGTTGCAAAGAGTGCAAAGCACAGCAGGGAGGACACCTTTGGAGCATGTGTCAGCCGTCATGTAGTCGAGGTGCAATGTTGCAAAGAGCGCAAAGCGCAGCAGGGAGGACACTTTGGAGCATGTGTCAGCCATCATGTAGTCGAGGTGCAATGTTACAAAGAGTGCAAAGCGCAGCAGGGAGGACACGTTTGGAGCATGTGTCAACCATCATGTAGTCGAGGTGCGATGTTGCAAAGAGTGCAAAGCACAGCAGGGAGGACACCTTTGGAGCATGTGTCAGCCATCATGTAGTCGAGGTGCGATGTTGCATAGAGTGCGAAGCGCAGCAGGCAGGACACCTTTGGAGCACGTGTCAGCCATCATGTAGTCGAGGTGCGATGTTGCAAAGAGCAGAAAGCACAGCAGGGAAGACACTTTGGAGCATGTGTCAGCCATCATTTAGTCGAAGTGAGATGTGGCAGGAGGCACATTCAAGCGGCAGCAGTGAGGACACCTGGGAAGCGTGCGTCAGCCGTCGTGTAGTGGAGGTTATACGTGGCAGCGGGTACAGTCAAACGGCAGCACTGAGGACACATGAGGAGCCTACGTCAGCCATCGTGTAGTCGAGGTCAGACGTGGATGTGGGCGGTCAAGGAGCAGCAGTAAGGACAACTGGAAAGCGTGCGTCAGCCAACGTGTAGTATGCCAGCGCACTCCAATGGTTCAGTGCCAGTGAGCTTCTGTTCTGCCGTGCTGTCATCAGTTCCCCGGATGATGATGATTGACTCCATATTGTCCCTAGGCCCACATTTCTCCCAGAAATGTATTTCGGCGCCCTTCAAATGCCGCATAGCCTACGCCGAGTACTCTGGTGGGACTTTCGCCACGTCAGCAAGGAGTAGGCTGTGCACATCCTTGGTGTTGAAAGTAGTGCTCATCGCTCCCATTCCCTTCTTATCATGTGCCCAAATGAGTCCTATGGTGTTATCACAGTGATATGAAGGGAGCCTGCTGACAACAGAGCCAACACCTTCAGCAAGCGAATCAGCCCGGGACTTGAGAAATTTAGTCCGTCAAACAGCTGCTTTTTGGCCATGGTGGCATGTCACTGGATCACCTTCGAGGCACCCCAGACTTGGATCTCTGCCTTCCGGAGTGACCGCGTCAGAATTTCCTCCAGGTGCCTGGAGAGGTATGACGACAATGACGCTTCGCGGTGGCAGCCTATAAACGACAGAGCTGAACCATGTCTCAAAGCCGTTTCCGTCCATTTTCTCGTGGCAGTCACCTGTTTCTTTTCCTAGGAACACATCCAGGTCACCATCAACAAATTCTTCTTCACTACCTACATGAGTCACGATCAGCCACAGTCCTTTTCCTGACGGCTACTTGAGCACCGTTGTTATCCCGCGCAAGTATGCGTCGCGTGACGATTGAGTGCCTTATCAGCCTAGGCTATGCGCCCTGTGCGTACCGCACTAACCCACGTTTCAAGAATATAGAATATATGGAGCACTTTTTCCCTGTACTGAGCAATCTCGTAAGGATACTTGTGCTCCCACCCCAAAAAGAATTCTGTCCTAATGTCCTGAAACTAGGAGAAAATAGTTTTATGTCCTAAAACTAGAAGGAAATAATGCAAAGCCGCTTACGCGGCCTGACACGCAACAAAGGAATATCTTGTGTCAATCTGGTAGGGTTCTCATGTGCAAGGAGGGATAATTCGTATCTTTTCTGAACCTTAAAGGATGAAGTCGCGCGCAGCTATGCAACAAATGAAGACGCGTGAAAAAATATTTGTGCCTTTGTAATATGTCAGTGGTCGCCAAAAGGATCTTCTGCTGAGTAGTCGCACACTCTGTCTGGTAGTCAGATCTTATCGTAGCAATAACCCCAAACAGCCATAGTCATTGGCGGAACATATGGTCGCCCCCATAGCTTAATATACTGGCATTTGGCAGCTTTGTTACTTCACGGCTCGAGGCCATAGCTTCGTCACTTACTCCAATGAATGGGAGCAGCGCCATAAGTATGGGGCTGTGCGGGCACTGCTCCGAGGCGGCTTCGCAACTAGTGGCGTCAGGACCTCTTCCGCGTTTTATTCTGTGTCCATGTCATGCAGGAAGAAACGAAAGAGGATGGAGTAGCATTGGGATAAAGTGAAGTAGGAAAAAGTTGGCGGAACACGTGATCAGTTTCAGTTTCTTTAACAACCGCAATCAGTGCACACCCACAAACGAATGTAAAAGCAACATGTCGCACGTTGAAACGAAGAAGATAAGTGTACCGAGTGCAATGAAGCACCGAAGTTTGAAGAGATTGTCAAGCGAGATGGGCGGAGGTGACCCGAGCAAGCACCAACCACAGTGGGTCGAATCTACGGAAAGCAGGGTCACACGTGTGGTCACATTTCATTTCGATGGCAATTATACAAACGGCAGAGGCACATTCTTGCTGTCGGCGCCTCTGCAATCGTGCTCACCCGCTATCGGAGGTGCGCGCGCAGCCCCCGTGTAAAGGGCTTCGATGGCTTACAGATGCATGAAGTGCGTGAAGGAGCAGGTGTTCACGAACCACGACTGCCTAGTCGTGCACACTAGTCGCTTGTGCCGACTGTCATTTATTTGTGTATATTCAATCGTCCCGAAAAGAAAACAAATTATATCTTAATATGGTCTACTCGCGATAATTACTAATAATTTATTCCTAATTAGGTTCGAGATTATAATTTGGGATTCCAGCAAAGGTAGCGTGGTGGGCGGTTCTTTGATCGACTTATGATACTTTGCTTGCCACTGTACGCCAACCTTCGCCGCCGCACAAAAATGGTTGCGGAACTCCCCGTCTCCGATTCGCTGTGAGGTGTGATATCGGCGCCGTTCTTTCTAATGGGTGTGAGCATGAAATGGGAGCAGCGGAGACCGTTAGCGACACTCAGCTGGAAACTCTAATGCAATGCCAATTGTTAAGGATATATTGTTCTCCTTTTGCGTTCGTATTGCATGAACGAGATGAACAATCGTTTCATCACTTTATTACCGCCTATTTAAACGAGCAACGCACACGTTTTTTCTGCATTACTTACAAAAAACAATATAGAAGAGACTGTTGCCGTAGAATTTGTTAACAGCGCAACTTCCTTTTTTAAGAGGCTCATCTGAGTTAAGAAACAAATCCGCCTCTATTTCACCCTCTGAAAATGGATGTACAGCGAAGCTGTTGCCGACGTTACGCGCACCACCTCCTCTAGCGACGTACGTCACGCGTGCGTACACCCACGTGTCCGGCAGTGCAGCTTGCATCCTCATTCTTCTAGGCCCTCCACCAAGCTGTAGTGCGCCAATGAACTAAATGAATATTTCAAAGTAATGTGCATCAGAAACCATTGACCGATGACAGCGATATTCCCTAATACGAAATTTAAACGCACCTGTATGAATGCTTTTATTGCGCGCGCCGTTCGCTGGCGCGGACAATCTGTCTCGTGCGGCACGTTGTAAATGCAGCAAAGTATAATGCGACTGCCTCGATTATCGGGAGATCGCAAGAGGCTGCGCGTGGGTGACGCGTGGGTGCGAGTGACAGCCGCCGCCTCATGCAGACCCCCACTCGTGCAGTGCTTTGTTTCCACGGATGGTACCGGTGGCATCGTCGGCGAACGACCCCCGCGCGCTACTCTGGCGACATCTAGTCCCCATCGTCGCTGCAGAGCCCGTCTCGCGTGGCACTATGCTTTTTGTTCTCCCGCTCTCGCGATACCCTCCTCCCCCGTTTTCCTCCTCTGGCGCCTCTCGCCCTCACCGGCTTTCATTCACGGCAGTGCTCCGTCTACACTCTTTAATCATTCGCTGTGCTTGTTCGCTTGGTTGCGCAGAGGAACGTCCAAGCTCGTCACAGAAACTGGCGCCTAAGAGGCTGCGCTATAAAATACGTAAAGTGCCGCTTGCACAGAAGTTGCAGATTTGATAGCTTCGAATCGTTATGCGAATGGCTTGCTGAGCCTAACGTTAGAACATCATACATCCTGATTTTTGTAGAATCTCCCCCGCATCTGCACCATGGAACTAATGGAATTTCTCAAAGTCAAATGCTTCATAAAATCATGAAATACAACTTACTCGAAACCTGCAGACACTATAGCATCGGATGGTAATTCGAATATACGAATAACATTAATCTGTTACGCGGAAACTCAAACACAAAGCCTTCCTGCTGCCTTTCGTTCTTGTGTGGGCAAAACTGCGCATGTGGACACGAAAACTTCGGATCAACTAGAGGCTAACAACTTCGCCGTAGAATTGGAACTTCTACCAGAAAAGAGACATATTGAAATCAATCGCGCTGTTTAGTTCTGCGCTGAAGCTTCTCGAATGAATGTTTACTGTGCGTTCAGTTCACGGGACTGCATTTGCGCAGTTGCAGAGCGCGAACGCTAGTAGTTTTGGTCCCAACGCTGAGCCCAGGAACGAAAGGCGGAAGGCGACACTGCTTCTACTGCAAAGTCGAGTCACGAAAGCCTGATGGCGTTTCGACACGGCTACGTTCCTCTAGAGCCCCCTACTGAAGACAGACAGACAGACAGACACAGACAGACAGACAGACAAAAATTTCTTGCAGCCGAACGCACTGCACCGTTTCCTTTAAGCCCCGCCTTTTTAATTCCAGAACATCTCTTCCACCTTTCCCTCCTCCTTTTCTCCGCCCTTTGTTAGCCTTAGAATGACGTCAAAGCCTCTTTCCAACTTCCGACGTCAAGATGAAAGCCTCATCGCATTCCTATGCTTTGTCGGTGGCGGTCAACGACACTTTGTCCACGTGTAGCCAAAGCAATGGTATCTCATTATTGCTATCGTATTTCCGTTAGTGGTGCTATTCTCATAAGCGTAAAGAAAGCCTTAATTTTTCCCTGCTGCTGAGAAACGTGTGGGTGCTGGAACGATAGACACGAAGATTTATTCTGCGTTGATTCTGTTCATTCTAGACGATGTACGACTAAATAATCATAAAAGCAGTCATTTAGTTTTACCCATTTGTCACGGTCCTAAAGTGCCAGTCGTTTCGAAGGCTCTTATTATAAGCACTCGCATGAGATTAAATGTCGTGGCGGCTACCTTTTGCGTAAACGGCAGCGCTCTGCAAATCCGAGACACGGATTGTGGAAAAAAAAACAGAATCGTGTGCGATTTTTTAGGAATTTTCTCTGCCTTCGTCACACCTGCAGTTGACGCACACACCTTCTCGCTCATGACGTCAACAGACTAAAACCGTCGACATGTCCATCTACGGATGACGTCAGTTACAATCCTAATGCTAGCCCACCTTTTACATGCGGTCGGCACGTGGCTTGCACGTCGTGTGGCTTGTTTGTAGTACACAGTGAAATAAAATAACCTGGTATAGCGTTGTTTGCAATGCGGGTGCGGGGCGAACAGCGTGCGCCGAAATAGCGTCTAATGTCAACGAGAAGCAGATAGTGTTTTCAAACGAGGAGAGTGCGCCGAAGTGACCTTCAATAGTGACATACGTGACAATGGCTCCTAAAAAAGTACAGATCCAGCAACGGAAAACGCCCGTGGGGAGGGCCGCAAAGTGAGCTGAGAGCAGTTTAGGGTAATGGTATTTGATGAAGCAGTCACTTCATTTAAAATCGTTTTCGTTAGATCTCCGGAATAAAATCGAATTCCCTCCCGAGTAAGAATCGTATTTATGTGTTTGCTTTCGGCAGTGTTATATATGTCTTGTTACATCTTGTTCTATATGCCGTATGTAGCGTCCTTGTGCAAAACGCGTACAGCAATTTCTGTCGTCGTGAACGTACGTCATATGAGAGTGTTTTATTTGGACGTCTCTGAAACTTTAACTGATCGTTCGCATCATGATCATAGCAAGGGGTGAATAGTATGAGGCAGCCTATGCTGGTGATCTCAGTTGCAATACATAAACAATACAGAAACGAAAACAGTCTGATTTTAGCAATTTCGACGTACAAATTTGCCGAGATCGGACCTGCATGTTGGAATAAACATCAGACGAAACGTTCGCGAAACGCTTCCCTTTATTGCTGCACAGAGAGCCACATCGTGCGCACAATTTCATGTCCTGGCACGCGCAAGCAACAGTTCATATACTTCTCCTATCGGATTAGTTTTGTGTCCTTTGGCGTCCTCCTGCCACAGATGACATTGCTCAATTTCTGCGCCGCGTTTGGCAGCACAGCAACCGCGTGGCTTTTCAGCAAGGCGGCGAGACTGACGGACCCGTGGCATGGCACTGCCTTAACCACGCATCACATCGTATCAGCGATTCGCCCTCTCTTAATTTCAGCGGATCCGAGTAGGCCCACGTTTTTACTGAGCTGTCTACGGGATACGCCCATTTAACTAAAAAAAGAAGAAATGTGGCGTGGAGGAAGACATAGAAACGTTGGCTTTATTAAAGGAGTTAGGGGTGTAACGGCGTAGAGTTGTGGCAGTGAGGGCATAGAGGAATACTTGTTATTTCATCGTCGAGTTGCGCAGAATATACAGCCCGCGTATCTGCGGCGGTAGTATCGATGGACATGCATAAGCCAACTTGTTACATGCGTGCTGTACCATGCTGTGAGCATGAGTATTCGACTAGACCCTGGTACCACTAGCCAGCGGCTCAAAAGTACAGGATGCTTGGTAGAAAAGAGTTTGCTTTAAGCAATCGAGAGACTTCATTCGTTGCATCGTTAGTATTTGCAAAACTATCGCACTATTCTTTTTAAAAGACAATTTATCAAAGGCACCACGTGCGACATTTATTTTTAACTTAA
Source organism: Dermacentor variabilis (assembly GCF_050947875.1). Lineage (NCBI taxonomy): Eukaryota > Metazoa > Arthropoda > Arachnida > Ixodida > Ixodidae > Dermacentor > Dermacentor variabilis. The sequence goes on from NC_134570.1 coordinate 125,773,859, forward strand.
AAGATTATAAAGGCATTCCTCATCATGATCACCAGCCTGTCTTATGTCCATTGCAGGACAAAGCCCTTTCCTTGCAAACTCCAATTACCCCTACCCTGCGCCAACCGATTCCAGCTAGCGCCTGTGAATTTATTAATTTCATCAACACACCTAGTCTTCTGCCATCCTCGACTGCGCTTCTTTTCCCTTGGTAACCATTATGTAACCCCAATGGCCCACTGGTTATCCAACATACGCATTACATCACCCACCCAGCTCCATCTCTTTCTCTTTGTGTTAATTAGAATATCGGATATCCTTGTTTGCTCTTTAATGCACACCACTTTCATCCTGTCTCTTAAGGGTACGCCTAACATTCTTTGTTCCATGGCTTTTTGCGAAGCCCTTAATTTGTTTGCAAGCTTCTTTGTCAGTCTCCAAATTTCTGTCCATATGTCAGCGCCTGTAGATTGCATTAGTTATACACCTTTCTTTGCAATATTTATGGTCAGCTTCAAGCTTAGATCTGAAAATGTTTGCCGAATGCGCTCCAACCCATTTTTATTCTTCAGTATGCTTCTTTCTCATGACCATGATCCCCTGTAAGTAATTGACCTAGGTAAAGGTACTCCTTCACAGACTGTGGAAGCTGACTGGCGATCCTGAACTCTCATTGACTTGCCCAGCTATTGATCATTATCTTTGTCCTCTACCTATTAAGCTTCCAACCCCACTTTTATACTCTCTCTATTAAGGTCCTCAATGATTCGTTCTGAATAAAGACATTACTGTTATATAAAAAGGCGTAGTCGTTACTTGCGTAGCGTGACTCCTTATAAAATTTTTGTTTGAACAAAATGTGGATTAAATACCTTCATTTCCTTCATAAGTTCAAGAACCGAGAGCAGGTACTCGTGAGCTGTTTGCACCATTCAGTTCGCTGGCACTGCGCTTAAAACGATTAGTGTCTTCCAATTATGTGTACATATATTTCACTAATTCTGAACCATGACACCTTCTCCTACACTATAACATATCCACTGCACTTAAGTAATTTTTGCCTCCGTGATGTTTTCTGGGTGTATATTCTTTGCAAAAGATATGCTTCAGTTATAGGTTAGCATTCACGCTTTAGTGACACGAGAGCACGTACGCGCCAACGCACGCGCGCCCAACGCTGAACAAAAACTTTAGGGCAGAAAGTCCGCAATGGGGAATTTTCATGTACTTGAAGCATTTTTTAGAATAGTTACTTTCAAAACCTATACTGTGCTCTTGATACCAAGGCTTCTGAATTTTAGGTTACATAATCAAGTCCAACGAAATAAATGAGCGGTATGACGATGCGCCAGTAAACTCGTTTTTACGACATTCTTATGCTTATAGTCCAAAGTTCGACAAAAACTTGTCAGGCGAGGATGATAAATGGTCAGATAACCCGGCTCTCGCCTAATGCTCAAAAGGACACAATAAGATCTTCTTTTGAGCCTCACGTAAATGCCGGTTTATTTGACCATCTTGTGTTCGGTAAATGAAATAAATGCTGGTGTAGTGCTGATTTTTTCGCATCATCTGCCTGCCGATGCTTTCGCCCTACATTCCTACGAGTTCCCCTTCTGAAGCTTCTCTGTGTTTCTACTGACGCGATTTTCTGGTTGCAAGCGTTTTCCGCGCATTCCTTGCCCACGCAAGCTCACTCCGGTGTCCTAACTGCGCCTTCATAAGAGACCGCATTTCGAGTATGCTTTCTCGTCCTGACGTCTCCGTTGCTCATCATTGAGTAGTTGCTTGGGATTCGTAGTTAGGTTCGTTGTCGTCTTCTTTCCCCAACTGGCTCCGGCGTCGGTAATCATGCCAACGTTCCCGCACTGCCCCTCCCTCCGCGAGGGCGCTGACGGCACTGGCCCACTTCTAGTGGGTGCGGCCATTTCAGTAAGTTATGTCGTGCGCTCCGATGCACAGTTGCCACCATTCTTGATAAACGTATGTCAAAAATGACAAAACGTGTGGCAATTGCGCAATCAGTCTTTCGCCATAAGGTTTCATAAACGTTCAACACTTGCCTAACTATTTCCTTTTTGTTCCCCAAGAGCCCAATAGTACTTACACAGCGGTAGCAGAGCAATAAACAACCTGACGAAGTTCTCAGCTTACGCGTCCATCTTAAGATAATCAAAATGAGTTTATCAAGATAATCAATTTCTTTATATATTCCGCGCATGTCCGCCTGTCCGTGCAAAGAAAGAAAAAAATCACTGCTATTTATTTAGTATAATTACGATATATGCCCCTCTGTGTAATAACGAAAGGACAGTCGTCTGGATTCCAATCTTCATATTTTCCTGCATCACGCTGCTAAATATGTTCACTCTTTTTTCCTAGCCCGCACTTTTAAAAATGCATATTACATATAACACTCGGCATCGGCGTTTCTTGATCAGATCTTTCTTCTCCTGCGATAGTTTACTGGTATCCTGTCTAACGGAGTTACTATTGACTTCTATTGCGCACTCCTTAATGATGCCCATAAGACTGTCGTTCATTGCTTCAACACTAAGTTCCTCTTCCTGAGTTAAAGCCGAATACCTGTTCTGTAGCTTGATCCGGAATTCCTCTATTTTCCCTCTTACCGCTAACTCATTGATCGACTTCTTATGTACTAGGCTCTTCTGTTTCCTCCTCAAGTCTAGGCTAATTCGAGTTCTTACCATTCTGTGGTCACTGCAGTGCACCTTGCCGAGCACGTCCACATCTTGTATGAATGCCAGGGTAAGCGCAGAGCATAAAGCCTATTTCATTTGTAGTCTCGGCATTCGGGCTCATTCACGTCCACTTTCGTCTATACCGCTTGGGGACGAAGGTATTTATTATCCGCGTATTATTCTGTTCTGCAAACTCTACTAATAATTCTCCCCTGCTATTCCTAGAGCCTATGCCATATTCGCCCACTGACTTGTCTCCAGCCCGCTTTTTGCTTACCCTGACATTGAAGTCGCCCATCAGTATAGAGTATTTTGTTTTGACTTTATCCATCGCCGATTCCACGTCTTCATAGAAGCTTTCGACTTCCTGGTCCTCATCACTGGATGTGGGGGCGTAGACCTGCACGGTCTTCAATTTGTACCTCTTATTAAGTTTGACAGCAAGACCTGCCACCCTCTGGTTAATGCCATAAAATTCCTCTAGCTTACCAGCTATATCCTTATTATTCAGGAATCCGACTCCTAGTTCTCGTCTCTCCTCTAAGGCCTGGTTGCACAGGACATGCCGCCTTTTTCGCCCTGTATATGCTTCTTTTGTCCTCCCAACTTCACTGAGCCCTATTATATCCCAATTACTTCCCTCTAGCTCCTCCAATAGCACTGCTAGCCTCGCCTGACTAGATAACGTTCTAGCGTTAAGCGTTGCCAGGTTCACATTACAATGATGGCCTGTGCGGACTTAGGGACTGTTAGCACCCTCTGCTGCGTCACATGTCCGACTATCGCCGTGGTCAGTTGCTTCGCAGCTGCTGTGGACTGAGGGCCGGGGTTTGATCGTTGTATTCATATAAGAGGTTGTGGCCAAGTACTGCACCAAGGTGGTCAATCGTGCTCCGGTGAGCGAGTGTGCTACCAGTTCTGGTCACCGGGATCAGGCCGCGCTCCAGGCCTGTTTATGCAATTTTATCAACAAGTGGATTTTTTTTAGCACGATGGAAAAATTACGCTGCACCGGGATTCGAACCACGGTCGTCTTGCACGCGAGGCGGATGCTGTACGTTTACGCCATCGCTGCACTCATAAATTCATAAATTTCATAAATTGGACTGCTGCTAACGAAGCAATAAAATCAATACTTGATGCATTGTGCCCTCGTATCTGTCAGGTTCATATAACATAATCCAAACACATAAGATACAATAAAATACAGCAAAAAAGAAAAACCTTGCACTAGGTGGTAACTTCAAGAATCACAACACTTCATCGTAGATAACAGCTAACGTTGCTGAGTGATCTTTGTTGCACACTCACGTATCTTTTCTTTTTTTTGGACAGCCATAGCAAAACCAACACATTCCGAAGAGGCGACAATGAACATAAGGCATTTGTTAAGCGTGCTGGCTAGCCCTTATGTTTTTTATAGAAAGAACTAAACCTAAATTTAGGATTCACACCCCTCGTTGTCTCAAAGCGCAACGTACGCTGACATATAGAAACAGGTAGTTAATAAATTTTCTCGCTGTTGGAGTGAAGTTGCTTGAATTGTAGCCTTGCTTCATGTCACCAATTCTGGGAAAGTATCGCGTAAAATATTACGCCTCGCATTATTTGTAATGTACTTGAAAGTAAACCACTCTTCTCCTAATACTCGCAAATAAAAAAACAGAGCAGTGAAGACATGCCTTTACTGGAATGTGGCACGGGGCTTCAAAGCAGTACCGCAGACAGTGTGGCATGCATCATCTATGCAAAACCCGCCGTGGTTGCTCAGTGGCTATGGTGTTGGGCTGCTGAGCACGAGGTCGCGGGATCGAATCCCGACCACGGCGGCCGCATTTCGATGGGGGCGAAATGCGAAAACACCCGTGTGCTTAGATTTAGGTGCACGTTAAAGAACCCCAGGTGGTCAAAATTTCCGGAGTCCTCCACTACGGCGTGCCTCATAATCAGAAAGTGGTTTTGGCACGTAAAACCCCAAATATTATTATTATTATTATCAATGCAAAAAAAAATCCGTATATGAAAAGAAAAAAAACAATCAAATTCTGATATTAGTTTTTCGTGTAGTTACAACGATGCAGAACGGATATATTGTTACGTTAATCGACAGAAAACTAAAATAATGCTTAACAGTCTATAAAGAGAACAGTAATTTACGATAGGTAGCTAGGCCATGGAATTAGTAAGCGAATGCATCTACCTGGGCAGATAGTGATCGCGGATCCGGATCATCAGACTTAAATAATCAGAAGAATGATAAGAATGGGCTGGGGTGCATTTCGCAGGCATTCTCAGATCATGAACAGCAGATTACAATTATCCCTCAAGAGAGAAGTGTGTAACAACTGTGTATTGCCAGTACTCACCTACGGGGCAGAAACCTGGAGGCTTACGAAAGGGTTCTACTTTTTTTTATTCAGCATTCCTTTAGACACATTGAAGGTTTTCGATTGCAAGGCTAAAGGCAGTACATTGTCTGCCTGACTAAGGTCCTGTCACCCATAAACTTTCTCGGTATTCTACACTAGAAGAACTCTGAGTCAGCCACCATGTAGTAGAGGTGAGATGTGACAAGAGGCACAGTGTAGCAGGAGCAGGCAGCAGAAGTGAGAACATTTGGGAAGCATGCATCAGCCATCGTATAGTATGCCAGCTCACTCCAATGGCTGTGTACCAGGGAGCTTCGATTCAGTCGTGCTGTTATCAATTCCCCGGTTGATGATGATGGACTCCATCTTGTCAGAAGTGTGTTTAGAAGTGTGTTTTGGGGCCCTTCAAAGCTGCACAGCCTTAGGCAAGTTCTCTCGTGGGACTTTCGCCACTTCAGCAAGGAGAAGGTAGTGCACAAACTTGGTCTAACTGTTGTGTTCATCGCTGCCGCTCCATTCTTATGCGCCCAAATGATTTCTATGAGGTTGTCGCACTGATATGGAGGGAGCCTGAGGACAACATAGCCAGCGCCTTCAGCAGGCGCATCAACCCGGCACTTGAGAAATTTAGTGGCAACGCTGTCAAACAGCTGCTTCTTAGTCGTGACGCCATGACACTTGACAACTTTGGAGGCCACGCAGTCTTCGGTCTCTGTCTTCCGGAGTGACAGCGTCGGGATTTCCTCCACGCGCCTAGAGTGGTAGGACGCATTGTCGAGGAAAATCACGCTTTGCGAAGGCAGCCTGTAGACCACCGAGCTGAACCATATCTCGAGACGGTTGCGGTTCATTTACTCGTGGTAGTCAGCTGCTTTTTTTTCTCAATGAACACATCCAGGCAACCATCAACAAAATCGTCTTCGCTGCCTACATCAGTCACGATCAGCCACTGTCCTTTTCTAGCCCCGTTGTAACCCAGGCAAGTACGCATCGCGTGTCGAGATGATTCTCGTATCAGCCCAGACGGTGCACACTGTGTGGATAGCAGTGACCCACGTTTCACGAATATGAAATATATTGCGCCCTTCTTCCCTGTACTGAGCAAGTTCGTAAGGATACTTGTGCTTCATCCGCGACAAAACTTCGCGCTCGATGAGAAAGTAGTTCCTCCTACGTTTCTCGCTCTTGAAGCTGACGTCGAGAAGGAGGTGGCTGATGGTCCACGGCTGAACTTCGGCAGACCATCAGATTCGCGGATTCTAATTGTGCGGCGATCTTCTACGTTGTTGCGATCTCGTTGTATCGGATAAAGTAGTGAGCGGTCTCTCTTAGTGCAGTCAGTGCGAAGCGGTCGTATGTAGGCGCCTCTTACAGCGTTCACCTGTAGGCTGCTTCCGTGAAAACCTCCGTACCCCTGCGTCCAGGTGTTTTGGCAGTGCGCCTTAAATCAAGAACTTTGCGTAACCTCACACTGGTTAGTTGGCTCACCCACTCGTAGACCTACGTGACCGCAACATTCGGTTGCCTTCTATCGTACCTTCACATTCAGCAAGAGTTGCTGAGTGCCAATGCACAGGGCATTCCCACTGCTGTTTCTTCTGAACTGTCTCGGTGTCGTCGGAGTAGCCTGACGCACCTGTGGCGTGTCGGATGACAGCATAGTGGATGAAGGCGAGCATGATGAAGCAGGAACGGCAGGTGCATAATAGTGCTCAGCGAAAAATGCTTCCGCAGAAGAGACGTTCATGCTGCAAACCGGGGTATGCCTAAGCTCCGATTCGTTTTGCGCAGATGAATTTTTTAATAACGCCGTAAAGGATAACAATAATTATTGCATATAAACCTTCGTTACAAGACGTAACAGGATTCGCAATCTTGTAAAAAACCGTGACAAATTGTGGATTTTTCTTCTTTGGAAGCTGCGTGGCTCTCACTGAGGTTTTGCGTTCCAAGTGTTTGATTTCTGCTCTTGAAAGAATTCGGCTTTAACCGTTCCACTATATTAGACTGGTGAAAACTTGTGAAATTACGAGGTTATAACTTTGCCGTGAGGTGTTCTGGAGTGATTAAAGAAGCTCTCAGAGAGTCACATACCTCGCAGCGAGCGGTCACACAGCTCAAGCGATCCAGGTACACGGTTTCAACCGAATTCGTCGCCGTCGTCTTCCTCGAAGCAGTGCCTACTGCTCGTTCTTCTCCAGTACAAGCTTAATTTTGTGGTTACCGCCCAATTTAGGCAACCTGGAAAGTTTGAGGTACCACCTATTTGCAGCCTCGCGGAGGAACAGTGGCTGGCGGTTATGAAGGCATGGGCGGGGCTTCACTGCAGACTTAAGTTGTATGCGAATATACAGGGCGTCTCAGCTAACTTGGACCAAGATTTTGAAAAAACCTATCCGTTCTTCAGAACATAAATCGCGTGAAGTTTGTTAGTGCTTATCTAAACTTACAGTACCATTTCCCCTCTTTTTTGACTAATTAGGCGAGATAACTTAAGTACCTTTTTAAATATAGCTTGAAAGGTTCAGGCGTCAATAGGAAAGTTGTGGAGCTCCACAAATATTTCCCAACCCAGGCACTTCCAACGAGATAGGCTTAGCCTGGTCGTTTTTATTCGAAAAAAAAACGAAAGCCCGCGCAGTTTAAAAAATACCACATGACAGCACGCTCTGTGCACCCGAATTCGCAACGATTACAGCGCTCTCAAGCGTGCTTTGTAAAAACCATCGCTCGCATCCCGCCTTTCGTGCTGCTCACGACAGAGCTTCGCGTTGTGCTTGGTTCCGAGATAAATTCCAGTGAGTTCGGGCGGCAGTTGAAATACAGCGCGGCTCCCGTTTCTTCTGCGATAATTGCACTCTCACGCTAGCAGAATGCATGCCTAGGAAAAATGACAAGCTCATGAGTTCGAATTTGGGAGCGAGACCCCAACAAGCAAACACGCATTATAACAAGCTTGATAACGTCGTGTGAATTACGCTGGCTGTCACAAAAGGAAGAATTGTAAACTGACATCGAAGCCTGCTTTTTAGCTTTCTGTCCATTCCTTGTCGGCAAAGAAGTTGTAAAGTGATATTACTTGCCTGCCATTCCCACGTCGTGGAAGAGTTTCACACAGATGACTCTTCTCATGGATAACGCTTGAAGAGATTTATTCGCTTTGATGTCTGCCTAAAGAATCTGTTCAAACAAGTCGCCCACTGCCATATTGCAGTACTGGCACCTTTTCAGCACGCCCGATGTAGCTTTTTTGATGACGCAAGACAGTAGCTCGCTGCATGCCTCAGCCATGTCTGCCTTTAGCGCTTCTGGTGTAGCTGCAGGTTTGCGATACACTCGGTCTTTCACATGTCCCTACAAGAAGAAGTCAAGAGGTGTCAAGTCCAGTGACCTTGCAGGCCATGAAACTGGTCCATGCCGCCCGACACACTGGCGTGTCGAGGCTTCATCAAGCCAGGCTCCGGCAAAGGCTGCTACTGGGAGCTGGTGCACTGTCGTGCTCATACCAAGTTCACTTTAAAAATGCAAGAGGAAGATCGTAGCAAAAATCTTTGACTGGACCTTCTAAGATGTTCAGGTACCGCTGAGCCGTGAGCATGTGGTAAAAAAATATGGGGCCAGTTATTCTTCCGTCAAAGATACCGCGCCAGAAACTGAATTACCATTGGTACTGTTGTCTGGTCTGCGCCACACAATGCGGGTTCCTATTGATCCGGTAATGCGCATTATGGATGTTGACTTGAGAATTTTTGGAAACGTTTGCCTCGTCGGTCCAGAGCACTTTGTCAACATAATAAGCTATTTCATCACTGTTAACAAGGATCCCATTTGAGAAATCAAGCCGCCATTTAATGGCTCTCTGTTGCAGCTTTTGATGCATTTGGAGGTAATACGGATGCATTTCAGCCTTCCTAAGAATTCTTGACATTGAAGACTTTGAAATGCCGATCTCACCACTCAAAAATTATATTAAATTATGGGGTTTTACGTGCCAAAACCACTTTCTGGTTATGAGGCACGCCGTAATGGAGGACTCCGGAAATTCCTACCACCTGGGGTTCTTTAACGTGCACCGAAATCTAAGTACACGGGTGTTTGCGCATTTCGCTCCCATCAAAATGCAGCCGCCGTGGCCGGGATTTCATCCCGCGACCTCGTGCTGAGCAGCCGAACACCATAGCCACTGAGAAAACACGATGGGTTACCTCACCACTCACGTCACGCACGCTGGAATGAGGGTTTGAAGTCATGAAAGCCAAAATGCCTCCGTCAGCCTCTTCACTGATGGTCCCCTCTTTGCCGCGTCTGCGTGAAGCTACCTGTTTCAGCGTCAAGTAACTCCTCTTAATTGTGTTCGCGCTTGGTCTTCCTCCACATTGCCAATTTCAGTGTACTTTGGCAGCTTTCCTCTTGTCGCCCTGTGCCGCTCCCAAGGCTGAGACCATGTTCGCCGTTTGCTCATAGAGTAATATTGTAAACCTAAAGAGCAGAAACTCCCATAGGCGCCTGCAGCCGACTTCGGCTCTCAGCGCACCTAGCGAAATCGGCGAAACGCACCAGCCTTGAAGATGGTCCCGCACGCTGCCGAATCTCGGAGGCTCGAATTTCAGTTTCGTTTTTGTATATTTTTTGTGACCCATACCTTTGCTTAAATCGCCTGATATTATGCAGGCGCTTGTGCCGCTGTTTATATGTTGTGACGACCAGCGCGCAAAGGTGTTTCACTTATGTTAGTTGCATTTAAATTCATATTTGCTACTTCAAGCTGTAACTTAGTGCAACCATCATGCCAACTGTTGAAGAAGTAGAACTCTATCGCTTATGGTATTGCACGTCTAGTACCTAACGCCAAAAGGTGTATTGTATATAAATGTGCCGTGTTCCTTAAATATAAGTGAACTTGCTGCACAGTCAAGAACACTAAAATAGCAGACAACAATTTATTGCAGCAAGATTGTAAGAGGCATGCATGAAAACGGGAAGAAACTGCGAAATGCAAGTAATACGGGTGTGACACGGTGCACTTTTAAACGCAATCAAGCCCAATACGATTTGAATTTCTCAGTCACGATTGGTCCTTCTGCGCAAGCTGCGTGATGGCGCCAATATTGGTCTCGAATTTCAATCGGGATCGGACTTGTTCGTGATCAAAAGCGGTCGTGTGACACCGGTATAATGGAGAATTGTCTGAAATTAATGGCGTCATGGCAATACCTTTGCGCAAGCAAAACACATAGAAGACGTGTTGCAACTATCCAGATAATGCAAACGGAAACTGCACATACACGACAGCAAATAATTTGCTTAAAATGGCATTGTTTTAGCACGGAAAAAAATATGACGTTTTTTTCTTGTACTTTCTTGAATGGTAGCGTGCCGAAATAAAATGGCTGCAAGAATAATTTAGTACGTACCAACATCTTCATCTCGAATATGTAAGCCAGTGTGTCCGTCATTAAAGAGCTGCAATTAAGCACTTTGTGTTGGTGGTCTTCGCCTGCTGTCTTCGAAGCCTTGCAATCGTCTTCTGATACTTGGAACTTTGCCCTTGAGTATGCATGATGTCCGTTGGCTGTGCAGTGTATTTTGAGGAAATTGTGGAGATTCCTGCAATACGTAGAATGACAGACAGAAGGTAGGAAATACTGGAGGCTTCAAAGCTATCGAACGTAGACGCTACGTTCCTTCGTATAAGCAATATTAGAGCCTGCAAAGCTTTACAATGGAGATGCTGCGTTCGTTCATGCAGTGCGTTTATTATTTTATTTTTTTGTTAAGTAAGCACTGTTATAAAAGCTAAAAAACAAGGAACTTTCCACGGTAACGACTCTATACACAATTAAAACATGAAAACACGTATTTTCAGCTCAATGCAGAACAGCTAACAACGCTCGAGCGCATTATTGCCATACTGCAAATATTGCACGTGTACCGCTTTAGAAGTAACTACATTTCTTTTGCAGAAGTAGAGCACCATACTTTTTCAGCAATCGCCGCTCGTATCCTAAACTCTCTGCCCTGAACGGCATGTGTTCATAGGCCACATTTCTTAACGTACCATTTTATTTTCTAACTTCATCATTGTATCGAACGTGCATCGCAGCTCGGACGCTGCCGCATCGTTGTTATCGCTAGCATCACCGCTCATTGCTGCGCATAAAAACAAGAACACGAAATGAAAGTCAGCGTAGCAAATGGGTAGCAGCTGTTCATGGCTGCGAGGCCGCCGTCACTCGTTCATGCGGCTAGCAGTGACATAACGAAATGCGAAGAGAATAAATCGTTAACAATGCGCAAAAGAACTTGCTGTGGCCTTACCATGAAACAGCGACGAAGCAGACGCTGGCAGAAGAACCCAGCAACGATGCTCAGAAGCATTTTACAGAAAGAGCCCGGCGGAGCGGTTTGGCAAGGCTTCGCACATGTTGGGTCGTGCTCAGTGATCGTGTCGCCTGTCAACCTGCTAGCCGCAGCCGCAGCCACAGCCGTATTGTTCTTGATAGGCTCTGCCACCTAGCGGAATCAGCGAAGCTCCATAGCTCGGCCGCGAAACGGCTCGAGTGTCCGCTCTTGTCCTTTACTATGTTACTCTGGTTTTCTCGCTTGAGTACGGCATGCTTTAGGCACTGCAAACGCATTCTTCGAAACGGTTCCGCGGCGCGACAGTAATAGACAGTCGAGCTCACATGCATTTAGCCGCTGGCACAGCTTGGAAAAAAAGCGGCCTCGTAACAAACGATGCTTATTCTTGCGCAGTCGTGCAGGTTACAGATTTATGATGTATGTTTTGTGTACATTTTGTATTCGGACTTGAGGCTGACTCCAACCAAATAACTGAATTTTATTAGCCCGACGTTTCGGAGCCCATTCGGCTCCTTCTTCAGGGGGTTGTTCTTCGGGGGGTGGCGGTGTGCCACTTTTAAAGCGTCTTTTGCAAAGACGCTTTGCAAAAGACGCTTTAAAAGTGGCACACCGCCACCCCCCGAAGAACAACCCCCTGAAGAAGGAGCCGAATGGGCTCCGAAACGTCGGGCTAATAAAATTCAGTTATTTGGTTGGAGTCAGTCTCAAGTCCTAACCAATTTCCCAACCAGACAGGCAATTCTGTCGAAATGTTTAGCTTCATTTTGTATTCGGTATTGACTTGAGTGCTGGAAAAAAAAACTACTTTTCTCGGCATATCTGGATAAACGGCTGATGACGGCGCGTTCTTCGGCGACAGGCTCGAGCGGCTGCTGACGAAGCGCCTTCTCAGAGCGCCGCCGCCAGCCGCTGCCGGTAATGTCAGAAGCGAGCAAAGGTTGAAGTCTTTTCTCGTAAGTGAAGGGAATGAGCGGTACGCTAAGTCTATCTCGTTGGAAGTACCTCGGTTGGGCAATATTTGTGAAGTTCCACAACTTTCTTACTGATGCTTGAACGCTTAAAGTTATATTTAAAAGTTTAATTAATTTATCTCAGCTAATTACTCAAACACAGTTGAGCAAGAAAATGGTACTGTAAGTTTAGGTAAACGCTAATAACATCCACGCGATTTCTGTTCTGCAGAAGGCTTAGGATTTTTCAAAATCTTGTTCCAAGTTAGCTGGGACACCCTGTTTATTTGTGCATGTTCTAAGAATGTTGGTTGTTCACCTTCCCACCGCATTTTATTTTGTGGAAGCTGCTCATGCGTCGCATGTTTTTGTCAATTACGAACGGCAGCTTCGATGGATCCAAAATCGGAACCAATAATTGTGCGTAGTGTGAAGCTTCCACATGCTACTGCGATAGGTTACAAGTGAAGCGCTAAGGCCTTGCCACAAAAGGCATACAGGAGATCTTAAGGCCACGCACAAGCAATAAATTGGTTATCGGCAGCTGGAAACCCTACAAGGAAGTTTGATATTTGATTGTGAGGCGTCGCTTCTCTACACAAGGCACGAACCCTTGCTTATACAGAATACTGTCGTCATTTATGTCTCCCAAAAAAAAAAAGAATTCAAATGGCATTCTTGAACATATAAAAGCAACCTTTTAGACGACCGACATGGGCAGTCTGTGAGGGTATTATAGGCCACTGCGAGCTCATAGTCTTGCGACAAGTCAACTTGAGTACTCGGTAAGTAACTTCACTTTCTGCTCATGCCATCATATGTACCCCGCGAAGTACGAAAATGGCAGCCATGGTGAACGTGGTCTCAACGAACTTCGTTTATCAAGCGCATTCCTATACTTCGGCTCAGGTCCTGAGGGCCGCAAAATATGTTAAGCAGTTTTACAGTAAAGATGCCAGTGGGAGTTCCAGACGAATCTAGTGTGGAGGTGATGAAGCCGGCCTGCGGCGCGCATGTTGTTCTGTATCAAATCTCGAAGAACAGCCAGCAACTGAGCCACCATGTTGCATGTGAATTATTTTGAAACGTATTGGTCGAGACATCCAAAATAAAACTTCTTTTGCGTATGTTTCACTTTAATAGACAACCTCATCGCGTGGTTTGTATTACTTCAGATTAGTATTTTACTGTCCCTCGTCGCATTCCATCGGGTACACGTGGTTGACCAGCGAGGAGGAGCCCTATTTGAGATTGTGCGAGCATTACACCGGAAATTGTTAGCTTAAATAATTTGTAGTAACTGTTAGTTACGAATACTCTGGCGTCGTATAGTAAATTCCTGGGCATTTATTGGAAAGAGATCCCAGTGCCAGCGATAGCAAGATTTACCGTTGTGATTGACCTCGTCGGGCGATGCTGTAACTACAGACCGTTTTATCGACAGCGCCGGACATTTCACGATCACAGTGCAGTCTGTTGTCCGACGCCATGGTGGTACGTTGAATTCCGCTGAAGGGCGCAAAGCGAATAAACTGTTGATGACTAATGGGAATCGTTCACGTTTTCCTTAAAGGTCTCAGCACGTTTTTTTTAATTAGGAATATTCTTAGTGTGCCGTTAGCAAGATTTCAGTAGAGCCGCAACATCGAGTGGCTATGTGCCCAGAGGCACTGCCCCAGCTCTCTCCGCTATCGAAATAGCAGGTGAGTCAATTCTGAACATTGTCGGTACGTAACCGATGAGTAGTGCGTTATTATTTTATTTCTAGCATTGTACACTAGTAATTTATAATTCAGGCTATAACAATTGGAGCTGCCTCCGTGTGCCATGACGTGTGGCTCATCAGCGTGCATCCCAATCCAAGTAGCTAGCTGAGCTCCGAAAAAAAAACACATTTGGTAGCTTTCATGCTCCTATAACTTTTGCGCTACTATTTTTAAGCATTGTTGACCTGGCATCCGTGCATCAAGCTTCACAAAATAAAAAAAATGTAACCTCGACCGGCAGGGTATTTATCATAGAATACCTGATAAACGGACCTTGTTAACGTGGCCGCGAATACGCCATGACCAACCAGATGCATTTGACGCCTTCGAAGAATTGCGCACTTCTACAGTGATGCAATTGCAAGGGCACCTCGCCAACTCGAGAGAGATGAAAAACGAACTACGCTCTGCAAGAGCAACCATAACTTCTGAAGTAATACAATGTGCTATGTGTTACGTGCGTATAGGCGGCGTCTGCCAGGGAACTTGCAGGCGAGTTTTAAAAATACGGCAGAGCCCATGTGAAATAGGGGCGCCGGGCACATGATGGGCATGGCTTTGGTTAGAGAACGAAAAAGAATTCACGTTCATTTTCTTCATGTGCATGTACTGTTTCAATAATACATCTCTTGCTAACTTCAACACACGTGTTCGTCACTAAGCATGATTATCTTAGAACACATTTGAACCTTAGAACATCTATGTCTGTGCACGAATAGATTGACTTAGTCCACTCCAAACAGCTGAGCATTTAGAATATGCGCATTTCATTCCTATCGCAATTTGACCACATGGGCACATTTCTTCGCGGCGCGCTCACTGAAAACGAAACCTTCCGTCGATACATGCAACGAAGATGACGGCGTTAACTTTTACCCATTTATGCTGACAAACCAACGGCGCATTGTCCTCTACCGCGGTGGCAGAGTTCACGGTGTCGCCGCGGTTGAAGGGGCGCTTCACATTCACTTTGAAAGTTATTTTTATAGACGAATACGGCACAGGTGGTAACCTGTTGACCTTTAGTATCTGGCATCTTAGGAATAACACAGGGGACACGTTAGAATAATATTATTTCGCAATCACACCGCTAGCATTCCAAGCGGCTACAGGGTCAATGCTGCCAACCCCGAAAATCAGTTTTCCCCTGATTCACAATAAGCATTTTTTCTAGATTTCTATAGAGATTTCCAAAATATGGTTGCTGAATTTGACAACGTAATTTTTACTGAAAAAATTTCCTATCAGAAACGCAAATTCACTACAAATATTGTAGCATAAACTTATTTTATCATTACGTGTAAATTAAACTAATTTTAACCGCGTTTCGAAATATTCAAGTAATGAAGTCACGGGATTATAACTGAAATCATGCTGCAGTGCAAGTTGTTATGCCAACAATGCAGTCTCTTGCTGGAAGCCATATTCTCAGAAAAAGACGAAAGCGCGTATGGGTTTTGTCCTTCTTCATAGTTGTTCTGCAGCAAGACCGAAGTGCCAAGATTACAACGAACCTTACTGGAATTGTAAAGAACATCGGCAGCGGACCTCTTAAGGCACGTAAGAGTACCCCAATAATGCGCCGCTTAACAAAACACGTGTCAAAGTTGTGAAATCTTTTGTAATGCCATGTGCGGACATAGCGCCACCATACTTACGCACTTACGCGTCACTTCCAGCGAAACACCAAGCTACGCGGCCAATTACTCTCGTTCCTGCAAAGCTCAAGCACAAGACAACTGGGACTGTGTCCACGGTTGCGCTGCACATGGGCAGCTCCCTGTTAATCTTAGCATACGCGTGCATAGTTTGCTACTTAGCGGCATGCAGGACGGCTGGGTCGCACTCGGCGATGGCTATATGTGTCCGGTTACGCCCAGATTCGCCCTTGTTGCATTGTTTGGTGTCCCACCTTACATGGCTTTGAAGGTTTCAAATAAATATATTATTCAGAGTGCACGGACTTCTATAACCCCCTTGTAGCGGTACGATTGGCAAAATCGCCGCACCAGTACTTTGTTACATGATTTAGGGCAACCACGCACGGTTGTTTACTGGGCGAGATGTATCCACAGCAGTGGGGTGCGATCAAAAGTAATAGTTAGAATGCGAACGTAGAGTGCGAATGTAACTTGGAGGCGACTGAAGTCAAAACGCGTAACCGTGCCAGAAGTTTTACTGTTTAAATATCTTTGCGCGAAATTTCTTTAGATTAGGACACATCTGTCCATTTCCCTAAACAATGCGTAAAATCTCTAGATCCAGGGAAATTTCCCTACAGTTAGCAGCACTGCACTGGGACAAACGGCAATCCACACATATCAGTACGAGCAGGAGAGTGGTATGGCGTGCTGGATCGAGGCTACGTTCCTCGTCGCCTCTAAATTGGTCTAGCCGCGGGTGCTACTATACGAGGGTGCGACATGTCCTGATGCCCTCAAATTTGTGGCACCCTTGAACGCTTTAACACGCTATGCAGTGCCACTCCGCTGCCCGTAAAGGAAGGTGCTGGTAAAAGTTCGTCACATTCAAAGTGTATGCATTGCCATTCTCTTAAACTTTTTAAAGAGAGAGAAGAAATAAAAGGAATGCGCTGTAAATTTTATTTATTGTGACTTTTGTTTGTACGCTCCGATAGTCAAAAATTAAGAGGAACATGTCCATCAAGAAAGTAAGACCTGCTTTGAGCACATTGACAGTTGAATAGTGAAAAATCCGCCTCCATTTCATCTTGTGAAAATGGACATAACCCGCTTTTTCTGGACGCGTACCAACTAGCGCCCCAAGAGGCCACTGCACGAAGCTAGCCCATTTTCAGTGGAACGAGCGGGTTTTTCGCGAATGACAAAAGCTGCAGGTCGATTATTGAAAAAGGCATGTGACAGACATGTTCTGGAAGACTATCCACACGAGCCAACTGCAGTGATCACGCTGTGACAAGCAAGAATTTTGTTCCCAGAGAGGTTAAAGATTCAGCAATGGAAGCCTATGGAAACGACGAAAATTTGTGCTCGATTTTTGAGATAAAAACGAAGATAGGTAAGACGAAGATAGGTCCTCCTATCAAAACGTTGGCCAGCCTTTCTGAGGCACCTTATCCATCTTTATAACCTTTATACCAGAGTGTGCTATTCCATCTGCTAGCCCTTTTCTTCTTTTTGAAATCTGAGGGTGAGCCGGAGCGTGTGGCACGCTAACTTGAAATTTGTGGACTGGCCAATTCAAATTTGGGGATGGCCACGTTTCACTCTGCGGATTGGCCAACTGAAATTCGGAGGTGGGCTAACCTGAAAGATTGGTGTGGGCCAACTTGAGATTTTGAAGCGGCCCAAGATCCAATTGAACGCTGCTGAGCGGCCTGAGAGTTATAAACACCTCGTTGGTAAGCGAGCGCGTTGAGATGCATGACACGTTTTCGTTAGGCCGTCGCAGGCACAGTCAGAACGCAGGCAGCAGCTTGCGTGCACAAGACGCGCACATAGCACAGACTTGCGAGCGCGACAGCCAGGCTGACGCAGCCAGGGCTACAAGGCGATGCACTCTCCTAGAGTGCCTCGATGTTCTCCTTGCCCACCGCTCCATATAGACTTAAGACAACCGGTGCGTCTACTACGGCGTTAGGCTATTGGTTGGGCACGCTAATGGTGGATACACACGAGCGCCGTCAACGCGTCGCTAAGGCGTTTACCAAAGGCTTCTACTGCGGTGTCCGCCATTCGCGCGCCCAACGCCGTAGAAGATGCCGCGGTTCTCTCCACTTTGTACGAAATCATAGCTTTCTCTATGATGAAGTTGCGAGCGAGGAGGATATCCAGGCAGCCTACACTTTTCCCTCGCGCAACGTCTCACGCGGCATTGCGGAAGGCGGCGTTCCGCTTCTACTGCAGAATTAAGCGTCATTTACTTCTTTAGAACACTATCATCATCCCTTTTGACCGCTCGTGCCCGGTATTCCAGCTCAATTAGTACGCTTGCATTACAATGCCGGACAAAGAGAGAAAAGTTGACTATTCTCTACTAAAGCCGAAGCAATATTTCCCACCGGAAAGCCGTTGGTAGACGCGCATACGCTAGGAAAAGCGAGTAAACAAAAGTGTGCATAAACGAAGTCACAGACGAGCCAAGCAATGCTGATGCAGAAGTAGATAATTCTGAAAATTTATGTTGCTTTCTGCTCTGCTTGGTTTCTATCCCTAGTTTCATCCTTTGTCCGGCTCTCGTGTTTTGGCTATTTTATGTACAGAAATATTTTATCACATGCGTTGGTATTGCTGTTTCTGAAAACAACATATGTGTGCCGTCAATCAAACAAATCTGTTTCACTAAACAATCAGCATATCCGAAATAAACAAAATTAGCCTGTTCGGATGGAAATTCTTCAAACGGCAAATGCAGCTAGAAATATTGAGTTCAGAGCCGTTAACCGGCATTCTCGTTAAATCATGGCGCGTATAGGCCATTTGAATCACGTCAGAAAAAGCTACAGAAATTTTGAGAGTCGTCTACTAATGGGTAACCATTGTTTGGCTCGGCTTTCACTTGGTATTTCCTTAGTTTTGTTTCCTTGGTATTCCTAGCTTGTGCGCGTGATGTGCAATTGACTATGGTGCTGTATATCTCTTCAACGCAAATTGAGCGCTGAGAACACACAGTGTGCACAATGCTGGGAGCCGCCGACGCACCTAGACTCTGGCCTCAACGCAGATCGCTCTCAAGAAACGGCCGTGCGACCGCGCACAGCCGGCACATACGCCGTTACAGCCGGAGTAGAACACCACCCCCTCCGTCCTCTTCCACCGCTGCCTCGACCATTCCGGACTTCGCGCGCGATGGAAGGCGGTGTGCTTCCTTCTCACTCTCCTTCCTGTCGCGCAGGCGAGATTGAACCTCGATCCTAGGCTCCCTTCGTACGCTTTCACTCGCGCATACAGCGTACGGTGCGTAGCTACGGTGTTATCGCCCTTGGACTTTATACGAAACATCATGATGCCCGAGACAGCAGAAATTCGCGTCGAGTGCCCATGTAATTGCTATCGCAATAAATAAAACAAATTAAATGAACGCAGAAAAGCTCTAGCCCCACAGTGCCCACATACCCTCGCTGCTCCCTGAAACTCAGTTGCGCGAAAACAGGCCCCCCTTTTATTCGGAGCATTAGCATAGCACTCGGACCATCAACCAGTGACCGTAGCCAAACATGAAAGCTGGCGAAAATGGCAAATAAAACTATTGGTATTAAGACACCTGGTATTTATCTTGTCAAGAAGCTTATGCTCATCTAATGGAGTAAAGGGAAACCAAACGTTATGCAAAATTCACGAGCTAACGCAGTTGTCGCTGCATTATAATGAGGTGTGGCAGAAGTAAGTATGCGCGTAGCGCTCCTTATAACTAGCAAATTTTTTAAAGCACGCTACGAATAGCGTACAAACAATGACAGAAGTACGAGAACACGCCACAGGGATTATGGTAATTCTGGTTTGATTGTGACCTGTACATAGCCCGCTATAGAAGTTGAAGCGACTTGGCTTTTTAGCAGCGCCCGAGGTAGTCCTCAGCAACAATAGGCAGCCAATGGAGTCAACGGCATCAACAAAATAATATTTGATGCGCTGCCTGCAAGATATATTGAACTGCATCACACGCAGAAATCACCAGCAACACTTTACAAAGGCCAGCTGTCGCTGCAACCCGCACTATGTGCCCGCCAAAACACCTTGGTCCACCAAAGACCAGTCCAGCCATTGGCGGCGGCTGCGTATGGCGCGGGTGAGCGTGGCCACGTGGTTCCTACCTTGGAAGCGATTTGCGATGGGGACAGAGTGTGCCAAGGGCTGAAATTTTCATGCGCGTTGTTTGCGTACAAGCGAGATGCAGCGCAATGATCAATTAGCTCGCTGATGCTGGCGCGCTTCCTCACGTCACGTTTTGACTGCGAGTTTCGGCTGTCATCGAGTGAGACGCATTCGTTTGCCTGTGGACGCGGGACACCATACTTGTTAATTTCCCTAGGAAGTGAATGTTTAGAGGTTTATACGGCCGATAAAACTACTATCTTGGTGTAGATCTCTAATCATTTGCTATGCCAATCGAGGCTTCGCGTTTCGGGCGAAACTGCGGCTTCTTGCCTTCAATGACGGGTTTGATGGTTTTTTACCTAGCTGCTTGCGTGTTCAATGCATACACGTACCTTTTATTCACTGCATTGTCTATGGTGCCGCAGCTGTAGACGCTAATGTCGGCAGCTATTTCAACATGATTGACACGGTGCACTTTCTTTTTAAACGCTAGGTATAGAGCTCGGTTATACAATATGGAAACAGCAAGCACTTTCTGCGAAAAAAGAACACGTGTTTGCACGTGGAATACATACTGTTAGAACACAATATGATTGAGAAAAGGACATATCGCAATTGATACGACTTCCTTTCACAGGTTTTATTCAGGCCATGAAAACTGCCATCTACGCCGCTGCGATAAGTTTCGCAGTTTTGGTGGCTTCCGGTAAGTCCCACTATGATCCATGACAGTTGCTTTTTTCTGGATTACAATGATCTCTCTCTCTTTCTTTATATATATATATATATATATATATATATATATATATATATATATATATATATATATATATATTTGTATATATATATATTTGTATATATAGGACACGGCGCCGCGGTAGCCGACTTGGTTACACCATCGTACGCATACTACAAAGACGTAAGATCGTTCCCCACCTGCGGAAAGTTGTTTTGAAACAAGGCTTTCATTGCCTCTTCCTTCGACGTTTCCACTATGGCTGCTGCTACTGTGGGCTGCTGTGGCTGCTGCGGCTGCTGCTGTCGCGCACACCGCGTTGAGGAGTGGTTCAGAGCATGTATGTAGATGACAGGCGTGAGCAAAAGAGGAAAGGCGACGGGAGAAACTCATTTTCACCTCACCGCGTTGAATGTACACAATACTCTCTGGAGCTCCGTGGCCGTGGTCACATTAGCCGCTTGACAGGCGTAATTATCGGCGACTCCCATCAGAAGCATTGCAGAAACTGCAGCGTTTCCCTTTCTGCTAACGTGTGAGTTCAAAGGGGATGCAGGTAGAACTGTTGAGAGGAGAAGAGGAGCAGAGGAAGAGGGAGAAGAAGAGACAACGGTTGCGGGGACAAAGAATAAGCTTAATTTGAAGGTACAGTACAGTACGTTGCTTCTATTTCTGAGAAATAAACGTCATGGAAATATGCCAAGCGGGAAACTTCCGCAGGGCGCGCAGAAGCAGAGCCGCATTAATTAAAGCGAACCGCCGGGTCCAGGAGCCACTACGGAAGCGGTCGACCACCAAGTCAACACTTCTGTGGCAGCCGCGTTAGCTTTGCGGCTCTGGTATTGCTAGACGTCGTGGATTTGATCCCGACCGCGACAGCCGCATTTTGACGGGGGCGAAATAGAAAGCGCACGTTGGCTTCTATTTCGTCTTAATATATATATATATATATATATATATATATATATATATATACATATATATACGCAAACTAAATGCCGGTTCGTTGTCAAAGGTGTCTAATGTGACTTGAGCCAAACATTAGTTACAGAAAATTAAATGCCACCTAGCTGGAAAGCGCCAAAGTGCTGTCATTTGCCGTCGCTTGGAAATACTCAGATTACCTTTCATTGCGCCTACTTAGATAATCAGTGAAAATTATTTATCAACAGAAATTTGATAATTAGATTAACGGTGTCCATGAAAAAACTGTACAGCAGCATGAAAAACTCCCGCTACCACTTTCCTTTGCTCAGTACGTGCAATATAAACGTTATATATATATATATAAATGAATGCAAAAACCGCAGCATACGAACGTGACAAGGAACAAAAAACATCAGTTGAACATATCAGGAAGTATGGAAATCAAAAAACGAAACAACACACAAAAGAACTTCTTCAGGTTAGTACACGTATTGTGAAGATACTGAAATTCGCATTCTAACAGAGAAAAAGATGAATGGCTAACACAAGTGTCTCCTAATCTTTTGATGTGTAATGCCTCGATTATTTCCCGTGTCGTTTGGCATTTGTGTCTGGAAAGAATTTTTGTGTCTTCAAAGAAAGGCTTACAACCACAACTAAAACAATGTGACGCTCGATGTGATGCATTAGGGTTGTTTAGTGAATGTTTCTCTTCTTTTAGTCTAGTATTAGTGCACCTACCACTCTGTCGAATGTAAGTTTTCCCGCACTTGAGTGGAATCTGATAAACTATACCAGTGTTACAAGGCACTAAAGGGGACACATGTCTAACGCCGCAATCATCTTTTATTTTTTTGCCACCCTGTTCAAGTTTCCTATTTATCATAGGGCACATGTTAGACTATTTTCGGGAGGCCTAGAAAACTATTGACGTCTTATATATTGGCCACGTTCCGTAAACTATGGGATAATCTATGTACATAGGGTACCACGGCAAACCTTTTTTCCTTTTTCTGTTTTTCTTGTTTCTTACCGGGGCTTTTTACACATTTTAAATTTTTTCGCAGGTTAGTGATAATAAATGCACAGGATAACTAGCCTTTCGAAACCTTTCTAGCTGTTGCGAAAAACTTTGTGGCATATTGTGTGGACATGACTTAGTAATGGCAGACCTAAGAATTGAATGAGCTATCCCCTGTTTATTTCCTGTCTCTGTGCGTGTCACTTCGCGCTACAATCCAAGA
Source organism: Dermacentor variabilis (assembly GCF_050947875.1). Taxonomy (NCBI): domain Eukaryota; kingdom Metazoa; phylum Arthropoda; class Arachnida; order Ixodida; family Ixodidae; genus Dermacentor; species Dermacentor variabilis. The sequence continues at coordinate 125,796,693 of NC_134570.1, forward strand.
TGATGTTACCGCACCAACTCGCCCACCTTTCTATCCGTGCGCATTAAATAACAAATACTGATTATTTAATTAGGCGGAATGAAAAAAAATAATAAGTGTATCTGCAAATTACAGCACAGAACATTAGCTTGGTTCTGTCCATCAATGTGGCATTTGCGTAATTTTAATGTATGGTTGAAGTTACGTGGGGCACCCTTTATGTAACTCGCCGAGGATTTTTACTCGCCATGATGTTGGGCTGCGAAGCACAAAACCGCGGGATCGAATCTCGGCCATGGCGGCCGCAGTTCGATGGGGGCGAAATTCGAAAACAACCCTTCTACATAGATTAAGTTAACAGCACGTTTAGTAACCGCAGGTGGTCTAAGCTTCCGGAGTCCTCCACTACGGCGTGCCTCATTATCAGAAAGTTGTTTTGGCACGTGAACCCGGATAATTGATTTTAACTTTATTTTAACCCTCCATGCACCAGGCATGATATAAAAGGACATTGAAAATTGGTGAGGCACGGGTGGCACATTGTCAGGTACACCGGCACTCGGCTAAGGTCCAAAATAAAATAAAACATACAATGACGTTTCGAGACCGCTACGAGTCTCTTCTTCATAATGAAGATGCTCCCAAAAGGGACGATTATTTATGTGTTAGTTGGCGCACAGTGCGCATCTATGTCCCGGCATGATTACCCCGTCTCCAGTTAATCGCGTTTCTAGTCATTTGAATAAGCGAAGATTCCAACAGTATTCTTGAATATAGGCGCTTATTTGTCACGGTTGTGCACGCTTCATCCCCCTCGATTTTGTGGTTAGTAATCACTCATATGATAATCCGCCAAGGCGTTCGAACTTGCATTGCCTTTCCTGACATCGTTCTGGTACAGCTGTTTCCTTCTTTTCACATTCCAGTTTCACCTATGTAGAATGCGTCACAAATTTCGCGCGGAATCTTTTAGATTACACCAGGCAACCTTGATTTTAAACGGGTATTTCAAGCGTACGAGTTTCTGTCTTTGTTTATTGGCACGTGTGCGATTTTTACACGCGTATGTACCAAAAACTCTAGCCAGCGCCTTACAATGAATCTTCGCGCATAGGGGATAGCCGCCCGCTCTCCTTTTTTTCTAGAACACTTGCATAGTTAGCAACTGAATACCACCGTTCTTGAGTCTTCAGCAGTTGTTATGGGTAGTCGTTGTTAGACAGCTCCTTGCTTACCACGGCTATCTCTCGTTTGCCCAGTCCAGTCTCGGAGCAGATGCGCGATGGACGAGAGAAGAGAGAACAGACGGACCAGTTGTTTTTCCAGAAATGATGGCCCAATGGAGGCACCATTGTAAACAGCAATTTAAAATTTATTATTTTAAGAGTTTTGCCAGTGAAACTCTCGTCATACCAGTTTTAAATTTTCTTAAACTGGGACACATGCAACGCTTTGGGGCTACAGTTAAGAGTTAATCGAAGAAATGTGCAAAACAATAATGCCGCCAGCGCGAACATTCAGAAAGTCCAATAGGTGTTTTGATCAGAGGTCTCCCCAGGGTTGCGCTTACTTAAAGGTTGATGGCCGATTGGCCTTACTGTTCTTGGGTGAGACCACAAAAGAGGCAGTGCAGGGTCACATAGGTTGCACATAGCTTGAAGTGAGAAAAGTGCATGACAAAATTAGATTTGAGAAATTATTAGGAAGATGGTTGAAAATTATTGTATTATTGTGTGGGTAAAGAGTATAATATTTGTGCCTCAAAAGCGCTGACACGGAACGCAGGAACCGATCAACAAAGTCGGGAACGAAGTACAGGGTTATAGAAAGTCCACATAGACCAACCGGAGTCATATGAAAGAGAGAGGGGAACTAACGTTACGTTATCTGAAAAGAATGAAAACAAATGTTGATGAATATCTACAATAAGGTAAGAAAGAAAAAACGGGGAAAATCTGCACTATACCACAAAGGGCGGTGCCTTGTTATTTGAGGCAGCAGCTCGCTTCCTGAAGAGAAAAACATAAAAGCGAAATTATTCGCAACATGTTGTGGCATGTGTCTGTTATAGCATATCTCGAGAACCCACTGAACTCCTCGTAATGGAAGGTGAACATGCTGACTCAACCAGGACCGTCGGGAAGTACACATTCCAGAAGCACTGGTGCCTAAAGGATATTTGAGCGTCAAATCGTCAGCAGTCGAGATAAACAGGAAACGTTGATGGTATTCACGAAAAAAAGAAGGGAAGACATGGAGCCAGTTTTCTTAAAGGCATAATTGATAGAAAATAGAAGTTGAAGTACCGAACGAGCAGAAATATTATGAAGTAATTATCAGCAAAATGCTAGGCGGCAATATATGCAATAAAGCGTGATTAGTTTATTAACCTGATCATACCGGTATAAATCATTATGATCTGGACTGGATTGAAATTAAAAGTGAAAAATTTGTAACAAAGCGAGTTCACTGCGAGCAGTGAGGAACATGAGCATCGAAGTCAGAAGGGTGTTGATATATAGAAGATCTGATTAAATACGTTTTACGCAAGCTACAGTTATATTTACTCAATATGGGCAGCACACATTGCCTGCGCCAATGCACTCGCTTTGTCGCTTTTAGAATAGTTCAGCTCTGGCTAATTTTTTTCTGTAGTAATTTCTGGACGAGTCATGAGACCGGTGCCACGTCTTATGTTAATTACATCATCATCATCATCAGCCTGGTTACGCCCACTGCAGGGCAAAGGCCTCTCCCATACTTCTCCAACAACCCCGGTCATGTACTAATTGTGGCCATGCCGTCCCTGCAAACTTCTTAATCTCATCCGCCCACCTGACTTTCTGCCGCCCCCTGCGACGCTTCCCTTCCCTTGGGATCCAGTCCGTAACCCTTAATGACCATCGGTTATCTTCCCTCCTCATTACATGTCCTGCCCATGCCCATTTCTTTTTCTTGATTTCAACTAAGACGTCATTAACTCGCGTTTGTTCCCTCACCCAATCTGCTCTTTTCCTATCCCTTAACGTTACACCTATCATTCTTCTTTCCATAGCTCGTTGTGTCGTCCTCAATTTGAGTAGAACCCTTTTCGTACGCCTCCAGGTTTCTGCCCCGTAGGTGAGTACTGGTAAGACACAGCTATTATATACTTTTCTCTTGAGGGATAACGGCAACCTGCTGTTCATGATTTGGGAATGCCTGCCAAACGCACTCCAGCCCATTCTTATTCTTCTGATTATTTCCGTCTCATGATCCGGATCCGCCGTCACTACCTGCCCTAAGTAGATGTATTCCCTTACGACTGCCAGTGCCTCGCTGCCAATTGTAAATTGCTGTTCTCTCCCGAGACTGTTAAGCATTACTTTCGTTTTCTGCATATTAATTTTGAGACCCATTCTTCTGCTTTGCCTCTCCAGGTCAGTGAGCATGCATTGCAATTGGTCCCCTGAGTTACTAAGCAAGGCAATATCATCAGCGAATCGCAAGTTACTAAGGTATTCTCCATTAACTTTTATCCCCAATTCTTCCCAATCTAGGTCTCTGAATACCTCCTGTAAACACGCTGTGAATAGCATTGGAGATATCGTATCTCCCTGCCTGACGCCTTTCTTTATTGGGATTTTGTTGCTTGCTTTATGGAGGACTACGGTGGCTGTGGAGCCGCTATAGATATCTTCCAGTATTTTTACATATGGCTCATCTACACTCCGATTCCGTAATGCCTCCATGACTGCTGAGGTTTTGACTGAATCAAACGCTTTCTCGTAATAAATGAAAGCTATATACAACGGTTGCTTATATTCTGCACATTTCTCTGTCACTTGATTGATAGTGTGAATATGGTGTATTGTTGAATAGCCTTTACGGAATCCTGCCTGGTCCTTTGGTTGACAGAAGTCTAAGGTGTTCCTAATTCTATTTGAAATTACCTTAGTAAATACTTTGTAGGCAACGGACAGTAGCCTGATCGGTCTATAATTTTTCAAGTCTTTGGCGTCCCCTTTCTTATGGATTAGGATTTTGTTAGCGTTCTTCCAAGATTCCGGTACGCTCGAGGTCATGAGGCATTGCGTGTGCAGGGTGGCCAGTTTCTCTAGAACAATCTGTCCACCATCCTTCAACAAATCTGCTGTTACCTGATCCTCCCCAGCTGCCTTCCCCCTTTGCATATCTCCGAAGGCTTTCTTTACTTCTTCCGGCGTTACCTTCAGGATTTCGAATTCCTCTAGACTATTTTCTTTTCCATTATCGTCGTGGGTGCCACTGGTACTGTATAAATCTCTATAGGACTCCTCAGCCACTTGAACTATCTCATCCATATTAGTAATGATATTGCCGGCTTTGTCTCTTAACACATACATCTGATTCTTGCCAATTCCTAGTTTCTTCTTCACTGTTTTTAGGCTTCCTCCGCTCCTGAAAGCATGTTCAATTCTATCCATACTATACTTCCTTATGTCAGCTGTCTTACGCTTGTTGATTAACTTCGAAAGTTCTGCCAGTTCTATTCTAGCTGTAGGGCTAGATGCTTTCATACATTGGCGTTTCTTGATCAGATCTTTGGTCTCCTGCGATAGTTTGCTGGTATCCTGCCTAACGGAGTTACCACCGACTTCCATTGCACACTCCTTAATGATGCCCACAAGATTGTCGTTCATTGTTAATTACAACACGCACTCAAACTTTGGGCGTACTTGCGCATATTCGAAGGTGGTCATAAGAGCAACAACCACTCAAGCTTCTAAAGTTACAACCGTGCAAATGATGCCTCACGATAAAGCTTTACACTATTTCCAACATGTCTTCTATTGCACCGTGCAAAGATCAGTATACAAGGCCAATGATTTTGAAGGCTGCAAAGCTGGCAAAGTGAAAACAATCGTCACCTTCAATCTCGCCAACCCATATTATTGAAGACTTGCGGAAACATATACCGCCTTAAGGCTTCGTGGCCATAGTGACTAGGCACTTAATGTCGCACAGTGCACGTAAATAGGTGCGATGCATTCCTCAAGGGCCGGTTACGCCAATGGGAGTGATATGTAATGGCGTGGATGGGCATGGTTATGTTCTGGACCCCACTTTTTTCAGCGCGCACCTGTTGCCACTTTGCCCATGCACGTTTCGCAGAATGATGTGACCTAAATGACCGAAGTGGTTACCGTCTTCAGGATTTCCGTCTAGCGTCTAATCCTTCTTTGAAGGTTGCGCAAATACCACGAAACGTGTGGCAACGCATTGGGTCCAGCCGACCTTGCTGTTTCTTTTTCTAACAGCGCTCAAGACAGTGTGGTGAGAGCCAGACAGCAACAATCGTTTGCATGACAGATTACTATTTCGGTTAATTAGATCTCCGAGGTATAGTGATTTGCCACGAAGTGGTTTAGGAGGAGAAGGCAATGTGTGAAAACTATGGTCGGGACACCGCCCGAAGAATTTGGACGTCAAATGGGTTATCTGCACCGTCGGCTGTGCCGAGATAAAGCGTGAGCTCAAATGGTCGCCTGGAAATGACTGCCTGTATAGGCTTGGTATATAAAATCATGTCTTTCGAAACAGACAGGGACGATGGCATGCAGTTTGGTGGGAAGAAGAGGGCACGCTAGTCATCGCGGCGTCAGAAGGATGAGTTAAGCGTTGCTATCTTAGTTCTCACCTGGTGTCATCTAGCTGGGGTATGAGACTTTGCAGTGACTAGTGTCATTTGCGCATGGTTTGCCAGCCATTTCATGGTAATCAGTTAGACCTTTAGCTCGTTCGTTAAGGAAATACTAGCCTGAATAGGAAGGCAGCAAAGTAAATGAAGCCGTTTTAAGGGTTTTCGGGTAAAACTAATAGGGGAACGTCTGCAGTCCACTTGAACGATTAGAAAGTTTACTCATGCTGTTTAATACCATCACATACGGATGCAACAAATCAAAGCACTTTCTTCCAAAAGGCCAATTAGTAGCACTCACTAAACAGCCGGCTGATGCACGAGGGCCACCGTTCAACTACGGATGTCGGTTCACAATGGCTAGAAAATAAAAAAAAAATAAAATGAGCCCCCGATACGCTTTCCGCTCTGCCGCGTTTTTTACTCAATAGATACATTCAAAGAGCATGCGAAGAGAAAAGAATGTCTTCGCTACGAAAAACGTTTGTTTTGAGCAACGGTTCTAGATGGTCTAGTGTGGTAATTTCTAGACGGTGTAGTGGCTGCAGTCGCAACATTACCACACAAATTCTACCGGCAAAATCTGCCTGATCTGCCTCCTCTGACGCATCAAACCAACTTTACTAGAAAGTATTGGCACGTTCGCACTCCCTTTAACACACTGAAGGGCTCCTCTTTCCAAGAATCTTGCACGACTGCGGTGTCGTATAGGTATAAGCCTACTTCTCTCACCTCAAATATTGCGCATATTTATTGATGTTGCAGAACTGCTGGATGTAGACTCATCGGATGGTAAGTTTTGAAGTTGAATTTCTTTTTCGATAATGAACGCCTACATGACACAAATGTAGCCATGTAAATGCACTAGGTTATGTCTGCAACTATATATGCCCGTAGGGCGTCTTCGCAGCTCACAAGAACGTAAATCCATACCAAAGAAAACCATTTATAAGTGCAATCTTTGGATGCCGCAGTCTATCAGATATATTCCTTATGAAAAGTGCCACCCCCGAATGGAAAATTTCTCAGTGACTATTCAGTTCATCATTGCAAGAAATGTCCAAGGTTCCGTACTAGAACCTATTAGGAGTATGGATTAACAAATGTCCAGCTCCTGTGGCTTGCATTACAAAATATGTGCAGCCCACCTGAAAAGAGCGACAGATAATTTTTTTTAACGCTAGAAAGAAATATGTCGGCCGGGGAAGCTGTTTTCGGCCTACTACTGTAGGTAGGAGAAAGAGGAAAGGTAAGACAGAGAGAGTGAAGATGCCCGTGGTGGCTAGTATGCAGTGAATGATGTGCACGCGCGACGTCCATTCTTGTTCTATGGATAGCATTGCGACGCTCTAAACACAAAATGATAAATATTTATTAAAGACCTGAATTACCCAAATTGTATTGTATCCATGTCACATTATTAAGAAATATGGATCTGTACAAAAATGGCACTAGAATTAGGGCGTACCATTATGCAGAGTGAACTTGTAAAAGAGGAAAACATCATAAGATGTAAAGTACAGACGAATAAAGCGCGTTGTAGGGCATATCGTAGGCATGTCTTTGATATGAATGTCAGTTTACTGAATGTCAGTGCAATCAAGGCTATACAACTGCTACAACCAAGCTGTACTAACTTACGGGACCCAAATTTGAGAATAAGGAATGGTTAGTATTGTATGATCTGCGATATAAAGAAGGAATGAAACGTAATTCCGAAGTTTTATTTCATTTGAAAGTACGTAAACAAAGTGTACCTAAGATGACGTTAGCGTGTTTGGGAAGTAAGCGGTGCTTTACCAGTGTGCGAGAATGGAAGCGAAGGAATGGGAAGTATGGTCGATCTTTCAAAAGAATGATGTTAAAAGCGAGCCTTGCAGGCAAAAAAAAAGTGACATCAAGCAGCATAGGCGCAAGGGAGAGTTATGTGAGAATCGCTCATCATGGAATGAAGAGACATAAGAAAAGGAAGCGCTGGAAGGTTCAAAAGTGACAATAAAAAGAGTGATAATGGTGATTATTTATTGCCGCAAAAGACGTGCGTTTAATGTAAAAAATCACTCGCCACAAGTCCTATTTGCCAAAGTAAATCCTTGTCTCATTTCCTGAAATACCTTTATATTGATAGGTTAGGTGCTCCGATGGGAAATTAACTTGATTTTGTTGCTCGAAGCAAAATACTTGCTCCGTCTGGAATACAGAGAGCTCGAGTTCAACTAGATTGCACATTTAGCATCACTTTAACGATGTTATACTGAACGGTAGAGTACCCAGAGCCCCCACGATACCTTCATTAGAAGTAGTAATGAACAGGAAGCAGAGGCTCCTTCGTAAATTAACAATGGAATTAGAAGAACTGACCCGAAAAAAAAGCGGTTAGAGAAGATGGCATAACAGCAAACTTAATAAAAGATGGAGGAAATATGCTTGAAAGAATTGCTGCCCCTTATGCGCAATGCCTCACGATTTCAAGTGTTCCAAAGAACTGGAAGAATGTCCATATTATACTAATACACAAGAAGAGAGAGGTTAAAGAATAAAAAAAATACATTATAGGCTCATTAGGTTACTTCCAGTATTTCAAAAAATATTCACCAAGATATTTTGCAATAGACTGAGGCCTTTAGGTAACTGCGGTCAACCAAGAGAACAGGCTGGTTTTAGGAGGCACTAATATACAATGGATCACATCCATATAATCAATCAGGTAAACGAGAAATTTGGAGAGTACAATCAACCCCTCTATATGGCTTTCATAGTTTATGAAAAGGCATTTGATACAGTAGAGATATCAGCTTTCATAGAGGCATTACTTAATGAAAGAGTGCACCAGGCATACGCGAATATATTTGGAAATATCTGCAAGCACTCCAAGGCTAGCTTGATTCTCCGCAAGGAAAACAAAGTTATGAATCGAGAAATGGGTCCGGTAAGGAGACACAATTTCTCCAATGATATTCACTGCACGTTTGGAAGAAGTATTCCAGCTATTAAACTGGGAAGGCTTAGGAGTGAGGATAAACGGCGAATACCTCCGCAATCTGTGGTTTGTAGATGACTTTATCAAGTTCAGCAGCAATGGGGATGAATTACAAGAAATTACTGAGGTCCTTAACAGAGCAATTGTAAGACTGGCGTGCAGAAGACAAAGATAATGCTCAATAGCGTGGCAATGGAGCAAGAGTTCTGGATCGCAAATGAGCCTCTAGATTCTGTGCAGCAGTACGTTTATCTAGGTCATATACAAATAGAGGACCCTGATCACGTGATGGAAATTTACAGAATAAAAATTTGTTGGATTGCATACGGCAGGCACTGTCACATCCTAGCTGGGAGCTCATCACTATCATAGAAAGTGAAGGTTTATAATTACTGCAATATACCAGTGTATACGGCAGAAATTTAGAATTTGACAAGACAAATTGAGAACAAGTTAATGACCACGCAAAGTGCAATGTAACGAAAAATATTAGGCGTAATTTCAAGAGACAAGAAGAGAGCGGTGTGGATCAGAGAGCAAACGGGAATAACCGGTATCCTAATAAGCATTAAGAGAAAAAAATGGAGCTGGGCAGGCCATGTATTGTGCCCAAAGGATAACTGGCGGACCATTAGATTTACAGAATGGGTGCCATTGGTAGGGAAGCACTGTCGAGGACAGCAGGAAACTAATTGGGGTGATGAGATTAGAAAACTTGCAGGCGCAAGTTGTTATCGGTTGGCGCAAGACAGGGGTAAAGGAGATCCTAGCGACAGGCCTTCGTGCTGCAGTGGACATAAATAGGCTGATGATGATGAATATGATGGTGAAGGATGCATGCATCTAGGAAGTTCATCGAAGTTAAACTGGTACGTCTAAGATCTCGAGCTAAATTTCATTTTCAGTGTCTCTCCTCGAAGCCATGTTCCTTCAGAGGCAGCAGAAGACACCTGACCTGTGCAGGAGTGCCGACACCGAGGGGACTTTATTATTAGAGCATGAGTTCAGGAATTTATTGAAGAGGTGCAAGTCATAAAGACGAAACCTTGCTTGTGACTACTCCGAACGGCGGTACTCTTGTTAGCGCAAGACTGGTGGCACAGATTTCCAATGGTATCCCATTGGGCAGTATTGAGTATGTAATTCCTGCATATAATAGAATGAGTAGAACCAAAAATCATGTATTACTCTCCAGAAGATATTGTGCTGTATTACTCGGACACACATTTAAAAAATGTTGCTCCCTTACTGCTAAATATTTGCTTTTGGGCTAATTGGTGATTCATTTTTTTAAGTAGTGTTGAAGCACACAACATACAGAGAGAGAGAGATAAAATTAAAGCATGGATGTTAACCAGTCAAGAGTCCGGCTGGCACATATAATCTGAGGAAAAACGATAGTATAGATAGTCCAGATAGTTTTTAAACAAAAAGATTTTGTAAATATTCCCTGAGTGCTTTGCAAATGTTTTAGTTCTTGTGCGTTTATGATGAACAGAAGGTGACACGGCGAGCCTGTAATGAGCATGGAAGTGTCTGGGCTGCTTCTGCGGGCGTTTGTTCTGCCATAAAAACCCAGAAAAGAAACTGCCCAAACAAATTACATTTTTGATATTCAAACGTGCGACGGGGTTTGGATAAAGAGGAGAACGAAGCTCGCCTTGCTCGCGTGCGCGGCAGTCAGCTGCTTTCGCTGAGCGATACCTTTAAATTCTTCATCTTCTAAATTAACGCGATCACTCGTCACAATTGTGGTGGAGGGGCGGGGTAAGTGAACTTCTACTTATTGCTACCTCAGGGGCCGCGTGTGTCATCGATGGTAGCACCACAGTACAAGCTTCGCCGGAGCCGTCCATTTGGGGGCTTGGCTCTACTCCTTAGCACTACAAGAAGCCGCGGACTATCACAGGGAAACACGGCGACAATGTAGATGAGCGTCTCCGGCACTATCAGCAGCTGAGCCGATCTAACCGTTGGAGCGCCGCTAGCCAGCTGTCGAACCAGCGGTTGTTCCTTGATTTTACTGCGTATAATAGTTTGAGAACCATGAAGACACTGACTATCTGGGAAGTCTTTGTGGAGGAAATTAAGAAATTCTTTGGGGACCCAACAAAGAACGCGGAACGTGTGGAGCAGGGCTTATGTCAGTGGGGAGGCTGGTAGAACTTACATTGAAGAGATGTTGAAGTTGTGCAAGTCGGTGGATTCCCACAGGGCGGAAGAAGACAATGTGGGCGTTATTCTCAAATGTATTGCTGAATGTGTTAATCACTTCCTCAATGGTAAGGACAGCGCTCTAAAAAACTAGGGAGGGTATCGCAGACGTGAAGCGGCGGATTGACTCTTCAAAGCGTTATTTTACTCTCGCAAAATATCGAGTGGAGTGAAATGCATTGTTCACTCCATCACCAAGGAGACAGTGAAATGTGCTTTTCACTCCGCCCTCCAGAGAGAGAGAGAGAGAGTAGTATGCCCATTCTACTCTTGCGGCAATAAACAACAAAACGTAGCGTAACCTCCTGCTTCAACTGTGGGAGGCTAGCCCCGAATATGACAATGTATCACTCACGCACGCTGCGCAAAGAACACACCGTTTTGCTTCTAAGAGAGCAGGCAGCCACAGTTCAAAGAAACGCGTAGCGAGTGCTCTACTGTTTCACTCGGAGTTGCTCCACCGCGCGCGCGCTGAACATCGCGGAACAGCACAGCACCGGAAAGAGGTGATCCGTCCAGCGAGCTGCAACGAAGGCTATCTAAGGGAGGTCGTGTGTCATCCATCTCGCGTCGCCGCGAAAACACGACAGTCGTTCGTCATTCATTGGATATAGCAACAAATCCTCCATGGTAAGTGAATTCTATCTTAGGTGCCGATTCTGCGTATATGACATGCTATCGCCAGGAGGTCGTCGCGGCGCTTAGCAGACGCGATTGACAACGGACTAGGCAAATGCGCTGTGTCTCTCGATGTCAATCGAAAAAGCCAGTCGTCGATAAGTGCATGTGATTTTATAACTTGCTACTGTCCGTAAGAGCTTTGAAAATCGCAAACGCTGCCATAATCATGGTATGTTCAATAAGACGTCAGGCGAGAGCACGCTTAAAATGGTTCGTTCGCCAGCCCATGATTCCGAACCTACGCGGAGCGGGCTTAGCGTGCGTTTCGTGTGTTTGAATTTACTAAGTTTGGCGGTCTACTGTGTACGGAACATTGTTGAAATAAGGAGCCACATAACAGAAGGCGTCATTTTGCTGGCGGCATACTTTCGTTATAAATAAGCCGCGCGCTTGAGGGTGTCTCGCACATGGGTAATCTGCGACCACTGAAGTTACGTGCAGCACCAGTGCTAGTTGCACCAGTGCTAGTTGCAATCACCAGTGCTCGTGCTAGCACCAGTGCTAGCACCAGCACTTTGCCGCAGGCATTCAGCTGCATGCTGCAAGAGGTCATTTGGGCGCGTTATCTTGAACTTACTGAAAACGCATGAGGAAGCTCTGTTTTATGCTGAGTAAAGTATAAACCCCATATAAGCGATGTTGCGCGCGATGTTGCGACACAACACGACGAATTTGGGTATGCCACGTGAACGCCTCATGTGGTACCAGTGTGGTGCTCGTGTACACATCGCTCAGTTCAGCCGTAGGCAAAGTCCGCCACGTACGACATTTTCCGCGCGATCCGCCACATCCTCAAGGAGAATCCAACGGCCCCATCACACCTACTAGCATTCGGGTTCAACTGCCCAGCAGCCCGTGTACCGGCAGAACGTCCATAGTGACTTTCCCGCCTCAGTGCGAAGCCTGACGCCGCCTACTACGCGCCAGCGACGGTCACCATCTCTACGGCTGGGGCAGCGGCTTGCATCTCCGCCACCGGGAAACTAGCCTTCGCGGCAGATAGAGGTGAGGTCGCCGGATGTACCGCATTGCACACAAGTATGCCTCCACCAGATTCCATGCTTCAAAACAAGGTTCATGTGCTTTTAGACGATGTTCCCACAATGGCTCTGATGGACACCAGAGCAACTGTTTCTGTGATGAATTTAGTTTTCAAGGAACGACATGGCCGTAATGGTATGTTTCATTGGGGCAAATCTACTACTTTCGGGCAGGGAGCCGCATGCCTTTGTGTTCAGTCAGTGTATGTACCATGTCTGTTTGTGCCGCTGGCAAGGCCTTCAAGGCAGAATTTGCTATACTTGCTGGTTCCCCACACGACGTTTTCCTTGGCAATCGACTTTCTGCAGCAGTGTCGTGCGACTGTTGGCTGCGGAGCAGACGAAGTTCTGTAGCACGCTCTCTCCCCGCATCATCCGTGTCGAAGTGACCACTTCGCTGTATTGAAAGGTTCTGTTCTTCCGGCTATCTATCCCTCCAGCTTGCTGTACGGCCAAGTCAGGTATGGTTCCGGAGGGTATGCGTGTGCGCCTTTCCCTGTTTGAAAAGAAGTGTGACATCTGCAACACAGCCCAAAGGATCTGCGCGATATCTGAAACTGCTGTTGTCTCTGTTATAGGATCAGAGTACTTTAATATGATTAGCAAGTAGCTTTCCTCGCAGAAGCGCAGAGAGAGAGAGAATAAATTTTTTTGTTGGGTGAATGCAGCTTTGAGAGGCGTCCTCATTGTAGAATACCTTGAGCTCGGGCCGCGTCCTGGGCCCTCGCAATCAGCCGTTGCTGATCCTCGAGGTCGGAGCTGGCCAAGGCTCTCTCCCAAAGCTCGTTGGTGGGGTAAGGGTTCGGAGGATTTAACGGTGCCACTCTGCAACCCCCTACTATGTGCCTGAGGGACCCGGGCTCTGCGCAGAAGCGGCATTGCGGAGAGAATTGTGTAGGGGCTATGAGGTGATTTTTGGTTGGGTGGGGGAATGTATTAACCTGTAGAGCTCGGAGGAATCGCTCCTGCTTTCTAGGTAGTGACTTGTGTGGGGGTGCATATGTTCTGCGGGTTAGCTTGTAGTGTTGTGCGATGTCTTGGTACGAGACTAGAGGGTACATGCGCTCGGGTTCAGATTCCTCGGCGTCGGCTCGGTGGGTCAAATTTCGAGCCACGTGGTTGGCGACCTCGTTGCCTGGAATGCCGTGATGAACTGACGCTCATATAATCATGACTGATCTCGTTGGCGGCTTTTGATTAATGATCTTGAGCGTAGATTTATGAATTCTGCCGCTAGCAAAGTTGCGGCACGCCTGTTGGGAGTCAGTCACTATGACTTCAACCTTTGTTCGGGAGAGCGCAAGGGCTATGGCCGCTTGCTCGGCTTGGAGGGGATTGTTTCGCATGAGCGAAATGCTGCTCCGATGTTCTTTGTTGACGACTATGGTGGCTGTTGTAGCTGCACGTCTGGGGTAAGAACTCGCGTCCGTCTAGGCAGTAGAGGGTAAAGATGCTGGAGTTGGTCGATCCGCCTTTAGCAGGCCTACGAGTGGTGGTCTGTGACTTATACGAACTGTTGGCCTAGGAGGTAATCACAGAATTTGGACACTTCAAACACAAGAGCAAGGGTTTCCCTGTCAAGCTGGCAATAATTCTTCTCAGCCTTTGTTAGCGTTCTAGGACGGAACCCGACAGGTTTGTTTATCTTTCCACTTGTATGAAAAAGCACGGCACTTATTACGTCCTGTGAAGAGTTACAGTCTAGCTTGAGGGGTCTCTCTAGATCATAGTGAGCCAGCACAGCCGATTGTTCGCGCGATTGATTCAACATGCTTCATATTGGATGCCGACCTTCACGATCACTTTTATGACCCAGATATGTCACTGCCTCTTGGCAAAAGCAACATTTCTTCAAGTCTTCAAGTCTAAGCTTCAATCGACGCTCACGAAAATGCTGCTGTACTTGTAACCTGTCGGTGCTACCAAGTTTTTCTGATACCAAATCATCGTCAAGGTAAGCCTGAACGCCGTTCAGGCCCTGCAGAACTGTTTCCGTTTTCCGCTGGAAGATGGCAGGCGTGGAATCTATGCAGAATAGTAGTCGCCTGTAGCAAAACAAGCCACGATATGTATTGATTACGCACATCTTCCTTGAGTCCTCATCGATGGGAACCTGGTTATACGCGTCTCTTAAATCCAGCGTGGTGAAGCATTCCCCACCATTGAGGCATGCGAAAATGTCATCAATGGCTGGCAACGGGCACTGCTCCACTTCACAGACGGGATTCAAGGTCACCTTACAATCAACAGAGATTCTAACCGCGCCGTTTTTCTTTATTACAGGCACAATGGGAGTAGCCCACTAGGCGTGCGTTACTGGTGACAGTGCCCCAAGCGTTACGAGCCTATCAATCTCTTTCGAGGCTATGTCGCGTAAAGCAAATGGAAGGTAATGTGCCTTACAAAATTTTCGAATGGCGCCTTCCTTGAGCTTCAGCTGGACAGGGTGTCCATCGATTAGGCCTAGCTTTGGGCTGAAGAGGTCTTTGAACTCTGACAGGACGGCATGCGTGGCGGAGGTACGGCTGATTCCTGGGCCAGAGCCTTGTTGCACCGATACGTTCAACGCCATCGATCCTGCATCCTTGAACTTGGAAATGAACTCTCGTCCGCAGTGGCTCGTACCGGAACAGTTCAGGAACATCAAGGAACTCTTGACCTCCTTGTCGTTGTAGGACAGTGACACTCAATTTCTCTAATCCTGGGAGTTCTTCAAGATAACAGGACAGCGTAATGCATGCGGGTTCTATTTGCGGCCACTGTTCACGGTTTTGCTCAAAACGTTCTTTGGACACAACACAGACGGGTGAGCCGGTGTCCACAATCATAGGTAAGTCAATACCACACCATGTGAAAGTACGAAGAATAGGACGTGGTACCTGACCATTGGAGGATGTGGTTAATGTCCGAATGTACGCATCGTCTCTATTTTCCTTAGGGACATGCGCTGTTACTGCAAACGCTTCTCCTTGCCTGCATTGTGAACGTGTTTTTGGGCGTCCTTTCTGCACGTCGCCTTGGCACATCTTCTACAGATAGCCGTATCTACCACAGCGGTAACACTTCGCTTTCGCCTAGCCGCAGGCATTTCTGTTGTGTTCCTTACTTTCGCAACGCCCACATGCTGACACCGGTTCATCAGCTTGACGCGCATTGACCTTGAGCATGGGTTCAAGGCCGGCAGACATCTTTGTATCTTTTTCCACTGCTTCTACTGATATGGCAATTGCTTCGGCCTCCCTAAACATCAAATTCGTTTTTGCTAATAACTGCTTCTGAACAGCGCTTGACCTCACTCCACGGACGATCCTGTCGCGAAGCATCCGGTCTAGCATGCTGTCGAAATTACAGCCATCCGCAATCCCGCGAACTTCAAAGTTGAACTCTTGAATGGACTCACCTTCCAACTGTCAGCGATTGAAGAACCGGTCGCTCTCCGTTATTTCATGACGCTTGGGGTTGAAGTAGTCATCCAAAACTTTGACTGCTTCCTCTTACGTCTGCGAGTTTGGCTTCCTAGGTGCAACCTGTCCTGAGAGCATTTCACGGCGCGTGTTCTTAATGCTGCTACCAGCAAAGCCCTCTTATTTCCCGATTCGCGGACGCCAGTTGCCTCAAAATAAGCTTCTGCCTTCGCGATGTAGGCCTTGCAGTTGTGAGACTGGTCATCGTATTTGCGCACTTGACGATGAGCCATGGTTAGTATTCCTGCGGCCACTGTTTCCTACTTAACTGTCTGGCGTAATTCATTTTTCACCTTGAGGATTCTATCCCCTCCTTGTCGCCACTGTTACATAGTTACGACACACGTGGCGTGTCTTAATGAATACGACAGCGCGCAGTTCGAAGGTTGGAAGATGAATACTTATTGCTTCCGTCTCAGAGCGTTTATATACGAAACGGAGACAGGGGGAGAGAGAGAACAAGGGAAATATATCAAACCATATACGCACGCGCCGTCAGCAGTTGCAAGACAGTCTTATTTCGGCTGACGTCACTTTACAACACTGTCCCATCTGTGCAGCAAAGACCACGGTATATCATTAAAGCCTGGGAGTGCTCACACCGTCCGGGTTACTCCCCTATTCCGTCGCCTTTACCATCCTCCTGGGAGACTCCGCTGACAAGCTTAGACCCGCAAGAGCAGCGACGGCTGATCCAGACGGCAAGCGGAGTGGAGCGAGCCAAAGGAGGCCTGAACAAAGGGCTCCATCTAAGAGGAAGTTTCTCCAGCTCACAAAAAATAAACTTTTTCTCTCTATCTCTCTTTCTGCGCCGTGTCTCCGCCCACGGCGCATTTTACCGCTCGACGTTGAAGGCCACTAATGAGTTTGTACGGATATGGTAGTGAAAATTGCTGGATGTTGTCAAGCGATGTCGACTAAGTGGTAGCCCCGCAGTGGCCGCGTGACTAAGGTCTCTGTGGAAGCAACAGGTGATGTCGGAGATTAAATACAATAAGACCCGCAAGCAGACAGATGCCTAGTGTTTAGAAAAGTGTTAGAAGTACCTCATGCATTTTCGCCGTATTGTATGTGTCAGTGTCTGAGATTGAAATATACCTTCAAATGTTTTTTTCTGAACAAGTTTTTTGGGACGTACATAGCGATGGTATGATATTTAGATTCGTGCACACATTCTCGGCATTGTGTCCTCAGGAAAATTAAAGTACTTCAGCATACAATAAACGGTTTTGTAGCAACTCTGCCGAAATTGAGTCATCTGCAAGCACTCTGATGCAATATAACGCTTTAGACGCACTAGTACAAACGTAAAACCTCAAAAGTCCTGCTTAGTGTAGCTTTTGAATCTAAGTTGGATTTTGAGGAGTAAAACGCTCTTTCTAATAAACGGTATTGAAAAATCATATTGTTGGTCGATACCACCCGCATGAACAAAAAAGTACTTTTACATCTTAATCACGGCGTGGAGACTGATGTGTCTGTTGAAAAATGACTTCTCTGCCTAAACACGAATGTATTTTTCAAAGGATATATCTCAGAGACATGACGTTTTGAGCCTCTACATAAACATTTACATTATTGCGTTGTAGTATTCGATAGTTTATCGATGCTGCTGCCAAGAGTAAATATTTGGAATGTTTTCTTTTGCCTGTTTTATTAAAAGTAAAGTCATCACATTGCTGAAATATAACGCAAAAATTCTTCTCAGCGGAAAAATAAATGTCTTCTCGCATACTCCCAAGGGTATATCCTGGAGTCAGGAAGCTTATATTCTCAGACACCATTTGATAATTTTCCACAATATTGATTGATAGTATTGTAGGAAGTTTACAGGTGTTTCTACAGAAAAGATAATAATATTTGAGCAGTTTCTAATATTGGTTTCTCTATACCGATATTTTCTTCTTTCAGATTCCTATGAGGAAGAATCAGTAGGATGTCCGTTTAAAGTGGCTATAAATGAAAGTGGAATCAGAGTGAGTATACAATCTCGGAAAGTAAAGACCTATGTAATAAGTTTGTAAAATATTGTTAGACATTGAAATCAAATGCCATGTTGTCTGATCTTAAGTGTCAATGGTTGTGTAGTCATATGTCATTCGCTCTCAGATGTAATGCAAAGTATAGCGCTTCTTGCATTGGATTTTCTATCTTTTCCTACATTATTCTTTATTCAATTCTTTTACTGATGAACAGTGTCGGCAAATGATTAAGCTTTCTTTGAAAGGACATCATTACTATTTCCATCTGAACAGCTCGATAAGACCTATACTTCTAACCATATGACTTAAAGAAAAAATAAAATAAAATAATTTAGTAAATGCAGTAAGGATTTCGGATCACATGGGTAACAATATAAACAATATGAGTAGCAACAAAAATGAGGTAACACGCAAGTATTTTTACATTGATCTAAGACAGCGTTACATAATGCTCATCGTTAGCGACGCACGTTTGCGCACCGACATTTGCAGAAAACATTTTAAAAAACGTGCGGATGATCTCCTTTGACAAACGACTACCTTACGTTGATCTTCCTTTATATCTGATAAGTTATTTGCCACCTTTTGTCGTCTGCTAAATACTTTTGAGCTCGATATTGCACGTTCCGTGTTTTCTGCACCTCAAGAGAGCACGTTGTTGGGCGAGTCGGTCGTACATACTTAAAGAAGGGAATTGCGCTAAAAAAAGACACGGACGAGTAAGGACAAGGACGGGCGCAAGGACAAGTAAGGACATGAATTGCGCCCGTCCATGTCCTTACTCATCCGTGTCTTTTTTTAGCGCAATTCCCTTCTTTAAGCTGCACCTCAATACGCGCCGAAACCACTGCCCCGTGATGTATAGCGTCATTCAGTGCTCGCAGTGAGACAGGGTTCTGATGACACATTTATCTGCAGCAGCATTCTTACTCTCGGCTAACCTTAGTCTCCTGGACCACGAGCAGCTCTAGGTGTGCTTCTTACATCATGCATTTGACCTGATATTGCTTGCGACTTGCCCCTAGACATCGTATATTGAGCTTACCTATCCATAATGGTGCAAGTACACTAATAATACTGAGTCTAAGCGCAAACCAACAGTAAAAGCCTTACCATGACTCTACCCTGCAATGAGTATTCGGGTTGTTTACTTGTTGCGTCCCTGACGCCGACCGGACTTCGGGGCAATATTTTTTACCCTCGGCGCGTGGAAGTCTACGCCACTGACACTCCAGGCGTTTATGTTGCGTTTGGTACTGGCCTCCGTCAACATTGGAGTGCTCGTTCTGGGATGCTTGCGGCGCGCCGCGGTGGCCGTCGTAGGTGTCCTGACTCACGGTACCTAAAACATAATGGCGGGACACAAAAAAGTATGCCATTTCGAAACTTCAAAAGATGTGGTAGGTCGTCAAGGTCTTTACCTGCGTTAAGCCTCATTCGCACCACTCTCGTCATGAACGTCGCATCTTCAAAGCAAGCGACGCACCCATTCTCGTTGGAAATCTCGAGTACGTCGCCAAATTTGCTCTACTCTTGCCGAAAGCTGTCATTTTGGACATTGAATTCCACTGAGTGAACATCTACAGTGACGTCTAGTTGGATGGGGTCATTGACAGTGGAGAAATGACCCTTGGATTAAAGTCAACGCATTTTCACTAAACTGTCCTTGTTAGCCTTGTTGTGCAACTTCACCAGCAAGGTGGGGTTCATCTGGTAGACTACTAGATCCTTGAAACTCTTGATGGCGCCCCCTTCTTCCGAAGGTTCTGGAAAATCTCCCAGGCAATATGGTCTTCGTGTCCCATTACCGTGCAAAAACGCACTGCTGCACGCTCTCGCCCGAAGGCTATGTCGGCAGCAAAACCCTTTAATCTGATGGTACAGAAGAAAACCGGTCACCGCGGCGAGCAGCGGCCGCCTAAGCATTTCGCACGCAACGAGGCATCTCACATTTGTCCTCCTCAAAATAACTTCCTACGTAAAACCTTACCATATAATGTCGGCTGTCATATATCTGTGAATAAATGGGTGTGCTAATAGAATGGTTAATTATATAAATTTTATTTCAAACATTCACACATTTCCTTTGCTTTCTTTAATTTACCCATTCGCTAGGCGCCACTGCGCATTAGCAAATTCTTGGCCAATCCTCCAGAATAGGTATGTCCTTCTTGGACATCTAAGGCTCAGAATCCTTTAATGTGACGGGATGCGTGTCGTACATTTCCGTGCATACAGCTGTCACGACCAAATTGTACGCATCACCATTACCTGTACAGTATTTTACTAACGCTTTACATAAGGTTCTCTTCACACGGATTCTAGCATATGCTTTCTATCCCCACGTTTTTATTGTTTCTTTTCGTAAATTTTTGGGCTGAGGTGGCTTTTGGTGCACGGCTCTGTGCGAGGCAGCAGACAAGCCACGGTAGACCAAGTACATACACTTACTGGACTACTGTGGGAACGTTTGTGTCGTTGACAACGATCCACCAGACGTGGATGCCGACCTCTGAGAGCGCGTGGCTGAGACAACAGCCAAGATGGCTTTTGGTGCCCACCCACATGCATTGCCGCGCTTGTATGCTGGTTGCTCCAGACTTTCAGATTGAAATGACCGGAGGTTGTCGGCGGTTCTGATTTCCACATGTGGACTCGCTTGCCTAATATAAGCCTCGTTTTGCCATATTATAACGCCAAACACACCACATACCCGATGCGTTTCCATGTTCGCGGGATGCGCCTTCTGTTTGGGAGTTCTTTCACGGACCGAAATGCCCCAGATCTTTGAGCACCAATGGGTTTCAATACAGGCAGATAAGCAGTCAATCAGAAGATAAAGAGAGAGTGATGAGGGGTTATATGAGTCTCATCATGGTTGATAATGGTTCTACACTGATGAACTTTGTCGGAGCAATTCCGATAAATTTGATAACAATTGATCAGGTTGGATGATGATCGGATAAGGTTGATAGGAGATGAGGAGAGTTGATAAGGCCGGATCCTGACCGATAAGGCTGATAACGACCGATAAGGGTTGACGAGGTTCTGATCAATCGTGATAAGATTCATAGGGAGCGATAAGGGTTGACAAGGGTCTATATTGTCAGATCAAGTTTGATATTGATCTTGAAAACGTGATACGTGCAGGTGAGCAAATGGCACAATGATTATGCATACTGTTTCAACTCCAGTGGAGCTTGTGCATAATTTTGAGAACGCAGGCCCTTAGCGCTCGTTCCTGCATTGAGCATCGACGTGCCTCGTATGCGCAACCGCTCGAACGCGGAGCGCAACGGGAAATGAAAGAAGGAGATAGCGAAGAGAGCGCTAGGAGGAAAGCGGAATGGGAGTGTATGGCGAAAGGATGAATGGAAAAGCAGAAGATTGTGATAGCGAAGAGAGTGCGAGAATGAAAGCGGAGGAAGCTACATTGAAGCGCCACCAGAGGGCGCTCAAGTACGCGCATTAGTTTAAAAGCGTGGAGATAGAATGGAACAACGGTTCAAGAAAGTTGGAAACCAAGTACAGGGTAATTTAAACTGTAAATAGATTACCAGGAGGGATCAGAAAGAAAGTGAGAGAAATATAGAGAGTTAATTGGATGCGAAGAATAGAAGCAAAAATGAATATGGAGATTCACAAGAATGAGACGAAATAAATCAAAAGGGAAAACCTGTGCGTTAACACAAAGAGCAGTGCCTAGCTATTTGTGGCTCGAGCCGGTTGTCTAAGGACAAAAATACACCGGAGCGAATATTCAGAACTTCAGAATATTCAGGCATGTTTATGCTGCGCCAAAAATCCAGAGGCCATTCCGCACATCCTAATAGAATGTGGAGAGGTTCACCCAATGAGAATGGTAGGTAATGTGCACCTTCCAGAAGCTTTTGGGTCTAAAGTGGACGGAACCATCAACCAGTCAACAGTCTAGCTAGATAAGCAAGAGGCGTTTAGAGCATTCTTGAAAAACACCAGGACACATTCATACGACGGGATCTCTTACAGTCATAGCTAGCCGTACAAGGCAGACATTAAAGGGAAAAATAAGATCAAGGAGATGCATACGAAAATGCTAGGTAAAGAACTTGTATAGCCCCTCTGTTTAAATCAAGCAGGCTAGGTGACTATTTGAGACTGCTTCGTTGCAAAATAGATGTAATGAAATCATCATCCCCATCGTCACCGCGGCAGCAGTGGTGCTGGCCGTCCAGAGAAAAAAACAAAACAAAGCAAAAAAAAACCCCCGGTAATCCCGCCATCGCGCGCAGCGTTCCCTGGAAGCGTTTCCGGGTAAAGATTACGGTTGCATAAATCTTGATATAGCGCCATGAACTGCGGCTTTGCCATTCGATGCAGTGATTGGTGCGACAACTTAATGTATGGCGAAAGGAAAACACGTATAGAGCTGCGCTAGAAATATTGCATTAGGGAGTACTGTGCTCGTAGGATAATGTATTGCTCTGTTTTTATTTTGTGGCGTGCTAAGGAACTGGTATAACTATGACAGAAATTCTAGCGATTGGCGTTATATCTTTGCCTAGCATAATGCCACTTGACACACAAAAAGAATGACTACATGAAAGCTAAATGGCTGTAGAAACAAAACCTGTCACTCGCTCATTATACGTAAACGTAGCTTACTGGTCTTAAGAAACATTCTTGTTTGCGCCGAATTCTCAGTGCAAGATAGGAGGGTACGAGCAGAGTAAGGTATCCCCTGTGATCATTTGTTAGAACGGACAACCTCTTTTTCGAGGATGACGAAACATGCAGACAGTGTACGCTGTTTCAAAAGCGTGCTCAATATAGGGGAGCACCTTTCATGAGTCTGCGGTACACATGGGCAGCCTAACGGTTAGCAACCTGGAAAAGCTGAAGCCAGGTGTTTATTATTTTTATATGAACAAACTATGTTCCGCAGGAACAAATTTGGTAATTGTATTGGTTCGGTTGACTGGGAGTTCAGGCGGAATTGCGATCGTTGGAAGCACTAGACTATATGACAAACCTTTGTAATGTTCTATGCATTGTACGGGAGGTAAAGTAGCCCTCAAACACTTTTTTGAAAATAGTAGGACAAAAAGAATGTTCCTGATATCTAGAAGAGGCCGCCGTGAACGTGAGAGCCAAATATCATTGTACTGCATGATGCAGGGAGGCAAGCATCACTTGTTCCCTCCTTGGTAATGTCGTTAACTGTTGTGACGTCAGCGGATGTAAGTGGCAAATAGGCATTGAAGGAATTAGTGATCGCAAGGGCATTATCACTATCGATTATTGCTACTTTTAAGGTAAATCATTCCGAAATAAAGTGCCTGCGATCTCAAAAGCACCAATACAGTACGAGGGTCAATCAAAAAGTTTAGCTCCGATTTTGTTTAGCCAAATTACGGCTGTAAATGTGAAGTCAACATAACCATTCCCAGCGGTGGCCTTTTCTTCGACCGGCCCGGCCTTATCTGCCGGTAGCTTCACGGCACAGGACTACTGTAAATTGTTGAAGATGATGGTTTTGCTTTGCATGTCCACGGCGTACGAGCAACGAAACGTGATTTTTTTATATGAAGTAAGGGAGGTACAACCATGAAAATCCACAGGGAAGTGTAGCTCACGTATCGGGAAACGCGTGTCGCTTTAAGAAGTGCGAAGTGGTGGTGTTTTGAGTTTCGCAAAGGGCCGTGAGAACTTGCGTGACAACGCGCGTTCGGATAGGCCGCGTGCGTCACTGACTGACGACATTTCCGGCGTAGATTCCATGCTGAAAGTTAATCGGTGCGTGCATTTCACGGGTGTTTCCCACAAACTTGGCATTTGTTATGGAAGTGTTTACGACATCATTCACGGGGCCTTAGGGTACCGGAACGTTTCATGTCGGCGTGCGCCTAAACACTTGGACGACATGATGCAGGGAAAGCGAATGATTGCTTCACTGAATATTCTTGCAAAAATATGCCGTGGAGGGTCAATGTTTCTTGTACCGCATTGTTACTGGCGATGAAACGTGGATACTGTATTTCACGCCGGAATCGAAGCAGCAGAACATCGTGTGGATACGTCGGGGTTCGCCTGCGACAATAAAATTCCCATCAGTGCCATCGATCGGGTAAGTGATCTTAACGGCCTTTTGGGATCGCCGATGACCGCTCTTGCTGGATTTCATGCCACAAAGTGCAACCATCAAGGGCTGACCGCCCTTGTTCCACACTGCCACGCCTATTGGCAGCCATCAGGCGAAGACGGCGAGACATCCTTGATGTGGTCAACACGGTTACCTTCCACAACAATGCGAGGCCACATGTGGAAATCAGAACCGCCGACAACCTCCGGTCATTTCAATCTGAAAGTCTGGAGCAGCCAGCATACAAGCGGGGCAATGCATGTGGGTGGGCATCAAAAGATATCTTGGCTGTTCTCTCAGCCACGCGCTCTCAGAGGTCGGCATCCACGTCTGATGGATTGTTGTCAACGACACAAACATTCCCCCAGTAGTCCAGTAAGTGTACTGGTCTACCGTGGCTTGTCTGCTGCCTCGCACAGAGCCGTGCACCAAAAGCCACCTCAGCCCAAAAAATTACGAAGAAAAAAACAATAAAAACGTGGGGATAGAAAGCATATGCTAGAATCCGTGTGAAGAGAACCTTATGTAAAGCGTTAGTAAAATACTGTACAGGTGATGGTGATGCGTACAATTTGGTCGTGACAGCTGTATGCACGCAAATGTGCGACAAGCATCCAGTCACATTGAAGGACTCTGAGCCTTAGATGTCCAAGAAGGACATACCTATTCTGGAGGATTGGCCAAGAGTTTGCTAATGCGCAGTGGCGCCTAGCGAATGGGTAAATTAAAGAAAGCAAAGGAAATATGTGAATGTTTGAAATAAAATTTATGTAATTAACCATTCTATTAACACATCCATGTTATTCACAGATATATAAGAGCCGACATTATATGTTAAGGTTTTACGTAGGAAGTTATTTTTGTATTACACCGAACAGAGTTAGTCTTGTCTGGTTAGGGGACATGGCTTATTTCAGCCACTTCGCATATACATTCATATAAGGTTTAAATGTCTATGCACAAATAAATCAGCTCAGATAGCGACTGAACCAACGTCACGCAACTGTCGTGTATCGCTAACTTTGTTAGTTTCGTATATATTCTTGGGTGTGTAATGTTCTGTTATGACTGAATGAACCGCACCTTGCAGCAACCCGGGAAAGAAGATAAGGATAAGTTTTGGGTGAGGTACCCTTGTCACTGCAATCCTGTTGTGCTGGTTTCAGCTTGCTAATGGAGAAATAAGAAAATAGAAATCCGCTCGGTAGTGCGATAACTTCGCTTATACTTCAAGGACTGCGAAAATATTTGCCACTGGAGATTCGTGAATTGGCCTACAGCAGTAGTGGGTCCATCCTATAATTGCTTAGGAAGTTGTTTCAGGGTCTCTTTAAATAGTGCGCACTCAGGTGAAGTCCGGGAATGAAACGATACATGGGAATGTTCAGGCGGAAGCTTGCGTACAAACATGATGTTTGTGTCTTGTGGTAATGTTGCATTTTACTTGTGGAAAGAAGACGGACAGTGGCGCAGGTTCTTCGCACACTGCTGCAATGGTATCTGCAAATTGCACTACGCTCGCATCACACATTGAGTTACAGCCTTTTTTGCTTCAGTTTCCACTTGTGTTCATCTAAACAATTTGTGCAATGTAGAATTTTCATTGCACAAAGCAATGAAAATAACGTAGCATTGTGAACCATAACCTTGCTTACAGCACCAAAGGGAGAAACTTCATCGAATGCGAAGACAATTTTGTGTCGTCTTATTTGACACTGTGATGTTCGTTTATAGGTTTTAAGGAAGTTGTGCATATATATTCTAATACGCGCGCCTCCTGCATCTCGCTGCTGCTAATCTTACGCAGTTCGATATCGCGAGTTCTTCGAGTGAACGACAGCCTCAAGACTCTAATATAGTTCTATTAACTCTATTAGGGCAAAGAAAATGCGTTTTTTTTTAGTTTAAGGAAATGTGTGATATTAACATGGATAATAGAGTGAAAATCGGGCTTGTTTTTTGTCTTACGTCAAGAGGCAGAAATTACAGGCGCGAAAGCTCGTATTTTCCAAATAGCTAAAACAGTGTTTACTAATCACCCGCCGTGGTTGCTAAGTAACTACGGTATTGGGCTGCTGAGCACGTCAAAGAACCCCACCTGGTGGAAATTTCCGGAGTCCTCCTCTACTGCGTGCCTCACAATCAGAAAGTGGTTTTGGCACGTGAAACTCCACAGTTTAGTTTATTTTAGTGTTTACCAATGAAATTTTCAGTTACTCACTTGAAGACAAATATTTCATCTGTGAAAGCGAAGCCAAAAAGTGGTATTAATGTTCCTTACCGTACTAAAACTAGCCTATTTTCGAGATATGTCTTCACAGTATCTGGTAAAACTGTGTTGCCCTTCCGATTAGGATCATCACGAATTGCTTGACGCGGGTTTTTTGGGGAACTACTTGCAGTGACAGTGTATTCGCAGCACACATACAGACGGATATCTCAAAAGTTCTGCCGCCCTTAACAGCTTTTTATTTCCGCTTGTGTTGGAAATTGCGTTAGGACACAATTTACGCTTGTGTCCTAAACTGCATAACAAAAGAATATTTTCAAAGCGAGGCTTTCTTTGGGAACCTTGGCGTACTTTCCTGACGGTGGCTGTTGGCTGCTGTTGCTGTCTTGCTTATAGGTTAAGAAAAGTTCATTACATGCCCGATGCTGAAATGGAGCCGCTCCTTCGTCCAACACAATGTTGCAACCATTAGGGCCGCAATCACAAGCACACTTCTGCTGTGCCAACGTCAACTAGCTCTTTGAGATTATTGGCACGCGTGTCCTATTATAGTAGCATGGGTGGGAGGGTAAAGTGCACATTGACAAGTTCCCTTTACGAGAAAGGCGCATGACATTAATGTGCCATGTTATAAAGCTTGATTAACTGTTTGATGAAAGCTTCGCTTCACATAGATACGATGTGGAGTATGTTTGCACAATGTTTTTTATTTGTTTAGTAATTAGGAGGCTGCTTTTTGTCGTGCAAGATTTGTTCGCCTGTTCAGGTAATGCAACTAAAAAGGCGCACCTGTCGCATGCGTATAAAAAAAATTATCCGACTTACCAAAAGGTTGCGTAAGAAACCATTTGAGTTTTCATTTTAATGAAACAAGATGTTAGGCTAGCTCTCCATGTTAGCAAAGACAGCAAACACTTCAGCCGTACTGGAATATCTAATTACTGAGATAATCATTATCGATACCATAAAGAGCATGAAACCCGCAAAGGAATAGCCGAGAATCGAGAAACATTTTGTATTGCATGTCAGATTATTTATAACCACCATCATTTATTTGCACAGATTCCGGTTGTATGCAGCCAGCACTGTCACAATGGTATCGACACTATAGACAACGGCACACCCTGCTATGTAAGTACTAGGCAACTTCTCAAAATGGCTCTCTCATAATAATTTAGGGAGCTCTTTTCCAAAGGGACGGCGCATTTTATAAACGTTTTGCTTTTTGGTATTTATTAAGGAAAATTATGTTTTTTTTTTGACAGACATGCACTAAAATAACGTGCATATGTTTATGTCTCGCCTCCTGCTCATTTAAACACAGAGCAACTTAGAAATAATCATGTCACTACTTTCAGTTAAAAAGAAAGCTTCTGAAAGCTTCTTGAAAGCCCATGAAAGCTTCTTTCTGTAAGATATGGGGCACCCGAGGCGCCCTCAATCTAAATAAACGAATGATTACGCGGGTATACATACAATATGTGTAGCCTCTTTTGTAACGTGATACATTGACTTTATCGGTATAAGAATGTTGCGTGAGGTACATATTGACTCAAAAGTGTGAAAATGAACGAGGTGAATCTGCTTTCAAAATTTCATTAAAGACAACTGTAGTTCCAGTTGTCTTAGTTTATTGAGGTGGCGCTGTTCAGTAGCGAACGCCAGAGACGCTACGTTTAAATGAGTAACTTTCTCTACTTGCCTCGGTTTTCCTAAATGGGATATCATGTCTAGGAGCGCAGCGTGATTACATTGAGAACCCGAGAAGTAACTGTACGCAGCACGAAAATGTAGGCGGGCACAAATTGGAAAAGCCAAGAATCGCCACATGGAAGTCTTGTCTTAATATAGCCCTTGCACGTAGGCGTCATAGTGATTCATCGTCGTCACAGTTGGCGCCATTGTCTGCTCCATCATCATGACGTCAATGTCATTCCATTGCAGATCAGCCGTAGCCATCATTCGTTCTTTGGCATGCCACGGTCTTCATTACGGCGTCGTTAATGCATTGTTCTAACGCCGAGGTCAATTCATCGCCTCCGCCGCGCAGTTGTTGGTAGCGTTATACAAACTACGTTACCCAATTACACAAATGAGACATGCCAGCTAGTTGGACACAACAAAACTA
Source organism: Dermacentor variabilis (assembly GCF_050947875.1). Lineage (NCBI taxonomy): Eukaryota > Metazoa > Arthropoda > Arachnida > Ixodida > Ixodidae > Dermacentor > Dermacentor variabilis. Next base: position 125,825,171 of record NC_134570.1, read on the forward strand.
TATCGCTTGGCTTAGACCATTAGCCCACAGTGGTTGTGATAAATAATTCTTCCTCCTCTTTTCTACCGCGCTTTTCGCGTCCTAAATCTTCTATTTTTTACACTATATCAGCTGAACCCTTCTTTATGAATTGGCTGTAGAACATGGCTCGGGCTGTTATAGCCCGCCTTCCATGCGTAGTAGCTGGTGACGCACCGCACTCTGCAGGCACTGCGCTATTCTTAGTAATAGCTTAAGCAAGTGGAAAACTGGACTGGCTGAAAAGTGAATTAGTAAGCAATCTGCTGGTTCTTAGTTGGAGTCCTGTCGGGACATTGCATCTGTCTTCTGTACATATTGAAGGAGAAAAATATAGGAACGGAGGCATATGTTTTTGTTAGTGACAATCGCATGCAGCCACTGCATAATGTACTATTAAATAAGCTTGATCAGGAGGGATGGCACGTATTACGAGCTGCTGGCTCAGATGTTCCGTTGGAATGATCCAGTCCACGGCCTCGAGCAGCTGCTTGCTGACAACTTATCGCTTCATTTTTCGCACTTTGCCGAACACACTAGGCGCCATTATTGCCATGCTCGACCAGGTGACATAATTCCCATATTTAAATACATTGAAAGCATTGAAATACAAAAAAAAGACACGAACACATATGTACACCGTGAAAAAGCCTGCACTTACCTTAAATAGTAGAAGGAGAGCGCAAAAAGACTGCAAGGCGACGCGCACCATGCTCGCACGTGGTCAAGGTCAGCTTGGATCAGCAGTGAGTCGTCCAGTTTAGTTATCGGCCGGTATATTATGCAATCGTCAGAAAAAATTTTAGTTTGTAAGAAAGCATGACTAGGAATGTCGCTAATAGAAATTAGGAAGAGTAAAGGCCCGAGAATGGTCCCTTGTGGTACACCGGAGATGAAAGGGACATTAGCAGAGTCACATCTCTTTGCCGTGCGGACTGCCTTCCATATAGTAAAAAAAAAATATCTATCCACTGAAGTACGTTAGGGTTAATGCCAAGGATTTTCAATTGTAGAAGGCAGTGACACACGGTGTGAAATAGTTTCTGAAAGTCAAGAAAAACGCAATCTATGAAACAGTCTCGATCAAGGGCATTAACTAGGTTGTTGGTAAAAATAAGAATCTGGGTTTCACAATAGTAATATTTGCTGAAGCCGAGCTGATGCAAGATTAAATCCATAAGAGTAATAGAAGCCACTGTAACCTGAAGGCAATGCATGATACGTCATTCCAAAAAGAGGCATCACAATGGTTTTGCGGAACAACACACGACTAATTTCTTTGTATATCACCTTCCTCATCGCATAACTCAATGCACGGCGTCTTTGGCCCATTAACCATACTCCGAAACTTTTGTGGCCTGGATCTTATGAAGGATGGGAATGTACACATTAAACAATAACATTGGCTACCCTAAGGGGCTGGTTATACTCTAACATGATGTTGCGGTGCGCTGCCCACGTTTCATTGCTATCATAATATGACGTGATCCTATACAATCTCTCTCATTTCTTGCGAGGGCCTTCCACCACAGATGTACACAAAAGGGAACGGAAAGAACAACAAACACAGCACCTTGGCGAAGTAGAACCCTGGGAGTATTAGCCAGAGCCACCACAAATACCCACAAAAATCCAAGAAAGTGGATCGGAAAAGGCGCCGCGGTGGCTCAATTGGTAGAGCATCGCACGCAAAATGCGAAGGCTGTGGGTTCAGTTCCCACCTGCGGCAAGTTGTTTTTTCATGCACTTTAATTTCAATTAATTCATCGTTTCTTTATTTCATTTATTAAGCACAAGTAGTTTCCCCTATGTTATCCTTGGTGTGAGTGTTTGTTGGCTTCTTCTAATATGACTAATAAAAATCGAGCCCCTCGGTTAACCCTCTTTCTTCTCGTTTATTACATAACGAGGGTCTCGAATCCGGCAACATTGATGCCTTCAGGTAGCATATGTGGGTTTATTGACCAGTTGCCTTCACCAAAAAGATCACGTTCTCGTGACGCTTGCGGCAAAAAGGACGTGCCACGTCCGCCGCCAAGGTCTGTGAGTGGTGGCGCTGGCTAACACTCCCAGGGTTCTACTAGGACACACAAATACCCAAGAAAGTGGATGGGAAAACGGCGCCGCGGTAGCTCAATTGGTAGAGCATCGCACGCGAAATGCGAAGGTTGTGGGTTCGGTTCCCATTTGCGGCAAGTTGTTTTTTCATCCACTTTGATTTCCATTATTTCTTTGTTTCTTTCTTTCATTTATTAGGCACAAGTAATTTCCCCTATGTTGCCCTTGGTGTCAGTGTTTGTTGGCTTCTTCTGATATGACTAGTAAAAATCGAGCCCCTCAGCTAACCCTCTTCCTTCTCGTTTAGTCCATATTTAAGGTTACATGTAAACGAAATAATGTAGTGATTGCTATGCTCGGGCAGATGCGTTATGTGAGAAATCTTGTCAGGCTCAGTTGTTAAAAGTAAGCCGAACAGATCGCATTGGTTGCTTCACAAGCTGCCTTAAAGTCGCTGCGCGAGCTTACAACGCGCGCTGCCTCGGAAGCATGTGACGTGGAAGGGCCACTGCTTCTGTCCCAGGAATTATCTCGGAAATTGAAATCGCCAAGAAGAATTATACGAAGGGAAGGGTGCCTAATTTTGACGTTCTGTAAAGCTTCTTGTAACGCATCGCAAAACTTTCATGAGGAATTAGGCGCGCAGTAACAGGCACATAAAATAACATTTTTCTCGCCTGAGCGGACACATTCGCACACTAGTTTCAAAGTGCACGTGAGTGTGACAATATGGGGGACAAGTGCACTTACCAGCGACTAAAATGCCCCCACCTACTATTGATTCTGTGTCAGACTTGTGGAAATTAAATGCATTTGCGCATTGAAAGATCTCTTGATCACGCACTTTGCTCGAGAACCATGTTTCACATAGGGCGACAATATCTACAGCACAATGTAGGCAAAAATAAATTGAATTATTGGCAGTCAGGGCGTATGGAGAACCTCACTTTTTATGCGTGTTTTGCTCTGGCTCTCGTCACGCCTCACTGCCATCAGAGCACGTGCGCTTCTTAAGGGGCACAACAAAAGACAGGTCTTTGAACAATAAAGCAGTAGGTGCAGTTCGGCGCCTGTCTATGTCCTTTCTATGTGTACGTGTTCGCGTCAGATGTAAGTGCGCTGCTTAGTATGTTTTAATCGTATTTCTGGTTCTTCGTGCGCCACCCACTATTCCAACTGGCAATACTTGCAAACTAATCAGCAAGCGCCTTTTGACTCCCTGTTGTAATCGTGAACAGATATCAATGCACATTAAATCGTTTACGGGACGCAGTGCCGACATTTGTCACGGTAAATGAAGATTCAGATAACTCAGCTAGCTAATCAGCTTAGAGTGATTGCCTCTTGCTTGTCGCAAATGGTAGTGCTACGGCTTCAAGGCGAATAAAAGTGCGTTTCCTTCTGATGGAGACCCGGTAGGACGCCCTCAGAAAAGGCACTTACAATCCTTCAGTAAGACGGGTTGGCAACCGTTGGAAATCACTCCTCTGTGCGTTGCCTCTGAAGACTTACCAAAGGCGGCGGGCTTCCATTCAGGAGGTAAGACAGCGTATGAAGGCTCCTCGGAACAGCCAGGGTTACGTAGACGATGCGCATGACTTTACTGCCTCATGGGAAAGCCTCGGTCATGCAATACCAGGTTAAAATATTCTTTCAGCGGAGTACAGTAATGCAACCGTTTTACTCTAACGGTGGCCTCCATACTATTGGGGTCGAAGTGTTCTGGTGGCCGTCACCATACACGGCCTCCCGTCATGCACACAATTTACTGCCTTGCATGAACGTGTTCATCTATCTTATAAAAATTTGCGGAACATCAAAAGATACTAGATAGCCCAATACCTGCACGATGTTTTGCGCAGTAGTCTTTCTGGCAGTGCGTAACAGCTGCAAAAAAATAATTTGCGAGGGTCCAAAGCAAAGCTGTCATTCTGGCTTCAAATGAACTTGTTGAAGCAACAGAATGCGTCACAGGGGCAACGGAGCGAGCCCACCTTCAAGAATCCCTCCAGTGATGGCTTATGAACGGAGGGCAAATGTGAGGTGTGGCCACAAAATGAACACCCGTACAAATTACAAGAACCAAGATAGCATCCCCAGAAGAGCGACTGCTGAATCAGGAGCGCTACGAGCGCAGGGTGGCACGGTATGGTCAAAATCCTTGAGTTAGAGCCCTGAACCCGACAGCATGGAACCTCAGCACCCGTTCCCGAGTTCTCGGAGATATGCAGTTTCTTCGCTGGCCTCCGTTTGCATTCGCGATGGGAAGGTTTGGCCTGCGTCTAAGCTCCTGGAATGGTGTCTTGAGGATTCGCAGGAGCGACGTGTTGGGGCGACAACGCACGCGAAGCAACAGCTGCTGTGCAGCAGAAGCAGCGTATAAGCACCTATCAGGTGCCTCCCAACATGCTCAAATGAACAGGAGTAATGACACAGGTGTTGCGGGCGTCGCACGTGAATAGTGCGCGTCCCGCGACCGGAGAAAATCTGTCGGCGTTTGTCTGAGCCAACCCAAAGGATTAGACAGACGTAGTTGGACGCTTACTGACTGTTTAGCTCAGAAAAGTGTTTGCATCACTGTGTGCTATCCAAAGAGCATCACAGTTGGAATGTTTACGCACCGCGAGTGATCATAGATATTGCTACACGCGTGTGATATTTTATTATTTCAAGGAGGCTCGTGGGCGCCATCACTCGAGAAAAGTTTTATATATGTTAGAGTGAGGGGTGTCAAAGTGACTGCAGGTCACTTTGACACCCCTCATGCACGCCTGTTTGAAATCTTCAGCACCAATCAAAGAAACTTTATTACAGTTTTGAGAAAGCCCTTATGTGATTAGGGGAGGGGGGCGGTGAACGTTGGTTATATCGGAGGCCACAGACCAGAATGGGCGGGTGAACTTAGAAGCGGCTAACAGAACTGACAGGGGAACGCTAGCCACTATTACATCTCATTATCTTCTTGGGTGCCTAGCGGGCTATGGTTACGCCGTTGAACTTCGTCGTCTTCAACTTGCTACACGACACGTCACACATTAAAATTTGTGCTATGCAGCATCATATTCAGCATTTCGCGTGGCCGGTAAATAAGAAGGACATTCGTGCTTAAATGGGCAGCTGCCTAGCCTGCCAGCAGTCCAATGTCCACCGTAATGACGCACGACCTTATCAACATTCTGCTTCACAGCTAGCGTTTCGACATAATTCGGGTGGATATCCTTGGACCGCGGCCTCCATCCAACGGCAAAACGTACCCATTTCACCTGGGCCCGAAGCATCCATGGTACCTGACAGCCGAAGCGATGCTATCAATCGCACCTAAAGCGTGTCGTTGCAGTCTGGGTGTATCGGTGCTGTGTCCATTCTAACGTCGCCACCAATCGCAGCGCTCAGTTCGAGTCGTTACTTTTCTCCAACCTCTCGATGCTTCGCGACTCGTCGCGAATTCGCACGACGGTCTACCATAACCCCATTGCTAAAGTCAGGGTAGAGCGATTACAACGTTCCCTAAAATTATATCTCAAGGCCCAACCAAACAGCAAGAAGAGCACCACGTTCCCTTCTTTTGCCTTTCTGAGACTTGGGGCTACGCTCAAGCAAGATTTGCAGTGCACACTCACAGAACTAATCATTGCTTAGCGCTTCCCTTTTGCAGGAAGGTTCTTCGATTTTGCCACCCCACTTTGAAGCCCAAACTCAGCAGACCATATCTTTGAGCTGCCAATTTTTTCTCAATACCCTACGCTAACTGCTCCCCGCACGCAAATACAAAGCTTGTCAGACGTTTCGCGGAAATCGCAAAAGTGGACTAAAGTTGTTGTTCGCCGAGACGTTGTACAAAAATCCTTGCAACCTTATATGATAGTCCTTACGGCATGTTTCACTACGCGCCTGACACCTTCATTCTCGACATGAACGAGCAGAACGACACCGTCCCCGTGCACAGGCTTAAATCAGCGTTCGTCAAACATTTTTGCCCTAGTCAACGAGAACTAAGTTATCCCTCCGCGGTTTCATCCAGGAGAGCACTCGCTCAGCCTGTTGCACTTTTTATACCTACTGCCAAATGGGTATTGTTCAGGCTCCCGGCAGTATCAGGACGCCTTCATGAGCGGGAGGGTCACCGTGCAGCAGACGACACGCGAGCCTCGGACAGCGACGGCGAAGAGCCTTCTCTTCTCGCGATTGCCCAGCACAACAAGCGAGCGTGGCCTTGATTCGACGCGATCAGGTTTAGAGAAATATTTTTTAGACTTTCTTGGTTTCAGACAAAAGCTGTGGCGTCGGTGGGACAGGTCACGACGGGGGCTAAACTATCTTTGTGAGGCACAGTGCACAACACTGCAGATTGACGTTGGCAGTTTCTTATTCTCAATAGAAGGAACTCATTTGTGGCAATTATGTTTAATTCTGCCACTCCTACGCTAACGCCACAACAAATGCCACTCACATTATTTGTGGTAAGTTCGTCGGTTCATGCTTGTTTTTGTGCCCCATAACGAGAGCGTACATGAAGTAAGCATATAACAGGAAAGAATGTTGTATTGGCGCTAATGTTACGAACATTGTTTCGAGTGCTCTAGCAAAAAACCAAGAGCGCAACTTATTGCTCCAACCATATTGGACAGAGAGCTTCAACAGTACAGCGGAGTCCATTAATGTGCACATCACTTCTAATGAAAACCATTGCGGTAAATAGAAAGATAAGTATGAGTAGACGGGCGAAAGTAGAAGAACCTTCTAAAAATATGCACGTTTAATTGCAAGATTGGAAACGTTCTCCGAATGTATTGCTTGACTTATAACTGAAAGGAAAGATTCTTGAATCTCACTTTGTAGATTCAATAAATATGTACACTTGCTCAAGCCAATAAGCGCCATTGTATTCCGTTGGATAGAATATCTTGTGTAGAAGTAGGTTCTTCGAATCACTAAATTTACGAATGGAATATATTATTAGTATTGTAGAGAAAAAGAGCAACCAGTGCGAATATTGAATTTAATATTTTCAGTTTTCTAAAGAAGGCAACAGAAATAATTTGGCGTAGAGTAGTGAAAAGACAGATGCGTAATTTGATTCATGTATGTAAGGACGTTCGGAACTGGGCGTCTGCGTAACAAAGGAGTTGGTAAATGAAAACAACAGATCGTAGGTACCCAGTGTCCCATGACCATTGCAGTATTGTAACAAGGAAGCAGCGCATCATAGAATGCATGTTTTTTCAATTTCTTTGCAGGAAGGACGTGTGATGCATGTACACAGGGTGTCCCATGTAACTTTAGCCAAATTTAAAAAAATATGCAGATGCCACGTAGCTGGACAGAGCAAATGTAATGGTGTTGGCCTTCGCTAGAAAAACTGAAATAATTTTTTTTAGTTCTGCCTAATTAGATATAACATCCTAATTAATTACACTTCTCAAATATTATATTTAGATAAAAATGTCAATGAGAAAATTGTAGATCAACAAACGTGCTATACGTTTTACACAAAAGTGTTTTGTCAAGCGTGAATGGACATCACGAATACACGCAAAGTGACTTCAGCGGCTTGTCGCGCGGCAACTGTTGGCTTTTTTGACGCTCGGAAAAGCACTTTTATGTAGCACGTACTGACCAACAGAAAGCTGTAACGGGAGTTTTTCATGTTGCTGCACATTTTTCCCGTTCATTCTTTCAACATCTTATTGTAATATTCGATAAATTGATTAAATAATTAGGAGTATATATGTTTTTATTTATTTATACAATACTGCGGACTGATGGTCCAAGCAGGGTGGTCGATACAAATACGAGAAATACAAAAGAAACAGCAAAGAAAAAGCAACAATAATTCAGGCTCAGAAACGTTATTTCACAGTTTGACCACTTGTTTTGATAAGGCAGTTCCATTCACTAACAGTTCTCGGGAAATAAGAACACTTAAATAGGCCTGTGTGAGCAAAATATAGGGTTAGGGCGTTTTCATTGTGGTGTGGGGTGGGCTTGCTAGTTAACGGTGACAAATATGTTGATGCGCCGAGCGCTAGACTGTTTTCCAAAAGTTGGGAAAGAAATTCTAATCTAAACTTTTGCCTTCGTTCCTGTAATGCGGGGATGCCATTTGCTTGTATTAATTCAGAAGGTGAATCCAACGCTGCAAATTTGTTAAATATAAACCGGACGGCCTTTTTCCGACCCCGTTCAAGACAACTAGTGTTGTGCTTAGTATGAGGATTCCATATAATGCACGCATATTTCAGTCTTGGCCGCACAAGAGCAGTATAGCAGAGCAGCTTAACATTAGTGGGGGCAGTTTTAAGTTTATGCATAAGAACACAAAGCTTGTGGAAGGCATGAAGAAACATTATCAATATGACGATTCTAAGACAGGTTGAAAGTAAGCTTTACACCGAGATATTTATAGCAATTTACTTCTTGTAATGGTGAAGACCCTAATATGTAGGTATATGACAGCGGATTTTTTTTAGGCGAGTTACTGGAAGGGAGTCACATTTGCTCGTGTCAAGGGTCATTCCCCATTTTATACGCTATTCATGTGTATTGTCCAGACTAGTGTTGAGATCGTTGTAATCGTTAGTGGAATTAAGTTCTTTAAACAAAAAACAATCATCAGCAAACAGTTATACTTATTTCTACACCAGGGCGAACAACATCAACAATATCATTAATATACGATATAAAGAGCAAAGGGCCTAACACGCTGCCCTGAGGTACGCCGGATGTGACCAGAAGACAGCGCGAGTGTTGCCCCGCTACATCACGTATTGTTTGCGATTACTCAAATAGTCTGAAATCCAGTCAATAAATAATTGTGGAATGCCTATTGCTCCAAGTTTGAAAATGGGTTTACTATGGGAAACTTTATCGAAGGCTTCGCAAATATCTAAGAAAAGCATGTCTATCCTACCGTGTCTATCGAGGGTCAATGCCAGAGAATGAAATAATGTGACGAACTGAGTTACGGTTGATAGTCCTTTCCGAAATCCGTGCCGATATTTGGTTCATATGCAGCGTTACTCAAAGAAGTTTGTTATACTAATAGCTATGATGTGTTCAATAATTTTACAGCATTGCGAAGTTAGTGAAATGGGACGGTAATTTTGTAGTGTCAGGCGGTTTCCCTTTTTAAAGATGGGTACGATTCGGGCTGTCCTCCAATCACTGGGTAGTTGTGATGTCAGGGAAGAAGTGCGAAAAATATTAACCAAAAATTTAGCAAGAGGTAAAGCACATCGTCGTAGGAATACTTTCGGGATATTGTCAGGACAACACGATGTTTTGGTTATCAAATTTAGTAAAGTAGATACATGTGTAACGAGGTAGAATGAAATGAAAAAATAATATGAGTATCTCCAAGCGACGACAAACATTACCTCGGTTTTGTCCGGCTACGCGGCACTCGCATATTTTTAATGCTTGGCTAAAGTTACGGGGGACACCCTGCATAACAGTGAATAAAGCTTTTGCACAGGCCAATAAGGCGAGACTGCTGAACCTAATGCATTGCTTCGTCTACATGGTTTCAAGAAATTCGTGTATAATATGCCTGAAAGCGAAGCGAAGTATTTGTATGGAATGACTGCCTTAGGTTTCGCAGAATTTATCTGTCCCGTAGCTTCACTTAGGAAGTTGGGCCTCGTGTAAACAGCTGCAGCTATTATGCAGTATCATTTCGAAAAGGCCTACCTTGCATCGGTCCCTCTCCGTCAAGACTGTAGAAGCGTTCTCCCTTATATTCGAATAGAAACGAATTTTGATAATGTTTAAGACTGAATTTTCGAACCTAATAGGAATCGCATAGCAATTGCTCTTCGATCCTGATTCGAAATTTCGAATACTCAGTCCCCTTATGCTGGCATTTTTTCAGGCAATTGGAAAAGAAGTATTCCAGCGGATGACGCCAATTCTTCGATACGCATGCCCGCTCGGAGTATGCCAGAACGGGACCTGCGTTGCAACTGAAATGTATGAAACCTGCTATAGAACAAAAAGGCAGCAATTAAACTTCTATTGAAAATTCACATTTTCCCCTTTACACGACGCGTGCTCTTGTATTCTATTTTTATTTGAATGGTTTTTACACGATGTCTGTTATTACAAATCGTGAGTAAAGAGTTGATGTCACAGCGTTTTTCCCAGATGTGCTCGCGGGATTAGGACACAGCTCCTAAGTAAATTTACCCGGTTAATCAATTTCTTAACTGTTGGCATGTTTACTATCATGACGAGAATATAAGATAGGATTTCCGTCATGAATATTTGGCCAAGACTGACCGTAACAGAAAAAGAAGTAGTTGATAATCGCTGTAAAATGAGGCTAGTCAAGTACTACTCAAGCTGGAGGCACATAAAATGGTAATTTTTCTCTTTATATTAGCTTCCTAGGTGGAACAATTTACACCTTTTCTTGGTTCATTCCATGGTCCGCACTGAAACCGCATTCATTCGTGCTTTCTCTCTATCAATATGTGCGATGGCAGGCTTACTTCTTAATATCTCATATTTTTCTAAGTTTTTTAGTACTGCATCTGCAATGCTCTTTCGCTAAAATGCTCTGTGTTTTATTTTTATTTTTTCTTCTGACAGGATGTCCCGGCAACTGTCATATAAAGCAATTGTAATGGGTCATAGGATTTTTTATAATGATTTTGCAAATGTTGCAATAACAACGCACTTATTTATCGGCATTACTAAATAGTTGCTCACTTATTAGTGGTAGTAAGCTGTAAATTTTACGAACGTTTGTAGAAAGGAAGGCAACATCGCGACACGAATATTATCTTTCTAATCGTCATTTCCCTCCCTTTCTACCCCAGTCTACTAATGGATGATCACATCTTCCCCCTCCCACTGCGCGCAGAGAGAGCTTACGGCGTGAATAATATCTCCTTCGGCTGCTTACATGTAAAATGCGCATCTGTCGGCTGACATGTGACATATGGTGCAGTTGATCTCGTAGTTGACGGCAGAAAGTTTCCGGGTGGTGTGATGAGGAGCTTCCATATTGGCGCTTAGCTTTCCTCGGTTACAACGCTATATTGCCTCGTACAGGACTTGCTTTCTTACTCACACGTGACTCGCTGGCGCAAATTTTCTGTCGTAGATAACTTTGGTTTTTTCTGGTAAGCATCGAAGGGCGAACAGTGCTTTCTCTGGCTTGCGGAAGGCTTTCTCATGGGTTGTAAATGAGGTGTATTAAAGATTCGATTACGAACATTATAAACATAGGCGGGTATCCAGTTACATCATGTCGTCTTCTGCTGTATTCTGGAACCAAATCAGGCAGAAGTTGTGTCCATGGCCTTTGGGGCTTCTTCTCAATTTTGCCGCAAAGACTGGTCACAACCGCTTCATTGGTGCGGTTGGTCGCGACATTAATTTCAAGGTGTTTTGATGACGTATATAACTGGTGAATGTTAGTGAGCTCTCCAAGGAGTTTAAAATTTTCGGCTGCGAATTCATTGCCGCGATCGGAAGGAAACTTCCTAGGTTTGAAAAGCGTTTTATATTAACAGCGAAATTCCAAAGGGAAATGGTGCGTGGTCTATAACCACATTAATAAAACGCTTTTGTGGGCCATATCCGGGGGCCATATCGCGCGGAACCTTGGGTGTGTTCCAAGCAAGAAGGTGAAAAAGCTCTTCTACTGGTGGTACTTCCGCAAAAGAGGGAAACCTCTTGCTGTCTGCTCTTTTGCAGCGTTCGTAAACTTAACAATCACGAGCGCATTTTGAGTCGTCGGCTGTAAGATCACGTCTCTTTTACTGCTGTGGGAGTAGTTTCAATGTTTTCTCACTCCCATTTGTCCAATTGTCGCGTGTTTCAGAAAGCACACGACGTCGCGTGAGAAAACATTGAAGCAGCTTGTAACCTCGTAACATTAACCTTTCTTTATGGGCGCATGAACCTTATGCACCAGCCAGGTAACTCAGAAAGCCGAATCTACAGCGAAGCCTGCGGCAGTAGCTTCGCCTGCTGTGTCTAAAGTAACAGATGAAAATCCTGGGGAGGCGGAAGAGTGGAGCACAGGGTTCGAACCTTCGTGCCATTCAGTGCCCGTGGAGTCGCCGGGAGCGCCTGAGGTTATCTACGCGGAAGCAGAACTAGAATGCCCAAAATCCCCGGAGAAGCCAGTGGCACCAGAAGACGTGGTCTCGGTGATGGCAGCAGAAGCTGTGTACCTGCGAACAAAGCGCGTCAGGACGGCAGTGCGTCTGAAGCCAGGGACATAATTATGGAAGCAGGGGCGCCAGAGGTGTACGGTATTTCAGTTAGATTGATGGGCACCTAAGATGCGGACACAGGAATGAAGTAGACATCACAGCACTTAATACTTGCAGTTATAGCCAGAGGACGCAGCACTATGGCTTTGAGGCGGCCTGGGCTTTTTCCGGACGAGCGTCATGACATGTTAGGGAAGATCGGAGAGATGAGCAGCACGGTGCCAAAAGCAAAAACGAGATAGCGAGGGAGAGTGATGGTTTGGAAGAGGCGCTATTTTTTGCAACACTTATAGGAGTACGACTCACGCCTTAAGAAAGGTAAAGGTGTACAAAGAAGAAAACAGAAAGAGAAGGTCAAAGCGGTCCCCGAGCCCTTTGCTGTCAGCGATAGCCAGATGTTGTATTCACAAGGTACACGACAGCCCCGTGTCCTCCACGAACCAAAGATGGCACCTGTAGGCGGAGCCGTGGTACCCGCCGGGAACAGCGGCTGCGATGCGTAGAGAGGCGCCCTCTCTCGAGAAAGTGTAGCAGATGCAAAGAAGATTGATTGTGTTGCGCTCGCCGCACGCTGAGCTGGCCGGCGATGCACATTTGCCGTTGATGTACCTCCGCGATGCCACCCAAAGCAGCCAATCAGGAGGCGCAGCAGGAGTCACCATTCCTGTTTGGTGATGCGGCGATCAGAAAGGTAACTGGGGGGTCGACTGCTGGCGACGCACCGATCCGGGTGGATCACCGTAAAGTGCCGCAACAACGTGTGCCTTGCATAGCCGATGGCATTTACAGCGGTGCTAACAGGTACAGTAACGTAATGTGCTGCCTTCTTCATATGGCGTCAGCCTCCTCGTTGTCCTGGTCGCCGAAGTGAGAGGGGAGACACTGCAGCGACACCCCCAAGCCACTCGAAACGAGGGCGCGAAGCTTTTTCCGACAGCACAGCGATGCCAAAGTCGACGGTTTCCGGTCACTGACGAGCTAGGGGCATCGAACATGAGTCGCAGAGGGTCACGACCGCAGATTCCGGGAGGCCCTCAGCCAAGATGTCCGCAGTCAGATGAATGTCAGCCACATCTGCAGCGGTACTGAAATGCAGGCATCAGCGGTACTGAAAGGCAGAGCACAGAAAGGCAGGGATCACGCAAGAGGCTGTTGCCGTTCCGAAATACAGATGGACGGAGCTCTTCGTGCAGGAACGCGGCCATAAAGAGAAACTGCGTTAACATGGCTACTCCAACACTGTTCCGGGAAAAAGATCACATTTTTTTCTTGTGCATGAGGGTCGCATGAGGTATGCATGATTGACCGCAAGCAATTCCAATCTGTTTTAATTCCAATCTCCTGACATCGAATTTATGTAAACAGGGAGGCAAGCGTTGAGCACGACCTGCAGCGTTGTCTGAACAGCCCAATTAAATGTGCTTCTTGCTTATAGGATGTGAGTTTATTTTACTATGAAAGCGAAAGGAATTGCATAAATCGAGCAGTTTTTTCTTATCTAATTGGCTACGAAGAGCAGAGTAGCACGCTCAAGTGGACAGAGTATCGATTGAGCCGAGCCAGTCAGAGTGGAAATAGACAACCGGATGAGCATGCTGGTGGCGGTGTCTGCGATTGGTCCGCTTCCCCTTCTTTAGTTTGCCGTGGCTGGTCGAAACATGCGGCGGCGTGCAACCTAAAGTTAAAGATGCCACTAAAGTTGAGTGCCACTAAAAACTCACCTAAGTTGAGTTAGCAGAGCAATGTCGTATACATGCCGAGTTGAATGCCACTAAAAACTCACCTAAGTTGAGTTAGCAGAGCAATGTCATATACATGCCGAAAGGTCTACATAACGTTACACTCGAAACGAAACTCGTTTATTATACGCATATAAATTCAAGCAGATTGGGTGACGGAACAAACGCGAGTTAATGACATCTCAGTTGAAATCAAGAAAAAGAAATGGGGGCATGGACAGGACATGTAATGAGGAGGGAAGATAACCGATGGTCAATAAGGGTTACGGACTGGATTCCAAGGGAAGGGAAGCGTAGCAGGAGGCGGCAGAAAGTTAGCTGAGCGGATGAGATTAAGAAGTTTGCAGGGACAACATGGCCACGATTAGTACATTACCGGGGTAGTTACAGAAGTATGGGAGAGGCCTTTGCTCTGCAGTGGGGGTAATCAGGCTGATGATAATGACCAATTCAAGCTCCCTGGCGGCTCCCAGTAGCCAGTACCACAGCAATCAGCGGGCAGCCACCTTCTATTCCTTTCGGAACGCGGCACTCTCAATCTATTCAGATAAATTTTCATTTTGTTTGGCATCTTAATATAATGCTTCTTTAACGCCTTCACTTTCACGCGGTGAATTTTCACGCAGCCAGAAAATGCTAAAAAAATAGCAAAGCCAATGACGAAAAAGGCGGCGAAATAGAAAGTTATTTTTATTTTGTTTGGTGTAATCGTGCATATTCGGTGTGCACATATCATATCAGATATTTTTTGTAGCATCGAGTGACACACAGGCACAGTCGGTGGCAGCTTGTAATATTTTAACAATCGTTGAGGGCTGATTGCAGAATTGGACTACAAAACTTTGGAGTAGCTTTACGTTATAGCTACTTTTATTTCTATTCATGCTCTGAATGACGCAGCCCAGCGAAATGAAGTCTTTTGAAGCCTGAGACAATATCTGGACTCCCCGTGCCATTCCATATGTTCCAAATATTTGATGGTTTTTATGGGCTTCCAATGATTCTATAGAAACAATTTCAAGACACCAGCCTAGCAGAGCCCCTGAAGCTTTCGGGAAGGTAGAATTTGCAGTTTTACTGACCTTGCTCCAGGGGACAATCGGGTTTATAAACATTCGCAAAGCGATTGTTAGACTAAGCTTGATCGGTTTTACGTTTCCACCCATCTCTTATCGTACAACCTGCGTTTAAGGTGGCGCCAGTCGCATTCTAAGATCATGCATTTCTCACAACCATAATTGAAAAACATAGGCTCAAAGAGTGACAATTGTGGAAGCTCAATGTGAGCCCGCCGGATGACAAAGATTTGCGAGGCGCGATTAGAAACATTGTCAAGGAAAGAACGAATGGAGGGAACGTAGACGCGATATTATGGGAAGAGCTGAAACAACGTCAGATGTTTCTACTTACAAAAGAAGAGGGAAAAAGAGCGGTAAAGAAGAGCTAAACGTGCCACAGGAAGCGACCATCGAAAAACCTAATTTAGGCTGCAAACTGTCACCCTGGTGTCTTTACAGAATGTATCAAAGAGTAAAAACGGCAGCTGCTGTAAATCCTTAGGAAGGAGTACAAAGGTGCCATGACAAGGTCTAGGAAGAATGACTGCACAGAGATATGGAATCACTGAAAATTTTGAGCACAAAATAAAGAACGCGAGCAGAAGTAACAGATTAGAAGCACTTCAATGCGGCAGCACCGTTCTCTCACCACAAATCTACATCGAGGGTGCTTCTACTCAACCATATAAGGACCTCTTCAAATATGAAATAACACATGCAGCCGTGAACACTTGCAAAAATATACTTCATTGTTAAATTCCACAAATGTCGAGACAAAACAGCCAACGGATGAATGCCTATCAGAGAGGTAAATAGGCTTGGCATTCGGTTAGGAAAAACTAACAAAACCACTAGGAGTTGATAGGCTCAGCACTGATTTTTACAAGAAATTTTCACCGGAAGTAATTCTAATGCTACGCGACGTATGCTATGCCATTTGAAAGCGACGATTGCTGCCGCTATCTCTGCGGCGAGGTTTCACTATTTTATTGCCTAAACAGCAATTAAGGCAAGTGTCCACAGTGAGCGATTTCTGCCCAATTAGTTTTTCAACGACCGATTAGAAAATTCGAGCTAAGATTATTGCTGCTTGTCTTTAGCCTCTGAACAGTCATCGGAAACCATCAATCATACGGCTTCAAATGACGTTGAGCCACCGATAATCAGCGGGCCATGCGGATATTGGGCAAGGTTATCTCTGTTGATGGATCTAAGGTAGATGTTTTGCAAGTGGATCTCAGCAAGACTTTCAACAGAGTAGCACATGACTTTCTCTTCACCTTGCTTAAGGCCTGCAACAATGGGGACCAGTTTCTTAAATATATGTCTGCTACAGACCTGCGTCGACGCGACTGGTAGTCGATGGGCGAACAGAGCAAATAAATTCGCAGTGACTTAAGAATACTTACGTGATCTGAGTGCAAAAGCAAATGGAGCTTGTCTTAGTAATCTCCTTAAAAAAAACTCCAGCTCAATCCATTTCAGTCCACCATAACCCACTTCAATCAACCTTCGTGCAATTTAATCCACCTTCATCCATATTTGATAGTGGGCCACGATACCGTGGCTGTTCACCGTGGGATTTTGCAGTGCGAGCCTCAGCATACGTCAAGAGGCGGGAACGTGACGTGAGCACTTGTTACGTGGGTTTTCTTGGCATGCGATGTTAACGCCGGACACTTGCAGAATTTTCCACTTGATGGGGCATATACGGCTTTCGGTTTAATAGAGCTGAACAAGTCCGCCAGGCAAGGGTGTCCGTTGTCAACAGTTCTTTTGAGGCGAAAACGTCAAATCCCTTATTGAGCGAGAAGATGGTCTACCGCGTTGGTAGAAACGAAACGGCTCCTAAATTCCCTTTAGCTGCGATGCCACAGCACGAGCACGCCTCGACGTAGCTTGCCGGGCGAAAGGGAACCCCTGCTTCAGAAGATCTGCTGTGGCACACCTGCTGTCGCAATAGTTTGCCGTGTATTGCATGAGGAGCGAGGGCGTTGCCTCGATGTCTAATCATCCTCGTTCTTGCTCTCAGAAGCCTGTGTTATCCGCACGTTCGTTGTTTGCGCAAGCTCTCGCCAACCCTCTAACTGCGCCTATGTCTGGCGAAAACTTTATGTGGCGGTGCAGCGAAGATTATGTGGGCGGAGCCTATGCAAATGTATTATGGCAGCAAGTAGTCCGAACATTTCATTCGAGATTTCGGTTATCGGTTGCGCTCGCGCTATCCGCAAATGGGCATTTTCGATGACTGCTTACGTGCATGCATATGGTAGATATATATTAGCAGTGATAAGGTACTGTAAACATTAATCATAGGTAAATCGTATGATCTTTTTAAAAGCTGATATATAGATTTTGTATATGAATATTTAAAAATTAATTGTTTCGCGAGGAACCATGCCTTCTAAGAAATAACTGCTGTATCTACGTATGAACTAAATTTCAGTTGAACCCTTATTCAAAATACACTAGTTCTGTAACCTTTGAAAAATGCCTCCGACAGTGAACTTTGCCGCGCATTCTATATATCCAATGGACGGCATGTCACGCTGCGGCATGCCATGCGATGCAAGGAGCACAATCAGCGTCTTTATTATTGAAAACTTTCTTTCCAGATGATTGCAGCACTCCAGAACTATTCGTGACTATTCGCACAACCAATACACATGTCCTGCACCCACAACGACTGCTTAGCACCCATGCGCTGCTAAGTGTGAGCTTGCGGGTTCGATCACTGCGGCCAAATTCCAATGTGGGCCAAATGTAAAAGCGCCGGTACATTAAATATTGGCGCATGTCAAAGAACGCATATGTTCACGTATTTTTCACGCGAGCTTGATTAAGCTTAAGGGGGAGCTTTCGAAATTAAAAGGAAAAAACCTAAAATGGCACACATTGTTCCACGGTGGAGCTCTACGCTGTTCCTTCGGATCATACTGCATTTTGGCGCGTAAGACCTCACAGTCATTTATTCCATGTGCCGCGTGATTAGTAAAAGCTTGAGGCAGAAACACAAGCACAAAAGAAAATTTTGCCGAGGCTTCTGCGACAGCGCCCGCATTCACAACGGCTCTTCTATTCCGCTCATCCCACTATCAATCGCATCGCTCTTGCTGCTCGTATCTGATACGAGTGAAATCTCAAGCCTGTTGAGGCTTGCATCAATTATGCCGTCACGCTGCCAGAATTCCTCTTCGATGTACTGAGTATCAGAACACACCCTATGCCAGTTCTCTTCCGTTAGAAAATTGATGCTGTCCAGCAGCAACTTTTCGACAGCTGCAAGGGTGAATGCGGTATTTATTGTTAACCGCTACATAACATTTCACCTGGCTTCAAATTAATTCAATTTGATACAACTTGCAAGGATATGGAGGAAGGCTCACGCCCTCGGGACCGGCAGCCTTAGCAAATACACCGACGCGATGGGCCGAAATATTTTCTTATGTTGAAGTACGAGCTTCAGCAGCTTTGGTTTATTTGACGCTGAGAAAACGCAAAGCCTTTCTCGGTTTGCCAAGAATGAATGACAACCTTTCATGTTGATGCTTTAAGTACTTTCTCGAGGTGGGCCCACGGTAGGGTGCATTGTCCATTAGTATACGGCTCCGTGATTTGACGTTTGGGGAAGCTGCTCAGAGAATCACTTCTCGAATGGTGGCCCATCCAGTGCTTTGTGGTATTCGCCATCTCCCATGGCTTTACGGAGCCACTCTCGCTAGCGGCGTGCAATAATATCAGCCTGCCACCTTTGCCGCTGGGTGCGCAAAGGCTTGTTTTCAGACGTTCCCGAAAAGCATCCTCGCGGGTTATGACCTTCACATCCACCCAGACCTTTTTCTTGGTATGTCCGACGTTAACCCAAGTTTCGTCGAGGTGGTATATGTGGCTGCACAAAAGAAACTGACAACAAAAAGAATTGAAGCATGTCGACAGGAATACACAGATTGCAATATCGCAAGATGGGCAAACGACTGATGAATTGGGACTGCTCAGTTATTACGCTTAAGCAACATGCAGGGTACTGCATATTCGTGATACGCTATAAGCGAAACAAATTATTCAGCAAAATGTACAAGCGCTGGCCAGGCGATTGGCGTGAACTGCACAGCGGGCACCAAAATGTGGTGCTAACAAAATGCGACCACAAAAAAAGCGCTGCCACTTTCAACGCTAACGCACTGAAATATCAAGCAACAACGTTCGGCGTTTGTGCACACAGCTTTGCTGTGAGCAGCGAAAGTTTGGGCGCTACCACTTTTAGAACGAAGCTGCATACGTCTACCATCCTAGCAAATTTTCCCGTCGTTGTAAGCAAAAAACTCCCCCCGCGGGGGAGGCGAAGCAGGCGTTAAGCACTCACCATACGTGGGCCAATCCCGAAGAGAGGGCAATACCGGCCAGACCCCCAGACCCGCGGCCGAGGTGAACCTGGCGTTAAGCGCTTCCCATACGTGGGCCGACTCCGATGGTAGTGCAATGCCGGGCCGACCCGCGGTGGCAGTGCAGTTCGCCATTAAGGGGCCCACATAAACAGTTTCGCTTGTTATCCTTCTTCTTAGAGTGGAATGGTGCTTAGATTTCTTTATGCTAACAATTACAGCGAAACGTAATTCGCCTCTTTTGCCTCTCAGATATTTTTTTACGGATCAATTAAAGGTGCAGGTTGCGCGGTGATAAAAATAAGGTATTTGCCCATACAATATAAATCTTGCAAAAAGGGTCGATCATCGTACATACCCCTTTTAGGTGCGAAGTTTCCGGATGGCACGGAGGTATTGCTGCCGCCACAAGATTATGCCGTTTCTCTCGAAGACAGCATACTTTCTCTTCCGTTTGAGAAAAGGAAACCTTTGAGTACAGTCCTTATTAACCGTGAGATGGTAGCGACCACAGAGTTTACACTTGGGGGTACACACTGATGCTGCTCATTGGGACTAGGGGCACCACAGCCACGGCAAATAGTGTCACCGGGATTGAGACACACGTCGGCGCGATGACTGAGGTGGCGGCACATATAGCACATGTCGATTTGCTTGCGCAAGAGCGAGCACTGCATGAGTGACGGTCCATACCTTACAAAGTTCGGTACACGATGCCCGTCGAACCGTGCCGGTTCCGGCTATTCTCTTCGCTGCTAAGGCGAGTGGATTATTGGCATCGATGACCTCAGGGCTGTCTCGAAGAGGGATGTTGCGGATCACCCCCTTCATGTAGGGCCTTAATGTAGGCACTCAGCCCATACCTTGCCTGAGATGAGCATCTGCTTCATCCGGACATAGCAGTTAGCGTTCTCGCTTTTGGGAGTACTGGCCACTATAATATTTTGCTGCACATTTGGGCATAGAGTATATTTTCATAGATCTTCCTGACTCATGCCAGTGGTGGCGAGTATTGCGTCAGCCACCGTAACAACGCCAATCTTGGAGATATTGAGTCCACCTCGCGGCGTGACCACAATCTTGATGTCTCGAGGAAGCGAGGGCATTCGTCCTACTCGTATCACTTTGGATTTTAGCGCAGGACCGCCTGATTTGCGACGACGCGCTCCCAACTAGGGCGATGGCGCATTAGTGTTAGCCGTGCGCGTTTTGGCGCCAACTCTTCTGGCCGCCGCAGACTGCCAGCCTTTATCTTCAGCATCCTCTTCTGGGGAGATATTCTCCCCCTCCACTTGATACTCCATCTGGAGTAAGAAATTAAGTGTACCTCGCCTTGTAAGAGCCGGTACGAGGCGGTCAGGTGGTTCACGAGGCCAAAAGCTCCGTCTCGAAGCTCGGGCACGAGCAGGAGGCTCGTGGTCGAGGCGCGAGGCGGGTGGCCTTGGGGAGCAAAGCTTGGCAATCCTCCGTAGGCTTATCTGGCCTGCCGCGGCCTTGCTGCTGTCGAAATGGATAAATCTGTGAAAAATGAACTCACAGCGTTGCGGATGGTCCCTTTGAATGCCGCTTGTCGAGCTGCGTCGAATGATGCAGACGTTCTGTTCTAGCGCTTCCAGGTGGCAGTCCGCAGGAAGTTCATGTTGAATCGGGAGCTCATGTGGAACCGGTCCCCTGTGTTGGCCCCCTTGCGGTGGTTGCTGAAACAGAAATAATTTGAAAGGAAAAAATTTGGCGTTCGTGAGTTTTAAACCTATGACCCCATGCTCAGGACGCGATTATCTTACCCACTGCGCTTTCTTTAGAGACAGCAACTTCTATTTTATGAATTCTGCGTATCCTTATCTTTTTTCCCACATATTTTGAGTACCACGCACTGAAACATTTTTCCCAGGTTCCCTAACACAGAGAGACAGGGAATCTCATATTGACACAGAGACAATTTTTTGCTGCAGGCTCTCCTGCCACGCCTGCCATCGGTTTCTGGACTCAGATTCGCCGTCAAGCAGCGAACTTGCATATGTAGAAGGATCATACAAGTGGGTCCAAGCCAGTTTAGCATTTTCGAGAGCTAGGATGTAGCCAGTTGGTGATCTCCAAATTGCACGCAAATCCATTATTCACAGGGTTGCAACACTGCTATAATTTTTGAGGTGTTCTATTGTCAGAAAGTTGACTTATTCCCAGTTTGGGTATACCTCTACGTCAAACATAATTCGTATGTAGTGTCAAAAGTGTGCTGCATTTGCACAAAACTGAAAGATATGATGCTATGATTCTCGATAGGCGCATAGCGCACTGCCCGTTGACGATGGCACTAAAATATCCTCATTATACTTAGCCATATCTTGATGGGTAAACTTTATGCATGTAACTTAAGAAAATTCCTTAACCGCTGTTATTACAGGATATTTTCGAAGACGCTTGAATATGTCAGATGCCTGCTGGACTCCAGGTCGAGACCACTATAGTAGTTGCAGGAATAGCATATCTATAGTGCTTCAGTAACGATAGTTCCGCTTTAAAATATTTGGAGTACTCTTGAGAAAACCGCTGCTTGACCTCCCTGTAGAATTTTAGGGTGCGCACCCGCCCCCCCCCCCCCCCCCATAGTACACCTTGGACACTATCACTCGGCTCACCCTACAACTCGCGCCTAATTGTTTTACAGAATGAAGTATAATATGATTGAGTTGGTTCGTAAAGAAGGCGCCTATGAACTTCACGTTTTACTTCTACGTTCGCTTGCCTTCGCTTGTTTAAAAATAAATTGCTGCACCTAGTGTGCTCGAACAGCTGTCCATGATAAATCTTGCGAAAAATCTATCTACTCGATTCACGATTGCCGGCAAATGCGGCATCACATGCACTGCATACCATACAGCTGAAAATTCATCACAATTTCACAAATCTGCTCTTTCAGTAAAGGGGCCAGTGCTACCGTGGCAGTGTGGTAGTTCTGTCGTGAGACCACAACTCTAAATAGGATTTTGTACACCCTATGTTGGCCGTATCGAAACACACACCGAGGTAGCTGGTGGTTTCAGACGTCTACTTCACATCTAGAAAGGTGGTTGGTTTTCAGTTCCAAACGCCTTACTGTGCACCTGCGTACTTTCCAAATTGAATTTAGCACCAGACATTTTACAGAACTCTACGACATCTTTCACTGCTTGGCCGACTTCTTTAGAGACACACACACGCGTAAAGTCACCGCCGTAGGCGGGAACATTCAGAGTGGCATCTGTGACACTGAAACCTATTATGTCAATGCCCTTGAGAATGTTCGGCACAAGGGCTCCACGTACTATGCAAAATAATCCAATGACCCGAGGAGACGCTCGAGAGGAGCGCCCGAGCCGACGTGGGTTCCATTGGCTTCACGGGCCTTCCATCTAATGGCCGCCCCCGGGCCTCTTGAAAGCTTGATCACGTCACACCATCTGTGAGTAGAGCAAGCATCTGTGCGACACCATTTCTGGGCATAACCACCCCCATTGGCGAGGGCGCTACCGTTTCGTCCCCCCAGCTGAATAGCTTCCACGCGAGGCTTCATTGCCGGCC
The DNA here is from genome assembly GCF_050947875.1 of Dermacentor variabilis. Classification (NCBI taxonomy): domain Eukaryota; kingdom Metazoa; phylum Arthropoda; class Arachnida; order Ixodida; family Ixodidae; genus Dermacentor; species Dermacentor variabilis. The sequence continues at coordinate 125,848,213 of NC_134570.1, forward strand.
TAGCATGAGCGAGGATTCCACCGCGATGTGGTAAGCGGCGCGCCCATGCCGTGGAGTGAACGCTGGCCTTTTTGCCTCCCGCCACGTCTCAGCGGCTTACAACTGCGCGCCAGTTTTAAAGAAAGCATCTATGTGGGAGAGGCGGCCGCTACGACTGCCCTGTTCGCACTACTAGGTAATTTACGGACACGTGGGGGTCTCAACTGCGTCTCGCTACAGCCTTGTGTCCCATGACAAATCTTTCTCAAGGCAGCTGGACTGCCCATCAGTAGCCTCGACCAGATCAGGGTCAACCGTACAAATCACATAGCGCTCGTGAGTGCATCAAGCATGGTTCGAAGGGAACTACGACATTAGGACCCTAAAATTAGACGGAACCCTCTACGACATGGTCACCCATGTCGTCAACCCTACTAACTACTGGCGTGGTACCTTTCGCCTCCCAAAGACGAAATCTGCCCCAAAGACGAAATCATTATCACCCTCAAAAGATACAATCCAACCATCACCGTCGGAGCTGCGCGTTGAATGGGCACCACCAAAACCACCTTGGAGATTTTCTTGGACACCAGCGTCCATTTTTACATTACCTACGAAGGCTGTATGCTTCGCTTCCTTCCCTTCCGTCAGAAGGTGAAGGCTTGCCCCAAATGCCGCCAAAGCGGACATCTGTACCTAGACTACCATCACCATCTGCGACAAGTGTGGCATCAAGGACCCTTCAATGGACGTTTCAAACCAAGACTCGTCCTAAATGCCGGACACCTCCCAAGCCTATGCAACGCTCCTCATCTTAGACACCCAGCCTCTATCGAACACAACACCCTAGCCAGCAACGGAGTTGGAGCAAAAGCAAGAAGCGGGGACCAAGCTCGTTTCACAGGAAAGATGCTTGGCCCGTCCTGCGCACGAACCTAACTACCACCAGTACAGCGCACAACCTAGCCTAGGTATGCTGGGCAGAGGCAGCTTCCTCATTTGAGAACAGTAGCTAAGAAAACCTCCTTCTAGCTCAAAATTCCACTCTAACGGCGGAAATTAACAGGCTAAAGCTCGAGCTTCAATGCAGCATATCGCCTGCCACAGATCCACAACATCCCTTACCCAGACCTACTATTTCGCTAACCCACCTCCTAACTCCTCCGAACACTCGGCGCACGTCACCCCCACCTCCTGTCATGGCCAATAGAACACAATCTATCGAGACCCCCCTCTCTCACCCGCAAGCAAATGAAAAGCCCTGCCACACCACGCCAGGAATAATCCCTGGATAATCCCTCGATAGTAACTCATAACGACAGGATCAATGCTCTCGGAAATGAAATGTATACCAGTCTCACTGTCAAGGAGAACACGATTACTCACTCAGAGAGCAGAATCGCTGCTCTCGAGAACGGCCAGAGAGCAAATAATGAAGAACTTGATAAATTTCTTGGTTTTGTCCAAGCCCACATTCCACACGATGAATGGCTGCCGTCACCGTGATAAACCCAAACATAGGCGTACTCAACCTTTGCACAACTCTAGACGCCCCACCGCCATGATTGCTGCCAGCCCTAATCGCTCCAACTTTGTGGTGTGGCAATAGAACTGCAGGGAGTTCCAAAAAAAAACGAATCTTCAATAATATCTGACCTCCTACCCTAATCACCTTGTGGTCATTGCCTTACAGGAGACCCATGGACCCGTACGCTTCCCAGGGTATAACCACACGAAAGTAAATCCGCAAGTTAACCAGACGCTGCTATGCTCATACAAAAACACTGACTGCGACTCATTACCGGTTCGACGGCATCGACGTCGAACACAGCTTTTAAGAAATTCTTCCTTCCGAAATTCGAGAGTCAGCTTCATACTTACTGAACATCTACAGACGGCGCCAGATGAGACATCATTGCTTCAATGCTCTCGTTGCACGTTCCATTGACGCTGCAAAACATGAGCCTCTTCTAGTACTTGGCGCCTTCGATGCACCAAATCAGGTATGGGGCCACTTTGTATCCACACCCCAGGATAGGGCCTTATAGTTCCACATTCAAGACGATCGCCTCGCACTCCACAACACTATAAATATGCCCACCAGATTAGGTAATTGTGTACATAAAAATGGCGCTGGGCAGGTCATGTAATGGGCAGATTAGATAACCGATGGACCATTAGGGTGACAGAATGGGTACTAACAGAAGGGAAGCGATGGCAGAAGACTACGATGAAACAAAATTTGCGGGTGCTAGCTGAAATCGATTGGCGCAGGACAAGGGTAATTAGAGGTCACAGGAAGAGGCCTTCTTCCTGCAGTGGGCATAAAATAGGCTGCTGCTGCTGCTGATGATGATGATTACGTATCCAAAGACACATCCCCTGACCTCACCATCACCCATCGCATACGATAGGTCACTTGGACTAATCTGGAAATTAACCTAGGCAGTGACACCTGTCTTCTTCAAACCCACATCCACATTTGGCACAAATTCCTCGCTCTCAAGCCCTTGAGCCTTACTAAGTGGGACACGTTACGAGAGGCCTGTCAATCCTCGTCGCCCGCCGAGATTAAGGGCATTTCGGAATGGGCATAACAACTTAAAAATGACACACAAATACATGCCGCCAATTTACCCTTGAACCTGCCCTCATCACCGTTGACGCCAAACTTCTTCAGATTTGGGAGTAAGCAGTCTATTCCAATGGTGGAAAAACAGGCGACACAATGGCAGAATTAGACTTGGAATTGCCGGACCACATTCCAAATTCATGAGTGTGCCATATAGCTCGCCTGTCAACAGCGGGGCCAGAAATGCGAAAGCATGACCGGCAGTAGCAGAACGTGGCGACTACTTCGGCACTAATTGGATCCCACCCCATCGCACACCACTCATCATCATCATATCAACAAACTCCTACACTCAAACAAGGATAACTTAAGCCGCCTATTTCAGAATCTTCGCGACAAACAACTACCCCACATGCATAGAAACAAAGCGCCTAAATATACCAGCACACAAAACGACGCCATGAAGACTCCCATAATGGAGACTGAAGTTATACACGCGCTTGTCGATCTCGCACCACATCCGTACCGGGCCCGGACCTCATGAATAACAGGTTTGTCCGAAACATTAAGAATCATAAAACCGCCTTCAATAAGTACGTTAACTAGTGCCTTAACACCAGTAGCCTACCTGCCACTTAGAAGGATGCCAAGGTAGTCTTCAAACCTAAACCTGGCAAGTTAATAACACAGCCAATTTATGCTCGAGATTCCTGAGTTCATGCTCAGGCAAAGCACTCCAACACGTAACCCTTAACCGCCTCACGATATACATCTATGATCACAACGTATACCTCTAAAATATGGTAGGCTTCCACGAATTCTTGTTCACCCAAGGTGTCATGCTTCACCTGAAGCATTAGAGCGTTACACTTAACGCTGACGTAGACACTGAGGCAGTTATAGGCATCAACCTTCATGTAACTTTATATAACATCAGTCCCCTGGCCATCCTGAGGGAACTCAGCGTTATAGGAGCTGGCGAAAAAATCCATAATTACATCGCCACCTTCCTTTCCGACCTCACGGCCACTATTACCATTGGTTCTGAACATTCTCCCTCTCACTCCTTGGGGAGTTTTGGAACACCTCAAGAATCAGTGTTATCCACTCGCCTTTTCAATATCGCCATGATGCCCCTGGCTAGAGCCCTGAAATCCATCCCAGATCTGAAGTTTTCGCTCTGGGCCGACCACTTCACCTTTTGGATGACGGGAAGCTCCGACGGTCACATTCAGGAGACCCTGCAGACTGTCACCGATAAGATGGTAGCCTGTGCGGAACTCATGAATCGTGTATGCTTCCGTGCCAAGTCCGGACTATTCCTGTACGACTATCGCGGTTACGAAAAACGTATCTTCGATATGCAAATAACAATGAACGCGGCACCCATACCTAAAGTCTACAGGCTCAGGGTGCTAGGACTGCACATACAATGAAATTAACTCAACATATACAATCAAAACACTTCATATAACAGTGAACCATATTATATGATTCACAGGCAGAATATCCAATAAGCACGGCGCATTAAGAGAGGTGGAACTCCTCCGCTTAGTCCACGTCTTTGTCCTCAATAAGATTACCTATGCCATCCCTTACCTCTAACTCCTCAAAAGGGATGAGAACAAAATCAACACCCTCTTACTCAAAACGTACAATTTTGCTCTCGGAGTTCGTATACGGATAATCACTGAACGTTTTGTGCAGAGGCACCCTCAGCACCCTAAAGAAACTAATTGAAGAACATCTAACGTCGCAATATACTTAGCAACACACCACGTTCCCATCCTTTTATCTTACTTCTTTCACTTCGCCATAGCTGTTGAAAGGTCTTTTCACTGCTTTCCTGGTAACGTGGAATGGAACCCAGGGCACATTGAGCGTGATGTCTTGCTGTACAGGGTCAATGACGGCGGAAAACCGCCCTTTTACCTCAAGACCACGCGCTTTAACCAGCACTTCCTTCACCTCTGGAGTTCGTAGCTTGATGAGCCACACATGCGTCATTCTGATGGGCCTTATACAAGTCACGTCTTTCGGAGTACCGAGTTCTTGCAGCGGGTCACGGAAATTTTCGAGGCAGTATAGTGTCCCGGCTACGTCACAGCGTAAGAACAAACACTCCTTCATACCGTCGCCTGATGGCAAAGTCAGTAGTACATACCGATAGTCCTGTGGGACGGCAGAGGAACTATTACCACGGCCAGACAGGGGCCCCTGAAACTGCTCTACTTCAACATCTTCCGTTGACCTAGTTTTTCGTTGACCTATGGCTACAAGGTAACCTTGTAGCCATAAGCCAGTTCTTTCGTACGCTTCCGCGCTTTCCAAACTTCTCAACGAATGGATCGTTATTCGTTGTTTTTTAAATGCTCTCAAGCAACCTCCGCCGGAGTGTTGGTTATTCTCATTAGGGACCACGAATAAACTGCTTTGTTTCGATCACCTACTTATCCACGACCTTCTTGTCATGATCATTCGAGTGAAATTTGGGGAAGAAATAGATACCATGCGCAAGATACTGCAATGTAGAGATTCTGAAGGTTTATACTGCGGTAATATCTACATTCATGTGTAAACTGTATTAGGCGTACCATGGAACTAGTTGCCCAAGCAACGCCAGTTAATCCATTTCGCAATGATTAGGTAGCTATGCGTCCATTGATAGCGCGTGTTATTCTGGAAATTTTACAGGAAAAAGATTACCTATTATGAAGACAAAACAAACTAAAACCAACCCTTAATATAAAATCTTGTTAAAGTACTTTATAGCTCGGTCACACAAGAAAATTGAGTGCAATCTGAGCGAGTTCTATACTAGTGTCATTCGTAGGCTTCCATACGGGAACGCTTAGTGACACTTACTGCAGAGCGCACTGATCAGCGTGTGTGTTCGGCGAACATACTTCGCGGTGATGAAGTGTGTAGCCTCGTTGGCTACGAATAAAAAGTAAGTATTGTAATATTGAAAACATAGTCAGGAGTAACTTTCTCTTTAAATTAGTAATGTGACAAGGTAATAAAATGTGCCACACTGAAAAAAGAGACAAAACATCAAAACTCGCTCTCGGGATGTTTATGGCCACGCCGGGTAATGGCCAGGCTGTATGACGAAACGCGTCGTTCAGACTGCTACTGTTCAAGCGTTGACTTGTCTTAGGTCGTGATAATTAATCTTGTTATTGAATTTACGGTAGCCTACATCACTTGCACTTGAGTTGATTATAAAAGTTCTTTCTAAAAATAAAAAGAATGTTTTTGCGCACGCATTTTATGTTAACAAATGCATGTATCGCCTTCAGACTCGAGATCGCCACCGCCTCCAACTTGAAAAACGCTTTTCCTTCTCGTGTAGCAGGGTACCGCCTAAGTGACACTCAGCGTCCTCAAGTCCATTTTCTTAAAGGGCACTTTAATTTGCCCTTGCAATGGCGGTATTACAAAAATGCTAGGTTAGGTTATAAGGAAAGGCAACGAAAAGTATTGGGATTGTCCAAGAAGGCTCTGATGTCAAGCAAGTATGGAAGCTGGTACGGGTAGTTACAGGTATAGGTGACAAATTAAAACATTAACTCTCAAAGCCAAACAGAAAGCTCGGTTAATTTTCTCAATATCTTTTATTCTAATATCGGTTACGATCCTTCTATTCAATTTCCATCGGATTCTTTCTGTCCTAGGCCTACAATACAGACATTAACTTCCAGTTTACAAGCGTCGAATATCAGGAAATTATTTGAGAAATCTTCACACTCGCTGTTCTCACTGACTTCTTTTCTTAATTACTTACTTCTTTTCGTAGTTACTTGATTGAAATATGTAGGCGTAACCCTGACACCAAACCTTTCCTGGACTACACATAACAACATCTGCGGAAATGCCTCCCGATACTTCGGATATTTACGCCGAAACCTCCAGTAGACGCCGACTAACGTCCGCAAACTAGCGTATCTTACATTTGTTCCCCCTAAATTTTATTTGTTTCTTCAATATGGTCCCCTCATAACATTTATTTAACTGCTATGCTAGAATCAGTTCAGAATAGAGCCGCTCGATTCATCTCACAAAATTACAACTTCAAGGAAAGTATAACGCAAATTAAAAACTATTTATTAAATTCCTTCTTTGAACACTCGTCCTGATCTAGCACTTTTATTGCTGTTTAACAAGTACGTTCACGGACCAAGGCCATCTCAAAGAGCTCTGCAAGTTTCTCCATTCACCTTACGAAGATCGCGTAATCATCTTTCCTTCACGCCTATCTATTGCAAAAGAGACGCTTTTGACTCATCTGCGCTTCCACGTGTCATCCGCTTGCTGATCGACCTTCCCAATATCCTGGTAACTGAAGCTAACAAAGAAAAATTCAGTACCGACCTACACATTCATATCTCACTTCAAATAACTTCGTTGCTTCCTTTCTGCCTTTTTTTCTGTTTTTGATCTGATGATTTTAGAGTTTTTGTAAATCTTGACTCGTCCTTGCATTATTATAAACAAAGCGCTTTGTATTCTGTATAATTGTGCGATCATTATACTATCTAAATTTCTTTCAAGCTTCCTTTACCAAATGCCCATTCTGTGGCCCGGTAAAGTATTTTGAATAAATAAATAATGAAGCGCTCGGGCATGACATCAAAGATACTGAACAACCACAACAATCTGCTTCAATGGCCATTGCGCCGGGTGAGAAATAACGCCCCATGCAATGCTTTTTAACCTCACGTGCCTAAATTGGCGAGAGTAGTCTCTGTGTACATTTGTGGGAACCAATACAACTGAAGTAGTTATCGACTAATCATAGTACTTGTCCCCCCCCCCCCCATTCTCAATTTACTTCTGAAAAAAAACTTACGTATCGTGTGAGCCAATTTCTTAATGGTAAGCAAATCACATGTCCTAAACAGCACGGTAATGCTATCAGAAGGTCAGCATCCATAACTGCCATTACACTGGCCCACTTAGCTCAGTCGTTCATGACAACGAAACTGCCATTGGCATTTTCGCGGACACAGAAAAGGCATTTTAAGAGGTCTCGAATTATGTATTACTAGCAAAGTTTAAATGCTATGGTTTTCCTAACAAGGCACCTCAGCTTTTCTAAAGGTATTTTACCGACCGGAAGCAATGTGTCGTAATTGTTGATTGTCTGATTGGCAATTGATGACGTCTGATTAGAAAAAAGAAGACTTGAGGGAGGCTTCAAGGAAGTATAATAATATCATTGTACATGAGTGACTTCCCATGAGATGTTTGTTTCCCTAAACTATATTGTATGCAGACGACACCGCATTACTACTTCAAACTAACTACATCAAGATACCTCAGAGCGCAAATTACGACCGAGTAACCGGCGTTTACCACATGGTTGTAGATTACAGTTCTGTGAACTTGCCGGTTCATAACGACCCCACTGCGCGCGTTTTCACGTTTAAATACGTCGGTGTCGCATTAGATAAAGTTGTATTTAAAAGAAAATGTTAACGTTGTATCAGAAAACCTAGGTGTTGCATGTTGAAGAGTAATAAAGCCAGGGGTTACTGCAAGTATAACGTACTTCGTTCTTTATGTTTTCTTAATTGCTCTCACAGTCAAGTTATTGGGACGAAACATGTGGCTTCAGATACATAACGTATATAGCATTGTTTGTACGATTGCAGAAACACGCATTGACAATTGTACCGTTGTCGCCTGCTGATTGTCCAAGCATAAAACCATTTGTAAATCTTCCGATAATACCGTTCATTTCTGAGTGGACCTACAAAAGTGCGCTGTTGGTATGTGCTATCCTCAATAGTACTAATCTGTTGCCGTTAAGTTTGTTCTGTTTAAGAACTCGTAACGGTTGACACACAGTGAATTGCAGTTTTAATCTCCTTGCCTGCGGAAACACACGGGGAAAGGTTAATTGAATATGGTCCTAAAATTTTGTAGCCCATTCCACTCGAAATAAAGGTTGCGCGCAACTATAAACGCGCACATCAGATTTTTAAAAAAATCAGTCGTGTAGCAATTAAACTAGTAATGTGAATGCCAGGTATGTCCTCCGTGTCGTATTTAGAACATGTCACTAATACTTTACCCGTCAGATAGTTTCCTTTCTGTGTCTGACCTTTTTTTCTAAATGTTAGACATTTGTATTCTCTCTATCACTTACATCTCGGAATACTGCATTTGTAGCGGCTTTGATTGGTATTAGTATTGACTGGTAATTTCTATTTTCAATGGGATTGTAAAGTGACATTTCTGGAATGTTCATTCGGGCTACGTATAACCTATGCATTACAGGTCTGTTCATAAACGTGGCTTAGGTAGACATGGTGCCGAGAGCTATAGCCATATTGGCTAGCGCTCCAAATATCTTTATAAATATTTGTTCTTTGTTTTCTTTACAGTGAGCCCTTTTTGATATGATTTGATTTGAGGAAGGCATTACAGATGTTTAGAATAGCTCTTGTGAGCTCACGCGTTTTAACGCTTTGAACGCGAGTGTGTTAGCGGTATTTTGCGGTGCGCGACCCTTCAAAACATTTAGTCTAATATACATGAACGCAAGCGTTAAGATGATGTTGAAAAACCAAACATGTTGAAGAAGCCAAATATGTTGAAATCAAGACAACAAATCACCAACCATCCTGTTGTTTATGTGCGCACGCGTCTCATTATGCCTACGGACAACGCAATGACCAAACAATATCAGAACTTGGCCCTATGCCCTCATAAGTAGCTCTCGAGGACATCTTAAAGGAAGCGATAGCTCACCTTAAGATTCACTGATAATCAACGCGAGTGAGACCGTAAGCGTCACGAGAATTGACAGTCAAGTTAGAGCCATGGGTGTCACCATGTGCGACAAAGCCATTCCTTAGTGAACATAAAGGCTATGTAGGTTAAGCTCACCATATAACCTACGGTAACTTAATGTAACTAAACCGCAGGAATCTAATCACATACGGATGCTACATTATTTCGTAGTGATGACAACGCTATACTTATACCTGCGAAATTGCGCTTACGTTTGGTTCCAAACGCTTTTCTCAAACTCTCCATTGTCGCTTTCACAAGCACCACCTCCTCTCACCACATAAAGAAGGCGTACTCGCAAGGCATATACGTTACCATCGGTAGAAAAAAAATGAAGAAAGCAGGAAATCGTACCTTGTGACGACAGTGTTTACATACCGGCAATTGCCGTCAAACTTTGTGTGAAAGTCGGCGTGCGCACAAACAAGCCGAGGCATCCGTTCGGGGCCGGTTATGAACCCCATTTACTTGCCCCAGTGGCGTGGTGTATTCATTGCTCACTCCATAGCAGGCGCTCCCATAGGGTTACGTGGGAGTTTTTTTACCAGATATACCTTGATAATGCACATGGGAAAGCGATGCCGCAAGCGAGCGGGGTCTGCATTGGCTGTGTTACAGTCCGTTCCAGCAATCAAAGTTGTTTAACATAACGCGTGTCGAGCTTTTCTGGACACGAGGGTTTAGTTCGCTTGAGTGCCACCACGTGGCGTACTGACCTTTAACTTTTTAAACTTCCCGCGGTGACGCGTGATGACGTAAAGAAAAGAAAAAAATAATTAAAAGTTATTCCTGCGCATTGAACTTTACCACAATGCTTATCCCGCCGGCGTTATGTCTGTTCTTGATAAAGCATAGCCGCTTGTCGCCGGGAAATGAATTAATATCCTGAGCGTGTTTAGTCGCTACGTGCGATGATTGAGCCTGGGCTATTGATGCGGTTATTTTTTACTTTTCCTTCTTTTTTTAATGCTGCGGAGCAAACAAGCTGGGTAACCATCAGAAAGCACTCCGTGGTAGCCTTTCTTCAGTCGGCGGATATCCTTAACGTCCGGACATCACACATGGTGTACGAGAGACGCCGTCATTGAAGGCTTTTGATTTTGGCCAATCGATTTCGTTAAAGTGCCCCCTCTATTTTCCTTGCGCCTTTGCTATCCGCTATCATGGGCTACAGCAGCAGCTCCAAATCGAGATGTGCTTAAGTATTAATACATGTGCTAGATATGTTGGTTTTGCACCTTGACGCAAAAGTAACGACACAAGAATAGGCAAACTGTATATGTATCGTCTTCCATTAGGATGTTATGGCGGAAGGAAGGAAGGAGGGAATTCAACTTTATTCATGTCCTGCAGGCCACGAGAGCTTTGGGCTCTCATGGAGCGGGCGTCTCCCACGACAGAACCGGGAGGTTGAGTTTCTTGGCGGCGTCGTGGACCTGCTGGACAGCCCAGAGTTGGGGATAGAGTTCTTCGCTCCGGATTGCTTTTTCAAACTTGCGCTTGTCCGGTTCGGAGTTTATGTGAGCTTGCGAGCACGGCCAGAGTAAATGATATACGTTAAGCGATGTATTGCAATTGGTGCAATAAGACTTCTCGTAGAGCTCAGGCATGTAATGGTGTAATCTGTTTTGCGTGGAGGTATGTGTCTGTTTGTAGCATTCTGAGTGTAACCGCTTGAGCTCGAGTAAGCGTGTGGTGTGGCGTGCTATACTGTCTGCGTTGTAGTTAGTAGTGTTTAGTGATTTCATTGTATGTAGTGAGCGCGTCCTTATTCTCCGAGTGGTTGGGTGAAGCCGCGCGGTCTGTAAGCGTGCGCGCAGCCTCGTGTGCCGCCTCGTTAAGGTTGGGCACGTCGCCGATCTTTGGTCCTAAGTGTGCCGGGAACCAGTATATGAAGTGGTTCCTAATCTCTTTCTTTGCAACAATTCTGAAAGCCTGTGCGCAGACCGTGACCTTTTGGAAAGCTCTGATAGCGCCTATGGAGTCGCTGTAGATATGGGAAAGATTGTCGTCGGTGAGCGCAACAGCGATCGCAACCTGTTCGGCCTGTTCATGCTTCCTTGCAATTACTGTGGCTGCATATCTTGCGGATCCGCGGCCGTCCACAACCTCCACTGCAAAAGCTTTGTTTCCCGTGTATGCCGCCGCGTGCACAAAAGCTGAGCGTTCACGGTTCGCCAAGGCTTGGTTAAGAAGGAATTGTCCTCTCGCGTGTCGTCTGCCCCTGTTGTTTTCGGGGTGTACGTTTCGGGGTATAGGGCGGACCGTGATCTTAGCGCGGATGTCCCGTGGGATGTCCGCAAAGTCTTTTTCTATGTCTCCTTGAGCAAAGCCTAGCTTCTCTAGGATCGTGCGCCCCGGAGGCGTCGTCGAAAGCCTAGCAAGCTGGGCGCGTTGCTTGGCTTCGGCAATTTCTTGCAGGGAAGCTGCTCGCAATATTACGTCACATTTACTAGCCACTCCACCAGGTACACTCTCGGGTAGGACTTACATAGTACTTGCACTTAGTTCCCAAAGAAGATACAGTCTCCTGTCCGGGTTATCCTCGTGCATGAAGGATGACCTCTATTTAAAATTATTGTGCAGTAATATACGCGGGATTTGTCTGTTCTCCATATTGTCTGCTATGGTGCCGTTCCGCCTTCATATTATCACCGCAATAGCAGGTATTGAAGGCATAAAGGCTACGCACATACTCATAGATCTCGAGCACAACTACTGACACTTACTTGTATTTAAGAGTTGTGCGACTGCCAAGGACATCCTTAACCAATGTTCCATAATAAATTATGTGGTTTTACGTCATTATGAGTAACGCCGAGTGGAGGATTCCGGAATTATTTGAACCACTTGGACTTCCATATCGTGCACCTATACCTAAGTACACTGGTGTTTTCGCATTTCTCCCCCATCGAAATACCACTGCCTTAGCTGGGATTTCATTCCTCGACCTAATTGTTAGCAGCCTAACTTAATAAAAACAAAAATTATGCAGGGGAACTAATGTTGACAGCTCGTGGAAGGTGGCTGTTGGTACGTGAGACAATTTGTTCCCAATATCGTTGCCCGAGGATTGGCAGCAGCCGTCGAAGAATGACACTGTAGAGTGCACTCTATTTTACGTCATGGAGTCCTCGTCCAATATGTCAGACCCGAATAACACGGCCACTACTGACGACCACGCATCTCGCTTATACGTGCAGTCATCTGACAGCTGCCGGGCATTGGCGTAGGCCACAGCACCTACGTACTTGACCTCTCTTCAACACTTTTCGACATTCCCGCCTTATTTCACACCAACAAGTATCAGCTGAACTGCTAACAGCCAATTTATTTGTGTTAAAATTTGTCCAACCTGTCAACGATATCGGTTCTTATTTTTAGGTCATAATTTATATTTAGGCTAATGCTGGTCCTGAGATCTCCAGCGCTTTCAGCTTTCGCCAAATGCCCGCATTTTTGTCGGCCTCTGTTTATATTTTGGAGCACATTTATTACACGTTGAAACCATAGCATGCCCTCCTGACTACACTGCTGAAAAACCATTTTATTTACCTCAGGTCTGGTTAAAACTTCTGCCTTCTTGCCTTTCATCAACCTCCTGATTTCCCGGTCGCCTTCATCCCATTTTTACGACTACGAACCCACGAAAGTTGGCAGTGATGTAATGGTGATGCAATTGAAACCGTTTAAATCATTTCTACCGTGGACACGACCGCTACTTTCGCTCGCTGCTAATAGAAATATTGCATTAATGAGGGCCATTTTTGAATATATAAAATAATTCTCTAAAAGATTATGCGGATCCCACGCATTGTGCGAATCGATGTAGGCTAAGCTTTCGATGTTGCTTGTTTCAATTAACGTTAAATTGCGGTAATGGTGACCGCGAATGTGTGAGTTCTTCAGCCTGTAGTGCAATACGAGAGTTGTGAGCTGATAGGAAATGTTGCCTTGCGTGCAATACTGCTCTTTCTCTGCGTAGTACACAAGATACAGAGAGCCTTGTTTGCTTGAGGCGTAGTTGTGCGACATTGCTTGTAACCAGTAAGATGGCTGACCATTGTCATCGCTTCAGATGGCGCATCGCATCGAGGCAGATTTGTTGGCAGAATTATAGTGCTCCACGTGCCAAAAGAATTGGATTGTCAGGCACGACGTAGGGGCATACTCGGGATTAACTTTGACACCCTGGTGTTCCTTAACGTGCTCCGAAATCAAAGTGCACGGCAGTTTTTGTATTTCGCTCCCGTCGAAATTATGCTCCCGCGGCGGGGATCGAACCCGCGACCTCGAGCAATACCATAGCCGTCAAGCTAGCGCGGCGGGTACATAGGTGATGATATGGCGTGCGACCACTTCACTATAGAGCGTCATCTATACCCTACGGTAATTAATTGCGGCTTTCCGTCGGCATCCTGATTAACAAAGATAAGGAAACTGAGATGAAGTGATTCGTGGACGCGCTTATAGGTTTTCTCGCAGAATAAGCTGAAGCAGTGAATAGCTAAATTCTCAATTTCCTTCCTCCGCAATATTATTTATTATTATTTACAGCATACTGCAGGCCGTGTGGCCCAAGCAGGACGGGCATGGTAACAAATAAAAGTACATCTATAAAAGGCAGAATTGCAAACATATGAAATTCAAGAAATGAAACAATATAACACGAAACCGCAATGTTAGTTAGGAAATACTAATAATATGAGTTCGAATTTATTCAGGTGAGTTCAGATGACGGAATGGGATGAGGTTCCATTCTTCTATGGTTCGAGGAAAGAATGAAAATTTAAAGAGGTTTGTCCTGGCAACGTAAGGGGAGATAGCGCGGGGGTTGGAATGACGAGAAAATTTACGGTTTATCAAGGAGTAGAGGAACTGCAGGCGTATTATTTTTCGCCTCGTTTGAAGGGTGTGAAAGCCACTTGTCCACAGTAATTCATAAACAGACTCTTCTCGGCCGTATTTGGAAAAAATAAAACGTATGGCTCTTCTCTCTATCCTTTCAAGGGCGTAAATGTTGATTTTGGTAAACGGGTCCCAAATAACGCACGAGTATTCCAATTTGGGTCGAATAAATGTGGTGTAGGCTAAGGATTTTACTTCATGGGATGCATGTTTAAGCTGATGGCGAAGTAGACATAGCTTTCTGAAAGCAGCGGAGGTGGTAGCAGCAATATGGCTATTCCAATTTAGGTTGTTAGTAATTGTAATTACAAGATACTTGTACTCGCTCACTTCGGCCAAGGGATCTTGGCCAAAAGAATAAGAATATTTTAGGGGTAGTTTTTTGTTTGTTATACGCAGAAGCACAGATTTATCTGAGTTAAGTTTCATTCCCCACTTGTTGCTCCACTCAAGAATGTTGTTTAAGGCTAAATGAAGAGATAGTTGGTCATGAACTGCATTAATATCGTTAAAAATGATACAGTCATCTGCGAACAGACGAACATTGACAGGGGCCTCTATTACATCAACTATGTCGTTACAATAAATAAGAAATAGTAGTGGGCCAAGGACGCTGCCTTGAGGCACGCCAGAGATTACCGAAAGAGAATCAGACTGCTGCCCATCAATCACTACGTACTGTTTGCGACGCGTCAAGTAAGCTGAAAGCCAGGACAGGATAAAGGCAGGAAGACCAAGGAATTCTAATTTACAAATTAATTTGTCGTGAGGAACTGCATCAAATGCTTTTTGAAAATGCAAAAATATCACATCCACTTGGCCAGCCTTGTCAAGGACAGAAGCAAACGAGTGAATGACTGTGCTTAAAGGGAAGCTGAAACGGTTTTCAATTTCCATGAATTGCTGGGATTGGGAAGAACAGACCCAATAATTTATGGTTCCGAAATTTTTTTCTTCGTTTTGTTAATATAAGGGGCGGAAATCGCTTTCTAAATCACCCCCGCGGACACGCCCCCATCGCTTCCCGGAGCGCCGGGTGAGGTGGTTGCCAGAGGAGAGAACCGGCGAGAGTGACGTCACTGGCGGGGACCGAGCTGCCGGACCGGCGTGCTGGCATGCGCTGGCGTGCCTCTTTCCGTCCTGCGCTTTACTCAACGACGCTACCAGATATTTGCCGCCGCCGCCGCCGCTCACGTTTGTTTTGAGATTTTCGTTAACTGTTCTTTCCTTCTGTGCTGCGTGAGTGCCTACAGCCAAGGGCGCCCAACATGCCCTCGTTCTGTGCAGCATTCGGCTGCGCGAACACACGCGGGTGAGACGATGTGGTGTTTCACAGGTTCCCGAAGGACAAGAAGCTTGCAGCGCAGTGCGGTGAGGAGAGATAAGTTCGTGCCGACGAAATCAACTGTGCTGTGCTCGGACCATTTCCGCGATAGCCGGATAGCCTTACGACAAATGCGGAAACGCGTTGTTGCTAGCGTTGCTATACTCCGCTTCATACATCAAGTGCAATGCTGTGGAGGCTTGAGATACTTCTTGCAGTGGCTGCGTTTGCACTTAGAAAAAGTTCGGTGTTTCTTGACCCGATTTTTGAGAAAACTTTTCATATATAAGCTCAGTTCTGAATGAAAAAAAAAAGAATTTACCCATAGAAACAATCCGTGTACTTATACGGCTGCTAACACGTTCTTTTAAATCAATTTTCTTTTCGGCATTGTTTAATTGCAGTCCGTCGCGGCAGCTTCACGTGCATGCTCACGCGAGCAAATGCCGCTGGCACGCTGCGAACCATAGACGGAAACGCGCGCACTAATAAATTTTGGTAACCGGACTTCGTGCGTAGCTTCCACAGCGTTGCACGTGAGGTATGAAATGGAGTATAGGCTTGCCTAGTGACATTCGACGTACGGTTGCAGTTATCATGTTTACCACACGGCGGTGCTAAAACTGCCTAACATCTTTATGTCAACACTAGCATGGAGCGCACATACCGATTCTTGATCGAGCCACAATCGCAAAGTCGTCGAACCATATTCTGAATATTGCACATATAATCCCCCTGACCATCTCGATCTGGATGTGTATGATAAGCAACTTCCATGACTGTACCTCGCAGCACTGCATGTGCGCGCTTTGAAACGCGGCACTTATGTTCGCGATCGTGTATCAACGCTCAGAAAACCACGGGACTTTAGACAAGCAGCGGCAAGGTGCTTGACATCGCGGAATTGCACCCGTGTTTACAATCTAATGAGAAGTTAGTGCTTCGGCATTCTTCCAGCAGCAAGTTCCCAGTGACACTTTAGCGCATTTTTTCTCCCGTCGTTGGAACGTGCAGCTACACGAAAAAAAAAGCATACGTAACAGCTAAGATTTCCAACGCGCGAGAAGGTGCACACATCACTCTCGCTTTTGGCACACTCAACATCGTCGTTGCCACCGTTGCCGCCATCGTTTTCCGTATCGGCTGTCGGTTCGAACATGTACGGCGAAAATACAAGCTGTCCGAGACAGCGAGAACGTTCCATAATGCTTACAACTCAGCTATGACGCCAGAACAGAACAGCGTGCTAACGGCGCCGCCGACCGGCGACCGCCGCCATTGACGTCGCAGCGGCTCCGACCAATCACGGGCAACAGCGGCGTTGGCGCGATACCCTGAGGCGCTGGTGCGCGTTTTCATGAAAAAACAGCCGCTTGCGCTTGTTTCCGCCCTTTTTAAACGAGTTATTCGTGTTCAGGGGACTCAAAACTGTAGAATGCCGCAGAGAACTCATTTTTTTCGAAAAGTGTTTCAGCTTCCCTTTAATTGGGTGACTCTCGAGAGCCCCTTCCTGAAGCCATGTTGGAAAGGAGATAAGATGTTACGCTTGTTTAAGAAATCATTACTGTAGTCAGCAACAATGTGTTGAATTCATTTACAAGAAGAGGATAATATGGAAATCGGACGGTAATTTAGGACTGAGCTTGGGTCACCCTTCTTTAATATAGGGACAACACGTGCTACTTTCCAATCGTGCGGAAGTACCGCGGAATGTAGAGAGGCCTGAAAGATTACTACAAGAAATTTACTTAAATGTTCCGCATAGCGCCGAAGGAAGGCGTTGGGAATGCCGTCTGGACCAACAGATGATTTTACTTTTAACCGGAGGAGCATGTTAAGTACACCTTCATGAGAAATGTTAACGTCAGAAGAGCAGGACGGTGAAGTTTCGAAAGAGGGTTCAGTTGGTGGTGAGAAGACACTGTGGAAGTGGTCATTTAAAAGGTCAGCAACAGCCTTGGGATCAGTTATTGGAATGCTATCATGGATAATGTTCGTTATGGATTTATTCCGTTCCTTAATAAAGTTCCAGAACTTCTGGGGATCGTCCTTAATAAAATTTGGTAAAGTGTTGCTGAAAGAAAAATTTTTTGCTTCTGCAATGGCCTCTGAAAGGGCGACACGAACACTGGTTAAATTGTCAGTAGCTGGCCTTTCTTTCTTAGGCGTTTGGCTTTACGTTTCAATTGAATGGTGCGTCTATTTATCCATGGTGTATGTTTAGCTGGCTTTTTAAGTTTGTTAGGTATAAATTGATCAATGCAGAATAAACACATTGCTTTAAACTTTTCCCAAAGCAGCAGAATGTCATTCTGGCAAAATTCAGAAAGGCAAGAATCCAGATAATCTTATCCGCACATCATCAGCCTGCGCAAAATTTTTCACAATTGTAAGCGCATGCGTACTATGCGCGTGGGTAACATTCAAGGGGAATGATACAACAATAAGAGCATGGTCAGACAACCCAGGTTCGATAGATACAGAATAATCGGAAAAGGAGCGTTCAAGAAAGACGAGGTCAAGGAGTGAACCAGGACCATTACCAAATCTGGTAGGTTCACGAACTACTTGTACAAGGTTGTGGTCAAGCATCATATCAAAAAGCACATTTGCGTCGGTAACAGAACCGGCACTTGGCATAATACGATCGCAGTCAATGCCCGGCAAGTTAAAATCCCCAACCACTAAAAGCTTATTTCTATTGAACTGTGCCATCTGTTCACTTATAGTAAATAAATATTCGGGGGAAGAGTCAGGTGGTCTGTACACCGCACATAAAATAAAAACGTGACCATAAATATTCAGTTTTTGAACAGACTTTCGGTGTTGCTTGACTCTGATAACAGAATGGCCTCCACGGACGACTTTACAATAACAGCTACCCCACCACCCCTAGTTGTCCTGTCTCTACGAATTAATTTGTAGACAGGCGGGATTACGTCCTTGTCGCTGATTTCGCTATGAAGCCAGGTTTCCGTGATAACTGCAACGTGTGGCGAGTGCGACAAAAGAATTGATTTCTGTTGAATTGTCTTATTCACGATGCTACGTGCGTTAATGTTCACTAATCTGATAAGTTTATCTTTGACTAGTCAATCAGAATGTTGACCAGTACGGGAATTAGAGGCTATCTCGCGTTGGTTTGTTTTGTCATTCCAGATGAACATATCATTGTTAATGCGTAGCTTATCATGCTGAAGTCAAACCTTCTTTCCGAGCGATTTGTCATGTTTGGCACTTTCCCATAATAGCTTGCGCTTCTTCAAAGTGACCTGTGAATAGTCGTTTTGAACAAAAATGTTGGTTCCCTTCAGTTTAGAAACATTTTAAATATTCTTACTTTCTCATTATAATCCTGAAGAAACATTATGACCAGTCTTTTAGGGCCAGCCTTACCAAGTCTGTGAATACGGCCAATGGAAACACACTTAACACCTAGCTTATGCTCGAGCGTTTCTGTAATTACTTTGCGCTTTAGATCAGATTCAGTCTCATTTGCCTCTTCAGCGATACCACGAATAACTATGTTCGAACGCCTGCTTCTATCTTCAATATCGATGAGCTTGCTACCGTGAGTATTCACAGACTCTTGAAACGGTTTTACTGTGTTTTCAAGGCAGCCGAAGCTTGCCGCATCAGATTTAAGTTCCGATATTTGAACTTGAAGCCGCTGAAACAGTTCTCTTGTTTCAACTATCATGTTTTCTGTCTTTGTTTTCAAGTTGGCTAATTCTTCTCGCAGCAAAACTCAAGAACTTTATGCAATAAATCGGCGTTAGTGGGTCCAGGATTAGTTTCAACATCCCCACACAACAAAAGCTTTAAAACATGAAAACACTCGCGACATATTTTAGAACACTGTTGTGGGCACGGCAGTATAAGCAAGAAAGGACAGTCACTACGAAACGTACAATAGCAAGGACTAACCTGCACAAAGCAGAAGAACGGCTTGGTGAGTGACATGCCTCGGCAAGGCCCACATAAGGTAAATTGGTGCGCAGATTGTTTTATACGGGCAACGCTAGATGACGTCATGAAACCAGGGGGCGTTGGAGCATGCTGGAGAGGGGTGGTATTTTCCATTAGCTTGACTTCGTGCCATGTTGGTGCCTCGAAATGTTCGTCAGGTTGATGAATCGGTGCCGGTATTTCACCATAGGGTAGGCGATCAACAGACGTTCCGGCGACCCAGAGAAGCAAGCCCTGCACCTAGCAGAAGAACGGCTTGGTGAGTGACATGCCTCGGCAAGGCCCACAAGGACCACTCAATGTAAATATGTAAATGTAAAAGTATGTAAATCAGTAGTCGTGGAAGCACTTGTAAATGCTCCTAATTAACTTTTTCTGGGTATCGTGGTGAAGTATTGCTCCTGCATAAATCCACAGCATTAGAATAAGACAGCATAAGCTAAGTTGGAAGCTTTGGGCTAGCTGATTCAAAAAAGTACAAAATAGTAAAAAAATGTGCAGCGCGACCAGTTGCGCTGCAATATTTCGTCTTATTTCGCTCGATTGTTTTTCAGGCACGGAAAAAATATTTCTTGGACCACGTATTCAGCAACAAGAAGCTGGGTAGTATATTTTTAACCGTGGTATAAAATTTTCGCATTAGCATATTCGATCCGAATAAAATGAATCAGCAGTCGAATATCTATTATTATTAACTCTGTAATAAGACGTAATACAAAAAAATTATCTGATTTTCACCAGCAGTTTGTTTTGATGCTTCGGTGCAACAGTTGCGGAAAATTGCCTGGGCCTTCAGCAATACTGCTCGTCCTGGGCCCATGTAATTACATACAAAACACCATTGCAACTCAGGTTAACGGATAACGCAAGTTCTGAATACAAATTGTAGCAACATTCTTAGCATGGTATTAATAGACTTGCTATATCAAGTCTAATACCCTAAACAGGCAAATCAGGTATTACATTATTGAAACATACTCGTTTTGAACTGCTAGTTTAATACAAGGGAAAATCTTGGACTCTCTTGGATTGTTTTCGGAAGGTTATTCCATATTTTCGTTCCAATGGGGCTAACCTTCGCCTTCCGTACAAAGTTGCTTACAGGGGGTACGTTGACATTTCGGCTCAAACGTGTCCTCGTGTGTCGGCGTGGCATTATGAAAGGTACTTGGAAATGGGATTGTGTCCGAAAGTATCCATCAACTGACCACGCCATCTTGAATTCCCTAACAATGAGAAATGACGCATTTTTATTGTTTTTAATACCGGCTCTGCGTGTTTCGTATGACCAGACAATGACATATTTCGGAGCGCTCTTTTCTGTAGCTTGATTACCAGATCTAGCTAGCACGAACAAGTAAGCCCCATGTATCTATGCATTAGGTTAAATGACTATGAAAAATACTAAGTTATATCGGTCACATTGCACATGGGGAAAATGATGAGGCGCCCGATACATGCATGCATGCATAATGCATGATGCATGCATGCATGAATGAGCCAGCTGCAGACATTTTCTATGTGTGCGGTTTAATGAAGGGGTGCACGTAGCGTTATACGGATATATTTATATTCTTGAGGTACTGCAGTTGTTGTCGTCGCTATCTTCAAAGGTATTGCTTCTATTTCAAATTTACACGATGAAAACCTGACGTAATTTAGTTTCGATTAGTTAGTGTTAATTCGCTCTTATAAACAAGATTATTTTTTTCTTGTTCTCTATGGAGCCGAATTTTCGAAGTGACTGATATCCTTTCCTGATACTCAAGCTATGGTATCATCATACGTTATTGAGTCATCCTTATATATCCTTGGGGAAGGTCGTTGTTCTACAAGAAAAATAGTATCGTACCCAAAACTGAACGCTCTGTGCAATAAGTAGGAAGTCATACTAGACACTGTATAATGGCACCCTCTGGTATCCTCTAGATAATTCTGAAATCTAGACTGCCAGCTCAAGATCCAAAACAGTGCAAGTTTTTTTTTAACAGAATTTGATGATGGATAGTACCGAAAACTTTTTAATGTCCAGGAATAGGCTAATTACTATTTCATTGCTATTATGACAGTGGTAAACTAGTTTGTTACATAAGTAATTGCGTGTCTGGTCGACTTGTTTGCGCCACATAGGTGTTGATGCGGTGTGCATATATTGTTTTTTACCAAGAACATAGTTATTTGCTTGATTATTAGCTTCTCTAATACTGTGTTGATGATATAGTGTCTTGAGATGGGACGGTAGATTTTAACAGATTGTGGTTGCCCCTGGTAAAATGGAAGAGACCCTAGCTCACGCCTGTAGATTGGGACATGTCCCAGCCTAAAAATCAAGTGTAACCACTTACGTTAAGCAAGGGCCCATCAGATATAGATTAGGTTTTTCTGTGCCTAATCATATACTGTCAGATTCTGAGGCTGCATAGATCGGCATTCAAAGAATTGCAGATGCTACATGTTATGCAACAACATCTAAAACTTTGAACGAGTTTGCTGTACTCCAGTGCAGGGGCCGTTGTGGAATCGGGTTCATAGCAATGACACGTTAAATCATTAAATTATTGACGAATTGTCGTCTTATTTCACCATACAGATTAATTTCAGGAAGCCTGAATTGCTGAGTGCTAACTTTGTTGACCAAATTATTTTACATATTTTTAAAGACCACGTTCGGGCTGAAATTATAGTTCGTATATAATAAGCCTTCTTGCAACGTGGTGTGGTAATAATTTGTTCTTGAAGTACTTGTATTGAGTTCTGTAGCAAACGTTTTCTTTATTAGCTTTTTCTATTTCCACCAATATGCGTTGATATGGGATAGCCCTAAGGTACTTTGCGTCATCCAAGGGTTTATTGGCTGCTTGTTGTATTTTTTCTACCTAGTCGTGATATAGAGTTATACAGCGTGATGTCACATTATTCAAGCTCTTGTACATTTTGTATGCATGTACGCTTTTCGTGACGTGTTCACGTATCTCAGGTAACTTTTCTCGAAGTAAACTGTTATCCACAAGTGTAGCTGTTTGACGGTACGGTTCAGGCGGTTGGCGCTTTGTACTTACGAGTAAAAACACTGGAAAATGATCCGATTAATCCGTATGTACTACACCGGAGGAAATATCTGTAGATTTGAAATTGCACAGATCAAGATCAGTAAGCGTTGCAGAACTGTTTGTTACACGTGTAGCAGCATTATACAGTTTACAAACCCGTATGATTCACATAGCTTCCGATATGCAATATTATAGTGATCGAGTAGGTTTCGATTGACGTCGCTTCATGCAGTGATCTCCTTATTTTTGTTGCATATGTCTTTTAACATAATTTCTAATGCGTGAAGGAAACAAGGGACATTAGAACTTTGTGATCGATAAACTGAGCCTATTGTGATTCCAAAGAACTCTTCAATAAATAATACCTCATATTACAGTCATCCCTGTGTAGTCAAATTATAACAGGGGTTAAGTTCATGTTTCATTTCGATAAAAAGCAGAGCGCATCCTGGCATTGGTCCGCTTTGCTATGAATTGGTGCCACATTATAAGCGTGGATGTTACCATATTCGTGAGGCTCAAGGCAAGCTTGTGTCTTAGCGATTATTCCATAATGAAACTTTCGTTCGGGTAGAAATAACTGTAGGCTCGTAATATTTATATTAAAAGCTACAAATGTTGCAGCGGAAGAGTGACAAAGAAACTGCGGCAACGGACTTGCTCCAAGCAACTGCAAACAGCGTTTCCTCCATGCTGTCCAGCTACGTGGAATTTGTACGTTTTTCAGTTTTGGCAGAAGAAATGTGGGACACGGTGGTATCGTGCAGGAGAACTCTTAACAAAATTGATTAACTTGTATACCATCATTTTTTTCTAGATTAAAGCTTCAATAATGTAACCTAAAGTGCTAAGTATTATTTCTCATTTTTCTGCAGACGATCTGAAGGTCATTGCAGCGAGTAAGAACATCAGCGTCCAACTGTTCTGTGCACTCAAATGCGCACAGTGAGGCTCTACGCAAGAAAATCGCTCGATGTTTCTGTAGTCTTCGCCGAGGTAGACACCCTATAACTGTCGCCGTTATTTTACCACAGCCTTAGCAGCCTTAACGCACTGGCGCATTAGCACAGCTCAAAGTTTCAGAAATTACTGGCTTTGTGATTGTGAGAAAAACCTATACCGTGATGACGACGCCGCATATGCCCTGAAATCGGCCAAATCATAGAGGTGTCCTTATAGGATACTTAATATCGGGCCCTAATGTACGCAACACTTGAAATGTTCTAAAACTAGAGGACAAACAATGGAAACCTGCTTACGTGGTGTGACACACAACTAAGACATATCTTTGTCTTGTAACGTTATCTTGTGCAAGGAGAGATAATTCATCTCGTTTATGAACCTAAAAAGGTGAACTCGGCCGCAGCACTTCCAACAACTCAAGACTAGTGAAAAAACATTTGTGCTTTTGTAATATGTGAGTGGTCTCCAAAAGGATATTCTGCTAAGTAGTCACGCAACCTGTGTGGCAGTGAGATCTTATCGTAGCAATACACTCAAACCGCCATAGCTATTGGCACAACATACGATCGCCCCCGTCGCTAATTATACTGTCCTTTGGCACCATTGTTACTTCGTGGATTGGTGCTATAGCTTTGTCCCTTACTCCAATGCATAAGAGCAGCGCCATAAGTATGGGGCTGTGCGGGCACCGCTCTGAGGAGGCTTCGCAACAAGTGATGTTAGGACCTCTCCCGCGTTTTTTCTTCATCCATGTCATGTAGGAAGAAACTAAAGAGGATGGAGCAGCACTGGCAGAAAGTGAAGCCTGAAAAAAGTGGGCTCAACACGTGATCAGCTTCAGTTTGTTTAACAACCACGATCAGTGCACACCCGAAAACGAATGTGAAAGCGACACGTCGCAAATTGAGACGAAGACGATAAGTGTACCGAGTGCAATGAAGCACCGAAGTTGGAAGAGATTGCCAAACAAAATGGGCGGAGGTGACTCGAGCAAGTGCCCAATTACTAAGATCTACCCAAGGATTAAGCACAGTGGACCGAGTCTACGGAAAGCAGGGTCATACGTGGGGCCACATTTCTTTTTGATGCTAATTATACAGACGGCAGAGGCACGTTCACGCTGTCGGCGTCGTGGCCTTCGTGTTCACCCGTTATTGGACGTGCGCGCGCTGCCCCCGTGTAAGGGTGTAAGGCGGTTAGATGGCTTACAGATACACGTAGTGCGTGAAAGACTATGCGTTCATGAACCACGACTTCCCAGCCGCGCGCACTAGTCGCTTGGGTGGACTGGCATATATTTGCGTATATTTATTTGTACCGAAAAAAAAACCATTAGATTATCTAATAATATAGTGTACTTCCGATAATTGCCTATAATTTATTCGTTATTACGGTCGAGATCTAAAATTTGGGACTCCCGCTACGGTAGCGTGGCGCGTGCTCCTTTGATTACCTTTTGATACTTTATCCGCCACTGTACGCCAACCTTCGCAGCCACACAAAAACTATTGCGGAATTTCTTGAGCTCGATCACTGTCAGATGTGATATCGACGCAATTCTCTCTAATACGTCAGAGCATGAAATGGAGCAGTGCAGACCGTAAGCGATACTCACCTGGAAACTCTAATGCAATACCAATTCTTAAGAATATATTGTACCCCTTTTTTTCGTACCCCATGAGCAAGATCAACAATTGTTTCAGAACTTTATTACCATCTATTTAAACGAGCAACGCCGAAGATTTCCCTGCATTGCTTACAAAAAAAGCTATATTCAGGACACTATTGCCGTAGCATGTGTTAACATGCTGCGGCAATACGGCAAGTTTCTTTTTTAAGAGGCCCATCAAAGTGGATGCCCAGAGAAGCTGTTGCCTACCTTAAGCACATCACCCCCACTAGTGGCGTATGTGGTACATGCACCCAGGTGTGCGGAAATGCAACATGCATCCTTCTTTTAGGCCCTCCGCTAAACAGTTGTGCGCTATTGAACTAAATGAATGTTTAAAACTAATATGCGTCAGAAACAATTCACGGATGACAGCGATACTCCCTAATGCAAAACTTAGGCGCAGCTGTATACTTCCTTTTATCGCACGATACGTTGCCTGGCGCGGACAATCTGTCTGGTGCGGCAAGTTGTAAATGAAGCGAAGTACGGTACGTCTGCCTCTCTTATCGGGAGATCGCGAGAGGCAGCGCGTGGAGGACGCGTGGGCGCCATTCACAGCAGCAGCCGCAGGCAGACCTCCGCTCATGCAGTGCTCTGTTTCCAAGTATGGTACCGGTGTCATCATCGTTGAAGGAAGAACATATGCGTGCTACTCTGGCGCCATGTCGCACCCATCGTACCTGCACAGCCTGTCTCGCGTGGCACTACGCTTTTATTCTTCCGCTTTCGCTACACCCTCCTACTCCGTCTTCCTCCTCGCGCACCCTTCGCCCTCGCCGTCTTTCATTCACCGCAGCGTTCCGCGTTTACTCGGTAGTTCTCCGCTGTGCGCGTTCGGTTGGTTGAGCAGAGAAACGTCAATGCTCGCCGCAAAAACTGGTGCCTAAGAGCTGCGCTATAAAGTACGTAAAGTGCCACTTGCACAGAAGTTGCAGATTTGATAGCTTCGGATTATCCGAATGGCTGGTGGAGCCGTTAGCACATCATAAATCCTCAGTTTTGCAGGACCTCCGCCTAGCGCGAGTGCACCATGAAACTAATGGAATTCCTCAAAGTCAAATGCTTCATGAAGTCCTGAAATACCACTTACTCGAAACCTGCAGGCACAATAGCTTCAGATTGTAATTCGAAGCTAAGGATAGCAAATTTCTGTTACGCGGAAACTCAAACACAAAGCTTCTCGGCTGCCTTTTCTTTCGTGTAGGTAAACTGCGCACATGGAAACGAAAAATTCGGGCCAACTAGAGATTAACAACTTCGCCGTGAAGTATGCACTTCGAGCAGAAAGAAGCCACGTTGAATTCGCTAGAACGATATAGTATAGCGCTGAAGCTTCTCGGATGAGTGTTTACTGTGCGTTCAGTTCACGCGACTGTATTTACGCAGCTGCACAGCGCAAACGCTAGTAGTTTGGACAGAATGCTGAGCCCAGCAACGAAAGACGGAAGGCTGCACTGCTTATACTGCAAAGGCGAATCATGAGAGGCTGATGGCGTACTGACACAGCTGCGTTCTTCTAGCACCCAGAACTGACCAGGGAGATTGATGGCCCGCAAAATCCCTGTCAGCCTGCTCGCAAACTCTACATCGATTGCTGCCGTTGCACTTGTCCACAGATGGAACCTCGGCCAACCTCTTGCGTGGCGTCTGCGCCTGGGGTTCCGTGGAAGGTTAACTGCTAATCAGCTAAGATCTCAAGTACTTAGTACGAAAACCGTGAGAGAAGTCCTAGTAAAACTTGCTTCTACCTTCACTTTGGCAGACAACAAACAAGCAAACAAACAAACTTTTTGCTCCTGTACGCACTGCAGCGTTTCCTTTGTACCCCACCTTTTCTAATTCCAGAACATCTCTTCCATCTTTCCCTCCTCCTTTTTTCCTAGCTTGCTTAGCCTTGCAATGACGCCGATGCCTCTTTCCAACTTCCGACGTCACGATCAAATGCCTCCTGGCACCCATATGCTTTGTCGGTGACGGTCGACGAGATTTTGTCCTCGTGTAGCCGAAGAAATGCTATCGTATTTCCGTTGGTGTTGCTATTCCCATAAGCGTAAAAAAAGCCTTAATTCCTCCTTGCTGCTGAGAAACGTGTGGATGCTGGAATGCTAGACACGGAGCTTTAATCTGCGTTTATTCTGTTCATTATGGACGATATACTACGAAATAATCGTAAAAGCAGTCGTTTAGTTTTACCCATGTGTCAGGGTCATGAAGTGCCTGCGCATGGTAATAAATGTCGTGGCGGTCACCTTTTACGAACACGGCAGCGCTCTACAAAGCGGAAAAACAAATTGTGGAAAAAAATCGCGTGCGATTTTCTAAGAATTTTCTGTGCCTGCGTCACACGTACGGTTGACGCCAACGCCTTCTCGCTCATGACGTCAACAGACTAAAAACCGTGGACATGTCCATCTGCGGATGAGGTCAGTAGCAATCCTAATGCTAGCACGCCTTTTACATGCAGTGGGCGTGTGGCTTCCACATAGTGTGGCTTGTTTGTAGTACACAGTGAATTAAAAGACACCTGGTATAGTGTGGTTTTCAATGCGTGTGCGGCGCAAAGAGCGCCGCACACGCATTGTCAACACGCACACGCTATATCAACCAGAAGCAGATGGTGTTTTGAAACAAGAGAGCGCCGAAGTGACCTTTGAAAGTGACATACGTGACAATGGCTCCAAGAAAAGCACAGATCCAACAACGGAAAACGCCCGCGGTCAGGTCAGGGAAGCGAGCTGAGAGCAGTTAAGGCTAATGGCATTTGATGAGGAAGTCATTTCATTTAAAATTGTTTTCTTTGTATCTCCCGAATAAAATCGAATTCGCTCCCGGGTAACAATCGTATCTATGTTTGCTTTCGGCAGTGTTATATATGTTTTGTTTTATTTTGCTCTGTATACCATGCGTAGCGTCGTTGTGCAAAACGCGTACAGCATTTTCTGTCATCGTGAACGTGCGTCATATGAGAGTGGTTTATTTGGATGTCTCTGAAACGTTAAATGATCGTTCGCTTCAATGGTCATAGCAAGGGGTGAATAGTATGAGGCAGGCTATGCTATGATCTCAGGCGCAATGTTCAGCAATACAGCTATGACAACAGTCTGACTATTGCAATCTCGACATACAAATTCGCCCGAGAACGAACCTGCATGTTGGAATAAACACCGCACGAATTGTTCGCGAAATGTTTCTCTTTATTGCTGCGTAGAGAGACACATGATGCACATAATTTCATGTCCAGGCTACGTGCAAGCAACTGTTCATGTACTTCCATCGGATTAGTTTTATGTCCTTTGGCGTCGCCCTGCCACAGATGGCAGTGCTCAATGTCTGCACCGCGTTTGGCAGCATAGCAACCAGGTGGCTTTTCGGCAAGGCGGCGAGACTGACGGACCCGCGCCCTGGCACTGCCATAACCACGCATCACAATGTATCAGTGATTCGCAGTTTCTTCTTTTCACCAGATCCCAGATCAGCCCCCTTTGTTACTTAGCTGTCTCCGGAATACGCCGATTTAACTAAAGAAAGGAAAGAAGAAATGCGGCGTAACATGTGGGTGGATAAAGGCATAGTAGTTGCTATGAGGGAATAGTGGAATGTTTGTTATTTCATGGTCGAATAGCGCACAAAATAGAGCCGGCGTGTCTGCGGGGGTTGTACAGAGGGATATTCATAAGCCAACTTGTTACCTGCGTGCAGTACCGCGCTGTGAGCATGAGTATTCGACAAGACCTTGTACCACTAACCAGCGGCACAAAAGTACAGTATGCTTCGTAGAAAAATGTTTGCTTTAAGCAATCAAGAGACTTCATTCGTTGCCTCGTTAACATTTGAAGAAGTATCGCACAATTCTTTAATATTTAAGAAAACTTGTCATGAACCTTTCTCCACCTGCGACCTTTATTTTTAACCTAAAAGGTTACAAAGACATTCATCTTAACTGTCATCAGCCTATTTTATGTCCGCTGCAGGACGAAGGTTGTTCGAACTCCAATTACCCCTGCCCTGCGCCAACCGATTCAAACTAGCGCCTGTGAATGTCTTTGTTTCATCAGCATACATAGTCTCCTGCCATCCCCGACTGCGCTTCCCTAGCCTTGGCAACCATTAGCTAACCCCAATGGACCACCGGTTATCTAGCCTACGCCTTACATCACCCGCCCACCTCCATTTCTTTCTCTTAGTGTCATTTAGAATATCAGCTAGCGTTGTTTGCCCTCTGATTCACACGACTCTCTTCCTGTCTCCGGAGGTTATGCCTAACATTCTTCGTTTCATCGCTATTTGCGCGTTCCTTGGCTTGTTTTCGAGCTTCTTTGTCAGTCTCCGAATTTGTGGCCGCATGTCAGCACCTGTAGAATGCATTGGTTGTACACCTTTTTTTTCAATAGTGATAGTCAGCTTCCAATGAGCATCTGACAATGTCTGCCGAATGCGCTCCAACCCATTTTATTTATCTGTATATTTCTTTCTCATGACCAGGATCCCCTATCAGTAATTGACATAAGTGAACGTACTCCACTACAGACTCTGGAGGCCGAGTGGTGATCCTGAACTCTAATTACCTGGCCCGGAAAATGGACAATGGCTCCTAGAAAAGCACACATACAGCGACGGAAAGCGCCCGTGCGGAGGGCAGCGAAGCGAGCTGAGAGCTGCTTAGGGTAATGACATTTGATGAGGCAGTCACCTCATTTAAAATTGTTTTCGTTATATCTCCGGAATAAAATCGAATTCTCTCCCGGGTAACACTCGTACACATGTTTGCTTTGGGCAGTCTTATATATGTTTTGTAAATTCTTGTTCTATATACCGTACGTAGCGTCCTTGTGGAAAACGCGTAGAGCATCTTCTGTCATCGTAAACGTGCGTGATATAAGAGTGGTTTATTTCAATGTCTCTGAAACAATAAATGATCGTTGGGATCTACGATCACAGCAAGGGTTGTATAGTTTGAGGCAGCCTATGCTATGATCTCAGGCGCAATATATAAATCATGCAGCAACGAACACAGTCTGACTTTAGCAATATGCGCATTCAAATTGGCCCGAGATCGAACCTGCCTGTTGGAATAAACATCAGACGGCACGTTTCCGAAACGCTCCCCTTTATTGCTGCGCAGAGCGACACATGATGCGCACAATGTCATGTCCCCGCACGCGCAAGCAACTGTTCATATTGACACGTGTACTTATCTCTATCGGGCGACCACGTTTCGCCGCCGAACAAATGTTATCGCACAGCGCGCGGCGCGCCTGCATGTATCCGAAGTTTCTGGAAAGTTATCGATGCTTCTATCCGCTGTCTGTTGTCGCCGAACCTTGTATTATCTGATTTCATCGCGTGACGCGAATGGTGTAGAACTTTGTGGAAGGCACGCGGGTCCGAACGATTAGACTGGAACATTCGACGACTGCTGTATAAAAGCCGACGCGCTTGACCCGCAGATCAGATTTTCGACGATCGCCGACTGTGTTCGCCGCTATCGTTGTGCTATAAGTGTAGCCTGTTTTGTGGGCACAGGTTCGCCCAATAAAATTTAGTTTTGTCGTTCACAGTGGCGCTACTGTGTTCTTCAACGTCACCACTACGTGACAATATACTTCCCCCATCGGATTAGTTTTGTGTCCTTTGGCGTCACCCTTCCACTGATGGCAATGCTGAAATTCTGCGCCGCGTTTGGAAGCGCAGCAACCGTGTGGCTTTTCGGCAAGACGGCGAGACTGACGGACCCGCGCCATGTCACTGCAGTAACTACGCATCACATTGTATCAGTGATTTTCGCTTTCTTTGTTTCACGATATACGAGATCGGCCCACGTTATTGCTGGGTCTCCACGCTGTTATTGTGTCTCCCTGTCTTACTCATTTCTTTATAGGTATCTTTCTAATTTGCTTGTGTAGTCTTAAAGTAGCTGTGGAATATCGGTAAATATTTTTCAAGGTATTTATGTAAATACCTTGAAAGCTACACACCCTAGGCCCGGTTCTCTGGTGAGACTTTCGCCACTACCCCAAGGAGGAGGCTGTGCACATCCTTGGTCTTGAATATGGTGTTAATCGCTCCTGTTCCTTCCATTCTTATCATGTACCCAAATGAGTTATATAGGGTTATCACAGTGATATGCAGGGAGCCGGATGACAACAAAGCCAGCACCTTCAGCAGACGCATCAACCCAGTACTTGAGAAATTTAGTGGCGACACTGTCAAGCAGTTGCTTCTTGATCATGGCGGCATTGCACTGAATCCCTTTCGAGGCCACCCAGTCTTGCATCTCTGCCTTCTGGAGTGACAGCATCGGAATGCCTTCTACGCGCCTGGAGTGGTAGGACGTATTGTCATGACAATGACGCTTCGCGGCGGTCGCCTATAGACGACCTAGCTGAACCACGTCTCGAAACCGTTGCCGGCCATTTCCTCGTGGTAGTCACCTGTTTTTTTCCAAGGAACACATCCAGGCAACCACAAACAAATTCACCTTTACTGCCTACAATGGTCACGATCAGCCACTGTCCTTTTCCTGATGGCTGGTTGAGCTTCGTTGCTAACCCGCGCAAGTACCTGTCGCGTGGCGACTTCACTGCCTTATCAGCCCCGACCACTCCGTGGCCCCGACTATGCGCGCTGTGCGTACAGCAGCGACCCACTTTTCATGAATATAGAATATCTTGAGGCCTTTTTCCCTGTACCGAAAAGTCTTGTAAGGATACTTGTGCTCCGACCGCCACAAGAACTCGCGCTTGATGAGCCAGGAGTTCCTCCTACGTTTTTCGTTCTTGAAGCTGAGGTACAGGAGGAGGCGGCGAATGATCCACGGCTGAAGCGTAGGCAGATCATCAGGGTTCGCGGATGCTAATTCCGCGGCGATCATATACA
Source organism: Dermacentor variabilis (assembly GCF_050947875.1). NCBI lineage: Eukaryota > Metazoa > Arthropoda > Arachnida > Ixodida > Ixodidae > Dermacentor > Dermacentor variabilis. Next base: position 125,880,327 of record NC_134570.1, read on the forward strand.
AGGTTTCCGATCTCGCTGTGGCGGAAGAACTGGTGGACGCACATTCTTAGTGCAGTCAGTGTGAAGCTGTTGTAAGTATGTAGGCGCCTCTTATAGCGTTCACCTCCAAGCTGCTTCCGTGAAAACGTCCGTAGTCCTCCGACGATTTGTTTTAACAGTGCGCCTTACATCAAAAAATTTGCGTGACCTCTACCGGTTAGTTCCCTTACCCGCTCACAGATGTTCGTGATCACAATATTCGTTTGCCTTTGTTTTCGTAGCTTCCCTTTCAGCAAGATTTTCTGAGCGCCACTTCTGGGGGCATTGCCACTGCTGTTTCTTCTGAACTTTCTCGGCGTCGACGTAGTAGCCTGACATGCCTCGGTCGTACCTGATGAAGGCGTAGTGGATGAAGGAGAGCTTGACGAAGCAGGAACGGCAGATTCATGCAGATAAACGTTCATTGTAAAATGTAACAGTATGTGCAATATTTCAAAATACTGTGACAAATTGTGGATTTTGCTTTTTGAGAAGCTGTGTGGCGCACATTGGGTATTTGCGTTGCAAGCGTTTTATTACTGTTCCATAAAGGATTAGGATTTCACTAATTCACTATAACATGCTGGTGAAAACGTGTAAAATTGCGCGAATAGAACTTTGTCGCGAGGTGTTCTGGAGTAATTAATGAAGCTCCGAGAGAGTCACACAGTGAAAGGTCACAGGTTTGCAGTGAAAGGTCACAGCTCAGGCGATCAAGGCCCACCGGTTTGGCCAAATTAGTGATCGTCATCTTCCTCAGAGCAGTGCCTACTGCTCGTTCTCCATTTTGTGGTTACCGGGCATTAAGGAAACAGGGAAAGTTTGATGTACGACCTATTTGCAGCGTCGCGGAGCAACAGTGACTGGCGATTGTGAGGGCATGGGCGAGGCGTCTCGGCAGACTTAAGCTGTGTCCGACTAGATATTTGTGCATATTCTAAGAATGTTGGTTGTTCGCCTTCCCTCGTATTTTATTTTGTGGAAGCTGCTCATGCGTCGCATGTTCATGTTGATAACCAACGGCACCTTCGCTGGATCCGAAATCGCAACCATAGTGCGCAGTGTGAAGCTTCCATAGGCTGCTCGGATAGGCTACCAGTGAAGCGCTAAGTCGTAGCAGCACAAGGCCCATAGGAGCTTTTCAGGCCACACACAAGCACAGATGATACGCTGGTAGTGGTAGTGAACCCGACAAGAAAGTTTGATATTTGATTAATTAGTGTCGTTTCTCGGCACAAGGCAGTACCGTGGCTTACGTAGAGTACTTTCGTCATTTGTGTCTTCCGAGAAAAAAACAATAAGATGCTATCCTATGAAATATAAAAGTAACCTTTTAGGCGACAGACACAGGTAGTACCTTAGGGTATAAAAGGCCACAGCGAGGCTATAGTTTGGCGACAAGTGAACTTGAGTACTCGGTAAGTAACTTCAATTTCTGCTCATGCCATCATATGTACCCCGCGAAGTACGAGAATGGCAGCCATGATGTACGTGGCCTCAACAAACTTCGTCTGTCAAGCGCATTCCTATAATTCTGCTCAGGTTCTCAGGGGCGCGTAGAATATTAGGCAGTTTTACAGTAAACGTGTAAGTGGGATTTGCAGACGAATTTAGTGTGGTGGTAATGAACGCGGCGAGAGTGCGGCAGCCTGTTCTGTATCATATCTCCAAGAACAGCCAGAAACTAACCCACCATCCTAGCCGCGAATTTTTTTGAAGCATAATTGTCGACAGTTCCAGAGTAAAAGTTGCTTTGCGTATGTCTTACTTCAACAGACAACCTCTTCGCGTGGTTTATATTACCTTAAATCAGGATTTTATTGTATCGCGTCGCATTTCACCGGCTACACGTGGTTGGCCAGTTAAGAGGAGCCCTAATCCACCTTATGCGAGTATTGCGTGAGAAATTTTTAGCTAAAATTATTTATTGTAAATGTTACGTATGAATAGGCGGGCGTCGTACAGTTTATCTCTGGGAATTTTAAAGGAAAGAGGCCGCCGTGACAGCGATAGCAAGATTTGGCTTTGTGCTTGAACTGGACGGGCGATGTTGTAGCTACAGACCGTTTTACCGACAGCGCTGCACATTTTGCCATAACATTGCCATCTATCGTCCGACGCCAACGTGGCACTCCGAGCTGCGCTGAAGGGCGCAAAGCGAACGCACTACTCATGACGAGCAGCAAGTTTTCACGTTTTCTTTAAAGGTCTCAGCAAGTTTTTTTTTTTTAATTGAGAAGCTTTTTAGCGTGTGGTTACCAAGATTTCATCTTCAATAGAGCCGCAATATCGAATGTCGGTGTGGATAGAGGAACTGCCCAAGCTCTCTCCGCGATCGAAAAATTAGGTGAGTTAAGTCTTAACACTGTCGATGAGCAACCGAGGAGCACCGCGATATTGTAGTATGTCTAGCCTTGGACGCTAAAAATGCATCATTCAGGATATAACATTCAAAGCTGTCTCCGTGTGCCATGATGTGGGCCTAAGCAGCGTACATCCCAACGCAAGTGGCTAGTTGAGCTCTGAAAAAAATTGCTTTGGTAGCTTTCATGCTTTTAAAGCTTTTGGTCTGCGATTTTTAAGCATTGCTTTCCTGGACACGGTTCATGAAGCTTGAGAAAATAAGGAACTGTGACGTACCTCACCCGGAAGGGTCTTTAGCATGGAATTCCCGATAACATGACCTGGTAACAGTCACCCCGAAGATACCACGACCAACAAGACGCACTTGGATGCCTTGAAAGAACTGGACACTTGTCGAGTGATGCCTGTGCAAGGGCACATCGCCGACTGGAGAGATAAAAAATTAACCACCCTCTGCAACAGCAACCATATTTTCTGAAGTAATACAGCGTGCTATGCGTTATGCGCGGTGTCTGTCGCAGTACTTGCCGGCGGGTTTTGGAAGAACGGGAGAGCCCATGCGAATTAGTTGCGGCCGGCACATGGTGGCGACGGATTTGGTTAGAGTAGGAAAAAGAATGCGCTTTCGTTTTCTTCATCTGCACGTAGTATTTCTATAATAGGTCCTTTGTTTGCTTCCACCACAGTGTTGGTTTGTAAGCATGATATCTGAGAACGCATTTGAACCTTATGACACCGATGTGCGTGCACGAAGAAATAATGGACTAAGACCATTCTTAATAGTTGACCGACTCGAATACGCGCCTTTCGTTCCTATCGCAATTTTACCACGGGTGCTCATTTCTTCGCCGTGTGCTATCTGGAAACAAAACCTTTGTTCGATACATGCGAGGAAGCTGATGGCGTTAACTTCTATCCATTTATGCTGGCAAACTAACGACACGTTGTTCTCAACCGCGGTGGCGGAGTTGACGGTGTCGCCGCGGTTGAAGAGTGCCTCACATTGGCGTTGAAAGTTATTTTCATATCTGAATACGGTACAGGTGGTAGCTTGCTGACATTGAGTAATCTGGCAATTTGGGAATAACAATAGCACGTTGGAATCCCATCATTTCACAATCACACCGCTACCGTTCCAAGGTTCTAACCCCGAAAATGAGCTTTTCCTTGATTCCCATATAAACATTTCCTAGATTTCTTTAGACATTTTCATAATGTGGTCGTTGAAGTTTGCCGATATAATATTTCCTATCAGCCACGGAAATTGACTGCAAATTTTCTTGTACAAATTTATTTTAATTTTTAAAGGTCAATTACAATAATTTTAAGCGCATATTGAAATACTCAAATAACGAAGTCATGGGACTCAAGCTGAAATGATGCCGCAGTGCAAGTTTTTATGCTGACAACACACCTTTTTACTTGAAGCTATACTCTCAGAAGAAGACGTCAGCACGCATGTGCTTTGTTCTTCTGCATAGTTGCTTTGCAGCAAGACTGAAGTGCCAAGAATACACCGAACCTTACTCGAATTGTAAAGAACATCGACAGCGGACCCCCTTAGAGCGGGTGAGAGTACCACAACGATGTGCCACTACACGACACACGTGTCAAAGGTGTGCAATCTTTTGTAGTGCCATGTATGGACATAGCACCACCATACTTACGCACTTACGCGTCACTAGGAGCGAAGCAGGAAGTTACGCGGCCAGTTGCTATCGTTCCTCCACAGCTCAAGCACATGGCAACCGGGACTGGGTCCACGGTTGTTCTGCATAAGGGCAGTTCCCTGTTAGTCCTAGCATATTCGTGCATAGTTTGCCGCTTAGCGGCATGCAGGACTGCAGTGTCGTGCTCGGCGATGGCTATATGAGGCCGGTTACGCCCAGATTCGCCCTTGTTGCATTGTTTGGTGTCCCACCTTACATTGTTTTGAAGGTTACAAATAAATGTTAGTCCGAGTGCACGGACTTCGATAACCCCTTTATAGCGGTACGACTGGCAACATCGCAGTGGCAGTACTTTGTCAAATGACTTACGGTAACCACGCACTGTTGTTTACTGGGCGACATGCATCCACTGAACTGCGGTGCAATCTAAAATAATAGTTCGCATGCTAGTGCGAATGTAACTTGGAAGTGACAAAAGTCAAAATGCACCACTGTGCCAGCAGTTCTAACGTTTCAATATCTTGGCGCAGAATTTCTCTACATTACGACACATCTGCCCACATCCCTAAACAATGCGTGATATCTCTAGATGAAAGGAAATTTTCGTACAGTCGACAGCACTGCATTGGGACAAACGACAATAGGCATATACCACTACGCGGCGCGCTGGCTTGAGGCTACGTTTCTTGTCGCCTATAAATGGGTGTAGGCGTGGGTACTACTATTCGCGGGTGCGACATGTGCTGATGCCCTTCAATTTGTGGCCTCCTAAACGCGTGGCGACTATGCAGTGGCACCCCACTGCCCGTAAAGAGAGGTGCAAGTAAAATTTCGTCACTTTCAAAGTGTAAGCATTGACATTGTCATGGTCTTTTTAACTGGTGCAGAAGAAATAAATGATGCCCTGGTAATTTTATTTATTGCGACGTTTGTTTGTACGTTCCCATTGTCAAAAATTAAGAGAAATATGTCGATCAAGAAATTAGGACCCGGTTTAAGCAACATTGGCAGTTTAATAATGAAAAATCCGCCTCCATTCCATCTTGTGAAAGTGGACATACCCAGTTTTTTCTGGACACGTACCAACTAGCACCCCAAGTGGCCCCGGCACGAAGCGAGTGCGTTTTCAGAGGAACCAGCTGGTTATTTGCGAATAACAAGATCTGCAGGCCGATTATTGAAAAAGGCAGGTGACAGACATGTTCTGGAAGACAATCCACATGAGCCAAACGCAGTCATCACACTGTGGCAAGGAAAAACATTGTTCCCAGAGAGGTTAAAGAATAAGCAATGGAAGCCTATGGAAATGACGAAACTTTGTACTCGATTTTCGAGACAGTGGTAGCTGTAGTAAAACTACGGCGTATATCGTATTAGCCGCTGCAGCGTATGTAGTCCGGAGGCTCGGCTTTCGATTGATGCCTATTTACACAAAGCTATTTTTGAAAGACAGTCGTGCATGTTCACGTGGTATCTATAATAAACCCGAGCACGTCACATACGGAAAAGTTGTATGCCGTGGTCGAGTCACTTAATCGTTTGCACCTATCGTTCCTCCTCATCCTGACAGCGGTTCGATCCCGTGCTGCATGACTCCTTTTTTTTTACCGCTATGTAGGAATGAGTTCGACAGTCTCCCACAGGATGGCCGAAGCACAAAACTGAAGATTTCGTTTCGGTTTTCGTTTTTTCAGGAGGGCTCTTCAAATATACATTCTATATTTGTACTTCCTAAAACGTAGCAATGGATCGCTCATCCGTTAAGACATCGCTTTTATTATCATATTTTGTTCATTAGACAACATAACAACAAGCGTTTGCACGTCCTTCTGTATCGTTCGAAAAAGAATAATACCGTGCATTGTAGCACGGACATACTCAGAAATTCCTGACATTGCACCTTTGCCATCCTGTGGAACTTCAGGCCAATGCAAATGCGTAAATAAATGAGGAGGATTTTAAACTATTTCATTTTGTATAATGGCCGAGTATCAAGAAGTTTCAACTGTCTGGATCAAGAGGGTAGTCCTCTGTAACAACATATGCATTTATGGCATTTAGACGGAACATTTCTGGCGCGTTAAAGCAGTGTTTTGATCGGGGATGGGCGGTTATGTCATACCACAGGAGCAAATGGTTTCACTCTCTCTAAGCAGAGGGCACATTGAAGAAGCGCAAAATATAACCGTTAGTGTGTACGAACGTGCACGCGTGGGTACGTGTGTATGTGTGTGTGTGAGCGAGCGAGCGAGCGAGCATTTCCCAGCATACAACTACAATTGAAAGTGAATGAGATACAGAGTTTATTTAAACCCGTATTTAAATTTATTAGACAATAGCGAATGGCATTCCATTTATAGCATTATCTCTTTCTAAAAGCGAAATCAATGCAAAATAAATGAAAACGAAGTTCCCTTCCACACTGTGAAGAAGTATGACCGGTGATGCTGTGTATGTGAGTCCTTAAACGGCGAACTGCACCTCTGCTGCTGGTCGGCCCGCCATGCCACTATCTTCGTTATCGGCTGATAGCGAAGATAGTGGTAGCACTACACTAGTGATAGTGTAGTGATAGTGATAGCACTACACGTACATCAGCGAGGCTGATGTACGTGTAGTGCTTAACGCCTGCGTAACTTTTGCCACGGGTCGCCCCGGCATTGCACTTTCTCCGGGGTTTTGTTCTACACGCGGACACGATAGTGCGGAATATAGCCCTTATGAGGAAGCTTTAGAGTGCCACTATCTAAATACATGTAAAAGGAGAATTCGATTTTCTCGTCCACTACTGCACGAAATTTGACGAGGTTTGTTGCATCTAAAAGAAAAACTCAAAGTCTAGGGACTGTTAGGTTAGAATTTTTGAGTTAGGTCTTCATTCTTCATAAACATTGACCAAGTTCGCGAATTTTCAGAAATCGAAACTATCAAGTTTACAACTCTGTAAATTTGGCAATGAAAAATTGTATGACTATTCGGTGCATACATGTAACAGTACAATTAAAGCGGCCAAAATTGACAATTACACATGACTCTAAAAAATTTTTTAATATGGAAACACAGCTATTGCAGAACGATTGTACACTAGTATCAATTTACGTAAGATAAATTACCATATCGGATTTGCTCTGGATGATCTAATGGATGCCGTTTACAGAAACGTAATATCTGTTCTTATGCAGAGGTATTAATTTGTAAACTTTGTGCTTTTTGGCACTTTTTCTGCATTATTTTGCACTTTTGTATTTTTGAAAATTCTTTTACCGAAATTCAGGCCCTACATAGAATTTCCGCTTCCAACCGTCACTACAATTTACTTTTCTCTCTCAAATGCAACAAATTACATCAAAATTGGTGCTGGAGTTATCTCACGTTATCTCGCGTTTCTGCGTTTTACATGTATTTGAATGGGAAGAGTTGGAGTTGGGCTCTAGCTAAAGCTTCCCCTTAACGGCTTCGCTAGAAAAAAAAAAGAAAAATGTCTCAGCCGTCAATATCGTCACCGCAGATTTCGTGACGATGACACCGTTACCATCGGCACTGCTCTGTGAGCACATACCAAGCTGTTCACTATCGTCATCTTCGTTCCCTCGGCGGCAGCGCATTGTCTTGATACCAGCGACACACAAATTTTGCACCATGATTGCGTCATGCATCGCTTCTGCGAGCATGCAAGCTTACAGCCTGACACGTTCACTTATATATTTACAATTAAATTTTAGACTGCTTGCATTCGGAAAAAACAGCGCGAATAAAAATCGAAAGCGGACTGGCCAAAAGAAACATGCTCATGAGGCCACACTATTAATGACAGCATGACAAAAGGCTAGCTGCGGTCAGGAAGACTTTATATGCGTGCAAGGATTGTGTGACGGGCTAGTTCGTTCATCATCACAGAAAGAAAAGCGCTTCAAGTTGCTACTGCAGCAATTTTCTGCAGCAATTTCCGAATGTATGAATGAATGCCTTCATTTATTGAGAAAAAGGAGGAGCAAAGGTCGGTGGAAGCACGTCTTAGCACATTGGGAAAGGAGGAAGTCGCAGTTTAAGGTCGAGAGAATATAAGCGAGAATTGGTGAAACCGGTTGAATTTTACTGTAGATGTGTGGTGCGGCGAGTAAATGATTGGAGTCACCACCCAGCATCCCTCCTTTGCGGTAGTATAATCACCTGCATTCATGGTAATAAACGCTTATTGAAAACCAATCTTGCCAGTTACTTATTCATTGGCCATACCTCGTCCCGTATTCTTTAGTGGCAGGGTCTGTGGTTTACAACTGCGCTGTCACGACAAATTTCCACCATACCGTGACGCTTCGGTTACGGTTGCCGTACTCGTGACTCTTGCTATTGCGGGACAACTATAAACATGGGTTTACTGCACAAGTTAGAGAACAGACAGCTAATAACAGTGTTTTTCGTCTTACATAAGCTCAAGGCAAGCCCCTTTGCCGCATGTTACGGCGCGCGTCCTACCAAGACTGAGACGCGAACGCAAACAGAAGAACCTGTTAGAAGACTGGGCTGGGCCTGTCTTGGGCCTCGTGCCGAACATATCCAAGCCAACACTATATTAGCAACCATGTTGTTTTTGTTAAAGGAGGTTATACACTTACACTTCTCGAATGCCAATCCTAGCAGCCGCCTACTCGAGCGCGGCAGCGGCCATGTTGCTTGACGGAAAGGAGAGCGGCTACAGTGCATGGGTGCGGTATACGCGCAGCGCTTCCTGCGCTTGCGGTTCTGCTACGAAAAATAAAATTAAAGCCAATTTAAATAGTATATCACACCACCGGTATGTGTCGCTGTTGTCGAAAAGAAATATGTCATAGAGGTGGGTGCCTTGTGTTCTGTGTATAATAGATGGCGAGAACCTAAATATAGTCGTATTTTCTGCTTTCATTATTCAGTAACCTGTCGGCTGTATCCACGGTGTGATGCCCTTACCTCTATATCTGGTATCGGCCTGTATTGGCAGCGACATGACCTCGAAATAAAGCATCCTTATGCTATTTCTTATAAAAATCACTTTTCGTGTAAATTAGCGTCCAAGTCGCTGACGATGAAGCTGTTGCCGGTTTAAGTTTAGCAATAAGCGTTTATGGTTTAAACTTAGAAAAGAAGAAAAAAATATAACGGTAGGTGTCATTTTTGCCCGGCGTTGCAGTTTTAACCGAAAGAGTTGGTGGAAGCATATTTACAACAAAGCTAAGGCGGCGATCTAAACGCAGCCGCAAGCCGACATGTGTTCCAATGAGAGTAGACTGCCAAAGTTACGGCCATGTGCCAGCTCGCGGCTCAAGTAATCTTTATTTCTTTTGTTTCTGCGTCCATTCTGTCTGCGTCTGCAAGGAAAAGGAGAAGTGGGAAGGCAGACAGAAAGTGGGGGGGTGAGGGGGGGGAGCCTGTAGCGTAATGGTTAGCGTGCCCAGATCTCAAATGCAGAATGCTGCGAATACAAGGGTTCGAATCATTACAGTTTGTTTGTGAAGACAGCTTTCTGTGCTCTCTGGTGACGGCGAAGCTCAGAATGAGGCGGCAGCCTGACGACAACGGTCGCCCTCAGCGCAACAGAATAAGCGGGCCTGCAAGGTCACAACTAAAGCCGAAATTATATTCAGAGGAAATACATTATGCTCCTGTCGACCAAAAAGTAATGAATAACGAAGGTGTTGTTGAGCGAGGCTGTAGATCGATAATGTCACTAAAGACAGGACCATGCTCCTATCCCGGTGATCAGCGGAAATGTACATCGACATCATGTCAACAAGAGTGTAAATGATACTTCATTAGGTTTTTGCGTGTTTGTGTTGTGTCTAGCACGAGCGAGTACTGTAAGAGATGAAACTCGAGAGAAAGCGGTGAGCGAAGTTCGCGAAATGTACTTGAGGATAGGCGTATTGAAGCTAGGTGGTAGCCTTGATAAAAAAATAATTATTAGGTTTTACGCGCGAAAACCACTTTCTGGTTATGAGGCAGGTCGTAGTGAAGGACTCCGGAAATGTTGACTACCTGAGATTCTTTAACCTGCACCTAATTCTAAGTACACGGGTGTTTTCGCATTTCGACCCCATCGAAATGCGGCCCCCGCGGCCGGGATTTAATATCGCGACCTCGGGTTCCGCCGCACAACGCCATAGCCACTGAGCAACCACGTCGACGCCGTGTTGAAGAAAGCCTGCAAGTTCAGTTGCTCGGGTCGCAAAAAAGGCTTGAGTGGTAGCATACCGTTGGGCCTATTTGGTAACCACAGCGATGAACACAATTCGCCCAAATAAACAGAGGAAAGGGGCCCAGTCAGTTGCGCGGCGTTTTCGAGCTTTGGCATAGTTCTAAAAATGAATGTGGCGAAGTCTGATGCACAAAATAGTATATGCGAACCCAAATGAATCGACGTGGCCGCAATTACGCGGCAAGTCATCACCGTTTGCGTTGGGTGCTTGAGAAGAAAGGCACATCAGAGACGTCCGAGGGACGTTTCTGCAGTACAAGAGCACATCGCCCGCCCCCCCCCCCCCCAAGAAAAAAAAAGTCGAAAGTAAGCTTGTGAATAGGGACATCATAAGATTGTGTACTACGGTGCTTAATTGTTGATCTTGTTCAGGATAATGTCAGCGTATGATTCAGCGCTTTTTGAGAAAATGAGTTCCAGTTGCTTTTATTTGCCTCACAATGGCGGGCGTAATCAGGCAAAAACTGAAAGCATTTCACGAGAGGGTGCACGAGGACTGAGTGCAGATTACGTACGACAACGACAGGAAGAATACAACATTATTAGAGAATATACTACGAAAACAAGTTCACTTATTGTTGCAGTGTAGAAAAAAGTACCTCCACGGTATAGCTGTGGAGGGCGCAAATATTGCACAGGCTAAAAGAATATTGTAGGTCGGAAGTAAACTGGATAGACCATTCGCGCCTTGCCAACAGGATAAGGTTGCTCCTGATGGCAGAAAGTCTAGTGGGCAAGACGGCCAGTTGGCTCTCACCGCTTAGAAATACCACAAAGGACGCGTTGACGCCACGACGACAGGTCACTGTACGACAACAAATAAAGACACCTTTGTTAAATGGCACATTTGTTTGCTTCTTCCTTGGACTTTCCACTGGTGCTGGTGCCGTCTTGCACGCCGTGTCGGAGGAGGGCTCAGAGCATGCATATACATGGACGGAGCGTCGAAAAAAGGAAAGGCGGAGGTTATTTTTATGCTTATGCAAACGATGTTTATCCATTATTAGATAATTCTCAAAATTTGTGTTGCTTTGTTGCTCGGCTTGGTTTCTATGCCTAGTTTCATACCTTTTCCGGCTCTCGTGTTTTGGCCATTTGATGTACAGAAATAATTTATCACATGCGGTCGTATTGGCCTTGCTGAAAACATCATGTGTTCCGTTAATAAAATCAAATGTGTTAAAATAAAAAAATCTGCATATGGAAAATAAACAAAATTAGGCTGTTCGGACGGATATTGTTCAAAGTGCAAATGCAGCTAGAAATATTGATTTCAGAACGGTTAACCAGCCTTCTGGTTATATCATGGTGCCTAGGTGATTTGAATCATCTCAGAAAAAGCCACAGAAAGTTTTGAGAATTGTCTACTAAATGCGTAACCAATGTTTGGCTCGGCTGTGACTTCGTATTGGCTTAGTTTTCTTTACTTGCTTCCCCTAGCTTGCGCCCGTGTTCTGCAATTGGCCTTCTTGTTGTATATCTTTTCAACGCAAGCTGAGCGCCGAGAACACACAGGGTGCACATCGCTAGGAGCCTCTGATGCACATAGACTCTGGCCCCAACGAAGATCGCTCTAAAGATGCGGCCGTGCGGCCGCGCACAGCCCGCGTCTACGCGGTTGCTGCCAGAGTAGAACGCCGCCCCCCTCCGTCCCCTTCCACCGCAGCCTCGAACGTTTAGTGTTTCGCACACGATGGAAGACGTGCTTCCTTCTCGCGCAGGCGAGATTGAGCAGTGATCGTCGGCTCCCCTCGTACGCTTTCACAAACACATACAGTGTACGGCGTGCGGCGACGGTGGTATCACCCTTGGACTTTATACGAAACATTATGACGAATAAGACCGCAAAAACGCGCGTCGAGCGTCCATGTAATTGATATCGCAATTAAAACAAATATACAATTAAACGAATGCACAAAATCTCCCACGCAACAGTGCCCACTACCCGCGCCGCTTCCTGAAAGTCAGTTGCACGAAAACAGGCCTTCTTTTATTCGGAGTCTTAGCATAGCAGTCGGACCATCAACCAGTGACAGTAGCCAACCATGAAATCTGGCGAAAGTGAAAATAAAACTATCGGTTTCAAAAGATCCTGGTATATATGTTGTCACGAAGCTTATGCTCCTATAGGGAGCATAAGCTTCGTGACAAGGGAGCATAAGGGGAAATCAAGCGTTATCCAATATTCACTAGCTAACGCATTTGTGGCTGCGTTATAATGAGGTGTGGCAGAAGGGAGTATGTTTGTAGGGTTCGATATAACTAAGAAATTTGCAAAAGCGCGCTGCGAATAGCGTACAAACCATGACACAACTACGAGAAAGTGCCACAGGGATTATTGTAATTCTGCTTTGGATTATGATTTGCCCATAGCACGCTGTAGAAGTTGAGGTGACTTGGCTTCATTGCAGGGCTCGAGGTAGCCCTCAGCAAGAAGAGACAGCCAATCGAGTCATTGGCATCAACAAAATAATATTTGATGCGCTCCCTACAAAACATATTGAACTGCAGCACAAGAAGAAATTACTAGCAATACTTTACAATGTTCAACTGTCGCTGTAATCCCCCCTATGTGCTCGCCGAACAACTTTAGTCCACCAAAGACCAGTCTACCAACTGGTCTTTCTTGATGATGTTTCATGAAGACTAGGACACATTTGCTTGGTGAAGCTCGGAACGTCATGTGGCCCACTAGCGACCGTATGCATCGTTTGATGGTCGCGCGGCATCGGCTCCTTCTCCTTCATTTCGATTACCACTCGGCTGCATCTCCGCGATACCAACGAAGTTGAATATCTACTACCAATCTTGCGGAAGTCCTGACCCTGTTTATATTTTTTTGTTTATTATGTTTCGGACTGCAGTCTATGCATATAAAAAAGAAAAGAAAATAGACTTCCACTTTTCTGTTGCACTAGTCCTTCGGTATTACAAGCAAGACCACTAAAAAACAACTACAGTGTAGAATACTACAGGGAGGGCCAGTTTTTTGGCGACAGCAACTATATGGACACTCCACGCGCATTTCTACTGTCGTTGTCACCGCCGGCGTCACCTTGATGTTCCTTATAAAGTAAAATGGCGATGATATCGTGGCCGTACCCCGTATCCAGTGTGTGCGAGTGAAACCTTACGATGGTGCGGCGAGGTTGGTGGCATGATCTCGCGCGTGCAAGCGAAGCAGGCAAGTTGGAAGCGCCCACTGTCTGCTATTCACCGCAATACACCGGGAGGAGGGGCTTCAACTGTGGCGGTGGCTGCGTACGGCGCGGGTGAGCGCGGCCACGTGGTCCCTGTATTGGAAGCGATTTGCGATGGGGACTGCGAGTTTTGGCTGTCATCGAGTGAGACGCATTCGTTTGCCTGTGGACGCGTGACACCCTACTTGGTAATTTCGCTAGGAAGTGAATGCTTACAAGTTTATACGGCCGATAAAACAGCTATCTTGGTGTAGATCTCTAATAATTTGCTATTCGAATTGATTCTTCGCGTTTTGAGCGAAACTGCGCCTCCTTATGTTCAGTAACGGATTTCTTGGTTTTATACCCAGCTGATTGCGTGTTTAATGAACACATGTACATTTTATTCACTGCATTGACTATGGTGCCGCAGCTGTAGACGCTGACGTCTGCAACTATTTCAACATGACTAACACGGTCCACTTTCATTTTTAAATGTCAAGTATGTAGATAGGTTATACAATGTGGAAGCAGCAAGTACTTTCCGAAAGGAACGAATAGCTGTTTGCACGTGGAATACATACTGTCATGAACAAAATAGGACTGAGAAAAGTACATATCGCAATTCATAAAACTTCCTTTCACAGGTTTTATTCAAGCCATGAACACTTTTATCTACGCCGCTGCGACAAGTATCGCACTTTTGGTGGCTTCCGGTAAGTCCCACTATTTTCCATGACAATTGCATTTTTCTCTATCACAATGACCTCTCACTCACAGTCCCAAGGTTAGCTGTTGTAAAAACATAAATACCCAAGAAAGTGGATGGGGAAACGGTGCCGCGGTTGCTGAATTGGTTAGAGCATTTCACGTGAAATGCGAAGACGTGGAATCGTTCTCCACTCGCGGCAGGTTCTCTTTTAGGCACTTTCATTGCCATTAATCTATGATTTTTTTTAAATTCAAATAATAACTACAAGAAAATTTCCCAGTGTTTTCCTTGTTTGTTGGTTTCTTATGATATCATTAATAAAAATCTCGCTCCTCGGTTAACCCCCTTTCCTTTCGTTCATTACATAACGAGGAGCTGGAATCCGGCAACATTGGTGCCTTCAGGTAGCATGTGTGGGTTTTTTGACCAGATGCCTTCACCCAAAAAGATCACATACTCGAGACGCCTTCGGCAGACAGGATGTTCCAATTCCGCCGCCAAGATTTTTGAGCGGTGGCACTGGCTAACACTCCCAAGGTTAGTTGTAGTAGTTAGAAACATAACTAAACAAGACAGGAAAAGGGGAAACGGTGGCGCGGTATATCATTGGTTAGAGCAGCGCACGCGTATGGCGAAGACGTGGGATCGTTCCCCACCTGCGGCAAGTTGTTTTTTCCTCCACGTTCATTTCCAATAATTTATTGGTTTTTTTATTTCATTAATTAGGCAAAAGTAACTTCCCCTATGTTGTACTTGGTGTCCTCTTTTGTTGCCTTTTTATGATATATCTACATATATATACCTAATGTGCGCTCGCTATACAGGGTGTCCGATGTGACGTACGCCAAACTATAATTATAGAAAATTCTAATGCCTCGTAGCTCGACAGAACCAAGGTAATGTTATTTGCTGTCGCTTGGAAATACTCAGCTTATTTTTTTTCCCTTCCGCTTAATTATATAATTAGTGAAAAGTATTGATCAACGCCAACATTATAGTTAGATTGAACGTGTCAATGAGGAAATTGTAGAGGGACATGAAAAGCTCCCGATACCGCTTTCTGTTGCTCAATAGATGCAATATAAACGTGTTTTTCCGAGCGTGAAAGGAGCACGCAAATACACGTAGAGAGAGATAAGGGAACAAGGAAAGGCAGGGAGGTTAACCAGACTGAGTCCAGTTAGCTACCCTACACATGGTGAGGGGAATGGGGAGTGAAAGAGAAAGAGAGAACTTAGGTGTAGGATGTCTATAGCAGGGCACTCAAGTGTGTTGCCTTCAGGTAGGGAAAAAGCGCTCGAACTGCCTTTTGGGCTAATGAACTGTGAGGCTAGGCTCCCAAGATCTTCGCTTCCGTAAATGGCCTGTCGTCCAATCTATTCAAGGCACACTGGAGAGTCTCACGTTGATTATCGAAGCGAGAACAGTGGCACAGAAGGTGACTGATGGTCTCTTCACACTTGCACTTAGCGCACATTGGTGAATCCGCCATTCCAATACGATAGCTGTAGGAGTTGGTGAATGCTACTCCTACCCACAGCCGACACAGCAGTGTTGCTTCGCGTCGTTGTAGGTTCGCTGGTAATTTAAGTTTCAGTGATGCGTAGAGGCTGTATAAACGACACTTAGAGTTCTGTGGTGTATGCCAGTAACTTAACGTGATGGTACGAGCGAGACTACGAAGCTCTCTTGCAGCGTCGACTCTGGATAAAGGTATAAGGATTGTCGGTGAGCCAGCCTTGGCACGTCGGGCAGCGTCATCGGCGAGGTGATTACCAACGATGCCATAACGTCCCGGCAGCCACTGAAATATGATATGTCCTCGTTCAGAAGCGAAATGGCAAGTTTCGTTAATTTTTGACACCAGCTGTTCATAATTGCCACGTCGTAAACTTCGCAAGCTCTGGAGGGCTGCTTTCGAGTCACAAAATACTGCCCATTTGTTGGGCGGTTCTTTTTCAATATATTCGACAGAAGCGCGAAGAGCGGCCAGTTCGGAACCTGTAGATGTCGTTACGTGTTGAGTCTTAGGCATGGTTTGAAGGCGCTTTCATGGTAATGAGTTACTCCTTTACTCAATCTTTAAAGAAATACTAGCCGGAAGAGCAACGCAGCAAAGAAAAAGAAGTCACTTTCAAGATTTTTAGGTAAAACTAATAGAGGAACGTCGGGAGCTCACTTGAAAAATTATAGAGGTTACTAATGCTGTTTAATACCATCACGTACGGACGCAACAAATCAAAGCTCCTTCATCGAAAAGGCGCTTAGTAGCACATACTAAACAGCCGGCGGAAGCACCAGGGCCGACGTTAAGCAACGGCTATCCGCTCACGATGGCTACCAAACGAAAACCAACACAGTGAGCACACGATACGCTGTCGTCTCAGCCGCTTTTTTACTAAATAGTTATGTTCAAAGCGCATGCGAAGAGCAAAGAATGTCTCCGTTCCGACAAACTTTTGTCTTCTGCAACAGTTCTAAACGTTCTAGTGTGTTAATTGAGTTCTAGACAGTCTAGTGACTGCAGTCGCAACTTTGGCACACAAATCCTAGCGACAAAATCTGCCTCATACGCATCCTCTACCATATGAAACCAAGTTTATTATAAAGGATTGGCACGTTCGCACTTGGAAGGGCTCCTTTTCCCCGGAATCTTGCACTACAGCAGCTTCATATATGTAAATTCTTCTTTTCACACCACACATATTGTATTACTCATGCATTTTCATATTGCAGAACAGGACATTGGAGACTCATCGGAGGGTAAGTTGTGAACTTGGATTTGTTTTTCCGTAATGAGCGCCTACATGACACAAAGGTAGCCATGTAAATGCACCAGGTTATGTCTGCAACTAGTGCACGATTTGCGATAAAAAGAAATATAGAAAGGTAATTTAGAACTAATAAGTCATTTGGAAGTAGCGAAACAAAGTGTATTTTGCAAAATTATCTTAACGCGTACGGGAAGTAAGCGGTGATTTATTAGTGTGCCAGAATGGAAACGAGGGCAAGGGAAGCATAGTCGATCTTTTAAAAGAATGACGTTATTAGGGAATCTTGCAGGTAAAAGAAAAGTCGGATCACACGGGATAGGCGTAATGCAGATTGCTGTGAGAATCTCTCATCATGAAATGAAGAGACATAAGAAAAGGAAGTATTAGAAGATTCAAGAGTGGTTATAAAAAGAGTGGTAAAGTTTATTATTTTCGCTGTAGACGACGAGCCTGTTACACATGCAACGCTCTATGACAAGTACTATCTGCGAATGTAACTGTTTGTTGCATTTCCTCAAATACCTTTATATGGATAGGTTGTGTGCTCCGCCGTGAAATCAACTTGCTTTGGTTGCGCGAAGAAAAATAGTATCTCGTTCTGGGATAGCGAGATCTCGAGTTCAAACTCATTGCACATTTAACATCAATTTAAGGATGATATACTGAACGGTACAGCACTCAGAGCAGCCGCCCTACCTTCATTAAAGTGTTAATGAACAGAATACAGAGACTCCTTCTTTAACTAACGATGAAGTTAGAAGGGCGTTGCAAGAAATGACCTGGGGAAAAGTGGCCAGAGAAGATGGAATAACAGCCGATTTAATCACAGATGAAGGGTATATGCCTGAAAAGATTGCTGCCCTTTATGCTCAATGCCTCACGATTTCAAGAGTGCCAAAGAACTGGAAGAATATCAATATTACACTAACACACAAGAAGGGAGACATTAAAGAATTGAAACACTATAGGCCCATGAGGCTACTTCCAGTGCTGTAAAAAATATTCACCAGGACATTTTCCAATAGACAAAAGGCTTCAGCTGACTTCATTCAACCAAGAAAACAGGCTGGCTTCAGGATGCAATATTCTACAAGTCATCACATTCATGTCATCTATCAGGTAATCGAGAAATCTGCAGCGTGCAGTTAACCCCTCTATATGGCTTTCGTAGTTTATGGAAAGGCATTTCATTCAGTAGACATATGAGAATTCATAGAGGCATTACGTAATCAAAGAGTACATGAGGGATGCGTGAATATCTTGGGAAATATGTACAAGATTCGACAGCTACTTCCCTTCTCTCCAAGAAAAAACGGAAAGTTATTCATCAAGAAAGGGGCCAGGCAAGGAGACACAATCTGTGCAATGCAGTTCTCTGCATGTTTGGAAGAAGCATTCACGCTGTTAAACTGGGCAGGCTTAAGAATGAAGATAAACGGTGAATATGTCAGCGACCTGTGGTTTGCAGATGACATTATCCTGTTCATCAACACTGTGGATGAATTACAACGAATGATTCAGGACCTTGACAGAGAAATCGCAAGACTGGGCTGCAGAAGACAAAGATAATGCTCAATAGCCTGGCAAAGGAACACGAGTTCAGGATCGCCAATGAGCCTCTAGAGTATGTGAAGGAGTACGTGTATCTATGCCATTATCGCACAGGGGACTCTGAATCAGCGAAAAAAATATTTACAGAAGAATAAAAATGGGTTGGAGTACATACGGCAGACATTTGCCAGATTCTAAGTGAGAGCTTGCCACTATTATTGAAAAGAAAGGTTTACAATCACTGCAACATACCGGTGCCAACATATGGGGAAGAAACTTGGAATTTGACAAGGAAGCTCGAGAAAAGGTTCTACGCAAGGAGCAGTGGAATGAAGAATATTAGCCGCAATATTAAGAGACAAGAAGAGAGCGGTGTGCATCAGAAAGGAAATGGGGATAGTCGGTATTCTATTTGAGATTAAGAGAAAAGAATGAAGCTGGGGCAGGCCATGTAATGCGTAGGGTCGATGACTGGCGGACCATTCGAATTATAGAGTGAATGCCACCAGTAGGGAAGCGCTGTTGAGGACGGCAGGGAACTCGATGGGGTGATGAGATTAGGAAATTTGCGGGCACAAGTTGGAATCAATTAGCGCAGGACAGGGGTAATTTGAGATCACAGGGAGAGGCCTTCGTCCTGCATTTGACATAAATAGGCTGATGAATTTGGTTATGATCATAAAAGGTGCATGTTTCACTGAAGTCCATCAATATTAAAGTAGTATGTGTAAGATCTCGAGCGACATTTTATTTCCAGTGTCTCTCCATGAAACCGTATTCCTTCACAGGCAGCAGCTGACAACTGACCTGCGCAGTTCAGACTACAGGGAGAAGTTTATTCTTTGTGTGTGAGTTATGGATTTCTCGAAGAGGTGCAAGTCACCTAGGCGAAACCTTGCTTGCGACTACAGCTGCAGGCGTTAACCTCGTTGGCGCGAAACTGTGGCATAGGTTTCGAATGGTATTCCATTGGGAACTATTGAGTATCTAATTCCTGGATATAAAATATGTAGAAGCGAAATTAATCTTTTGCTACCCAGAAGATATTGTGCTGTATTACATAGGTACGCGTTTTAAAAGTGGCTTGCCTAATCATTAAATATTAGCTTTTGGGCTAATTGGTGATTCAGTCATTGTAGCAGTGTTAAGTAACATACAAGGGAGAGAGAGATGAAAGGAAGGCATGGATGTTAACCATTGAAGAGTCTGGCTGGCACATACAAACTGGGGAAAAATGATAGTATGCACGACAGACGGCTGAAATCACTGTTCTCCATTTTTATGCGTTTGTATGGCACGTAACACAGTAACGAAGAATCATGTGTTGATGTGAAGAAATTTTCCATGTACGTCTCATGCTGCTTACATAAAGCTTGGGATTAAACTCCCAAAAATTATACGAAGAGCTTGGGTACCTAATGTGTCTACGGAGCATTGTAAGTGGGATTTTCACTATAATTTGCGCATAGGCCAACATCACAATACTTTTAAATAAAGCAATGTTAGGGATATCAGCAATACTTTCTAAACAAACCATTTTTTTAAAACATTCTCTTCTTTCTTTGTGATTGTATAAGTTATTGTGCGCTTATGACGGACAGAAGGTGACACGACGAGCCTGTAGTGAGCATGGAAGTGTCTGGGCTGCTTCTTCGGGCGCTTATTTTACAGTATAAAACGTAGAAAAGAAATCCCCCAAACAAATTACGTTTTGGTATTCAAACGTGCGACCGGGATTTAGATAAAGAAATGAAGCTGACCTGGCTCGCATGCGGCGCTGTCAGGTTAGATTCTCCATCTTGTAAGTTAACGCGATCAATTATCACATCTGTCGTGGAGGGCCGGGGCAAGCGAGCTACTACCTAGTGCTACCTGGGGACACCGTCTGCCATCGACGGAGGCACAACAGTACAAGCTTCGCCGGAGCCGTTGACTTGCGGACTTGGCACTACTCCTTACCACTGCAGGGAGCCGCGGACCTTCACAGAAAAACACGGCAACGATGTGGATGAATAGCTCCACCACTAATAATGGCTGAGCCGTTCCAACGCTTGGAATGCCGCTAGCCAGCTGTCTAACGTGCGACTTGATTTTACTGAGTTGGTATGGTTTGAGAACCATTAAGACATTGACTATCTGGGAACTCTTTTAGAGGAAATAAAGAAATATTTTGCGGAAACAACGGAGAAAGAACGTGGGGAGCAGAAGTTGTCGCATAGCGCTCAAGTCGCCGGGGATGCTGGCAGAACGTACATTGAAGAGATACTGAAGTTGTGAAAGTCAGCGGATGCCCACATGGCGGAAGAGGACAAGGTGGGCCATATTCTCAAAGATATTGTTTGTCACTGCCTCATCGGCAAGGAGAGTCTGGAATCAGCGTCTGAAGTCATTATTCACTGTCGAACCTTCGAGGCCCTTAAAGGACGTCGCATCACTTCGAAGATTAGACGTCTGGCCAACCTCGCGACGGTCGCCACCGTCGATGTATGATTGACTCACCTTGATTCACTACCTGCCGATCTTTCCTCCACCATTCGTCCGATGGTACGCGAGGAACTACGTCGGCATGCTTCTCTTCCTGCGCAAGCTAGAGACACGCAGATTGATATACCATCCACAACTACCAGTGCGGCAAGTTTCGACGAGCGCAGCTGCTCGAACCGTGGGCCTCGGCCGAGGTCTCCATTACCAAAGGCCATTAACGTCGAGCCGGGTTTTACGCCCCGTGACAGTCATAGCTACAACAGCCGACCGTCTCTTTTTGTTCAGAATGGAATGCCGCGCACATTCAGAACACCGCGACTTTGGGCATGTCACGTGAACACCCCGTGTGGTACTAGTGCGGTATTTGGGTACACATCGCCCAGTTCTGCTCTTCGCGAAGTCAGCCACGTACGACATTTTCCGAGCAATCTGCGGCACTCCCAAGGGGAAACCAACGGCCCGATCACATATACTGGCATTCGAATTCAATTACCCAGCAGGCCGTGTACCGGCAGAACGTCCGTAGTGACTCTCCCGCCTCAGTGCGAATCCTGACGCCGCCTATTACGCGCCAGCGATGGTCACCATCTCCACGGCTCTGGCCGCGGCTCGCATCTCCGGTACCTGGAAACTAGCCTTTGCGGCCGATGGAGGTGAGGTCGCTGGATTTACCACATTGCACACAAGTATGCTTCCACCAGTTTCGATGCTTCAAAAGAAGTCTCAATTGCATTTTCACGATGTTCCCACAATGGCTCTGAGAGACACCGGAGAAACTGTTTCTGTGACAGGTGAAGATTGCAAGGAACTACTTGGCCGTAAAGGTATGTTTCATTGGGACAAATTTACTACTTTTCGGGCAATTAGCGACGTGCCTTTGTGCCCATTCGGTGTACGTACCATGTCTGTTTGTGCCGCTGGCAAGACCTTCAAGGGAGAATTTGCTTTACTTGCTCGTTTCACACGAGCGAATTTTTGCAACAGTGTCGTGCGACTGTGGACTGCGGGGCAAGCGAAGTTCAGTAGGCCGCTCTCGCCCCGCAGCCTCCCTGTCGAAGTGACCCCTTCGCGGTAGTAAAAAGTACCGTTCTTACGGCTAGGTCCCCCTCAAGCTTGCCTGTTATTATTTCGATGACCGACCCGAGTACAGTTTCACTCGACGTTGTGATTTAGTCGTTGCCGTTGCCTAGTCTGAAGAAAAATACGTTTGTGCTTCGCTGCCTCGTATCGCTTACTAGCAGAAAAAAACACAGTTAAGGGTTGTTAACTATACGGCCAAGTCAGGTACGGTTCCGGAGTGTGTGCGCCTTGCCCTGTTTGAGGAGTGTGGCATCTTCAATGGAGCCCAAAGCATTTGCGTGACATCTGAAATTGCTAATGTCTCGGTTACAGGATCAGAGTGCTTTAAAATGATTAGCAAGTACCTTCCCTCGCAGAAGCGCAAAGCCTTGGTTACATTGTTGGCTAGAAACGTTGAAGTACTTTTTTTTGCACAGAAGGCGCATGTAATTCAGGTACCGAGCTGACGCACCCATCACAAGAGTGACACCGGATGTGCGCATCCTCTCCAACCGTAGCCTTATCGAATTTCCGCGTCTGAGCGCAAAGCCATTTCAAAGTAGGTCAGCGAGTTGCCAACCACTGGCGTAATTCGAGAATCCTCAAGTCCCTGGGCTGCGCCCGTTATCTTGGTCAAGAAAAAGGGCGGGCCATGGAGGTTCTCTATTGGCTATCAAAATCTCAACTCCATAACCAAAAAGGACGTCTACTGGTTTCCTCGCATCGATGGCGGTGTCGATTGCTTACATTCGGCGCCTTATTTTTCCTCGGTAGACTTGCGATCCGGGCATTGACAAATTCTTATGGATCCGACTGTGAAAGAAAAGAAAGCTTTTGTAACGCCAGAATGTTTGTTTCAATTTAGTGTCAGGCCGTTTATTTAATGTGAATGCCCCCGCAACGTTTTTAAGATATAAGATATATAAGATATATAAGCTACGTTTTTTAAGGAGTGGGCAAGGCAGTACCCGAGGGATGCAGTCACGCCTAAACCTGTTCGTCGTTTTTATGCAAGTCTTTGCCTCGGGCATCGACACTGCTTCTTTTCATCCCGTCGACGGTCAGTATGCTGCGCCGGGGAATGAACGACATCACCATGTGCCAGTGACGATGCTCTTCCATGCCAACACTGGATTTCGCAACGACACCGATGGCTGCTTCCCTGAACGTTATCGGCCTTCGCGTTGGCTATCCCAAGTAACATCGACATCATAAAAATTCTTAGAAACTGCCCCTCAAGATTTGTACGCCAGTGGGCAAGGCAGCACCAGAGGGATGCAGTCACGGCTAAACCTGTTCGTCTTTTTCATGCAGGTTAGTAGATATCGCAATTCCTGTGAATTTAAAAGTGATTCCCTCTGTTTGGTTGTGCTGCCTTGCCCAGGCGTGTTGCTTGAATGTTTTACTGAGTGTTTTGACTCATGTTGTCTGCTTGCACTGTTGTTAAGCGGGGACGTTGAGCTTAATCCAGGCCCAGCGATAGCAGAGCAACTCGAAGAAATTCTCCAAAATGAAAAAGCTTCTTCATGTGAACTAAAGGCTATCGGAGTTCATCTAGACTCGCACATCACTGTGACAAACGTGAGACTGTCTTCCATTGAAGGTAAACTGGAAGTGCTTCCACAGACAGCTAAAAGGATGGAGACATGCGAGCAATCGCTTGAGGAACTAAACGAAGAGACTGCTTCACTAAGGAGAAATGTGGACAACACTGAAAATTATTCTCGACGAAACAATCTGCTCGTGTGTGGTATTCAGGAGTCTGAAGCAGAGACGGTAAATAGTCTTAAGAAACATATTCTAACAGAAATTTTGGAACGCAAACTTGAAATAAAAGTAGAGAGCCTAGAAAGTTTCCACCGCCTTGGAAGAAAAGCGGTAGGTAAAGCACGTCCGGTAATTATACGGCTTTTTGACTTCACTGAAAATGCGGAACTTCTCAGAAATGCTTCAAGCTGAAGGGAACTGAAACGTACATTTCGGAAGACTTTTCACCTAGGCTAAGAAAAATTAGAAAGCTGCTCTGGGCTACTGCTAAAGATAACGAGCCTGGGGATAACGTGTACCTTAAGTATAACCAATTAGTCATTAACAAAGAGGTCTACGCGTGGGATGAAAGGAAAAATCAAAGGTTTAAAGTACCTGAAGCCGCTTCATGCGGTATTGATCACAGCTATGAGAGTGGTATAACGAAAGCCTCACAACCGGGGAAAAGTGCAGGTCGTCCGTGAAGGTAATGCGCCAATGCTTCTAGTACTTGACAAGCCACAGGTTCAGAATCAGTGTCTTTTTCTTACGCCCATGGTTCTCCGAATCAAGCGAAGCATAAACCGCCATCGGTTAATATTAACGCTGGTAGTTCTCTTGACGTCAAGACGACCCTATCGCCAGATACGTGCCAGTTACGTGTGATATCCCTAAGCGCTAGAAGCATTGTAAACAAAATAGATAGCCTTGAAGTTCTGCTCATTTCTTTCGATCCTCACCTACTGGTGATTTCTGAGACATGGTTACATAGTGGTATTCTTGATGAAGAAATTGTGCCACCGGACTACGTCATATACAGACGCGATGGCGGCTCACATGGTGGAGGCGTTGCTGTGATCGCGAAACGTGCAGTAAACGTAACGCTGCTTGAACAAATTGATCAGCATGAAAGTTTGTTGTTGCATGTTACTGCGCATGGTCTCACTTTTTTCTTTGTGCTGTGTATCGTGCACCTGACGCAGCGGATTCTTTCATATATAGTTTATTTGACCGCTTAATACCTTACCAAAACCGCAACTTAATTATTACCGGTGATTTTGATTTCCGTGCTATCCATTGCGATAAACCGTATTATGGCCTGTCTGTCTCATGTGATATTATTCTTGATCTGATGTTTTCTTCAAACCTTAAGCAGACCATTCATGCATACACCAGAGAGACATCTGTCTTAGACGTTTTCTTTGTTAGTCAAATCTTTTTTGATGGAGTGCTTAGTGTTGAAGCTGGAATCTCGGACCATCGTCTGTTGTTCTTCTGTTGTGTTTCGCCAATTGTTTCAGGGATGCGTCCGGTTAAAATGACCAGGAACTACGCACGTGCTGACGATAGCGCTATCATCGACACTTTACAATCACAGTTAGATAACCCTTGCTGCAATGACTTTCGTAGTTTATGGCAGCACTTGAAGAATACAGTACAGTATACTATTGAACATTTTGTTCCCCTTAGAAAGGTTCGTATTATTCGCCGCAATCCTTGGATAAGTCGTGAAATTATTCAAATTAAACGCAAAGTAAGTCGCTTTAGGAAGTATAAAATACCTTGTCCGCCACAGTTTCAGGTTCTAAAAGAGGAACTTCCCTGTAAGTTAAAATTAGCAAAGTACCGTTGTTTTGACACGACGCGCGCCGAATTTATCAGAAGTGATCCCCCAAAATTCTGGAATTTTCTAGGTCGCAGGACTGACCACTTGACCAAAATTCGAGTTAATAACAGCGTTGTAACCGACTCCACGATCTTAGCGCAAGGTTCTAAGTCGTATTTTCAAAGCGAGTTCCTTACGGAACGGGCAACCACAGCTAGAATTACAGTTAAAGATCCTGGTGACGTACCAACTATCTCTGTGAATGGTGTTGTGTATACGCTGCATAAATTCGTAGATAAAAGGTCTGGGTTTCGATGGGCTTCCAAATGCCTTTCTGAAGCGTTTTGCAGCACAGATATCTATTTCCTAACGAGGATCTTTCAAGTCTCGTTACTTTCGGGAGATGTGCCGGAGGACTGGAGGATGGCCCGCGTTGTACCAATTCTAAAAGAAGAGGACAAGCTAGCCATTTCTAATTATCGACCAATCTCAATCACTTCCTCTTGTCGCAAGCTGCTTGAACACATAGTTTCTGGTTATCTGAACTCCTATCTTGCTGAAAATAACATTTTATCACCTGCACAACATGGCTTTCCGAAAAAAATGTGCACTGTGACACAGTTAGTTGCAACAATTCGTGATTTTTCTGTTGTGCTTAATAAATCAGGGCAGATCGATGTACTTACTTTAGATTTCCGCAAGGCATGTGACACAGTTCCCCACAGTAAACTTATTTATAAGCTGGAAAATATGGCACCCCTACTTACCTTGTTTATTGGATTAATGCTTATTTGAAACACAGGACACAGTACGTAGAGGTTAGTGGTTGTAAATCTGAAGTGTTTCCAGTTAGGTCCGGTGTACCCCAAGGAAGCGTTTTAGGCCCGCTGCTCTTCTTAATGTATATAATGATTTGCCGGCTGTTATTTCCGAAAATGTCTCTGCCAGGCTTTTTGCAGATGACTGCATTTTTTTCAAGAGCATAAAAGAGCGTACTGATCATTACCTCTTACAAAACTCGCTATTAGCTGCTCATCAATGGTGCCTAAATGGAATATGCAACTTAACCAAGATAAATCTGTCCTCTTGCGAATTTAGCGCGAAAAGCAGGTTTCTCCTGTCTCTTACAGCCTTGTAAATCACTCTATTATGGAGGTCACACATCATAAATATTAGGGATTACAATAACAATCGATTTAACCTGGTCTGCGCATATTGCAGACATTTGTTCCTCATCATTTTCCAAACTGTGCTTTCTGAGGCGGAAGCTTAGAGGCGCTCCAAGTAAGCTTGAACGTCTTGCATACATAACATTTATTAGATCAAAATTAGAGTACGCATCGGTCTTATGGGACCCGTTCATAAAAAAAGGACATTTACCAGCTTGAGATGGTGCAAAGGAAAGCGATTAGGTTTATTTCTAACAAATACAGAAGGCTTGATTCACCTACGACGCTAATGAAAACAAATAACATCCAACAACTTCAAGTACGTAGGAAAATGTCCCGTTTGTTGTTCCTGCATAACCTTTTAGCACATAAACTAAACATTTCGCATCCCACAGTACTTAAACAGCTATCGTCTAGACGAACACACCACACAGGAAGTCATTTAGTGGAACCAATTTTTGCAAGAACTGAAACATCCAAACACAGTTTTTTCCCGAGGACCGTTTCCGACTGGAACTGTCTTCCGGGGGCCATTTTCCAGTCGGCTAATTTTGTTAAAGCTCTAGAAGAGCACTTATTTGAGTGAATGACTGCTGCATATGTGCGTATACGTGTATATATGTATAAATATGTATATGTGTATACATACTTTTCTGCTTGTTTATCTTTATTAGCGGCAATCTGATAAACTGCCGTTCTTTTTTTTTCTTTTTTCTCTTTATGTCACAGTGTATTTCCATGCCTTGTACAGCCTCTCCTGCATGGGCCATAACTATTGGCCTGCAGTATTCGGAAATAAATAAACAAATAAATAAATAAATATATGGACACTATTTACGAGCACTCAAATGGTAAATCAGTTTGTGCTACCTGGATGATGTGGTGATTTTTGACCGAACATTCGACTAACATAACCAACACCAAGAGCTTGTTATAACCTGTTTGGAGAAAGCTCCACTGACATCGAACTCCCAGAAATGTCGTTTTAGAGAACGCGAGACACTTGTTCTGGGACACCCTGTGAAGAAAAATGGCGTTAAACCGGATTCGCCGAAAGTTGCCGCTGTCAGAAACTTCAAGAAGCCTAAATCTCTCCGGGACCTACGAAGTTTTCTAGGCATATTTTCATGCTTCAAATCAAATCAACTTTTTATTCTCCAGTTTGCATACTAAATGGTCATTTTGGGCTAAAAGCTACGTACATAGCTTGACACGCCCCAGCTTGACGTAGCTTTACGTTCCGTCGCTTTACTCCACATTTTGCTGCGGGGACACAGCAACTGACTGATACTGCAAAAAGATGTGCCTTTCCGCTGGACACCGAATTGTGACTGCATTTACGCAGCTAAAGTTCATGCTGACATCGGACCCGGTGCTGCGCCACTTTTATTCTTCTGCTTCCACAGAAATTAATAGCGGTGCCTGTGGAAGTGGCCTCGGCGCTGTGCTTGTCCAACACCGCGACAATGTTGAACACGTGTTTGCCTATGCAAGCCGTTCATTCAGCAAGGCAGAGCGCAACTGCAGAGTGACAGAACAGGAGTGCCTGACCGTCATTTTCGTCGTTCACACGCTCTAAGTCATCACCAACCATCATTCTCTTTCTTGGTTAGTAGGGATACGTGACCCCTCTGGCCAACTTGCGCAATGGGTCCTTCACTTATCCGATTTTGACTTTGTAGCAGTCTGCAAAAGCGGTAACTGCCACGTAGACGCTAACTGTCTAGCGTGCCTACGTCTACCTACGACTGAGTGCGACACTGACAATTTCGATCAATATATGAACGCTATCGACGCCCCGTTCCCTGATCTCGCGATATTCCGGAAAACACATGACAGCCGGTGCTTACATCCTCTGTTCGCTTCTGCGAATGAATAGGCGAACCCAAGCTGTTTTGTGGCCCACGACGACATCCTCTACAAGAAAAATTATTCAGGCCAAGGAGCCCGGCAGCTTCTCGTCGTTCCACGTACTCGACGTTCCCACGTGCTTCGTTTCACAAACGATGATGCAACTTGCGGCCACCTGGACTTTGCCCGAACGTTTTACCGCATCCAGGAAAGGTTCTACTGGCCCAAGATGCGACACGACACCAAAAAATACGTTGCGGGTTGCGAACAATGCCAACGCCACAAGCGTCCACGGCTAAGCCGCCTAGACTACTTCATCCTGCACCACTTCTTATCTCTCCATTCGAGGCTGTTGGTGTCAATCTCCTCGGCACATTTCCGCGATCAAACAACGTCAATTGATGGGTAGTCGTCGTTGTGACCATCCGATGCACTATGCAAAAACTGCCGCAATACCTGCAGCAACGACCTTCCATGTATCACAGTTTATACACCGCTTTGTAATTGTACATCACCGTCTTGCACGACTCATCATTCGTGACTGCGGGCGTGAGTTCGTCACTGACGTTGTTGAGACGATTATGTGTCTGTCTGCCTGCCAGTTCTGCCGTGCCACTCCATATCACCCGCAGACCAATGGCCTCGTAGAGCGCACAAACACGACTCTTGCGAACAGGTTACCCATTTAGCTCGATTCCAAGCACGAAACCTGTGACCAAGTACTATGTTTCATCACTTACGCTTACAACACCGCCAATCCAGAGACTATAAGGTACCCTTTATTTTATCTGCTCTATTGTCGCTTTCCACGCAGCTGTCTCGACAGCAATCTTCCTTTTACGCTAGACGTGGATATTTTGCTTGGCGAGATATTGTGCCGAGCCGAAGAAGCCCGTCGCTTCGCACACTTACAATCTCTCGTTTGTCAACAGCGTTTACCAATTCCTTACGACGCCCGCCATCGGTGCGTGTCTTGCACTAAAGGCGACCTTGTGTGCTTGTGGACACCGGTCCGCAAACGCGGTCTTTGTGGGAAGTTCTTAGGCCGCTACTCTGGTCCATTTGTCATTGCCGACCGCCTCAGTGACGTTACGTATGGAATCTCCTGCGTCACATGCAGTGGTCGCCGGTCTAGAAAGACACAGTTGACACATGTCGAGCACCTTAAAGGGAAGCTGAAAGCTTTTCAAGAAAAAGTGAGGGAAGAGCAGTACGTCGTGGTTTTCAACCCCCTGAATTCGAATATCGCATCGAAATTGAGCGAAAGAAAGCACAAGCATATTTTATTTCGACGAAAAGTGCAGCAGCAGACACGCCCAGCTCGCGCGCCTCGTTTCTGCCTGTGATTGGTCGGGTGCCTCGTGACGTCAACAATGGTGTTCATCCGCACCGACTGCTGCCGTTACACACGAAGCACGGTGCAAGGTAGTTTGGTGGTGTTTTGATGAGACGGTCATGGAAAATTTCGAGAGCTTGCGTTGCTCTGAGGAGTTCGGCGTTAAGTCCAAACTCCACGAGAGCGATCTTGCGCGCGACAGTGACGGGCGACGGCTTCGAGCGACAAAACGCGTCGTCGCTTGAACAGATCGCTCGGTGTTTTCGCTCGATAGCTCGTTTCTAGAAATCTAGAACTCTTCGCTCGTCACCCGGAAATGCTATGAGCGACTAGCCAATAGTGCGAAGCCGAAACTGAATGTACATAACTCAAATACTTCTGTTTGTCGCACGGAACGAGCAAACTATTGAATTTTACACGTGCAAGAATAAGAACCTAGTACAAGACCTTGAGAAATAGTTTATGCTCCTTCAGTAAAATGCATCAACTTAAATTGGTATAGCATGCGTCACGCTAGTTTCGGCGCGTATATTGCTGCCCTCATACCGTGAAGACGTCGCTCAAAGCCGTCGCTCGCGTGGAGTTCGGCTTGCAGGCGACGAGTGAACGCGACAGCCATCGCCTCGCTTGTTGCGCTGTCGCTGTCGCGTGCAAGATCACTTGTAAGGGCTTTATACTTTACTCCCTACATGTACGAGCCGACTGCGAAGAGCCGGCCTCTCCAAGAAGCAAGAAATGGTGGTGCAAGCACTGCTTTCCGCGCGAACGAAGGCGAAGTGTTAGCATCTCCTTGTGTAGGAAATGTTCTTTGGCGAGTATGTTTTTTGCTAAGCTGCATTCAGCGTTCCAGTGAGTACGTTTCCGGGCAAACAACTGTAGTATTATGTTCCTGCATGCCTCCTCGTAGAACGTAAGCGATGATGCAATCTTCGGTATTTGTGCACTGCCCCAAAGCTGTCGGCAATCTACACAGACGGTTTACACGCGGGAAAAGTTTACCGGCTGTTGTAGCATGTGAAGTATAGGACCTTCATCAGCGTGCCATCCGCACGCTACTCGTAACCGGCGAATTCCGTCAGCTACGTGAGGTGGTTGGTTTCTCTATATGTGCGCGAGAAGGGGGAGCGCAGCGTCCTGGCGTCAGCAGGCTTTCCAATACATTCAAACTTTACGCTTGCACTGCGTTATGGTAGCTGCATGCAGGCTGTTTCACAACACACGTGCGAATAGAAAATTCGCAGTGCTTTGCGATGAAACCTGCGTCAAGGGTGGGAGATAAACATGCACCTTCGGTTGAGCATGCTAACTATTTTTTTAGGAGAACCCAAAGCATGCATTATTGCTAAACTCCGTTAGTAATCGTCACGGAAGTGGTTGGAGCACAACACTGTTGTGCTTGAGCGCTTGAAGTTGTTTCACTTCACAGCTGCCTCCCATTTAGCTGAAAGCTTGTTGTCTTACAGGAACTAATGGAGCATCGGAACATCGTCGCGGCCGCTGGTGTTCGTGCAAGCGTAGGCTGCACAGGACGCCGGCATGATCGGCCTACAAGTTCAATTGATGCTGCGCACGTCAACTACCACTCTAATATACACACAAACAAAGGAATGTAGGATCGAGCGAAGCAGATTAGGATGGCACGCACGCAGAAATAAGCCCGGTCAGGCACGGTCGCGGAGACTGCGAAGGAGCGGAACACCAGTGCTGACGTCACTACGCCGCGGCTTCCGGTCTCCGCTCGCATCGTCAGTGTCAGCAGCAGCGCGTGGCGCTCGACGGGGGGCGGAGCTACAGCGCAATTTTAACCGACGATTGCGTCGCTGCTAAGTGAAAAATCCCCCCCAAAATTTTACCTTTATGGTTTACAAAGTTACCGCATCCGTATATGAGCGTCTTATTGAATTCGACAGACTCTTCAGTTTCCCTTTAAGCCATTCTGCAGCCGATCTGAATGACTCGGCCAGCAGGCATCGTCTACGAACGGCGAACTGAAATGTGCGAACGGAGTTTCGCTGAAGAGGAGAACGAAGATGTGTTGGCTCGCATGCTGTGCTCTGAACTCCTTTCACTGAGCGACACCTTTGCATTCTCCATCTTGTATGTAAATGCGATCCATGGTCACCATATTTTAAAATTATGAGGTAAAAGAGATAGAACATGGCTCCCGGTATTTCTCTCGGTATAGCTCTCCGAAATGATTTCTTGAAGCAATTTTAGTTGTAGGTAGCACGAATGTATAGTGTACATTCACATAGGCTGAACATTGCGTGGAATATTGTTACGAGTAGTGAATGGCAGCGCGATAAGTTAGCAGCCGTTAAGGAGCGCTCATTTGCGATATTGAAAGCGTAATCGTATGCGAAACAGGACGAAAATTCCAAGCGAAGAGTTTTAAAAGTTGCTGCGAGTGCAATTTCGTAGTGCACATAGGCAGTAATTGAGCGGTAATGCCTAACTTTCTATCTAATATTCTTTTGTTTGGCTTTGCTAGATTTTTCTTGAGAATTTATGCCCACTGCGATTAACATTTATGCAATGATCGGTTACAGGTATCGGTGAAAGTATTTTTACCTTGCCCAGAAAGCAGCATGTTGTTGTCGCTGGCGTTTCTGATAGCACCAACTGATTTAGTGACATATATGTGTTGTCAGTAAAACAAATGATAATCTGTACTACTTTACCGTGGAGCTATGCAGATTACTGGCAATGATTATATGGATTTGGTTTCCGTGATATATGTGGTTTTAAAACAAGAACGAACTACGGGGTTATGAAAGAAGCCGTAGTGGAGGGTTCAAAATTATTATTTACCGTTTTTTATCGTGCACGTCATTTTAGTCGACAACGACGAAAAAAATCGCCCGACAACACAAAAGAGACCTGCTTATAAGTCATGGCGTTCCGAAAATAAGTTGAAATACACAAATGTTTCCACTTTTCAAGTACGTCACAATCTATTCAGCTAAGTGAGCCAAACACTTTCTCAAGTTTTAATAGTACTAATATCGGAAACTTTTGTGCTATCTTTCTAAGTATGAGATATTTATCTCTCTGCATCATGTCTTGAGAAGATATGTCTTCACGAAAGGCATAGCACATTGCCCGTGAGGAAATTATAATTTTTATAGCATAACTAGATTGCATAACAATTTTTTATAATAACACGACTGCGCTGTGGCCTACTTTATGTTTTAGACTTGCTGAGCCACATCCAACGCTTCAACATAGTAAAGAATTTCATAGTAAAAGACAAAACATTGTCATCGTACGAAATATTACCAAGAGAGCGAGTCTCCTGCCGATGAGCAAGATGCTTTGATGGGCAAATTGGTGTTCACCTATGACTGAACGTGGCGCGAAAACATGGAAAAGAGCAGGGCAAGAGCACAGAGCGCTTTGTGTTTTCAGCTTTCTTCCTTCATTTTTTTTGTGCTGCTTTCAATAAGGTCAAGCAAAAGGCACGGGTATTCTGAAGCAATTAGTTTCTCACTGTGACTGCTACGGTCTCCATGCTAAATTTTTAAATTTTATTATGTATTAATTAAAATTAATTGATTACCATGTTGCCATGAGGGTGAACGTTTACCTTAGTGTCATAGGCATTGGCCACTTTTTAATTGTCCGCGTCGCTTACCGCGCCTTTCCCTCTACCACAGCGGATGTGCCAAAGCGATGTTATAGAGGAGCGGCTCTCGCGCTGGCACGACATGCCACAAAGTACTATCTCTATGTCGTAGTTGAGTTAAAATGTTATGGTATAACATCGAAGACCATTTTACTCCGAAAGACTAAGGCGGCCGGAAAAACAACATCAGCTTGTGAAAGCAGGTTCCAGGTTCGTATATGCTATCTTCACAAAGCTCGGCCTACCTTTTCTCGCGAACAATTCCTACCGACAACTATTTTTTGAACGTTTACCGGCTTTTTTCTTTCGTAGGTGAAGTTAAGATCCCGTGTGGAACAGTTTCCTGTAAATTAGGCTCACAATGTGATTTATTAATGAATCATGCTGCATGAGTGCATAAGGTGCTGATCAACTGATTAGTTGCAACCAGTACTCGGAATAACAAAGCTTTGAAAATGCCGTTTATAGTAAGAGCGCACTGCAATCCGGCCATATGACTACCCAGTAATTAAAGGGCGCATTTGATTTCTAAGTAGAAACGGAACGAGATAATATTTCTAACACTATGCGAGTATAGTCGACAAAAATAATACAGAAAAGAATGACAAGCTGCATACGACGTCGCCTTATCATCAATGAAATCGTGTGCTTCATGTACTACAGTGGCCGCAGCGCGAAGTCTGCTAGAACACAGGTCAGGGCATTTCTTCATTCACGCTGCTAGAAGCTATATGTACGCAAACTTGAAAAACAATTATGCAGCTCCAACGCACAATTTGGGACCCGTCTGAAGCGACGATTTCGCGAAGCGGGTAATTTAATGTTATGAAAATGTTCATCTCTATCAACGTGTTATGCAGCATAGGGATTATCGGCCGGCCCGGCCAAATCAGCAACGCTTGGTGGTCCCTATCAAGACAACCACGGGTCGACGTATTACAAGGCCCCTAGGATCGGTTCACTTTTTATCACGCTATCTCCTACACCGGCTTATCCGGTGGGCTCCAATCCTTGTGCGGCTAACAGTAGTGCAGGATTAAAGACTCCTCCCACTGAGGATTCTCACTCAATCTGACTTTAATAAAAATTCTCCCTATTGCATTCTGGGATTAGCCCTGCGGACTATTTCATCATCTGACCGACAGGCCTAGTTTACTTGGTAAAAAGCCTAGCGAGCAGACGTGCCACACTCTTTCAAAGAAGGCAATGGTCAGGTTAGCTTATAACGAAATTATTCATTTGAAGGCTTGTGTTTGTCGTACTGTGAGAACATTTAGGTACAATGCGATTTTTCCCTGCCTTATTCAGCAGTGAACATGGCTGACAACCCGTACATTTATATGGATAGTATATTAAGGGCTACATATAATCCTATTTGCTGTGCAAGCGCTGGACTGTGGAGCGATTCGGCATGACCGCAGCAACAGCAGTCACGGCTGCTTAAGTACTGGAGGTTTTTCTGAGAAAGCAGCGCTTTTAACAGCTGTAAATATTGCTTGGGCAGCAGGTTGAAGTATGGCTTGGACAGGGCAAGGCTCTTTCGTTTGGAGCACATCTGACAGCTGCGCCGTATTCAATGCCTTGGATCTCTGGTACATTTGCCTTCACTGAATCTTTTCAGTAAAAAGCGAAATCCTGGAAAAAATTGTGGTTACACTTTTTGTCGTTTTTCATTCTTTTTAAACCAAAAACATCGAATACTAGGTGTTAGCATTCAATAAGATAAGCAGCAATTTCATGTTTGCTTCAAGAATGATCCCGTAGGGAAAGGCACAATGAACATAGTCGGTTACGTGAAAGGTTTTTGGGCTCTCATAAATGCTTCTCAACCAAGCATGCCTATGGCCTCTAGGCACTAAATTTCCTCACAGGTCTGAGATGTTGACAATTCTGTTTCTCTTACAGCTGAATGCTAATGTTGATGCCTTTGAATATACATCCCGCCATCCTTAAAAGTTTGAATGCTACACTCTAGAATTGTGCAATACTTCAAGAGGTCACTCTTGGTCTTTCAACGCTTTCTTTCCTTAATGATCAATTACGAGGTATTCGGCACTCGCAAAGATTTCTCAAACTCTTACATTTTGCGTCATCCTAGGAGAGTATACGAAATTTGAAGTGTTATTAAAGATGTGTAATTTTATGATGCCCTAAATAGTATGTTTTATTCACCAGGTTGAAGAGTAACAATCGGAATAATCGAACAGCCACATTAAATCCGTACAAATAGTATGTCCGAATTCCTGAAGTGTCTGTGTGGCTAATTTCTTAACCGCCGTGTCACTGACTCGAATCTTTCGCGATGGCACATCGGACACACCGCTCCTATACACCAACAAGTCCCGGTAGCCACAGAGACGTGCCCTGTGTCTAGTCGTACTAGATAGTACATACATTCTGAGCGCTTCGGCCACGCTCAACACTATGGACATTCTTACGGTGGAAGAGGTTGCTGTGGTCCTAGCCATCGTACGCGACCCAACTATAAGGGCACCGGGTGACCCATCACAGTGGTCACTCATTGACAGACCACCAGCAGGACTTTGGCACAAGGAATGGTGACATCCTACACACACCGGAACCTTACATAATTACACTCCACACCGTTACACAGGGTGCGTAATATCTGGACACCTGGGCACGCCTCTTTTCATGAGGATGAACACGCTATTGTGGTAGCCCGAGAGCTCGGCAACCAGGCGCCATCGGAAGAGCTGTCCAACCAAGACGACGCACCGACAGAACCATTAAACTACACTGAAACTCTAGAGCGTTACGAAGAAAGCAGGAGGCACTTCGCCTCGCCACAGAATTATCTTAAACCAGAAGGCGCTGTCGCGTGGCTAGAGCTTCAAACTAAGTAATTTCCCTGTATCTTTTATCTTCACCTCTTCCACTACACACAATATTCCTCATACTGTCCCTCCTGTGGAGCAAAAACCGCAGCATATCATGGCACCTAGCAGTGCTCACAGCCTCCGGGTTAAGCCCCTATTTTTTCGCCTTTACTTTCCTTCCTGTTAGATTACGCTGACCAGTTTAGATCCGTAAGAGCAGCGACGGCTGATACGGTGGGCACGCGGAATGGCGCGATCCAATGGGGCCCGGAACTAAGGCATCTAGCCTTCGAGGAAGATTCCCCAGCTTATAAGAGATAAGTGTTTTCTCTCTCTCTCTCTCTCTCTGTCTTGCTTGCGCAGTTCTTCACGCCTGTAATCCGTAAGTGTCGCCGCCCACGGTGCATTTTGCCGCTCCACGTTGGAAAGCTAGTAAAAAGTTTGTGCGGCTAGGGTAGTTAACATTGCTGGCGTTTTCAAGCAATGTCGTCTACATGGGAGCCCCGTAGTGTCCGTATGACTAGGGCCTCTTTGAAAACGACAGGTGATGTCAGCGATGAATTATTATAAGACCGGCAAGCATCAGATGACTAGTGCTTCTAAAAGTGTCACAAGTCCCTCATGCATCTTTGTCGTCTTAGATGTATCAGTATCTCACATTGGCATATAACTGCAAATATATTTTTTCGTAACATTTGCTTGCAAAGTACTAAGCGATTGTATGAAATTTACATTCACGCGCATATTCTCGGCACTGTGTCTTCAGAAGAACTGAATATACTTCCGGATACACTACACGGTTTTGAAGAAACTCTGTCTAAATTGAGTGACTTGCAAGAACTCTGGTTCAATATAACGCTAGATTCGCGCTAGTATAAATGTAAAGCCTCAGCAGTCCAGCTCGGTGTAGCTTGTGAATCTACGTTGATTTTGCGGAGTAAAAACGCTCTCAGTAATGAAGGGTATTGCAAAATCGGATTGCTGGTCGTTACCACACGCATGAATAAAAAAATATATTTTTACATAATGATAACGGCGTGTAGACTGATGTGTCTGTTCCAAAATTACTTCTCTGCCTAAGCAAGTATGTATTTTTTCAAAGATACATCTCAGAGGCATGACGTTTTGAGCCTGTTTTAGCATCTTATAAGCATTTACACTATTGCGTTGTAGTATTTGATAGTTTTTCGATGCTGCTGCCCAAAGTAAATATTTCGAATGTTTTCTTTTCTCTGTTTCATTATACGTAAAGGCATCCCATTGCATCAATATAACGCAGAAAGACAACTTCTCTGCTGAAAATGAAATGCATTCTCGCATATTCCCAAGGTTATATCCTGGAGGGACAAAGCTTTTATTCTCAGACGCCATGTAATAATTTTTCACGTAATTGATTGGTTGTACTGTAGCTAGTTTACAGATGTTTCTACAGAAAATATACCAATAAATCTTTCAGCAGTTTCTAATATTAATTTCTCTATACCGATTTCTCCTTGTTTCAGATTACTTCGACTACGGCCCTCTAGGATGTCCGTTTCCAGTTGCTGAGAATAAAAGTGGATTCGGAGTGAGTATACAATGTCGCAAATTAAAGACCAATATAATAAGTTTCTAAAATACTGGTAGACAATGGAGCCAAATTTAATGTCGGGTGTGTCAATGGTGTGTAGGCATATGGCATTCGCTGTCATATGTAATCTAATGTATCGCGCCTCTTGCACTGGTTTTCTCCCTTTTCTTTATTCTTCATTCAAGTCTTTTTACTGATGAACAGCGTCGGTGAATCATTAAATTTTCCTTTAAAGGACATCATTTATTAGAACTTTACTTGCAACCTTCAGCCTTATAAAAAAATCACATAGTTAACGAAATAAACAATATGAGTAGCGACAAAAGTGAGGCAACAAGTAAGTATTTTTGCCAAGACTAAGACAGTCCTATATAGCGAAAACTATAGCTCATTGTTTGCGAAGCGCGTTTGCGTACTGACATTTGCATAAAACATTTTGAGCAACGTGCGGACGATCTTCTTTGGCAAACGACTACAACGTTGATATACCTTAATGTCTGATAAGCTATTTCGCACCTTTTGTCATCTGCTAAATACTTTTGAGCTCGATGACGCACGTTTTGTGTTTCGTGCACCTCAATACGCGCCACACCACTGCCCCGTGACGCATAGCTCGCACTTAGCGTTCTGACGAAACAGTTATATGCAACAGCACTTTTACTCTCTGCTAACCTTAGTCTCCTAGACCGCGAACAGGTCTAGGTGTCTTTCTTACATCATGCATCTGACCTGATATTGCTTGCGACTTGCCCTTAGATAGCGTATACTGAGCTTACCGACACATAATGTTGCAGGTATATTAATCATACTGATTGTAAGCGCGAACCAACAGTAAAACCCTTACCATGGCTCTACCCTGCAGTGAGAAGATCGGGTTGTTTACTTGTTGCGTCCCTGACGAGGACCGGACTTCGGCGCAATTTTAGAAATAGAAAGAAAGCAATAATAGAATGAAAGTGAGAGAAATATAGACAGCTAATCAGATACAAAGAACAGAAACAAAAAGCAACATGGAAATTTAGAAGAATGAGACGAGAGAAATTAGAAGGGAAAATCTGTACGTTAACACAATGAGCAGTGCGTTTGTGGCTCAAGCCCGTTTGCCTAAGGATAAAAATATACCTGGCCGAATATTCACTAGTAGATTAGGCAAGTGTATCCTGCACCGAAAATGCGCACGCCACTCAGCACATTCTAATGGAATGCGAAGGAATTCACCCAGTGAGAACTGCAGGTAACGTACACCTTCCGGACGAGCTCGGGTCCCGACTGTTGACCGCCAGCCGGTCAACAGTCGAGATTAGCAAAAGACGTTTAGAGCTTTGTTGAAAAACAATAAGAATTATTGATAAGACCGGATCTCTTACAGTCATAGCTAGCCGTTCAAGGTACATTTTAAAGGGTAAAAGAGAACAAGGAGATGTATGCAAGAATGCTAGAAAAAGAACATGTATACCACACCTGTTTAAATCAAGCAGGCTAGGGGACTATTTCTCACTGCTCCATTCCAAAAGATATAAATAAATCGTCATCACCATCGTCACCGCGGCAGCAACGGCGCTGGACGTCCGTGGTAAAAAAACCAAAAACAACCAAAAACAACAACAAAAAAAAACGAAAAGCTCGCCTTCGCCCACAGCGTTCCCCGCAAGCGTGTTAGTTCAAAGGTTACGGCTGCATAAGCTGCAGTTGCCGGGAAGCGACAACTGTGTGGCAATTCTGTACACAGCGCCGCGCGCAGCGGTGTTGTCATTCGGTGCGGTGATCGGTGCGATAACTCAATATATGACGAAATGAAAACAAGTATAGAGCTGCACTAAAAAGTTCGCATTAGGGAGTATCGTAATCGTCGGAGAATTTATTGTGGCGTTTCTTTTGGGGTGTGTTAAGGTACTGTTATAAGTGTGAAAAAAATTGTAGCGATTGACGTTATGTCTTCGGGTTGCATAATGCCACTTGACACGCAGATAAAATTACTACATGATAGTGAAATGGCTGTGCAAACAAATGTGATTCGCTTATTATACCTAAATGTAACTTGCTCGTTTTGGGGAACATTGTTGTTTACGCTGAATTGTCTGTGCAATG
Organism: Dermacentor variabilis; assembly: GCF_050947875.1. Classification (NCBI taxonomy): domain Eukaryota; kingdom Metazoa; phylum Arthropoda; class Arachnida; order Ixodida; family Ixodidae; genus Dermacentor; species Dermacentor variabilis. The sequence continues at coordinate 125,920,198 of NC_134570.1, forward strand.
TAGGAGAGTACGAGCTTCGTGAGGCACCACCTGTAATCATTTGTAAGGGCGGACACGCTCTTTTTCGAAGGTGACTAAACGCACTAGTAGTGTACGCTGTTTCAAAAGAGTGCTCAATAAAGGAGAGCACGTTTCATGAGATTGTGCTACGCAGGGGTGGCCTAACAATTAGCAACCGTAGAAAGCTGAAGCCAGATGTTTAATACTTTTTATATGAACAAACTTGGTTCCGCAGGAGCTCTTGCAGTAATTGTACTCATTAGTTTGATTGGGAGTATAGGCGAAATTGTGATCGCAGGAAGCCCTAGACAATATGACTAACCTTTAAGTGTTATCTTCTGCGCATTGTACGGCAGGTAAAAGTAGCCCTGCAGCACTTTTTTTGTGCACAGTAAAAAAAAATAAACGTTGTCCAGCTTGGTAATGGAGAATTAAGAAAATAGAAGCCAGTAGGGTCGTGCGATAACTCCGCTTATACTCGAAGGACTGGAAAAATATTTGCCACAGGAGATTCGTGAAATGTCCTACACAAGTGGTGAGTCCATCCTAAAATAACTGGAAAGGTGCTTCAGGGTCTCTTTAAATGGCGCGCACTCAGATGAACACCGAGAATAAAACGATACATAGAAAAATTCACGCGGAAGCTTGCGTAAAAACATGATGGTTGTGCCTTGTAGACATGTTGCATTTTGCTTGTCGAAGGAAGACGGACAGTGGCCCGCAGGTTCTTCGCGCACTGCGGCAGTGGTCTCTGCAAATCGCACTATGCTCACACCGCACAATCCGTTTAAACCGTTTTTGCTGCCGTGGCAAGTTGTGTTCATCTAAACGAGTTGTGCAATTTGATTGTGGAATTTTCATTGCACAAAGCCATGAAAAGAAAGTAGCGTTGTGAACCATAACCTACCAGCACCAAGGCGATGAACTTGATCGAATGCGATGGTAATTCTGTTCCGTGTTTTTTGACACTCTGATGATCGTTTATATGTTTAAAGGAAGTTGCGCAGATATATTGTAATACGTGCGCCTCATGCATCTCGGTGCTGATAATCTTACACAGTTCGATATCGCGAGTTCATAGAGCGAACGAGAACTTTAATACTCTAGTATGAGTCTATTATCTTTATTAAGGCTAAGAAAATGTGTTTTTAGTTTAAGGAAATGTTTGAGAAAAACATGGATAATAGAATGAAACGCGGTTTGTTTTTGTGTCTCACGTGAAGAGGCAGACATTATTTGTAAGAAACATCGTATTTTCCAGAGGCTAATAACAGTGCTCACCAATGAAATATTCCATTACTCACATGAAGACAAATACTTCATCTGAGAAAGCGAAGCCCAAAAGTGGTATAACTGTTCCTCACCGTACTATACTAGCCCAATTTTCGAGATATGTCCTCACAAAATTTGATGAAAACCTGTCTCTGCCATCCACCTGGGATCATCACGAATTGCTCAACGCGTGTTTCTTTGGAAACTGCTGGCAGTGACACTGTATTTCGCAGCGAACATTACAGACGGATATCTTGAAAACTGGGCCACCCTTAGCAGCTTTTTATTGACGAGAAAACACGGCTTCGTTACGGCTCCCTTCGATTTCACAATTGCCGCTTGTGTCCTAAACTGCATAACAAAAGAATGTTTTCAAAGCGAGGATTTCCTTGGGAACCTCGGCAGACTTTCCTAACGGCGGCTGTTGGCTGCTCCGGCTGCTTTCTTGTTCATTCGTTAAGAAAAGTTCTTTACGTGGCCGATGCTGAAATGGAGCCTGTCCTTCCTCGAACACCTTGTTATAACCATTAGGCCGCACACTTCTATCGCACGCACCCACACGTCTCTCGTGCCAACGCCAACTAGCTATTTGAGATCATTGCCATGCGTGTCCTGTTGCAGCAGAACGGGTGCGAGTGCGCAACTGCGCATTGACAAGTTCCCTATACGGAAAAGGTGCACGACAACAACGGACATTTTTTTGTAAAAATTGATTAACTGCTTAATGAAAGCTTCGCTTTACATTGATTAGATGTGCATTGCATTTGCACAATGTTTTTTTTTCTTCATTTAGTAACCTGGAGACTTCTTTTTGTCGTGCAAGGTTTGTTCGGCTGTTCCGGTAATGCAACTAAGCAGTTCGTACCTGCCACATCCGAATAAAAGAAATGCATCCCACTTACAAAAACGAAGTTGCAAAAGAACGTGACACTGGTGAATAACATTTCAATGAAAGAAGATGTTAGGCTTGCTCTCCATATTAGGAAACACAGCAAGCACTTCAGTCGCACTGCAATACCTAATCATTGAGTTAATCATTATCAATACCATAAAGAGCCTGAAACCCATAAAAACATAGCTGAGAATCGAGAAACGTTTTGTATTGCGAGCCAGGTTATTTCTCACCACCATCATTTATTTGCACAGACGCCGATTGCGTGCACCCAGGACTGCAACAATGGTACTCAGACTGCTCCCAACGGCACACGCTGCTTTGTAAGTACTACGCAACTTTTCGAAGTGGCGCTTTCATAATATTTTAGGGTGCTGTTTTTCCTAAGGGACGGCGCATTTTGTAAGCGTTTTGCGTATTGTTATTTATTCAGGAAGTATATGGTGTTTTTCTTGGCAGACATGCACTAAAATAAGGCACATGTGTTGATGTGCCGCTTTCTGTTCGCTTAAACTCAGAACAACGGAAAGATACTTATTTTACTACTTCAAGTTAAAAAAGCTTCTGAAAACTTCTTTCTGCCAGAGATGGGGCACCTAAGGCGCCCTGGATCTAAATATACAAATGGTTATGTGGGGATACATACAAAAATATGTGATCTTCCTCGTGATGCGATGCAGTGACTTTATCGGTGTAGACATGTCCAGTGTGATATGTGCAGGAGCAAGAGTGCAAGCGAACGAGGTCAATTTTAATTCAAGATTTCATTAGAGACAACTGTAGTTCGTGTTGTCTTAGTTTATTGAGTTGACGCTCACCGGTAGCGAAAGCCAGACACACTGCGTTTAAATGAATAACTTTCTCTACTTGCCTCGGTTATCATGATTGGGATATCATGTCTAGGAGCGCAGCGCGATTTCATCGCGAGCCCGAGGAGTATCTGTTCGTCGCGCGAAAACAAAGGCGGGTACAAATTGGAGAAGCCAAGAATCGCCACGCTTAGAGAGCCTACATGGAAGTGTTGTTTCGAAACAGCGCTTGCACGTAAGCTTCATAGCCACACGTCGTCGTCACAGTTGTCACCATTGTCTGCTCCATCATTATGAGGTCACTTCAACTCAATTACAGGACAACTGTAATCGTCATTGGTACGTTGCCATGCCATCGTCTTCATTACGACGTCTTTATTCCGTCGTTCTAACACCAAGGTCCATTCATCGCCACCACCACAGAGTTGTTGGCGGCGTTATACATACTACGTTACAAAATTACGCAAATCAGACGTGTCACCCATTTCGGCCCAACAAAATTTTTGCTTGGCTTAAACCGTAAGGCCACACTGGTTCTGATAAATGTTTCTTCCTCCTCTTTTCTACCGCGCCTTTTGCGTCCCAAAGCTGGTATTTCTTACAGTACATTAGCTGAACGCTTCTTCGTGAATAGGCTGTAGAGCGTAACTTCGGTCTGTCAGAGTCCGCCATCCAAGCGTAGCAGCTGGTGACGCATCCCATTCTATAGGCACTGCACTCGGTAATAGCTTAAACAAGTACAAAACTGGAGTGGCCTAAAAGTCAATTTGTTGTAAATTTCTGGTTCTTAGTTGAAGTCCTAGCGGGGCATTGCGCCTGTTTTATTTACATATTGAATTTATTTTATTCCTTATTTTATTCGAGTGGCGGTGAACGTTGGCTATATCGGAGGGGACTGGCCAGGATCGGCAGGTGATTCATGAAGCGGCGAACAGAACATGGCATGGGCACTCGAGCCACGAATACATTTCATTCTCTTCTTCTTGGGCCCCCTGCAGGCGATGGTTATGCCATTACACTTCGTCGTCATTTTCGACTCACTGCACCATCTGTTGCACCTCGGAACTAGTGCTATGCAGCATCTTGTCACTCAGCATTTCGCATGGCCGGGAAATGAGAAGCACGTACGTACTTTGATGAGCTGCTGCCTCGCCTGTACGCAGTCGAAGGTCCCCGTAACGTCGCACCCCCTTATCAACATTCCGCTTCAGAACTAACACTTTGAGAGGATTCACGTGGATATTGTTGGGCTTCAGCCTCCACTTAATGGCAACACGCTGCTGATTCAGGCGGTGGCCTGAACCGCCCATGGTAACTGACAGCCGAAGTTACGCTAATACTCGTGTTGTTGCAGTCTGGGTGCCTCGGTGCTGTGTCCATTCTACCGTCGGAACCAATTTTGCCAGTACCCTAAACCAACTGCTCCTCTCACGCAAATACACAGTTTGTGAGATGTCTCGCGGAAGTTGCAAACGTTAACTCAAGTTTTTGTTCGCCGATACTTTGTATGAAAACCCTTGCTGCCTTGCAACCCGTCCTTACCGCGTGTTTCACTACGCGCCTAAGACATTCATCCTCGACATGAACGAGCACAAAGTCAGGTACCTCTTTACTAGCTTAAACAAGAGTTCTTTCAAGTTTTTTCCCTACTCTAACATAACTAAGTTATCCCTCCTTGGTTTCATCCTTAAGAACACTCGCTCACCCTGCTGCACTTTTATGCCTACTGCTAAGCGCTTATCATTCAGACTTCCGGCAGTATCTGGATGGTTTCATTAGTGGGAGGGTCACCGTGCAGCCTACTACACGCTGGCCTCGAACAACGACGACAAAGACCTTTTTCTCTTCGCGACCACGCAGCACGATGGTTCGAGGCGAGCAGCTTTACAGAAGCATTTTTAGGCATTCTTGGTTCGAGGCAAAGGCTTTGGCATTGGTAGGAGATGTAACCGTGGTGGCTGAACCATCCCCTTGAGGCACAGCGCACATCACTGCAGATAAATGTTTACCGTTTCTTCTTCTCGATAGCAGTGACCTATTTGTGGCAACCTTTTCCATTCCAACGCTAATTCCACAACAGATGCCACGTCTATTAAATGTGCTAAGCTCGTTGGTTCATGCTTAGTTTAGTGCACTATAACAAGAACGAATAGAAAGTAAGACCGAGACACGAAAGAAGGTGTTCGCCGTAATGTTATCCCGCATTCTTTCGAGTGCTCCATCAAAACACAAGGGCGCAACTTATTTCTCCAACACTACTGGCGAGAGAACTTCAATGGTACACCAGAGTCTATCAATGTGAACAGCAGCTCTAATGAAAACCATTGCCGTAGCTAGAAAAATAACCATGTAGGTACTGGCGAATATAGAAGAACTTTGAGAAAATATGCATGTTTAATTGCAAGACTGGAAAAGTTCTCTGAATGTATCGCTTGATAAACATATGAAAGGAGATATTCTTGAATCTCGTTTGCTTGATTCGGTAAAAATTTAGAATTGCACACGTCAATTAGTGGTATTGTTTTCCTTTAGATAAACTATTTTGTGCGGGAGTATGTTCTCCGATTAGCGAAATTTTCGAAACGAATATATTCTGAATATTATAGAGAAAGTAAAGCAGCGAGTCCGAATATTGAATTGAATACTTTCATTTTTCTTAAAAAATGCGACAAAAATAGTTGCGCACAGAGTGGTAAAAAGACAGATACATAATTTGATTCTTGTACGTAAGGACATTCTCCACTGGACGTTTGCCTAACAGAGGATTTGGTAAATGAAAATAACAGCTCATAGTTATTTCAATAGTGTCCCATGACAATAACAGTAATGTAACAAGGAAGCAGTACATCATGACTTGCATGCATGTTCTAATATTTTGCTGGAAGGAAGTGTGATACATATATGCAGGGTGCGCCGCATAACTTAAGCCACACATTAAAAATATGCAAATGCGACGCAGCTGGACAGAACAAAGTAATGTTGTTTGCCGTCGCTTGGCGATAGTCAAATTAGATATTTTCAGTCCGCCTAATTATATAATTAGTCCTGATTATTTACATACTTTTTAAATATTATAATTACATGAAAACTGTCAATCACAACATTGCAATGCGACATGGTAAATTCCCGATACAGCTTTCTGTTGCTGTATGCGTGCTACATAAAAGTATTTTTTCGAGTGTTAAAGAAGCCCGCAACAGCACGCAAAATTGCAACGTGACGTGCTGCTCGAGGCAATTTGCATGTATTCACGAGTTTTTTATGCCGCTCTACAATTTTCTCATTGATACTTGTCATCTAACTATAACATTTGTTAAGTTGAATAAGTAATTAGGACTAATTATGTAGCTTGAATAAAAAATGTACCATGAATATCTCCAAGCGTTGCCAAACAACATTGCCTTGGTTCTGTCGAGCTACCTGACATTCGCATAGTTTTAAAGTCTGGTTAAGGTTACGTGGGCCCCCCTGTAGACTACAACATTAAGCTTGTGCATAGGCAAATAAGGCGAGTCTACTGAACCTAATGCATCGCTTCGTCTACATGGTTTCAAGGAACTCTTATATATTGTGGCTGCAATTGATGTATTCTTATCGAATGACTGCCATATATTCCGCAGAATTTATCAGCCCCGTACGTTCGCTTACTAAATTGTGCCTTGTGCGAACGATTGCAGCTTTTATGTAGTATCATTTGGAAAAGTACAACCTTGCATCGCTCTCTCTCCCTCAAGACTGCAGAACTGTTGTTGTCCCTTACGTTCAAATAGAAACAAATTTTTTGATAATTTCTAAAACTGATTTCTTGTACAGAAAACGAATCACATAGCAATGACTGGGTCACATTCGAAATTTCGAATACTCAATTCCCTTATGGTGTCATTTTTCAGACAATTGGAGAAGATGGATTCGGGCGGATGGAGCCTGATCTTCAATACGCATGCCCGCTCGGAGAATGCCAGAATGGGACTTGCGTTCCAAACGGAATGAACGATACCTGCTACAAGAGAGCTTTGAAAGAATAAAACTTCATCTATATGTTGAAATTTTCACCGTTACACGTGGTCTGTTTTATTTTCATTTTTTAAATGGTTTGTACACGTTTAGTCTTTTTACAAACTATGAGTCAAGAGTGGATGCCACATCGTTTTTGCTAGTTCTGGTCGCGTGAATACGACAGGCCTCCAATTTTTATTAGACGCGGCGAAACAATTTGTTCAGTGTTGATATGTTGCATATCACGAGGAGAATATAAGATACAGTTTGCATCATGAATATGCGGCGAACACTGAACGTAACAGAAAAAAAAGTGCTTGATATTTGTTGTGAAATGGTGCTAAAGAAGGATGGGTGTAACGTTAAGGGACAAGAAAAGAGCAGAGTGGGTGAGGGAACAAACGCGAGTTAACGACATCTTAGTTGAAATCAAGACAAAGAAATGGGGGCATGGGCAGGACATGTAATGAGGAGGGAAGATAACCGATGGTCATTAAGGAGGCATTGTAGGGTAAATGGTACATGTTAGCCCTAACGTAATATTTTAGAAACTGCTGCAGATATTCGCATCAAATTTCATGCACTTACAAAAGATGCTCTTGGGTACAACACGAGACACTTGTTTGTGTCTAGATTGTCTCCCTTCCCTGTGGCCCACTCCCAAAATTTCAGGTGTGTTTCATTATTTGATATGCCTTTTCTCTGCAATCACGCAAAGGAATGTGATGATATTACAGAGCATTACTCTACATACTCATATGTTACATCTGAACTAAAGAGATATCATATCCACTTTGGAGTTTCTCTAGAACAAATAATATCTCTGCTTGCACAAAGCCACAAGGGGGGTTTCTTACAGTGTTAATTTTTCCAGTGTTATCATTCATGTCATCAGATATTTTTTTTTATTTCAGATTATATACCACTGGTTTTAGTACATGTGTACAAAGTTTCACTGGAACGGGATGGATACTTTCTGAGAAAAGGTACATTGAATTCGACAAATTCATAAAAAATGCAATTTGAGAAAAATGAAGTTTTATGTTCGAATACTGCTTGTGGATGCTTAAATGACGCCAAGAGAATACATTTCACTGCTGACTTCCTTGCAGGCGTCTCCAAAACCCTTCTTAGTCTTCGTTTTTATCCGTCGTCCGTCCTTGCTCTCGGCAGAGTCATAGAATTCTGCCCTGTCATCACGCTCTTTGTCCGTCCTGTCGAGGGCAATATTAGAAAACATACCTGGAGCAACTCCACGGGCCTCCAGAACAGCTTTTCGTAGGCTACAGCATTGTTAGTTGCTGTCTTGAAAGTGTACGCACTGACAAAGTTTTCTTAGGGCAGCGTCACCGGATGAGTTGATTGAGCGACTCATTGGTGTTCTGTGTTCGTCCATGAATACATTTGCTCAGAAAACCGATTACCTTTGAATAATCTCCTTCTACTTCATTTGCTGGACGATCGTGCCATCTTCTTGGCAAGTAATACGTTTGAAACTCGAAACAGAGGCGACCACGACCACATAAGCAAAAGCAAGAGTTTGATGTAATAGTTATTTTCTACAAAGGACTATTACGTCAAACTCTTGCTTCGAGTTGTTAACAAATTCGACTTCGCCCTACCATCTGCCCTACCAATTTAGATGGTAGAGCGGCTGCCCCGGAAAGGCGGTGGTCCCGGGTTCGGGCCCCGCACCAGGAGAAATTTTTCATCAACTGCGATGCTTTCCTTTCGAGGAACCCGTATGGGTTTCCTTTGTCACAACTGCTACGATTGGGTGGATGTCTCATTTTCTTTTACTTATAGTATGATTTTAAGTACAAATCATTTACTTACCACACACACACACACACACACACACACACACACACACACACGCACACACACACGCACACACACACACACACACACACACACACACAAGCAAAAAAAAGAACACGCCATAATGAAGAAAACCGCGAACAACAACGATAAACAAACCGGCCTCCGCCTACCATTTTTAAACACCAGGGCACACGGCACGCTTCGGCGTGACATATGAACCGCTTTGAGCAGGCGCTCCAGGTCGCGCTTTCAGGTTTGTCCCTCATAGTGCAGTCGATTTTTCTGTGCCAAAATTGCAAATTCGATTATTTGGGGAGGTTTACCCTACCATACCTCCTTAAGGGTTACAGACTGGATTCCAAGGGAAGGGTATCGTAGCAGAGGGCGGTGAAAACTTAGGGGGGCGGATGAGATTAAGAAGTTTGCAGCAACAACCTGGCCACAGTTAGTACAGGACCAGGGTAGTTGGAGAAGTATGGGAGAGGCCTTGTCCCTGCAATGGGCGTAACCACGCTGATGACGATGCTAACCAAGTACTGCTGAAGGAGCACAAAATAGAAATTTTCGTTTTTATATCAGATTATTGGGGTAAATAATTCAGAACTTCTCTTGTTTTATTCTAGGGTCCGTGCTGTCACCGCAATCACTTCATGTTTCGTTTTTATAGATATGTGCGATTGCATGGTTACTTGATATCTCTTGCTTTTCTCATATTTTATTACGTCATTTTCAAAGTTTTATCGCTTAAGTACTCGGTATCTTATTTTTTAATCTGAAAGGTTGTCCGGGCAGCTGTTATGCAAACCATTTGTAATGTGTCATGCCATATTTTGAAAATGATATTTCGAACGTATCAATACCAACACAGTTATTTATTCGCATAACGAAAAATATGCTCACCTTTTAGGGGGGGGGGGGCGGGGGTAAGCTGTCAAATTTTACGATCGTTTCAAGAAAGAGTCAGGAAGGCAACATGGCGACTCGAAAACTATCTTTCTAACCGTCATCTCCCATCTCTTTCTACCTCAGTCTACTAATGGACGATTACATAGTCCCCCTCCCCCTGCACATAGTGTGAGTTTATGGCGCGAATAATATCTCCTTAAGCTGCTTATATGCACAATGTACATCTGTCGGATGACGAGTGACATCGAGTAGTTGATCTCGCAGTTGATGGCAGAAACTTTCCGGGGAGGATGATGAGGACCCTTCATAATAGCGCTTAGCTTTCCTCCGTTACGATGTTTTGGTGTCTCGTAGAGGACTTGGTCGGCAACTCGTAGGCGACTCGCACACGCGAATTTCCCGTCGTAGATAACTTTGGTTTTTCGTGCTAAGCAATTTGATTGCGAACAGCGCTTTCTCTGGCTTCTGAAGCTTTCCTCATGGGTTGGAAGTGAGGTGTGGTTAAGACGGCATGACGAACAGTATAAATACCGGCGGCTATCCAGTTACGTCTTGTGGTCTGTCGTTGCATTCTGAAACCAAATCAGGCAGAAGTTGCTTCCTTGGTTTTTGGGGTGCAACCGTAATTGTGCCGCAGAGTCCGGTTGGTGCGGTCAGTCGTGACCTTACCTTGAGGGTGTTGTGATGACGTGTACAGCTGGTGAATCTTATTGTGCTGTATAAGCTGTTTAAAATGGCCGGCTGTGCATTTCTTGCCATGATCGGAAAGAAACTTCTTAGGTTTCCCGGAGATAAAAAATATTTTCAGAGACGAAATGTAGGAGTCGCAAGCTTTATCCTATCAGGAATCTCCAAACGAAATGGGTTACCCAGACGCCACCCGTTAAGAGCAGCGACGCGATTTCGCGGTCCCGATCACGGATCACATACAAACTTGCGTCGCGAGCGCGACGATATGCACGAAAGAGACGGAGGCAGCCGAAGAAGCGGCGACAGCCCTCGCGATAGCCACCACGGACGCCGAGGGCATGATAAGCGACTCGGAGGACGCCAAACACAATTACGCTAGCAGCCCGTTCTCGAGGACTTACATGCCGAGCCGAGGCTCCCGCCAGCAATCCCGAAGTCGCGCATACCGCAAGAGCTGTATGGAAGTGCACGTGGGGGCTCTCATGACCACTTTAGGGACATCACGCAACAGTACAGATTGAACAGATGCGAATACTCACCACCGCACAACAAACTAAACAAGAAATAGGCGGGGGCGCTGTAACATAAAGCTGTTCCACACTTTTTTATTCCAAGTCTGCAATCAGCCCTCCGCGACTGGTCAAAAACTTTTCTGGACCACCCCCACTTCACCTGTCTGTGAAGTGATACACAAACCGTGATAGCGTCCCATCTGATATGACGTGTACACACTGATTATGCGCGCTTTGACCGAACAAAAGAAAAATAGTTATTTCTAATTCGACGCCTTTTCGCCAATAGCCCTCGGCTATTGGCCAAAAGTTTTCGGACTGTGTCCAATTCACCTGCCTGTCAGGCAACGTCACAAATCTGCGAAAACTCACCGCGCCAAATTGATGGTTATGTGATGTTTATGATTAGTAGTTGCGTTCACTATAACTCGAAGAAGAAGAAGTGTGAAACGAACGTCGTTCTTGTGTGGTACTTCGAAGTTGTGCGACTTCTAGCTATCAGGAGCTTCGCCGAAGACGTCATCCTCGGGCATGGGGCACGGAGAACCTCTGCGCCTTCCTGGCAAGCAGAGTCCTACAGTGGTAGCGTGGTGCTTGGCAAACCACGGCAACACGGATTATAGGCTTCCCGACTGATATGACAACAGCAGCAGAAATGGGCTCGGACAGTGAGTATACGCCAGTCCAATCGCGCCACTTGAAGCTCAAACTTCGCAGGACGTCACCAGGCAGTGATAGTGCTCATAAAAGCAAATGTGGCGAACGGGTCTTTTCCGTTGGCTACACGCCAACTACAGCAGCAGCGAATATGGATTCGTTGAACAGGCAATCGCTGGTCGAATATTTCAATCAAACATCTTCAGGACATGTGAAAGCGATCCTCATTAATGCTCGGAAAAAATTCTGGTGGTTGAAGTGAGTTCTCAAGCAGTATTAGAGGATTTGAAAGCTACTAAAACCATTGAGAACATTCCAGTTCACTTATTCCTAGACTATGGGAAGGACACCGGAACTGGTGTTGTATCAGACGTGGACAGTGACATGAAGGATAAAGACCTGCGATCTTTACTATCATCGACAGTGTGAATCCTTGACATCCACCGATTCGGCGGCCCTCGTGCATGGAGTTGGCCTTCGAGTCAGACTGTTTGCCAGCGTCGATAAAAGTAGGGTATGTCAGGCACTCAGTACGACCATATGTGCCACGGCCGTCACAGTGTCACAAGTATTTCACACAGGGCCACGGGAGTGCTCTGTGTAGGAATGCTTCATCGTGCCGAATATGTGGTGGTAGTCATCATATGGAATTCTCTGAGGCTGAAACCATGAAATACGCAAGTTGCACTTTAGCCCATGAATCGACATCTAAGGGCTGCCCAAAAGTGGCACAGGAGAGACAGATACTCTAAAATATGGCCAGGGAGAACTCCGCGCACAAGGCGGCTGCAAGTTCCTTCCGCAAAAAAAGCCGCCGTTTGTGGCCATGGCGTCGCTACTGCTAGAGTGAGTCCCTACTGAACCAGGCGCTTTCTTTTCATCCTTGGCTGCAAATCATCCCACAGAGAGAGCAAAGCCCGCACACACAAGGCACGCCTTCCCCAGTGCCTCCGTGCCCACCAAGGAATGAAGTGTCCTCCAACGTGCGTCCAAGTTCTTCGGCTGCTGAGTGGCCTTCGCTACCACAAAGGGTATCATGTATATATTGCATCGATGTTCTCCAGCAGCCAAGTGGATAATAAAAGGCTTGAAAATGAAACAGTGATATAATGCTTAAACAGGTAGTAAACACTATACGTATATCACTTTCTGGATTGGCAACGGCAACTGCAGTATCTGTCGTGAAGGCGTTAGATGCTATGGAGCCACTATTAGCGGCTCTAAAATAAGAGTCGCAATCATGACTCTCACGATAAAACACTGGGCATTGCAAGAGAAGACGCATCAATGTGTTATAATGCAACGAAATGCTCGAGGTCTAAGTGACCGCATGTCTGACTTGAGGCAACGGGCTTTCAAATACCACTTCCCAGTGATCGTGATATGTGAGCCAAATATCACATCGCAATTTCGCCTTGCCGGATACCTCCAGCTTTGGTCGCGTGAAAATGGACATAAGAGCAAAGCGATAATGGGTATCGCAAACCCATGACCTTTGTTAGGCGTACGGCCACTCTTAGTGACATCGATGAGTATGTTTGTTTATGTGTGAAAGCAAAACTTAAGCTGCAGATGTTGTCAATAGTCGGGGCCTGAATGCCTTCTAGAGAAAGGCTATACCGCTCCTACCTATCGCCTGTACTACAACGTTCTCCAGGCTTTCTGTCACGTGTGGTGCGCGTGTCTTGTGTGGCGGACAGCCACTGACTCTTAAATAAGAGAATGAATATTGGCATGCAGCGCGTGCTCGCTGGACACGGCACCTCGGCCTACAGCCAATCACGAAGGCACACGAGTTCTGGAATAGGCAGGAGAAGAAAGAAGAAAGAAAAACGTAGTTTTTTTTCTGTCGAGGAGATCCCCGGTATGTGGCGCGGAAGAAGCAAGGCTGTCGGGCTGCTGGTCCGAACCTCGAGACTTCAGGAGAGCCGGGCAGAGAAGCGAAGCTGGCGGGCGGCGGGCCCGAGCTCCAAGACTTCAGCTACGGTCCCGACTCGGTCCTACCTCCAGCCTGTGGTCTTTGCAGATCCTCGTGACATGGTGCGGAAGGCAAAAACTTCCTACCATTTCCCTCATGCGGCTCTTTGGCCGAGCTGCAGCCGATCCTAAAGAAGCAAGCAGCGGCTGATGCTCAGGCGACCGACGCTCTGCAGCTGCACTGCACCCCATGTTATGTAATTGTGACCAGTCACGCATCTCACTATTGTAAATAATTGTTTAATTGGGTGAGAACACCTAAAGTTGCATGAATGTTTTTTGTTAATTATGGAATCTCGTTTAGTAGGTTTGTCTGTATCATAGAGTTTTTCACTATAACACCTAGAGGGAAATTTGGCGCCAGCATCCATGGGAGTTGGGAGTCACGTAGTGTAAGCATGCCATCGTTACATTTGCATAACAGTGAATTTGAATTTTTAAGCCGCCGCATAGTGTAGCATCAGATTACAGGGTTTTGCGTTTATTGCCTGCGCACTGATAATGACGCCACCGATGGGAGAGCACGTGGCTATGGGTTGTGTACATAAGTTTGTGTATGCCTTCGAATAAAGTTAGTTGTGAGTTAAGCGCTGTCCCGTGTGTTCCTGCCTCCTGTATTAGTCTTATTGCACTGCCCCTTCAAGATGTTCAACCAGTACCAAATCTCCAAATGTCGATCCTTCTTAAGGGGCACCGTGCCGTCATGGGAACGGCGGTGTATGTGTCTACGAGGCTTGTGTTGGCTGGTATTGCAAGAGGCTTCGTCTAAAATGTGATTATGGCTACACAAATAACGCGTTCCTAAAGTAAAATCTTCATAAAATGGTTCCATTCTCGCATATTGCATCTTTACTCACCTACAATGCATGACGAAGGGAAGCAAAGCAAGAACAGACGACAAACTGTTTCAAAGCGAGCGCGAATCTTGTCGTCTGTCCGCAAACTTTAGCGGCCGGGTGATGCTCTTTACGTATCATATAGCTGTATATGCAACAACGAGATCTCATAGTTAAACAAAACATGTTTTGGTGCAATAATAAAGATACAACAGCTTGTTACGTGCTGTTTTAGTAGAAAATGCATCATTATGACAGACGGAATGGGGCTTGCATGGCTCTCCGAGAACGATGCCAATCCAAAGTAACAATATACCGGCATTCCCATGCATATCACACCGCAGCAGCGCCAGATTTTCCTCTAGGTAATATAGTGAGAAACTTTTTGGTCTGTATCATGGTTTGTTTTAATTATGTACAGGTTCTGTTAACAATCGCCTTGGTTGTTTCTCATCCCCAATGTGGATTCGTCTCAGTGGTGGCCAGAACAATTCGAATCGAGCAAGTGTGAATACACTACCGGGCAAGCAAACCGTCAGCAAACCAAAACCATAATAAATGGACTCATAACAGGACGAAGCAGGTTGTTCGTAACTATTTAAACAGATAGTGATGAACATGAGCTTAGCAGAGCCTATTATGGTGGGTGAGCGCCTGAAGCCGCAGGGCGCGTAATTAAGAATTGGGTGTTCGAGCAAGGCGCCAAGGCATGTGAGGAAGATGCGAAGGTGCGTGACGAGCGGGCTGCCGAAAGAGGGCGGCCAAACAGGGCCTCGAATTAGAAGAATTGGCACTTGCGCGTGAGGCTGGCTGAGGCGGGAGAAAATAGTGGGAATGGGAACGCTTCAGGTCACATGAAACAAGCAGAGGTCTCAGCCCCCATCAACCCCCATAATCTTATACCTATGTTCAATGAATCTCGAGATGACCTCGAGGCATGTTTAAAGCGTTTTGAAGATGTAGCCAGGGGACAGTGCTGGCCAAAAGGAATGTGAGCCACTGTTCTCTGCTTGTGCCTCGGCGGGGAAGCACTGAAAGTGTTTGGTCGTTTGTCGCCGGAAGACTCCCTGGATTATAACAAAGCAAAACTAGCCCTGTTGCAGTGGTTTCGGTTTAGAACCGAGAACGATTTCGGCAAAAGAAACCACAGGACGGGGAAACCGGTAAACAGTATCCTACACGGCTGTTAAGCTACTTCGACCATAGGGGGGAAATGACGAACCAAAAGAAGACGCTCAATTCGGTTCGAGACTATATAGTCGCAGAATTTTTGAACAACTCTCACAGTCGCTTGGCGCTTTTCATTTGCGAGAGAAACTGCAAGAACGTGGATGAGGTCTCGGAAGCAGCAGATGGTTATTTGGAGGCTCGGAGGCAGCGCAATTTGGTGGGGTTCAAGAAGCTTGAAGAAAATCCTGGAGAAGGAACGGACAAAAAGTAGGCGGCAAAATCGCAAGTCCGTTACTTCATATGTTACAAGATGGGACACAAGACGTCGGACTGCCGTACGAAGGTAAACCAGCCATATTGCAAATACTGTCGCAAATACGGACACCACATGCAGTCATGCAAACGTAATGAACCTGGTGCCAAGAGCCCAACAGCATGCGGCATAATACCTGCCGGCCAGCGAAAAGCTGCACGGGTACACTCTAAAAACTAGGAAGGGTATCGCAGGAGTGAAGCAGCCGATTTACTCTTCAGAGCGTTGTTTCACTCTCGCAAAATGTCGTGGAGAATGAAATGCATTGTTCACTTTGTCACCAAGGAGAGAGTGAAATGTGCTTTTCACTCTTCCCTTCAGGGAGAGAGAGAGTAGAATGCCCGTTCTACTCTTGCGGCTATAGAGAACAAAACGTAGCGTAATCTTCTGCTTCCACTGTAGGTGGCTGGCCCCGAACATGGCAATGTATCATTCATGCACGCCGAGCAAAGAACGCATCGTTTTGCTTCTAAGAGAACAGGCCGCCGCAGCTCAAAGGAACGCGAGCGAGCGCTCTACTTTTTCACTCGGAGTCGCTCCACCGCGCGCGCGCGCGCGCGCGCTCAAGATCGCGGAACAACGCAGCACCGGAGAAAGGTGATCCGTCCAGCGAGCAGCAACGAAGGCCATCCAAGCGAGATCGTGTGTCAGCCATCTCGCGTTACCGCGAAAACACGACAGTCTTTCGTCATGCCTTGGATATAACAACAAATCCTCCACGGTAAGTGAATTCTAACTTAGGTGCACATTCTCCGTGTATGTCATGCTAGCGCCAGGAAGTCGTCGCTGCGCTTAGCCGACGCGATTCACAACGGACTAGGCTTACGCGTTGTGTCTCTCGATGTCTATCGAAAAAGCCAGTCGCCGCGATAACTGCATGTGATTTTATCACTTTGCCGTTGTCCGTAAGAGCTTTGAAAATCGCAAGCGCTGCCAGAACTATGGTATGTTCAATAAGACGCCAGGCGAGAGGACGCTTAAAATGGTTTGTTCACCAGCCCGTGATTCCGAGCCTATATATATGCGGAGCGTGATTAGTGTTTCTTGCACCGCCGTGTTGTAAGCGAAGGTTACATACGGCGGGACCGCGTCCCACGTCTTGTGCTCGACGTCGACGTACATTGCTACCATGTCGGCGAGGGTCTTGTTCAGGCGCTCTGTGAGACCATTCGTCTGCGGATGGTAGGCAGTTGTCCTCCTGTGGCTTGTCTGACTGTACTGCAGAATGGCTTGGGTGAGCTCTGCTGTAAAAGCCGTTCCTCTGTCGGTGATGAGGACTTCTGGGGCGCCTGTAGCAGCAGGATGTTCTCGACGAAAAATTTCGCCACTTCGGCTGCGCTGCCTTTTGGTAGAGCTTTAGTTTCAGCAAAGCGGGTGAGATAGTCCGTCGCCACGACGATGCACTTATTCCCGGATGTTGACATCGGAAAGGGCCCCAACATATCCATCCCAAACTGCTGGAATGGTCGGCGAGGAGGTTCGATCGGCTGTAGTAATCATGCTGGCCTTGTCGGTGGTGTCTTGCGTCGTTGACAGTCTCGGCATGTCTTTACGTAACGGGCGACGTCGGTGGTCAGACGCGGCCAGTAATACCTTTCCTGTATTCTAGACAGCGCCCGGGAGAATCCGAGGTGCCCAGCGGTTGGATCGTCGTGTAGGGCGTGCAGTATTTCTAGACGCAGAGCTGACGGTGCAACAAGAACGTAGCTGGCGCGGACTGGTGAGAACTTCTTCACGAGCAGGTTGTTTTGTAGCGTGAACGAAGACAACCCGCGCTTAAGTGCCCCGGGGACAACGTCGGTGTTCCCTTCCAAATACTCGACGAGGCCTTTTAGCTCCGGGTCTGCTCGTTGCTGTTTAGTGAAGTCTTCCGCGCTTATTATCCCAAGGAAAGCTTCGTCGTCCTGGTCGTCTTGCGGTGGGGATCGATGGGAGCGCGTCATAAGCATACGGTGTCGGAGTGTTTTCTTCCAGACTTGTATATTACCGTGACGTCATATTCTTGCAGTCTGAGGCTTCACCGCGCCAGCCGTCCTAAAGGGTCCTTTATGTTAGCGAGCCAACACAACGCGTGATGGTCGCTGACGACCTTGAATGGCCTGCCATAGAGATAAGGGCGGAATTTAGCTGTAACCCAAATAATGGCGAGGCATTCCTTTTCAGTCGTAGAATAATTGCTTTCCGCTTTGAACAGCGACCGGCTAGCATACGATATCACCCGTTCAAGTCCTTCTTTCCTCTGGACTAGGACGGCACCGCGGCCTAGGCTACTGGCGTCAGTGTGGATTTCGGTATCGGCGTCCTCGTCGAGGTGTGCAAGTACCGGCGGCGACTACATGCGTCGTTTGAGTTCTTGAAATGCCCTGGCTTGCGGCGTTGCCTACTTGAACTCGACATCACATTTGGTTAGATGTGTTAGCGGCGCCGCGATGCGTGAAAACTCCTCGACAAAGCGCCTATAGTAGGCCCACATGCCAAGGAATCTGCGCACTGCCTTCTTGTCGGTTGGCTGCGGGAACTTTGCGGTGGCAGCTGTCTTCTGTGGGTCGGGGCGTACTCCTGATCTGCTGATGACGTGGCCTAGGAACAAAAGCTCATGATAAGCGAAGCGGCACTTTTCCGGATTCAGAGTGAGCCCTGATGACTTCGTGGCCTCAAACACTGTCGCAAGCCGTCTAAGGTGATCGTCGAAATTTATGGCGAAGACAACGACGTCATCCAAGTAAACAAGACACGTCTGCTACTTCAATCCTGCTAACACCGCGCACATGACGCACTGAAACGTTGCAGGCGCCGAGCACAGTCCGAATGGCGTGACCATGAACTCATAGAGGCCGCCTGGCGTTATGAAGGCGGTCTTTTCGCGATCTCTCTCGTCGACTTCTATTTGCCAGTAGCCAGACTTGAGGTCCATTTACGAGAAGTATTTAGCGTTGCAGAGCCGATCCAATGCGTCGTCTATTCGTGGAAGGGGGTACACAACCTTCTTCGTGATCTTGTTCAGTCGACAATAATCGACGCAGAAGCGTAGGGTTCCGTTCTTTTTCTTCAACAGGAATACAGGAGAGACCCACGGGCTTTTCGACGGCTGGATGATGTCGTCGCGCAGCATTTCGTCGACTTGTTGCCTAATAGCTTCACGTTCTTGCGTCGAAACTCGGTAAGGGCTCTGGCGGAGTGGTCGAGCGCACTCTTCGGTTATTATGCGATGCTTTGCAACTATTGTTTGTCGAATCCTCGATGACGTCGAAAAGCAGTCTTTGTATCGTCGGAGAAGACTTGTGACCTGTTGCTGCTTACTCATAAGAAGACTTGGATTCACGTCGAAGTCTTGTTCGGGTGCTATGCTCATCGAGGTAGATGCGGCTGAATCTGAGAGGACAAAGGCATTGCTGGTTCCCACAATTTCCTCGATGTATGCGATTGTCGTGCCCTTGTTGGAACTTGCTTGAACTCTTGGCTGAAGTTGGTTAGCATAACTTCCACTTGCGCTCCGTGGAGTCTCGCGACCCCTCTTGCGACGCAAATTTCACGGTCGAGCAGTAGATGTTGGTCGCCTTCGATGACGTCTTCTACGTCAGCGGGTGTTTCGGTGCTGACGGAGACAAAATGTGCTTGATGATCGTTGGGAAGTGAGTGACGACCTTGAACTTTCAAGTAGAGCCAAAACAGGTTTTCGCATTATTCTTTTCTTCACATACGAAAAAAAACGACAGACCCTATCACTTGAGGGAATCGATGTTATGTGGAGCAGTGTGTGGGGAGTCCGCCAACAAACGAAATGACCATGACATTACCGAAACCTAGGCGGCTTTTGCTTGACCTAGATGACACGAATGTCGTGACATTCATGGCATGGCCTATCATTTGTGTTCGTCATACACTCTTGGCATGCTGTGTCAATATTCGTATGTAGGAAATTAACGAAACGACCATGAATGCATCAAGACGTAGGCGGCTGTTTCCTCACCTACATGACCCACATTTCAATATATTGATTTCATGACCAATCATTTACATTCGTTATACACTCTTGCCATTATGTGCCAATTTTGATGCCTATGAAGTTAACGAAGCGACCATGAGAGCAACAAGACGTAGGTGGCTAGACAGATGCTGTCAAATTGGCAAATGTTCGCCATAAAATCCGTTGCATTAAAAAAAATATTACTCAAGGAACCTTTACTTCTTCACTCCTTTACAGGCCAATCAGAAAGGGCCCCGAGCCTAAGGGTTGCAAGCCGCTCTCCGATGTTGATATCAATCTAGTTTCACGTGATGGCAGCCTCATTCCAAGAGTCGACTCTATCCGTGTGTACTAGGCACGGCTCTTGAATTCATTGGGTCCAACAACCTCACGTTGGCTAGAATCACCTAGAAAATGGAAAATATAGTTAGGCTCATCAGCAGAGTCGCTAACAGAAGGGGAGGCTTGAAGTAAGACAATGCGCTCAGGTTTTGCACGCCTTCCTTATAACTCACCTAATTTATGTAGCAGCTATGTGCAATTGGCACACTTCTGAGAAAAAGAAGTTGAACAACCTTATTCAGAAAAGCATGAAGAAGTTACTGGAGATTCCCATGACCGCCAGTACAGAACGACTCTATCGATTGAGAGTATACGATTCATTGGAGGAGATTATCGGGGCTTAGGGACAGGCCCAACTGGATCGGGTGTCCTGCTCTTCGGCGAGCAGAAAAATTCTGGCCATCGTGGGCCTTAACTCACTACTAAGAGAGAGGGCATCGAATCACTGACGAGCAAAGAGAAAGCACTTACGTTGCGCCAGTCTCTCGCAAGGCACACCCGCAGCACAATGGGGGAATGCGTAGGGCCAGGGCGATTATGATCCAGAAGATCAAGTACAAAGGCCAATCGGTCTGCTTTGTAGACGCGGCTCAATATGGCCACTCGTCTCACTTTGCTATAGTGGCAATTGATCACAGGCGCCATGCTGTTTCGGCAGCCTCAGTGGCTAGCACCACTTCTAAGGGGGAGCAGGCTGTTGTTACTTTGGCTCTTTCGGACAACTACAGGAACAGCAGGTATTCAACGAACCGTATGCACACTAAAGCACGTGGTCGATGGAACGATCCGGTTGCTGAAACGCATCATAAATTGGCATAGTAAAATGAAGGAAATCAATACGATTCGCCTGGTACAGGCGTTCGTGAGCAGCCATATAACGTACATCACCTCCTACCTCAAGTAGCAGGCGGCCGAACGAACCAAGCTAGATCGCGTCATCCGCAAGGCGTACAAAGGCGTCATCGGGTCATCAATCAATACTAGCACCAATAAATTTTTCCAACTGGGGTTGCATAATACGCTAGGCGAGATTAGCAAAGCACACAACGTCGCGCAGCACGGCCATTTGGCAAAAACCAGAACCAGACGACACATCCTCGAGACGCTGGACATGACTACCACTCAGCACTGCGACAAAGCCGGGTACCAACACCGATTCGCCAGCGCATCGGCGTTCCGCCATTGCCTATGCACGCGCACCCGACTCTTCGCGTATGCCGCTACAACAGGCGTACGAAACACCTGGAAATGAAATACGGCAACAGTAAAGAAATGGCTCATACAGATGTGGCCCGTTACAAGCGGCGACGTGGTTTTGTGGTCCCGATCACCGGCCGCGCAGATAGTTGCGTCACGAGTATGACGACATGCATGGAAGAGACAGATGCGACCGAAGAACCGGCGATGGCCCTCACGTTAGCCACCACGGACGCCGAGGGGATGATAAGTGATTCGCAGGTGGCGATACGCATTTACGCTAGCAGCCAGATCTCCCGGAAAGTAGCCCGCGTTCTCCATTATCGCTGAAGTGACTAGCGCAAGAGTAGACACGGGGCACAAAAGGGTGACAAGGACAAGTGCAATGGGGATTCATTGCGCTAGTCCCTTAAGCAATGGAATACCAACTAGCCCGGTCTCACAACCTGCTCCAGTATCGTGGCGGCAATAGCTGCCACAAAAAACCAGTTTCCTCGTACGGATCCCCACCCACAGGGACCCTCCGCTCGCGGGCAACACGACGACCCACGCCGTGGCTCGAGGATTGATATGCCGAATCGCGGCGTGCGCCAGCCATCCCGACATCCCGCCCACCGCGAGAGCGATGTGGGTATCGATGTGGGGTTCTCGCAGGACAACTTTCAGAGACATCACGCAACACCACAGATTGAACAGATGCAAATACCCATCACCGCAGGCTAAACTAAACAAACGACAGGCGGTTGCCGGGAGGCAACGGCAGACAGACATGTACCCGAGCCCGGATATCTTTTGCCTCTGCTACCCAGAGCTTTGTTCATCCCACACGTGTAAAACGTGCGGAGCCAGAGAAACGATGTAGCACATACAGGGGGATTACAACGGTAGGCAAGCATCAAGAGTTTCCCACAAATGGGGTATACAAGGCAGAGTCCAACCGCGGTGCGCGATGGAATGCGACCCTGCTCAGCCACAACCTCGTTGATCAATTGTGAGCTGTCCGGCACACCGAGGAAGCCGCCCGTGTCACCTAGGCTGTAGTGCTGGTGGTCCCACCCCAACCAAATCACTGGCCATCTCCAATAGTTTTAACTCACTGGCTCAACTGTCTTAAAGTAGCACGCGGCTCTTATCTGCGGCGTGCAATATCCCAAAAGGACTCCAAATTGGAGAAAGCTTTGATTTAGTGTTAGTTTTGTCTATATTAAGTAGAATGGGTGCCGAAAGTTTCAAGTTTAAATGACATCGGGTTTTACATGCCAAAACCGCGACGTGACCCGCCATAGGCACGCCATAGTGGGAGAGTCCGGTATAACTTGGACCACTTGTGGTTCTTTAACGCGCACCTAAATCAAAGTACGTGGATGTTTTCGCATATAGCCCCCGGCAAGATGCGGCCGGCTTGACTTCGTGCTTTGAAGCCGAACACCATAGCACTTAGCAGCCACGGCGGGTGCTTGAATTTTCTGGAATATTTAGCAGGACTATAAGTAAGTACTGAAGCGTAATTTTAAACGCGAAGCGTCTCCTGGCGAACATTTGCCACTGTGACAATATCTAGCCGCCTACGTGTTGGTAGTCTCATGATCGTTTCGTTAACTTGGTAAGTAAAAAAATTGGCGTAGTATTACAAGACTGTTTGACGAACATAAATAATCGGTCATGATATAAATATCACGATATGTGTGTCATGAAGATCTTGAGGCAGCCGCTTACGTCTTGGTGCTCTCATGGTCGTTTCTTTAACTTGGTAGGTATGATAGATATGAACTGGCTCTGTATGACAAGAGCGTAGCATGTACGTAAAAGATAGGTCATGACATGAATATCATGACATACGTGTCATGTAGGTCATGAAACAGACGCCTACGTCTTGTTATTCTCGTGGTCGCTTCGTTGATTTAGTGGGCTCCAAGGACACTGCTTCGCATAACATCGATTCCCACAAGAAGCGGGATGGGCTGGTATTTTCATGTAATTACATGGATTATATTAGTTTCAACCAGTGTCCTCCAATAAGTAAACGAGGCGACTTGTTTATATTAGTAAAAGGAGGTTCAGTGTGATGGAAGCGAATTTGCTGTTTCCGTTAGGCTCAGGATCCTTTAATTAACGACACGGAAGACGAGCGCTCTTTACATGCAACACAGACTTTATTCAGACACACTAACACGATACGGACGATTTACATGCACGCGGACTAGAATTCAGAAGTCGTTTGTCCTTCTATAGAAGGATGTGCCTAGCACTCATGCATCACGACTCACCGGTGTGCTTCGTTGTTGCAGTGACCATGATGGTTGTCGTTGCGTAGTGTGTCGATGCGTTGTCTGACGCTTGAAGACAGCTGGTGTGTTGCTTGCGATGGCCACGTCTTACGCCATCATCATCACGCCGCACATTGTCGCGACGTGGAAGCAGGGGAACAGCAGGCCGACAGAGCACCAGGCCACTGCTCTATCTGGTGTACAACGCCTGGCCTGCAACGCCTCGGGCGCTAGAACGTCGGGCTCGGTCGTCAGACAGGTAGATCAGGCGCCCAGGTGCCCAGCAGGAAGCGCTGCACCAGGCCGCTATAAAAGCAGGCTGTTGGTGCACAGGAGAGCTCAGCCACGAGCCAGATCTCTGACCATGTCTGCACGGTAGCCATACACCCGTTCGACAGTCATCGGGCTCACTCAGCAGGCAGGTAGTTCAGGCGTCCCGGTCCCGAGCAGGAAGCACTGAACCAGGTCACTGTAACAGCAGGCCGCTTGTACGCTGGAGAGCCCAGACACGAGCGGGATCTCCGACAAGGTCCACACGGTAGCTGGACACCCGGTCGCCGGTCATCGAACCTTGAACCAGCATTCTGCCAGGTGCCGTTCGAGACTTCCGCTCGCTCTAACGCTCTGCGCGCTCTCACCGCCACTTCCTTGTTGGTGGCACGTAGTCTTCCTCCGCAATCACCATCACCAATTCTCTTGTTGTTGCCACAACACGATCATCATTCCAAGCTGGTCTTCTCACCACCACACGCCACTATCCACATCGACACAAGTGCCCCCACTTAAGATCATCATCATCATTATCAGCCTGGCTACGCCCACTGCAGGGCTAAGGCCTCGCCAATAGTTCTCCAACTATTCCGGTCATGTGCAAATTGCGGTCATGTTGTTCTTGCAAACGTCTTAATCTCATACGCCCACCTAACTTTCTGCTGCTCCCTGCTACGCTTCCCTTCTCTTGGTATCCAGTCCATTACCCTTAATGACCATCGGTCATAATAATCACTCATTACATTCCCTGCCAACTTTAGATACTTAAGATGCACCGGTTAAGATAGTTTCCAGCAACTATTCTTAATAACACAAGAGGCGGGTGTGCATGAGTGCAGACACGTGCAGATATTTCAAGGAATGTACGTGGTCGAGAGAAACAATTTACGAGCACGCACTGATCCCCAAACGCGTTGAGACTTCAGAGCACAAGCCAAAGTTCTAACAAGTGTTGCCCAAAAGAGGTGACGCAGTTCAGATATGGCTTAGGGAAGAGATACTATCTTCCAAATCATTGTTGTCAGCAACTTCTGACTTCGTGTTTCGGTCTTTGAAAACGGTGATGCAGACACTTGGTTATTCGGTACTTCCCGCTCCGCTTATTTCTTCAACATGGTGACATGGAAGACATTTATCTTTCCACCTATGTCAATGGCATAGTCGAAATAATTCCTGACTTCAGAGACCCTAAATCGGCCTTTACATTTCATGAGTAGCTTGTTCGAGTCACTCGATAATAGTTTCAGGACCTTGTCCCTGATCCACTTTCTGTTTTTGTGTTTTATGGGCCTTACTAAGCTCTTCGTGGGCAAGGTGACATGTCTCCTCGAGTTCAACAAGTTAGGTGCAGGTTGTGCGCACCTCATCGTTGATGTCATCTTTTGTCAACAGCCCTTTCAAAGCGCCTAAAGGTCCGTGCACGGGCCGGTCATAGAATAATTCAAACGGCGAAAAGCCTAAACTGACTTGCGGCATCTCTCGATACCCGAATAGAAGAGGAGCTAGGTATCGATCCCAAGGCCGTGGATTTTCTTGGCATATTCTTTTGAGCATGGACTTCAGAGTGATGTTGAACTTTTCATCCAAACCACTGGCCATGGCATGGTACGGAGTGGTCCAGAAAAAATTGACCGAAAGCAGTCGACCGACTTCCTGCATGAGCTCAGAAGTGAAACTTTTACCTTTATCGGTGACTACCTCTAGTGGCAAGCCCACTCTGGAAAAAAAATTCTAGTGATTCGGCGACACTGACACAATCGATATTAGTGATCGCTATGACATCAGGATAGCGTGTCGCAAAGTCAGTAAGCGTCAGAACGTAGCAATTTCCTTTATACGACCTTTGGCATAGTGGTCCGATCAGATGGACCGTGACTCTTTTTAACGGTGTACATATAAGTCATGTTGCCCAAAGGGGCGACACCAACTTTTCCTTAGGCATTGTCCTCTGGCACACATCGCAAGACCACACAAAACGCTTGAAGTCTTCATGCATCCCAGGCCAGTAGAAATATCCCAGGTCGGCAGTACGTCGAACGCCCTGGTGACCAGCCATGATGCTTTCGTGAACACCTTTCAAAATATAGAGTCAAAACCTTGTTGGGACGACTACTTGTTTAGAAGTTCTTCCCGTAGGTAGACTGTAGTTACGCTGCAAAAGACCTCCATCTTAGAAAAATAATACTTCGTGTCTTTCTTGGAACAATGTCGCATGCCAATCTTACTGAAGCTACTCCTAAGACTTGGGTTCTTTTTATTTTCCTCGGCTAGTTGTGCTGTAGTAACATGTGACGAATCTGTGAACGGCACTTCTGTCACGGGTTCCGTTTTCTTCTGCCTCCGTGCGACAGCAAAAAGTATGTCTGACATTCCTCCAGATGCCGGTGGTGGACTCGAATTATTTTCTTCAGGAGGCACATCTAGACATTCCCAATCAGGACCCGGCTCGTGCGGCCCCCTGACTACGGGAACATTGCCAAGCACGGCCCACATAGCCACAAAAATCCAATAGATGTACCGGATTGCTCCAAACATCCAGCAAAAAACGGGATGTCCTATGGACATCCTTTGCATGCACATACATCTAAAGGACGTACAAAGGAATCAGAGTTTTGGATGACCAATGAACATCCATTTAGTTTGTTCATCTGACGTACAGCAGACGAAATTGTGGGTGTCCATAGAACGTCTATAAAGTTAGTACTTTAGACGTGCGTTGTAGGCCCCCCAAAGGTTTCGCATTGTCCACGCACGCTTCAATGAATTTGACGTCGACGATGCTGCGCCGTCGCAGCCTGCAGTTTGGTGCCACGATCGCGCGGTATCATCAGTGATCATGTAATGGATGTCCATAGACGTCATTTGTTTGCAATTATTGACTTCTTTATTTCTTACTTTGCGAAAGTAATGGAAAAGACAAGGTACAGTGCGTTAGGGAATGAACTAATATATATAGTAGAAAAAAACTGCATGAAAATTATATCATGGCACTCTACTTTTGTTGAGCGCCACCAAACGCTTTTAAACTGTGGCAAACTTCCGTGTGGAAGTGCTTGCGTGGCCCCCGCCACTTGACACTCCATCTCGGAGGTCTTGTGTGCCGAAAGCACGCTCAAAAGCAAGGAGAGGGAAGCGCGCCACAAATTTCGCAATAAATCAAAAATCGTCTATAAAGACGTCAGAAAAGTTAAATGATTTATAGAGATATTATGGTGCATTATTGTCCAATTATCGATTATTCTCCCAGTCGCGAGCCTGTCATACGCCACAATAAGCGCAGCTATTGGAATGGCGCCGCAAGCAAACATATGTCGGCATGTGTGAGCTTTTCTTCCTGTGCTGGCGCTGAGCTTTCTCTATGGCTGAGCCGTGCTGCTCTATGTTGTGCTCCCTGAAGGGCTACAGAACATAGCAGAATAGCGCCAACCTTTCCGTTCTCACACCGAATCACTTTTAGGTTGCGGTGCTGATGCTGTGACACTTCATTTCTTATTCTCCCCATGTCTGCAGTGGTGTCCGGTCGTGAGTAGGCACATGGTTTCCAAGGTATGTCGGTGGTTTGTTTTTGTACTTTCTTCTATTTCATGCCGGTAATGAGGGATTAGCATGGGCCGGAAGAACTGATGCACAACGCAAACGCCCCGCGGTTTGGGCAGCAGCCTTCAAGGCATGTCGGTGGTGTTTCTTCTCGGAATACTACTAAACTGAGCCGATTGGTGCATAGGTAAGGCTAGTTTGAACAGCTGAACTGCAACCCGAAGCAAATGAAGAAGCGCCGCTATTGTTTGTGTCCTTTTGTCCCGTGTTTCAGTTCAACTTATTATACTCGTCCTGGTCTTTCTTGTATCGTACGTGCTTCTCACGGTCCGCAGGTTTTGTACACAATAGCACGATGATTTCAGTGGTTCTGGTACAAGTTTTCGACAGTGGTGCTCGGTGTTACGAGGTAGTCACCGTTCATGAATTGCTTTTGTTATGTCTGGCGGTGGAGGTCTTTTGTAATAAGGGTATTGTGATATTCTGCAAGCTCTGTTGCTTCTCGCTACTTTTACATAGCTCCTGTGTATAGCGGGCCGTATTACGTGCTAGTAACATTTGTAGGCACAAGCCATGTACTTTCATGTGTTATTGAACAGACGATCTTCTGGCACATTATATAAAGCTTTGCTATGCTCTTCTGCTTGCAAGGACAAATATTATTGTGAGTGGTATTATTTAAGCAGATGCCTTAGAGCTGCCTCCATGATAAAAATGCTATTGGTGTGGATTTATACTCTGGTATTTTAACCTAATCACTTAATTTAGAGAAGCTGAAAACCGGTTACTTTAGGCGTCATAAGCTACCTTGTATGTCTTACCCACTCATTCAGAAATGTGCCTTAACTTGAATGCCATGGTTGATTTGGTCGAAATAAGGCCGTAGCAAATGCGCCCAAGGAGAGAAAGTGAGTGTCTTGGGCCCGTTCGCACCTGTCCTAATAGTGACAGTCAAGCATGAGCTTCAATTAAGGGTGAATATCTGAATGCGGAGTAAGTAATAAGCGATGTGTTGGCATAGGTGTAAAGATTCTGTCCTCTTTTTCAGGTTTAGGATGCTCAAGCCAGCCAGCAAGAGAGTGATCTTCCAAGTACCGTTCGCCCTCCAGCCCGTGTGCCTTTAGGAGTGCTGCCAAATTTTCTTCCTCTTTTGAATCTGGTAGCCGGGTAACCTGTTGTCACGGTAACGACTACAAGGCTCAACGTCATTATCTTAAGCGCCCAAAAATAATTTTGCCTTGGAAGTGGCAACCTTAAGATGAGTACTCACTGCAACATGTTCGATTGGTAGTACTGTTGCAGGGGCCAATGCAATTAACCACTGCTTGTATGTTGAGCCCACTGTTTGAACACCAACCAGATAACGCTATAGAGATGTAGATGTAGCAGCTCGTCTCCAGCCTCAGCTGAATCAATGATTTGGCCTTTCGTGGCACCTGCTTCTATTTTAAATAGTGATGTATGTTTTTAAAAATGTGACAAATATAGTATACTGCTCTGTGATGTCAGGCTGAATGTACGGAAAGCAGTGAGACAACTTAAAGGGAGAGGGTCGATTTGGTACTGCTATGAGTGGCTAAGTACTCTCAGCAGCATGGTGTGGTCTGGTACCGCTGCGTTTGGGTGACTAGTGCATGCCAAGTGTGCTGTGGTACCAGGTAACCACTAACTGCAATTACATTGACATTACTTATGATCCATGAATCTACACACGAATTGGCTGTAGTCTCCCTCGCATGCAAATATGGCATAGTTATTCGACTCAAATAATTTATAGAGCATACCATTTTTGTACTTATACTGGATGCTTACTTATTCGAGAAAAATGGCCTCGTCGTCGGGTGAGGACAATATGTTAAAACTATTTTATTTTATGCAGCAGCTGCGTTCCAAATTTTTCCCCTTTATAGAGAAGCTAATTTGGCACCCTCCTGCTGCGGGGGCTTGCCTGCTTCTCTTACAGAATTTAACATTGTTCTAACGTATTGGTGGTTCCTATAAGATATATTCCTCTTTTAGGCCTTCAGCTGTTGCTCTCTTTAGGTGTCACTACGTTGTTTCTATTTTTCTTTTACTGAATACAACGCTAGTCAAAAAGTGCTTTGATGTTTCCATGTGTGAATTTTGTTTTGTTCATGAGAAGTCTGATAACGTGCCATTTGTGTTTTATTTTACTGGAGAGAATGCAACTAACACTTAGCTCTGAAAAGTGTTCCTTTCAAGCGTCGATTTTAATGTCTCATTTTATTTATCCTTTAGTATGTTTATGCTTAGCTGTTGCGCATTTGCAGTATTCTTGTATTGGTTCATGCGTTAAGTGCTCAATGTGCCTTCCAGAAATCAAAAGATGACATTAAATTGTATTTTTACGGTTCACTTTATTTTCAAGAGACAGCTGCAGTCTGCCATTGTATTTGACTGCAAATATTGTGTACATCATTACGTACTTGTCAAATGGTTCATAGCAATAAGAAGTTTCACAATAAAAATGCTGGTGGTGACAACGGAGTTTTTCTTTGCTCAGTAACAGTGGCACTTCGATTTATTATCCCAAATGGTCTAGGACTGTTTGAGAAGCTGCATACGCTAATAATCATTGGCTGTAGTAGCGTCTCAAGCAGTCTGGGGCAGTCTGCGACGACAAGTTGAAGAGGCCCAGTGCATGCATGCATGACGAACAAAAGAAACAGCCGAAAATAGTTCATTGGATGTCCTATGGACGTAAGTGTGGTTAATATGGATATCCATTAGATGATATATATATCCCGTACTGACATCCCCACAAAGTACCACTTACATGTTCCGGATGCATTTGCGATGGTGCGATGATCAACATCCATGCAGCGTTTTCTCGATAAATCTGCATGTATAATGGACATACTCAATCTCCAAAGTGTAACATATTGTGGACAACTAATGGATGTACCTGGCTATCTGGGGAGGTCTTATAGAGGGTTACTCATGCATAGTGCATTTACGTCCCCAATGAAGTAATGTATATGAATTTGGGTGTATACTTCGGGTAAGTCCTTGCCATGGCGATCCAATGGTACAATTCTCCTGGTTTTACCAGTTAGGCACTCATCAGGAACCAAATAACACCGCACAATGATTGTGTTGCTGCCCGTATCTCGTAGAATGTGTGCGATTTGTCCTAGTACTCGTCCTTCTCCAATTGTCATAGCATTCACTAAGAAACTTCATCATCATCCTCAGCCTGGTTAAGCCCCCTGCAGGGCAAAGGCCTCTCCCATACTTCTCCAACAACCCCGGTCATGTACTAATTGTGGCCATGTCGTCCCTGCAAACATCTTAATCTCATCCGCCCAGTTAACTTTCTACTGCCCCGACTACGCTTCCCTTCCCTTGAAATCCAGTCCGTAACCCTTAATGACCATCGGTTATCTTCCTTCCTACCCATGCCTGCCCATGCCCATTTATTTTTCTAGATTTCAACTAAGATGTCATTAGCTCGCCTTTGTTCCCTCACCCAATATGCTCTTTTCTTATCCCTTAAAGTTACACCCATCATTCTTCTTTCCATAGCTCGTTGCGTCGTCCTCAATTCAAGTAGAACCCCTTTCGTAAGCCTCTAGGTTTCTACCCCGTAGGTGAGTCCTGGTAAGACACAGCTATTATACACTTTTCTCTAGGGGAATAATGGCAACCTGCTGTTCGTGATCTGAGAATGCCTGCCAAACGCACTCCAGTCCATTCTTATTCTTCTGATTATTTCCGTCTCATGATCCGGATCCGCCGTCACTACCTGCCCTAAGTAGATGTATTCCCTTACCACTTCCAGTGCCTCGCTACCCGTTGTAAATTGCTGTTCTCTTCCGAGACTGTTAAACATTACTTTAGTTTTCTGCAGATTAATTTTTAGACCCACTCTTCTGCTTTGCCTCTCCAGGTCAGTGAGCATGCATTGCAATTGGTCCCCTGAGTTACTAAGCAAGGCAATATCATCAGCGAGTCGCAAATTACTATTCTCCATTAACCTTTATCCCCAATTCTTCCCAATCCTGGTCTCTGAATGCCTCCTATAAACACGCTGTGAATAGCATTGGAGAGATCGTATCTCCCGGCCTGATGCCTTTCTTTCTTGGGATTTTGTTGCTTTCTTTGTGGAGGACTACGGTGGCTGTGGAGCCGCTATAGATATCTTTCAGTATTTTTACAGACGGCTCGTCTACACCCTGATTCCGTAATGCCTCCATGACTGCTGAGGTTTTGACAGAATCAAACGGTTTCTTGCAATCAATGAAAGCTATATATAAGAGTTGGTTATATTCCGCACATTTCTCTATCACCTGACTGATAGTGTGAATACGGTCTATTGTTGAGTAGCCTATACCGAATCCTGCCTGGTCCTTTGGTTGACGAAAGTCTAAGGTGTTCCTGATTCCATTTGCAATTACCTTAGTAAATACTTTGTAGGAAACGGACAGTAAGCTGATCGGTCTCTAATTTTTCAAGTCTTTGGCGTCCCCTTTCTTATGGATAAGGATTATGTTAGCGTTCTTCCAAGATTCCGGCACGCTCGAGGTCATGAGGCATTGCATATAGAGGGTGGCCAGTTTCTCTAGAACAATCAGCCCACCATCCTTCAACAAATCTGCTGTTACCTGATCCTCCCCAGCTGCCTTCCCCCTTTGCATAGCTCCCAAGGCTTTCTTTACTTCTTCCGGCGTTACCTGTGGGACTTCGAATTCCTCTAGACTATCCTCTCTTACATTATCGTCGTGGGTGCCACTGGTACTGTATAAATCTCTATAGAACTCCTCAGCCACTTGAACTATCTCATCCATATTATGAATGATATTGCCGGCTTTGTCTCTTAACGCATACATCTGATTCTTGCCAAGTCCTAGTTACTTCTTCACTGCTTTTAGGCTTCCTCCGTTACTGAGAGCATGTTCAATTCTATCCATATTATACTTCCTTATGTCAGCTGTCTTACGCTTTCTGATTAACTTCGAAATTTCTGCCATTTCTATTCTAGCTGTAGGGTTAGAGGCTTTCATACATTGGCATTTCTTCATCAGATCTTTCGTCTCCTGCCATAGCTTACTGGTATCCTGTCTAACGGAGTCACCACTGACTTCTATTGTACACTCCTTAATGATGCCCACAAGATTGTCGTTCATTGCTTCAACACTAAGGTCCTCTTCCTGAGTTAAAGCCCAATACCTGTTCTGTAGCTTGACCTGGAATTCCTCTATTTTCCCTCTCACCGCTAACTCAATGATCGGCTTCTTATGTACCAGTTTCTACCGTTCCCTCCTCCGGTCTAGGCAAATTCGAGTTCTTACCATCCTATGGTCACTGCAGCACACCTTGCAGAGCACGTCCACATCTTGTATGCTGCCAGGGTTCGCGCAGAGCATAAAGTCTACTTCATTTCCAGTCTCGCCATTCGGGCTTCTCCACGTCCACTTTCGTCTATCCCGCTTGCGGAAGAAGGTATTCATTATCCGCATATTATTCTGTTTCGCAAACTCTACTAATAACTCTCCCATGCTATTCCTAGTGCCTATGCCATATTCCTTCACTGCCTTGTCTCCAGCCTGCTTCTTGCCTACCTTGGCATTGAAGTCACCCATCAGTATAGTGTATTTTGTTTTCACTCTACCCATCGCCGATTCCACGTCTTCATAGATGCTTTCGACTTCCTTGTCTCAATGACTGGATCTAGGGGCGTAGACCTGTACAAACTTCATTTTGTACCTCTTATTAAGTTTCACAATACCTCCCACCCTCTCCTTAATGCTATAGAATTACTGTATGTTACCAGCCATATTCTTATTGATCAGGAATCCGACTCCTAGTTCTCGTCTCTCCGCTAAGCCCCGGTAGCACCAGACGTGCCTGCTTTTTAGCACTGTATATGCTTCTTTTGGCCTCCTAACTTCACTGATCCCTATTATATCCCATTTACTGCCC
The DNA here is from genome assembly GCF_050947875.1 of Dermacentor variabilis. Lineage (NCBI taxonomy): Eukaryota > Metazoa > Arthropoda > Arachnida > Ixodida > Ixodidae > Dermacentor > Dermacentor variabilis. The sequence continues at coordinate 125,953,575 of NC_134570.1, forward strand.
TCTAATTCCTCCAATAGCACTGCTAGACTCGCCTCACTAGATAACGTTCTAGCGTTAAACGTTGCCAGGTTCATATTCCAATGGCGGCCTGTCCGGAGCCAGGGATTCTTAGCAGAAGAACCTTGGTGGCTTCGAAATCGTTTTGCCGGATTGAATTGCAACGCATGTTTCTTCCGTGGATTCGGCCAGCGAGCCAGAACCTAGATTTTTCACATTGTCTGCTATGACGCAAAATCCGTGCTATACTTCGGCTTAGTCTTGCAGTCAGCTGTCTTGTGTCCAATCCGCCCACATGACTTACATTTTTCAGCCTCTCTTGAAGCGCTTGGACAATCAGGCAGCGTATGTCCTTTGCGGTTGGAAAAAAAAGGGTGCTGCTGCTTGTTGTGGTGCACAACACTGGGTTGATTGAACCTCTTGGCGTCGTCTGCTATTCTCCCGTTATTATTGATGCCCTCGGCTCTAAGGAAACGGTCGTTTGTGTCCGTGAGAGAGGTAACGGCTTTACATTCGCTTTCCCTGAGGATGATGGCAAGCTTGGGGCACAAGCAACGCAAGAACTTCTCAGCGATAACGTGATCCCGGAGGTCTTCAAACGTTTTAAGAACGTCAGCCAGCGTGATTCTGTTATCAAAGTAGCTTGAGATCCGTGCGGCAAACTGTTTTTCTGTTTCACCATCTTCTGGCCGTACTTTACGAAATTTTTCTTTGTACGCATGGGCTGTAAATCTGAAGCGTCGAAGAAGCGCCCTTTTCACCTTCTCGTAATCGAGGGAGTCAGCAGCAGTCATACGCCCAATCACAGTTAATGCCTCACCAGTCAAGCACACGCTTATGGTGACAGTTCATAGAATAGCTACGCGAGTCCTGTTCATTGCATACGCGCTCAAACGTCTGCAGATGCGCGTGGACGTCGTTGCGTCGTTCATCGAACAGCGGCAGTCCCTTCTGGGGATTGAAGCAGGGTAGGCTTGGTGACGTTACCGGCGCGCTTCGGGTCGATGTCTAGTTCTACGCTTCTTCATGAAGCTTGAGCTTCAACTGCAAGGGTCGCCATGATCGTTGACGTGATCATTCCGCCTTGAGAAATGTGGAGCCAGTCGCGTTGCCATCGCTTTGCTGCCGAAGGCGGCGCAGCTGTGCCAGCACATGGGCATGCGTCTCTCAGAGACCCTTTGATAGTATCGCGTTCTACTCTTAAAGGAGTAGCGAATGCGGAGACCAAGTTCTTGAACATTGTGCACAGGTTCTTGTTTCTTGAGAGAACCAAAGTAGTTTTTCAAAAGCTTCGAACGATGAACCTATAAAAAAATAAAGTGATATGCATCGGAAAGCTTATAATTTATTTTATATATGATTCCGGCGTAAGGAAATCTAGTTATGTCTTTCGTCGGAAACGCGTTTTCCTAACCAAAGAAAAGCCGCAAATAAAGGTGCTTACCCGCTGCATTCACTGCATGAATGTTAGGTCGTTTCATTTGTGGTTGTAGTTGTTCTTCTTCATGATATATATTTATTCTAGTGGGAAAAATGTGAGTGAATGTATGCTTTAGAAAGCGCTAATTTGGCATCGTTAGCTTTCACAGTACTTATAATATAAGCTGTTATACATGCTCAGTGAATTAAAAAGTGCGTTTGATTAAAGCGATGCAAGCGATATGGGGGGGGGGGTAAAGATACTCAAGGTAAAGAAAAGAAAACAGTGCATTATCGGATCTCCGCACTCAACCACAGCTTCTCCATTCCATGCTCCGACGAGTGCTTGCGCAGCACATGCCGCACATTGAGAGAATTTCCCCACTTCAACGCAACATCTGATGTACAAGCGACGATGGCTAAGAGAATAAGCTCCCTGGACAATAAATTTGACATCATGGAAACGATTGCGCAACGAACGCTACTCTTCCGGCGCATCAAAAAAACCAAAGGGTTCCCATTGCACTCTGCGGGGCAGGCGCCTCAAGCCAGCTGCGATACCTAGCACACACACTTTTCTTACCAGAGATTAACACTATAGATAAAAGGTGCCCCAGACTACACTTAATGAACGCTTCGCTGTAACTCCCACCTTCACCCGGACTTTACCGATGTGAGGCATCGTTTCTGCAATGACTATGACAAGCAGTTGCGCTCACCAACAGTTACACAAGCTGATTAGAATATGCTATAGCGCTGCGTGTGATGTCTGTGACTGCGACAAGAGTATCGAGCATTTATTCTGCCACTGACCTCTATTTTTATCACAAAGACACTGTCCAGAGCACACGTAGACTGGAGGTGACCGCTGCCCATACAGGCGCTTGTCGAACACTGCCTCCTTCGATCGTCAATCCACCAGACAGTGTGGGCAGATTAGTGCTTCTCAATGGAGAATGGCCTTTTCAAACAAAATTGACAGCGCTGTGCCGCCTCATCTATGTGTGGGCACGAATTGGTAACTTCTTTCCTTCTTGTTTCTGTCTTTTCGGTCGTTTCATTCGTGTTTTCCCTTCGCCAGTGTAGCGGGAAAAATACGAAAACACTTGTGTTGTTAGCTTTAGGGGCACGTTAAAGAACCGCAGTTGGTCCAAATAGCCGGAGTCCCCCACTTCGCCATGCCTCATCATCAGGTTGTGGGTCTAGCACGGAAAACTCCATAATTGATACTTTTAAACTAATTTTTATTGAGCGAACTCGTGCCCACAAGAGCAAGTTACACTCAAAGCACCTTGATAACTTTGAACATGATCGGCGATCGTCGAAATCTCATCAGCACGTCCAGCCCATCGGCTTTTACACGTTTGCCCACGAATGTTCCCGAGTAAACCCAGTAACGGCGTGTATTCCAGAAAGTACGACATAATTGTCGTCGAGCATAGAATCAACTACACAAGGTTTGGTGGCAACAGACAGCATATATAACCACAGATAGGATTCGAGAACGTTCAATTCCGTCTGATTAGGTAGATTTTTGAAAATGCGGAACTTAGTTCCATCAGGAATCGCAACGTGCTTGTGCTGATAACGAACAACTGCTAATGATCTTTGCATTATATGTACATTACCAGGCAATTTCATTGCAAAATTGAAACCAAGAACTTGTGATGTACTGTCTCTTCAGCATAAATCTTGAGAGCAGCACGACTTGTTAGGTATGATTAAACAAATTACGTTAAAAGATGGGATGACATTAAAGTTATGTTTGCGTCTTACTGCTTGGGGCCTGGTTTTGGAGAGCTGTTTGAAACAGTAATGCATTTCGTAGCACATTTTGTTGATTAATATCTTTTAAGAGGTGTTAGCTTTAGTATTTATCTCAGGGAAACATGGTTTAGCTAGTAAGCTCCTCAATTTATCATTTGCAACTTGGGTACTAAAGTGGCTAACTAAAAGATTTTGATGAATACTTTTATTCAGCTGCACACTATATTCCTCTAGTCTTGCAATCTATGTCCGCCTGTTCGTAAAATGCAATTGAGAAACCTGACTATCTGTCACAGGTAATCAAGAGTAAGTATATTCGAAAACGAAACAGGTAGTATAATCAACGTGATAACAGTAAATAATACGGGAATGTGTTAGGTGCATATAAATTCTTTTATCACTACAGACGCAACAAGTATTCGGTTCCAAACAACCTATAAATTATGTTTTATCACCGATAAAAGGTTTCGAAACGCCAGCAAGAACATCAAACGTTTAGAATTAGCCCTGAGCCGAGAACCGTTCTACGTTGGAAGCCAGATTATTTATGGTTATTTTTATTTTTCATTTACACAGACGTCTCTTTCATTTAGCCACAAATGCTATGGCACTACTGAGGCTCTTCCCGACCACATACGGGACTTTGCGAGTACTAAAAGAGCTTTCAAAGTGGCGCATAGGTATGCTGCTCATGTGCTAGCAGGATCATCGCTTTTTAGAAGCATTTGCGCTATTGCATCCTTTTATAAATACTGCGAGTTGTTCGCCGGACATGCAATCATCAGATGCACATGAGTATTCGTGCGGTTCATTTCTAGTTTAGGCTCTCAGTGGGGGGAAACTCAATTCTTCACAGTTTGCTTTTGCTATAAGTGCTTCTTTTCCGCGGAGATGGCGCACTAGAGATGCTACCGCTCGAGGAAGATCAGTTACCATAATGAACAATTTGAAAAAGGAACCTAATGTAATGTCATAATCTAATGTATAATATATGAAAATGTAAAAAAATTGTCAAGTATTGCGTAGGCTGTATTAACGGTGGAGCGTTAGAGTTACAATAATGGCTGCCAGGAGAAAAGACGCATAGTCGAGGAGGGCAGAAAGCTAGGCGCGGGGATGACATTAGTAAATTTGCAGGCGCAAGCTCGAACCCACTACACTCTAAAAACTATGAGAGTGCCGGGCACTCTCTTTGAGGGAGTACTCGCTTGTCCCATATTTCACTCTCTTTTCGAGAGTAAAACACCTCCCTCCCAGACAGAGTGCAGCAACTCTCCCGGACAGTGTATTAGTACTCCTCCTAAACAGAGTGATGGAACTCCTGTTAAACAGAGCCCTGGTGCTCCCCCAAAGAGAGTAGCAGTACTCTTATCAAAAAGACTATTAGTACTCCCCCGAAGGGGGTAGCAGTACTCCATGCAGGGTATCAGTACTCCACCAAGAAGAATACTAGTACTCTACCAAAGAGAGTCTGGGTACTCCTCCAGAGTAGTAGCACCCATCAAAAAGAGTACCGGTACTCTTCCCAGGCAGGGTTTTATTATTCCTCTGAGAGTACTTGTATTCCCCCAAACAGAGTGGTGTTACTCCTCCTAACAAAGTACTGTTAGTCCTCCTAACAGAGTGGTGTCCCTCCTCCTAACAGAGTGCTGTTACTCCTCCCAGAATGCCAGTATCTTGTCGCAGCAGTGCACACATTGATTACATTAAAGAGCCCCACTATTTCATAACCGGCCTAGTTTAACCTTTACAAATGAGTTCCAAGCACACTTGCTTTGGTGGGGTACTTCGCACTAGAGTGGTCGAATCGCTACATAAAATAATTTTTTAAAAGGGCAAAATTTTTACTGATGGTCAAAATTACATTCATGGTGCTAGAAGAGATACGAGATTAAGCAAGATTTTGACACATTTCAACTTTATCTAATAAGTTTCCCTTGAACGTTTAAACAAATTGAACACAAGTGATACGAAACAACTGTTTGACTAAAGTAACATAATATTTATTTCCTCAAATATTTCTTTTATTGCAGAACACAAGAACAAAAATAAATAAATAAATATTTCTGTCATAAGTTTGTGACTCACTGACAATGTGAACCATTCTGAGCCATACGGCACTTAACTAGCTTCCCGCATGACTGACGTTGCTACCTGCACGATGCTAGGTGCAACAGCGGTGGGTTCAAGGCCCATCAGGGCCTCCAACAGAAGACAAGTTCGCCTTCCCTTTGGCGTGTACTGGACATTAAAAGCCCAGAACACTGCCAAAAGCAAGGCAAACCCATCTACCACGTCCACAGCTGTGAGCTGCAATGTCTCAAATGAAACAAGAGCTGAGGACGTCGTCGGGTGCTCTGCAGAGTGTAAAATCTTCGGGTACATGTGGCTTTCCCCAGGCACCTGGGCATAAAAGGTGAGAACAGAGGCCGAGATTACAAAGACAACAATGATTATGTAAAACAACCTGGAAGACTGCTCCAATCCCACCATTAATCATGCATTTCATTTTATTGAAGAGGCCCAAAACAAAGCGGTACAGAAACCCACCTCCCACAAAGTGCACGCAATGACGCAAAAGATGCTTTGCATTGAAGTACCTCTGCAATGCTTTCATCACAGCAGCCATTTCTTGACTTCCTTTATTCAGAATAGTATTTTCCTGCTTGATTTTCAAAATGCTTTTATGAAAGATAGATAGTTCATAAAAAGTGAACAAACCGCCACCTCATGGGCAACTGACGACAATAATAGTCTCATCCTACTTTAAATATAGTTGAAAATTAATTTCCTGAAAGCGACACCTTCGTCATGTCACTTCCTGGCCCATCCACACGCTTCTTTAAAACTCTTGAAAATATTTTTCAAAAGTTGTCTGCTAGCTAAGAGCAGTTAAGCAGAATTATGGTCACTAAGGTCAATTATTACTTAAGCCTTTCTGCCTATGTTCCACATAAACACACTTCTCTGAGAGAAACCATAGCAAGCAGATGCTCTCAAGGCTCACAACAGCAAATTGCAGCTTCTGGCTGGCCCTCTGGACACGTGACTCAAATTGCAGTCACTGATTTTTTGTTATTAGCCTGAGAAAGCATTGTCCAAAAATTAACATGCTCTGTTGCTAGCTATTAATGCTACTCAAAATCTAACAGTGCAAGCAAATCGGATGCAAAAGAACTAGCTAGTGCATGAGTTTATTTTTTAAGACAGGAATTTTTAAATATTGCCTCTGGCACATGGCACAATTTTAATCCTTGGAACTGGATTGGTCCAAGAGGTCAGATATATTTGTGCAATAAATCGAAATAAATATGTGACAAATATACAAAGTATCAGCAATTAAGTATTTAACAAATTACGTTGCAGCATATGAATTGCAATTTACAAATTGCAGCCAGTGTGTTTGCAAGGCATATCTACTTGGAACAAATACTAAGGATGGCACCAGTTTTAAGAGGTCTGCTGTCAAACTTGCAGTAAAATTGCTGTAAAATTGTTGTTCCACTATTTTTTCCCCAATATTCCGTTTTAAGTACTAAAACATAAAAACAAAAGGCTTATCAATGTATTTTGTCACACACTTTGGCAATAGTTTCTTGAAACTGCTGTAATCCTCAGAATTCCTTAGAAGTGGATATTATTCGTGAACTTGCTGGCTATAATTTGTAAAGTGGAATATGTGCAGTAATCTAATTAGTAAAAAACCTAATTGGTCTTTTTTTATTTAGTTGATTATGTTTTTCAATCTTTTCTCAAGTAATGTAAGCCCCTTCGAATAATCCAGCTCAATGTCTATAATTGTCCTATCTGGCACAGGCGATTTTTAATAAAGACACCACAAAATCTAAAAAACGCGCCTGGTATGTACTGCTGAATGCAGTAAATACAATGTGCGACAGTGCAATAAATATTACAAAAACAGCATAAAACATCAGAGGAAGCCCCGCAAACAAGTAAAATTAAATATTCAAATCGTTATTCTGTTGTGCAGGTAGAAAAAACGCAACATTAAGCTATGCGTTACAAAAATGCGGCAAGGATGTAATCCTGCTATACATTTTTTGTTGACCATTTTATAGAGAATGGGTCAAAATTTCATGAAACATCCTCTTTGGCCACAAGATTTTGCAGTGAAATTATTAAAACTAGTTTGTCTAAAATTTCTACTAAGGGCATGTGCGTTAGCAGAAAGCAGCTTCAATTATTTCAATGCAACATGTGTTCTAAAATCATTATTTAAGGACTTCAACATGATGCAAATGTAAGGCGTGCAACACACTGGAGCTGTTATAGCTTTAATGTCCTCTTTAAGACAGCTGCCATTTCAAATATGTACTGAAAAGAAAATAAACTACCTTAGAATGCATTTGTGAATGTAGGTTTTGCTTTCTACATTAGTTGGCTAAAATACCATGTAAAAGCATGTTGTAAAAAGCAGTTTTGTTTCTGGCCAAGGTAAAGATAGTACTTTAAAAATAAAAGTTCAAAAAAGAATGACATGTAAGGATAGTGACTTCATGGAAATGTGCTTTGTGGAAATAGATCTAGTCAGAACAATGAATGCTGGAGAATACCTACGAGCATATTAAGTTAGACGTGAATGAAGAAATAGTTGAAGTGAGGCTAGACGTCTACAAAAATGTGTGCCTACCAGCTGTGCAATTATGGCACTGGGATCTTCCTTGGCCAAACGAGGCAGGGACATGAGCACAGATACAGTATAGTAATCTGAAAAAAAGAGGGAACATAAAGGCAAGGAAACACAGCTACAGAAGGCTGGTAAAATTCGTCAAACGAAATGTAATTTTATGGTACAAAGGTATCCGGCATTCAAGACTTGTTTAATTGAGTTCAGCAACTGTTAGGACTGCTCCAATATGACTGGCTTCACCATGCAAATATCTGTGGCCAACTAATGCTGGAGGCATGGTAACAAAGAAGCTCAAGTCCACGGCTGACATTTATTGAGCACTTTAAAGTAGGAAAGTATGAACACCTTGTCAACTTGTTCTTTTTTATTACCACAGCCACTTACCACTCAACACAGAGGCCAATTGCAATGAAATTTCACTTTCACTTTGGAATGACTACTAGTATGCACATACAAAGCACTATGTGGTCTGGGTAGTTAAGATATATGATGCAAATTCACTGTGCAGAAACAAAGACGACAAGAATGTAAATGATAACAAGTGCTGCCCTTGTTAATTTATAATTTTCCTGTACTTGTCTTGTTTCCGCACTATGAATTTGCATCAATGCATCTGGGCTAGTAGTTCTCATTAAGCAAAGCTTCATTGCCTACTTTCCCAGGTTTGGCATAGCTGCCTGGCTGTTGGGTCGGTTGCTATATCGGCGGGTATATTTGTGGATACAAATACAAAGGTCAAAGGTTGTATGAAAGTGCCTGCAAATGGCTTATGTAATGCTTGCATGGTGAAAAAGTATGCTGTTTTATGCAACAAGAAACTCGATTCCTACATAAAGCCTGAACATTTAATGTCAAGCCACATGTATCCTAAAGAACACCTATCTGTCACGGGAACAGTGAAATATTTGTAACAAATTCTTTAATTTGCATTATTTTCCTTGATTTAGTCAATCTGTATATGCCCATTCTTGGCCAATCCTCCACAATGGGCTCATCCCACTGCAATTCCTACATAAAACTCGCCAAACCAAACCACTCTTCATTAGTTACCGAAGCTTCACTTCACATAGATTCCAACATGTGCATTGAATCTGCAGGATTTATTTTTTAATGACAAACTGAGTAGTCCATAGATAAGAGACACTTGGTGGTTGATAGAGACAAGATAGATGCTGGAACATCATTTCGAACATTTTCATGCACTGTCATACCCAAGTGCCTTGCTGGTTCTCAACATTTCAGGGTTTGGATCCTTTCTGGCAAATGGTAATAGCAGCGTATATCTTTTTAAACTTTTGGTATTAGAAATGTACATTTTTCTGAACTTGTCCTTACATTTCAAAGAAAATGTTTTCACAGATGCTGCTCTATGTGTAGATATCTTTTCTTATGCACTCCACAATTTTATTGCCACTGGCGTTTAATGGCTTCAAAAATGAAGCTTCTGGGGGTCCTACAATGCTTGTAGGAGTTAACATTTTCCAAATCATTGACTATCAATAACAGAAGCATAGTTCTGTCCACTTTGTTCAAATACAGGTAAAAAATTATATTCTGGGGTTTTATGTGGCATAACTACGTTACAATTATTAGGCATGCTGCAGTGGGTTGGGGTACTCGATTAATTTTGACCATATTTAACATGCACACAAATACAAACATGTAAACGTTTTCACATTTCACCCCTATCAAAATGTAGCTGCTGTGACTGTGTTCAAATGCAGGAAACCTGATGTGTTGTTCCTTACTACATCATCATTGAATTATATGCAAACTAAAACTGTTTTGAATTCCACCCACCATGATTGCCTTCCTGAACTTTACGGCACATATCTAAAATGAAGCCCCTGTTCTGAAGAAAATACAGCTGGAGAAAAACAACTACCATATTTAAGTAATTTCATGATCTGTGTTGCATGTGGCATGAACACGTGGCAGTGTTAAAAAGGCTACAAGTGCTGGTAAACACTACTACTGTTGAATCCGTGATTATGTCTAGCATTACACAAGAGTTCTTAGAAGTAGCAGAGCAAAACTGCAAGACTGAAGACTCGCTTATTGCATGCAACACTTTTCCAACAGGTCTGTCAGTACATTAACTGCAGGGTAACACATAGCATAGAATGCAAAGGTGAGAGTGGCTGTGAACTTGTTTGCGTTTCAGCCACTCAACATCAAGGTTATGTGTACAACTTACAAGCGTCGTCCGGGTCTTCTTCCAGTGGGCGTTTTTTCTTGGGTGCCAATGCCAAGATTCTCTGCCTATATTTCTCCACAAACGCATTTATTCTTTCTTTTGCATTCACACCTGTCAGCCGATGGAACTCATTCAGAAGCTGCAAAAATTTTTAAAAATATGAACAGCTGCAACACCAGATATACTTAGGACTACAACCATGAATGAACTACACTGATGCAATTTCTTTTTCAATTTTTTCATAATTACATTGCGCAGCTTCTTGACAGGTATAGAAAGAGTGACAAAAGTATTAGCTCAAGAAAATTTATTTAATCTGGAAGATATTACAGAAAATCAAGGATGGCCCTTTCTTTAAAATTTATTGAAGGTAATACTAATTTACTACCCAGACTCGAGTGCTTCCAGTAGATTTTTCGTGCGAACAAGAGAAAAATTTACGTCATATTTGAGTAATTTTCATGGCAACAGACTGAGAAATTTAAAAAAGTGCTCTTTGTAGATGAAAAAAATATAGCACTTAGGCTGATATTGTGCAATGTTGCATTCTTGCAATTCTTTTTCGCTGTCATAGCAATGATACGTGGTAATTGGTTAGAATCAATGCCATTGACTTGCTGTCTATCACTAAGTATTTTAGAGCAGTAGCCACCACACATCTTTGAAAGCTAACTAAAATGCAGATTTGGCAAAATCTGCAGAATGCTCTTTTAACTGACTGCATGCTTCTATATTATTTTTATGAAGGTACATTTTCTTTTCTGACCAAGATTGCCTTCGTTGTCCTTGGTTACCAAAATATAATTTTTTCGTCTAAATTAAGAACCAGACATGCCCAACCAAACTTATTTTGATGCATGCTCCAGTGGATGCATACAAACTTAGACTTGTTTTCCAACTTCCTTCACCAACCTCTAAAGTTTCAGACCTCTCAGAGAATAGGCAGAAATTATATCTTCCTTTCCAGGATAGGTTAGTTGCTGTTCATTACTTGCAACTGTGTCGAGCCGTTATCTATAATCTTTTTGAAAATTTTCCACAAGCAGTCGGAGAAGCCTCCATATTGGCCCAGATGAATAGTGACTCGATCAGCAACTCCCACCTATCACTAGGCTGCATCACATAGACTACAATCAATTTTAAAGCTTAGCCTTAAGCTCTATGCAAGTACCCTTCAGCACTAACAAGACACCTGAAGTATAGACTGCTTATGTTTCACCCATTACTATAATACATCAATCCATAGTCTTCACATTAAAAGGTCTTGCTACATACATCATGATCATCATCATCAGCCTGGTTATGCCCACTATAGGGCAAAGGCCTCTCCCATACTTCTCCAACAACTCCGGTCATGTACTAATCTAGAAGCGTACGGTGATGGACTAGTTGGTATGACATTATGAGAACAAAGAGAAAAATGTACTAATTGTGGCCATGTTGTCCCTGCAAACTCTTTAATGTCATCCGCCCACCTAACTTTCTGCCGCCCCCTGCTACGCTTCCCTTCCCTTGGAATCCAGTCCATAACCCTTAATGACCATCGGTTATCTTCCCTCCTCATTACGTCCTGCCCATGCCCATTTCATTTTCTTGATTTTAACTAAGATGTCATTGACTCGCATTTGTTCCCTCACCCAATCTGCTCTTTTCTTATCCCTTAACGTTACACCCATCATTCTTCTTTCCATAGGTCGCTGCGTTGCCCTCAATTTAAGCAGAACTCTTTTCGTAAACCTCCAAGTTTCTGCCCCATAGGTGAGTACTGGTAAGACACAGCTATTATACACTTTTCTCTTGAGGGACAATGGCAACCTGCTGTTCATGATCTGAGAATGCCTGCCATACACACCCCAACTCAATTCTTATTCTTCTGATTACTTCCGTCTCATGATCCGGATTCGCCTCGACCACCTGCCCTAAGTAAATGTATTACCTTACCACTTCCAGTGCCTCGCTACCTTTTGTAAATTGCTGTTCTCTTCAGAGATTGTTAAACACTACTTTAGTTTTCTGCAGATTAATTTTTAGACCCACTCTTCTGCTTTGCCTCTCCAGGTCAGTGAGCATGCATTGGGATTGGTCCCCTGAGTTACTAAGCAAGGCAATGTCATCAGCGAATCGCAATTTACTAAGGTATTCTCCATTAACTTTTATCCCCAATTCTTCGCAATCTAGGTCTCTGAATACTTCCTGTAAACACGCTGTGAATAGCATTGGAGAGATCGTATCTCCCTGCCTGACGCCTTTCTTAATAGGCATTTTGTTGCTTTCTTTATGGAGGACTACGGTGGCTGTGGAGCCGCTATAGATATCTTTAAGTATTTTTAAGTATTGCTACATACACTGAACAACAAATATATTGTCTTCCTATCTAGCATTGGTATTTTACCTTTCTAATGACCACAGCAGTAGCACACTGGTGGGAGACCAATAACAATGAAGAACTAGGGCCATTCCACAATGACAGCTTTAGAAGGTATGGTAAATGCTTAATCACCTCTCTTTCAAGACTCAATGCTGGGTATATCTGGAGCAAATCTGTGACGGCTGGCTTTTCCACTTCTATGAAAGTCCTACGCTTGCGAAAAGTCTTATGCATAGACTCTCGGATCTTGTCTGCATTCCCACCGGCCACGCGCATCTCCTTATTCATTATCTCAATATGTGCTTCAGTGCTCTTCTCGTCTTCCCCTTCATTGAAACCACCGTTCCAGAAAGAAGACTGCAAAGTCAGAAGTAGGTAATAGCACTTGAAGAATCATTCATGTCAAAGTAAGCCAAGTCCTATGCTGCAAAGTAGCAGCAATGTTGTTTTCATAACATCAGTCATTAGCAAATATCATGATATGCAAAACTGCTGGAAATGGCAGCCTAACTTTTTATACGTTAAAATTATTAGCTATAGAAATTGGCATGCTTTTTATATGTGTACTGTATAGCAGCATATATGAATGTTTTCTCTAGCTACTTCGACATTAAATGAAATTAAACTTCAAATCCCTCCAATAAACAATGCCTCTAATTATGAAAAAGACTGACAGTATGGTTCTAGAGAAACTGCAGTCCCTCCGCAACTGAAATACACAGTAGCAAAATCATTCCTTCAGAGGCCCATAAGGTGGAAGGTTCATGAAAGGGAAAATTGTCATCCACCCAGCTGTGGCCCAGCTGTGGCAAATGGCTGGGTGGAAGAGAGTTTTTGTTTTTTGTGAAATATGCAATAGTGAACAAAAATATGACATAGTGGTTTTATGTAAAAAGTTATTTACCCAAGTTTCTAAGCTATCAGTTGTTTTTTTTTGAGAACTTGAGGATGTGGACTGCTACTGAAAGGGGGTCAGTAATGGCAAACATATTTAGTCCCAGTGCAACATAGCTCCACTACACCTTGTTCATTTTGTGTTGCTCACTGTTGCCTACATTTATGAATGTGTGCAAGTGCATTTTTGAGTGTTTTACATCTGTCTTCTTTCTTTCATTTCTTATCATATGTTAAACGTGCAGTAGCATGTCAAGCCTTTCACTCAGCTAACCTCTCCAGTTAACATTGAAGTTTCTCTCACCAGCACATGGATATTTCCATACATAATGGTTGACCTATATTGGTTTACCTGCGACACATTCTGGACTGAAAGTCATGTACAATGGGCAGGCTACGTGGTGCAAATGAAATAGGACTATTGTTCGAGGCTAGTACACTGGCTTAACCCAGTGCTAACGTTTTAGGCAGCTTAGCTCAGAAGATACAAAATGCATAATACAGTAAACTTTTTTAAAATTTGACACTAACAAGATGAAATGGGTTGAATTATCTGGCAAGTTGAACTAAATAGGAGGCAGAAGAAAAATCAAAATACACAGCTAATTTCTTTGGCAGTATTTGCCTTGACTCAAACACGTCCCTGAATCAAACTTGCACCCGCTTTTTGAGTTCAAAGCAGAAAACTAACTTAAATATGGCATTGAGCTCCTAAGCAAAGCAGAAATCAACTGTGCACCTAACAGTTTTATTTTCAGCAAGAAAAATGTAGCATGCCTCTGATTCTGAAAAGAAAATAAAGGTGAAACCAGCAAGCTTCACCTTCATGGAATGGAAAATTATTTACTTAATGCCCATTGTCATCAATCTCAAGACGGCACTTTATCCCTGTCTATGAATAACTACAACATGTCCGCCATACGGTCTATAGAGTGGTGAAAAGGTAGACAAAACCCAGGGCACTACTCTGACCAAAGTAAAATCTAAAAGCAAAGATATTTCGGCTCCCACACGAGAGCCTTGTTCACAAGTTAAACAAAGGTGTTCGAGCAGCTCATTTAAATAGTCTTGAACATGTGACACAGGCAGTGCGCATACACTGACGGCAGATTGCCATCGCTCCTGTTCGGAGTGTGTGGCTTAGTCTGAATCATGAGCAACTCAAGATAAATGCGCCGAGATAGCCCTCTTTTCCTGGCAAGAACACGTGCCTTCCCCCAGTTGATTACATGGCCGCTTGAAGCACCATGCTCAGCCAAAGCACGGGATTTCACATTTTCTTTTGCTTGCTTGCTTTCTCAACACTTGCTTTCTCTGAAATGCTAAGAGCACATCATGCGAATAGTTGCCACTAGCTTAAAATGTGAAATAATGTATCGCTTTATAGTGCTTTTGTAGTAACACTGAAAGCAGTGTGTCCTTGTCGTCATGGTATGCAAAAACTCACAGCTCTGTCACTATCCCTGTTTCCCATTTTCTGATGCCAATGGTGATGATACAAGCTAGGCTAGCTCTAACATATGTTGCTCTGAACATGGTTTGGATTTGTATTGGACTGCACTGCCCAAGCAATTTTCGAGCAAATCTTTTTGTGTGCGTGTGTGGAAAAAAAGAAAAGAGGCATACGATAGAACCAAGTAATACTGTAATAATTTACTGTGAGCTACCTTTGTCACTTTAAAATCTTTCTGGGACAGGCCGAAAATAGGTGTTTCCGACAGGAGAGCACATGATAGACGCATTCGCTGTACCCTAAACACCACCAAGATAGAAGCTTCCACTGTTGGAATTATTACTGTGGTGTCCATTGGGGTCAGACACGTGGGAGATGACCAGCCAAGTTATAATTATCTAGCAAAGGCTAATTTCAGCATTGGAACACTGAAACATTTCTCCCATAGAAATATATTGTTACACGAACGGAGGATTAGGAACTGGTGGCTGTATATAAAGTACATTTACAGAGGATAACTGCAGCGCTCGCCAGTTCAGCCGACAGCTCGAGAGCCAGCGAGCGCTCGTCTTCGTCCGGGAAAATCTCTGTGTTGGCAATCGTACTAACGCCGTTGCTTCTCTTGGGAGGTCAGGAGGTGAGCGCGGACCATTTCGCGTGCCTGGGCTGCCCTGGTGATGGCATCAAGTGCATACTCACTGGTCTCTGATGCGGCGGATGGAAGGAATACGTCCAGTGGCAATGTGGATTTTCAGCCGAACAACAGAAAGAACGGGAAATAACCGGCAGTGTCGTGACTCGAATTATATGCAAAAGTGACATAGGGTAGGGCAAGGTCCCAATCAGTACGGTCGGACGAGACATACTTTGCAAGCATGTCTGTTAGGGTGCAATTCAGACGCTCCGTGAGACCATTAGTCTGTGGATGGTAAGACATAGTCAGCTTGTGCTTGGTTGAGCAGGACTGCAGAACGTCGGCGATGACTTTAGAAAGAAATGTCCGACCACGGTCAGAGAGCAGTTGGTGTCGAACACGACGCTGCAGAATCACGTCGCGTAAAAGAAAATTAGTGACATCTGTGGCACAGCTTGTTGGAAGTGCTCTGGTGATGGCGTAGCGCGCGGTGTAATCTGTCGCCACAGCGACCCACTTGTTGCCAGATGTGGATAAGAGGGAAAGGGCCTAGTAAGTCCAAGCCAACACGAAAGAATGGCTCTGAAGGAATGTTGAGCGGCTGAAGACACCCAGCAGGGAGCGCCGATTGTGTTTTTTGGCGCTGGCATTTCTCACACGCCGCAGCTTATTTCCGGACGGAGCAGGCAAGGCTTGGCCAAAAGAAGCATCAGTGAATCCGGTCATAGGTGCGGGAGACGCCACGGTGACCTGTCGTTGGTAAATCGTGAAGTTCTTGGAGAGCAGCTGACCGGAGGTGCTTAGGAATGACGAGTAGGGCAGGACCGTCGGGGGCGTACATTGTGGCGGTATAATACACCATCCCGAAGAGCAAACAGGTGAAGGGACGAATCAGAAGGTGAAGATTCCAAGCCATCGATGGCGCGCAAGGTGGCATCACGACGTTGCTCATCGGCTATGTGTAGAAGCTCAGAGACGGAGAAAACACAAGTGTTGGCATCGTGGTCAGGGTCGGCGGGTGGTTTGTGCACTAGATAGCGTGATAAACAGACTGTGTATTGATGTAATCAGCCCGACTTGTACCTTCCTGCATAGAAATATTCTTTCAGCCACAGAGCCCAGCAACCAAGCCGGCCGGTAAGATCCTTGAGTGAGGAAAGCCGACAGAGTGCATGCACTTCCCTGTGATTACAGAGAAGTGCACGCCGTACAAGTACGGGCGGAACTTGGAAACTGCCCAGATGAGAGCCAGGCATTCATGACCTGTAATCGAATATTTGAGCTCTGCTGCTGTGAAAAGTTGCTAGCATAGGCGATAACACGATCTTGACTTTGTTGGCGCTGGGCTAAGACAGCTCCGATACCGTGACCATTGGCGTCGGTACGCACCTCTGTAGGAGAAGGCAGGTCAAAGTGGGCCAGTATAGGTGGTGTGGTGAGGATGTTGGCGAGGTGGGCAAATGCGGCAGTTTGAGCGAGGCCCTATGTCCTTCTTCAGAAGATCAGTAAGTGGTCGGGCAATCGCTGCGAAGTCTTTAACGAAGCGTCGGAAGTAGGAGCAGAGTCCTACAAAAGTTCGGACGTCTTTGACAGACTGAGGTACAAGAAAAGACTACAGCACGAATTTTCTCCGGGTTTGGTTGAATACTGGAACCGTCGACAAGGTGGCCCAGCACTCTAATCTGCCAATGACCAAAGTGACCCTTCGATGAATTTAGTTGGAGCCCAGCATTTTGGAAAACTTGAAGAACAGTGGATAAGCGCTCAAGATGTGTCTCAAATGTAGCCGAAAATACGAGAATGTCGTCTAGGTAGCAGAGACATGTTGGCCATTTAAAGCCTTGAAGCAAAGAGTCCATCAACATTCGAACATTGCTGGGGCATTGCATAGACCGAACGGCATAACCTTGAATTGATAGGGACCATCAGGGGTGACAAACGCAGTCTTCTCTTGGTCTTTTTATCCACAGAAATTTGCCAATAACCAGACCAAAGGTCTGTTAATGAAAAGTAGTTGGTATTGTGGAGACAATCGAGGGCGTGGTCAATGCGACGCAAGGCGTAGACGTCTTTCTCGGTAATGCCGTTTAGATGACGATAATCTACACAGACACACCATGTGCCATTTTTCTTTTTAACAAGCACCACGGGCTAGGCCCGAGGGCTTGACGAAGGTTCAACAATGCCTTTGGCATGCATCTGGTTCACTTCATCTTGGATAACCTTACGCTCTGAAGCAGAAACTCGATATGGCCGGCGATGAATAGGACTGGCATCACCAGTATTTATGTGATGCTTAACAGTTGAAGTCCAGCCCAATTGGCGATTGTTGAGGTCGAAGATGTCGTGGTAGGAAATCAAAAGGTGACACAGAGCTGCTGCTTGTTCAGGCAATAGGTCCGCAGCAATCATGGGACAAAATGTTGCGTCAGGGCATATAGCATCCTGTGGACATGGTGAAGAATCTGAGCAGACGTCTACTGAAAATGTTGTGACGTGGTCATCTGCTACAGCACGCAGTGTTGCAGCCGATATGCCTTGGGGTAGAACTTCCTTTGTCAGGCCAAAATTGACGACGGGGAGGTATCTCCGGCTATCGGCAACGGTGACGACGAAGTGGGGCACAGTGATATTGCGCATCAAAAGGACATCAGGAACAGGCGTGGTGACATAATCACCATCAGGCAAAGGAAAGGATGATAGCAAATAAATGAAAGTCAAGGCTTTAGGCAGCAGGTGGATGAAGGCAATTGTACTAAAGTTGTTCGGCAGCTCGGCACAAATATGCGCGAGTAGAGGAAGTTCAAGGCAAAGGGTACCGGCAGAACAGTCGATTAAAGCTGAATGCGCCGTAAGAAAGTCGAGTCCGAGGATTAGGTCATGGGGACAATTGGTCAGCACTGTAAAAAGAACCGGAACGCGGCGGTCGGCGATACTTATACGGGAAGTACACATACCAGTGACGTCAATAGTGCTGCCATCGGCCACACGTACGGCTCGTGTAGTAGCAAGTGTGAGAAGCTTCCTCAGTCGATCACGGAGGTTACAACTCATTATGGGCACCTGGGCTCCAGTATCTATTAACGCTGTCAAAGGGACACCGTCGAGTTGAACATCAAGTCCTGCTTCATTGGGTGCATCAATGGAGGATTTTAGCACGACGAAGATAATGCAGCACTACCCTCAGGAGCTTTCCAGTTTCTGTCTGGGAGGGTCCATAATTGTTCAGCGACGAACAGCGGCGTGGTTTGGGCGATGCGGGTCGATGGCACTGAGGAGACGGCGAGCAAGCAGGATGACTGTCATCGGTGGATACGTCCGAGGTACGAGGCATACGGCTAGGCGAGTAACGGCGCGGGTTGGCATATGGGCGAGGAGACGGGGAAAAGGAGCTCGAATGCGGTGATGTCCAGGAGGTGCGGCAGTGGCGAGCGACGGAGCCAATGCGGAGGCAACAGAAGCAAATAGGCTTGCCGTCCGGAGTTCTCCACTCGGCAGGGTTGCGGTATCTGGGAGGCGAAAACAGATCGCTGTGAGGCGTAGCTGTCAGCACAGGTCGGCCGTCAGGTCGGGAGACAGAGCAGGCAGCAGGAAAACTGAGGTTTGCAAATTCTTGCTGCACGACTGCCTGAATGAGAGAGATTGCTGGGGCTGGTAGGTCAATGGTGGGGTCAAGTGGGCGTGGATGGAACGGTGCAGGACTTGTAGCCTCGAGCTCCCGGCAAAGAATACGTGTGACTTGCTCATTTAAGGGTGGTGAAGCAGTAAAG
Organism: Dermacentor variabilis; assembly: GCF_050947875.1. Classification (NCBI taxonomy): domain Eukaryota; kingdom Metazoa; phylum Arthropoda; class Arachnida; order Ixodida; family Ixodidae; genus Dermacentor; species Dermacentor variabilis. The sequence goes on from NC_134570.1 coordinate 125,972,725, forward strand.
TCGACAGAAGACTACGTCGCAGCCGTGTTAGGGAGCAGGAAGAACTGTGGAATGATGTGGCGGCTTTTGGCGAGCTCAAAGCAATGGCATTCCTTGACAATGACTTCGACGGTGGACACATTGTTGAAGACCAACAAGTTAAATGCGTCGTCCGCGATCCCTTTGAGTACATGGCTGACTTTGTCAACCTTGGGCATTTTCTCGTCCACTTTCCTGCAAAGAGCGAGTACGTCTTGTATGTACGACAGATACGATTCAGTAGAACACTGAACTCGGTTAGCAAGCTCTATTTTGGCAGCCAGCTGCCAACCGGTGGGATTTCCAAAGAGGTCGCTGAGCCTCTCCTTGAAGGCATCCCAGCTAGAGATCTCGTCCTCGTGTGCCTGGAACCAGACATGAGGAGTTCCGCACAAGTAGAAGAGGACATTCGCTAGCATAATGGTAGGGTCCCAGCGGTTGTTTTGGCTAACACGCTCATACAGGCTGAGCAGGTCCTCAACGTCGACATTATCTTGACTGGAGAAAATTCCAGGATCGCGGGAATTGGTACCGTAACATACATTGTTGTCGGGGTCACAGGAGTAGAAGCAGACAAGGTGTCGTCACCAGGAGCCATGGCAGAAAATAGGACGGTGCAGCCGCTGCGGAGCTCCGTGGCGAGGACAGGGAACGGCGCCCTTTACCAAAATGTTACGCGAACAAAAGATTAGGAATTGGAGACAAAGTAAATTTACAGATTATAACTGCAGCACTTTCCAGTTCAGCCAACAGCGCAAAAGCCAGCGAGCATTTGTCGTCTTCGTCGGGGCGCCCGCGTGCATCATCCACAAAAAAACGCAATATGCATGTATCAATATGGGCACCGGTCGCGATTTTCAGTCGGGATCAAATTAACCAAAAAGTCAAATTACTTGGAGTCAAAATAACAGAAGTCTATTGTATATAACAAAGAAGAAAATTAACTGCAACAAAAAGGCAACTCACACAGGAAGAAAAGACAAAGACAAGTGCTACTCTATCTTTTCCTCCCGTGTGAGTTGTCTCTTTGTTTGTGTTAATTTTCCTCATCAGCAATGCAAGACCAACGAGCCCAACAATTCATTCTTCTAGAGTATATCTTTTTGTCTGCAATAGTATATTTGCAGCTTTGTTGCAGCACAACTCATATCTTACATGCATTTCTTGCAAGGAACTGTACGAAATGTGTAGCAATGCTGCTTACAGTACAGAAATGTTAGGAGCCTAATAAATTGCAATCTAATGAATGGCAGAGTGATAATAGTTCACAAAAAGAAAAACACAACAGGTACAACACAATGAAATATGGATTGCACTGGATATTGCACTGCCTAACTGTCAGCGAAAGCAACACAAGCCACGTTTACACTAATGTGACAGAAGCGTATCATATTAATGTTTATAAGCATACTGCATCTCGTGTAAATGTAGTAACTCTCTCAAAAGGCACATCACAACAAATGTGCCAAGCCGGTCTAGCTTGAGATGGACAATGCAAATTTCAGTTGCCCATGTAAACAGAAACAGCATCACATCAAGAACTATGGGAACGCATTTGCTGTGGGATAACAACCGGCCAACCAACTGGCAGCTGCCTCTGCCATACTGTGGGACCACAAAACATTAATAGCTGCTTACAGAGCAGGCCGCACGCGATTTCATTTTACTCATGAGTACATTACAGGCATTGAAACGGTATCTTCTTCGTCAATAATAAATTAGATTAATATTGGTGAGTTTGATTGTGGCATTAACATAGTCAAGTGAATTTTGAAGAAATAAAAACCGTGACGGCCGCTGGACACCGTGATAGCCACTGGACATGGGAACAGTTGCGGGCACGCTGGGAAATTTTGATACAATACGGTGCCTCTCCGCAAAATAAATGTCATACGAAATTATCTATGTCGACAAGTGAAGGAGAACCTGACGGAATGTAGGTGACATCCTGCAGCTACTTTCGGCGCATTTTGCAACAAGATAGCAAAAGCATGCTTTATTTACTTTATAGCAAACATAAACTTCTAGTATTCACATTTCTTTGCTTTCAGAAACCATTAAATCTTAAAATTGCTTTGTGGTTACATGATACCTAAGCAAGAAAAGAAATGCTGCCACCAGTACACTGCCACAATGAATGGAGCTGCTTCATGTTGTTATTTGTGGAAATCACAATATGGTTCTAACAAATTGCTGCTGAAGTAACATTAGAAAAATTCCATGGACAAAGTGCACAACTTACGCATGACACATCACATAAAGGTATTAATGGCATACACACCTAGCATACATTTAATAAACTTTCTGAAAAATCATCGGTCTATATGCAATCATGAGGAAATTGGGAATATGCAGAATGTCCCTGCTTTCATGTGCTAAGGTTTCAAAGAGATGGATCAATGTCTGTGCAACAATGCAAGTACATATTTTTGACAGACTAGTTGAGCAGCCGGCCCAAATATTTACCTGACGACATTGAATTCTTTATTTATGATAAATTATCTAACACGTGAATTACTGTCCTGAAGGAAATACACAAAATACTGAAAGTATGATTTTCCACACTCTTAGGTTGACAAGAACCATATGACTGACTTCTTGCTTACGGTACCATTGAGCCAAAGATAGGCTTGCAAATAGCAAGGATGTAGCAAAGCGATGGCAGATAAGATAGTAGCAACAGCTTGTGCGCTCCTGCTTTAATCCCACATCTAGGGCAACAACTTCCATAATGTGTGGGTCAAATGAGATGCATGTGAAGGTGTACTTGCAAAATTTCACATATCCCCTGTTATGAAGGTGTCAGGAAGTTGTAGACAATTAAAAAAATTGATTGGGATGTGTAAAGCAGGTATGCTTTTGTATTGCTTGTTTCTTTTGGCTAGAAAAGAAATCCTGGGGAACACGAATACCATGTGGCTGCACAACCACCACCACCAACAAAGTAGCACCTTCAGACAAGCCTACAGGGAGGTTATTGAGCAAATGGTATCACAACACCAAAAGATAACTGCGCACACGCTTTCCATGGCATGCCAACAAAAAGGCCATGCAGTTTATGCAGTGTGCAACAAAGTGGTAGCTCTTACAGAAATTTCTCCGTCTTATTTTTGTGAGCCCTTCCATGTGAGCATGTTTGAGGACAATGCTTTTTGGCGTGGATAGCTGTGCAGTCACATGGCATTTTTCAAGTGTAGCAGGTCCTTGCTTAGCAGAAAAAATAAGCAAGCGAATAGTTCTATGGTACTTCTAATTGCTAACAACTTCTGAATTGACACATTCATAATTGGGTTAATTCTGAATTAATAATTTATGTTTACCTACATTAATATAATATTTTTACACCATGCAGACACAATGCACATGTTACGATTATACGAAGGAACGCGTTCGGAAAGCAGTTAAGTGCAATAAAACGAAATGCGATTTATAGAACTTCCGTTATTGTCATAGTATGCAATATGCCATCTCATGAAACATTTGTTTTCGCACCACACAAGTCACAACTTAAATGTCACACAATGCATGTGTTGTACAGTACTGTTCACTGTTGCACGAGTACACAAGTGGCCTGTTCTGACATGATGAAGGTGGTGATCAAGTGTCGCCGCTCTTGAAAGGCAACATTTGCAGTCTCACACATGTGTGTCTTACACGCAAGCCCCTAGGTAGGGCAAGCATTGGCTATGTAGAGCTCTGTAGCCGCTCCCAGTTGACCATGTAACTGAAGCTATCTGCTCATGCACTCCATACAGCAGTGAATGGGACCGTACATCATGCATAAGCTATGCGAAAATGCAAACAGCCAATCCTGTAAGGGAATGCTGTGAAAAGGCAACAGCAATTCCACAAAGATGAAGGCAATACTTGTTGAGGCGAGAACAGTGAGGAGAGGTGTCTTTAGAGAAGTAGGATGCAAAATACAGAGGTAATGTTGACTATTAACTATTAAAACTGGTAAATTGCACAGATGTGCTCTCACACATGCTATGCAACATGATACATGCAGCTATTCAGCAAAATAGTAGCAGTAGCCATGGTCAGCAAAGGCCTGGAGGGTTTGCAAAGAAAGCTTTGTTGTGTAATTACTGGCGCCTGCTCAACTTAGCTGTGAACACTACGTATTTGGTTTTAATAGCATAATGTAACACATACTTCTTTTTTAAGCTCAGTACGTGATAACAGCGACATACTGTATACATGTAATGGTACATTATACATTGTGATTTAACTTAAAGACAGCACCAAACTTCTCTGTGGCGACGTGAAATGGGGGAAAGAATAATAAATCGCAGTCCACAGTAAAGGTTTAGCACATCTTGTTTTATCCTGATGCTGACCTTTGTCTCTTTTTCATCACAACCTACAGTGCTCATGCCACTTGCATGATAGGCATGCACTGTCAAATGCTAGATGACACTGAGTGTCTGCACAAAGTCCAGGAACAAAAATTATGCCAACAGTCTTACAAGATTAACATACAGCAACAAACTTAAATATTGTTACCTTTCTTACGTGGACCTTGGCCGTTTTAGTATTGCTGTCTTCCTCGCACGTGCTTGAAGCTTTGCGCCTTTTCACTTTTTCCCGCAGCTCATCCACTTCTTTAATGCCTGCAGGCCATTTCTTGCGCTTGTTTTTTCCCTTGTACCTTAATGCTGTCTGCCATGACATCTGCAGCAATCGCAGTAAGCAACTTGTCAATGCATATCATTATCATCACTGAAAAGCATTCCTGTTATTTGTGATATTCAGTAATAGTGCAAGTGATTTTAGGCCAACAAACTTGGCACATCGATGGACAGCAATTGCTCGCAAGTGTTGATGCTTGAGCGGGTTGCTAACGGTTCATTTTAATAGTGTTAAGAAGGAACATGCAGATAGTATGAGTGTGACCCATCTTACTTCTTTAGTATGTTTGTATTGCCAATACCACTGATTTGATTGCTAGCCAGCTTAAATTACTCCTGGTCAGGGCATGCCTATGCGAAAAATCTTCAATTCATTCATTAATTCAAATCTGTTAGCATTGTTCTAACAATAAAATCAACATATGCGATAGTAAGATTCGAGAAGATTGACCTTTGCACATCAAATCAAATATATCTTTCTTTTTTTTAAGAAAGCGAAATATAAAGTTATTGAGTTTGTCCGATATAAATAGTGAGACTTATTTACATTATTCCATACATGCATGTAATGCTGTTTGCAACTGGAACTACGATTAACCTAGGAGCCTGTAAATAAAACATGAATGCTTTTAGTTATCTGGAGCACCATGACAATGAAACAAGGGAACGACGCATCGCCGGATGCATGTGAAGTGTTGTCTTCATTGAAAATGTGATACAGCAGTATTGCACATTGATTTAAAGTAATTCAAATTTGAGAAGATCAGTTAAGAAGTAAATTTCTTTAAGTCAAAACAAATTCATATGTAGCCTGTACATCATGGAATGACTGGAATTTATTGAGAACTTATCTGCTCTCGTCCATGTGCTTAGGAACTGGTGCCTTTGCCCTAGAACCACAGTTCGCTTGTGGCAACATTATTCGGAACAGGCCTCACTTGCACCAACCTCTCTCACTCAAGACTAACAGTAATTGCCTGTGCTCAAACAAACAAATATTGAATAGCTTTAAATAGTGGATACTAGAACTGAATGCAAATTTAATACAGATAACTATTACTTGTATTCAGAAAGTTCAGCATTTGTGCACCTTTAATTATTAGTACTTGATTCCTGATGCCCACAAGAAAAACAAATTATCTCTAGCACTACTGAAGAGGTTTTGAGAATCTTGCACATTGTTGTTTAAACACCCAATATACTATAAACCTCCCTTTTATATAAACCCTACAACATACTACAGAGAACAATGTTTAGTTTACGCAAGGCAACTAGTTGCTACCTTATATAGTAGACTGCACTCTTTCTGCTTTTCTGTATGCCATCAACTTTTTATGCACAAAGTGTGTACTAAAACACCAATTCATCTTCCTAGCAATAAGGCTTTATGGTAGTTTCATCATTTATATCCTTCTTAAGCACATCTGTTCATTTAAGGTTATTTACGAGGAAATATTATAGACAAAGAATCAATACGAACATGTCCATCACCAAAGCCATCTCTTAGCTGAGGATAGCACTGAACAAGCTCCCTCGCAGCTGTATCATACAGACGGCCAGGGTACCTGAAAATCGGTAAAATACCGTAAAGTAAATTTTGTGGTTTCACATGCCAAAGTGACGATATGATTACTAGACACACCGTACTGGAGGACTTGAAATTAATTTTGACCAACTAAGGATCTCTAGCGTTTGGCTCCTTTAGAGAAGAATGTATTCCACGTTTACTGATAAATTAGCTAGACCCTAGCTAACAGTGTCAAAATTTACGATGTTATGGCAAGCTGGTGCGCGAACTTCAAGGCAACGTCACCACCTACTTTTTCTTTGTGCACATTTTTTAGTGCAGAAACTCTTCTTGGAGCAAGAGGGGCATTTTCGGCATTGTAGAATGAAATTTTGTCAATAAATACAGATAAAATCTTTTTTCTCTTTAGTGTCTCTCTAAATGAATAATGCAGTGCTTGCCAGCTTTAGGCATTCATCCCGGTGCTGTGATGCTTCACATGAACAAGCAAAACGAAAGTGTTGAAACAGCCACACTAATTAACGACGTGTTCAATACTAGAAGTACTTAAAATGCCTGTGGTGGCTTGCTTGTGAGCAACCAAAGGAAAGGACCATCCAGTGGTAAAGATTGGCACAGGTGACATTGTATCATCGTGCACATAGGATTGTAACAGACGTTTGTATATCATTACAATCATTACACTTTCCGAATAGTTCGTTTCGCTGTAGTAGCTTGAAATTCACTGCAAGACAAGAGAGCATTGCTGCTTTACATCGGCGTAGGCTGTTAAGTTGTCGATTTCAGGAAAGGCTTCTTTCTTGGAATCTATGTCTCATCCTGCTGCATGCAAAAAGCTCTTTTTTTACCACAACCAGACCCAGCCGCTTCCTTGTGTTTTTTAAATGTTGCGCCATGCCCACTGTTGCTGGTAGTTTCAGCAGCCAAAATTGTCCTCCGTTTACTGCCTCCATGGTGCTGCCACCGCGTAGCTCAGTAACAGCGAAATGAGATGATATAGTTAGCTTGTTATGTGGTATGCAGACCTCAGCAAATGTTTCGGCACTGCGGCATGAGCATTTCCAGTTTTGAGTTTTTATAGTCATTACATCGCCAGATGACAATAGGTTCCTACTGCTTTGCACCACCTTTCAAAATCAAAACTATAACAGGGAAAAACATGAAAAGTTTTGGTATCAGTATATAATATACTACTGATATTATGCATCTTAAAATATAAAAAAAATCACTGCAACTCAGCCTAGTTGGAATTGATTCTAGAAACCTTGCGCTAAACAAACGGTAACAGAGAAAGAAGACACAAGGATGAGCGCTTTCCTTCTGTCTTCTTTCTGTGTCGTTTGTTTAGCACACAGTTTCAATAGGAAAAAAAAGCTTGAAATATATGCCGGATTTCATGGTAGTCTCAAACTAAGCTGTTAGCTCTGCTTGCCTGTCGCAAGTCATACTGGGTGTGGTAGTAGATGAAAAGCCGCTATAAATGCTAGCCAAGTATAGCATATGCTAACTACTACTTGGACCCAGTTTTAACAGTGTAACTATGATATGGGTCAAATGTTCTGTACAAAGTGGCAGCTCCATAGCCAAAATTCTTGATTACTGGGTATGGGGCTATTTTTGCAAATATCACAACTTGTTTCGAAAAGTGCAGTCTGCTAAACATAAAGCAATTCTTTGTCCTCTGGTCAATGTAGTCTTTAAGGCATCTGAAAGCTACAACAAATATCAGAAATAAATGTGCTATTAATGACAGCGACCGCCTGACTATAAATGGGATCTGAAAACAATGTTCAGATAAGCAACTACACCTTAAACATCCTTAAAGAGCACCGACAGAAACATTTGTCTCCCTTTCCTTCCTTATTCGACCACCGCGGACTATATAATAACTGCATGAGGCTTCAACTCCACGAATATGCAACCAATCATGAAATATGGCATCACTTGATGTCATAAGTTGAGAAAGCAACCAAATTTCTTGGCGTAAGGTTCACTTGCAAAGGCTTTTCCGTATGTAAAAAAAAATGGGGGCTGTGGTGTGGAGGTGGGCAGTACATGGTGTCACTGATGCTTAGGTTGGCATAGTAGATGAAGCCACATCGTGATTATCTTGCCAAAAATATAACATAGGAGGAAGGCTTAAAGAGGACAAAGGTGACTACCTTGTGACAGATTAAACAGGGATAAACCAAGCTAATTATCTCATGTTGAATGTAGAGAAGAACAAAGCAAAAGAGGAGAGGATGGTTTATGCAGCATGCATCCAGCTTTCAGCGACATGGGCATTCTTAGACTAAGCTGAACTAGGACTACTGGTTGGCTACTACTGCACTATTGGGCGAGGCTGACTGGCATGTGCACCAGTGGTCTGTGATACCGTGTGACCACTACCTCTGATTTTTGTGGCATGAAGAGCTACCCCTGCAAACTAACCCTACACCAAGAAGCCACGCTACATCTGGTGTGCGTTTTGAACTAGCCACACTTAAAGAGGGTATACGTTCAAAGAATTCTGGCATGACACTGTAATTACAGTGAGCAGCTATCTAATAATAAAACAAAGTAATGCAAAATCTGTCAGTACTCAAGTGTTTTATCACACATCAGTTCCTCCTGAAAAAAGTCGTCACTCCTTTTGAAAGCTGCACAATCAATAACTACACAATGGCTTCATACTAACTTTTCTGCAGGGGACGTATTCTGCGACAATCCACTTCAATGATACTATCACCTTGGCCATCAGGTGCACACTGATTCGTTGGTTGAGCACTACATAATTCGATTTTGCTCAATCAGCCAATCAGCATATGCCTGATGGCCAAGGCGATAGTATCGCTGAAGTGGATTGTTGTAGAATGTGTTCCGAAGTCTCCTTGCCATTTTTATCACTTACAAAAACAAGGAGGAGCCGCGGGCTGTTGATACCACTTATATAGACAAAATATGTAAAGTGTATTCTAGAACACTAGCGAAATCACTAAATAGGAGGCTTCCTTTTGTTTTATTTCTATTTGTGGCACTCCAGTGTGACAGTCTGCATACATCAGGCAAGCATGTGACAGTTTATTAAGTAGCTGTGCTGTTGCATCGAAATCAACATGACATGGTGATTGTTTGCAATGCATTTGTTGAAATTTCAGCAAGCGCTGTCTGACGAGTAGGATAACGCTCACATGCTTGGCTCAGTGAATGCCTGTATACTCGTTCATATTTATTTCCTGAATCATGGTATGAACACGTTTACCTGAACAGAACCTAACTTCAACAATTCACATCTCAGAGAAGCAGACTGCAAGGAAAGTATGAGTAGGTCAAACTAGGCGTGCAAATAAATGAAACTCTAGATGAAGTAAAAGACTTACAATGTGTACGGAGAGAGTTCAAACCATAACCAATCAACTATTCTTCGTCGGAGATTCTCTGGGACCTCTGTCTGTCTGCAGCAGCACAGACGAGCATCTATATCAATGGGTGTCTTTGGCAAGGAAAACTGCAGCCTTCCTTTTGCACTGCTGCATTGTGAGCTGGAGATCACAGTGGTCACCTCATTGCATGAGATAGCATCACTACTCAGCGAGGAATTCCTAAAGTGAGCGCAACACAAAAGAAAAGCATTAAGTCCAATTATTACATTCCTGTCACACAGCATTACTCAATACACATAATACAACAGCAATGCTGTAGCACCCTCGTATTTGTGTAGTCAATCAGCAGTTCAGCAGCAGCCAAAATGGACAGTCCACAAGGTGGAAACTAACAGAAAATCCACTCCTGATTATGGAACAATAGAGGTCACATGTATAAACCATTTAGACATTCAACAGATATATCAAGTAAGGACTTGTAACTGGACAATGCCCAATGACAATCAAGCCTGCGTGACACTGCACTCCCTGTGGGAGCACACGAAGTTGGGATCAACCATTATTTGTGATCTTCCCCTTTTACTCCAATTCACCCCACTTCGCATGTGGGCCTTCAAGCCAGTCCTTTCTATGTAAATATTTATCACTCATCTGCAGTAAACTGAAGTGCATAACATGCTCATTTGCAAAGGTGTTCAAACATCAGTGGGTGCAACACCCATTAGCAGGCATCGTTTGGCAAAGGTAACAAAGCAATGATAATAGCAGTATTTTCTTTTTCTGGTGTAAGTAATGCACAGCCAATGTTAGCATGCTTCATTTTTTATGTTATAGAACACATTGTGCACTCAGCTAGTTGTGAACATGGCGAAAAAGGTATGTGCAAAGGACACATGCATTAATGAGAAAGCAATGAAAGACAACATGCATTCCCTAAATTTGTGTAGTAGATATCAAAATGTGGAGATTTTTAAGTTACTCAAATGCTAAGCAAATAAAGCACTAGTTGACTGAATCATAGGATTAAAATCATGCATGCTGACTTACAGGCTTACGGCTTCCTCTGATGATCCGTCAGCAATTATGCATACATCAAGAACCCTAATGATGCAGTTGTCTTCTAGTGTGGTGTTCTCATCCACATTTACAAATGTGTTGAAAGTTTTGTGATGCACCTGAAATGCCGCAAAAGGAACTTACCATCCCTACACCACAGCCTAAATTATGCTGCAACTGAAAACCACATGCGAATATGGGTACATATATACCAGTTGCTGCGCAGAAGCAATCTATGAATAGCATCTTGAATTTCAGGCATTCTCACATACACTTGCAACTGCAGCTCATAAAGGCTTTTTATTTTCTTATGCTGTAAGAATTTTGTCAAAATTTTCTTGATTCGATAATATTCATTTGTGACCACTTAATTGTGGTCCACAGCCTGGCAATGTGAGCCAGGCAGTACAGAATACGTAGAAGTACTGTTACAAAAACTGGACCCTCCACTCTGTAGACGAAGCGTGTTATGCTAAAATAAGTGTGGCAGTAGTACAGCTAGAACACAACATGCGTGCAAGCGTGCTTCAGTTTTAACACACTAGTTTCTGCGAGAAGAAAGGGTCTAGAAGTTAATGACCACAAACCCCTTCACTTGAAGTACAAGCATGGGTATGCCAGGAAAATTGCAGTAACGATATGCGTTTAAAGGTAACTGAAACAGGACTGTGACAAAACATTTGCAGTTGGCTAGTAGCTACACATAAATTACGCATACAGAGACGCTTTTGCGTGCGAGTCCCAGTAAAAAAAAAGAGTCCAGTTGGATTTTTCAATGGGACCCAACTTGTTCCAAATGCACATAGGAGGCCCAAGTTCCAATTGGGCATCATGAGAAATACAGTTGGTTCCAACTGGACATCACTAAAGCTTGGTATGCCAGCTGGTCCTAATTCAAAGTGACTATATGAATAATCTTGTGAAACAACACATATAGTTGATAATAACGATAGTGCAATTACAATCCAAGTTTTCAAGTAAAAGATTTGTGTTTTGCGAGAAATGGAGAAAACCGTCATATATCTGCCAAGTTACAAATCTTTCTTGAAATTCTACCATTTTCCCCATAAACCACTGGCAACACTTGGTCAACCAAATTTCGCTTAAATATATAGCACCTGACATGTGCCTCTCAGTGAATTGGTGAATGGTGGGTATGTCAATGAAGTCAATTGCCGTAGTTTTCATGCATGAGTACACTTCTTGACAGGAGTTTAGAACCGAGGTTGAACAGCGCGAATAAAACAAGGACACGAAAAACTAATGCCACAGATAACCACCACAAATTGTGTTCAATATATTGGACTTGTTCAATTTTTCTAATGGGCGTCCCAAAACAAAATTGGAAATATTCAATTCGTTCCAATTGGACATTTCCAACTGGTCTAATTAATTTTTTTACTGGGGTATGGCGCTTTAGAAAAAAAATGAACTATACGAGTAAAATTTCCCCGGACAGTCTTCATTCAATATCGCATCGCAACGAAGAAATCCCACACTTCATGTGCTTTATACGACAGAATGTACGGACATCGGTAAAAGTACGCGAAAAATAGCATGTATTAGCCGAAACACGTCTGCCCGTGTGATAAAGAAACTTACCTGCAGGATAGCGTCGTGTTCAACAAACTGCAGCGATGAGTGTGCTCCCATTGCATCCTTTAGGTCTTCCAGTTTGTGGTCGCCAGACACGGTGAGCACGTAGCTCAACGGCCCACGATTAATTAGGCACGTTATGTCCATTGCACCAAAATTAAGCGGGAACTCGGCAACCGCGACAGTTCAAGCCGGCGCGTCAAGTTGGCGGGAGAAACTGAACCTACAGAGCCCAAAAGCTAAAACGCCGCGGGCCATGCCGCGGATCGCTCTCTCGCTGAACAGTTTGCAACAAAATATGCTTAATTCACAAATATTTAGCGCATTGCAAACCACCAACGAGAGGTTTCCTATATGTTTGAATTTCATTTAATACATCCACTGACAGCAGCTCATAGTGCGGGTTTGCCACCTCAAACGGTGAAGCCCCGCGAAGTACAAGTAGCAGAAGAGTAACACAAATAAATAGCCTCTTTATTGAAAAGGGTGGCTCTTTGGCCTACGTTGGGCAGGTGGGTGGAGGTGATTAATTATGTATGGAAATTGGTGGTAACGAAGGGTCGGTCAGTCAGCTGTTTATTCATTTATAACCCGTAGCCCAGAAACCGACACCGAAATCGCTCGATATAATAATGCTATTATTAAATTATTTATCGGGTATATAGGAATCCCGCAGTGTGTATCGTGCTTCCTGAATCATTACGCAACGCCTGAATCGAAGAACGCATGAACGAAAATTTTCATGTCTCCACCCCTTAAGGCAGTGGCACCTGCTTACATAGGCCTCAAAGCCATCCTTGTGATTCAATCCATTACAACTCATTCGCTCTTTTCTGACAATTTGCTGTGCGGCACAATGTCTAGCCGTCCGCCGCTGCTTCATCGTTGTTCAAAGTGTGCTTTTTTTTCTAGCAAGTACCTACTTCTTTTGACTCATATTCGTGATGCGCACAGCTGGGAACCCAACTTTCGCATAGCGTGCGGAATTTACGGGTGCCCGAAAAGGTACAGCCTTGTTGACAGCGGTACACGTGCTTTCTTAGAAAGCACGTGTACCGCTGTCACAGAAGCTACGTCGATGTCAGTGGCGCGGAGCACGACTCGCGCAGCGCCGACTGTCCGCACGGAAACGTTGTCATTGGTGACACTACCGCAGTGCAGCTTCCCAAGGTTTCGGATGATGCCCATGGCCGCAATGTTTCGGATATATTGCATGACATGTCATCGACGGACGTAGAATGTACGAACACGGGTACACTTGACACATTTGAGAGTCCGCCTCAACAAAGCGCAGAAGCGTCGGCTTCAGAATTTGTTGCAAACATGCAAAAGAAGGTGTGCTTATTCTTTTTGAAGCGAACCGAAGAACACAAAATCACGCATTCGGCTGCAGAAGACGTTTTTAGCGACTTCGAAGGTCTGTTGCAAGAAACGCTTCAAGGGTTTTTTAAAGCATGGTGCAAAACCATGCTCCACTGAGTTCTGCTTTGAACGAAAAGCTAGAGCGCGTTCTAAACTCCGTCTCCGAAACATTTTTGCTCTCACGATCCAGATTCTCCCGTGAAGTGTTTGCTAGGCAGCACTTGCCATACACAGCGCCACAAGAGCACAAGTTCAGTCCACAAAGCCCAGAGACGTTTCAGTATGTGCCCGTACCAGCAGTGCTTAAGAATGTGCTTGAAGTCCCACATATTACTGACATGGTTTTCAGCCCTACACCTGCTCAGCAAGGCCACCTGCCAAATGCAACGATCTTGACAGACTTCAGGGATGGAACCATTTACAAGAACTTGATGAATATTATTGGGCCATCAGAGATCAACACAATCTTCTTGCTTTTGTATGCCGACGAAGTTGAAATATGCAATCCACTTGGTGCAAAGAGAGGCACACACAAGCTTTTTCTTGTTTATTTTTCTATTTTAAACATCCATGCTGCTTATCGCTCTCAACTTAAAGCCATCCACCTTGCACTTGTTGCACGACACGAACATATAACCAGGCACGGGCATCAGAAAGTTTTCATGCCTATTGTGGAAGACTTGCTTCAGCTCAAGAATGAAGGCCTCACATTGCAGACAGAAAGAGGTATCATCCAAGCTAAAGCTCTTGTGTTGGCATTTTGTGGAGACAATTTGTCCATGCAGAGTATCGGTGGATTTAACACCTCATTTGCCAAAGGCAGAATATGCCGTTTCTGCATGGCACATTCTGACAACATCAAAAGTCTGACCAATGAATCTAAGTGTGTTCTTCGGAAGGACCACACTCATGCAGACCAACTTGCTTCCATTGCTATTAATGAAGACCTGAGGCATGTTTACGGTGTCAGCAAGCCTTCGCCACTGTTGTCTTTAGAGTACTTTTCTGTGTGCACAGAGCTGCCACCTGATGTGATGCACGATATCTTTGAAGGAACAGTTTCACATGTCCTGCGCAATGTTCTCAATGGACTCGTGAGTGATTCTGTGCTATCTGTATCAGACCTCGATAGGATCAGCACATTTTGCTATGGCTATAATGACACAAAGAAGCGCCCTGAACAGGTCACACAGTCTTTTGTGTGTCAAAAAGGAGGCTTGAAAGGTTCAGCTTCACAGAAATGGTGTCTGTTAAGGCTACTGCCCCTCATATTTTCCTCCAGCATACCCGAAGGAAACCATCACTGGGAAATATATCTTGAATTTAGAGAGATAGCTGATATGGTGCTAGCCGAAGAGGTTCCTCTTGCATGGGTTCCTTACCTTCAGCACAAGATAGAACAGTTCCTGCAGAATTACATGGGCAGATACCCTGCCTCAGGCATAACACCAAAGATGCATTATCTGGTACACTACCCCAGAATAATGAGTCAGCTTGGGCCGCTTACACAGTATTGGTGCATGCGCTTTGAAGCCAAGCATCAATACTTCAAGAGATTGTCTTCTCGCACTATGAACTTTCGCAATATTTGCAAGACAATGGCCAGCCGACACCAATTGCTTCAGGGCTATCAACTCCATGGCCTGGGCACTAGCAACGTGTCATGCAATGGAGCAAAGAAGGCCAACCACAATGACCTCCCTGCTGTGCTACAAAACAGCGTGACGGACATGGAAAACATCTGGAAAGTGAAGTCCATCCCTTGGTGCCATTCAGTGTGCAGGACGAACGATGTTCTGATTATGGAAAAAGGAGAACATCCTAAGTTTGCCCTTGTGGACTCTATATACATGAGAGAACAAACTGTTTTTTTGGTGATGGTGCCACTTGAAGTCGAGCATTTCAGACGACACCGCTTCTCTTATCTAGTCTCGAAATCTGGGGAGCTGTACATATGTCATCCTGGAGAGGAAGTTTCGCCACAGAGATTGGACCTTTACTTTGGGGCAGAGATAGTGCCACGATGTGAAATTTTCGGTTAGTGGTTCTATATTGACATTTTTGTGTTAATGCGAGCAGAAATCAAAAGGTTTTGCAGGTTGAGTGTAATGGACAGTCAGACACTGGTTTCTCTATAGCCATTGGCTATTCAAACTAGCATGGTCGTAATATCAAAACTACCAGTTCGACTGTTGTTCCACATCAGCCAGTTTAACATGGTGTGATCCTACGATTTCAAGCTTGAGTGCCAGATTGTGATACAGTTGTGGTGCAAAGAAGAGAGTTCAGCCAAGGAAATAAACTGTGCAACGATGAATGTATGCAATGAATGTCCTTCACATGGTACGGTAACTTGATTCATGAAATTTATACATTGCAGTATGTATGTGCAAGACGACACATGGTTGGGACAAACCACCACTTCAGCTGATTTAAATCATTCAGCCCAAGTTGAGAGCCTTATAATGAACAGTTGTTGAATTAAGGTGCCCAAAATTGCCATGGAACTTGAGATTCGACATGGCACTACATGCGTGATGTTTTGGGCATGGTGGGTACCATAAAACCTCTGTGTAAGATCAACGCCACCTCTCGCATTTTTCAAGGGTGCTTTTAGCCGATAAGGAGGGGAGACTTAAGAGCATTGTCTGCCTCGTGAATGCGGATGAAACATGGCATTAGTGGCGAGATCCAGAAACAAAGCAACATGTGATGTACATAAGTGAAGGCTTATGGGGTCTGTCCGTCCCCCACCTCCCAAAAAACTTGTTATACGAGCACTTGGGGAGAAAAGTGGTGATGACTATTTTCTAGAATATAAAGGGGCTACAGCTGGGCATTTATGTGGAAAATTGTAAGAGGATAACAGTAGAGCACTGTGTCAATGTTAGATGTCTTAAAACTGCTTGTGGCCATTGTGAAAAAACTACGAGGATTAGTGAGATTTACGTAGTGGTGTTCTCCCCGTAGATCAATAATTCCATTGTCCACAGATCTCATGTTATCCAACCTATCATTATAGAAGGTGCATTTGAAGAGCTTGACCATCAATCTTAGAGGCCTGTTATGGCTTCCAGTTACGTTATTTTTAATCTCAAGCCTGAAAAAACACCTTCATCAAGGGGACAAGGTATGATCACAAGCACACACTGTAACCTGGTACAGAGCAGTGATCTGACAAGTAAGATGAGAAAGTTTTTTTTTGCATGATATTGGAAGCATTTATGCAAATGGAAGAAATGTGGAGGGAGATCAGTTTAAAAAACATTTTTTTAAACCCCAGGTAAGTTTTTTTATACACAAGTTGCAAAACTTTCCGATTTCCCATCATATCCTTCTGTTCAAATTTGCTGAATGGACAAAACAATGTGTATTTTTCAACTTACTGTAAATTAGTTCTGCTTCAACTTGTGTTGTATTTTATGTTTTTCCTTTTCTGCCTTATTCCAGTTGTGTTTTTCTACCAATATAAACACTGTTAAGACGAGCATATAAGGGAGCATCAGTTTTGAAGGTACTAAGATGGTTGTTCGAGTTCGTCTTTTTTTCTCTTACACGAATGCATTACCATCACTGTTTTAGGAACATTTCTCTTAAACTCCAATTTATGTCGCCTAATGTGTGCAGCAGAGGCTCTATGTAGGGAACAAGTGAGGAGCTGCTATCAATACTTGAGTTGCCTTTTGCTGCACTTGTGTGATTTAATATATCTGATTGGGTTTGTACTAGGGGTCTTCAAATATTCTAAGTTTAGGATATGAATCAAAGAGTTTCTGCTATTCAGTTTGTGCGGATTCAAAAATTCATCATTCGAAGTTGTCAAATATTAGTTTCTTTTGAATACATGAAAGACAGGAACAGGTATTGGAGTCTCGAGTGAGACAGTACAATGAATGTGAGAACTGTTCCAAATTATTCTTCTGCAGGATAGCTGCGATTGTTGTGCAGAGGATCGAGCAACCATTCTATAAAGATGGCTCGCTTTTAGACAACCTACATGCTAATTCCTTCTGATTTGTTAATTGACTAGTCAATGTTTGCAACCCTTTAAGAGAACATTAATAAAGAGAAAATCAGACATCCACCCATTCGTAGCAATTGCTACAAAGGAAACCCATACGGGTTCCTCGAAAGAAAAGCCTCGCAGTTGGAGAAAAATTCGTCCTGGTCCGGGACTCGAACCTGGGCCTTTCCGGGGCAGCCGTTCTACTATCTGAGCTAACCAGGCGGCTAGCAGATGGTAGGGCGAAGTCGAATTTGTCAACAACATGAAGCAAAGGCAAGAGTTTGACATAATAGTTCTGTGGAAACCCGCAAGGTGGAGAGAAGTAATTAATAAAGGGAAAATCAGACATCCACCCGTTCCTAGCAACAATACTGCAGCAACATGTGTTGCTGAAGTATCACACCTCTCTTCTTGAGTGAGCTGCTGCAAAAAACATCTAAAGACGTGTGTCTGGTAACATGCTGTTCCCTTGCCTCATTACTGTCATTGCTGTGATGTCCCAGGTAAGTGAAAGCAGTTGTCTATTCTTTACCAGCTCCTCAGTTGTCTCGACATCTATTTGTTAATGGTAATGCCTATATGAATGCATATGAGCCTTTGTGCAAACTTCATATTTCTTGTTACCTTAAAAATGAGAAAATAATTGTAATTTTACCATTTGTATAGCCCTAGAATATACTAATCATATATAGAAAATTTGTCCTTTGTGCACAGCCTGCTTTTCATCGTGTATTAAGCAGCTTCCAGCTTAATAAAGCTTAATGTTCGACTGAAGTTAAACTCTAGCAAGACACCCTGGCTGAAGCATTCTCTTGCATTACCTGACAAAAAGCATAGTTGCAGCCATAGGTTGGCAAACTCGCTCATTAGTCGACTCGCTTGGACTGACCTCACGGTATCAATGAGTACAGCTGAGTAGAACTTTGTTGAATCTGAGTCCGAGTAAGTTTGGTTGAGTAGAATTTTGGCAAGTCAGAGTTAAGTGAGTTCGGCTGCGTAGAATTTTGGTTAAACTGAGTGACAATTGAGTGAGCTTTAAATAAAAAAAATATTTTTTTTATGAGCGAGTCTGAGTCAGTTACAATTTTTCTGACCTACGGGTGGCAACCTATGTTGCATAAACCCCTTTTCAGGGCATCTTTATAAATTTTCCAATAAGCTTGTACATGAAAAGTTAGTCAATTTTGTGCTGCTAGAGCGTTTTATCTATATGCTACCTTGGGAGATGCTTCAGTATGGCAATCTTAGCTGCAAGTACTCGGACAAGAACTGCAATGGAAGTATGCGAGTCAGTTCAACATAAACTGGAGATGCTGAATGAGGAGGCCATGATATGTACTGAGCACATTAGCCAGCGGTTGCTGTCGTAGGGACGCATGTATATAGCGTATCAAGGCGGCTTTGCGATCACGTATGCAGTGGGTCTCGCGCGTGCGCAGCGCGCATGTATCTCTGGTGCGGGTTATCTCTTTGCTCGTTGCCGATCGATAGTGTAGTGCTGCTTCGTCAAGTAACTGGCCATGTTTCATGCGCGCTGATATAATGATCCAGCCGTGCTCGACGTTAGCGAGAGCCCGGTACGCACACACACGTCAAATCACGTTGGGATGCATGCTGCGTATCAAAGCGAAACCCACTGAGCATGTATTCTGTAGATTTCGTCTGTGACCATCGCATCTACTTGTACGGTGCGATGTACGGATTATTTGTTGCCGATAGTGTGCTGGTTGGTCACGGCGCAATCCAAGTTTCATGCGTGCTGATAGTAACAGGCCTGCGCCGTCGATCACCATGTTGAATGAAGCTCGAACGTTCTGGCGCATGCTGAGAATCAAAGCAGCTTCGTCATCACGTAGTAAGTGGGTTTCGCCAGTGTCTTAAACGGCGCAAGTAGCACCAAATTCACGCAGAACAGAATCAAGTGGCGATCGAGCCGTCAGCAACCATGCTGCTGGTGAAGTTGCAAGATCTTTTGACGGTGTATATACATATACTTTCTCAAGTGCGCGACACCGTTCACAGCTGTGAACGTACGCTTTTATGTCGAATTGCTTTCGACCTCTCAGCGCAGGTCGTTTTGATCGATCCATATCATCTGCCTAATTGTGCCAAAAACTTGGAGGACGCTTAAGCTTCGCCTTTAAGAGGTGAGCGCGATAGCATTCAAAGACCCCTGACTGCATTTCATGTTTCCGAGCAAGTGCAGCTTATGTAACAATATACCATTTACCGGGAAACGCTGGCGGCGAACGCTACGCACGAGGGCAAGCTTTCTGATAGAAGCGCAGCCTCTTGCTTGGGTCGATCTCCGGTTTCGCACTTTTAATATTTCAGTCTGAGAAGAGCTAACATAAATGATATGCGTTCTCTGTATTTTTGTTTTCTCATTACATTTGTTTGTGGGCTGCCGTTGTCAAAGTTCCGAGGAATAACTTTGTAAAGAATGAAAGACGAGATATGAGCAAATTTGGTGGTAGAAGAGTGGTATATAGGGTATCCAATTCGGTTCGAAATTCCCTTCGTCGAAGCGGCGCCCGACGCTGGATTTTCTGCGACACAGCGTCCTTAAAGCTACCGATCGCGTTAAAAGATGTATCTGATAACGACAACCGCGCACTAATGCCAAGCGCAGCGGCCCAAACGCCTGCTGTTGTCTTTAATTTTCTGGTCTGCGACACAGCGTCCTTAAAGCTATCGCGTTAAATGTATCTGATAACGACAACCGCGCATTAATGCCAAGCACAGCGGCCCAAACGACTGATGTTGTCCTTTATTTTCTCGTCATAACCCTTTCAGCAAGATTGCAAGGTGCAAACATGGTAAATCATCACTGACCAAACTGTCTATCATTGGGAAGGCATTGGAAGCCAACCCAAAATCCATGCTTATGTGTGACAAGCCCAGTACATTTGGCCAAGTGAATGAAGGCCAAGCATGACCAACGCTTGGAAAATGAAGCTGCCATTCATGCACATCAACTGGAAAACCATACGAGCTCTTGCTTTGAAGCTTATGCATTACGGCCAATGTGGGCTTGTTGGTTGATCATCATGAAATGACCTGAAATGCAGTGCAGCAAGGACAAAAACACAAGAAAGAAAAACAGAGATGCAAGTGCTTGTTTTTTATTTCTACTTGATGTGCTGCAATTAATTCTATGCCAGATCTGAACAGATCCGGTTTGCACAAGTAAAATTTTCAAGATACTGTGGATAAATTATCCATAACTTGCTAATAAAATATTGCAGAGCAAGAGATTGCATTAAGTAAAGTAGGGAATGGGGCTATTTAGTGCATGCTAATGATTATGTTGCACTGAGTTTTATACTGGCAAAAAGTTACAAAGGAAACAAGGATACAGATGGAGGAAGCATCAGTGCAAAACTCAGCATAACATAATACGTAATCATGAAAGAGATCACAAGCTATCACAGCAACAAGGGACATAATGCATTAGTTACACAGGTTATAGAAAACTCCTCACAGAAAATTAGAGCAGATTAAGATGCAGTGCAGTGTCGAATAATTGTGCATAGTTTTTTATGCAAGCCATGTAACTAAACTGCTTAATAGAAATGACAAACATTAGCAAAGCATCATTTAAATTATAAGTATATAAACAGCACTTAAAATTGATAACATATGAGAACCTTCTCGTGTGCTGTCACACACGATTACATATTATTGCTGATTTCCCTACACTGCAACCGAGCATAAATGTTTTGTACATGACATTTTAAAGCACAGGGAAAGCAAATGCTTGGACATAGTACACCAAAAATGCTGAAACAGGCAGTGCTTATATGATTCACTGAAGGGTACCAAAATTTGGTGCACAGTAGCAAGATATTCACCATTTTGGCTCTGGCATGAATATGCACACATAGTGACTAAAGCACTTGAACATGAAGGTGCCTCCTTTGTTTATGAGGAATAAACAGGTGCAATTGTGATCTGTGAGAGTTACTAGAAGTGCAATTTCATCAATGTCTATTTCATGCTGAAAGGAATGCAGTTCACAACTTCACATTAAATATATATTCATGAAAGTCATACCTAGGTGAGTGCATTTCATCAAAGCAATTATTAGTCAGATTTGAGAACAAAGCAGAAATAATGCGTTCTAAATGCTATGACATTGTGCAAAAGTTGCTCATAAAACAGCTGAGGACACCTAAGCACTTATGAGTTGGGGATGCGAAAGCAATAATGTCCAACTGAATGCCGCTGAGCGGTCCTTCGAGTGACAAACTCCTTGGAAGGTAAGCGAGCGCATTCAGACACCTGGTGCATTTTGATTTGGCCTTACCGAGGCACAGTTAGAATGGAGGCAAGAGCTTGCACAGGCAGCGAATGCGCTGATAAACAGGCTTCCGAAAGCGAGAGTGAGGGTGACGTAGTGTCACAGCGATGCCCTCTCCCCTCACACAATATCTGACGTGCTACTGCAGTAGCAGGTGTTCCCTTTTGCCTGCTCTGTTCCGTTAAGGCGCAGTCGTGACATGTGTTGCAGGCAATGGGTCTTTAGGTGCTATTTTGCTGCTAGACTACAGACGCTGGCTCTTTCGCTCAATGGGCCATTCGACGTTTTCGCATCAAAATATAGCAGAGCTAGAGATTGCGTATTAACACAACAAGGAACATAATGCACAAATATTGCACATTATAAACACTCGTGGCTGAAAATTAGAGCAGTTTAAGATGCATTGCACTGTCTCATTACTGTGTATGGATCTTTGCACAAACTATGTATTTGCTTCATAGAAATCTCATTAAACAGTGCAAAGCAAGGAAAGGATGGCCAAAAGGGGGGACAAAGACTAATTAGCCTAACATGCTTTGACTGTACTTTGTCTCATTTCCCACCATTTAACATGATAGAACCTTCACTAGTTCAGTCTCATGTCTACTGCTATTTATTAGAAGTGCCAGACATTATCAAAGTGTGAACTACACAGGAGAGCCTTGTTGATGATTCTGCATAACATGTATTTCAGGATAATGTTATTTTGTGTGAATATATATATGCAAATGGTCATTGCAATCGTGTTTTCACCTAACTGCAGATAATATGACTGCAGAAGTAGGCATTTAGTAGCATTTCTAAAACTAATAGCCTTACATTGCAGTGTACTAGCTTGAATAACATTCCAGCCACCCATGGATAATGTGTTAAGCCCCAGCCACACTGGAGGAAAAGTGCACGCCGCCAGCTGCTGGTGGTAAAACATTTCAGCAGCAGTGTGGCCACACATTGTAGCAGTGCACCGCCTCTCTGTTTAGTGAGGAAACAGCAGCTTCTTTTTTTAACTTCCACAATAACTTTTCTTACAGACATTGAAAAGAAGAAAGTTCAGCGCAAACTGAGAAGCTATTTTAATGTTGCTGCATAAAAGTGTTTGCTGTGGTTCCAGTGGCATCAAGTGACACTGCTTTGCATAATGCTCCATGCGCAGCAGTGTCACTCGACACCACAAGAACCTTTACTATTGAGCTAATGAAATCAGTGAGAAGGAAACTTGGCATAGGGCAAACCATGATGTATGCACTGAAAGATAAGCTGGGTTATATCATCAGCAATCTCGAAGGTATAGTAAAAGTAGTGGAAGAATTCTGTACTGACCTGTACAGTACCCAGAGGACTCGGGAGAACTCCGTTGTAAACAGTAACGAATACGATAAAGAAACTCCTCCTATAACTAGCAATGACGTTAGAAGGGCCTTGCAAGACATGACAGGTAAAAGCGGCAGAAGATGGAATGACAGTCGATTTAATCAAAGATGGAGGAGACATAATGCTTGGAAAACTAGCGGCTCTCTATATAAAGTGTCTATCAACTGCAAGAGACTCCAGTAAAATAGGAAGAATGCAAACATTATACTAATTCACAAAAAGGGAGACATTATAGAATTTAAAAATTATAGGCCCATTCGTTTACTCCCAGTATCACACAAAATATTCACCAAGATAATCTCCAATAGAATAAGGGCAACACTGGACTTTAGTCAACCAAGGGAACAGGCTGGCTTCAGGAAGGGATACTATACAATTGATCACATCGATGTCATCAATCAGGTAATCGAGAAATCCGCAGAGTACAATCAACCTCTCTATATGGCTTTCATAGATTACAAAAAGGCATTTGATTCAGTAGAGATACCAGCAGTCATAGGGGCATTACATAATCAAGGAGTACCCCAGACCATTTACGTAAATACCTTAGAAAATGTCTAGATTCCACAGCCACTTTCATTCTACACAAGAAAAATAGGAAGATACCTATAAACGGGTCGGACAAGGAGACAGAATCTCTCCAATGCTATTCTCTGCGTGCTTGGAAGAAGTATTCAAGCTATTAAACTGGGAAGGCTTAGGATTAAGGATCGACGGCGAATACCTCAGCAGCCTTCGGTTTGCCGATGACATTGTTCTATTCAGCAACACTGCAGGCGAGTCACAACAAATGATTGAGGACCTTAACAGAGAGAGTGTAAGAGTGGGGTTGAAGATTAATATGCAGAAGACAACGATAACGATGAATAACCGGGCAAGGGAACAAGAGTTCAGGATCATCAGTCAGCCTCTAGAGTCTGTGAAGGAGTATGTTTACCTAGGTTAATTAATCACAAGGGACCCTGATCATGAGAAGGAAATTCGTAGAAGAATAAAAGTTGGTTGGATCGCATACGGCAGACATTGTCAGCTCCTGACTGGAAGCTTCCCATTATCATTGAAAAGGAAGGTATACAATTAGTGCATTTTACCGGTGCTGACATATGGGGCAGAGACTTGGATACTGACAAAGAAGCTTGAGAACAAGTTAAGGACCGCGCGAAGTGATGGAACGAAGAATGTTAGGCATAACTTTAAGAGACAAAGAAGCGGTTTGGATCAGAGAGCAAACGGGTATAGACGATATTCTAATTGACATTAGGAGGAAGAAAATGGCGCTGGGCAGGTCATGTAATGCACAGATTAGATAACCATTGGACCATTAGGGTGACAGAATGGGTGCCAAGAGAATGGAAGCCAGAAGACTAGTTGGTGCGACGAAATTAGGAAATTTGTGGGTGCTAATCGGAATCTGTTGGTGAAAGACAAGGGTAATTGGAGATCGCAGGGAGAGGCCTTCGTCCTGCAATGGACATAAAATAGGCTGATGATGATGATGTCTATTTTAACACTTTTTGGAGCATCATGCTTACGTCATGCTTATTAATTACTTTGGAAGCAAATCACAGGTGTTTGCTTAAATTCACTAAGCTAACAGCAAGTGTACAGATGCTTGGTATATGACAATTCAGAGCTCAGGGAATGCGAATGCTTGGATATAGCACAAGAAAAATACAATACCAGGCAGTGCCTATATGGATTTGCTAAGTAAGGCCATCAACACTTGGTATAGAGCTGCGAAAACATTTTAAACATAGTGGCTCTGGCACTATGACTGAGCACTCGTGGCAACAAGAACTGAACATAAAGCTGTGCCCTCTGTTTATTTCAAATAGGTTTGCGTAAGTGTGATGTGTGAGCCGGTTTTCCGATGGAGGCAGAATGTACAAACCCTCGTGTGCCACACATTGGGTGTGCAGCAAAGAACCTTCGGTCTTCAGAATTAATCCAGAGGCCCTCGCTATTGTGCGCCTCGTAATCAGACCATGGATCCCTATAGGCTAGGGTCATTAATAAAGTTTCTATTATCAGCACCATAAATTTGGAACACGTGTATGGAATAAGCATCAACAAGAGTGCACATCTTTAGTTTCAGCAAGGTATAAAAATTGTCTTCTATATAGTATCACGAAACGCTGCGAGGGGCATCAAACTACAAATGGCAGCATCCATTGGGAAAGTTGGTTGAAACAAGAGTAGCAATTTGCTTTCTGCAATTTAAGAGGCACAATCTTAGAGATTCACACTGAGCTGGTTATGGCATGCGGTAACCAACACTGCACAGTGTTGACATCAATCTTTTTGGAATTTTGCAGGGGTGTGCGATGAGCGATTTTTTAGATCAAATGCAATACAAATCCAACAGTGCTTAAAGCAAATCAAATATAGAATCATTTTCCAATAATGAACAGCCATTGTCATAATTTTACATATAAAAAGATGTTCACATCCTAGCATGCTTAAAGTTGGCAAGTTTCTGTCATACATAGCACGTTATGAAGTGTTGTTCAATAAAAGCACCAACGGGGCATTAGGAGCAAACAAGTAGTTTTTTCAAGTACACAGGACTCTTCAGAAAGTGCAAATGATTGCTGTATAACATGTAAAGTATGGATACCTAAGCAGCTTAGCCTGCTCCACGAGGCAAGTTCTGTTTTTCGTCTATACTGTCCCCATTGGGATGCAAACTTACTGTAAGTTTGCTCCATTTTTATGTTTACTTGAGTGCAGTTGACATTGTAAAATATTCTAAAAATGTTAGAAAAATATTTGCACTTACTAATAGGGACTATTTTATTCGTTATCTGAAAAATTTGAATATTCACACACCCCTAAAATTTTGTCCCTTGAAATGCAGAAAGCTGATCACTGCTTTTGCTACAAGCAACTTTCTCGATTGACGCTGCCGTTTTTGGTTTGGTGCTTCTAACAGTGAATGGCTGTACTACATAGAACACAATATATACTCTGCTAAATCTAGAATGACATGCACTCATGCTGATGCCTAATGTGTACACCTGTTTCGAATTTATGGTACTGATAATACAAACTTTATGAACACCCCTTGTATATCAGGCATACACTCTGACAAGGCACACTTTACATTTAGTTTGCTCACATGACAGCGAAATTTACTCCCACTCCTGCAAATTTGCAAAGTCTCGCAGCTGGGTGACTAAATTCATCATCTCTACTAGTGAAGGCACTGTGCACCGGCTGATCAATGTTGGAAATGCTTGTGGTTGCATCAGCAGCGATTTCCTTCCACTCCCTGCGGTGCATTCTCTCAGCATCACTGCACCCGTTTATGGAGACGCTAGATGATGACTGGTCCAAGAATTCACCTTTCGTGTTCTAGCTGTGGCGTCTGCAGGCTCATTTTGAAGACATTAAAATGTAGCTGCTTTTGCACACTGGCAGTGTGAGGTGGGCAAATAATGTTTAGTCCCCCTCCTTCCCGCTCCCCCCCAAAAAAACATATATATATATATATAAGTTTAAAACGGCGAACATAGCAACGGTGTCCACACAGCCTATCAGCGACCTTGTTGCAACGCGGCGCACTCAATCCTGAAGTGAACGCAGCAGAATAAATTTGAACTGGAAATCGGCCCACGCATACTGTCGCCGACCCCAGCGCCCATCGCTGCTGCAAGGCCGCTGATGGCATGTACTCGATGCACCTCACTGGACGGCGTAGCGCGAACGCAAGAACTTCGATTGCAGCACGGTTCGGATTTCACGTCGCATTGCTGTCCACCAAAACGACAGAACACTAGCGCTCATTGATAAGGGTAATTGAATCGGTGCTCGAACACCGTGAAAATACAGATGGGCGCAACATGCCCGCGGTTTTAGCTGGCACCGCTAGTTCGCTCTGAAGTTAAACACGGACAAAACTCCATGTTCAATACCACAAATTTAGTGCTTTACAACGAATTCTTGCAAGTGAAGGATAGTGCTAGGAATGAAAAGGAGCATACAGGCGCGCGGAACATACGCACAGGCGCTGTACGCACTTACGCGCTTTCGTTGATCGCGTTGGAATGAACGAACAGAGGCAACTCGAAACACTGCTCAATTTTCGCTCACCTTTGACGTCGCCGAGTCGGAGGCGATCATGGTGATCTTCGAGGCAACAAGAAGCATCGCAAAAGCGGGCGACAAAGTAGAAATACACCAAAGAGGTCACAGCGGGGCAATCAAAGAGCGCTGAAAATGAAGGAAGCAATCCGCATATTCTTCAGGAATGCGCCAAAAGATGACAACGCAAACGCGCATTCATACAAATAAACGCGCACAGATACACGCTTACATCGACATGAATTGTAATATGTATGGGTAACTTGTGAAACATAATATTATTGCTTAACTACTGCAGTTTGCGGGCGTATTAAATTTTTCTGCTTGGCTCCTTTGACAAACTATTTTCTTTATCGCAGCACGCAGTGCACAGTGCACTGGCAGGGCGCGCACGAAATGCGTGGGAAAATGTTCGAAATTCAAACTTCACGCTGTGTGTGCACGCCCAGATTTCATGGTTTGGATTTCTAAATAAACGAAGTAATATGTAAAGCAACCGGAGCGAACTGAAATATTGACTGGAAAAGTATAGCACTGTCGCTGTTTGTTTTTATTGCTTTGACCTCATGACAAATCCTAGAGCAGAGGCGTAGTTTGTCGTACTGTTTTAAAAGTTCAGTGCGTATGTTTCGGCGCTACGATTTGTCACGGAAAAGTACAGAAGTGAAGATTGTACTTCGTAGCCAAGCAGTTTCCCAGTACATTGGCCAGCACCCCGCGAATGTTATAGAGAAAAGACCTTGGCCTCCGTGGAAAATGTGCACGTCGCAGGTAATGGCCAAACCTATTGTTTCATTAACTGTGCGCTAAGGGCTAACAACCAAATGCAATCTGCCGAGCGGCAATCTGCGTGGGCGCTTTGAGTGCATGCATATATACATTGTTCTTGAGGATGAATGCGTTCATTGGCAGGGTCTTTAATATCATTAATTGGTGCGATGAAACGCATATTTTCGACGTGCCTCAGTACTACGACAGAACAAACTCAGTTGCTGCGTTGTGATACAGCACAGAGCACCCGCTGTTGGGACAGCTATAACCGTGCACATACAGACGAAGTATATATATCATATGTGTTGAGCTGAATGCCTCGCTCCATCTCACAACTACTGCGAATTCGTCATAACGCCGCAGTGCAAGGACAGAGCACGTCTGTCGAAACTAAGATTTTGTATAGCATTTCGGTCAACTGTATACATACAATGTATCCAAATCAAGTTAACGCACGCGTAACACGATATAACACTGCAAATACCTGTAAGTAGATATGGGAGGGCGGGGGGGGAGTCCTCTTAACCTGCGTCGAGTATCACTGTATGCGTGTTTATTCGCTCCTGCATCACAGCAAACAAATGCAGTGCTCTTTACTGCATGTGCGCGCAAGTGATGCATCGCCTGGTCCCATGCAGGCCGGCATCCATCAGATGAAGCAGGAGTAAACTTGGTGTTTTACTCTCGGATGCCGCAAGAGTAGAATGGCCACCTGAGAGAGAGTAGAATGGCCATTCTACTCTCTGCCAGACGGAAGGTGTAGAAAGGACATTTCACTCTCCCTTCTCTCAGAGAGTGAACAATGCATTTCACTCTCTCCGACATTTTGCAAGAGTAAAACAACGCCTCGAAGAGTAAATCGGCCCTTTTACTCCTGCGGTACTCTCCCCTGTTTTTAGAGTGTAGCACATAACAGGGGTTATTGAAGATCGCAGGCAGACGCCTTCATCCTGCAGTGCACATAAAAATAAGGCAAGCAAATACAGTTACTGGAAGTGTGCGTTGCTAGGTGCGACCGTTCGTTTCTGCCGAAAAAAGAAACACAACATTCAAGTAAGGAGATGTAACGCCGTACGTGGTGGATTGCCACCGGCACGACGCGCTCCTTAGGAATGGCAGGCGTTGAAGCGAAAAGGAAAGGCTAATACTGCGCTACTAGTAGATAAGCTCGTACTAGGCCCTCGCAAATCATTCTGGTGATATGTTCTAGGAAGGCACTAGTCACGCCCTAAGGCATATTTTAGGCTTCAAACACGGATGGGTCAGGGTTTCTTTAGGCTTAGAAGACTGGGTATCAGCTCGTCATGAATATTAAAGAAGTGACAGCTTCCCGCCGCAGTCATTTTGGATCCATCAGAAAATAGGCTGGGTACCCTGAACGGTTGTTTTCCTGTATAGTATTCTTTATCATAAGCAGAAGAGCACCGATACAGGAGATACATTGACTGGTGTAGGTTCACGGCGGCCTGTGATGGGCAATCACTAGGCCGAGACTGGGTCGAAGTTTTTAACGTTCAGTTGCACGCCGCCGCAATTTTCTACCAGCCACAACAAGTTAAGCAAGCGGAAGAGGGCCAGTCAGGGACGCTGCCAACACGCTCCTCGCCCGGTTATCTACTTTCACTCCTCTAGAGCGGCCCTACCGGAACTGTAGCCACTTGTGACTGCTCCTCACCTGTTGTGATCCAATTCGATCAGAAAGACAAGTCAAGATAGCCAGTGCTATTTTTTTTGAAACAAACAAAAGAGACTTCCTATAATCGAGGAGAGCGTTTGATTGTTTGGTTCAAGCAACACAGCGGGTCACCGCCCGATGCCTGCGCTGGCGGTGAGGTATATTTGACGTCATGTGTTTGAATTAAAATAGTTGGAATAGTTTTAGGTTATAGGGCCCATGCTTACATCTGCTTTTGGAAAATCGCCCCCGGCCGTAGAGCCCTATTCTGGGCTGCCTGTATCCGGCGGCTGATTTCCCCAGCACGCGTGATGCAAGTTTGACCCCCGCTTTATTGCAGATCAATGATTACTAACTTAAGTTACATGGTGCCGAATGGAGGCTACCTAATTTATAATAAGTAGTCGCAATACCGCGCATTTGAGTGCACAATCAGTAGCAGCAGACACACGCTTTTTGAATAATTGTTCATTCTTTATCGCCAACACAGCAGCACAATTGGAAAACACGAATAGCAGCCAGTTGTGTGGCAGGTGAACGCGAGAACAACAGGTATTAACGCGACAGCGTTAAGGAGCTCGTGTCGCAGAAACCCGGTGCCGTCGGCGTCGGCGGCGTTGGCCATGAGCGAGAAAGCCCGGAAGGCAATTCATAAATAAAAACAACTTGCAAGATGGGCTGGGTGGGAATGGAACCACGATCTCCTGAGTGTGAGACGGAGACGCTACTACACAGCCATGAGTTGGATGGTTCAACGCGCGAGAAAAGCGCCTCTAGCAAATGCGGTGTTGCCTTAGAAACGTGCCGTAGAAAGTTATGCTGCGGTATATAACGGTAATTATGAGCATGTAAATAGAGAAGTCGCAGTTAAACGACTAGAGAAGTACGTTTCCGCTACATTAATTTTGCGCTTGGCATGCACGCAGAGCCATCTTGCGGGAAACACAGAAGACCACCTCCTCGCAATGTACAGCGCTGCTCCGACAGGTGGTATGCCACTCACCCGTCTCGCCCCTTCGTCTCGGTTGTGCGCATTGGGGCTGTGCGGGGACCGGTGCGAGGATGCCCCAATACCCTTGCGTTTAATAAGTTTTCTCGCTCTCTGCCCTTCCAACTTACAGCGGGCCTCACTCGAACCCTCGTGTTTACGTGACGCGGCTCCTCTTTCCGCTCACAGCGCGATTCCCATGTGCAGCGTCTGATGCGGGACGCCTGTGACGCGATCGCTGCGCGGTAGCGCGTCTGGTGGCAAAGCGATCCCTGCGATGTGTGCTGTGCTGCTGGCCAGGAGTCATGCGTCTGCGTGGTGTTCCTGC
Source organism: Dermacentor variabilis (assembly GCF_050947875.1). Taxonomy (NCBI): domain Eukaryota; kingdom Metazoa; phylum Arthropoda; class Arachnida; order Ixodida; family Ixodidae; genus Dermacentor; species Dermacentor variabilis. The sequence continues at coordinate 126,003,806 of NC_134570.1, forward strand.
AACAAATAATTAGACAAATGTTGTGCTGTGGACTTAGAAGTGTTGTATAAGAAAACTATGTCTTTGTGTGACTCAAGACCATGCCGAGCTAATGAGTAGGCGGTGCGAACTGGGTGCGATAACGCTGCCGCGTTCCACTCTTAAAGGCGAAGCTTAAGCGTCCTCCAATTTCTTTTGTCCATGGAAGCTACTACTGCTTTCAATGCAAATCATTATTGGCATTTCGCCTCATAATTTACGCGCATCTATGGAGCCTCCTTTACGGTTGAGATTTATGTTTCTTTTTTAACAGTGTTTACTATCATGACAGTGCATTTTCACGCAATTCATACAGCAGCCCATATCTCCGCCCGTATTCACCTGGAGCTCAAATATACCCATCGTTCACACGGTCTCAAAATATTTACAGTCACCTTTAGTCTTATCAATAAATGAGTGGAACGTCCTTCCACAATTCGTTGTAAACATTAAGGTATTATCTTCATTCTAACCACCTTTACTAAACCACCTTAATGAGCAAACCTGCCATACCAACTGATCTTTTCTAAACAACCATGTTACCCTGCTTGACCGCCTTACTACCTTTGATTACTGTCATGTATTTGTTGCAGTATTCTAATATTGTTGTAGTTCGATCTTGTGTTATTGCATTATATAATCATTACGGCATGCACAGTATCAGATGCACTGTACCTCCTCATTGATGAAAACAGTTTTATTCTTTATATTGTGTTTTGATCTTGATGTTTATAACCCCCTTTTGCAGTTTCTTCTTGTTATCCTCCCCCCTATGTAATGCCAGATTGTGAGCCCTTAGAATAAATAAATGAAATGTGGCCGACGGGCACATAGACATCAACATAGAACTTAGTATCCACGAATTATTAGCGGATATGCGTGGCGCACACGCCTGCAGCAGACGCTATCGGCACACGTGCACAGCGCCATGAAATCTAGGGCCGTTTCCACAGCTGTGCAGGAGTCGATGATTCTCAGGCGCAAGTGACCGTTGAAAAAGGGCATCACTATGTGCCAAGGAATAATGCCGAATGTGAACGGTGATTAGTGCGAACGACAGATGAGGCCAATCGACGAGCGTCAGAAGCGACCCTGGGGAAGAGTGATGGATGGCCAAAAAAGATTCGCGGCGTGGCACGTCTTGTATTAATACATGGCTATGGTAGAGCGTGAACAAGATTGGCAAGAAAACACAAATTTCGCAAGCACAAGATAATTGCCCTATATGTAGAGCAGCATGTAAAACAGCTCGTGTTATAATAGAAAAAGTGTGCATGTAGTAAATGTCATGTGCTTCATGGTTAGCGAGTTCGGGGCGGTATGTAACGCCTGCGACCAGATCTGATATTTCACAAAAACGTATTTTGTGCTGGCTAAATACACGCAGACTCTAGCCAAAGCCTCCGCAGGCGTCACTAGTTTTATGACGACCTATCTCTATAGGTACAAGATAGCTGAACAAAACGAAATGTTTCGTTCGTCACTGAGCAACAGTTTCCATTTCATTGAAAAACTTTTGGACTTCGTACCTCGAAGCAATATAAGTAAACACTTCGTTTGGCTACGGATCCGCATAAGTGATCTAAAGAAAGCGGCGCGAAATCTTTTTTATGCTTTGCATAACACCAATTCACACCAGTGCCATGGATCCACATACTTTATTTTCGTCTGAATACTTTCGCCGTACCACGCTGCCAATGTTGTTTCTTCTTGGTTCAGCATTTTTCTGTGTGCTGGGACAACAAGTCTGCCATGGCATTCAGAGTGTCTTTGCATTTCCGTGCCTCTGAAAACATTTAGGAAGTCTATTCGCTTCCAAGTGCCGACGCTACGAGACATTAATAAAGGCGCAATGTGTAGGCACTAAAAATTCTATTTTAGGGGCATATATCGAGCCACTAAATCTGTCACATAAGGCATATCTAGTTGCTGAAAACTGTAGTTTAAGCATGTATTCACCCAATAAAGAAATGGCTCTCCCGTGATCGAGCGTAGCTGTAATCATGAAATGTCAACCGGCAAAGAATATTGGTTCGAGATGACACTAGCCACAGTCTTAAAATGGGTGTAGTGCATCTTAGCAATGGCACCACCACCCCACATCACCGCACCACGCCATACCATGTACTGGTGGATACGGACGCAATCCAGCGAAAAACAGAAAACCGGCTGAAGGTGGCACGACTGGCAGCCAAAGATGCCAGGAAGACCGAGCGCAATGCCCAGCTATAAGAAGAAAAGCGCCTGAAGGAGTCGCGACAAAATGTCTAAGCACATGTCGGTTCCTGATCCGTGATCTCGACGCAAGACGTCACGTGCTGGGCCACCACTGAGCAATTGGCTGACTTCAGGGAGCGTTCGCTTACAAAGGCTGCCTGCGTGACGTAACGCTCTTTCCTGACTTTTTTCTTGCTCCTTGACTGCAACTCAAGCAGCGCATCAGGCGCTTCTGGCGCCACACCATACCGCAGCGTCGTGAGCGTCGCACATCGAAGGCAGACCAGTGCTTGCAGAGGCGCCAGGCGCCGCGCTACGCCACTCGGCAGCTTGGCGAGCGCAGTAGTTACAAAGCAAATTTCATTTACTAGAATTGAAATGTACTGCGCCCTGCATGTGCCTTTTGAGCGCCGCTACCGGAAATTACAAATAAAACTTCAGCGTACTAGAAGATACAACGTCAGTCATATTGCGAACAAACATTAAAAAGAACTCAGGAGCAATATTTTTTGTAGCTTCTTTAGGGACCAAGTAACTTATGTAATGCAGTTCTGTACGAAGGGAGGGGGATCTAGTTTTCTTCTCCCAACTTGCGCGGATGTCGCTTTTGGAAGTCATTAATTTACTTTGTTTACAACAACCTACGCGAGAAATCGGACGCCAATTTGAGCTTTTTTATGTGGTTTTTCATCTTTCCCGTCGGCCATTTTTGCTGAGATCTTTCGGTCACGCCGCCGACTGCAACGCCGGATTTTTGCTTAACGGGGCATGTACTGCTGTCGCATTAAAAGTACCACTGTACATCTGGGGTAAATTATGAGTTTAAAGAAAGGCACCCCAGTCAATCCGTTTCATCAAATACATTTCATATTCCCTAAAAACGAGACCAGCTACCTTGTGAAAGTTTCGATATATATCTCAAATCTATTGTGAATAGACAACATTGGATGAGCTGTGAAAGCGGTTACAAAGAAGCACCATGCCATGATTTATGGGTTTCATGGTGTGCTTGTGGTCCCTGAGCATGGGTTTCTGTACAGAAAAGGAGCGCCTAATATCTGCTGAATTTAATGTCACTTACTGTACTTCGGAACCTTGGATGATTTATTGTCCTTCGTAGTTGCAGAAAGTTTATTCAATGCAGAAGTGTTGTCTAATTGGCGATAACGGAATTTGCGGTGCTATAAGGAAAAGCTACTGCAATTGTGCAATCAACCTTCCGCAATTCGTCAAAATTTTTTAGGGCCACCCCCACTTCGCGTGTCTGCCACGCGACCTCACAAAAACCGTGATAGCTCGCCTTCTGATAACTCGTCAGCACACTTATTATGCATGACTGGTCTGAAGAAAACTACTGCTTTCTGATTCGACGCCTTTTCACCACTAGCCCTCTGCTATTGGTTAAAAGGTTTCGAGCTGCACCGACTTCACCTGCCTGTTACACGATGTCACCAATCGGCGAAAAAGCACCGCGTCGAAGTGACGGGTACACGTTACAGACGTATTCATTTCGCAAACAAAACTCTTTTTTTTTCTGAATAGCCACAGGCTGCTTCGTTCTGAAATGAATAAAAGATAAATGCCACCGATCGATCAAGCACTGGCTAAGTTCACCGGCCGGAAACCTTGGATTTGCGTATAAAAAATCTCTTTGCATGGGCGTTTAACGTTTTTGATACCTTCGGCACGTTTACGACCTCTCTATGCCAGCTTTTCTTTGTTGAGGATCCGTTTTAGCAGCATTCTTAACCTCCTAGTGCTCGCCGCCGCGATTACCGTGACAACTAGCCACTGCAAGCTATAGTAAACTGGACCAACCGCAGACGCCGACACCACTCTCTTCATCCGGTTATCTATATTCAGTGTGCTGGCTCGGCCCCATCGAAACCATTTCTACTTGAACGTGCTCCTCGCCTCCTGGCAGCCAATTACATAGGAAAAACCGCTCATTGTACGCAATCTTAATTTATTTGAAAGCAATGAAAAGTCACCTCACATGAACTAGGACAGCGTTTGATTGGGCTGTTCAGGCAAGCCTGCGGGTCATCGCCTGATGCATGTGACGGCGGTTACGCAAATTCGACGACATTACAATGGAATAAAAACATATTGGAACAATTCTGCGTTATAGGGCCATTGGACATCATATAAAGCGCTAAGGAACGCGAACACAAGGAAGAGACATATATGCAGGACGGGCGCTAGAGGTCAATTGAAGGTTTAAGAACGAAAAAAACGGAAACATACATACTTGCGCAAAAGCCTACAAAAAGAAGCAGGTGGCGCAATTATGAGTCTAACAAATTCTTGTGCGGCTTGAGATATTCTCTTTGTTTTGCACGCAGGGCCATTGAAGGTGTAATCAGAAAATTGGGCCGTTTCGTTCCTAATGTACAAGGCCTCGCAGAGTTCTCTAGTGTGCTCCGTCGCAAAGCTGAGCAGGACACGGGTGCACCAACAGTGAGGCCCTATGAAGCACCACCAGCAGAGATATGCTTAATGCCCCTGTCCCCCCCCCGCCAATGAATTAAACATGCGCCATGCTCTCTACATCTTTATTTGACGCAGCAGCCGGTGTGGCTGCTGAACGCGGGATCCGGCACACCACACCCCCTCAGCACTCTGCGAAACTTGTTTTGTACTATGTTGTGCAGACGGCCTTGGCATGGCCATTAACAATATGCACATACGTGCAAACTAACCAGTCGCCGGAAAAACTACCGGGACACCACAAGTCACAGCCGCCTTCTTGAGGTGCTGGAAGAGGTCATGAAGGTATGGCAGAACCACAGGCTGCGGCCTTCTGGATTTAGGCTGATTATAGCACGTCTTGCTCCCTGAATTGATTTCTTTATTCAGGCTTCCTGCAATAGAAGCTAACAATACCACGGGAACGCCAGCATTTTTTGCACCTGGAGCGCTTGGAGCTGGATGCTGCATACAACCTCATGGTCACAAGATTGTTAGATTTTTTTTTCAATACCTCTTTTCACGATCTTGGAATGGGCGGAATTGTAGCTCAGCGCTGATCTTTTGGACCGTCGCTGCTATCTCCAGCACACATAACCCTCATGAATTATGATAAGGAATCGAGAAACTAGGGGCATGCCACTTCGGTGAAGTATGCCCACTGATGAGGTGGCATTCCAGTTGCCTGGGTAGCTCAATCACATAGCTCAATAATATTTTCACACAATCAGTGAATATTTTTCTCCCGGTGGCACTACCGTTTTTCTAAGTGCGATATCAAGGCATCCAGGGTCTCCGCTGCCGCGGTAAATGGCGTTAAACAGTCATAGGTCCCTTCGGGTGTTTCGGCGAAGTTGTAGTGGCCGATATGACCACTAAAGTGTGAAGCGGGCGCTTATGGAATGCTTGCGCTGCAGTGAGTTAGTCGTTTCCTACACAGGGCCATAGCGGAGCTGCAGCATGAGATGGACATGATCTGATGAACGACGTCGACTAATATCTTTCTCGTCGACGAGCTGTTGGAGATGTCTGCACAACAATATAGATTCTTTTTGCAGAGCTGTCCCCTTTTACGATTTCACAGGATCTGCTGGAGCGGAGTGCGTCAGAAAGTGTCCGTGAAATCGTCCAGCATTTCGCAAAGAATTGGTGAGACAGCGCAATAATATTTCAGCGTCGGAGCCATAGCGCATTCTTGAGACATGCCGGAGAAGGCAGGGCAAGAAAAGTGCTAAAAAAATTGGAGGACGCCTAAGCGCTTCGTATGAGTTGTAAATGCGAAAGAAATAATGCCCATTTGCAAGCCATGGAGCGATCCATGTAGTTATGATGGAAGACTTTATTCATCGGCAGAAGGTTGGGAGATAGTGGGTTGCCGTTCGCACTACGTCGCCGAATGCCCTGGCCCTTGACGACCTCTTTGGCCCACTCAACGGCCCGGAGTGGTACTGTCGGGTCGGACTTGAGGAACACGGCCTCCCACTACTCGGAAGTAAGTAACTGACCCTGTTCTGGAGGAGGTGGGTCCTCCGGACAATTCCACAATATGTGATCCAATGTGGCTCTATGAGCACAATGATCGCAGGAGTGAGAGCGCTGATAAGGGCAGATGTGAGAGTATACTGCCGTGTCGGTGCAGGAGTGGTTCTGTAACCTGCACTAGGCGATTTCGGGGGTCATAGTTAAGGTCTCGTAAGGGGGTGGGTACAGTTGCCTTTAAACACAATAGTCGCATCTTCTATTCTAAACTGAGGCTCTCGCCGACTTCATGTAGGAAACATCCACGATCCGACCGAAGAATTTTCGGGCGCTAGTGTGGGCTGTTACCCAGATCAGTTCAATCTCTCGTAGGGGATATGAGGTATGGCGAAAGAAGTGCATGGTGGAGAGGGATGGGCGGCCTTTCGCAAAGTTACATATAGCGGCTTTCGAGCCGATGAAAATATTATTGCCGGTGGTGTTAGCTATCGCTTGAGCGATCGCAGTATTCTCCGCTATTTTGGGGGAGGTTGAGTATAAGGTGGCAGCCGCGAGCGAGGTGCAGGTACCAGTTACCGGTGCCAGCGCGAACGCGTCACGGGTAGGGTATTCCGTTGCGTCGACGTAGACGGAGCTGGAATCCTGGCCGTATATGGCGTTGAGGGCACGTGTGCTTGCTCAACGGCGGCCTTTCTGTCGGATGAGGTGCACATCCTTTGAAAAGGGTTTTATTTCTAACGCAGTGTGAATGTGTGTCGGGAGTTTAACGGGGTCAGGGTCGGAGGATTCCAAGCGTATGTTACCGCGGTCGACAAAAGCCCTGCCCGATCTTGTGTGGATGAGGCGATTGTACTCGGACTTGTGGTGGGCCTCGCACTGTTAGTGCAGAGTGTTGTCGACTCCTAAACTGAGCAGTGTTGCAGCGGAGGTTGTGTGCGGGAAATGTAGCGCCGACCTATACGCTTGGCGGATGAGAACGTCTACTTTTTGTTTCTCGGCGAGAGTAAGGAAGAGATAATGTAGGATGTTAGCAGAGCAGCTGTGGACGAATGCTTGACTTGAAGTTTTGACTTGGCCTTACCGAGGCGCAGTTAGAATACCGGTGAAAGCTTGCATCGACAAGGAACGCGCGGATAACACAGGCTGATAGTGAGGGAGAGGGTGACAGGGCGTCGCGGCGATGTCCTCTCTCCTCACTCAACCACTGGGATGCCGTCGCGGCCAGCAAGTATTCCCGTTCGCCCGCTCTTTTCAGTCGAAGCGCGCTTGTGCCGTGGCATCGCAGCCAACAGGAAGAGGCGCAAAAGCGATGCACGGCGATATGATGGTGCATATTCAGCGCGTCGCTGGCATAAACACAATGCGCTGCCACCGAGAGAAGGAAGGCAACGAAAGTGAACAGCTCGGTAACTGCCCACGGAGTCGTACCAATGATGACGGTCCTATCGGGAGACGAAATCCGGGGCGGCGATATTGACGGCTGAGGCGTTCTTTTTTCTTAATAATAATAATATTTGGTGTTTTACGTGCCAAACCCACTTTCTGATTATGAGGCACGGCGTAGTGGAGGACTCCGGAAATTTCGACCACCTGAGGTTCTTTAACGTGCACCTAAATCGAAGCACACGGGTGTTTTCGCATTTCGCCCCCATCGAAATGCGGCCGCCGTGGCCGGGATTCGATCCCGCGACCTCGTGCTCAGCAGCCCAACACCATAGCCACTGAGCAACCACGGCGGGTTTCTTTTTTTTAGCCGTTAAGAGAAAGCTTTACCTCGAGCGCAACTGCTACGCGGCCTATCCACATAAATAAAAAACGCAGAAACGCATTTCTGAGATAAGAGCTCGACCGATCTTAATGAAATTTGGTGTATATGAGAGAGAAAGGTAAATTGCAGTGACTATTGGAAGCGCAATTTCTATTTAGGGGCGGAGTTTTATTACAAGAATTTTTAAAAATTGGAGAGTGCAAGAAAATAGAGGCACGAAGTTTAAAAATTAGTAGTTCTGCATCAAGAACAGATATCGCGCTTCTCTAAACGGCATCCACTAGACCATTCAAAGCGGACAAATTCTATGTCAAAATATATCTTACGTGAATTCGTTACGTTGTGTACAAGGGATCTGCAAAAGCTGTATTGCAATATTACGAAATATTTAGAGATTCGTGCGTAATATATAAATTTTGACCGCTTTAGATGTACTGCTAGATGCAATGCACAGAGTTGTGATATAATTTTTCATTGCTGAATGACAAGGTTGTAAACATGATGGTTTTGTTTTCTTAAAATTTGCGATTTTTGTGGTTATTAATAAACAAATGATGACCTAAATCGAAAATTTGAAAGCAAGAGGCACAAGATTTTAATGTTTTCTTTTCAATGCAACAAAACTCGTCAAATGTGGTGCAGCGGTTGCCGTGAAAACGGATTCTGCTTTTAAAGGCATTTAGATAGAGGCACCCGAGATAAAACTTCCCCTTAAGGACTACTTTCCCCACTACCGTGTCCACGTGTAGAACAAAATCGCAAAGATAGTGCAATGCCAAGCGGACCCACGGCGGAAGTGACGCAGGCGTCAAGAGCTCTCAATACGTGGGCCGATCCCGAAGACAGTGCAATGCCGAGCCGGACCGCGGCAGAGGTGCCGTTCGTCATTACGGGGCCCACATACAAAACTTAGCTGGTCATGCTTCTTCACATTGTAGAGGGGAACTGAGGTTCTTTTTCTTTCATTTTTTTTTTCGCTTTTAGAAAGAGATGATGCTCGCTCGCACGCACGCACACACACGCACACGTGCACGCAGAGGCGCGCACGTTCCCATACACTCACACAAACGCAAACGCACAAAGATGCGACATATGCTCGCCGGCATACACAATTACATGCGCCCACACTTGTACAAATGCACAAAAATGTGCACATGCGCGCACACAGGACTGCATGCACACACAAACACTCGTATGCTCGCACAGGCATACACGCACTCGTGCGCACGCATATTCAAATACTGAGACACAAACATGCGTGCTCGCGCAAATACACGTGCACACACACGCACGCTCAAGGTGTCCACACCCATATATACTCCCTCTCCTCGCCTGTTGCCTCACAAAAACATGCGCGTGCAAGCAGACTGAATGGCACTCACTCTGTAATTACCTTTCAAAACTCCAGCTGTAATAAATCGCTTTACGGTTTAAATTTCGCGCTTCGTTAAGTCAACCTGCCGTCTGCTGAGAGGATGCAAAAGCATTTGCTCCTGTCGTGTGACATGACCGCCCATACCCGACCAAAACACTGTTTTAACGCACCACCGATGCTCCAACTAAGTGGCATAAATGCACATGTTTTAACAAAGGACAACCTATTGGAGCAGACAGTTGAAGCTTGTTGATACACGGCTATTATGTAGAAATAACATTGTTTAAAATTTTGCCCATTCAGTTATGTATGTGCATTGCTGTGAAGCTCTACAGGATGGTGCAATGTCCAGAATTCCGCAGTATGCATGCTACAAGGCACGATGCTGTTTTTTTAACGTAAAACAAAGGCAAGCGCATGCTGTTTACTATGTTGTCCAAGGAATAAAATCTGATCATTCAAGCGATGACTTAATAAGGAACACAGTAGTACGTTTTAGTAAGCAAAAATAGACAATATAGTATTTGAAGAGCACTCCTGAAAAAACCAAAACTGAAACCAAATCTTGATTTTTGTGTTTAAGCCATCTGGATGGGAGAATGTCGAACTGAGCCCTACGTGGCGTTAAAAAACAGAGGCAGTACCACGCAGCACGACATTAAACCGCCGCTAGCATGACCCGGAAGGATAGATGCGAGCGGTTAAACGACTCGGCCACGGCTCCGATGCTTCTGGACGTGATACGCTTGGGTGTTTATAGATACCAGATGAACTTGCACAACTGTGTTTCGGAAATCGCTTTTGGGAACAGTTACGCCATGTGTAGAGAGTCAAGATAGGCATCAATCGAAAGCTGGGTCTACGGACTACATACGCTGCAGCGACTTTTACGATAGATGCCCTAGTTTTAACACAGCTATCGTGTCAGGTTTTGTCTCGAAATTGGAGTACGCATTTTCGTCTTTTCCGTAGGCTTCCATTGCTGAAACTTTAACTACTTTGGGAACAGAATTCTTGCTTGCCAGAAAGTGATGACTGCATTTGGCACGGTTGGATTGTCTTCGAGAACATGTCTGTGACCTGGCTTTTTCAATAATCGACCTGCAGCTTTTGTTATTCGCGAAAAACCGGCTAGTTCCATTGAAACCGCGCTAGTTTCGTGCCGGGACCGCTTGGGGCGCTAGTGGGTACTTGCCCAGAAAACTGGATGTGACTGGCGAAAGAAGAAACGGAGAAGCGCAGACATGCATTGACTCAAAGGGCAGCCATCTTTAATATTGCACGGGGCATCAAACCAGTACCGCAAACAGTGCCTCGTGCATGATCGATGCAAAAATGCCGTGTATGAATATAAAAGAAAAAAATCCTAAATGTTAATGCGTAGCTTTTCATTCAGTTACAGTAATTTAGAATGGTTACATTCTTACGTTGGACAAGACACATAAAACAGCTTTGACTGTGTTTTGTCGAGTATTGCCGGGATCCCTATGCACCCCATACCTCCACGAAAATGTTACGTGTCGCAAGGCACAGACAAACGACAACACTTACACAGTATTTACACTGGAGCCAAGTCCCAGGCCGACACACGCTGGCGCCATGAACCGAGACACTTCATCGTCTTTTTCATGGCTTCTCGTCTCTTGAGCGTCTGTTGATGGCATCGTAATAATATACTCGTTTCAACACAGTTTATAAGATGGACATCAACAAGAACTGAAAATTTCTTATTTTCTTTCCTTCTAAAATGATTCTCTCAAAAAGCATTCGTCGAAATGTTGTCACATTTATTTAAATTTAAAGCTGTTTTTTTAGTGCAGCGAGCGATAGGTGACTGGTTGGTCGAAGGTGTCATTTATTTTCGTCGCATTCACCCAGATTGTGCCAATAGTTTATGGAGAGCATAGCAGAACAAAAGATAATGCCACACACTGTGGGAATTGGTTTGAGTGAACTTACATTTATTGTTTGCGTTCATTGACTCTTTATGGGCTCTGATGATGCCACTGCATTTTGATATTGTTCGGCGTTTCATGAATTGTCATAGTCACATTATTTTGGATGCAGCACTTGAGCCTGTCTACGCATTAGATAGAAATCCCAAACAGATATGTGAAAATAGAAATAGAGTCATTTTCCTAGAACTTGTTCCGATTTTTGGCCGACATAAATGATTAATAAAGCTACTGCAGTCATATAAATTTACAAGAATATTTTGCGATATGTAATAAGTATTGCGATATGAGATGATTCTATTGGGTGAGTTTTCTTCTAAAAATTATTCGGTGAACATGAAGACAGAGATGTTTTTAACAAGTTGATAAATGATTCGCATTTCTCGCGAGTATGTGTGTTCCCGCGTGACTTATAAAAACGAATGCTATAATTTAGTATAGTTACTACATCTGCTCTTCTGCGTAGTAGATGTCCAGGACCAGGATCTGGATACCGACCTTTCCACATCTCTGCGTCACGCCGCTGAAATTTTTCATCATTTTCCTAGCTGGCATGTTTAAAAGGGCATACAACATATCGCGCTCGGCATCGCAGATGGGAAATTATTCTTATTAAGAAAGGTCATATTTATTGTGATCACTAAATATCAGAAGCAACACAAACAGTACATTTTCGTGACGTATAGTAAATTTTATGAACGTGTTACTGACGTCTGCGATTCCATTAATCCTGGAAAAGCCCTTGATCATTTCTGTTTTCGTAAGAAAAACTTTATTTCCTGAGCTACAGAGTGCTAAAATCATAAGGCAAACTAAGTGAGAGCGAATACTTTAAAAACAGAAAAATTCATTTCTCGAACTTCTAAAAACTATACGAAACGCGTTAGGCACTCAGATTTAGCCCGGCTAATATGACAGTATAGCGGCGATGATGAGTAGACAATCGAAATATGCACATGTGTTCGATTGGTTGATGATAGTTTATAGTGGCTAATTTATTTTAACATGCTTATAGCAAAAACTATACCGAGATACCCCCCCCCCCCTTGAAGTGTAATACTGAAAGTAAAGTTTACTTACCCACAACGCAGGCAAAGTGCGATGAAAAAAGGTGTAGCATTTGAGTAGAAGGAAGGCATGACAGCCTTACCGGCGTCACGACATCTGTGCGGCGCGCGACCACGCTGGGTGTACCAAGGCGCCACAGAGCGTAAATATGCTGCCGCCTTCATCCGTTGTAGTCGATTTAATGAGGTGCTTTCAATGAATTACTCGCTACTGAGGTTACTGCTGTGTGGGACGAAGTCGTTCGTTACCACACAGAAAACCACTCATTAAAGATTATACAGCACATTGAGAGAAAGAAACTCTACAAAGTATCCAAATAGGCAAGAAGAATTAAGTCTCTAAAGGAAGCATCAACGTCACTAGGGGCCTACAGTTGTATGGTCTGCAGTGCAGCTGCGAGGTGAACTAGTGGTGGCGACGGAGGTAGCACTCGGAGGGGACTAGCAGTAGCGAGGTTAGAAGCCGTGGAAGAAAATGCCTGATCGCCCCCAAGCAAATACCCGCGTCCAGTGAGGCAGCAGGAAGTTCGGTTGTGACTTTGGGAACATTAGCAGATCGCCTTCGCACGGTAGACGACTGGACGCCCGACGCCAAATACAATGGCTTTAACTCTGATCCCGGCCCATGGGCTTCATTTCTCCCACGTCGATTAGCATCTTTCTGTGGGCAATCAGGAAAACGCGATGACTTGAATGTCGCTCTTGTCGAGTAGAAAACGCGAAGCACGGGCCTGAGGCCCGACCGCATTACTCCAGCGCCTTAAGCCCTAGCGAACTTCTTCCTCCATGTTGGCTTGTTGTTCCATGTCTCCCAAGATTATTTTTCTTCTTCCACTGTCATTTGGCTTTGCTCTGTGGGCCACTCATTGATTGGACGTTTCATGCTTTTAATTCATGCCGCCTGCCACCTTCGTTGTCGTCTTCGAATTGTTTCTTCAGTGCGCTTGTGCAGCCACTGCATAGTCTCGTCGTCGTCTTCGCATGGCTGACCCACTCCGATCACGGCACTGGCGCACTTGACACATCTCAGCCGATCACAATATCTCTTACTGTAGGGCCGCCAGTGCTATCAGTGCGTTTTCTGCACCGCGTATACTGTCAGCGCCGACAATGCCTCGCAGGCACACATGGCATGAAGGACAAAACTATGTCATTAGTGAGCACCTTGTAATCCGAGCACTCGCGTGTGGTCAGTTCTGTGTCTCGTCCCGAGTAACGTTGAGGAGAAGCGGGGCGCCTCGCTGAGTGATGGCAAGCCGCCCTCCTCAGCGAGGCACCCGAAGACCAGGAGTGGGCCGTCCAGCGGGCCAGGGCCGTTGCCGAGGATCTCGAAAGATTTTCCTCGGGCGATGGAAACCTGGCAGCCTAGCCCCGGGCACCAACATCAACAACCGTTGGACAAATAAAGTTTATTCCTATCCTATCCAGAAGCCGAAAATATTCATGAAGCATTCCATTCTGTGAAGACGGATGACCAGCGATGCTCTTTAGCGCAAGACACAGAGGTTAACCAGAATGTTGAACAAAGGTATGAACATATTTATTGTCCTACTCTGTTGTTTCCGCGGCAATATAGGTAGGCACACACATTCGTATATCACCTATGTTAATAAATGTATCCGTAACGTAAGACAATGAAGGTCACGTGCTAGCTTAAGCAATGGCGCATGCCCCGATAAGCGTGGCCTCACGATTACGACAACCGAGGAGAAGTTCTACGCTGGAATGTTGAGCGGCAGCGAAGCCAGCTGAGGCTCCGCTGCCGACAGCTACGCTGGAGCTTTAGAGTTTCACGCAATAATTACTACAGGGAAGAAAGAGACAAAAGGTGAGTAAGAACAGGGAGCACTGATGATAATGTCTACGTGAGCTGCAATGGAAGTTGATTCAGCATCGGATATACGAGAAGTATATGGGTTTGCCTAAACTTCGTCCTTCTGGCTTCCAATAGCTTCGTGACTTTGTGAACTCATCTCCCACAATGTTTTGCGTAACACATAATTAAATAAACATAAAATTTATCCGAAGGCAGGATTCGAACACAAGGCATCTAGCACCGAAGTCTCATTATACCAAGGACGCATACAGAGACAAGCGATGTGGAACACCTTTATGAATTTTTCGTGGGCATGCTAGTGCCTTTGAGACGCTTGGCGCATTTCGATTTGCCCACCTCGACAAGCACAATCGTTACAATTAGAAGCAATTCCGCGTCCTTCCAGCGTCTTCTGCACTTTGAAAAGTATAGATTGCTTTTAAATTTATGACGATGCAAATAATGGGTGATACAGAAAGCTACAATAAAGTTTGCATCAGAAAACACAAAGATAAGAAACATCTATTTATTTTGCATCATTGCCATAGTCGGTAACGACTAGAGCACCAGAGTTCACCCCAGCATATTGTATTAAACAATATGGCTCAAGCCATTCCTCACGAGGATAGTTTTCGCACAATGGAGCCTTCTGTGCAAGAAGGGGATGAACGCGCGAGCAGTGGCACTAGTGCGTTTGTGTGGTTAGCACCGAGAAGTTTTCAAGCGAAGCTACGACCGAGACGATCAGCTGTGGGCTGTCCAGCAGGTCCTCGAGGCGCTCGAAAGGCACGGACCCAGCGAGCCGGCAACGGCGACCGGAGACCCGCGCCGAGTAACGCCGACTTCGAGTATGACGTAGGCCCTCATCGGGGCGCGCACGCGCCCAACTGCAGGCATTAATAAAGTTGTCTCCAATCCAATCCAATCAAGCGAAGCTACTTGTATTGGCTCACAAGGGGCGTTGTCATGGTCACGCAAAAAAAAAAGAAAACGCTTGCTCGCAAGCATGGAATCTGCGGCGCAGGGCGGTTTTAGGAGTCGACAGGTGGAGCCGATGTCGGAGCATGAGTCAACAAAATATACCAGCTACATAGGCGTGCGCTCACGCCACGTGCGCAACTGATCAGAGCCGTTTCGCTTCCACCGGGGAGGGAAAGGGCAGGCAAGGCTCTCGCGCGCGCAGCGCTGGCTTGGTTACTGTTCAGTTCGGTCTCTAAAAACTGATGGGACGGCCCCGCCTTGTGCATTCACCCGAGGAACGGGCAGCGCTGTTCGAGCGGCGTCTAGAACTCGCCGGGAAACTGCTCGCCATCATCCCGCTGATCCAGCCATTAGTGCCGCCCTAAGCTACGTTATCGGACCTCAACGAGAAAATCCCGGGCATAGGGAGCGGTAGGCCGAAGGGACCCGGCAGACGTACGTGTAGGATTTTTACCCGTGACGAATGTCAGGTGCACGCAAGACAAGCTTCGCTTACCCCGAATTTTCTCTATGGGAAGGTTTGTTAATTTTTAACAGTCCTTTTTGAAAAAGTTGCACAAAATTTTTTTTTATCATAAACATACCTTCTTGCCCTTATCTGTGGGACCTCTTCGAGCCCCGACTCTATGAAGGGTATTTTGAGGCCGCGTTACAGGTCTCCGAGCTCACAGGGGTGTGTGCTATTTAGCTTGGACCCTTTCTGCACTATCACCGGGATCGGGTCACGTGATGATTTGTATTTGTCAGGATTTCAGACCGATTTGTTCCAGATCCTAGCCATAGACAGCTGTGCTGTAAAAAAACATGATTAACTTCATTACAAGACATTTAATGCATTTAATACACAAGCACTAACACTACCCTTGGATTGACCATGCGTCTCAGGCAAATCATGCTTCAAATATTTATTTAACAGTACCAACGAAAAAAGCACACGGTAGAAATAATTTCCGATAATGTAAAGCGGTAGACACATTAGGCAAACTGTACAGCATGAGATGCCGGCTGCTTGTTTAATTATTTCGAATTTTCAAAAGTTTTGCAGCAGTACAACTTATGGAAACTTCATGCATCTATTTCTTATTTTTGTTGGTCCTTATTCACAAATATATTCATTCTCGGTCAGAGCCGGGAAGTTTGGCTATTACTTAGCATGTGACCAAATATTTGTGGCCACGAGCGTAAGGACGTTCATCTCCGAGGCTTGGGTACTAGCTACTTGTGCGCTGGGCTTAAAAATGGCGCAGATACTGCACCAAACCACCAAGACTAGTGTTCCCGCTAAATATCTAACAATCTACAAAATGAAAAAGACATATTCAGGGGCTAAGAAAAATTGTTTACCGACGTTAATGCGCTAAACCACTCGAGCAGCAGCTGACGAAGCAACAAAATCAATACTGGTTGTGATGTGACCGCATAGCCGACGGGTTCATATGGCATCATCCAAACACATAACATAATATATTACAGGAGCACAGCACAAAGCCGCATTTTCTGGTCATTTAAAGAAACCAAAAAGTTGATCGTAGAGAAGAGCTAACTTCGCTGAGTGAACTTTGTTGAGAACCCACGGACATTTTTTTCCCTCGCACAGCCACAGCCAAAGCAATGCACAGGGTGTTCAAAATTAGGATTTTTGGTCTTCCTAAAATTAGGCGCTGGGAGGCACGTGAAGACAATCTTTCCAAGTAAGTTATAGGGCCAGGTAGGCCCACAGTAAGATGATAATTGTCGCTGTCACGAGCCCATTTACCTACAATTGAAGAAATACCTTTTTATTGCATTAAGTGGGTATGTTTGTACTGAAAAGCTAGAGATATAGCACCAGTTAGCAGAATTTTTCTAGCGTGTCTGTACTTCGCGATATCCGACTCCAAATCGTAATTGTTGTTCGGATGATTACACATACAGGAGAGTTAGGATTGGCGCAAAGCTCCTCCTTGGTATGACCTGGCTGTTGTGTGTGGCATTCAGTCTGACAACGGGTAGGAGGCATTGGCAAAGTGGGTAACTGTCCCCCTTCCCCTCTCGGCTAGCGAAATAAGAAATCGAGAAACCCGGACCAGCTGTGGTAACACGCGACCGCGCAGCCTGTAACGATGGCGGCAGCTACCATACCAAGATAATGGCGCGCGCGGAAAAGCTGGAGGGCAGTGCGCGTGCGTAATGGTGACTAGACGAGCGGCCGTGGTCCTTGCTTGGGCTACGGAAATAAAGTTACTGCTGATTTTCAAGTAGTGTGAGTTTTATTAAAATCAAGAGCAACCATTACACGGCACACCGCGCCGTCATATTTTGATTTCGCCAGCCGGGAGGGGAAGGCGAATCGGTATCATCTTTGTGCATGCTTCCGCCGTATTGTAAGACTAAACGCACACGCAACAGCCGCGTCACATCAGGGAGGAGCTTTGCGCCGATCCTCACTCTCTAGCATGCGCAATCATGCGAACGACCGTTAATATCTTTAGTCGGATATATTGGAGCACAGCCACGCTAGAAGAATTCTCCCCGCTGATGCTGTGTAGAAATTCGACTTCATCTAACTTTTCAGAAGAGGCATACACTTTCTCTAGTCAATAAAAAGGTTTTTATTCAATTTTAGTCGATCGGGCTGCTGACAGCGATAATTATCATCATACTTGGTGTCACTCTGGCCACATTGCTTATACGTGCAGATGGTCTTCGCGTGCCTCCTAGAGCCTGATTGTAAGAAAACCGCACAGCTTAATTTTGGAAACCCGGTTTTCCAAAGAGACGAGAGTGAACGTAATACATTTGTGAAGCACGCTGGCAAACTGTTACATTTGCTATAAAAAAATAAAGCTAAATTTAAGTATCAGACCCCTCGTTGTCTCGCAAAGCGCAACATACGCTGAAATGGGGGAACACGTAATTGCAAGATTTTGTCACTGTCCGCGCGAATTTTCTTTGCGGGCATTGTAGTCCAGTTTGCTGTCATCAACACGGGGTAAGTACAGGGTAATAGAATACGTCGTACATTTTTTGTAGTCTACTTGAAAAGGAAACCGTTCTCCTCCTAACACTGTCGAACGAAGAGATGGAACTCGAAGAGCAGCCACCTTTATTATGGCACGGACATCAAAACAGTACCGGAAACAGTGCGTCGTATCTGATCGATGCAAAAAACTCCATGCATGAAAAGAAAATAAAAAAAATTATATGTTTATGGGTAATTTTTCATTCAATTACAATAATTTAGAACGGTTATATTGTTACGTTCGATAAAACACATGCAACAGCTTTGTCTGTGTTTTGTCGCAATGCACCCTACACTTCGCCCAATGCTAATGCATCCTACCGCTCCACAAAAATGTTGCATGTCGCAAGGCACAGAAAACAACACCACTTCTCTTGTATTTGCGCTGGAGCGAAGCCCCCAGGGCGACACACACTGCCGATAAGAACCGAGACACTTCGTCTTTTTCGCGGCTTCTCGTCTCTTGAGCGTCAGTCGATGGCATTGTAATAATATACTAGTTTCAAATCGGTTTATAGGCTGGACACCAAGAGTAACAGAAAATTTCTGGCTTTCTTTTCTTCTAAAATGATTCTCTTATAGACCATTCACCGAAAATTTCTGTCACTTTTCCTTAAATTTAGAGCTATTTTTCTTTCACTGCAGCGAGATGGGTGCCTGGTTGGTCGAAGGTGTCTTTAGTTTCGTCGCATTAATCTAGATGATACCAATAGTTTATGTAGAGCATAGCAGCACAAAAGATAATGCCACACACTTTCTGAATTCGTTTGGGTGAACCTACGTTTATTGTTTGCGTTGATTGACGCTTTACGGGCTCTGATGTTGGCACCGCATTTTGATGTTGTTCTACGTTTCACGAAGTGTGATAGTCATAATATTTTGTATTCATCACTTGAGCATGTCTACGCATAACACAGAAATGCCAAACCGATATGTGCAAATAGAAATGGAGTCATTTTCTTAGAACTTGTTCCTATGTTTGGCGGACATAAACGATTAATAAAGCTACTGCATTCATGAAAATTTCCAGCAATATTTTGCGGAATTTATTAAGTATAGCGACACGAATTGCTTATATTGGAGGAGTTTGCTTCTAAAGATTATTCGTAAATATGCAGACAGAAATGTTTTCAACAAGTTGATAAATTTGTCACATTTCCCGCGTGTCTCTCTTCCCGCGTCACATAAGAAAAACGAATGCTATAATTTAGTATAGTTACTACATCTGCTCTTCTGCGTAGTATGCGTCCAGGACCGCAATCTGGATTCCGACCTTTCCACATCTCTGCGTCACGCTGCTCAAATTTTTCATCATTTTCCTAACCGGCATGTTTAAAAGAGCATACAACATATCACGCTCGGCATCGCAGATGTGAAATTATTCTTATGAAGAAAGGTCATAATTATTGTGATCACTAAATATCAGAAGCAACAGAAGCAGTACTTTTTTGTGACGTATAGGAAATTCTATGAACGTGTTATTGACGTCTGCGTTTCCCTTTGAACTCGGAAAGGTGCTTTGTCATTCTTTTCGTAAGAAATATTTCTTTTCCTGAGCTAGACACTGCTAAAAACATAACGCAAGCTAAGTCAGAGCGAATACTTTAAGAACAGAACAATTCATTTCTCAAAATTCTCAAAGCTATACGAAACGCGTTAGGCGCTGAGATTTAGCCCTGCTAATACCACAAAATAGGGACAATGATGACTAGTTAATCGAAATATGCATACCTGTTTGATAGGTTCATATTCGTTTATGGCGGCTAATTTAAGTTTAACAAGTTTATAGCGAAATATCTACCTATATACTGAAATGCAAGACTGAAAGTAAAGTACACTTACCCGCAACGACTGCTAGGGGCGATAAAAACGTGTAGCAGTCGGCTAAAAGGAAGGCATGAGAGCCTTACCCGCGTCACATCTGTGCGATGCGCGACCACGCTGGGTGCACCAAGGCGCCAGAGAGTGCGTAAATATGCTACCGCCTTCAGCCGGAGTCAATTTGGAGTCAATTTATTGAAGGTCTTTCAATGGATTAATTGTTGTTGAGGCTCAGCCACAGCGCATGAAGCAACGAAGTCGTTCGCTACCACACCGCAAGCCAGTCATAAAAGGAAGTACAGCACAATGAGAAAAAGACGTTCTACAAATAATAAAGCACACAAAAAAGAATTAAGTCCTCAAAGAAACCATCAAACTCAGCATTGTTCTACAGTTTCGTGGTCAGCAGTGCAGCTGCGAGATGAAGTAGTGTTGGCGACGGAGGCTGCGCTGCGGAGCGAAGTAGCAGCGGCGGTGTTAAAAGCCGTGGAAGAAAATTCCTGGCCGCCTCCAGGCGAATAGCGGGGTCCAGTGATGCAGCTGGCAGTTCGGTTGGGGCGTTGGGAGCATAAGTAGGTGTTCTTGACACAGTAGAGGTGTAGACGACCGACGCCAAATATAATGGCTTTACCTCTCCTCCCGGTGCATGGACTTCATTTCTCCCACGTCGATCGGAATCTTTCTGGGTGGGACCAGGAAAGCGCGATGACTACGGCTCTGGAAGACCACCCTGGTCTAGTAGAAGGCACGAAGCACGTGATTGACTGCCGTCGAACTTCTTCCTCTATGCTGGCTTGTTATTTCCCGTCTCACCAGACTTGCTCTACATGTGCTCCCGATTCAGTTTGCAATTCCTGCGAATCGCCCCCTCGCAACGCTTGACTGTCTGCAGCATTCGACTCAGCTCAAGAAGCACCATTCAGACAGACCACGCACACCGACGTGAGTTTATTCTTCACGCAAGTACTGATCCTGAAACTTGCAAGTTGACGGCCGTGCCCAGCTAAGCCTACTCGCGATCGCCGAGCCCTGCTGCCTGAGGCTCCGCGCCTCGCGCCTCGTGCCTCGAGATCCACGTGCACGCCGGGCCGCCCGACAACGGCTTTTTTAATGTTTTTTCTCTCTTCAAACGTAGCGGCAACCTAGCACTACGGAAGTGGACCGAACGAACTCCATAACAAGAATAACAAATAATGAAGCAGAGATGAACGGCACGGAGCCGACGTTCGACAGCAACAGCGGAAAAACACTGTGCAAGACCGGACCGTGGGTGATGCTGCTAGCGCGACAACAGAAGAAGGAAGAATCCATCGCAACGTCGAAGACGCAGGAGCAGTTCCCATGCGAACACAGCACGGGGCAGAACATGAATGATGGAAAAAATTGGAGGACGCTTAAGCTTCGCCTTCAAGAGTGGAACGCGACAGCGTTCCCGTCGGCCCGCCAAGGGGTGTAAGACAATGGGCTACGGCGCAGCGACTACGCGCCCCGCATCGGACGCGGTGAGCGTCGAGCAACGCAGCGTTCGGCGCGACAACGAAATGTGCGTCTGAGCAAGCGACGCACGCCTGAGCCTTAGAAACAGCTAGTTTCTAAGGCAACACCGCATTCACTAGAGGCGCTTTTGTACCACTTTGAAGCATCGAACTCGTGGCTCAGTGGTAACGTCTCCGTCTCACACTCCGGAGACCCTGGTTCGATTCCCACCCAGCCCATCTTGGAAGTTGCTTTTTATTTATGAAGCGCCTGCCGTGATTTAACGCTCACGGCCAACGCCGCGGACGCCGACGCCGACACCGACGCCGACGACACCGGCTTTTCTGCGACACGAGCTCCTTAACGCTGTCGCGTTAAAACGGCAAGCCCCTCAAAAGCCATGGGGCTGCAACAACGCAAGCAAGCCACGGCCTCGCTTGCCAACGACCCCACCGCTACCAGAAAACCATTACAAGATTGTTTACAGACCTAAAGCCGCCGTGAAAGTGTCAAACTGGAAAGACGGAGTGATAGCAAGAGGATTAGCCCAAGCATGCGGAGTCACAAGCCAGGAGCTCTACGCCAAGGTGATCATACAGACAAAGTGGCAACAAAACTTAATTCTGGCAAGTACTGAAGAAGAGGATTGCGCACTTAAACTAGCAGAAATAACAAGCATCGAAATACGACACGCAACATACGAAGTCACGCCGTACCTCAAGCCAATTCCGGGCACTGTACGTGGCGTTGTTCACGAAATAGAGGAAGGCACCACCGAAGAGCAGCTAGTAGATCTACTAGCAACGACCAGCAAGTGCAAAATCCTGTAGGATAGAATGCTGGGAAGATCGACGTCGGCAGTGATCACCTTCGAGGGCCCGCACGTTCCGTTCTACGTTAAAGTTGGATGTACGCTCACCCGCTGCAGACCCTACCGAAAGTCAGTGCAGTACTGCAGATATTGCGGGGAGATAGGACACAGACAAGACGTCTGCCCTAATCCAAACGATGAACTATGTGACAACTGCGGAGAACACAACGCTGATCCAAATAACCACCAATGCGAACCGAAATGTAAGCTCTGCGGAATGCCCCATGAAACGGCGAGTAGAGACTGTCGAAGGAAGCTGAAACCGGCCCCGCCACCGTTGAGAATCAGGGAGCGGTCAAGATCGAGACAGAGACGCTTCTGGATCCAGGCCAGCGTAGTATCTATCAACGACAACGAGCACATGATGACCATGTCACAATCGCCACAGTCACCGAATGAGGCAGAGCAGACAAAAAGATCCAGATCCAAGTCGGTATCGCGATCGAGGGAAAGACAACAGAGCGTCCCCCGGACAACGGCTACGGGCGTGGAACACGACAACACCCAGCGCCAGGTAAGCTGCGCCAACTTCGTCAGAGGGCACAATCATACGTCGAAGGAAAATAATGGCGTTCAAACCACAAGACACTCGAGGTACGAAGACACGATAATGATTCTCCGAAGCCAGAACGATGAACTGAAGCGAGAGCTAGAACAGAAAAAGAAGAAGACACAAGAGAAGGAAGCCAGCACAGAAAAACTGCTCGAATACCTGATGCGAGAAATAGAACAACTACGGAGAAAACAGACCCAGCAATCGCAAACACCCTTACCGCGGCCTTCATCCCCACCGCCACCACCATCACCAACACGACCAGAGTCATCAACCCTGTCGAACCAAGCGGTGATAACCTAGAACGACCTCAAGACACTTGAAGACCGCATCAACGCCAACGTGACGGTCATGATGGAAACCACACTGTCCACAGTAACGCAGGTTATGCAAAACACGGTAACACAGATGATACAGACTGGCTTCCAATCTCTCAAGAACGAAATACAGAACCAGATTCAGGCTCTACAGACCAAAATGACACAATCCGGAGAAAGTTTTAGTCAACGCATTCACATGCTAGAAGAAAGAGATAATGCTCGCACGAAACCCAAGTACCCTGCGAGAGAAGCCAAGATAATGCAGACCCTAAGTGAACAAGATGGCGAGGCAAACTAAAGAGGAAAATGACTACAAGCAACACCCACGGCTCAAAATTTGGCAATGGAACTGTCATTCTATCCGAAGTAAAAGAAGCAACCTAGTACAATTCTGCAAGCAGTTTGACCCAGATATTATAGCCTTACAAGAAACTGAAGCAGAAGACTTCAAGGTCAGTGGTTACCTCACTCACGTCACTGACGGTAAAACGAGGACAGCAATCCTGACCAAGAAGGCCATCAACGCTCAAAGACGCGACATCCAACACAGCATCGAACACACCCTCGCCGAAATCGTACCCGAGAAAAACAGCAGCAAAGCCTCTTTGTGTTAAACGTGTACAGCCCACCAAAGGACCACCTTAAGAATCTAGACAAGCTAATGAGAGAGGTGAAGAAGCTGAGCAAGGGTAACGGGCTGATAGTCGTTGGAGATTTTAATGCTCCCCATGTGGCCTGGGGTTATGCGGCCTCAAAGAAAAAAGGAGAAGACGTGCACAACGTAGCCCAACAACACCTCCTCACGCTACTCAACGACCCGCAGACACCCACGCGCATCGGCAACAGTGTATCTAGAAACACCAACCCCGACCTCACATTCGTACGCGGACTCAAACAGTATGAGTGGAGCTGCTTGGACGAGAATCTTGGTAGCGACCATTATATAGTGCAAACGATCATTCCGCACCACAAAGCAACGATGAAGATCGGAAAGGCCAAGATCACGGACTGGCAGGCCTTTCGCAAAGATGAGAGCGCCATTAATGCGACGATAGACGACATAAAAATATGGATCAGAGGAGTCGTGGAAAGAGCCGAGAACCATACGAGGACAATCCAGCTGTCGCAAATCACCCCCGTGGTCGACCCGCACTTACTCCACCTGTGGGAGGCGCGGAGGGGTCTCGCCAAACGCTGGCAGCGTGACAAGTGCAACCGCAAACTCAAAATTCGAATCTCTAAGCTGATCAAGGAAACGCAAGAGTACTCTGAACAACTTGAAAGAAATAACTGGCGCGAAACATGTAAGAAGCTTCAAGGTACTTTAAGCAGCAAGCGCACTTGGGCGGTGCTCAAGACTCTCCTATCAAAGAAGGAGAACAAGAACGCCGCAAAACAGAAAGTGCAGCGACTCATACACAACCACCCGGGGAAAGAGGAAGACATTATCAAAGAAGTGAAGGAAAAGTTCCTCGGTACGGAGCGGAACATATCTGTAGATTCGCACTTCGACGAGTATCGAGGCAACCCAAATATAGAACTGGATCGGCCCTTCACAGAAGCAGAAATCGAGAGGGCCTTGAGCAAGCTCACCCGCAACACGGCGCCGGGGTACGACAGAATAAACAACAAGACACTCCGGAGCCTTGACGGACCCTCTGTAGACGCGCTCTTAAAATACATCAACGAGTGCTGGCAACACGGTAAAGTACCACCGGAATGGAAACATGCCGAGGTAACCACGATACCTAAACACAACAAGCCCATCAGCGTGCAGAACCTTCGTCCTATATCCCTAACCTCGTGTGCTAGAAAACTCTACGAGCACATGGTGCACAACCGCATGATCGACTATCTCGAAGACAACGAACACGTAAAAAACCCTATTTCAGATTTAGAGCTCACCCGTCCGCGCAAGACGTGTTGCTGCAAATCAAGGAAAAAGTCATCGACAAGCAGGACACGCACAGCAAAAGAGCCATCCTCGCACTTGACGTGAAAGGGGCTTTCGACAACGTGTCACACGAAGCCATACTGCAGCACCTCAACGTACATAACTGCGGCGAAAAAGTATATAATTACATCAAAGCTTTTCTGAATGAGCGGACAGCCACAGTGAGGATGGGCAGCTCACGCTCTCAGAAATTCGACCTACCGCGAAAGGGAACGCCACAAGGCTCCCTCATTTCGCCGATGCTATTCAATCTGGCGATGAGCTCATTACCCAAGCAACTGAAGCAAATAGAAGGGATTGATCACGCAATATATGCTGACGACCTCACCATCTGGACTACGGGAGGGTCCACAGGTAAACAGCAAGACGCTCTGCAAGAAGCCGTTGACACTACGGAAAAGTACCTGGAAGAATGCGGACTGACGTGCGCACCTGAAAAATCGCAACTCTTGGTGCTAAGAAAGCGCACAAGAGGCCGACAACCGCAGCAGATGCCAGACCCGGTAGTAAAGGTGGGAGGCATCATGGTTCCGCAGGTTACGACGCTCCGCTTCCTCGGACTCTTGATTCAAAAGGACGGTGCCGGGGGAGCAGAGTTGGAAAAAATTCAGAGAACAGTGCAACAAATAACCCACCTTATCAAAAGAGTGACGAGCAAAAGCCACGGACTCAAGGAAGAAGACTGCACGAAAATGATACAAGCGCTGCTCACGAGCATCGTCACGTACGGGACCCCATACGTTGACATGAAGAATAGTTAACGAGACAAAGTAAACGCCCTCATCCGAAAATCGTACAAAATTGCCTTGGGCCTGTGCCCCTCCACGTCCACAGCGAGTCCACAACACGTGGGAAGAGCTCGTGGAAGCGCACAACGTCAACCGAATGGAGAGAGTAAAGCTGACAAAGACGGGAAGAGCCCTGCTGCAAGATCGGGGCTACCAAGTCGAGGATGAAAGGCACCTACCTCAGCGTATCCCACACGAGATCAGAGACAAGCTACACATAAGTACCATTCCCAGAAACATGCATACCGAGTACGAGAAGGAAAGGAGACAGGCGAGAATACAGGCGCTCAAGCGCATACTCGAACGCACCAACAGCAAAGAAGAAAACGTTAGATATACGGATGCAGCTGCGTACAGTACCAACGACCGATTCGCAATCAGCGTGGTTGACGAGGAGGGCGAGCAACTTATAGCCACATCCATACGTGCCAAGGGCGCGAGCACAGCGGAAGAGATGGGCATAGCCCTGGCCATCGCAACGTGCAAGAAGGCCATGGTTACCGTGGTGACGGACTCGCCAGGAGCTTGCAGAAGGTATATGAACGGAAGGATTGGAAAGGCAGCACTTCAGGTTTTGAACAACACCAAGATAGACGCAGCACAAATCCTCTGGACGCCGGGACACGAGTCTCTCACGGGGAACCAGGCGGCGCACGCCGCGGCACGAGCTCATGCACGCCGAGCCATCTCCGACGCGCAGAGAACACGTACCAACGACTGTGACGAGGATGATGAACGGATATCCAAGAAGTACTCGGATATCTTGGCGCACTACAGGAAGCAGAGGCGTCGCTACCCGCCCGCGCATAAGACGATGAGTAGGGACCAAGCGGTAACTTGAGAAGACTACAGGCTGGAACCTACCCCCACGGAACACTGCTGCACGCCATGTACCCGGGCATCTACGGGCGAGACTGCAAGTTCTGCCCGCCGGAAACGCCCAACACCTTGCGGCATATGGTGCTTGGACGCAGGAATAATCGAGAAGTACCACCATCATCATCACCACCAGGCGATATCATGCAGAAAGAGGCGGATTCAGAAGATTTGGAAGACCAGTGGGAGGCTCTGCTGGTGACGCAAGACCCTGACAGCCAGCTGCGGTTGGTAAACAGGGCTCGCGCGGCGGCAGCGAGCCATGGCTACCTGGACTGAGGAGGCCACCCACCTTTGGGCTCAAGAAGCCTGGTCTCACAATAAAGTTTATTTCTCTCTCTCTCCTTTGGCATCCCTGTAGGCCACTCATTAGCTAATCACTTCGTAGTTTTATTTCATACCGCCTGCCAACTTCGTTGTCATCTTGGAGTTATTTCTTCGGTGCTTCGTCAGCCGCTGCACTTTCCCGTCGTCGTCTTCGCATGAATGACCGACTCCGATCCCAATACCCGCGAACTCGACATATGACGGTCGACAAGAAGATCTCTCACTCTAGGGACGCCAGTGCTATGGGCGCGTTTTCTGTACCGCATCTACTATAAGCGCTTAAAATGCCGCGCAGGCGCACTTGGCATGAGAGACAAAACTACATTAATCGTTAACACCTTGTAAACCGTGCACTCGCGTGTCGTCTGCTTTAGGTCTCGTCCACACTAACGTCGGGGAGCAGAAGTGGAAAAAAGTCAAGAGCCATTCCATCTGTGACGGTGGACGACCAGCGAAGCTCTTTAGTGCATGAAACATAGGTTGCCCAGAATATTGAACAAAGGTACGAACATTGTCGCAGAGGAAGCAAAGCACAACATTTTGGCAATAATAGCAACAAACTGTTTGTTTTAAGTAGTAAACATTCTATGGCGTATAACCCAGCAAATGTTGTTCGTCACTCAGAAGGTGTAATGCCTTGTATCTGCTCAAAAATGCGTGATTCGGAATGCTAGGAAGTTTACACTCTATATTAGGGTAAATGTAGATGACCGGTAGCATTTTAAGCACTAAGGAACAATTGATGTAAAAGATGAAATAGATCAGGGGGAATACTCATAGGGATACATAGGGTTATACGGAGAAATGCTAGTGGTGCGCGAAGTGAAATTTGGAGTTGGGCCAACAACAAATGTGCAGGTGGACAAACTAGATTTGGAGGTCTGCCAACTTAAATTTGGGGGTGGGCCAAGTCAATATTGAGATTTGGCCAACTAAAATTTGGGGACGGGCCAACTTGAAAGTTAGCCTAGACCCAACTGAAATTTAGGGGTGGGCCAACTGAAACATGGGGGTATGCTTACGCATACAACTCCAGTGGAGTGCCTGAGTACTTTTTTGAGTGGTAAAGGGGCAATATGGCGAAGAGAAGCCACGGACAGAAGTGGACAGCAACGGACAGAAATGACAAATTAGTACTAGGCAATCCTGTCTCTACATGACTCACTTTAGTTCAAAGAGCGCTCGGGCTCTCATAAGTGAAAAAAAAATGTAGTGCCTTACCGCTCAAATTAGGTTTATTTTATTTGAAGACAAATCGCGTCAAAATTAGGGCCAGGAAAAGTGGCCTTGCTGCCGAAAGCGTAGGCAAAGCGAGCTTCGTGCCAAATATTACACTTGCAATAAAAGAGGGTGCCTTAGAAGTAACCAGAAAAATAGACCACATCGACAACAAAACTGACCTCAACCATGCTCACTTGTTGAAATAACGCGGAATACAAATGATTTAGAATTGGCGAGCTCAAAACATGAGGAATGCGCTTGGCGCTGGCGTCATATCCTCTAACCACGGTGTGCACGCGCGTTATCCTTCAGTGACACTTGCAGGCTGTGAAAAACACAGACACAAAAAAACAATTAGCACCCCTGCATCGGTGTCAATATTGCCATGAGAGCATTTTGCGCTATTCTTTCACAACAAACTTTTCCGAATGAAGCTCTAGTTTCTACTCTATTGCTAAATACTTCTACTAAATAATCGAATCGGCACAATTT
The DNA here is from genome assembly GCF_050947875.1 of Dermacentor variabilis. Classification (NCBI taxonomy): domain Eukaryota; kingdom Metazoa; phylum Arthropoda; class Arachnida; order Ixodida; family Ixodidae; genus Dermacentor; species Dermacentor variabilis. The sequence goes on from NC_134570.1 coordinate 126,032,651, forward strand.
ACTCGGTCATTTTGAATGTAACGCCCATCATTTAATTCGTAGCAACTAGGATACAAGCAAGGTTTGACAAAATGCTTCCCGCCCGTCCCCATAGAATTCTCAAGCCATTATTGCTTCAGTAATTGCGAGCACTATCGGCTGTGTTTGATCGATGCAATAGTTTGTGACATCCCAGATATTGCCGTGGAAGGTTCCTAGAGGAGTGCCGTGAGAATTTACCTATGACTGGTACATTCACAAAGACAAGTAAATTGAAGATGATTCACCCGGAAGTACAATCTTTAATTTTCACTCATATTCTCATTCTTTTGGTATTTCCTTCTACCCTTTCATTGTAGGTTTGTGCTTCCGTGCGTTTATTCAGACACTAGAGCTCATTCGACGATGTTCTTGATGGAACAAGCTCATTTATTTACGCATGCGTTCCTTTGCTGCAATTGATGACCTACCACAACATAACAAAACTTTGAGCAGTTGAAATAACTCCATCAGGTGTTGTAATCAGGTGTTGAATAACCTCCAGAGGTCCCAGGAGTTTATTGCGTTCCCCGAAATACGCTGACCAATGAGGTTTTTGCCTTGACTTCTGAGATCCATGGTGTCAAAAGAGAAATAGGTACGGTTCACTTGGAACAAATATGTCTTATTACTTCTAGTGTTTTGCTTAATCCACATTATCCTAGTTTATCAGTCTAGTGTTGGATTCTGTATACTGGTGTCGCATTCGCATGCAACTGGTGCTGTATGCTAATGTCTCCAAAGACAGGGCCACGTTCCTATCCTGGCCATAAGCGGTTATGTGCATCCGCAGCATGTCGACTAGCATGTAATTAATGCTTCATTAAGGTCGTTGCGTGATTGTTTTGTGTGCAGCACGAGAGAGTAGATTAAGCAATGGCATTGTAGAGAAAGTGTTGTGCTAAGTATGCGAAAAGTAGTCGAGTATCGCCGTATTGAACGTCAAAGCAGTGATCAAAGAAAGCCCGTGACTTCATTTTCTTAGGTGGCCAGAAAGGCTTGAGTGCTATCCTACCGTTGGGCGTACTTGGTAACCACAGTGATATACACGCACTTTGCGGAACTAAACAAAGAGAAACTACCGAGGGAGTTATAAATAACACCAATGACAACACTCGTATAGCATATAATGGGTGTATCAATAATAAGGTAAGATGGATGACAGCCTTCGAAGAGTTAGTATGTGGGTAAGTAACGGGGCACTAAATAGTGTATAACAAACCAAATGAATCAGCGCGGCCATAATTGCGGACACCCCATGGTTGCCGTCCGCCAGGGTATCCGGGAGCTGCACGATGAGAGATTAAATTGGTTGCTTGATAATAAAAACGAGCAGATCGCAGACGTCCGTGAGAGGTTTCTGCTGTACAATGTCACATCCTGAAAAATGTAAGCTTGCGATTAGGCGCATCAGAAGATCGAGTACTAGGGCCATTGTTGATCTTGTGCAGGATGACATCAGTGTTTCATTTAGCGTTTATGTCTGAGAAAATGAGTTCAAGGTTTGTTTCTTGCATCACAATGGCGGGTGTACTGAGGGAAAAAATGAAAGCGCTTCATTAGAGTGTGCCTGAGTACTCTGTGTAGCTTACGTACGACAATCATAGCAAGAATACAGTATTTTAGGCAATATATATCGAAAACAGGTTCACCTATTAATACGGTGTAGTCAAAAGGAAGCGCCTGCACTGTGACGATTCCAATAATGAACACGTTGGGGGAAAAGGTTTTGTAGGTCTGTAGGTAACTGGATAGACCATTCGCGTCTTGCAAAAGAATAAGGTTTCTCCTGAAAGGAGGAAAACTAGTGGTCAAGTCGGCCAGTTGGGTCTCGCAGTGACCAAATTCCCCAAAGGACGCGATGACACCACGACGACACGCGACTGTACTCCAACAAACAAAGAGGTTTTCTTAAAACGAAGCTTCTTCCGAGTTTTCCGCTGCCGCTGGTGCTTGCTGCTTTCTCGCACGCCATGTCGGGGGTTCAGAGTGTGCATATACGTGGAAGGAACGTGGCAGAGAGGAAAGGTGACGCGATAAGCTTGTTTAGAATTTTTCATAGCGTCTCATGTGGACAATTACCTCTGGAGCAACCTGGGCATCGTCACATTAGCCTCTGGACACCTATAACTATCCGTGACTCCTCGCGAGAGCATTACAGAAACTGCAGTGCTTACCATTCTACTAACGAGCGAGTCCTGAGGACAGGTCAAGAGAATGGCACACAGGGGCAAAGAGATACCGCAGAGAATGGATATACAACCGGCTCAATCCCAACACGACTACGCCTCTACACGCGCAGTTCCAATACAGGGGAGAAGGTAAGCACACGGAAAAGGCTACGTTAAGGAAAGGAAGATAAGGAAACGCTACTTCTATTGACACAACAGTTGTGGGCCAACTGAAACCACGCTACTGTACGTTTCTGCTATTTCTGAAAAATAAACACCATGTGAATTCGCCACCACTGACGGCACAATTTGCATTACAAAGAATGATTTGTAGAACCCTTTCTGGACAACATTGCGAAGCGAGTTTATGTCTTCAGGAGTCTCCAACGTGGTTCGGGATGCACAAGTAGGCTCAGGAGATGGCATTAGTGAAACCCTCTCGGCCATCCCTCATATTGCCTGCAGATGAAGAAGGAGATGAACTAGGACCTCGTGTACGTGAAGATGCTTGTTGAGTTTGCCAGCATGTTGACACTAAGAAGTGCAGGGTCTCAACTGGGCAAGCTAAACCAGGTGTGGCGGTTCGATCTCTAATACATACGGGCAATCACCGCATCACCACAGCTGCGAAATATCTTCGGGCCTGGTGCTTGATTTCTCTGGAGCGAAATGCTTGGGACATGAGTTCTTAAGCGCCCGCACCCCCTGCTTGTGTAAAGAAAAAATTACAGGGCCTTTTAAGATCCGTGTTAAGAGGTGAACGGCAAAAGCCTACCCTTCCTCCTCTTATTTTACGTCTCACTAGTATGCGTTTTATTCATTTGTCATCAATTATAACTGTTACAATTTGTCGTTAGACATATAGGTCAATAATAGTCATTACTAGTCATTACAAGTTTTTTCCGTCATTATTAGTCATTACTGCTTTATACAAAGAATATTTAGTCATTTGCAATGAATTGTGGTCATTAGAAGCCGTCGATAGACTAATTGGTCATTTCGAGGACATTAGTGGTCATTACTAGTCATTTCAGTTATTATGAGTCGCTACTTGTTATTACCAAGCATGTTTAGTCATTTCTAATCAATTGTAGTTGTCACAGTTCGCTGTTAGGCATATTTGTAATTTTGTAGTCATCAATAGTCATTAGAAGTCATATTAGTTATTATTAGTCATTACTGGTCATTACTAAGCACTTTTAGTCATTTCTAATCAATTGTGGTCGTTACAAGCTGTCGTTAGACACATTGGTCATTTCACAGACATTACTAGTCTACGACTCATTACAGTCATTATTAGTCGTTACTCCTACTAGTAAGCAATTTAATTCATTTGTAATCAGTTGTGGTCATTACAAGTCGTCGTTAGACGTATTGGTTATTTTGTAGTCGTTAGTAGTCATTGCAAGTCAGTAGTAGTCATTTTAGCCCTTACTACTCATTACTATACATTTCTAGTCATTTCTAATCAATTGTGGTCATTACTAGCCGTCCTTTGACACATTGGTCATTTCGGAGTCATTGGTAGCCATTATTAGTCATTACTAATCATTATTAACCTCTACCAATCTCTATTATAACGTTATCGTTCACTAATTGTCATTATCAATCACTTTTCATTTTTTCATCTGTCTTTAATGTCGTCATATGGCGTGATGATGCAGACCACTGCGGCAGTCAGGTCTGCTGACACAAACTTTACCATGCTGCTACAATGGCTTTCACATTAAATGTACCGCAGCGGGCATTACCACACAAGGTGCATTTTTGTCACTTCAGGATTGGTGACCCATGCAGATGTCGAGGGGAGTAGCACAGAGGAGAGTTCTAGGAAGCACACACTGTAAACCATGATTGGATGGACTGATTCCCTGCAGTGAACTGTACTCTGGTCGATGTTGATTCAGTGAGGGCATAAGTATGCCTGGGGAGCACTTCTTCAATTTACTTAAGATACCTGATGCACAAGTTCCAGTTGACCTCTTACGGCGTGACAACTGCTCTTCCGAGGTGGTTGATGTTCTTGTGTAGTCAGAGGCCTTCAGTTGTGCAACATCTAAAACTAACAGGATCAACAGCTCTGACGACAGGGCTAAAGCCAAGTTCACATGTGCAGTCTGATAGAAAAGGTCTATAAAAAGCTGCACTCAAGAGGCACATGAGTGAATGTGCGAGCACTCACAGAAATATGGAAGGAATGCACCAGGCCTCTGTGTAGTCGAAGCGAAATATGGCAGAGGGCCCAAAAGCCAGCAGGGACGAAACCTTTGGAGCATGTGTCAGCCATCATGTAGTTGAGGTAAGATGTGGCAGGAGGCACAGTCAAGCAACAGCAGCAGCAGTGAGGACACGTGGGAAGCGTGCGTCAGCCATCGCGTAGTCGAGCTGAAACGTGGCAGCGGCACAGTTAAACAGTAGCCAAGAGGGTGCGTGAGGAGCAAGCGTCAGCCGTGGCGTAGTCGAGGTGAGACGTGGCAGGGGGCACAGTCTAGCAGCAGCAGTGAGTACAACTGAGGAGCGTGCGTTAGCCATCGTGTAGTATGTCAGCCTCTCCACCAGCTAAGTGCCAAGAGGTCCAATTCAGTCGAGCTGTTATCGATTCTCCGATTGATGATGATTGATCCCATCTTGTCACTTGACCCACGCATCTCCTACAAGTGGGCTTCAGCGCCCTTCAAATGCTGCACAGCCTTAGCCCAGTTCTCTGGTGGGACTTTCGTCACTTCAGCAAGGAGGAAAACGCGTTCTTCAGTTCTGGCATTTTCCCAACTTTTCTGGTATATAATCGCGTGTCAATGTTTATTTGTACACATCTATTCCGTGAAGTTGCAAGCACCACGTGGATACCCTTTTAGCCACAGTGAGTGACGTTTCACCATTTTACTGACATTCCTGTGCAACCGTTGGCGGCGTTTAACGAGCACCTTGGAGACCATGCCTTGGCCTCCTAAACGGCTGAGTGGCGCTCGTCCGCTGCCATCATGGAATACCAAGTAGAGGGAGAAAATATTTTCCAGGAGGAAGTTGCCGAAGAGCAGGGATGGCAAACTGCTGGTGCGAAATCGTGGGAAGCTAACCAGAACGCCATGGCAACTCTTTCGACTCCCCGTAGCGACAAGTCCATCGGCGCAGCGCTGAAATCTAAGATTATTAGGGCAAGCCGAATGCCAGTTCTTCGCAAAGAAGACACGAAGATCATTATTAGACCAAGAGGTGGGCTGAATATTTCTAAAATTGGAGCGGCTGCGGTGACTGACGCAATTCTTGCAGCCTTCGGCATCAGCCAGCACGAGCTCCCACAAGATACCCTGTGCCCGAACTTACAGCAAAGCATGACGTGGCCAGCACTCCCAGACGGGAGAATGCTGACCGATGTGCCCGCATCAAGGAAATCCGTATCTCCGACAAGATCCACGAACTCTGCGCGTACGAGACAGCTCTGCAATCCACGTGCAAGGGAGTCATAGGTAGCATACCCTTACAGGATGACGCAGCGACGGTAGATGACAAGATTGTTAACCAGAACAACCTTCTTGCACTAGCAGCTAAGAGAATCGCTCAGACCGAGACCCTCATCGTCGGCTTTGCGGGCACCGGGTACTGAACTTTGTCAGGTACGGAACGTTCCTGATGAAATGCTCCCTATATCTAAAGCAAGGGCACGTATGACAAGCCTGCGGAAGACTAGGGCATCGCGCCGATGTCTGTGCAACACCGAAGGACGTCATCTGTCGGGGATGCGGGCTACCAAACCTGAATGAGCAGCACCAATGCGCCCCAAAATGCAAGATCTGCGGCGGTCCAAACCTTACCGCCGGTAAAGAATGTGCGCATAGATTCAAGACGCCGTACATCCTTTGCAGACGACGCTTCGAGCATGCCAGGCAGTAAGAGCAGCTCCCCGCGCCGTCGATCGTTCGATTCTCCAATCCGCAAGCCTCATCCTGCACCAACATTAGGGGCAGAAGACGCTTGCGCTCGAGAGGCCGTTCTACAAGCCGACATGGCTCCACAAGTCGCTCTACCTCAAGATCGCGACTCACATCGCCTTCTCCAGCGCGCTCCAGCTCCAGAGGCAGCTCCAAGTCTCGCACCGGGAGCGATTCGTCCAACAGGTCACGATCCAAAACCCCCACCGGTGGTAAAGGGAAGTCCTGCCTAACGTGGGCCTATAGGGCCCGTGGCTACCAAACGCAGGCGTCCAACTATCCAGACTCGCACGACCCGCGTCTCACGAACGAGCTCGAAGAGCTTAGGCTGGTCAATGACACTCTTAGGAAATAAAATGCTCAGTTCAAGTTGGCAATCAGTCGGCTAGCAGCTGAGATGGCCGAAAAACGAACATTGGCGCTCACACCGCCAGCTTCTCAGCCTGCCGCACGCTCTTCGGCCATGGACACGGTGGAGGCCCCTCCCAAGACGGTTGCTGTGAAGCGTCGCGCCCCGGATGACTCACGGGGAGACGAGACGGTAGAACTCCTGCCTGAGCTCAAGAACGCCATCTGCAATTTACAGACAGGTCTCTCTCACCTACAAGAAATGATCGCGCGCCCTCAGCTGGGCCTGGTCACCCTTAGCGCGAGAATACTTAGGCTGGAGGGGACCAGCCACGGATCTTCGCCAAGCACATCTACAGCACAAGTCCCAAACTTGCACAGCGTCATTGCCTCAACGAGGGAGGGAGCCATTCTGAATGCGGCACTTTCTCAATCCATCCCCAAGGCCAAACGTGGATAACAGAACAAACGGCATAGCACTGTGGCAGTGAAATTGTGCAAGTTTTGTCAGCAAATGAGTGACCCTGCGACAATACCTCAAAAGCGTAAAGGACAAACCCCAAATAACTGCATTGCAAGAGACGGCCACATCATCACCCATCAAGCTCCCCGGTTTCCTAACGGTGGCTTCCATTGAAGCGGGAAGGGGGGTCGCTACTCTGGTAAGTAAAAAGTTCACGTACCTTTAGCGACGACACCTTGGTCCAGCGGACAATGGCGTCGAGTACGTTATGGACGAACTCCTTCTCAACCCCCCTATGCAGCACCTAAGAAACAGTATCTTCATACTCAATGTTTACTGCACACCCAGCATACACAGAGCCAGGACTGATGGTAATCTCGAGAAGGTCGTGCATTTGGCCCGCTGTCAACGTCTAGTCGTCATGAGGGATTTTAATGCCCAGCATCAGGCGTGGGGTTATCGGACCAATGCGAAGAAGTGTAGAGACATATGGCACACGGCAACGGAGGAAGATGTTACGCTGATAATCGATAAAGACTTTCCGACCAGGAGAGGGAACTCGGTGTGGCGAGATACGACTCCGGATCTTAGCTTTGTCGAGAACATGGAAAACGTCAAGAGGACCAACACAGCCATAGACCTCGGTAGCGATCATGAGCGGTGATCAAGGCTACCCTTAACAAAACGAGGATTTTAAGTTCGCTAGCTGGGACTTGTTCCGAGCCAACCGCTCCGAGCGCGTCCTCAACCAGGATATGAACCTAGACTCTTGGTGCGACGAGATAAAAGGGGATGCGGCTAGAGCCACCAAGGTGGTGACAACAGATCTGGAGGTGAACAGGACGGACAGTGGGCTCGCGCATCTGTTGAAAGCGAAGCATGCACTGCTCCCGAGATGGAAGATTCAGCGCCATAACAGAAGACTGCGCAAGAAAATTTCCGAAATCAGCAAGACGATAGAGGCTCATTGCAAGGTGCTATGCAAGCAGCAATGGGACGAGCTGTGCGACTCGGTGGAGGGCCAGCTCAAGAACGGTAAAAGCTGGAGTCTCCTCAGGCATCTACTGCACGATGACAACACCAAGTTCAATGAGAGGAGAGCTTTGGCGAAAGTTGTCTATTTGGTGACCGACTCGGCTCCAGATGAGGCGGTTGCAGGACAGCTCATAGAGAAGTACCTGGCGGCCGCGGGCGATCCGGTGCAGCAGAGGCTCGAGCTCGGGCACTGTGCTCGGTGCATCCTAGAACCGACGGTCGCTACGAACCCCAAGAAATCTCCTTTATAAGTGATGGAGCCTTGCGGAGTAACGTTCCACTCTACCATCCTGGAACTCCGTACTCGGACGCTACCCTCTGCCATGCGGCACACCGACCAGCAGTCCCTGCCATCGCCACCCGTAAAATGCGCTGGAACCGTTCGCCAGCGGGAGCCTCCCGTCTTCAGCGGAACCGACGACAACTACGTTTAAGAGTGGCTGTCGTCCTATGAACGGGTGAGCATTCACAACAAATGGAATGACTCGGACAAGCTGGCTTACGTATCATTCTACCTCGCGGGCGTGGCCAGTCTCTTGTTCAGAAATCATGAGAGGGATATCCGAACGTGGTGGGCGTTCACGACGCTGATTACGGAAGTATTTGATCGACCGCCGTCTCCGATCCGAGCAGCGTTTGCGTACGGCATAGCACTGTGGCAGTGAAATTGTGCAAGTTTTGTCAGCAAATGAGTGACCCTGCGACAATAGCTCAAAAGCGTAAAGGACAAACCCCAAATAACTGCATTGCAAGAGACGGCCGCATCATCACCCATCAAGCTCCCCGGTTTCCTAACGGTGGCTTCCATTGAAGCGGGAAGGGGGGTCGCTACTCTGGTAAGTAAAAAGTTCACGTACCTTTAGCGACGACACCTTGGTCCAGCGGACAATGGCGTCGAGTACGTTATGGACGAACTCCTTCTCAACCCCCCTATGCAGCACCTAAGAAGAAACAGTATGTTCATACTCAATGTTTACTGCACACCCAGCATACACAGAGCCAGGACTGATGGTAATCTCAAGAAGGTCGTGCATTTGGCCCGCTGTCAACGTCTAGTCCTCATGGGGGATTTCAATGCCCAGCGTCAGGCGTGGGGTTATCGGACACAGGACACGATTGAAACCTTCACCAGGTATACAGAAGATGTTTTCGATTTGTGCAGGCGCGTGAAAGCTGTCATGAAGGAAGCGGAAAAGATCAAGCCCGTCATGAAGGAAATCGATGATGACGCGTTGCAGATGCTTCTGGCCAAGGACCCACCGACTGTCGGCGACTTTATTCATCATAGCTTATTCATCCCACACGAAATGCGGCGTCAATCTGCAACCTGACCACCAGCCCAGAACAACCTCCCTGATAACACAAATCGAGGATTTTGTCCGCGAATAAGTCGCACGACAGCTATCTCTAGTGTCCGTCACTCAGGAGTCTACCAGCAATTTGCCGTCTCATCTCCGTTACGTGATCCATGAAGAGGTCGCGGAAGCGCTGGCGGCTGTTCACCAGCAGGATGTCGTGACTACACCAATCACTTATGCTATGTTTGCTACAATGGCCTCTCGCAGTGTGCCGATGCGTCGCTTCCAGCAGCCTGTGCACCGCCCTCCCCCTCCCGTCCCCTCGACCACCACTGCCGTCGCGAACCCGTGGCGTACGCCGGAGAATCGCCCTATATACTTCGCATGTAGGTACCTGCCGCCGTGATTGCACGCGTTCGATGACGATCGACAAGCGGCCTATGTACCGCCTGATCCAAATGCGCCTTACGGACACTCCGACGCATCACCAGCTCACTGCCAGACTGATCGCCGTCCTCGCTTCGAACGCCTCCGGTCACCCCCCACGTCGCCGATCGCCTTCCCCTATGCGTCGACGACCTATCTCTAACGAAGAGGGAAACTAGACGTCGCAGATCCCGAGCCAAGAACTGCGCAAGTGTCGACATGCCGAATTCCTCCCCCTTTACCTGACAAGGTCATTGATGTGTTTATCGAAGATGTCGCTACAGTCGCCCTCGTCGATACCAGTGCCGCTACTTCAGTTATAGATACCAGGTTTTGCCGTTCGCTTCGTAAAGTGACGACGTCTCTGTATGGATTGTCGCTCCCAATGGCGAGTGCTCAACCCATTCGCTGTACCGGTGCTTCTACTGCCCGTGTGATCATGCAGGACGTTTTGTGCACGATGGAGTTCATAGTTCTTTCATCGTGCTCCCAAGGCGTTATTAGAGAATGGGATTTTCTCTCACACCACAATGCCATCATCAATTGCGCTCGGGCTGAGACTGAACTTTTCCAACTTGGTGACCTGGCCTCGGTCAATGCTCATCCTGGTGCTAAAAATGTCCCGAAAGAAGATACCTATATACCCCCGTGCTCTTCAGCATTCGCACCAGTCTTCTGTAGTAACATATCTGACGGGACGGCGTTCTTCATGCCCTCTCATCACCTCTTACCCGAAAAGCGCTTCCTTTGCTCGTTGCAGCTCTTGACCTTGCCGGTGGTGTCAACACGATGCCCATTTACATTCATCTTTCATCGCCTCTATCACTGCTCCGCCGCGAACGATTTGGTTACGTCTGGTCGGTCGATTCAACACGAATTGTCTGTCCTCAACGAAGTGCCTTCTACTGCCGTCCCTGAACTGAGTGCCCTCTCGGTACCCGACTCACCATGTACTGGTGTGTTCGGCCCATTCTTCGCCGAAGATCTGGAGCATTCGCAGCGATCTCAACTTCTCGCAATCCTTCAGTACTTCAGCCGTTCTTTCGAAGTTGTGCAAACATCTCTAGGCCGTGCATCGACGGTCGAGCATTACATCGACTCTGGCTCTCACTTATCGCTGCGGCGAAGATGATATCACCTGTGCGCTGCAGAACGTCGCATCATTGCAGACCAGGTCGATGACATGCTCCGTCGAAGCGTCATTCAACCTTCACAGAGCCCATGGGCCTCTCCCGTGGTCCTCGCCACAAAGACGGTTCCATCCGCTTCTGTGTTGATTTTCGATGGTTGAACAAGATCACCCTGAAGGACGTATACCCCTTCCCACGCATCGATCATGCACTGGGCTATTTGCAGGAAGGCTAGTTCCTTTGTTCGCTGGATTTGCGATCAGGCTACTAGCAGGTTTTGATGGCAGAGGCCGGTCGCCCCTAACCGCCTTTGTTACACCAGATGGTTTGTATGAATTCACCGTCATGCCTTTCGCACTTTGCAACGCACCTGCTACGTTCCAAAGAATGATGGATAATGCTATGCGTGGCCTCAAAAAACTCTGTTTCTGCTATCTGGACGACATTGTGGTGTTCGCCGCTGATTTCGCAACGCACCTGCCCCGCCTCAAGCACGTACTCACTTGCTTGACCAACGACAGGTGCCAACTTAACATGAAGAAGTGTCGATTTACTGTTCGATATCTCACAATTTTAGGCCACGTCCTGTCAAAGGAGGGCATTCGCCCGGATCCCGAGGAGCTACGTGCTGTTACTGGGTTCCCAAAACCTACCATTATGAAAGAATTACGCAGTTTCATCGGCCTCCGCTCTTATTGCGGCGATCCGTTCGAAACTTTGCGTCAGTTATATCGCCTCTCACGCAGCCACTTGGTGGCGCTAGAGTTCTCTCTTCATGGTCTCCAGAGTGTGAGGACGCCTTCACAAACTTGCGCCGTCTTCTGACGATGCCACCCATTCTTCGCTATTTTGACCCTCAAGCGCCCACCGAAATCCATACCGATGCAAGCGGTGTAGGCCTTGGCGCTGTGCTGGCACAGCGTCAACTTGGCCATACAGAATACGTCGTCACGTACGCGACTCGCACGTTAACCGAGCCGGAGACTACTTACAGCGTAACAGAAAAGGAGTGTTTGGCCATTGTGTGGGCGCTTGGCAAGTTTCGCCCATATTTATACGTCCGATCATTTGACGTAGTGGCCGACCACCACACACTATGTTGGCTGTCGACATTCAAAGACCCAGCGGGCAAGGCCCGCTTGGCATTGCGAATTCAAGAATATGGCATCCGCGTGATTTCCCGATCCGGGCGAAAGCAGTCCGACGCTGACGCGCTGTCCCGATCACCGCTTCTCCCGAAGGCCAGTCAAGACTCCTCCTGCGAGGGCACTATGTCCTTTCTGGACTTTGACACTATCGTTGCTCTGCAGCGAAATGATCCCTGTACTGCATCTATGCTCCACCTTCTCTCGGACACGTCGAAAGTTCCAGCGTCACGTAGGCTTCGGCGCCAAGTTCTTCATTTCGCGGTTCGAGACCAACTACTGTATCGCTCTATCGACGCAACTATGTCCCAGAGGGACGAACCTAGCTATGCGTCATTCCGATAATCTTGCGAACAGAGCTCTGCTCCTCGTTCCCCGTCGACCCTCAGTGTTCCAACGCGGGAGTCTTCAAGACCTACTAAAGACTTCGACACCACTATTACTGACAGGGAATGTACAATTTCGTTCGAAACTTCGTCCTCTCTAGTCATGAGTGCTAACGCTGCAAAGCGCCACCGCACAACTCCGCCGGTGAACTCCAGCCTTTACAATGCCCATCCAAACGCTTTGATCGCCTGGGCATGGATATCTACGGGCCACTTCCTTTCACTCCTACCGGCAACAGGTGGATAATCGTTTCAGTACACCATTTAAGACGTTATGCGGAGACTGCTACTGAGCCAAATGCTACAGTGCAAGAGGTCTCCAGTTTCATGCTACGGCGTTTTCTCCTTCGTCATAAAGGTCCATGTGAACTTTTAAGCGACAGAGGCCGCTCCTTCTTATCTGAAGTCATCGAACAGCTGCTTGCTGAATGCGCTGTTGTTGATCGTAAATGCACTGCTTATCAGTCACAGACTAACGGTACCACGGAGTGCTTTAATCGAACTCTTGGTGACGTGATCGCCATGTATGTCTCACCTGATCATTCTAATCGGGACCTAGTTCTTCCGTTTCTCACCTATGCGTACAACACCGCGACTATGGCCACTACCAGATTCTCATACTTTTACCTTCGTTACGGCCGTCATCATTCGCACACAATTGACAACATTCTGCCCCACCGCCAAGCGGGCGTCAGCCAGTCCTACCGCTCCAATCAGTCACAGCAGTCGGAGGGTAAGCGTGCTCTCCGGGAGCAGCGCTCTTCTCTGATGTACCATTTGCGAAGTGATTTATAAGTAAACAAAAAATATATGAGAGTATGTTGGCACCGAGACGGCCCGCGCCGCGGCTGGAGGACTTCCAATCCCGACGTCTCGCCCACCGCGAGAGAGAGGAGGGAGTGGACGTAGGGGGATCGCATGACCACTTTCAGAGACACCACACAACACTACAGATTGAACAGATGCAAATACCCACCCCCGAGCGCCAAACTAAAGAACAGGTGGTTGCCTGGAGGCAATTTCAGACACACACATATAGGAACCCGACGATCCTTTGTCTCTGCTACCCGACGACTGTAACGACGACTTTATTTGACGACTGTAAAGTGTGCAGAGCCAGAGCTTCGCTGCAGGACAGGCTGTCGGAAGGCAGCGGTAGTAAGCAGCAGGAGTCCCTGACGAACGGGGTAGACGATGGCAGGTGGCCCTGCTCAGCCACGACCTCGTCGATCAACTGTGGGCCGTCCGGCACGCCGAGGTAGCCGCCCGTGACAAGGAATCGAGGCCGTCACCTAGGCTGGGCTGCTTATGGCCCCACGCTGCCCAAATTGCTGGTTGAATAAAGTTTTAACTCAATCTGGGTTGGGGGGGGTGTATCAGAGCTATTTATTTATGAAAATATTTCTCAGAGAAGTGATAAACGTATTTGGAACATGCTGTAACGGCGTGTGATCTACGCGGACGTAGAGAGCAACCACCAACAAATGCGCCTTATCGAACGTCAAAGGAAAACCAACAACGTCTTCGTCGCCTCCACACTTAACCTAAACACCCGTGCTACTTCAACGGCTTCCCCCCTGGCACATACCCTGGCGATATAGCTGTGCCAACACAAGGTGTTTATTTTATCGTTAATAGATTTTTTTGCAATTCACCATTGCCATCCAGTCCAATTCTACTTCCTCAGTGTGACTACTCGCAGACGCAGGCAATATTTGCACGAAAACTGAAAACGAATATTTGGCTGATTACCGAGTTTTATTAATCACAATAGAGGCATATTCCTTTGCGCCACATGTTGTAATTTACGAATTGTAGACAATGATGTATGAAATCATGTCCACTTTGAAGAAATTCTGATTATGGCTGCGGCTGAGAATTATGCGTCCCCCGAATTTGAGACAAAATGCACTGGTAACGTTTGAGCTACAATGCATAAAAGGGTATTTAAAAAGTCAGTGGAATAACAGCGCATGTTTAAAGGCTAGTTTCAGTGCGCTCATTTGAAAACGGGTGCTGGTTTGAAAATTCTTTGGAATGTGCCCTGTGAAACCAGTGGCTTCAACATGTGCAATGCAATATGTGTCCCAAGTAGTTAGCTCAATATGTAATTGCAAGAATGAAAAGTAATAAATGAGAATCGCTACTGTTGTACCTGTAGTCGAAGAATGGATACGGTATATAGAAAAGAAACAAATACCCAAACTCCTATGAAGAAATACCATGGCTGAATGGAGAGCAGTAAGTAGCTACAACAAAACACAGAACATTATGGGGCTACGACAAATATGAGGTTGTTCAAAGAAATTAGAAAGTAATAATGATGCCGGCGCTCAGGTTCCCAAAGCAATGCTATGGTTAAAGTAGATGTTTTCAGGGATAGAGATTATTTAATCATCACTGGGCCGCCATCGCTGGGGACCGAAGGTAAAGCCATAAATGCGCCAGTGCTGGGTGACATCAAATGCTTCTCTTTAGAAGCAAGGTACAATGAGTGTTGAAGAAAAATTTTTGAACGCATCTGAAAATAAATTAGTAGCTAAAGTGTTAAAATATTGCAGCCATTAGCATTGTAAAGGTACTTCAACAACCTTTCAAGGCCTGCCAGAATCCACCCATCTGTCGGTCTGTCTGCCTGCCTGCCTGCCTGCCTGCCTGCCTGCCTGCCTGCCTGCCTGCCTGCCTGCCTGCCTGCCTGCCTGCCTGCCTGTCCGTCCGTCCGTCCGTCCGTCAGTCCGTCTGTAACCGTTTTCACGCGAATTTAGGTTACTGGATATTTCTCGTGTTCACGTGCTGATGTTCAATGCCTGTCTTCCATGCCAAATTGGAGCACTGTGCATGTGCCGCTTGGTGTATGGCGCTCTTCATTGAACCGGACGCCAACTTGGGGCCCTGAGTACGCGTTGCTTGGTAAGTGCAGCTCTTCAAGGAATCTTTTTGAGACCAACTTTTGTAAGTGAGCACATGCCACTGCATAGGCGATGCACTTCAGCCACATGAGTTGACCCGTTTTACGCCAGCTTATTTATTTGCTATGTGCCAGAGTTCATGCGCCACACTTCAGCGAAGCTCCTTCACTCAGTCTGGATCTATGGCCATAAGAAACAAAGTGTAGCCTACGCGTTAATTAACTTCATTGTTGTCAATTCAGGACATTGAGTATGTGCAAATAAACATAGGCCACTATTCAATGAACCTCTTTACGACATATTGAATTACGGGGAATGACCCACAAAATATTCGCGGCTTTTCACAGAGCTACTTTTTCGCCGATTTGGTTCGCTAGCTAAAGGTAACCGACTACTGCAGCTCTCCGGCGAGCCCCCTTGACGCACACTTTGGTGACTGGGTGTGAGCCACTGGTAATGTGCCGTATTCTATGAGAAAAGAATCATTTAAATTTCATCGGGTAGGTGAACCCACGCCATCTATAGCTTGGGTGCACAAGAGCTTAGAGAAAAAGCATTTTGATCGCTATAGCTCATAGGGATCATAATGGACATCCACAAGCATATTGGTCGGAAGCTTCAAGTGATAATTTGCCTTTTTAAGGGATGTATAGATATTAAAGGTCAAACGTACGCTTCGAAAGTTAAATTGTAAACGCCTCTACTTGCAATTCAACCTCCACCACGACAACAGCAAACTTTATCTAATAAGAGTGTGGTTGATACCCTCGAGAATTGCCGCGTCGACTGATTTTAACAGTGAGTAAGGTAGGCATACACTTTTTAAAATCACATTGCATTTTGTCGACGTATCCACAAGCTTGGGCCTCGTATATGTTGATGGACGTATTTTGCTAACTGAATAAAAGGTCACTGGGGTACTCGTGCTGTATCCACTTATGTAGTACGCATTTCAATATAATCACTGAAGTTTGTGAAGCTGTACTCTTTTATCAGAATTTTATTTCTCGTAACCAGCTGTTCGAGTCCCATCTATTAGAGACCCAGATATTTGTCACTGCATCTGATATGCGATACGCGCCCCTATTAAGAAGTCGCATTTTAGTATACCAATTATCTTGTTCCAAAAGCTGCGCACACGTTGTTTTTTTATGTACATGTTACTTGCTTTATTGCAAAAGAGGCATTTCACCAACACACCATGAAATTTGCCTGCACGCCAGCAATACAGAACCCTTCTATTCAACTCTTTGGAGCATAAGACGAAGCTAGAAGTAAAAACGAGGAATGCTCCTACAGGTAAACTGTCGCGGCAGCACGCAGTGCCTGTGCCCCGTCGTCATTTTTCGATCTCTTAGATTGCTGTTTTGCCATATCCCACATTAAGAGTGTGGTTCGACTATCGGATGGTATTTTCTTTGTTCGATTCGAACTTTTAGGTTTCTTTTGTAATTTTTTGTAAACGCTATTCTTCGTGAGCCATGAAATAATTATAATTTTCGATATAAATATTTATTATATATTTATTATATATTTATTTATTTTTCCAAATACAAAGTTGAATTTACATTTTTATGGCTGCACGCCTCCCCGCTAACTAACCGCTATAACCACGGGGGTTTCATACAGGTTTACTTGGTGGGGGAACGCAACTTTTTCAGTAAAATAACAGGCAGGCAATAATTATTGGTTGATCTTCACTGCGGGACAATAAATTTTTCGCAGTCAATCATGTTCGCATTGAAGAAAGCGGTAATGTCTGTAGCATTATTTCGCAAGCTTTTAAAGCGTCAGCATTAGAACGCGCATGCGCACGGAAACCCGGCGGCATCCGCCAATTACCTTGCGGAGTTGGGAGGGGAAGCGGAGACGATGGCGGAAGTGCGTGGCGTCACAAGTGGAGAAAAGGAACGAAGGCTAGAAAAGGTGAGAGAGAGGACATGTGCAGGAGGGAGAAGAAACTGAAGCAGTACTTGTCATTAGACCACAGAATGCAAGCGGGCGATCGGCAAGGCTGCTCGTGGTGCGAGGATTCCGTTATTGCGGTGAGCCATCCGCCGAGTTATCGGTGAACGAAAGCAGGCCGCGGGTCAGCCGCTATAGTAGGGACGTATGAGAAGCAAACGAATTCGAGGAGATGTAGAAATGTATATGCTATTGCAGATTTCGATGTCAATTTGTAACTGGCAGCCCAGCAAACTGCGCGCGTGGGAGACAGGGGCGGTATTGGAAGTAGTTTTACTGTCGTAAAGTTTCGCGTAAAGCCTATTGCACATACTGCGACTGGAGACCAAAACAAAATATCGGAGCAGTGGCACCCGTCAAATGCGATTTTTGGGAGGGTTCATTCCGCACCATTGCGACTTCAGCAATGCGGTCCAGGGTTGCTTTTTGCCAGATATTGCGGAAGACGCCCCAGAACTCTATTATTGCAATGAAAAAAAGTGTTTTTTATTATTGACCTGTCTGTATTAGAAGCAAACAATAGGTGTGGTTTGTAAGTTAAAGATCTTTTGAAGTTTAATTGTTCTTGGTGGGCGCAACGGCTGTTCTTCAATTTCAGTGCGAAGCGACACGCCGTATGTAAACCGTAGTTCGCAGCTGGATGTTCAGCGTGGCGTGTTTTCTCATGTGCCTTCCACTCTTATATTCTACTTGTATGCCATTGCACCTGCGCTACAACAAATTACAAGAGTACCTCTCAACAAGTGCATATAACTACCTTTAGTGCATATGGAGTATTCGGCTGCAGCAAACTCGACCTGCCAGAACTACCTGCCAGCGTGAAATGTTATTTGTGTTCAGAAAGTCGATGTTTTCACTAACTTATATTCTACCACAGATTCTATAGTAGACGTTTGCACGCTACATGCTGATTTTGTTAAAGCCTCCAGCAAGTTACAGCAGAAACGCTTCATATTTGAAATTAAAGCAATGACCATTGAATCGTATGATGATCTGTTGTGTTTAGTGGCGCAAGGGTCAGATATGGACAAAGAGCACCATGCAAGTGGTGATGTGGTGTCAATAATCTTTTAGTGAGATGGACAGGTATACTTCGATAGGCAGATGTTACTTGGCTGTAAAAGGGGCCTGAAAATCAATCGCTGTAATGTGCTTAAAATAGACAGGCTATAAAATAATGACAGTGACGTACTGTGGCTGTAAAATATATGTTATAGAACGATAATACAATAATATATAAGAGTATGCAAGTAGCACTACCGCCTCACGAGGGCCCTGAACGCAACGGTACGGAGGCATGTGCTCTACAAAACCTTCAGTCGCAGGAGCACCCTCTGGTAAGAGCGTGCGCTACGACATTCCTGGGCTGACAACATGTATCACTACATCCTTCATATAATTTAGACCTGGCTTCTTATCGAATAGTGGTTATAATCCCCGAAACATTGCTGGGTGAAGAGGTGCATGTTGTTTGTAGGCTTGCAAAAGGTACTTTTTTTTTTCATTCAAATTCTGCTTTTACACATTCCTCAAGAACGTGAACGAGAGTGAGTATTTCACCACATCTTCCACATAGTGGAAGTTCGCTGCCAGTGAGTAGGTAATTGCGTGTGCCGAATGTGTTCCCTATGCACCATCGACAAAGCAAGACATTTGTTTGTCTTCATTTCATTGCGGGCGCTGCAATGTCTGCCTGTCGCTTGATCAGATAAAGTTTGTTACAAGTTTCGGCATCCCACACACGTTGCCAATAGCATCTTAGTTTACTACGAATGAAGGGCTTCCAGTCTATAGCGGGCACTAGGAAAAAGCACTGTATAAAAGCAATATACACTATTGTCGCTGTCGGTGTGGCGGCTTCGTCTGCCAGCACATTCCCCTAATTCTTGTGTGTCTTGGCACCCATCATATTCTTACATGCTAGTTATATTGGTAGGTCGTGCACAAAATTTCATAAAGTTCAATAAATACATGATTTTTACATTCACGTATAGACATAACAGTTCTAACCACACTTAGGCAGTCAGTGAATATTATGGATTTTTCTAAGATTGTCTTCCTGATGTTTCATCGCCGAGAGAACAGCATATGTCTCAGGCGCAAATAGGCTCATTTTCGAGTACATAAGTCCTGTTTTATAGAAAGATGGCGCAGTTCTGTACATGCAACATCTACATGTGACTTAGACGCGTCAGTAAAATAGTCCTGGCATGAATACTTCGCCTGAAGTCCTGGGAAGCGGGCTTGAATGTGTGGCTCAGGAGCATGCTTTGTTACATTGATAAATGACGTGTCACATTCAAGTAGCTGCCACTGCCACGGCGGTAGCATGTTGGCTTTAGGCATTAGGCCATCTCTTAGGTGTGGCACACCATTTCTTCTCACAGTCTTGTCACACGAAATAACAAGGGTTCTCTCGCTGAGGGTCGGTTGCGAAATAGATTGGCAGATGTAGAGTCATTTATAGTAATGGGTATAGTGCAGTACAGTATATCATGAATGCTGACAAAAGCTACTTTCAGGTAGTATGTATAACTCAAATAAGCTTTTTCTAAATGTAGTGACCACTCATTTGATTCTACGTAGATGCTCTGTACCGGACTTGTTCTGAATGCACCGGTCACTAGTCGTATAACTAAATGATGAACCCGATCTACAATCTTGAATGCACTTGGTGAAGCAGATTCATAAGGTTCAGCGCCGCAGTCCATCCGTGTTCTTATCAGGCTCTTGTGGAAGTTGATGAGGCACTTCCTATCCCTACCCCACGTTGCGAGTGATAGAAGCTTCACTAGGTTCATTGGCTTCAGGCATTCAGCCTTTAACGATTTAATGGCAAGAATGAATGTTCAACTTTGAATAAAAATGATGCGAAGAAATTTACGTTCTCTGCTTACAGATAATCTATTTTCAATCATCTCAAGATTATGGTCCGCAAAAATTGCTGTTTTATTTGTAGAGCTGGTACACATCTACTTTACAGTGGCTTCAATGTAAAACAGCTCTTACTGACCCATTTAGCATCGTTATGTAGGCCAAGCTGGACATGTCACAAATGACAAGGTTGCATGACCTAATGCGAATCTACACGCTGTCTAGGTACATAGAATCGAACATAGTGCAGGGAATCGCTCCTCGGAGAGAATTCATTATCACGATGAAGAGTGTACAGTTAAGAAAGCCGCCTTGCAGAACACCAGTATCTTAGGTGAAAAACCTGACTGAAACAGAATGCCCGGACCACCCTTACAAGGAATGTGCGTTTTCTAAAATAGCTTTCGATTGTATTTAGCATGTTTCTACGTACACACATGGCCGAGACGTCTCTAAGAATGCCATAGCCCCACGTTGTGTCATATCTTTTTCAATATCAAGAAGCACCGAAATGAAGAACTGCTTGCGTACTATGGCATCTCTAATGTGTTATTCAATCCGGACAATGTGGTCTGTCGTTGACCTCCCTTCTCCGAAGCGACATTGATGATAACCTAGTACTGCTTGTATGAGAATCTGTATCCTATAAGACGGATGAGGCGCCGGTTCACCATTTTTTCAATCAGGTTGCATAGACAACTTGTCAACGCTATTGGTCTGTAACTGCTTGCTGAAGCCAGGTCCTTGCCTTGTTTGAGTATTAGAATTACAATTCCTCCTTTTCAAGCCGACGGAATGTGTCCAGCTGCCCACATGTCATTAAAGAGAGAGAGAGAGGGTCATTTCAGGGTTTCCGGATGGAGGTACTTGATGATTTCATACATTATGCGGTCGCCACATGGTGAGAGCATGTTACGAGAATTCAGAAATGCAGAGTTCAACTAGGGGAAACAGGGGGTTGTGCGCCTCATTTTTGCACATTCACGGCCAAGAGGCTAGTGCTATGCGGTGTTTTTAACTTGTAGGAAAGTGTGTGTGGAGTGCAATGCAGTAGAGATGGCTTCGAAATGTTTGACTTGAAAATCTGCCATATTGTCTAGGCTGCCACATGAGGCACTTATTAAGGGCAGGTGATGAATGGCAATGAGTATCGTTGAATATGGCGGGAATCGAGTGGCTGTATATTAGCCCAAAATATTCGCTGTAAATGGCGTAAAATATGTATCTATTAAAATAATGTCAATAAAAAGTGAGTCTTATGGTTGTAAAAGTACGTTGTTAAGGACTAGATACTAAAACATGTTTATTTATAGCAGCACCAATGCCTCTGCAGAGCTCTTCAGCGCAAGGGCTGCGAGGCATGTGCTCTGTAAGTGATTTCCTTGCAGCTACAGCCTCTAAGCAGAGGCAGTGCTACAAATAGCCTGGCCCAATGATTTCTATGTTATTAGTTTCTTCTAAGAATATGAATACTGATTTAAAATTAAATAGACGGTCATTTCCTAAAAAGAAGACTGGGTGCAGAGGTATATTATGAAGGTATAAGGAAGGGAAGAACTTTTTTCTCTCCTCTTCTAATAACGGGCACTGAACGAGAACATGAAGGACTGTTAGTCTACTTCCACACGTAGTGCATGTCGGAGGGTTAGTTCCAATTAGAATATACGAGTGAGTGCTATAGGTATGACCAATTCTTAAACTACAGAGCAATACTTCCTGATGTCGTTTTCTCGGAGATCCAGTTTCCTATTTTCGGCTTGATTAGGTGCAGTTTGTTGGATACCTGAGTGTCCTATTGCCGTTGCCAATATTTCCGTAGTTTATGCTGTAAAAATGGCTTAAGGTCTGTGTAGGGTACAGGTATATTTTGTTTGCATCACAAAAAGGTACGGATGTAGCCGTTTCGTGGGCAGTTACGTTGCCCTCTAGGCCTCTGTGGCCAGGCACCCAACAAACAACAATCATTTGGTTCGACATGTATGCTGAACATAGAAGGTTGTAGACTTCATTAAGGATAGAGTTTTTGTGTTTTCGTAGATTTCATATGCAACTAACAACGCTTAATGAGTCTGTGAATATGGCAGCATTTGTTATACCTGTCTGTTTTATATGTTTCACAGCAGAGAGGATCGCGTATGCCTCCGCTGTGAAAATGCTGGTGTTTGGATTTAATTCACCGGACGTTGAAAATGAAGGTCCGAGTGCTGCATAAGCTACACCATAAGTAGACTTTGAAGCGTCTGTATAAAACTCCGCGCAGGAGTACTTCGCCTGGAGTTCGAGAAAGTGCGAATGTATATGCACCTCAGGTGCATGTTTTGTTATTGTGACGAAAGACATATCACACTGGGTAGTCTGACATTCGCAAGGTGGTGCAAGGTTAATGGGAGTGATTAGGACTGTTTCACGAAGTTGAATACCGGTTTTATTAGCCAGTTGTTCTAAGCGCACAGATAGAGGAGCTCGAACAGATTGGCGGTTATGGTGAAGTCTTGCAGAAGACAAGTCAAGGACAGTTGAGTAGCACGGATGTTCGTTATTCGATTTACATTTTAAAAAGTAGCAGAAGCTTAGATATGTTCTGCGTAGGTGTAAAGACCATTCGTTCGCTTCGACATACAGACTTTCCACAGGGCTTGTCCTAAATGCGCCTGTTGCCAGCCGTATACCTAGATTGTGGACTGGGTCGAGAATTTTGAGAGCACTGTCCGATGCGGATTGGTACACCACGGCTCCGTAGTTGAGGCATGACCGTACAAGGCTCTTATAAAGGTTAAGCAAACACCTCCTGTCACTGCCCCAGTTTGTTAGAGAAAGTAGCTTCAGCAGGTTCATAGTCTTCAGGCACTTCGCTTTAAGATATTTCAAGCGGGGAATGAAATTAAGTTTTGAGTCCAAAATAATACCTAAAAATTTATGTTCAAGGCTGACCCATAGTCTTTCTCCGTTAAGGTCAATGGCGGGTTCCGGTGGCATGCCTCTCTTGTTTGAGAAGAGAAGTGTGCTTTTTTGAGGGTTAAATTTAAAACCATTTTCTTCTGACCATTTTCAGAGTTTGTATAGGCCAAGCTGCAGCTTGCTCTCGCAGATGCTGAGATTGCACGACCTAAAAGCTATCTGTACATCGGCCACATAAACCGAGTAATAGAGTGTGCGAGGTATGATAGTATACAAGGAGTACATTTTCACAATGAAGAGTGTACAGCTCAGCACTCCACCCTGCGGTACACCTGTCTCCTGTGAGAATGATCGAGACTGCGCATCGCCAACTCTAACGCGAAATGTTCTGTCAGACAGGTAGCTCTCAATAATGGTCAGCAAGTTGCCACGTATGCCCATTCCAGAAAGATCCCGAAGGATCCCAAAGCGCCACGTAGTGTCGTATGCCTTTTCCATATCAAGGAATACAGATACGACAAGCTTTTTGTGGATAAAGGCTTCACGGATGTATTGTACATTTCCATGCGGACAAGCTGGTCTGTCGTCGACCTACCTTCCCTGAAACCACATTGGTATGGGTCTAATATTTTGTTGGTTTCAAGATAGCGGAGCAAGCGATTATTCACCATCTTTTCAAAGAGTTTGCATAGGCAGCTTGTCAACGCTATCGGCCTATATCTGTTTGCCAAGGAAGGGTCCTTACCCTGTTTCAGAATGGGAATTATAAAGGCCCCTTTCCAGACAGAGGGAATCTGGCCGAAAGACCATATACCATTGTAAAAAAAAGAAGGGTTTTTTGTGTTTGAGATGGCAGGTGCTTTAACATTTCATATATTATGCGGTAAGAGCCTGGGTCAGATTTGTTGCAGCCGTTTAGTGCTGCTTGAAGCTCTGCTATAACAAATGGTCTATTGTATGCCTCACATTTTGCACTTCTTCGTACTAATGGCTGCCGTTCTATTCGTGTTTAATGTCTTTGAAATGTGTCATAATAGTGCGACTTACTGGATATGCGTTCAAGATGTGCGCCTAGATAGTTCGCCTGGTCTTCCATATTATCTCCCTGTGTATTTACTAAGGGTAGCGAGTAAGGTTGTCGGCCTTTTATTCTGTACACTCGACTCCAGACCTTTGTCTCATCCGTGTAGGAGTTAATTTCTGATATATATTTTTGCCAACTCTCTCTTCTAGCTTGTCGGCGCGTTCTCCTTCCCTGAGATTTGACATGCTTGAAACTAACAAGGTTTTCTGCCATCGGAGAATCGCGGTGCAACCCCCATGCTTTGTTCTGCTTTTTAGGCGCGTTACGACACTCCTCGTACCACCACGGAACACGGGGCTTGTTAGATGTTCCGTTTGGTGTGGGATACGTTTGGTCGCGGCCTCAATCAGAAAAAAGGTGAAATATTCAACCGCAGCTTCCAGGCTTAGAGAAGAAACGTCAGCCCACGATATGTGAGTAATTTTTCGGAACTGTTCCCAGTCGGCTGTATCATTTTTCCCCCGAGGAAACTGGGGGAACATTCATTCATCTTCCAGTGTAGACAGAACTATCAGAAAATGATCGCTCCCGTATGGATTTCTAACAACATTCCATTTAAGATCAGGTAAAAGGGTGGGAGATGCAATACTGAGGTCCATAGAGGAGTAGGTCTTATGTGCAGTATTATAATATGTAGGTGCCTTACTATTCAAAAGGCATGCACCAGATGAAAAGAGAAACTGTTCAATCAGTCGACCTCGCACATCGCAATGAGAGTCGCCCATAGGTTGCGGCGTGCATTGAAATCTCCTAGAACGAAATAGGGTTGGGGTAATTGATCTATTATTGCATGGAATTCATGTTTATTGAGCTGATAATGCGGGGGTATATACCGAGAGCAGACGGTAATAAGTTTATCTAGAAGTAGGGCTCGAACGGCCACTGCCTCTAGGGGCGTTTGTAGTTGTAGATGTTGACACGCTATACCTTTGTCCAGTATAATGGCTACACCGCCAGATGATGCGATGGCATCATCACGATCTTTATGAAAAATAACATACGAATAAAGTTAGTGTGTTTAGACTTAAGCTGGGTTTCCTGTACACACATCACTTTTGGAGGGAGTTCGTAGAGAAGTTCTTGAACATCATCAAGGTTTCTGAGGAGACATCGGACGTTCCACTGCATAATTAGCGTGTCCATAATGAAGTTAATTTGGTGCTGTGTGTACGGAAACGGAAGTTATGCCTTAGATTACAGAGCTCTTTCGAGGCCCTGTAATCGGCGTTTTGCCCTTTTTGAAGCGTTCGAGGAAGCCTCGCCGCTCCTTTGGCGTTTGGTGCGCCTTCAGGACAGATGTAGTATCCATTGCCTCTAGTGAGGCTCCGGGCAGGTGCTCTTGCGAGCGAGAGGTTACCAGAGAGAGTCCCGCCTCGGAGGGCAAGACCCCTGCGCCCACCATCCCGGAGGTCGATGGGGCTCCCTGAGGGATTTGGCTACGCCGGCTGTCGCCAGCGCTAGAAGGGGCCGGGGAGGTTGGGGCAGACTCGGTTGCACACACCTTCGGGGTCGGCGGTCCCTTCTGCTCGGTTGGCGGAGCAGCGCTAGCTGCAACCACCGTGGGGGCAGATGGCGTACCTGCCGACTCACGGCTTGTGGATCGGACAGCCGCCGGAGGCCGTTGTGACGCTGCCCCCTGACGCGCCACTTCGGCGAAGCTGGTCTTGGGAAGGTATGCTACCCACCTGCGTGCCTCTTTTAATGATATGTTTTCCTTTACTTTGATTGTGACTATTTATTTTCCTTTCTTCCAAGACGGACATGACCGCGAGTGTGCGGCATGCTCGCCATCACAGTTCACGCAGTGTGGAGCGTTTTCGCATGATTCAGAGGCATGGTCACGGGAACTATATTTTGCACATGTCTGCCGGCCTCGGCAGTTTTGGGAACTGTGGCCGAAACGTTGGTATTTGAAGCAGCGGAGAGGATTTGGAACATACGGCCTGACCCGTAGCATTACATAGCCGGCCTCGAGTGTCTCATGCAGAATGCTTGAGGAGAAAGTCAGTACAAGATGCTTGGTTCTTATCTCCTTCCCGCCGCGCCTTAGCATGATTCCTTTAACATTGATCACGTTTTGCTCAGTCCAACCTTCCAAGAATTCGGCTTCTGTTAGCTCCGTCAAATCGTCGTCAGAAAGAACACCACGGCTGGTGTTCATAATTCGGTGTGGGGTTACTGTTACTGGGATTTCCCCAAATTACTCAACTTTTGGAAAATTTTCAAACTGTTTCGGATCGCGGAGTTCCAAAAGAATGTCGCCGCTAGCCATTTTCGATGCTTTATAGCCTGTACCAAGAGTTTCAGTGAGGTACTTAGACACGAGGAAAGGAGAAATCATTCTCATGGTCTTTTCAGGTTTGAATGAATTACATGGAATCGGGGGAAGTTTGGCGGTTTGTTGCCAAGAAATCGGAAAATATCTTCGGTGCGCCCTCGTTTCTGAGGGCGATCAGGTGATCAGGGAAAAGAAGTGGCCATTAGAAGTGTGGTGTTTTCGGCAGAGATGGTCGCCGCCCACCATGGAGCCCAACCAGGGGACGACACAGGACGGAAATATTCAGTTCTGCGCACGCCAGCGGAACAACCCCGCTATAACCGAATACATATACCCAAGAGTGGATATAATGCACAAGGTTAACTTTCGCTGCTTACGAAGCCGGAAGTAACACGAAAATAAAGAGAGGACAGGAAAGATGGAAAGTGAGAAAAAGACGCAGGTTGGAGGGAGAGAGAGACAGGCAAAGGCAACTACCGATTTGCCCCGGATGAGTCAGTCCGGGGGTGCCGTCTACGTGAAGCCGAGGCCAAAGGGGTGTGTTGCCTCCGCCGAGGGGCTGTAAAGGTCCAAACACCCGGCATCAGCTCAACCCCCAGGATCGCCCTTTCCCGGACACGGCAGCCACGCACGGTTAAACGCGGGAGGGTCCAACCCTCGTGTGCTCGGGTACCTGGTGTCGCAACACACCAAACGCCTGTTGACGCTGGCGCCCCTGCGGGGAATGTGCTCCATTTTGACGAGAGCTCTGCGGTCAGAGTCTATCTCAGTCTTTTCGCGAGCACTTTGATTCGACTTTGTCGCGTTTTGGATTGCAACCGCAGCGGCTCGCAATATCTCATGCCGCAACATCGTGTCCCCCTGCAACGCAGCAGGCGAGCAGACTGGCTGCAGCGCATCGGATTGCCGCTATCCGATCGGCGCCAGGATTTGCACGTTTGTGGCCATCAATTTACACCGGACAATTACTACCGCAATAGCCTTTCGCGAGTCCGGTATTAGGGTAAACGCAAGCGCAAGGGAATAGGGCCCGGCCGTTCGACCGTGTCCTTTCCCAGGATGAGCAGAAGCGGGAATGTAAATGGTCTGCACGGTTCAGCCACCTGGTAGCAAAGAGCTCAACCACAAACAGTAGCAGTAACGAAATTTATTCTTTGCTGCTGGTGTGAATTTTTTCCAGGAGTGAAAACGTTAACACGTTATTTTTGTAAATGTTTAAAGTGTTTTCCACTTCGTTAGAGCGATATTAGCTGTTGTTTGTCTGGTTAAAAGGGCACTAAAGGGAAACAATAAAAATCAGTTTAGACTAATGGAGCATTGTTTGAGAATCCCGCAGGCAGTCATTTCAAAAAACATAGTTTGATTATTAGATGAGAAAATGAAGGTCCAAGTATCAGTATTTGAATTTCGCGCTCAAACCCCAGCGCCGGTACGTCAGTGTGACGTCAGGGATTCCAAAGTATGTTTTCGCATGTGGGCCACGTTGGCTGAATAAAGGTTCCCGAAACTTGCCATGTTTAATATTTGGCTCCTTTAGAACACAATGTAGTCAATCTGTACCGCTGTATATAATTAGTGGGCCCTAGAAGATGCCATCAAAATCCATGACGTCACAGCCCCCAGGTGCGGGAACTTAAGTAGGCGTTGCCACCCGTATTTCTTTCTTGCGCTTTTTCTGGCTTACCAAGCGTCCTAACGTTGTAAGAGTGGTGTTTTTGGTGTTGTAGAACGGTAGTTTACTGATGCAGAGGAAATCATTTTTCACTTTAGTGCCCCTTTAGGCTCTGCGCCAGCGTGTGTCTGGACCGCGCAGATCAATCACGCAGCTCACGTACGCCTACGCTAAAGTTCCTTCATCAGCTTCAGTTCTTGCCTCCACCCATCCGTCGAAATGCCCAGCTTGCCTTTGG
The DNA here is from genome assembly GCF_050947875.1 of Dermacentor variabilis. Classification (NCBI taxonomy): domain Eukaryota; kingdom Metazoa; phylum Arthropoda; class Arachnida; order Ixodida; family Ixodidae; genus Dermacentor; species Dermacentor variabilis. The sequence goes on from NC_134570.1 coordinate 126,060,918, forward strand.
TTATCGGAATACCAGCAACGTTTGGTGCTGCGACATAATGGTGACAACGCACAGGGCTTCGATAGGTGTCGCTTGGGCCAAGCAGCTGGCGGAGAGGCTTCGCGCGATCGCCCCTAGAGAAGAGGAAGTGGACTGCACGACTTGCCATCACGATGCTGAGCCAGTGAAGGCGGAGCTTAGCCCCGATCGCTCGGCGAACGAGTTGAGGAGAATATGCATGACTATGGAGGAGGGTAACTTGTAATCTTCTCTAGCTCTCTTAATATGACAGGTCTCACGCAAATTGTGCTACGAATGATTAACCTTAACTGTACCCTACGCGTCTACAAAATTTTTCCGAACCGTTTCAGGGGCCCCTTAAGAAACAATAAATTGTCAATATCAAAGGAATGATTAGAGACAACTCCTACCACAGAGAAGTTGCTGAAACAGTATTACGTCGGCGAAATCGTCGACGCAAGCGTACAGGACGGAGTGCTGTCAGTACGCCTACTAGACCCAGCTGATCAGCTTTCAGCTCAAGTAGACCTGCAAACACGAATAGGAAAGATGCGGAGAAGTCAAACATCGCGGGTAACTGGCCTATGCTTCCGCACATTCAACCTGCCAAGGAGCCTCCCTGCCTGATATTTACTTCTATGCATATTAGATTGATGAAACGCCAAGGATTGGCCGACACATCATACCGATGCTGCGGTTCCTGGTGAATGTCATCAAGGAATTACTGAGAAATATCGCAGCTCCAACTACTGGATGTTTGAAGTTTGTAGTTTATTACGATTTTGACAACAGAAGCTTCTCATGGCGCCGGAGCAACAAGGCTCCTGGCGCCACGAGCAGAGCAGACAACAGTGCAAAAAATATGTATGCAAACATACACATAATACACAAATATATACAGACATTTACATATGTGTATATATAAGAATGACGCAATTATACATACAATATATCAATGCAGTGCGAAACGTATAAGTAATGCAAATGAAGAAATGAAGTAGATACAGGAAGATCAAAGCCAAATGGAAGAAAAAAGTCTTGCAATGCATGAAATTGCATATAAATGGAAAAGCAGGAAAATCAATTAGAAAAAAACAGGTGTCAGTTGTCGAGAAAATACAGTTTCAATTTTTTTTCTAAATATTAAAATGATTGAGGAACCTTGCATGAAATCAAAAGCATGCTCATAGTTAGGTAAATTAGGAATCTGCCACATTGAAAGCTAATTGCCGTAGTTTGTTCTGGTTTTTACCTTAATAAAGTTCTTAGCTCTTAAGGTGTTATTAGTTGTGGTATTAGTGTATATAAAAAGTTCTCACGATTACTTATGAATTGTAAAAATGCTTTTTCGAATAAATATTGTACATATAGACTACTGACACCCACAATATTGTCCTGGTGAAATTACCCAGAGGTATGTTCGTACATCGACAGGTTATGAATAATACGAACAGACTTTTTTCTGCATTCGGAATAGAGTTTCCAAGTTCCCTTTAGAAGTGACGCCCCAGATAAGTAGACAATAGTGGATTCTAGAATGAATAGTAGAAAAGTACAACTGACGCTCAAGTTTTAAAGGTAAGAGCGTGCGGTGCTTATTCAGCATACCAATAATTTGTCATGTGCTACGTTTAATATAGCTTACGTGATGCGTCCACCGTAGATTTTCATGGAAAAATACACCCAAGAACTTTTACTGGGAAACCCTTTGAAATGGTTGCCATTAAAATATTAAACAATATGTGAGCTCAACTGGCTTGTTAATAGGAGTAAAAACAATATGCATTGTTTTTTAACATTTAGGCTCAGCAGATTAGCCGATAACCACACTGAAAGCGAAATTAACCAATTGGTAATCAGAGGAATTAAAACAGAGATGTTATCAGAGGAGAAAAATAACGTTTGTATCGTCGGTGTATAATAAAGTATCGGGTGTTTCTGGTATTGCCATGATATTATTAATACATAGCAAGAAAATCGTGGGACTTAATACAGAACACTGCGGGACGCCGCACCTAATGTCTCCTAATTTTGATTGTATGTTGTTGATGTCGACAAATTGGGAGCGGTTTGATAGATAGCTACGCAGTAAGTCTAGTGCAATGCCTCTGTTTCCAAGAAGGGTAATTTATAAAAAAAATATGTTATGTTTAATTGAGAGAAATGCTTTATTATAGTCTAGAAATCAGCCTATTGTTTATTGTTGCTTTTCGATATTGGCAACAATTTGATCACGTATTTCAAGTAACGCAGATTCAGTGACCATTCTGAAAGTCATACTGATTCAGGGATATAACGTTATGCTTTTGCATGTGTCCACTTATTCTATAATTTAAGGCTTATTCAATTATGTTAGAAAAAAATTAGAAGTATGAATATCGGCCGGTAAATAGTGATGCAATCAGTGACGCCACCTTTATGCTAGACGACAATCCTAGCAATTTTCATGTTATCCAGAAATGTGCCTGTAGAAAACACAATGTTTGTTATGTCGCAAAGAACACTGCATAATAAATCCGCGACTGCTTTAATTGGTGCTACTTTAACTCCATCATAACCACAAGAGGAGGTGTTCTTTAAATTGCTAATAATGTTTGCTATTTCTGTAGGTGTGACAGGACGAAGGTACATAGTATTCTGCAAACTGGTGTTAATATAGTCCTTAAAGTTGTTGCTAACATCCGAGTCAACGAAGCCAAGCACAAGAACTGCTGATTGAATACTTCAGCGAAGGATTTCTCGCGTACCACTTTGTCGCCCTACGTAAGTTCCTGGTGGAGGCTGTTTTTGTGTACCGCAATAAGTCCTTTAGAATTTGCCAAGTTTTTTTTATGATCACAAAGAATGTCTGTAAATTTGTTAGCATAGTAATCAACACATCACTTTTTTGTGTCGGCATTTAACCTGTTTCTGACTTTTTCATATTGCTTAAAAATTTCTGTTTCCTTATATTTCAGGAAGTTTGCGAAGAGCTTATCTCGTGCTCGGATTCTCTTGACAAAGTCATAGGTAATACACGGTTGTCCCGCTTTTTTAAACTTTCTAACCGTTACCAAGGGAAACGAATAGTCATATATTTCAATAATTTGCTTCAAAAAGCTGTTGTATAAAAGCTTTGAATCAGATCTTTTTTAATCTATAATTTCGTCCCAGATCCTAGATGCGATATTTTGACGGAAAGGAAATTATCAATTGCGCGCTGAGTTATCACCCGCCATTTTTTGTCGAATGTTCTGTGGTAACCCGCGGAAAGACGCGCTTAGGATTGAAGTAGAACAAAGGTAAATTATCACTGACTGCACTTATAAGCACCCCTGCTTTCACGTAACTTTCATCATGGTTATACAGACAAATCAATCAAGGTTTCACTGGATGCAGAGACGCGAGTAGGCACAGCAATATAGTTTGAAAAGCCATACATTGATAACAGGCCGACAAATTTATTAACTGATGTGTTGCCAGGTTGTAACAAATCAATGTTAAAGTCACCCAAAATAACCATAGGTATAATCAGTCACGATAGAGAACCCAGTAATGTTTCAAATTCACGGAAAAATTCAACCAAAGACCCAGCGGACGGCCTACAAACGACGCCAATTAAGGAAGTTCTACTTCTGACATAAAGAAGTTCGTAGTTCGACGACATAGCACAGCATTCAGCCATTACTTCATAATGAACAGTGTTTTTTTTATGTATAAAGCTACCCCACCCATTTCTTGCTACACCTGCTCAAGCATTCAGGTTTGTAACCATTGAATCGGATTACATCTTGAATGGTATTGTACCAATTTTACGCGAAGGCCAAAATATCAAACTCCAAGCCTAAGGGCGTAAAAAATGTGTTTAATTGGCCCTCCTTGTTCCGTAAACTTTGCGCGTTCCAATTACAAAAGGAAAGGAACTTTCAGCGCTTACTCTCCTGAGAAGCAAATTCATGAAAAGAAACGGAATCGAGATAAGAAGACAGAGAATGAGACCACCATGGGAAAAAATAAAGTTTACCAAAACAATACCTGTAGCCGTAACACCAAACCATGTTCGCGAGGTCACATTCTTGGAATTCGAATTACACACTAACCGCTATTCTTTCACAGAAAAACATGGCCATCCCTTTGCCACAAGAGGCAGTACTTCCTTTCTTTTCCCTTCGTTTGCGCTAGCCATACAAGCCTTCTGTTCATCGCAGTTAGGGTATTGAAAATGCGCAGGCCTTGTGCTTTCTCCCGAAGACGTGAGCGACTTTGCATCCACCGTTATTTCAACATGACCGATCAGAAGCGAGCTCTCACCACAGGCTTTTTACGAGCACGTAGATGCAGCCAATGAAGAGAATCAAGGTCAGAGTCTGATAGCTCGGGAAGCTCAAGCCTACGTGCCAGGCAGTTCATCTTATTAAGAAGGTTTTCACTCTCTTCTTTTTGCGTACCGTGAATCTCGATGTCTTGTCGGCGGCTGTATTGCTCCAATTCATTTAACTGAGCTTTCATTTCTTGGGCATTTGGAGAAGTTTCAGATTCCAAATATTCAACACGCTTCTTGAGCGCCGCAATTTCAGTACCATGAATGTCAGTCTTCTTTAGTATTTCGTCATACTTTTCAGAAAGTGTTTGGATTGATGCCTGAATGCCATTGATGCCTTTGACAGCCTCAGACAAGGCGTCCACTTTGGCCACAAGTGGAATAAGTGACAACATATTTGCCTTTAGTTGGTTCAGCTTTGGCTTTGAGACAGAGTGAACGAGGCACCACCCATCTTTTCATTTGTTTGACATGCTGCGCACTTCTACGAATTTTTCAAGGAATCGCCTTTACTGCGAAAAGCAAACCCAGTAATCCCAGAAAATTTACCAACATGTTATGAATATATACAAATTTTACACACATGGGATATTTCTTCGGGCCGAAGGTGTTCATTGCACACCGAACATTCAGTCATAATAACAGCGGACAATGATTAACTAGAGGTACAGCAGCAGCAGGGAACGCCAGAAGCTTAAGAGCGAGTTCGAAGCAAAATAACACCAACCTGCAACAGCGGCAAAACAAGTGCGGTTGAAGCGATGCTGCCTGCCGTCCACTGCCACTGTTGTGCCAGCAAAACGAAGAATCCAGGATCCGCCTGTCCGTTTGACGTCCGTCATCCTCAGGTCTGTCACGTGACAGCAGCTGCAATCGGGGCGGTGGTCCAGATTATCGCCGCGATAATGCTGCCTGCCGTCTGCTGCTTTGCCCTAAAGCCACAGCAGTGGCAGCGGACGTGCAGTGGAAGCAATGACAGTGGAAGTTGGCTGCAAGTGCTGAATCCCAGTCCTCGCCGCCTGAAAGTGTAGTCCGTTCAACTTGTTCACTCTTCTGTGTAATGCGAATCGTTATGCAGGGCTAAGCGGAAGTATGCTATAAATTGTTTCGACCTGCAATGTTTCATTGCCACAGAGTGCTGATAATGGGACAATGTTTTCACGTGGCTGTGGGAACTGCTCCTTCCTAACGTGGCGAACGCCGCTAACTGGTAAAATTGAGTTTCACCACTCATACAGAATAGGGTTGTCAACACTGTGTCTCGCACAATGCGCAAGTGAATAACAAAAATAATAGCTTTCTTGGAATTGTAATCTTCTTGCAAAACAGAAATCGGGGAAAATTGCTCTATGCATAGCTTTTAAACTCTCGCGCAAAAAATACTTCAACTGAATGGTGAAATTATTTCAAAATTACAGTTTATCTTCTCCATATGACTATCGGCTGTAACAAAAAAGACATGTTTCCATACTGCGCAAAGATTACGTTCAACAATTTAACCTGATGACGCAATAACAAACTTGTAAACTATGGTGTTAGCTTCTATATGATTATGCAATTTTTTTATCAGCTGTGAAGTTGCTAATCTAGGGAATCGCTTAGTTAGAACAAAAAAACTTTTAATAAGGTATTTCGTCACTACGTGGCAGTTACATTGATTGAGTGGTTTTTATTGCAGGTGACATCTCTGCATCCGCAATCTATTCATGGCTGTGAACATTAAGGCCTTACTGTTTGTGCTACCCTTTTTCACAAACCTCGAGAGATGTGACACTGTAGATGTGGCTTTTCATATAAGTATGTTATTACGTACCTTTTTACTTCAAATTGAAATGTTTATACTAAACTTTCAGACAACATATCTTATTCTGTAAAAAAATTTAATCTGTTCATTACAAGGTGGCATTATAAGAAGCTAGAAAGGTCATGAGATGATTGTTGCATTAAAATTGATAAGTCCATATTAAGAGAAACAAAAGGCGCATAAACTAATAATCTTCTACTGCCGGGGAGATCAGGTAAGGGGAACATTTGGTTTAGTGTTGCTGTTGTGTTAGCTGCTACTATCTATGAAAATCAACGACACTTGGCGCACACGTTCTGCCCCGTGCGTTCTGCAATTGTACTCCGTTTTGGTGGGCTTAATTTTACAGTACGTGTCTAAGTCGGCAAGGGCTTGTGTATTGCGCCCTTTGTCGTTTAGAAAAGGACACAGGACAAATAATTTTAGCATTATCATGGCTAGAAATACGTCTATCACTCTCTCTATCCAATAAAAAGAAAGTGATTCTCGGATGGGGGGTTTCATTCGACGCGTTGTACAAGTTGCGAAATTATTATTTCTGCGCAGGTATGTGTCAGTACGGAAATACTTTTTTCCGCAAGACACTCTATCCTCCGGGAGAATGCAAACGAGTTACATGTCATTCTGCAAGAAGCGAACTTACAGTTGAAACGTGAGTTACATTTATATGTACTACTGAGTTGCCCGCGTTTGTACGAGTCATTTTCTTGAGGAGTAACTATCGCGAAATATTGCGTATACTAATATTAGTATAATACGTAGGCACTCAGTTATTATTGTATAAAATAGTTTTCCTAACCTGCCCTATACTTTTCATGATGATATATATGACACAGACAAAATTACGTTATCATCGACAACAGTCCTACTTTTTGTGCGGTTGGTGGTCATCGTGTAGCAACAGGCGAATTTAGCCTGGCGGTCAAGGCCAGCAATTGCTCCACCCGAGCGCCTCTGATAAAATCACTGTGTTCTCTCACGTCATGTCGATGAGACCAGTTTCTCTAAGAATCCGATAAGTAGACGTGAAGTTTCTTCGCGGGCTATAACTAGTTCTTTTAGGCTATGAAATCCATGAGCAAGATATTGGAGACCATGACATCTTCTTTGCAGCACATCGCTTCGCAGTTTATAGCTGCGACCGTAGGATGCGTCAAGGGAGTGGCATTCTTCTGGCGATTAATAAGCACCTTCACTCTCAGCAAAATGATATTGCTACTAACTCAGAGGTAGTATGAGCAATGACTGAAATATACTGCGACAAAATTTGATGGCGTATGTTATCGCACTCCAAGTGACTCCGCCTCTTTAGATAAAGAATTATAAGGCGCAATCAGCATCGTTGTCACATGCTATCTATTGTTACCATTGTTTTTTCTGGGTGACTTCAACATTCCCAGCATTGCATGGCATAGCAAACCAACTTTTATACACCTTTTCTACACTTTAGCAAAATACCTTGTTGTCTTGTGCGTAATGCAGTCATTCAGTCAGCTGATAACACAGTCCATTAAAAAAACATACAAGTTGTTAACACCCTTGACCTTCTGCTGACAACACGACCCAATTTTATTGCGAAAATTGCTTATTACTTACTTACCGGCCTTCAGCAACCACTCTCTTATCCATTTGAACATGAACAATCCAGGGCAAAAATGAGAAAGAAAAAGATGAACATCATTCATGACTATAAAGAAGCTGACTTTGAATCAAATAACAACGAGCTTTGTATTTTCCTTGACACTTTCCTAAGTGATTTCGATAACCGCAGTGGCAATTGAACTGGGATAAGTTTGTTGCTAAAATCAGTTAATTACCGCAAAATTTATACCTACCTTCACCCTTTTCTATTCTGCTAACGCTCATTGGGACAACGTCCACATTAACCGCCTTGTTAACAACAAGAAATATTTGTCCAGATAAGCTGAAACATCTAAAATCAAGATGCGCAGCCTATACACTCGCTACGTATGACTGCATAACGGCACTTACGCAAGCTAAAGTTCAAATCTAAAGCTAAAGTTCAAATCTTTCTTTTTCTATTATCTTTAACAACATACGCAGCTTCCTCCCAAAGCGCGAACACATTTGTAATCTTGTTTCTTCATCTGCCAGCAATATACTCGTACTAACAGAAACGTGGGTAACAGACGACGTCACCGATCCGGAAGTTTTGGCTGATTTGCGGCAATTTAACGTTTTTCGCAAGGACCGCAAGAGCTCACGAGGAGGAGGCGTCCTTATTGCCACTAACAAGCTGTTCCCTTGTTCTGTTATTAACATCCAATCGGAGCTTGAAATACTATGGGTAATCTGTCGTTCTGTACCACAAGTCGTCATACGAGGCGTCTGCTACAGACCCCCCTCCAGTAATCCAATCTTCGCAGTTAAACAATAGTTTGAATCAAATAACTGGCAAATATCCCAACGCGCGCATCATTCTTTTTGGTGATCTTAATTACCCCTCCATTGACTGGCTGAACCTAACACCAACAGGCAACACCGAAATAACTAACTTCGTTGGCGTTTGTTTGAGTTTCAACCTCACCCAGTTAGTAGCTGAACCCACACGAGTCACACATGAATCCTCCAACATCTTGGACCTTATTCTAACTAATCACCCAGAAAGTTTATCATCGCTTACTTACCTCCGCGAAATCAGTGACGACAAAGTTTTACACGCTACTTTCACCGTCACCCCTGAATCGCGTCAAACTTTCCGCTAAACCATTCGCCTCTATGACAGAGGGAATTACGAAGAAATTAATACCCACCTGACGGCGTCATTTCCAAACTTTGACACGGGTTTCCATGATCAATTCCTGGAGGATAACAGGCTCACTTTCAAAACTAATATTGCCGAACTCACCGCGAAGTTCATTCCCACCATCACATTTCGTGCAAGACACAACAAACCATGGTTTTGAAAGCTCTTGAAGACACTCGAGAACAAAAAAAAGAGAATTTTCCGTGCAGCAATATGCAACCCAAGCGCATGCGCCTGGAAGAAATATTTCACAGCCGAATCAACATACCTGCAATTTATCCGTAATGCCAAACGCAATTTTTTCCGAACTGACCTCCCCAAGATCCTAACAAATAACCTGAGGAAGTTCTGGAAAGTACTAAATCCTCAACAGGCTCCGATCATACCACTAGCTAACCCACTTGGCATGACAAGTGGGCATGACAAGTGGGCATGACAAGTGACAAGTGACATTAACTGTGCAAATATTTTTAACACCGCTTTCTCATCCGTCTTCACACACGAAACCGATATGCCACTTTCTACCGCAACTGCCAACCTAAGTTTGCCAATTCCTTCAATCATGTTTTCTGCGCACGGCATTATATGTATTATAGAAAATATCAAGATGTCATCTTCAGCGGGTGCTGATGAAATCACCCCGAAGTTCCTCAAAAATACTGGCCATGCTTCCGCACCATATCTATCAAAACTTTTTGCATAATCACTTTCCACAGGTAGCATTCCCAGCGATGGGAAGGTGGGGAAGGTTATTCCGGTCTTCAAATCAGGTAACAAAGAATCACCCCTTAACTACCGCCCCATCTCTTTAACAAGCGTGCCGTGCAAAATCATGGAACATGTCATTTATTCCCACATAATGAACTTTCTTGACTCTATTAATTTTTTTCATCCTGCTCAACATGGCTTCCGTAAAAACCTATCCTGTGACACACAATTGGCTATTTTCATCCATGACTTGCATATGAACCTTGACTGTAACCTTCAAACTGATGCAATATTCCTGTACTTTGCGAAAGCGTTTGACAAAGTACCCCACAAACGCTTGCCACTAAAACTTTCATGGTTAAACATTCAACATAACATTTTACAGTGGATAAGTGAATTCCTTGCTAACCGCACCCAGTATGTTTACGTTAATAATCAAGCCTCTAGTCCTCTTCCCGTAACATCAGGTGTCCAGCAAGGATCAGTCCTTGGCCCGCTATTATTTTTAATATACATTAATGTCCTACCAACGCATGTCTCTTGTAACATCCGTATTTTTGCCTACGACTGTGTCATCTATTGCGCAATAAATAACACCTCTGATCAGCTCGCCCTCCAGAATGACTTAAACAACGTACAGGACTGGTGCAACCAATGGCTCATGGAATTAAACCCCAATAAATGTAAACTCGCGTCTTTTAAGCGAAAACGTTATCCTCTCCTCTTCTCATACAAAATCTCGCACGCCACGGTAGAATTAACCCACACTTATAAATACCTCGGCGTAACATTGTCCAATGATCTAACCTGGAACGCACATGTCACAAAAATCATATCATCCGCTAACAGAATCCTTGGATTTTTAAAACGTCATCTACGGCATGCCCCACAAAACGTAAAACTACTTGCCTACAAATCTCTTGTCCGTCCTAAATTAGAATACGCATCTGCTATTTGGAGCCTAACCTAACCAAAATTATCTAACAATTTCCCTAGAATCAGTACAAAGTCGAGCCACAAGATTCATATATTCGTGCTATTCATATAACGTTACTATATCATCATTAAAAGCAGATGCAGGTTTAACATCTCTAGCTTGTAGACGTCGTATTACTAGTATGTGCTTGTTTCATAAACTTTATTACAGCTCACTTCGTCATCCGCCCTACATCAATCCGCCGGCACGTATTTCCCCCGCATTGGTCATTCCCTTCAAATTGCGCGGCTTCGTACGCGCGCTGCTACATTCTCATCTTCATTCTTTCCACGCTCAGCCCCGGAGTGGAATGGCCTTCCACACGACATCGCCGCAATCACATGTACATATAAATTTCTGAATTGTATAGCTACTGTATTTAACAGCGAATAATTTATGTTCATTACGCGTTTTCTTTGTTTATTATGATTTATACATGTAACCCACCCCTTATGTAACACCCCCAACCCCGGGGGCCTTTAAGGTAATAAAGTGAAGTGAAGTGAAGTAAAGTTAACTTTGTAAAGAACACATTACCGTCCATGCTATCTACTAAAACGAAAAAGTTCTGACGTACTATTAACCCAAAGCATGACGAAACCTTAACCCCACTTGATGCAATTGACAACGCTATTCCCCCTGAATATTTTGCACCCATCTTAAATAACGGTTTTACATGCAACTTTTCTAAACGCGCTCATGAAACGCGTGCAGCTACGCTAACTTACGACTACGCCGCAGTGTACCCTCAAATAAATGAACCCGTCAGCATAGAAAAAATAATGGCATCACGGAAATTCTCATCTACTCCTGGCTGTGAGTTAATTAATGGAGATTTTCTAAGAAACATTAACACATATTGTTTTGTTATTTTTAAAAAGATTTTACAGCAATGATTTGACAAACGTTTACTGCCTGCTAATTGGAAGGTGGGGAAGGTGGTTCCACTGTACACAACAGGCACTAAGCATTCCCCACTGAACTACCGGCCTATTTCTTTAAGAAGTATTCGATGTGACATTTCCGAGCACATTCTGTTTTCTTATATTGCTAACTTCTTCGAAGAAAGCCTTTTTTTTCGGAGTTTCAACACGGCTTCCACAAAACATATTCATGTGACAGCCAACTACAGGTTTTCCCGATAAGTTTTATCATAGCGGGTCCAAAATGCACAAGAAATACATAAGATACATCTAAGAAGGCATGGAAATGTGAGACATGTCGGGGGGTGGGACAAGGGGCAGATGCTGAAACTGAGCGGCAAACGCCGCAGAAAGACATAGCAGTTCGACTTCTAGCAATCGAAACCAAGCTAGATACCCTTTTGGTTCTGCCAATCAAGCTGGTGGAACTGGAATCGTCTCTGCAACATATTTCTGATAAATTCGATGAATTTCAGACGAGGCTGCAGGCTCAGGAAAAGGTTACCACGCAACTATCAAACAGAATTGATCAACTTGAACAGCCTGCAGATTCGAGCAGTAAATTGTCCCAAATCAAACGGGATCTGGAAAATCACGAATGCCGTAGCCATAGGTTAAATATTGATATACACGGTATTACTGAAAGCGAGAACGAAGACCTAATGATGAAGGTAAATGAAGTAGCGATGCAAATTAAGCTTCCACTATTGAACAAGAGTGATATTATGGCTATACACAGACTTCCCGCTAAACCAGGCAAAACACGGGCGATCATTATTCATTTTGTTCACCAGGAACTTCGCGATTCCTGGCTTGCAAACAAGAAGCAACTAAAGGACCATGGGCTCGTGTTTTTCTGTGAAAATATGACGCGGTTATCACGTGCTGTTTTATCAAAGACGAAGGAATGGGCCCAGACCTCAGGATGCGCATACGCCTAGCACTCAAACGGTAAAGTTTTGGTGTGAAAAAGGAGCGGCGACCGTGCTGTTGTCATACGCGGCGAGGAGGATCTGGCCAGTCTTACAGCCTCGAAGTGATGGCGGCATACGTGATAGCAATAGATAGAATAGATAGCAATAGATAGCAATAGATAGCAATAGCAATAGATAAACCACAAGGGCGACCCTGGAATTCTAATTTTCTCGTGATGTCGCGTCGTTAAAGAACCAGTGTCCACTTTCAGTATTTCATTTTAATGCACAAAGTTTGAGAAATAAGTTTGACGAAGTCAGTTTGTATCAGTCTGAGCTGCAACACTGCTTTGACTTTGACTTGCTTTGTTTTAGTGAAACGTGGTTTACATCAGAGGATGAATGCGCTTCTATTTCTTGATATGACTGGATCTCGGTTTATCGAACGAAAGAACGAGGAGGAGGAATAGCTATTTATGTCCGCTCTGGTTTGTCATACAGTACAATCCCCGAGCTCAAGATTGTTAACGAATGCTATGAATGTATTGGTCTTCAGTGCATGAGCACCTTGATTTCGCTAGTGATTTCACTAGATTTCGCTTGATTTCTGCCCGCTGTCTGGATCCATGTGTAAGTTTTTAGAATTTACTGAAATATTATTAGAACTCAGCATCGAATTTAGACTCGAAACAATATTAATGGGCGATTTTAATATATATGCTTGCCCAGACAACCTAGAATAAGAAACTGTTGAATCATACGGTTGTTGAAATGTCATCAGCGTGCCTACTCGCATCACACCTACAAGCCAGACAACACTTGACCTCTGTGTGACGACTTTTTCTGCTGAATATCTAAGAGCAGGAGTCCTGATGTGCGATCTTAGTGATCACTTCCCTATATAGTGTCTGCTACCTCATAGAGAGTCATCCAATATACGCCCTGAAAGCTTAAAAAGAATTTATTCAGAAGAAGGTGTTAAGAAATTTGTTGAGCTTGGATAACTCGTGACCTCTATAATAGGGTAAAATGTCGTAACGAGCTCTTCCAAATTTTTCTGAGTAGCAGAAGTGAAGATGACTTTCGGTTTTTCAAATCTGAGCGTAAGAAATTGAATTCTGATATTAAACGCTCTAAACAAGAATATTACGTGAACAAGTTTTTTGCTATCATGGAAAATTCAAATCTTATGTGGAAAGCGATCAATGAAGTAATTAACATAGGCGCCATCACAAAAAAAATTGAATTTCAGCATAATGAATTCTCAGATATTGAGGTTTCAAATACTTTCAATTCTCATTTTATTGATGCTAGTGCGTCCTCACAAAATGATACAGCGGCCTCTTGCACGGACAATATATTAACTCGATGTTATTTTACTGTGTTCATGGCGCCTACTGAGCAGCACGAGATACAGACCATAATCTTGTCGTTGAAAGACAGTTGTGCTTCAGGTGAAGATGACATAAAAGTGAAGCTGTTGAAAACCGTCAGTGAAATTGTAAGCACGCCTCTTGTACATATCTGCGACCTAATTCTTTCTAACGGTGTGTTTCCAGATAAGATGAAGCCAGCCCGGGTGACTGTCATTCATAAATGTGGGCCAGTTAACGACATGAAAAACTACAGGCCAATATCCGTTCTTTCTGTTCTTCGCGAAAATTGCTGAGCATGTAATTAATAGAAGACTTTGTGAGTTTCTATACACTTATAAAATAATAGGTCAGGAACAAAATGGTTTCTGTAGGACAATATCTTCAGAAACCGCGTTACTTGAAATGAAAGAACAAATCCTTGACAACATAGAAAACAGAATGTTAACTCTAGGTATCTTTCTAGATTTTAGGAAGGCCTTCGATTGCGTGCAACATGATGTCCGTTTGAAAAAGCTACCTCTTTATGGAGTTCGTGGTGTCGCATTATCCATAATAAAAAGCTATCTCACCTCTAGAACACAGTACACAACAATAAATGGAATTAGTTCCGAAATTCAGCACATAAAGTACGGCGTGCCGCAACGATCCGTCTTGGGGCCTGTTTTATTTTTACTCTATAATAATACTATTGTCGATATTCAAGGCTGTTCCAATATTATATTATACGCGGATGATACTAACCTCTTCTTCTCAGCAAGAGAAATAGGAAATCTTTTTTAGCAAGCTGACATCTGGTTACAGCAACTAAGCTTGTGGCTAAATGCTAATAAACTCCAATTAAACATAACTAAAACTAAGTAACTAGTGTTTAAATCAAAAGGAACAATAATCCACCCTCAGCTAACACTCCAATTACAGAAGGTCAACATCGAACAGGCACCAACAGCCAGATTTTTAGGAATTATATTCCATGAAAATATGTCCTGGTCACCGCACGTAGATGTTCTTGGAAAAAATATTGCTCGTGCTGTCGGTGTGCTAAACAGGTTGGGATATTTGCTACCGATAAATCTGAAGCGCAATATTTACAACGCGCTTATACATTCTCGATTAACTTAGTGTTTTCTAGTTTGGTCAACCACTACACAATCTTACCTAACATCAATTCAAGCACTCCAAAACCGCGTACTGCGCGCGATAGGTAACTTAGAACGTACCGATACCACTAAACCATAATATAACAAATATAAGATACTACCATCATCAAAACTTCACACTTACAAATTATTCCTCGAAATTTCACGGCAATTCTGGGAAGACAAATGTTCCTTTCAAAGCAAATACCATGGCAGAATGACGAGCTATAACCTCAGAGAAACTCTCATAGAAAAACCATGTTGCAGAACAAAATACGGAGATCAAAAACTAGCAGTTCAACTTCCTAACCTTCTAAACGACTACCCTTTGGTATTGGACCTGCTAAATTCTGGAATTTCAAAGCAAAGCTTTAAGATAGCGGTAAAAGAATTGTTACTATCCGAAGACTAATAGAAATGTTCAACTACAGGTATAAAAAAATTCGCACATGTTTCTTTTTTCTTGTTGTTCTGCTTCAAGTGATTAGAAAACTGTGTAAACTTTAACCTTTTTTCTTTCTTCTTACGCGAATTGTGTACTCAAGTGTTGGAAAATGTGTACTATTTTAATTTCATGTTTGATCTCCTTAAAGCCTGCCACTGCCATTTTGCTGCAAATGTACGGGTGGCGCGGCCTAGTCAGGCAAAAGTTTGCCTTTAGCTGTGTCCCCTAAGACAATCTGTTCATTGTCTTACATAAACCAATAAAGAAAGAAAGAAAGAAAGAAAGAAAGAAAGAAAGAAAGAAAGAAAGAAAGAAAGAGCTTTGTGGCCATCACACGTGCGCGGAATGGTAAATTGTAATAAGATGGTGGAGGACAGAAAAACATTTTCTGTATACTTCTTTCCGTTCATAAATCGGCCCTCAACGCTTTAAAATTTGAAGTTTTACTTCTGAGTGTCGTAGTTGTTTCCATTGACTTGATTTCAAAAGAAACTGTTATTACAGGTGCTCTGATTCAGAGTTCGATGACAGCAGCTGTCGCAGGAGAAACGGAGTATCAAAGCTGCGATTTCCATTCTGTTGCACGATTTACATATGTGGCGATAGAAGACGTAAGTGAATTGTTCATCTCATCCATACAAATGGAAATAAACCAAAACTACGGTTGTGCAATCAGAAATGCTGGCTTATTGGAAAGCATTCAACGTACAATGCATATGCTTATAGTGTACTGATCATACTGTTCGTTATGGTAACATTATTGGCCAATCAATATTTCCCGTAGCCGCGCACTTATCACTAAGCGGTTTAAATGTGAAAGGTAAGCTAGGGAACGTTGTATACATAAGGTTCACGTCATCCGTTCCCAATAGCGAGGCAGCCTTTGAGGCGGCGAAGTAGCAGCAAGTCTATCCTACTTATTATAATTATGTCGAGCGCTTTGACATAAATTTGCACATACTCAGCAATTCCTTGGTGTATACAAAACATGACCGTTACTGCTGTACAGAATTAGGAAGTTACAACACTTATTGCCGACGGAGCTCTCGAAACTGGCACACAATTCCTCGGAAGTTCCGTTCCTGTTTCGTGCTATGAAAAGGAAGCTTTTTGTTGAGAACCTCGCCGGGTTTCCTGACCGTGGCTGTGGCCTGACTGTTCCTTTGCCGAACAGGCCAACGAATCAGCGGAGCACGTGGGCCGCGCGCCGCTAGTTTCCTTGCAACACCACCAGAGGGCGCTCGCCTCTGAGCCACATGGCTATACGAGGTTCTTGTTAGTCCAATAACGAACTAGGGACAACGCGTAATGAAGCTCCGTTGAAAGCAGTCAAAAACCTTAAAACCATTAGAGATAGTCGAATAACAGACAGTTGTTGCCAAAGTAGAATGAATTTAATTTGCAAATGTTAAGGGTAAATTAATAGAATTCACTCATACAGACCATTGACCATTGCATCAGTACTACACAGGTTAGAAATGTAGGCGATTAAATTGAAACTGCGAACATGGGCATATAATCGCGGTATATCGCGAGAACTTCAGAATAGCGTCAAAATCGGTAGGCGTCTGGCGCTATCCTTTGTTTTTCCGATTTGTCATTACTCAGAGTAACAAAATATCCAGAGAAGAAATAAGAGCGCTGTATACCTAACAGGCTCTTAATACCTTACAGGGCCCAGACGCCATTGAGTAAGGGGGACGAACAAGGATATTATAACAAATGCAAAATTATTGGAGCGTATGACAACGCAAACCGAAAAGTATTCTAGGATATTCTGGAAGGGGAAGACATAGGCAACGACTGCATACAGATTTTAAGAGAGATTTGCCAAGACATTAGAGTTTGTGTTGAATGGTAAGAGATAAGGAGCGAGTAACAAGTTGATATCATTAGGGCACTGAGTCAGGGGTGCGCTCTATCCCCACTGTTGTATATTATGTACGCGATAACGATGGAAAGGGCGCTCGAGGGAAGCAATAGCGGGTTGAATCTCCTATAGAAACAGGCGGGTACAATAGCAGATCCGAAGTTTCCAGATTTATTTTACGCGGACGACATGGTGTTGCTAGCTAACACGGAAAATGATATCCAACGTTTGTCTAATGTCTGTTGACAACAAGGCGAGAATGTAGGTTTGAATTTTACAGGCCAAAAATGAAGTGTTAGGGCATTCAATTAAAACAGCCGACAGACTGTCAAAACAGGGCTAGGAAATAGTGTGGTAAAAATATAAATATTATTACATATGGATAAATGCTGGCAATAGATATACCAACATACTGAAAAAAAACAATAACAGCAAAGGGTGAAGAAATGCGGCCGCAATAAAATAGAGAGCGCTATCGGGATACAATAGCTACGAGGTGCTCTGGTGTATATGTAAAAGTCTAATGGTTCCAGGACTTAGATTTGCGAATGCCGTTGTTTGCTTCATGCCAAGGGTACAATCAAGACTCGATGACAACCAATAGTCAGTGGGATGCCTCGCAATGGCCGTTCACGAGAAGGCTATAAATGAAGCTGTGCCGAGTGATACGGGCTGGACATGTTTTTAGGCAAGGTAAGCTCAGAATAGAATTAATTATGGAGAACGACTTCAGCAATATGAAGAAGTAGATGGTCTGAGAGTCTGTGCAGATATTTGTGCCGAAAAATCAATGATTGAAAGTGGAGGAAAAGAACTAGGAAATTTACCAACAAGTATGTGACCGGTATGGTGAGAAACATGGCAAAAAAAACGTGAAGCGGTAAGTAAGGGCGGCTGACACAATCTCATGGGTGGCAGCGTTGGGAAATACATCTGCTACGAGCAAGTACTTAGGAGAAAAAAAACGAAATCAAAAAAACAAACAATTCATGATAACTGAAAGTAAAGCTCTCTACTTTTCGAATCGAGATCTGGATGCCTATAAAACATGCACTCATAACGCGAGATACAAGGAAGAAGCATGAGCTTGCTGCGTTAATACTACGTAAATAATGGAGCAGCTTTTATTAGAATGTGACGATATATGCCAAGTGGTCGATTTGGGCACCTGTGGCCTCATTGAAGATCTTGGCTTCAGCGAAACTAAAGAAAAAGCAAAGATGTCCGCAACAACGATTAGTGAGACGCGGTACGAAGATCAGTGCAAAAAATGACGAAACGCCAAGCAGCGCAGGCGCACAAAAACAAAGTTCCCTATAGGGGTTCAGAAAATTTGGTGGTAGGTATTCTTTTTTTGATACGTAGGACATTAGACGATATATTAACGAGACCTTGTTGGTGCAACTGACCAGATGAGACCAGGCGTGTTCCAGATGACACGCCCATAGAATCCATCCATCCACGTATACCCGGCATCGCGGCGCCGACCGTGCGTGGGAAAGAACTAAATAACCAGAAAGCTCGCCTTTGCATATTCGCGGCTGCATGGTAATGAGAAAGTAAACGCTACTAGCGCAGAGAATAGATTATAATTGCGCTACATACGCATGAGCATGCAGCTATAAAACCAAGATGAGCTGAAGGCGTCCGTCGTACTCGCTAGTAGCCGGAAAGTCTTATTATGTGGTACAACTTTTTTTTTGGAATGTTAGGCGTAATTTTAGGAGACAAGAAGCGATCGGTGTGCATCAGAGAGCAAACGGGGATTGCCGATATTCTAATTGACATTAAGAGAAAAAAATGGAGCTGGGCAGGTCTTGTAATCCGTAGGTTATGTAACTGGTGAACCATTAAGGTTACAGAATGGGTGCCGAGGAAAGGGAAGCGCAGTAGAAGAGGGCAGACGAGTAGGTGGTGTGTTGAAATTACGAAATACGCAAGCGCTAGTTTCAATAGGTTGGTGCTGGACATGGGGTGATTGGAGAACGCTGGGAGAGGTCCACAGCAGGGAGATCGTACAGTGGACAGAAAATAGGTTCATTATGATGATGAGGAGGAGGAGAAGGAGGAAGACGAAGCTTTGTGCTGCCGCTCTTCCGCTTGCGCGCGTGTTTTGGGTGCGTGTGTGTGTATTGTAGCTTTCCTGATTAAAAATGACACAATATGACGTCAAGCATTGCTGTGGAACTGGCGTCAATCTTTCATATATTGCAACTTACTCCTTTTCTCCCCTCCCCAGGCTCCTGCTCTTCTTCATCTTCTATCCGAAGGTTCACACGGCTTCACCCTTTCAGGTTTCTTTTCCTAACCCCTCCTCGAGTAATAATTGAAAGCGTTTCCAATTGAAGGACATCCAACTGAGCCACGTCGACGGATGTACCAAACAGTCTTCAATATTCGTTTCTGACTGGCCGTCTGTCATAGAGCAAGGACCATAAAATTGGTCAGTGAAACCTGTTACTCCTTTCCTCACAAGAACGAGGTCGGTGACTTGAATGTCTGGAACGTCTGAGCGGTGTCTCTTGTCAAAACTTGCTTTTCATTCGTTTACAGTATCTCTGCTCCTGGGGGTTTCTGTTACCTCTACCTTATTAATCTTTAGATTTTCTAAGAGGTCTAACTCATGGTCCACGTGTAGAAAAGAGGTTGCTCCTGAAAGACCAAACTGTAGACTGCATCTCAACCCACTCGTTTGGGGGCGATTGTTACGTTTTACAGCCGCTTTTATACGGCGTTTCCATACGCCAGGGCGGCTATCGTACATCCTGATGTAGTGTTTCACATCTCTAATAGCATGCTCTGCAAGTCCCTATACCGAGGTACGGTATGGCGAAAAAAACTTGATCGATATATTGTGTTCTCGAGCACATCTAGCTAGTTTTTCAGCCTTGAACGCTGAATCGTTGGCACATACGGTCGCCCTGCTAGCCCTGAACATATCCCTTTCGTGGAGAGCGACGGCGCTATTCGCATGTCATTTTCCTCCCCATGCCGCTACCATCCTGCTGCATTCACCTATGCCCGGAAGAAAGGTTTGCATTTTTCTGACTATTTCTCGTCTCATATTTACCTCGGCAAACCCCAGGTATTAAACTTCAAAAGTCACGTTGGAGTGGAAAGGTATTATCATTGCATCCGGCGGATGCTTATATTTCACTTTGTTGACTTGAGAAATATGGCATCGATGCACTATGGGATGTAAGTGAACTGAGTGACTTCTTCCTTCATGTGAGGCCGCGTAAATACAAGTAGCATCTTGTCGGTGTGGCAAGATCCGTTGTGTCCCCCAGATTCTGGGGTAGCGTGGTACAAATAAAGCAGCCTGAAAACCAGCTATGGTGGGACTTGATATCGACCTTCACTAAAAATCAGTTTTTGAATGCCTTCTCACTATATCGCTTCATTGATTTTGTCTGACAGTTCTTCGTTGCATTTCGTCATCATCCTAGGCAAAGCTACTGCATCACTAAAAAGAGGTCCAGGTTGGTGGGAGATCTGGCAGTGAAGCTGCAGCTATTAGTTTACCCATCGGGTGATACGTCCTTTGGTTAGGTCATATTCAAGAGATGAGGGAGGTGATCGGTGAACCAAGAGAACTTTGTATATTCTAGGTACATAGGGAAGTAATGAATTGCTTCAAAGACTGCAAGTGCTTCCTTTCCAGTAGCAGGGTAGTTAACTTCAGACGGGTTGTGTGTGTAGCTGTAGTCACGACGGACTCTTTACTGCTTTTGGCAGTCCCATCAAAGATTTTTACCGTCAGAAGGAATTTTATTTGAAAGAACGCACTTTTCTTGATGTTAACATTGGTCTGTTTGAAGCTCAAGACATTTAATGCTTCGGGCAGGTTTTTCTGGTGCTCAGGCCTCAGTTCTGTGGATGACGATAATATCGTCTATGTACACGTCACAAAATACACCTAGGAGAGTCTTTTGGGCTTCGTTGATTACCTTGTGCAACAGTGCTGGCGAGTTTTTTCAGCCGAATGGAAGCCAGTTATACTCGTACAGATCGAAGCGCGTGATGAAAGCAGCAGTGTACATTTTTGTTTCTTCGTTAAGCGGGATATGCCAGAACCGTTGCACAAGTCAATAAGTGGCAAATTGCCACAACCACCTGTCTCACCTATAATCGTGTCTGTCTTCGGCATGGGAAATGCTACGAGTTCTGTGTGACGATTGAAATCCCAGTAGTCATTGCACAGTGTGAAAGCTCCGTTTTCGTTGGGCGCAATTGTTATGGGAGAGGTGAAGGGCGATACCGAACATCGGATTCATTCGGCGTCTAGCATCCGCTGCAATGATTTCTTCCATCGTATATTATCGCTCTCTTGACACGTTATAAGGCTGTTTGCGGATGACGGTCTTCTCAGTTAATTCAAAAGGGACCCTGTATGGTGTCGTTACTTGTGGATATCTGTATACGCCTTCTGTGTATACGAGTTCAGGGTAGCTCGCTGCAATATCCTCCGCGCACTTGACAGCTAGTAGGCCACCTTGCCTACCCTGCTCGTCCCTTGGTACTTCTACTAAAACAGCATCGTCCCAGTTTACGTTCACTCTCAGTTTATTTACATCTGTCCTGGATACCAGAAAGATGTACGTCATACACACACCATCGCCAATACTCCACTGTATGTTATGACTTTGGATCTCATTGCTTACTGAGGCCCTTTGATTATGCAATATGATTTTTCCATCATACCTATGTCTTCTCGGCCTCTTCTTTTACCACCACCTGCCTTTGCATGTTCCCTATACGTAGCGCAATGGTAGCACAATGCACCGTGGAAATACTACGAAGCCGTACCTGATTGCACCAAGGCATTTCCGCGGACACCTGGACCAGTCATGGTGCCACTCCTTGCCGTTCTTTGTCGTCTTTGACTGCCTAGTTTGACCGCGTACGCGCAGACGTAACTAAACTGCACTAGTCTGCATGAATGCTGCATTGTCGCGGTCTTTGCATCGCCTTATGTTTCTCTTTCTCCCGCGTGTCCACATGCGGTTGCTTTAGCACTTGTTTTGTTCAAAGACGAAAAAAAACTCTATCAATCTTACTTCATGGCATGTGCTTAGAAAATTGATATGATTCGATCATGATATAAATTTTGGAGATAGAGGTTACTTGACACATATTTGATCGCTTCGCATGGTCATAAAAATATGGTTGATCCGTATTTCGTAAGGATCGGTTATCGGTAGAACGAAAAAGTGAAACATGTCTTCACAGAAACTGTTGCGTGTTGATTGTACGCGAATAATTAAGTTGTAAGTAGCCATCGGCAGCACACTACAACTGCGCAGCAGGGATCCTCGACAATTGCCACAAAAGCGCAAGTTGTCGAACGACTTGCGGCCAGGAAACATCTTTCGGAGACACTGCATTGCACGCATCGGAGTACTGCGCAAATCCGTCATGAACCACAGGCGTTCGCAAACCGTACAACCGAAACCTAATGGTTTGTTAGCGAACCGCTTCGTCAACTCACTGTCCGCTGCAGCGAAAGACGCACGGTTTGCGAATCTGCTACCATGTTGCAGGTTCGCTTGGCGCGCAGCGTTTTGTTGGTGAGCGGGGTCAAGCTACCGAGTCGCTTCGGCGAAGGCACACGCATTTCCGTCAGGCTGCGCTGTGTCTCGGGCATCCAGTTGAGCTGCCAAGGCGTTCAACTTCAGGAATGCGAGTGCAAGAGTTCACAGCGTGCGCCCCGAACGGACGAAGATGTTCTGCTTCCCGCTGGCGTGTCCCTCGTCGTGCCAAAGCAAGATTCGCTCATCGACGTTGTTGCACTTCTGTGCGGCTTAGTGGAGCAGTTTTCTTAACTGGTGTCAACGCAAGTGAAGCAGTAGGCGGCGCGTAAGCACCGCTGACGCACGCTGAAGCTGTACTCGACAGCTGACGATGCTTCGCAGGCTAATCCGACGCGAAACACAAACTGTGCGCAGAAACTCCTCGTCATCTCCGCGTCTTCTCCTCAGCATAAGGCCTACAGCGCTTACATCAGACTACACCGCGTTGGAGCCTCAGTTTCGCTGAGACTAGCGAATTACTGTCGGCGGTCGTTAGTGTCATGATGCATTACTTTACTTCAGCGCTCCTGTATTGCAACGCCACCACTGCCAAGAGGGCATACAAATGTGCGCCACGTACGTTAACGCTTTGTTCCTGTATATTTCGTTCGCGCCAATGCGACATTCGTTACGTGACGTTCATTGTGGACCGCGGGATAATACATTTGGTGTTAAAATGCATTTTTGCGCCCCGTGAGTGATCGCAGCATTCCTGTCCAACATTTTTGAAATCAGAGGCGACGAATTTCTGGAGCTATCAGTATTAACATACATATCCAGAGCGAATGTAGTTTTAGAATTTGAGTACTGTGACAGTGATGGCAAGCAGCAGAAAGTCACAAACGCGAGCCAGTCGAACTGCATGTATGTAGTTTGACGTTTTAGCTCACTTACAATAACAATAGCATTAACAGTATTATTATTTATACCGGCATGTTTCGTCCCCTTAGTGTAAAAAAAAGCCACCTTTGTTTCATGCTTCATTTCCAGGACTATCTCTTGGCTTTATAGAACACTACTCCAGAGAAGGCAGTACTGGTAAGCTGTTCCATTTTTATGCAAGCGGTTTGATATAAAAGATTGTGTACACCCAATTTAAAGGGTGAATTGCTTGATCATAAGCTTTTAACACTTACGACGAACGCTTTTCCGTAGTACGACCAATAAGAAACGGCTAAAACGTAATTTATTTTATAAAGAGTATGAAGAAACGTGGTTCCCTTCTCCGAAACTTTTAGAACATTGGTCAACTTGAAAAAATTTAGTTATACTCTATCACCCTCATATACCTTTCACGCAGCGAATTTTGTCACCTCATTATAGGACGCTGCATACACTGAAGGACTTTACCGTAGCACGCAGTTGCCCGTGAGTCAAAGAACTCAGTGTCAATTTTTGTTAACCTAATCCTTTTTTTCTGCATCTCTCCTATTTTTCTCACCCCAGTTCCTGTCCCCACGCAGAGTAGCATGTCAGCGATGTTTGTACACCGGTCAAAAACTCTGCCTTTAATTAAAGGGTTCCCTCCCTCTCTCTCTGAAATTGTCGCGATAGCTATCATAATAAAGTTCACGCACATATTCCTCTGGAGGTGTCTAAATATGCATAATACTTGCGCTACTTGCTCATTTCCAAGCAGCTCGGTGGATTATCCATCATATGGAATTTGAGCAGATCAGTAGAAAAGCTTATCTATCCTTACGTGAAGTTATGAACTTTATTGGACATGAGCCGACCCTTATCAATTATCATCGGTCCTTATCAACCTTATCGATCCGACACTTATCAACCCTATTTGGCCCTTTTCATGTTCATAAGAATTACTTGGTACATTATAAGCCCTTCTCACTCATTAGCACCTTATTCATTCGTGTTTAGCCATTATCAACCGCGATGAAACCATATGACCCTTCATGACTCCTTACCATCCTTAACAACTTATTGAATGGCTATCTGTCAGTTTAGTGCGTCGAGACGCGCATGAGCCTTGATAGATGGGTGGTATTTCTGTCGTTGAAGGATCGCCCTAATTGAAGCCGCATCCCGCGATGCGCCTTCCCTCCCATGGACCTCCCTACTTGGCGCTTCGCCCTGCGCGACTCTCCAAGTCTGCTGCGCACATAGTCTTTGAGATAGCTTTTATCCCACCTTCACCAAACCCTTAAGCAAAGCCTTCATAGGAATTGTTCTCCATTAATATTTGTTTTCTACCATCAGTTCAGCATTTTCATTGTGTGCTCTTCTGTAAACGTAAGTGCTAAGGCCAGTCACTCTTCCGTCGGCTCTCGCGCACGTGCGACGCGAGAGTGTTGTGCTCACTCCGAGAGGTGTCAGGTCCAACAGGCCATGGTTCTACTTTTTAACGCGATAGCGTTAAGGAGCTCGTGTCGCAGAAAAGCCGGTGTCGTCGGCGTCGGTGTCGGGTGTCGGCGTCGGCGTCCGCGGCGTTGGCCGTGAGCGATAAATCATGGCAGGCACTCCATAAATAAAAAGCAACTTCTAAGATGGGCTGGGTGGGAATCGAACCAGGGTCTCCGGAGTGTGAGACGGAGACGCTACCACTCAGCCACGAGTTCGATGCTTGAAATCGGTACAAACGCGCTTTTAGTGAACGCGGTGTTGCCTTAAAAACGTGCCGTAGAATGTTATACTGCGGTGTATATCGGTAATTATGAGCACGTAACTTACAGAAGTCGCATTTACACGAATAGCGAAGTACCTTTCCGCTACATTTCTTCTGCGCTTACCGCACACGCAGAGCCATCTTGCGGCAAGCACAGAAGACCCCTCCTCTCAATGTACGGCGCTGCCCCGACAGGTGGCGCGCCATGCGCGCATTGGGGCTGTGCTGTGCGCGGACCGGTGCCAGGCGTGTTGCGGCCCCGACTCCCTCTCCCCTGGTTGCAGAATCAAGCGCCGTTCCTTTCTTTAGATTACTATCTGTCTATCTCTCTGCCCGTGCCGATCACGACGTTTGGCTGGCGTAGATCGTTTCCCCCTCCGAGACACCGAGTTCTTTGGTTCGTTCCGTT
Source organism: Dermacentor variabilis (assembly GCF_050947875.1). NCBI lineage: Eukaryota > Metazoa > Arthropoda > Arachnida > Ixodida > Ixodidae > Dermacentor > Dermacentor variabilis. Next base: position 126,086,742 of record NC_134570.1, read on the forward strand.
TGCTCAGGCGCACGTTTCGTTGCCGCGCAGAACGCTGCGTTGCTCGACGCTCTCCGTGTGATAGGTGGGCGCAAAGTCCGATGCGGGGCGCCTCGTAAGTGATCCCTGCGCCGTAGCGCTTTGTCATACACCCCTTGGCGGGTCGATGGGAACGCTGTCGCGTTCCACTCTTGAAGGCGAAGCTTAAGCGTCCTCCAATTTTTCAGCGGCGGACTACAACGTTATTCTGCCCCAAGTTAGAACTGGAAACGCTTGCATGAACACTATTTTCCTTCATTTTGATAGGTTTGCGAGGCTGTACCGAATGAGTGACTTCTAAAAGAAACTGAGCAACTACAAGTAGTCAGTGATGTCGCGTTGATAGGAGCCTGCCAGCTGAACCATTACTGCCAGCTAACGACCCATTCGAGGGCCGAAAAACAAGCGCTCCTATAAGCAGCAGAGACAGACCGTCGCTTTGTTGTCCCCGCCATGGGGATCATTGCCCCTTGCTGGAACCAAGGCGGCTCTCCGGCAGGGGCACCACCACTGCCACCCGACAAACCTGCTTTTACTCTTGAATAAAGCCATGACTCTCAACTCTCAACCTGTCAAAACGTGTATTACTTTCCTCCGCTATACCGAGCCCCGCATCAGCGGTGACCAAGGACATTTACGGTTTTTTTCGAACACTAGTCATGGGCGACGCTGCAACTACTTCTGCTGACTGATACGATGTCACAATTAGGTCTCTAGTCATGGCCGCAGCACTTAGACTTCCCAGATTTTGATCCAAGAACCCTCCAGTTTGTTTTCTGCAGGTAGAGGCCCATTTTCAACTTCTGTAAATTACTTCGCAGACAGCAAGGTACCTGCACGTCGTCGCGGCGCTACCCATTGACATCGCTGATGCCATAGGTGACTTGATAGTGGTTACGCCTTCGGCCACAGCATACAACAACCTGATTAGCATGGTGCTGCAGAGCCTAGATCCATCGCAACAGTGCAGGCTCCAATAGCTCCCCTCTGAGGACCTCGACGACCAATGACCGTCAAAACTTTTGCACCGATTGCGTAAGTTCCTGGGTGGCCACTCTGCAAACAAGACGAGGCTTCTAGTATCGCACGAGCAGTCCGGACGCATTGCACTGGCGGGTTCCGACGAGACGAGCCTCGATCGGCAAGCTACACTCGCTGGCCGTAGTGCGACTGCTCGTCCGCGGCACAGCTACCAATCGCCGCTGCGAGAGTCTCAGAGCCAGGAGACCAGCCCAAACGCCTGGAGGAAACAGTCGACCACCTTATCAGTGCAGTGGGAAAGCTCACGACGGGCGGTAACATTGGAGACCAACTTCGGCGCAACCATTCGCCTTCACAGTCTCGCAACCCACACACAGACTTGCCGCCGTAGTTATGCTGGTACCACCTTCATTATCGCAATCAAGCAAGTCGCTGCATCCAGCCCTGTTCGTGGACAGGGAACGCTCGGGCTAGTCACTAACGGCCCGAGCGCTAACGAGTCACAAACGAGTCACTAACGCCACCGTCATGATAGTGTCGGGGTCATTCCACAGTCGTTACAACATTGTCATTATGACGTCGTCGTCATAAAATTGTTATTATTCCAGCGTCGTTGCATTGCCGTCACGTGGTCATCGTCACTCCCTCGTTGTAATATCATCGTCGTCATGGCATTGGATAATGATTTTGTCACCACGGCGTCGTCATTCCCGTCATACCGCCATCGTCATTTCATCTATGCCAGGCCTTCTTCGTCATTCCATCTGAGGCATGTAATTTTCATTGCGTCATCATCATACAACCGTCTTTATTTCGTAGTTATTGTTCCATCGTCGGCATTTAGTTCTGGTAATTTCACCGTCGACATCCCGTTCTAGTCATACTGTCATCGTCACGCAGGTCAGCGTCATTCAAATGTATTCCTAAATGCGAATCATTGTCATTGCCTCGGCTTCATGCTATATATGTCATGCGTCAAGCTCGCATTTTCGTGCTTGAAATGTTAATCGAGGTACCTGTCGGTAAAGAATGCGCCCAACTTGGCCGTGTGATCTATACTTGCATATGATTGCTAACCAAGAACAGTATTTTTCCTAATTATTCGCGAACAATTCACCTAAATTAATTCTATGGCACGTGGGAACAGCATTACTTTAATACATGCTCGAGACCTTTGGCACGGTACGTTGCACTCAAGTATGTGCGAAGGCCAGGCGGACGTTACCTTTCATAAAATATTCAAAGCTGTACATAGTAAAGTTATTCTAGGTATAAATGTGGTTAATATTACCACAATAACCTCTTTTGAGCTGCTATAGTCTTGCTTGACTTTCCTAATTCTGATTATCGCCATTCGCTCTCGTTCTGTTTCCTTTTCAGTTTGCTTACCCAAATGCAAAGTGGCTGCTTAGGGGACAAGTTGAAGGGACTGGGTTTCTTTTCTTCCAATTCTCTCTGTGTGCAAATTGCACTAGATGGAGTTTGCGATAACGTTAAGACTTTTCTTTTTCATGAACTCCTTTACATTTGACAGCCGGGACACTAAACGTTTTGCATTTGCAGATAATTCGCATGAAATATTTCTGCCAGCATCTGGTCACTGGACGGCAGAAACTTTATATATGCACTCCGCCTGCACAGAAGGTAAGTGCCCTTGTACTCTAAGACATTGTGGCGCCAGGCACTCTAAACAGCGAAACTGCAGGCCTTCACCAAGCAATATCATTAAACGACGATGATTCCCAACATCTCCAGACTTCGCCTAGACGTTGGTTTAAAAGTAAAGCATCTATGTAGTTGTCGAGGATAACCGATATGTGTTGCGCTTGAGTAGATGTGAACAATCATTCCTATCACGGGAAAGCTAAGCTACCCCTGCAAATGGGCTTGTAATAGTTACGTCTCAGCTCAAAGATTTTTGCCGACAGCTGGTACTACCCTATGGTTACTGCTAGGCTTTCCATTCCTATACATGTTAAGAGCAGCTTGTTATGGGCATGTGCTAGTGGTGTTCTTGTCATTCTGCCAAAGGCCAGTAATTTTTGATCGATATTCTTTTTGCCTGCTCTCCACAATTTTTCTTCTTGGTTATATTTTTAAATGGTTCTTCGTTTTGTACAACGTAGCGGGAAGCATAGTTAGCACCCAAGCACTGTCGTGGCTGGAGTTACCGCATACGGCTCCCATGGGGAAACAGAGTAACGCGAAGGTTCGCCATTGCCATCCGATATTGCGCGGTAAAACTACCTCTAGTTCGCACTGGTTCTACGTTCCACCCCCCAACCAAGGCAGTCATCCCATAAATTTTCTTTATTGCAAGGGAAGGGATAAATGTTTCTTTCAGGCTACTGTTGAAGATAATTTGATGGGGTTGGTATATATGAAGGATGCTGGTTAAATCTGGAAACTTCATGAAGTGGATCTTCTATCGAAGCCATAATTTTTTTTACAACTATAAATAAAATTTACCACCTTCCAAAAAGTACAAGTTTGCAACTTCGTAATCAAGCAATTGAAATAAATATGAGGATTCTGCAACACACATTTAATAATAGCTCTATGACAGGCAGACTTGAATATTCGTCGCTTTATACTATTCCATTCTTTCCGTTTAACACCTTTGAAGTTTTGAACGTTCTAGGTGAACATTTACGTTCTCTATAATTTCTCTGCTTTAAATTCTCTAATAAAGCCACATTGGAAAGCTGCGACATCTCTCTTTGTACAACGTTCAGAATTTGTAATAGGCTTAATTCTATTGTTTTAAGACACCAATTTTCAACAATTCATGAAAAATATGTCAAATCCTAAATTTTCATTCTGCTTGCTAGGCTCACAAGAAGTTAGATTTCTCTTTCAAATACAATTAATTTCATTCCCATTTGTCTAACTATTGTCTTATTAAAGCATTTCAAGAAATTACATGTGTTTGAACAGGGGAATAATAGTTGCCCCCGAGCTGAAGCTTCATTTTAAGAATAACTACATTTATTAATGCTAAAATTATTCTTAAATTCTGCCTTTCCTAAGTGAAGGACCATGACCAGCAAGGCTCCTGTAGAAGTTATTCAGTTAATCCGGCGTTCCAATCAGCGGAGTGTTTGTTTTAGCTTACTGATCAGGCAAGTGCTAAAATTTAGCTCTCAAGGAGGTGTAAAAACGTCATGCGACACGTCATTTCAAGATTTAATCCAGCAAAACATCGTGTTTCATACCAAAAGTCACAGTTGACAGCATAGTAGAAAGAAGGATCTCAATGGAAGCCCTTGCGTTTGCTTTCACAATTTCTTGCCGGGTAAGTTGCGTATTTAGAGTGGAATATGGCATGCATCGCTGTGTACTGTGGCTCCAGACATTGCTGAAAAGTGCAATGGCAAGCTGGAAGCACCAAATTTCTGCGGTTTCTTGCAACTGTTCTATAAGAAAGCGAAATTAGGTAGTACTGTTGTTTAACACAGCGAAGAACTGAGCAACAATTTGACCACCTGGGGTACATAAATAAGCACATTTCTTGTATTCCGCCTCCGTCGCAGGCCTCCGTGGGGGTCTGCAGTAAATCAATATTTGATTCCATAGACCACACACGCAAGAGAAACCAAATTTTCATTTCGCCAGAGCAAAGCTGTGCAGCAGAATGCAATCGCACCACGCAAGCAGCAGTTGCCTTCGCACCTGATTCTCAAAAGTCTTGCGCGAAGAGGCTCACAACGCCTTCCCGGCATCGCACCTTGATAGTGGACGAGATGACACGGAAAGAAATGTGTCGGCGTTTCTCTGCCTCGAAAGAAAGAGCTACATAAATTTAGCTGTGCGTTGACTGTCCGTTGCGCTCATACTATTTTGTGCACCAAGGAGTGATATACAGACAGATGTATAGCAAGAACGCTTCAGGAGGGACAAACTATGCTTATGCCACACTAGCCACCAGTGCAAGCTCGAACGCGGGTAATGCTCCGCTAGAGCGCTTAGCGGAGCTTGACGGTGCCTACCCTTGGCTACGGCGCTTTTGAAAGCAAATGTACGGCACATGCATAAACGGAGGCCTATTCTCCGCAATTCGGATGCCAAACGCGATGGCGCAAATAGCATTCTCGAGTCCGTGTAATTGAGGTCATTATAAATTGCAGTGAGAATGCGAACTTACACAAGAACATGGCGGCCGTACGCAATCTCGTGTTGAAACGTGTCATTTTGTCACCCCCCCCCCTCCGCCCACACTTGCAGCTTAAGTTATTACAACCGGACCGTGTTCCCCGCTAGAGGGAAGAATCCTCACACTCTTCAGAGGTTAGCCTAAATAGTCTTGCATTTCTTGGGACTGCATTGTGAGTAACTCTAATCGTGGCAATTGTTTAGCATGCGTTTTATTATCCCGTTGCGAGAGAAAGAGCGTGATTGTGAAGCGCAAGAGGTGCTATTTTCTGCAGCCCGTGTGTCGTTGTCTAAGCACCGTGTGTTCGGGTCGTGGTATCGGGAGGAGGGTGCGAGCCAACAGTCCGCTGAATCATTTTTTACGAGTAGTTGGGCGACTTCAAGAGATGCAATTACACAAGACACTAAATTGCAAAAAAAAATGATTGGTTGTACTCCACACATTATGAACGGTGAAAGAAAAGAACCGATATAGAGCAGCTTGACTGTTAAATGAAGCATACAAATCTGCATGCGCCTTGCACTACAAGCATCATTCTACCTATGCGCGGCAGATAATATATAAGACTAACCGGTAGGTGAAATAACATTCGCTTGCGTGAGCATGAGTGTTCCCTGGGGGTGCTGGAGGTTCGAACTGGGTCAGTCATTGCCATAGCTGCTTCGGTGCTCTCCTTTTTTTATGAAATACTGATATTTCTGTCAGAAAAAATGGTAAGCTGGAAAGAGGGATTGCAGAGACAGTTGCCATGCCACACTTAATGGGTGGTGATTGCGTTAGCTCGCCGTCATTTGCAGTTTCTCAGAAAAAAACTTGTTTCTTTCCGTGAGATGTGCACGTGTTCTGTGCCTCAGAAGTCTGCAGCGATTATCTTTGCATTTGTTTCGCACGCCGGTTGAAGATCGCTCTGTGTTTTATTTGTATTTTCGTTGATTTTAGAGTACGCACGTGTGTCAGATCTATATATAAACTCTGCGTTCATCTCATTAAATCATGAGATGTCCGTACCGCTTCCCGTTGTCCCTTTCTTTGTCTCGTGTGTTCCTTGCGGTAACTTCTAAAATAATGAACCACGAACTGGCCTACACCTACATTATGCTCTATTTCATTCATTACCACATCACAAACTGGTTGTCACCGTAAAAGAATGCATTTGCAGTAATGGTTCTCTAATCTCTCAAAAATCTTCCTGCGTTTCTGTAGGAAACATTTTACAACTTATATCTCTTTACTTGAAGTCGATATACATTCATTGAAATGGAAAGCCTTACCTTGACAAAAAAGTTATTTGTTTCAGATTGGGCATAACATTGATTCTCAGTTATGTGTCTCTGCCGAAATTAGACAAAACAATGCCTGATTACTTCCAATACGAAGGAGTGTTCAAAATCTAGAGATACGTCGATAACTATTTATTTCAATTGACAAAGTTTCAGATGCGATGCAGACGAAGGATCCTAATGTTGTCGGTTAATTTAGGGACTGTTTCATACCTTCTGAATTTACGTGTGAGCTACCCACTCAAAGCACTCTTGAATTCCTTGACGTTGAGTAAGTTTTTCACCCAGACCCTACGCGTTGGTGTTACACACCTTGAAGCCATAAGCAAGTTATTCCGTACGCATCCGCGCATTCCAAACTTGTTAAAAGATGAATCATTATTCTTTGTTTTTTAAATTCTTTCAAGCAATCTCCGACAGAGTGTTGGATATTATCATTGCTGACCATGGTTAAGCTGTTGTGTTCAGATCACTTACTTCTTCATGATCTTCTTGGCACGCTCGTTCGAGTGATATTAGGTGACGAAATTTGATACCATGCGCAAATTACTGCATTTTAGAGAGTCTGAAGATTTACGCTGCCGTCATGTCTACCTTGATTTGTAAAATTCTCTTAGATTGTATTAGCAACTTTCGCAATCATTTGGTAGTGATGTATCCATCGATAACGCGCGCCATCCTGGAAATTTTTACAGCAAAAAAATACGTACTATGAAGATGAAAACAAATCAAAACCAACGCTTACTATAGAATCTAGTTTAAGTACTTTATAGCCTTGTCGCACAGGCAAACATAAAGTGCCATTTGAGCGAATGCACTCCTACACTTGCCTCATTCGCAGGCTGTCATACGGGAACGCTTATTGACACTTACGGCAGAGCGCACTGGTCAGCGTATGTGTTCGGCGAGAATACTTCACGGCGACGAAGTGTGTAGCCTCGTTAGCTACGAGTAAATAACTATTGTAATTTTGAGAGTATAGTCAGGAGTAACTTTCGATAACATTTATTTTAAATTGCTAATGTTACAAGGTAGTAAAATGCGTCACAGTGAAAAAAAAGAGAAAACAGCGAAAAAGCTACTCGCTCGCGCGATCTTTATGTCCACGCCGGGTAATGGCCGCGTTGTTGTTTGACGGAACGCGTCGTTTCGGCTGGTAGTCGTCAAGCGCTGTCTTTTCTTGGCTCGAGATAATCTAATTGAGGCTACAGTGACTCACTTCATTTGTACTTGAATTAATGCTAAATGTTCTTTCTTAAAATAACAAATTGTATTTGTGCACATATTTTTATATTAACAAATATCTGCCTCGTCTTCTGACTCGAGATCGCCACCGCCACCAACTAGAAACAACCCTTTTCTTTCTCGTGTAGTAGCGCGCCGTCAAAGTTGCACTCCGCGTGCTGAAGTGCACTTACTCAAAGGGCACTTTAATTTGCCCGTATGACGGGGGTATTTCAAATGAGCTTGGTCAGATTATAAGGAAAGGTAACAAAAATTATTACAGTATTAGGCTCATCCAACATGGCTCTAATGTAAAGCAAGTATGGAAGCTGGTGCGGGTAGTTACGGGTATAGGTGAGGAAATAAAAATATTACCCTTGATTGCCCAACAGAAAACACGGCTAATTCTTGCAATACCTTTTCTTCTAATATCGGTAAAGATCCTCCTCTTCACTCTCCCTCAGCTTCTTTCCATCCTAGGCCTATAATAAAGTACAATATTTAGGGAAATTTAGGGAAATTATTTCAGAAACCTCGCGCTCACTTGTAATGAAGCGCTAGGACATGACAGTATCGGAACGCGGGTACTGAAAAACAACAATGATCCGCTTCGATTGCCAGTGTGTCACGTCAGAAATAACGCCCTAGACAATGCTTTTTAACCACACGCCCCCAAATTTGCAAGAGTAGCCTCTGCATACAGATCTGGGAACCAAGAGAACTGAAGTTGTTATCGGCTAATCTTAGTAGTCAGCATTCTCATTGCAGTTTTTCAAAAAAAGAAGATTCTCAATGGTAATAAAATAATATGTCCTGAGCAGCACGGTACTGCAATCAGAAGGTCAGCATCCATAGCTGCCATTACTCTGTCCAACTTAGCGAACTGAGTCCTTGATTACAACAAAACAGCCATCGGCGTTCTTGTGGATGCACAAAAAGCATTTGATGTGGTCTCGAATTCTATAATACTAAGAAAGTTTGAATGCCATGGTTTTCCTAACAAGACACCTGAACATTTTTATGGTATTTTGCAGACCACGTGTTTTAATAGCTTACTTCGTCAGTCGGGCAAATAGTAAGAAAATGCAAGCTGCTGACATTTATAGGCTTACACTTTCCTCAGAGCGTGTTTGCCTTAGTTAAGGTGTTTAATTGCAAACAATTTGCATCACGCTAGCCAACTAATCTCTGCAATAGTTGGTTACTATTACACAAAAATTCTGTAAAATTTGACGTGGTATTAGTAGTAGTAGTAGTAAACTACTTTATTACGGTCCTGAGGAGCTAGCCAAGGGGCCTGCTTAGTAGGTCTCTACACAGTAGTTGGATAGTCCCATGTAAGAACAAGTAATGCCTCTCGGCTCGTTCACGGACCGTCTGGACATCCAGGAGCTGGACGTCTTGTCTCGGGTCTGTGATGACCTTCGTCCAGTCTTCTTCTCGGTTAAAATCCTGTAACACTGTGCACTGCCAAAGCTTGTGACTAAATGAGCAAATTTCAGTGCCACAGTTTGGGCAGAATGGAAGAATTCGGGGTTGAGCATGTTCAGAAAGGCCTTAGAGGGGTAGGAGCCCGTCTGGAGCATTCGGAGCGTGCTAGCTTGTGACCTGTTGAGGTTAGGATTGGGGAAGGGAAACCTTTGCCTATTCCCTCTGTAATAAGATGTTACTTAGTGAAAAGTAACAAGAGGATCACTGTGGACGAGCTCTCCGGAACTCACCCGAGACACTATCCCGTTGCGACATATGAGACCTCGCGCACGGTCGTGGGCTATCTCATTGCGGTTCAGGTTACCCGGTAATACGTGTGGTTCAATGTGAGCTGGGAACCAGACTATGTGATTGATAATGTCAAAGAGGCGTTGGCCGTTCAGAATCCTGGCTGCTTCTGTGGCTATCAATCGCGATGCCAACGCAATAACGGCTTCTCGGGAGTCCGCGGCAATAGAAATATTTTTTTAAAGGACCAAGCTGCATCTACTGTTTTTCGAGTAAGTGCCCAACTGGCTCCAGAGAGCATTGGGTTTTACGCTTACCTACTATCGTACGCAGGAAAGCTTTAAATGAAAAATGCGTCGTCTCGATATCTTCTGGATGGAAGAAGTTTGTCGAAAGAAAAAATATAATTCACCAGAGAATAACACAAAGTTACAAGGTAAACACTTGCTTTATAATAGCACCCTACTATATGGTGCATGACAATTCTTATTCCTTATAGCTTTACAAGTTTACGCGTGCGCTACATTCCGATGCCTATTTCATCGGAATATGAGTGCCACATTTAATAATCAATCCCTGGCCTTGCTTTAAGCAAGTCGCGTGCCCACAAGGCTGCGTAAAATAAGCAAAATGCTCCAATTTCCTTATTCTTCTTGCAGGTGTGTGTACGTATGGGAACATGATAGTTGGCCGCCGACCGAGAGCGTTTTCATCCCCCTGTGTAACTGTTCAAAGTTCCATCGAGAATAGCTATGTAACAGTCACAAAGTAAGTGCACTGGCAAATTTTTCTTATGATATAGTTTAAGCTTCGATTTCCAGTTAAAAAACATATTTATATACGTTCATTTTTGTTTTTCAATATGTGTGAAATTTCTTAGAGAAGAGTTTGCTAAAAAATTTATTCCTGCGTTGTTTGACGCCAAGGTGCGCCGACCAGTTCAGACGGCAGTATAAGGAGTGACCATAAACGCATCATTTTAAAAATGGGATATGTAGTTGGGAAAGAGAGCAAGGAGAGCAAAATCTCCAGTCCAAATTTGAAGGCTGAACAAATAGCAAATATAGTCACTAGAGCTGAGGAAGAACTTGGCAAATGGCCAATTGTAATAACGACAGCTTCCAAGTGTAATAACGACAGAAATACGGAAAGATAAATAACTTGTTTCTTGGAGAGGAAAAAGGAAACCGAAAAGCTGGTGGAAGAAGGAGATACGAGAAGCAATCGCCGAACGACAGAAAGCATCTTGAGAGCACAGGCAGGCAAAGAAGGCACAGTTGCCGCAGGATGAAGTAAGCAGTAAATGGGAAATATACCGGGAGAAAAAGTCAATGGTTCAAATACTGGTGCAAGCAAAATGAAAAGGTGAAAGTGAACTTTGGTTGTCAGAAATACGTGAGAAAAAGAAGGCCGCACCTAGAACATTTTGGAACCACTAAAAATTATTAGGCAGGAAGTCAACAACAATAGAACAGCATATCCTAGATTATATGAAAACAGACTGAAAGGAGAAGCGGCAATAAATTGCACCCGAAAAGTAACAGCCGAATCTTTCCAAGGCAATGACGAGGTTGTATTTGAAGAAAAAAAGAGCATGAAAGAGACCCAAGTGGGAAAGGAGCTGGTGCTGACAAGTTTCAACTGGAAGAAAGCCGAAGAGAAAATTCCTAAGCGCACAGCCACAGGGCTAGACGAGGTTCCCGTTAGGCTAATTAATGAGCTAGGACCAAAAAGTCAAGAAGCTCTAGTGAAAGAAGTGCAAAGAACTTTAAAAATTAGACGAGTACCAGGCAGTTGGCTACAAAGTAGGATGAATTTATTCATAAAGGTAAGGGGAAGAACGATATAATTCACTGAATTCACTGATATAGACCGTTGACTGTTTCATCGGTAATATACAGGCTAGTAATGCAGGCAATCAAATTAAAGCTTCAAGCATGTGCAGAGCATAATGGCATTTTGGGATAACGTCAGAATGGCTTCAGAATACGTTGACGGTTAGATGATAACTTATTTGTTCTTAATCAGTGTATTGAAATATCAAAAGTAGAAAGCAGACCGTAATATGTGGCATTTTTAGACATTACAGGAGCCTATGACAACGTAGAGCGCAATATTTTGTGGCATATTCTGGAAGGGGAAGGCTTAAGTGACGATTGTCTACAGCTTTTGAGAGAGGTTTACCTAGAAAATACCGTTTGCGTTGAATGAGAATGGATGAGGAGCTAGGAGAATGTTCATATCAACAAGGGACTGAGGCAGGGGTGCGCTTTATCCCCATTGCTGTTCATGACCTACATGCTGAGGGTGGAGGGGGCGGTAGAAGGAAGTAATATCCGCTTTAATCTCATACAAACAGGCGGGTAGAGTAGTAAAGTAGCAGCTTCCAGGTTTATTTTATGCGGACGACACTGTTTTGCTGGCTAAGAAGCAATGTGATTTGCAACGTCTCGCAAATATCTGCGGACAGTAAGGCAACAATTTAGGTTCGAAATTTAGTGTTACGAAATCAGGTGTTATGGTATTCAATGAATACAGTGAACAGACAGTGGCGATACGGGGCCATGAAATACCGTGGGGTACAGAATACAAATACCTTGGTATATGGATAAACGAAGGCAATAGATATATGGAAACACAGGAAAAAACAATAACAGTGAATGGGAAGAGAAATGCAGCCATAATGGAAGCACAGAGCGCTATGGTGATGCAATAGGTACGAGGTGCTCCGAGGTAAGTTGAAAGCTGTAATGGTTGCAGGACTTACTTTTGGAAATGCGATTGTTTGCTTTAAATCAGCGGTACAATGAGGACTTGATGGAAGCCAAAAGTCAGTGGGTCGCCTCGCATTGGGTGCTCACGGGAAGACTACAAATGAAGCTCTGCAGGGTGATATGGTCTGGACTAGCTTTAAAGCGAGGGAAGCTCGCAGTAAAATTGAGCATGAAGAACGACTGAAGAATATGCAAGAAAGTAAATGGACTGGGAGAGTGTTGAGGTATCTCTTCAGGAACGACATTGATTCACAGTGGAGGAAAAGAACTACGACGCTAACCAGCACGTATGCGGCCTGTAGGGTGGGCAACACAGCAACGACGCACGTCAAGGGGAAAGTCAGAGAGGCTGAAATAATCTCATGGGTGGTGGCAATGGAAAAGAAACCTGCCATAAGTAACTTATCAAGAGGAAAAAACGAAATCAGGAAAGAAACAAATTATAATAACTCAAAGGGATGCTCATTACTTTTCGAAGCGAGATCGGGATGTCTTAGAACACGACGCACCTATAAAGCGAGATATAAAAAGGAAGAAGAATTATTTTCTTGCTGCGGTAAAGGTAGGGAAACCATGGAGCATGTTTCATTAGAATGTGAAGACGTCTACCCAATGATCGATTTAAGCACCACTGGCCTCCTTGAAGCCCTTGCATTCAGCGGGAGCAGTGTTAAAGCAAACATATCCGTAATAGGCATTAGTAAGAGGCGATTGGAGAATTGGTTCAAGAAAAGTAGGAAAACGACACAAACAGAGAAGTACATAAACACAGTTCGCAATAGGGGATGTGAATATTTGGTTGTGGGAGTTCATAGGGTATTTTTTTCTTTTTTTATTGTTCAACCTAGGTAAGGAATTAGGCAGTATAACAGCAAAAGCTGCTGGCGCAACCCACCACCCCGTTCTAAAGGGGACACTCATAACATCCATCCATCCATCCATCCATCCATCCATCCGGCGGAATATCGGCTCCCGCTTGGTTAAAAGTTTTCGGCAGGTTCTTTTAGATGCAACGTCTCAAACTTCGTATCATTGGACGTGGTTGGTCGCAAGTACACGGAAGGCACAAAAATTTTACCAGTTGGTGCTTTTGTGACTTTTATCTGAGCTGTTTTCTTGTGGACCATGTTGGCGCACCGCTAAGCCGAAGGCTCGCAGCCTAACGGCGGAGCAGGACCTGCTCGGCGAGACGCTTGTTCGAGTCGCTCGTAACGCTCGGCGAGAAGCGATGCTATGGCCTCCAATCCAGATTTGGTGATTCTTGAAGGCATGCATAATAACCCGGAGGACGCGAGGTGCTCAGCCTGGGTAACAGCGGTGGGCAAAAGAAGAAAAAGAGCGTGCCGGACGAGTCAACGACGCGATGGCTCGAAGCGAACGAAAAAGGCGGGAAATGCGTCCGCCGCACGGAGCGCGTTGAAGCGTATCTTCGACACCTCGAGGCTCCCCAGACTACCGAGTGAGGAATTCAAGACCATCGCCCGACTTCGAGGGCGCTTGGACGTAAAAAAAGTGGATTTGATACAACTCGCACGGGCGCTGTCCATGGCAGCGGCCCTGGCACCGGAGCAAGTGCGGATGAGATGGTGTGCACCAATGGCATCGATAACATTACAGTTAAGGCAGACGGTGGAACCGCGTATTGCGGCTTTAAATAAGAAGAACGTGCAGCTTAAGGAGGAAATGCGTAAGTTGAGGACAGACCTCGAATTGATTCGGAAAGCACAGAACAGTCAGTGCAGCACGTCGACCGCGCCCGCACCAAAGCCGGTACTGGGGCTGGCAAAGCGTAAGGCGCGTCCCCCCTAGTCGACGCATGACGCGGTGCAGCTCATGCAGGAGGCGTCCGCATTCACGTCCACGCCCGCCGTGACGATCGCGAAAGAATCGATTGCGAAAATCCTCGATCGATTGGCGAAGGCGATTAGGACACATTCCGGACCTATCGAGCAGCAATCCGAGACCAAAAAGAAACAGTCTGAGGACATTGCTACCCTCAATCGCAAAATGGGGATCATCATCATCATCGTCATCAGCCTGGTTACGCCCACTGCAGGGCAAAGGCCTCTCCCATACTTCTCAAACTGCCCCAATCAGGCACTAATTGCTGCGATGTTGTCCCTGCAAACGTCTTAATCTTATCCGCCCACCTAACTTTCTGCCGCCCCCTGCTACGCTTCCCTTCCCTTGGAATCCATTCTGTAACCCTTATTGACCATCCGTTATCTTCCCTCCTCATTACAAGTCCTGTCCATGCCCATTTCTTTTTCTTGATTTCAACTAAGATGTCATTAACTCGCGTTTGTTCCCTCACCCACTCTGCTCTTGTCTTATCCCTTAACGTTACACCTATCATTCTTCTTTCCGTAGCTCGTTGCATCGTCCTCAATTTAAGAAGAACCCTTTTCGTAAGCCTCCAGGTTCCTGCCCCGTACGTGAATACTGGTAAGACGCAGCTGTTATATACTTTCTCTTGATGGATAATCGCAACCTGCCGTTCAAAATCTGAGAAAGCCTGCCAAACGCACCAAAGCCCATTCCTACTCTTCTGATTATTTCAGTCTCATGATCAGGATCCGCGGTCACTACCTGTCCTAAGGAGATGTATTCCCTTACCACTTCCAGTGCCTCACTACCTATCGTAAACTGCTGTTCTCTTCCGAGACTGTTAAACATTGTTTCAGTTTTCTGCAGATTTATTTTTAGACCCACCATTCTGCTTTGCATCTCCAGGTCAGTGAGCATTGAGAAGGTGCAGCGGTGGCGTAGAGATAGAACATCCGCCTCGCGTTCAAGAGGACCATGGTTCGAATCCCGGTGCCGCGCAATTTTCCACCGGATAAAAAAAATCCGCATGTTGATAAAATGGCATAAACAGGCCTGGAGTGTGGCCTGATTCCTGTGACCAGAACCTGTAACGCACTCCCTCACCCGAGCAGGATTGGCCACCCTGGTGCAGTATTTGGCCACAACCTCCTATATGAACCCAACAATCAAAGTCAGAATGGGGATAATGGAGGCTAAAATAGTTGACGTCAGCAGATCGAAGGTGTTCGGTAAAGTTAAGGAAGCTCAACACACTTGCGTAGCATTAGGCAACTGCACCGCGCTCCAGGGATGTTATCGCAATAGAGACACAATGGCGGACAATATGGATAGAATATTTCTGTAGCATTGGAACTGCGCCAGCTTTCAACGCCGCAAGGCCACGCTACAGTTTGTGAAAGCACAAGGGGACAAACACTGCACATCCTGCTCCTACAGGACATCATTTACGAGGAAGCGACCTTTCCGAGCACCGCGTCATCAGGACGAAAGGGAACCTTAGGAGAGGGGTAATCACGCTGGTTCAGAAGGCAATCTCTTTCCAGGAACACGATATCACAGTAGACAGAGCTGATGCCAGCACCATATGGGAGGTGCAACTGGTTGAGATAATCCTTAGTGGCAGAATCAAACAGAGAATATTCATCATCAATGCACAAAGCCTCCGACAGATCAAAAGCAGAGTTTTCGCGGACTCCTAAACAGGGCATCCGCCATAGCGGGGGCAGTTCCCTGACAGTGGCAGAGGACTTCACTGCCATGCACAGGGCATGATGGAATGATAAACAAACGGTGAAGGCAGTTAACGTGGTCACGACGGTGGAAGACTAACGCGTTGACCCTAGTGGCGGACCGGCGCTTCCCCACGAGGACACGCACCTCGGTTTTGATAGACAGGATGGCAGATGTAGCCTTTTTCAGAAACATTGATACCGCCTTGACTAACTTGAAGGAAAATCGAGGAAGCGACCATCACAGCCTTGCGTTATTGATCAGGATCAGATTGTCCCGGCTTAGGAAATACAAATACGCTGATTGTGATCTCTTCTGAAAAATGCGGGACGAGGATGAGTCACGGTACGCTGCACTGGAGGATCTGCTCGTGCAGGCCAAGAGAGACTTTGAAAGGACAAATAAGGAAATATTTACAGACCTCGAGACCACCAGGATAGACGCGTGCCTGGCGCATCTCCTGGAGGCCAGGAAGTCTGTGTTCAAGAGGGAGAAAGCAACAAGGCTAAAGCGCAGGCTTGGAAAGAAGATGATGGAGCTTAATCGCAGCACAGAAAAACACTGTATGCAGCTCAACAGACAACAATACATCGAAACATGTACTGTAGCTGATGCGATAATGCGCACGGGGAAAGAATGTAACCTTCTTAAGCAGCTGCTCCATGATAAACGGACCAATGTTAATCGCAGGCTAGCCATGGATAGACTAGCGCATGAGCAAAAAGAGGCGGGCCATACCGGTACGTCCCTTCTCCGAAATCTGGCACGGAAATATCTTTCGATAGGGAAGGATGAACTACTCGAATGCCCTCAATACGAAGGGGAGGACGCCCTAAAGCTCGATTATCCGTTTTTGGAGGCGGAGGTCAGGGAGGTCCTCCACAATCTCAATGGCAGGTCGCCCCTGGACCGGACGGCATAATCAACTGGGTCCTGAGGAACCCGGACGACCGGTTCATTAGCGCAATTGCAAAGGAAATCAACAAGGTAGAGCAGGAAGGTAGTGTTCCGGACTGGTGGAAGTAGGCGATGGTATAATTCCCCCCTAAGCCTGGAAAGCCCACAAGCCTAGGCAACCTACGGCCAATTTCACTGACGTCGTGCTTGGGTAAGTTGCCGAGCACGTGATGTTTAACAGGATCTCGAAACACATAGAGCGAACCGGGTCGTTTCCGTGCAATATTTTAGGGTTTAGACCATCACTTTCTACGCAGGATGTCATGATACTGCTTAAGAGTAAGGTTGTTGACAACAGGACAGTGAAATCAGGGGCATTCTGGCACTGGACTTGTCCAAAGCCTTTGACATCGTGTCACATGGCTTCATCTTAAACAACATTTCGGCATTGAACCTTGGAGGTATATTTCTCTTGTTCCTGGCGTCATTCCTGAGGAGCAGGATGGGGGTCGTCAATTTGGGGCGGACCAAATCAGAACTATTCGCGCTCGGAAATAGAGGGACGACACAACGGGCGTTGACCTCCCCCTTCTGTTTAACATTGCAATGCGCGGGCTCGCGAAACAGCAGGCCGCCGTAGCAAATGTGGGACACGCTCTATATGACGACGACATTAAGATCTGGTTCCCGGTAGGCTCGGAGACGGCCGTGGAACAGGTGCTCCAGCAGACCTTGGACGTGGCGGAATGCTTCCTGAGGGGCGCGGGTCTCAGACTCTTCCCGGTCAAGTCAAAGCTCACGTTATACAAACCAACAAGGCTGGGGGTTCGGGGGCTCGTGCTGCTCGAGCAGATCCCCATACATGCTAATACGCAGGATGACCAGAAGATCCCCAGGGCGAACGGTGTCAGAGTTCTAGGACTGTTTCTCGGCGCCAGGGGCTGTAGTATCCAAATCTTGCCACTTAAGACCTCCCAAACCGAGATTATTCTTATATAATCTGCAGCGTCTCCATTAGGAAGTGGAGGCAAGGCGAGCACAATCTACTTAGGGCGCATCACGCTTTGCTTATGAGCCACATTGACAATGTGGTCTCAGTCCTGCAGTTGACTAAAACGGAAAGGCACATGCTTGATGTGCTGATGCGAACCATTATGCGCAGATTCCGGTCACGGAGAGCATGGACATGCTAATGCAGCTCGGCATTCACAGCAGCACCTTCGAACTAACAGGTGCGCAACTGTCGTCACAGATCACGAGGCTCTCGGGCTCCAGCACGAGTAGGCGGCTCTTGGAGGCGGGGGGCTTGCGGCGGCGATACACTCATGGTGAAGCAGTTCAGTTGGACGAGAACTCAAGAGGGACCTATGTCGTCGGTCCTTTCCGTAGAAGCGTTCCCCCGCCGCGCAATGCAGGCAGACGAGGAGCTCGTGCCTGGGCCATCATAAAGAAACCGGTTGGCACAGAAACCTTCCTGGACGCAGCTCAATACACGCGCTCCGGTAAATTCGCCGTCACGGCTGTCAGCCAGAAAGGCGAGCTTCTATCTGCGGCCTCGGTAGGTGCTGTAACAGCCGACGTAGCAGAGTAGGCGGCGCTTGCGCTGGAGATGCGAGATTCTAAACGGCCGTATATCTACACTGACTCCCGCGGGGCCGCCAGGGCTTTCACCTCGGAAATGGTTGCGAGACAGGTGGCGGCACTTCTGAAATGCAAGTACAAAACCAATTCTGACCTCGTGCATTACATTACGTGGTTCTCCGTTCATGTGGATGACGACGTGCTGCCGGGCCGCCCGAACTCCAATAATATTGCTATCCGCCGTGTGCAAGAACTCACGCTCCATGACGGTGACGGGGCTCTATTGGATCCGAAAAAGTTCGGCCACAGCGACCAGTTATTACCCTTCCATGATATACTACAAAGAGAACCGTAGGCGCTTTCCGTCGCCACACGAACAACTATGTAGATCTCAAGCGATCATGCTTGCGCTGCTTCAGACGAGGTCATATCCTTCGCGACGTTTCCTAATCAGGATTTACAAGGAAACTGATCCACAGTTAGAGGTCGGACAAAGCAGCAGGTGAAGACATTTGGGGAAGGCATAAGGATGAAGACTCCCCTGAAAAGTTCGCCCCAGCCGCAGAAAAACACTATTACTGGACCTCAGTAAAGTTTTCACTCGAATTGTTCTGACCACCACTGAGACGAATCCATAATGTGGAAGAGAAACAACGAAGGCGATTGGTAAAGAAATATGTATATAATTAAAACAAACCGCTACACACACAAACCAACTAAACAAGATGCCAAGAGTAAAAAAACACGTTCATGCAGTTCCAGATGTTCACAAACAAGTAAGCAATCATATAAAACAGTTAGGTCCGTGAGCGGTCACAATTACTTCACATGCGTTGCGGTGCAGCTGCAGGGCGTCGGCCGCGGGGGCATCAGTCGCTTCTTGCTTCTTTAGGATCAGCCACAGCACGGCCAGGGAGTCACAGGAGGGGAATGGCAGAAAGTTCTTGTCTTCCCCACCATGTCACCAGGACCCGCGAACACCACAGGATGAAGAAAGGCCGTGGCCGGACCGTCACTAAAGCCTCGAAACTCGGGCCCCAAGCCCGCCAGCTTCGATTCTCCGTCTGGCATTCCTTACGTCTTGAGGCGCGGACCTACAGCCCGGCCGCCTTGCTTCCTCCGACCGGCGCTCCTGAAGTATTGAGCTCCGGACCCACAGCCCGAAAGCCTCGCTTCTTTCACGGCATAAACCGGTCATTTTCTCCCCGACAAAGAAAAAAACCTTCAGTATTCTTTGTTCTCTTCTTCTCCTCCCTGTTCCAGGACTCATGTATTTTCGTTGTTGGCTTTTGGCCCAGCTGTCGCGTGCTCCGAGTTCGCTCTAAATGGTGTTTTTTTCAGCGTTTCAGCGAATATTTTTTCCGTATTCTTAGGAATTTTGGTGCTCAGAACCGCGAACCCCTTCAGAGTGAGCGCACAGTGTCCCTTTTTGACCCCTAGCCGGACTTTGTTTTGAAAGAACGACTTCTGCTCCGAATCGACAGGATACGTCTAGCTATGCCTAGGCTTAGTTTGAGTACGGTCGTGCCAGCTGGCAGTCGCCCAGTAGCCCTCCTGCATCACGGACTCGATGAACGCTCCTATACCCATCGTAGGCCCTAGTCAGCAATTAGAATTTCTCACGGATTCAAGCATGGAGTCTCATTCGTCTGAAATCACATTGCAACATCGGACCCCGAGCTTATCGTGACTGGGAACGCGCCCGCAATCTGAGGTGGACGCGGAGGTCGATGCGGCGGCTCGGCGCCCATGACGGCGACGCCGCTCGCGATGATGGGCCTCGAGGGCAGCATGGATTACGAGAATGACGACACATCGGACTGGAGTCCGGTCAACTACCGCAGATACACGACTCGAAGACTCTAGGGTGAACTGTGATAGGAGCGGGTGAGCAGGCCTTACTTTTTCGTGCTATTCAAGCCGCTTAGAAAATACCTATAGAATTGGTCCCAAAGTCAGCCATTACCCGCCTCATAGAACAAACTGCTCCTACTGGCTTTGCAGCCGAACAGTCGGCATTGCGAATACAGTTAGACTTTCTATTTGGGATCAATAGCACTTGAAAAGTTTGCTGGAACGGCGCGAGCTCACACTAACGTTGAGAACTTATGCTGAGGCATGTAGGATTCTTGTTTACATAGTGGGCCCAACCGAAACTGCGGAAGTCACTAGCAAGGGGTCCGTGACAATTCCATCGGGGCACACCAAGGAATACATCGCCAATCACATTTCTTGCGAATCTGGTAAAATTCTGGGATTTGGTATGTTAGGTAAGACACAGATGCTTCTGGTCACATTTGATATACCACATCCTCCTAGAAGACTCTCCTTGGACTACGAAAATGTCCCAGCGTATGACCACTTACGTAAGGCCCTGGCATACTTCCGGTTTCCCGGGATGGCTAGCATGGCCAAGTTCTGCCTCTCGCCGGCAGTGTGTCGTCATTGTGGTCGAACGCATAAAGAACATGGCCAATATCAAGGGACGCCATTCTGCATTGCCTGCAGGGTAGCGGGGCATACTTCTCAGGCCCCAAGGTGTCCCACTAGAGCGTGTAAAGGCGCATTCTCACCAGCTCACAAGAAATATCCTGCTACTGAAACAGAATGGGGAGAGCAGGAACCACCATTAGCTAAAAGTACGGGCATCCCTGTCAAGACATGGTCGCAGGTAATGACCTACAACAGAGCAAAAACTAGCATTAAGAGTGAGGATAGGATCATCGTTTGGAGTAAGTCCAAACGTCCAAACGGAATGTTTGGAGTAAGGCCAAGCTGTCTCGGCATACGCCTTGCACAAGTTCCAACAACAAAATGGAAAACCTAATAGAACAGATATTAGATGCAATGCAACAGCAGATCACATCTTGGATGCAGGCCTCCCAAGGACAAAAAGAACAAGCAGCAGTAATTCAACCGCAACTTGGAAAAGCTACAAAGCCACCTTCACCACCACTGCCTGAGAAATCTGCGTTAATTCCACTGCTCTTTGCAATCTAAAACTACAAATTCGCCAAAACCGGAACGCAAGGTGCGCCTCGGAACTACCTTTCTGCTCTCGAAAGAAAAGCTCCCGTTACAGCGCACCGGGTAGTGGACACTATCATGCAACTTCTGGAGAAAGTGAACTGTCGTATGGAGGCAATTGAGCGAGCGATTGAACAGGAACATTTTATCATGCAACACAAAGAGTTCCACGAGCGGGAGCTAGCCTAGCATAAGGCTGCTTTATACGAATGCAAGAGGAATTGGTGCGCGCCCGCAGTACAAGCAGGAATTGATTATGAAAATGTGCAACAATATATGTATTCAGCGGAACTGCAGAAGCATCTCTCAGTATATCAAAGTGCTAAAGCATCAAACTGAACAATACAAACCCCTCATCATTCTCCATCAAGAAACTAGGGGCCCAGCTTCAACGCCATAACTATCAGACTTTCACGCACCCAACAATCACTCACGTTTCTAGAAAGGGCGCAGACTTTGTGCCATTGCAGAAAGGGGAAGCAGCCGTATTATTTCAGAAGTCATGCATTGCAATACTGATGAATACAACGCAAGCGAGCAATCACTACAGGCAGATCGTGGTAGTCAAGCTGGCTTTACCCGGTAAAGGCAAACAGCATTCCTTGTTGTTTACCTCGGTCTACTACAGACCACATTGCGGCACCACATCGGTGAACGAATAAATATGGACAGCGAAGCTGTTCGACGAAGACAACGGCACTCAGATCATCACAGGTGGCGACTTCAACGCCAAACATGGTATCTGGCGATATGCCACTTGATTCAATAGGACGCCTCTTGGCTGATGAATTAAAGCCATTACCGCTTCATATTTGCTGTACCATTGGGATGCATACACGAACACGGCTTCATGTGAAGCGAGCCGATACCACAACCGATTTAACCATTGCCTCCTCGAAAATACTAATACGCTGGGAAACTCATCCTACCACATGGGGCAGTAATCTCTACCCTATTATTTTTACCATCACCAACAATATTTGCAAACCACGCACACGTATTGTCACAATCAACTGGTCCCACTTCCGAGATAGCGAAACTAATTCGAATCTATTGAAACATTAGCTTAACTTATGGGCGGCAACCTCATCTCTGCCACCGAAGAAACACTTGGGGAAGAAGACGACGGAGTAATCTACTCCAAAATTATTACTGTCTACAAGAAGGTTAACAAGCTCAAACAGAAGTACAAGACCAATGGCAGAAGTTATCATACTCTCCTATGAGAGGTATCCTCGAACTTACCAAGCAGCATGGTGAAGACCTCAGTCGAGCGCATTGTGTCTCCACCTGCGAGCGACTAGGCAAGATCAAACGCATGAAAGAGCTCTAGCGGATCCTTCGCAAAATACTTGGCGAAAGGCAGAGGGCATCCCCACTAGAAAACCTTGCACTTCGACGCGGCTCCGACAAGCCCGAAAAGGAAATCGTAAAACCATTCTTCCCTGGCGTAAGCACTACAGTGTCCACGCCCCTCGAAACGCCAAACTAGATTCCACAAACCCTGAACTAGATGCCCCATTGACGCTTGGGGAACATCATGCCCCCATTAAACAGGGTAGAAGCGATTCTTCTTCGGGTCATGATGGTATCACCTGGAAAATGTTGCGAAACTTGTCGGAAGCTCAAATGGCTCTTCTAGGAGTAATAAACAAGCAGTCGTTCCAAGAAATTGTTCCGAACAGCATGTCCCTTTCAATAATCAATCCGATACCAAAAGCCGCGAAAGGCTACAAAAATCTCCAATCTCTGCCCCAAAACGCTCACACCAGCCATTTGAAAGCTCACTGAGCGCATGACACATACAAGGATAACACACTACATTCCTATATCGCACACAAGGCTTGCACCCGTCCGAAGCCGGGTTCAGGCCAAACATGTGAACCCACAATAACCTCCGGTTGCTTCAGAGGACCCTAAATAGAAATTCACGGAGTGGACCACAGGACTGCATCATCGCTATCGACATGTGGAAAGCATTTGATAATGTCAAGCAAGATCACATTCTCTCAAATCTTGAACGCCTATATCCCAGCCAATGAACAATAGAATGGGTCGCACGATTTCTTGAAGTCAGACACATTCGACTTTGCATCTACAGCAATGCCGTTCAAGTCACATATTATCTCGACCGAGGAGTCCCTCAGGATTAAATTTTGGGACCACTGCTTTTTAATGGGGCCATGCTCACTGTGGCCCCGCGAACTAGGGACAAGCACTGGCGCCCGCTATACCATATATGCGGATGACATAACCATTTGGACAGAAGCACTAGACTATGGCGGGAACGCCGAGCACGTGTCCACCGAACTTCAAGCGGCCCTTATTGCGCTCGAAGACACCCTTCATAAACTGGGACTAACCTTAGCACTTGAGAAATCGCACCTTCTATGTGTGAATGGCAGACGAAGCGCACCCCGGCCACGGCAGGCATTAATGTTGACATTCGGTCAACACGAACTCCGGGCCACGCACGGTCGCCTTAAAATTCGTGGGAATCTTATCCACAGTTGCAATACGGGACAATATTGGACCACTGAGCTTAAAAAGCAATGAACCAGGTTCTTTCACACTATAAAGCGCGCCTCCAACAAATTCGGTGGGGCGTGCAAGACAGCCTATGCCCCCTCATTAGATCCATTTCAATTGGTAAAGTCACCTATGGCAACACAGTTGTAACACCACCAAAACAGCCGAAAAAGCCATTTAAGTTCTCTACCGACCAATAATTCGGACTATTGCAGGTCTCCCTATGTTCACGAATATACGGAAACTGCACGACTTAATGCCTCTGCCACACATCGACAACATCATTAAGCATGCTCCGACATCACTGAATAATTGACTGCATCTCACCACACAGGGCCAAGACACCCTGCTGTAGGACACCTGACGCGTCCGCATAGAATCCCGGAACACTGCAGACGAAGGCACGGCCCTTGCTTTTCCTACCATTCACTCTTCCAAGATGTTTACGCCTCTCGCAGCAGGGGCCGTTACGGCCAGACAGCGCCTCTCTCACCGACACAATCAGTACAAGGTCAGTGCAACATATACTGACGCCGCACTGAATGGCAACCTCATGGCTCTGGCCTGGTACAAACCCTCGACCGGTGTGGCCAGGCGCTACATTTGTACACGAAACTACGCGACACCTTCACAGGCAGAACGTTTGCCCATCTGGACCGCCTTACAAGACAGTACTGCTCCATCCACCATTTACATAGACTGATTCAAATTGAGGGCCCAAGTGTGGAAGATGGCACTGCTCTGCGCATCCGCCAGATTATACAGCACAAGCTGAATAATGGTATTGACGTTAGGGTTGCCTGGACGCCGGCACACATAGGGGCCCGCGGGGAAACAACAACGTGGCGCATTCTCTTGTTACCTCACAATTGAAGTGGCGCATTCGTGCTATTTCGAAGTGAAAGTTCGGCGGTAAATCTGCATAGGGCTGCTCACCAAGATTGGGAAAGCAACGTAGGAGAGGTTGAAGACGATAAGGTAGAGATGATCACCTTATTGTATCCAACATTTCCTACGCGGGTCTCACGATCTTGGTGACCACCCCTATCCGGATTTACCGCCGAACTCTGACTTCGAAATAGCACAAATACGCCACTTCCTCAAGTACACCAATAGGGAGAGACTCAAGCATCTCTCTCCGCCTCACATGTTTATGCACCTCGCACTCAGCTGATCCCAGGAAATATTCATAAATAAAGTACTTGCCAACACAGCCAGTACCCCTGACATAATTCACTAATGGCTTAGAATTGAGGTGAAACAGCGCGAAAAATACGAGGACACAAAGAAAACAAATACCACAGACAAGCGCAGTGGTAATGGCAGACGTTGGTTGACCGAAAGAAGGGAATTTACGCCTCTGACCCCCGAATATTCACCTTCTGCCACTCCGTATGTGAAGCCAACTTGCAGCATCTCATTTTACACTGCCCCACATTCAATATAAACCGACCCAACAACACCTTTCTTCATTGCCATATTGAAGCTTTACAGAACGACATTCTTCAAAACCCCGATTACCTAATAAAGGTAGCCCACTTTAGCGTTGCTAGCGGCCTTGGTCGTGTGATTTAGTGGATGCCTACCTCTCCTTCATATGTCCCTCCACACCCACCAGCGACCTTCGGTGCTCCTTTTTCTTAATAAAAAATAACTTATTTATTCATTCATTTTTCTCCCTCTTTCAGAACTCCTGTATTTTAGTTGTTGGCTGTTGGCCGAGCTGCTGCGTCCTGCGAGTTCGCTCCAAATCCCACTTTTCTTTCTCTTGTTTTAGAGTCCCTGACCATCCTCCGCACCAGACACACGCACGTTAGTCTTTATACACGACAAAAGTGGCCCTTTTCGACAAAGTTTTTTTTTTATCAGACAACGAAAGAAAAAAAATTGCAGCAATGCACGTGAACTCGGGAGTCTTCAAACAGTAGATGTACTAAAAATATTGAGCGACATACAGACTTCCAGCAAGGAAAAAAACACATGAAAGGATACAGTATCATCAACTTCCTAAATGCTAGATTTAATAGATGATCCACACCTACTCAAATAATCAGCTCCAACATTTTCTGAACCTCTTATGTATAATAACATAAGAACAATATTTTTCATAACTTGAACTCCATCGATGAACTCTGCTGTTAAGTTGCTTGGCCAGCGACAAATACAACAGATGTTGGTGGTCTGTTTGGATTGTGAATGGAGTCCCATATAAATAAGGTGGAACTTGTCTTTCGCCCATGCCAATGCTACCCATTTCCGTTCAATGCAGAACACCTTCTTTAACGTGGCACAAGCTGCCTGCTTGCATAATAAACGGCCTAAAGATCCCCTTCATGACCTCGAATTAAAACTGCGCCTATACGAGTATCAGAGGCATCTGCTCAAAGAAAGTATTCAGCCTGGACATAAGGCTCCCTTGCAGTGGGTCTATGCGAGTTCTTCAGATCTTGAAATTAATTTTTCTGTTTCCGGGGTTCAAATCGCCCAGCTACTTTCCCTCTTTCACATTAGCTCAACAACAGGTCGAGTCATCTCAGTGTAATGGGGAATTAGGTCTCAGTAATATCACGAGGTCCAAGAAAAGAGCGTACTTGCTTCATTGTTTCCAGTTTTAGAGCATTTATTATCTTTTCTATCGTGCTGTCGACAGATTCTATCTTATTGCTTTCTAACAGATGGCCTAAAATATTATTGAATTGAAACCTATTTCACACTTCTGAGGTTAAACTGTTAAATCCTGGCTCCGAATGCTTTCGAAAAACTGTCGGAGAGTGTTGACATGTTCTTCCCAGGTAAAGCTGGCTACTAGCACGTCATCTGTCTAATGCACAATGATATTGAAGCCAGCTAGAAGAGTACGCATGAGGCGAGTGAAAATTGCCGAAGCTGTCTTGGTGCCAGAGGGCATAAACCGAAATTGGTAGTGTCCGGATTGTACGGAAAATGTTATTTCCTGCTTTGAAATCCAGTTTTGAGAAAATATATCTTGTTGACCACTACCGCGTACATCAGATCTGTCCTTGGTATTGGCTCTGCATCCGAAACTACCGCAGTGTTATTGCGCCGAAAATCAATGCTCGCGCCTTAGGTTTTGTCCAGCTTTTTACAAAGAACCAAAGGAGAACTTTAGGGATAATTTGAACTTTCGACCACACCTAGCTACAACATGTCATTCACATCACGTTCAGCAAACGCCTTCATGAAGAAAGGCAAATGATATCGCCATGTGGAAATCGGTTCAGCATTGTCAGCTTAAGACAACATTCGAGGAGTGTCGTCTTAAGCACTAAAATACATCTTTATAAGGCAGTAAAACTTCTTCCAGCTTAGACCTTTCGCTTTCATCAAGGGCACCAGAGATGCGAATGTTTCCGATTCACCGCCTAGTTCACCTTTAAAGCTTGATGCAGGGGCAATAATTTCTGGTTCTTCTAGCATGACAAACAAGGAAGTTTGCAACGCGGCTAGTGGTTTGCGTTCTTCATGGGCTTCAGCATGCTGATATGAAACATTTTGGAGGTATTGCCAACGTGCAACCAGTAGTCAAAGTTATTTTTCTTTCCAGTGAGCACAAATTCTCCCTTCCGTTGCATCATGAGTTTGTCATCACTGGTTGGGAGGAGTATGAGCTCGATATCTATCTTCAGCTGCAAGTGGCAACTGCTCCGGTCGTAGTACGCCTTCTGGGTCCTCTCAGTTTTGCACATGTTCGGGTGAGCTAAAGTCAAGGTCTGTTCAAGTTCATTTCTGAGGTCGAGGACATTTGGGTATGCTGCATCATCCTTTGGAGCCGGTCTGTTGTCCAGAGATCCTTGACTATGCCCAAGGTTCGTTGTACTTGACATCTGTATATCAGGTCAAATGGCGAAAAACCGACGGTCGTTTGTGGAATATCATAGTAAGCAAAAAGAAGAGGGGTGAGATATCGACCTCAAGCTTTCGCTTTCTTCTTGGCATAGATTCTGCATCATCACCTTAAGGGTGCCGTTAAAGCGCTGTACCATTCTATTACACATACGATGATAAGGCGTTGAGCTGAGATGCTTGTTTGCGAGTAAATTATTTATTTCCCTCATCAAGTCTGAGGTAAAACAAGAAGCCTTGTAACAAAGATTCTCGCGTGGAAACCGATCCGTGAGAAGGTCTCAATAATCATTTTGACTAGGGTTGCCGAATCAACCGAAGGTAAAGGGATGGCGTCCGGAAATTGGGGTGTGAAATCCACAAGAGTGAGTATACACCAGTGGCCCTTACTCGATGTTGCATTCAAAGGGCCGATGATATCTACTGCGACCCGTTCGAATGTAGTATCAATAAGCGGCGCTAATCCAAGCGCAGCATTGCCCACTCTACGCTTTGGAAAGGCTCTTTGATAGGCACCGCACGACCTGAGAAATCCTGTAATGTTACCTTGGACGCCGGGCCAATAAAATGATGCAAGGAACCCTTCCACGTTTTTTCTAATGAAATAGTACACGGACAAAGAGTTGTCATTTGCGACGTTAAGGACTTCGAGGCGCAGGCACATCAGTACGACTGCTTGTTCGAGTACTTTTCCCGGAACATTTGATAGGATCGGTACATGTAGCTTCTTTGCTGAATAGCTTTTTGCTTGGTGCTATAGCAATGGACCACAATCACGGGGCTGCATGCCAGTTACGGCTGTGCAACCGGCCCTTTGCAGTGATGTCGGGCTGTTGTGCTCGCTTGGGGCGCGTGTATAAACTGGTTAAGAAGGACGTCGTCCTCTATAATTTATTGTGTTTATCATTTCGCAGCTTGTTGGGCAGTATATTCTGTATTCAACTTTCGGACGTTCGAATTCATAACAACTTTTGTGACTGTTATTATTAGGTTATCAAATTGTTCATTAGGCCAGCAATCTGACTCCAAAGAACGTAGTCTTCTCTCCGATTCATAAAGCACATAGTTTTCTAGATAGGATGTCACGCTGGAGCTTTAGAGCACGGTATACGTATTTACTACCGGCTTCAAACACAAAAAGCATATCAGTTCTGCATATTTCATTCGACATATTATGTTTCTTGCAGCACCCCGCACGCCATGACATTACTAATGGCGCTCGGCTCCTGGCCTGAAGTCGATAGCTAAACCACGACTGTGGCGTGTGTGTGAAAATTTTATTGTAATGAGGTCCGTAGGGTCGACATTTTAAGCCAAGCCGGGCCGCTCCCACGTTGGCACTGTCAGGCCAAGCTTTTCAGCGCCATCATGGGCCCTCTGGACGGCGATTAGTTGGTCTTGAAACAATGGGCTTTGAAATCTTTTTTCCCCCTGTGTCTATTCTTCAGCGAGGTTGTGGAGAGTCGCAGGGCACCCCGCTAGCAATTGTCTAATTCCAATGATCCCATTACAATCGTTTCATTCCATCTTAATCTCCTTCTCTGGATATATATAAGATACGGCGTGGAACATGTACATGTGTGCAATGAGCGAAGTGAGACTGCCTCAGCCCTATTCAGTTTTGAATGTGGCAATGGGAACTGCCTGTGTGCTAAATAGTAATGTTTCGTTATGTCAATGTAACGTAATAAATGATCTCTAAATTGCCTGGCTTGATGGGGAACGACTCCGTTGTTACCCCTACTGTTAGCAAGTCCTCTTGCCAATTCATCAGCAACCTCATTGAGGTTTACCTGAGTCTCGTCCACTTTCCCCGTATGCGCAGGAAACCATCGGATTTCAGTTCTCATAATCCCAATGTTTTCAAAAAATTTAGCTGCAACTCCAGCTACGTAGCCTTTATCAAAACACTTTATAGCGGATTTCGAATCACTGTAAATGCAGGGCCACTTGTTACTCCTGATGGCTAGAGCGATTGCCGCTTGTTGCGCCAACATGGGGTCCTTGGTAAAAATAGTGATAGTGTCTTGCATCTTCAATTGATAGTTTGACACAGTGGCCGTATGCGCTATACCTTTCACCTAGGCAGCACAAACTGTAGCTGCCAATTGGTTGTGCTGCTCTATATCCTGCAAGACTGCTTTAGCTCTTGCCTTTCTCCTTTTGATATTATATTCTGGATGCATGTTTCTGGGGATAGGGTTGGTTCTGATTTTGTTCCAAACTTCAGTCCTTAATTCTACTTCAGCGTCTATTCTGCTCCTTCACCTATTCAGTTCTACACCTATTGCCTGTAATATGTTCCTGCCAGCTCGCTATTTTGAAAGGAAGGCGATGATACGGCGACGAAAGCGTGGTGCCGATGACACGAAGACAATTGGATGACTATTACAAGATGGCGACGGCGTGGCGATGAGGGTATGACGATAATCAAAAGACGAAGCTAGAGTGACGACCATGGAAATGCCGTGACGGTATAACAACAAATATATGACGACCACGGCATGATAGCGACGGCATAGTCAGGATCGAAGCACAACAGCATAATTACGAAGGAAGGACTAACTAATGACGTTGACTGAACGAAAAACGCGATATTGCGGTAACGTCATGACCGCAATTGGCTTACTTTTCTGAAGTTCTGGCGATGGCATGACCAAAGAATGACAACGACACCATGACGACAATGTGGTGAAGGCGACTGTGTGACGAGTATCGGATTATGAAACTGGAATCACAGAGCCGGAACGACCACGGTGGGATCACGACCACCAGCGCGTACCTATTGATCCAAGTTAGAAAACAAAGTGGGTCACTGGGTTCGCGTAGCAGACTAGATTGATAAGCTCAAAGTCTCTAAAGTAGTCACACAATGTTAACTCCATAAAAATACAATCAAGCACTACACTGGACAAATTACTTTACGGAAGTGTTTTACTAGCAAATGCGCTACTTATTTATTGTTACCATGTGAAGAGCATATGAAAAACGAAAGTACATTTTTGTCCTGAAGAAATCGTGTTTATTGTTCTTTTACTGTTTATGATCCCTAGAGAACGTATTTTTTTGCCTTACTTCCCGATTACGCACGCGCCAGTCGCAATCGCTAAAAATAGCCTTGTCAAAGCGCCGGCTACAGCGGCTCTTCTTACAGTACAAACTCTGGGGTCAGAAGTACTCCATGCTCGATAGCGCGAAAAGTATGAAACTGGCTTTGCAACTTAAGTATGAAACGGTCGGGGTAAAGGTCTATACCACTACATGTCGCGGCCATTAAATGGCAAATCTTGATTCTGTTTCTTCTCATCTTACTTATGTAGCACGTTATGCACGGCAAGTCGCGCAATATCTCCAATAGCCGGTTATTCTGGCGTCCCTCTAGGTCTGAATAGAAGTGGTCACATAAATATGGAAAGTTGGGTGTTCAAGAATTCTTTTCGCTTGGGCACGTTTGATTCTAGGCACCAGATGCAGCCACGTTCATTTACGACATTTAGAGCACTGTTCTTAGACGCTCGTTTCTGGGTTGGGCACCGCGGTCCCTCCTCACAACCGCGCGAACGCGCTTGTGCCATAGCTCGCGCATTCGTTGTCTTGTTCCACAACAGGCTCCGATGCCCCTTATCATGCCAGAGTTCCCATACTACACCTCCCGCGGCGAAGGTGCTGACGGTACTGACCTACTGCCAGTGAGTGGGGCTGATTTCAGTCTCGAATTAATTGCCTTCATATATCCCAAAACGAAAACACATCTACAGTTGCGCCCTAATTTCGCTATAATGAGCACCGTAATTGTCCTAAATTTTGTTTTCTACTAAGATTCATACTAAATTAATCTACTCAGACGCGTCCTAAAGCCCCACCATGTTTTAACTTCACCTTACGCAACGCCACCTGTGCAACGTTTTAGCGGTTTAATTATTGATCCAGAATATTGCTCTAAACCGTTGTACTCAATATAACCTTACAAATTGAGGATTAATCCAGAGAAAGGGTAAAGAAATTGCTATTTTTCTTCAAATGCAGTGCCAACGAAAGAGAAATGATAATCGACGAAGAGAAAACTTTCCCGTGCATGCGTGCCGAACTGACATATTCCACATTACGCGTAGTGTCGCTTACCATTAAGCTATTTCGGCGGCCATCGATGGGCAAAAGTCTGTATGTATATAAATATCACTTCTGCAAGCGTGAGCTGTGGAGGTGGCCAAGACTAATATTTCCTCACTGAACTCAGGACCAGAGACAGCTAACTATACGGCAACGGCTACAAATTCATAAGGCGTAAGGGCAAATAACAATCGTTTTACGATTAGTGTATGACCTAAAATATCCTATTTTTGCGGCGATGACAGCAAGGAATGATCAGTGACCATCGTGTCGTACATTGTACCTTTGAAACACAAACCGTGAAGAAACCACGACAAAAAAAAAAGATTTATGACTATTCTAAAGCAGATACCGAAGGCTTGAACGCTTAGCTTTTTGAATTTTACCTGCCATTCATGCAAACGTATGAAAACTGTTCCCTCCAAGATAACAGAATTAGTTTTCATGACGAGTTGTTAAGACTGTGGGAGAGATACATTAAAAAAATGATCTATGAAACAGCATAGAAACCATGGTTTACCCGAGAGATTAAGCGATATTTGAATAAAAACAAACGTTTGTTTCAAAAAGCAAGAAGCGCAAAATTTGTTGAAGCTAAGTCAGAATATATATCGTTTTCTAAAGAATATGCATTACTTATTCGGGATGCCAAATATAAGTTTTTCAACCAGGAGATTTCGCAATTTCTAAAAACAGATCCAGAAAACTTTTGGTAGGTCATTTCTCCCACACCTACAAAAGAGTTACCTGTTTTTGACACTGAGTCTCGTGCTGCATTTGATGTCATGGATGTTGCTGATCGGTTTAAGTTATTATTGTGTAATGTATTTAATGACGAAAAGCCCCTAGATATGTGAACCCAGTTTTCTGATAGTTCTGCATTTATGGACTATATTACTGTCACAAGTGAAAGCTATTGAGCGTTTGCCATCGTTTTCTAGTCATGGTCCTGTCGATACTTGTACTAAGCTACTAAAAATGACAAAGCACAATTGAACTCTCTTACTTACACTATTGTTTCAACAATCTCTCGACACCCCCGAAATTGCAGACGACTGGAAGTTGGCACATGAGCTACCGATATATAAAACCGGCGAGAAAACTATAGGCACAAACCATAGGCCTATATCCCTTACGTCTGTTTTATGCAAACTACTTGAACACGTGTTATCTTCTCAATCATGCAGTACATGGCTAGCTCCACATTCCATTTGCGAACCAGCATGGTTTTTAACGAGGCCAGTCATGTGAATCCCAGCTTCTTGAACTGACTACAGACATTCACCTCAACCTTACCGAACTTACACAAACCGATGCCATATTTACAGATGTTGCTAAAGCCATTGACCGTGTGGTTCATAGCCACTTCATATATAAAATAAAGCTTATTAAAGTTGATGAAAAAGCAATGAACTGGGTTAAAGAACATTTAGGTAACAAACGACAAGCTGTCGTAATTAAAAATATCCGTTCGTCATTTCAAACTGTTCAGTCCTGTGTGCCTCAAGGTTCCGTTTTGGGACCGACTCTATATTTATTATACATAAATGATATTGCAACGAACTGTTAAGGGAGTCCAGACACAACAATTTATTGTGGTCTAACTTGTGCCCTGGATGTAAATAAAAAGGACTGCCGCATTGTAAACAGATCAGGAATGCCTTCTTCTTTTTCTCTCTCGAGCCTCGCTTCACCTCTTCTTCTTGTAAACACCGACAACGGCCACCTATGATGCGAGAGCGTGCGGCGCAAACACGTGCCATTATTTCGTCGTCTTTTCCTCCAATACGCCGTTGTCCTCTAGGGGGGGGAGGGGGTCGCACGAACCTGTGCGCGTTGTTTAAATATGTTTCTGCATTGTATCATTATCCCCCCTCCAAAACGCATTGTCCCGATGCGTAAAGCGAAGAAATTGTTCACAAGCTGTTGACCATACTAAAGTGGTACATGGCAAAGAATAGATTTTTTGTAGAATGTTCACTGCCTGTCATAATATGGCTTCAGTTTGACCACATGTAGAGTTTCGGTGCGACGCCGGCATCGTGATGAGCTCACTTGTCCTTCTGGCGTAACTTCGTAGTTCAGGGGATTGATGCGGCGAAGTACTCGGGCCGAAATATCGGCGCAAAAACTTTTTCGGACAGGCTGCGCGTCCGCACGGGCGTCCACACCCATCCTCTGTCGCTTCGTGTATTATCTACTTCCCTTCGCCGCAAGTTGTATCGGTCCGCGTCGATGCACTGCCTTTGTTGAATGCGATGTCGCGCCAGCGGACCTGCTTCTATGGCCCTTTGTGTGAAGTCGCTGATGTCGGGGTTCTGTTCTGTACTGTCGCTGACGGGCAGCATTACATCCAAGGGTGTGGTAAGTGTTCGACCAAAAACAAGCTGGAATGGAGTTACTTGAGTGGTCTCTTGCAATGCGGTTTTGTAGGCGACTGTTGCAAAGGGCAGTATCTTGTCCCATGTACAGTGCTCTAAGCCTTCGTAAACTGACAACACATCGGTCAGCGTCCTGTTCAACCGCTCGGTTAGCCCATTTGTTTGAGGGTGATAGGCAGTTGTTTTGCTGTCACTGGTATGAGTTAGTTTCATAATGTATTGCGTCAAATCGGCTGTGAACGAAGTTCCTCGGTCCGTGATAATAATTGCTGGGGCACCCTGTCGTAATACTATCTTGGTGACAAAGAATTCAGCCACTTCCACGGCTGTTGCACTGATTAGAGAGGATGTCTCGGCATATCGAGTTAGGTAATTCGCCGCTACTACAATCCATCGTTTCCCTGATGACGATGTCGGAAAGAGACCGAGCAAGTCGACTACTACTTGTTCGAACGGGGCTCCGGGGGGTTCTATTGGTTGAAGGAGGCAAGCGGGTTTTAATGGAGACATTTTGCGTCTTTGGCAATCCCGACATGTTCGTACGTAATGCTGTACTGAAATCAATAGCTTTCCCCAGTAGTACTTAGCATGAATTCGGGCGAACGTTCTGCTCACTCCAAGGTGTCCTGCTGATGGGTCAT
This sequence comes from Dermacentor variabilis, assembly GCF_050947875.1. Classification (NCBI taxonomy): domain Eukaryota; kingdom Metazoa; phylum Arthropoda; class Arachnida; order Ixodida; family Ixodidae; genus Dermacentor; species Dermacentor variabilis. The sequence continues at coordinate 126,121,479 of NC_134570.1, forward strand.
CGTGACAGGCTTACAAGATTTCCGATCGCAAAGCTGAAGCAACGACGAGTAGAAATTTCTCTGTGCTGTGCTCAAAATTTCTTTTGTACAGGACGCCATTTCTCATCACATACGATGGCAATCCATGGCAGAAAACTCGCGGAACATGGACGGGGTGTCGCTCGAGGTTCCTGATGAGTAGGAGCAACTCGGCGTCAGACTGTTGGTGTTTGGCCATCTCAGATGTGGTCGCGGTTCCAAGAAACGGAAATTCGTGTCCATCTTTCACAGGATCAGATTCGACCGGCGAACGTGATAAACCATGAGCGCCACTGTGCATGCGACCTGACTTCTACGCGACCGTTATGTCGTTACCCTGCAGCCTCTGACTCCATCTCGCAAGTCGTCCAGAGGGATCTTTCAGGTTTGCAAGCCAGCACAATGAGTGATGGTTGCTGATTGCTCGCAACGGTCTACCGTATAAGTATGGTCGGAATTTTTCTATGGCCCATATTACTGCGAGGCATTCTTTTCCTGTGGCTGAATAGTTGGTTTGAGGCCTCGAAAGAGTGCGGCTAGTGTACGCGATCTCTCTTTCCTCCGTTTTGCCATTGAACGAGGACGGTACCGAGTCCTAAATTGCTGGCGTCTGTGTGAATGTCTGTTCCCGCTTCCTCATCAAAGAGCGCAAGGACCGGTTGGTTTTCAAGTCGCCGTCTTGGCTCATTGAACGCATCTTCTCGTTCACTTAGCCAGACGAAAGGCATATCTTCTTTCGTTAATCGCGTTAACGGCTCGGCAATCTTTGAAAAATTTTTGACGAAACGCCTGTAGTAGGCACAATGTCTTAGGAGTCGCCTAACGGCCTTTTTATTGGTTGCTATAGGAAAGATTTCGACTGCTGCGGTCTTCTCGTGGTCAGGACGGATGCCTTCGGAGCTAATTACATGGCCGAGAAAAAGGAGCTCATGCAAGCCGACATGACAATTTTGTGGCTTTATCGTCAGCCCTGCTGAACTAGAAGCTTTGAGCACAGTCCTTCGTCGTTCCACATGCTGAGCAAAGGTGGTAGAAAAAACACGACATCATCAAGATAAACCAGACAGGACGGCCACTTTAACCCGGAGAACACAGTGTCCATCAACCGCTGAAAGGTGGCAGGTGCGGAACAGAGGCCGAAGGGAAGTACCTTGCATTCGTATAGTCCGTCTGGTGTGACGAATGCTGTCTTCTCACGATCTGATTCGTCCACTTCTATTTGCCAGTGTTCGCTTTTGAGGTCAAGAGAGGAAAAGAATTTCGCATCCCGCAGTCTATTGAGGGTGTCATCTATCCTCAGAAGTGGATAGACGCTTTGTGACGACCTTAAGCGTCCGATAGTCAACGCAGAAGCGCAAGGTCTGATCCTTTTTCTTTACCAGCACCACAGGCGAAGCCCACGGGCTGATCGATGGTTGAATTACGCCGTCTCTAAGCATTTCTTCGACTTGTTTGCTGATGATCTCTCTCTCCTTCGGTGACACTCAGTAGGGATGCTGGCAAATAGGCCTCACAGCTGCTTGGACAATAATACGGTGTTTGGCGATGGATGTTCTCTGGACTTTCGATGTCGTTGAGAAACACGAGGCGAATTCTCCTACAAGGTTCTATATTTGCCGCTTCTGGCTTGGTGATAGTGCTTCTGCTATGTTGACGGATGCAAGTATGGAGTCTACGTTGTCAGAATCCAGTAGTGTAGCATCGGAAGGGCTCAAATCCGTAATCTGTTCATAATCATCAAGGTGGGAAATGACAGTTCCCTTCGCAACATGCTGGACTTCATTTCCAAAGTGGCGCTCTTTGGCTATACTTGGCCCTTGTGCGATAAAACATCAAACATTCATTCATTCATTCATTCATTCATTCATTCATTCATTCATTCATTCATTCATTCATTCATCCATTTCCAAAATTAGTCAGGAAGACATTCGAACACCCGTCACGCAGCCGAGAATGACCCCGTGCCATACAGATTCATTTTCGAGTAAGAGCCCAATACTACTGTCTGCTATTCCTTCATAGTCGCCGAATACGGTGATTCTTACGGCGACAGTTATGCTGGATCTTGGGGGTATCATGACGTCATCGTCTATAATCTGAAGCGCATCAAATTCTTCTTCACACTCGAACGTCACGATGGCATATTTCGTTGAGAGCGACACACATGATTCCTGCAACTTGATTACTGCACCGTTCGCCTGCAAAAAGTCCATTCCCTTAATTAAATTCCTTGAGCATTCTGACAGGAATATGAAACTGGCGACGTATGTAAAGCCGCATATTCCGAAAGTGCAGCTGCCCACCGGGTTGATAAGGTGTCCTCGGGCAGTTCGAATTTGCGGTCCTCTCCAAGGAGCCATCACTAGCTTCAGTCTTCTGAGAAGTACTTTACTCATAACGGAATGTTCTGCGCCTGTGTCTACTGAAGCAGTAATTTCGCAGCCTGCTATAAACACACATAACTCTGAAGCAACGTCACTCTTTCCGCAACTGCTCTCGCGTCCATCCTTATATTTAGGGATCAGTGCCGGAGGCTCTGTTCTTGCGTCGACAGTGGCCTAACCTCCACAGGTCGTCGGCATTAGTTTTCCCGACGTGGGCTGTGGGGGCGTCGCCTTCAGAAGCTTGAAGATGGACACGGGCTCGGTGATCGATACCTCAGCGGCACTGTTGACTGAGGTTGATGTTGCTGTGAAGTCTGCGGGCTTTGGCGCTTTGACAATTACTCCTGGATTTCAAAAGGGCATTCACTGTTTCTTGGGAAAGGAGCGTTTACGGAAAACCCCCGAAGTCCTGCTCTGCGGCATTCGCACATCCTGTAGAGATGACCTGCTTCGGCGCAGTGGTAGCACAGTGGAATTGTATGAAGAGTACGCCATATGTCAGCCTTCCGGAATCTCGTCTCCTGCGGAGACGGAAAGAACCGAGGTTCGGGCACATGCGTAGCTGCCGCGACAAAAGTACGTCCCGGGGATCCTCTGAGCACCTCGGCGTACGATACCTTTGGCTGTACCGGTGACGACGCTTGCGGCTGTGCTTGCGGGCGCAGGTCGCGGACTGCTTCTCACTTCTTCGCGAACCACTTCTGCTAACGAAGAGGCCGCTGTGGGGCCGTTCTTAAGCTCTTGCCTCTGGAGCGCTTCTCGAACCACAGATCTTACCAGTTCTCGTAAGACCTCGACGCTGTTCCTCAACATTGCCGACATCGCATCCATAAAGGCGGCGTTCATATCACGGTTGTAGAGTGTCGCTTCCTATTGAAGAATCCTTTCCATAGTTGTAGCCTCGGAGCGAAATTCGGCGACCGCGCGTGGAGGGCTGCGAACCAAACCGGCAACAAGCTCTTGCTTCACACCACGCATCAGGTGCCAAAGGTTCTTGTCCTCGCTCATGTTCAGATCGGCCCGGCGGTATAAGCGGGACATATCTTCGAGATACATTCCCACGCTTTCGTTGTTTCGTTGGCTTCAGCGGCTTCAGCTCATTATCGTCGGCCTTTGCTCGGATACGTGGCCAAAAGCTCCTGTCGAAAGTCATCGCACGACTGGAGGACAGCTTCATGGTTTTCCAATCACGTTCGCGCACAGTCTTCCACCGCGAAGTAAACGCTGCGGAGCTTCCGGTTTTCGTCCCATTCATTGTAGTTCAAGAGGCGCTCGAAGCCTTCGAACCAGTCCTCGGCGTCTTCGAAGGTGTCGCCGTGAAAAGGCTCGGGCGTCCGCAACTGATCAGCAACGATGCGAGTTGAGGCTGCCTGGGGTGTCATTTCAGTATTGTCTGCTGCTGCTATTATATTTTGCTTCGGCAAAAGAGGAAATTCAGGCGGCTCAGGACGTAGGCGACGGCTCGGGCGCTGGTGGACAGGCGTGAGCTCGCTGTGTCTGAGATGGCGTGCCTCCGGACTGCTTTCTCCAGCTCTAATTGGTCTGGAAATCATTATCCAGCACCTCCACCAGAATTGTAACGAACAGTTAAGGCAGTGCAGACGCAACTATTTATTGTGGGCTAACTTGTGCCCTGGGGGTAAATAAAAAGGACTGCCGTGTTCTAAACAGATCAGGAATGCCTTCTTTTTCTCTTTGAGCGTCGCTTCACCTCTTCTTGTACACGCCGACAATGGCCACCTACGATGCGAGTGCGTTCGGTGAAACAACGTGCCATTACTTCGTCGTTGTTTTCTCCAAACGCCTCTTGGGAGGGGCGGGACGCACGAACCTGCGCGCGTTGTTTAAATATGTTTCTGCCTTGTAACAATATTGATCAGGGTATAGACTCGGAAGTCCGGTTATATGCCGACGACTGCGTTTTGTATCGGCCATTAAAATGTAAGGCTGACTGTGTTAAATTACAAAATGACTTGAGGAGTATTGAAAGATGGTGCTCAGACTGGAAATTGAGCATAAATACCTCAAAAACTAAGCTTATCAGACTTACTACTTGCAGTGAAATTACGAAACACACATACTTTCTTAAAAGTGAACCCCTAGAAACTGCAAAATTATTTAAATGTCTAGGTGTTCAGCTTTCTCCGGCTTTGTCTTGACATAATCATGTGGGTGCTATTGTTTACGCCGCATGCAAATCTCTTGGCTTCATTCGTCGTACGATACGTCAGGCTAATAGTGATACCAAGCTTCTTGCACACACCACCGTACTTCGTTCAAAGCTTGAGTATGCCTCATTTATATGGAACCCGCACCAAACGCTTTTTATTACCAATTTATAATTTTTTCAGAACAAAGCAGCCCAATTTATTACAGGTAACTATTCACAACATTCGATCACCGAAATAGGACATGACCAAGGGCTCATCCCATTGCAGACTAGAAGAAAGATATCTGAGTTAACTTTCTTCCATCATCATTTTCATCACCTAAATATCTTCCCTCAGGCAGAGATCTTATCAGCCAAACGAAAATTCCCACTAATTGATCATGAATTTAAAGTCGAACAACCATTTGCTCGCACTAAAATATTGCAGTTTCCGTGTCTGCACTTAGCCATTTGGAAATGGAATCGTCTCCCAAGTCATATAGCCGACATAACTGATCATATTATATTCAAAAAAGCACATAATGGAACATTCAGTAATTACAAACATTTACATTTCTTCCTGCATTTCTTCATATGTCAGGGGATGTAAGATTACTGTTTGTATAATGTCAGAATTATTGGCGTATGATGTCGTCGAATGACATGTGGTGTAAACGCTGCCTAGCATGTACGACTTCATATAAGAATGTTGGACTTACATGCACGTCGCCTTATACCTTTGCATGTCAATTGCTGTTCTCCCTCCTTGTAATTGTTGTTCTCCCCCCTTTGTAATGCCCTAGCTGGGCCTTGAGGGTATATATATATATATATATATATACAGTGATGTAAAACTAATTGACAGTATTCAATTCTTTATGTTTCTGTAGGCGGTAATTTTTCGTGATTATGTCATTTTTTTGTTTCTCTGTCTAATGCATTGAATTTTCAACTTCACCACCACAACAGAGTGTGCGAGTTCTTATTAACGAAATAATAGGGTATGGAATGGAAGGTGGCACTTCAAATATCATGGCAGGCTTTCTATTAGTTTCTTACACAAGCTAGCCAAATTTTCAATATTATACTGGGCAAAATTTTCTAGGCAGTTCCGTCGCCTACGAAATTCAGATGGCACCTGCGGGAAACATGTGGCAAGAAACAACGGCCACTGCGCTTAACTCTTCTGTTCCTCCATCCCAACATGAGATGATATGATAAAGATATGAGTTGCAACAAAGTTCACAAGCCCCAATCGTGCTTGTTCTGCACCCATCAGCACTCACAAAAAACAATAAAAGCATTTAATATTTCTTTGAAAGCTGAAGTTATGGGTGTTGATTATCTCGTAACATTCGTTTGCCTGAACACAGCAAAGGGGGGGGGGGAGTGTCGGGGGAGCATGCTGAGAATAATGGTGAACTGTTATATGCGTGCTGCTGCTCATGTTTTTCTTTCTAGGTGCCCGATGTTAGAAGAGCGTATTAAAAATTGCGTCAAAATGAGCCCCGGTAATCTGACGGAAAACTATCCAATTTGTTGCTCTACGTACATGTGCCCTCCAGGAGGCCGTGAGTATCATTATTGGCATCGGCTTATCTTTGTAAAGTGTTCTTTGTTCTGCCGTTCTGTTGCGGATAAATTAGATTTTTCATGTTTGTTTGTGTAATTTAGAAATTTTAGGTAGTCAATGCGTTCGGTGTGCAGCTATCACTCAATGGCATATCCGACATTGCCTCGGGGCTGTCACTTTTACGGCCAGTGCAATTAATCAGTACTGTACGGACACCTATAACATTACGCACCTCCACTAGAAATCTTCGTAAAGCGAAACAACCTTGTTGTGGTTGGCTTATAAACCATGTGTGTGTACATATATACTGTGGTTATCGAGTTATAAATATCATTACAGAAAAAAACAGAATGTTATTCTAAGAAATAATTTTATTTGCAGATAATTTAGGCAGGCTGGATATTACAAAGACATAATCACATGCAGTACATTCAAATTAAATTATTTGTTTGTATTTTCAGTGGTGCATCTATAGGGCCGTGTCGGACTTGTGGTGTTTCTGACGCGTCAGTTTCATTTGGTGCCACTGCCCACGAAAGGGTTTTCTGCGCCTGTCGTAGCATGTGTCCGTGGTTTACTCCCTGAAGGGCAGCCGAAAACCGTACCAACCTTTCCCCCTTCCTCATAAGGAACAACTTCTTTTTCGTCCGGAGGTTTCGGTGTTAGATCCCAGATACATACCAGAAAGTGCCTGGGACTTAGCGAGAAAACCTCACGCAAGAAGACAAGCCGGCCCTATTACTTTCGCGCGCACGATATTATCGGTCCGCTTCAGTGAGCCTCTGCACTGAACGTCTTGAATAGTGCTACGCCTAGCAAAGGTGAAGGGGTAAGGGTTGCTAAGGGTATGTATACGGAATCAAGTAAGCGTAACTATTTTGAGATATTTTTACTCTCAAAAGACGCTAAGGCAATTGACCATGAAAATGGCACATGTCAAAAATTAGTTGCCCTATTTCTTCAGCAAAAGCTCAGCCTCGGGCACATTGAAGGCCCGTTGCAGGTTAATTCCAATGTCGTTTTGGATTAGATCAAGTCGTCAATTCAAAAGAGCCTCACAGACTTCGCCGTGGATATTAAGGATTCGTTCTATTTCTTACCTGACATGATTTCTTGTGTTCAACCTTATAGATAGGAGTGGAAAATGTAGCTTTCTAGAACGCGTGCACAACGACGAGCACTCACACTTTCGAACTGGCAAATCTTTACTTTTGACCTACCTTTGTACAGTGGGATGTGCGGCCATATCTGCGAAACTGGGAATATGGATAGAATCCTGTATCGCCCCCATTTTCAGGGATTTGTTTGTAGCACAACTTGACAGGGGCGTTAGCTGCTGCCTTGCGGAATTCAATGTAACAAAGGCTCTTATGTACTCGATAATTTCTTAATAATTCTTGAAAACAGCTCAGAGTCATTTGACTAAAATACAAACTAATAAAACACTCACCTTCATACATCCTGGCTTAGAGCCACTGGATATAACCAACAAATGACCAGTATTAGATTTCTTGAAATTAAAATTTTATCTCACGATAAAGAGGTTTACTGGAAACACGAACCATGAGCCAATAAGCCAGTGCTCCCGTATGATCTGGTCAATTCATGCCTGGTTAATAGGGCATAGCAAAATCATGGCTTTCTAACGCATTGCATAAGGCTTGTCCTGAACTAATTGCTGCTAGCTTCAATGAACAAATCCCCCCGCTGACAGCTTCTTGGTACCCCACCCATGTTCTCGCCACTGCCGCTGAAGGCATCCTAATACGGAAGTCGTCAAAACTTCCTAATTCCATACGGGCTTCCCCTGGTAAGCAGAAGTTTGTGATGATGCTATACATTTACGGCTTGTCGCATAGACTAAAGGAGATAGGGCAGAAGGCGTATGTTTAATTTGTTTTTCTTTCTCCTGACGACCCTCAAGAAATGCGCAGAATTACCAGTCCTTGTGCCTTTACCAGAGGTGCAATAAGAAGCACAGGCACAATATGTAAAATGTTCGGAATTGATTGTATATATTATACTGATTGTTTGTTCTAAGATATATATAGGTCAGAATGGGAGGTGAGTAAATGACCGCCTCCGTGAACACTGCAGAAATGTGCAGCAAAAGTGAGGAGGGTTTCTTGATGTGCACTCTAGGATGTGGGAATCTAGTGATGATCCAGCACTGTCTGTAGTTCCAGGCAAAGCATACGTCCGGTGAAAAGTCGAGCTCCGGGCCAATGTATCACGAATGCGCCATTGCCCAAGAGCAGTGTCAAATGACGCGTAAAATTATCGGGGCAGAGGTGATTGATCGTTGAGGAGATGACTGTGTGTACATGCCGTGCATTGCTTTATCTTCTAATGAAAAACAATATTAGGTGCACGCTAAACAACCCCAGGTGGTCGAAATTGCCGGAGTCCTCCGGTACGGCGTGCCTCATAATCAGAAAGTGGTTTTGGCAGGTAAAACACATAATTTAATGAATGAATATTTGCGTCGTCAATGATACGTAGATTTGCTAGCTGTGCTTGCATGATGTTCGACCAAACAAGCCTTTATATACCACTTCACCAGTCTGAATTAACTGTTGCAGGTTATTGTTCGTATGGCTCCGGCCTTCTTTCACCTTCCTAGTCTGGTTGTACTCTCAAAGCTTTTTTTTTATTTTCATGTATTTCCAATACGCCCAAATCAACATTATTCTTCCAAGCTTCAGCCACCGAAGTGTGTTCTCGGCGAAAAGGGCTGGGCCTGTCTGCAGAAAACATGTCAATGGCCTGGTCAGGCGTCTGAATAATTGACTCAATCAGCTGCTGACCAGAATTGAGGAAATTATTGCTTGCGAAGGTGTCGAGACCTTATCAACAAACGTCAGAGGAAGACGAAATGACTTCGTGGTTCCGGGACGATATACGAGCTCTGCTCCTTGAGCGAAGTACACTTTATAGAGTTTTTCGTCTGACGTTCGCTGATTGATCTTAATCGGCTATTTGTACTACTGCAGACATTTTTTTGGCGTCCGCAAAGGCATCACTGTGGAAGGCGTCTGAAACTCAAAGATGATGAATGGTCACCTGTGTAGCACCAATGGTTAGAACTTCGTAAGCAAGAGGAATTCTGGGCCTGTTGAGTTTCAGGAAACTAAGCTGAGGGCAGATGCTGAAAAAGCTTTTCCATTCTTTAGAATTCTTAGTGCACTTTACGTGCTTTTCCGCAGCTACCTGTCTATGTATCTACATCTCTAACTGGTTTCACGCCAACCTGGGTCCCTGGGTAGTGCAAGATCGAATGGGTAGCACATATGTTGCTGTGCTGCTGAAATGGGGTTCGAAAGCAATCTTCAGACCAACTTGGGTCACTGAGTTTGTGGCGATGAGTGCAGTTGTGCCGCTCTCCAACGAACCTCTATCACGCTGACATCGATCACTGTAGGTGCGGGACTGTGTACGTACCGCTGTTTAATGAAACTCTAACGCCTACTCGAGGTACTGGTATGTGCCAGCAGGTGTATGTCGCTCCTCAATCAACACCTTTGAAGCCAACATGGATAAATAGGTATCTGTCACTCGGAACGTGCTGCTCATAATGACGAAGAGGTTCCCTCACATTTCTCTGATACTGATTGGAAACGAATCAGTATCACAAGTATTCCTCAAGGAACACTAGCAACCCGACACCTTAAGCATACCGCGCGACAAATTCACTGTGTATGTGGCGCTTTCAAGGAATGATTTCTCGCCAACGCGTTACCCATCATGAATAATTAGTGTTCACTAAAAACAGGAACGAAGAAAAGAGACGAACCACGAGCGTTGACTCATGAGTAAAACTTTACTGCGGCATAGCAGCCATGTAAATCAGAAATCTCGCACATGTGTACACCCACGCACTATACATTCCCTCAACGAAACGTGAAACAAGAAAGGCGAGTGGTAAAGCGAGAAGTCCAATAATTTTAACGATGAGATGCTTCTAAAAAGAATTTTCTTTGTTCTGTAGTGCAAGTGATGCCCGGATTGCGCACCTGTCGCCACATTTATTGACTAGGTAGGCCTCTGAAATGAGGTGGCCCTTCTCATTTTTATTTTTTCAGAATCCGCGTGCGCGATCAAAAATGGGCTTGCAACTGCAAGCTGCGCAATGGGTGGCCAAATGTGACCGAGCAGTATGCTTTCATCTCGAGAACCTCATGTTTATACACCTTCCCGTTTGGCCGATGTAACAAGATCCGCATGATAGGGGAATTGTACAGGGAATGGTTCCCTGACCATTGCCGGCGCGAGGACCTGAATAGTTGACTTCACTGTGCTCTGCTACGTTCAGCATATGGGAGGCCTCAACTTTTAAGTCGCGTCAAGAGCATGGCTTCCACGACTATAATCGTCAATGCTGGCTGACTTGTCAACGGCGGCGAACGTCGTCCTGTCATGCCCACCAGCCAGCAGGTCCCTATCATAAGCTGTGTCTTATTGCCGTCCGGCTTGCCGGTCGATGTCATCGTCCAGGAACTATCGCCATACGGCGAACTTCTGTCTGTCAAAGCTGGGCTTATTCACGGACACCGTGGCCTGCTTACGGGCTCCCATTTTGTTCGGATGGAAGTGAGCGCCACAACCCCAGTACTCAATTGCCTGCGAGGCGCTGGCGATATTGTGGCTTTTGACTGCCCTGGCTTTCAATCCGTACGATGTCGGGGTGGCTCCGGCGGCCACTACCATTCACAGTGCACCGCAGCGTTCTGCGGCCGTTGTGGCATTCATGGCCACGAAAGCGGCCGATGTGCCCGTCCTTGTCGGGTGATGCAGGCATAGTCACTCTACGGTGGTGTTCCCTGTGCGGTGTTCATACTCGGACGCTGCTACTAGAGCCCTTTCTCCTTACTGCCGGCATCAGCTGCGTTCACGACTGAGCGTGACGTAACCAAAGAAGTTGCCTCCACAACATGCAACACGCCAATCTCAACACGCAATGTTCGCTGGGGCGGTATTCTGTAACGGTTCGCTTTGGAACCGGTTCGGTGTGGCTGTTGCGTCAAGGTAATGCCACTTGGAGAAAGAGTGGATTGTCCCGGCGCTAGGGAGACCAATGAACATGCGGCGTTGTGTCGCAAGGTAACGTCGAAGTTTTTGTTTGTACTTCGTGGACGATATAATAACTGAAGGATGGTGCTAGTGCAGTAAAAAAATATTAGTTTGTATACAACACTTGCACATTTAATTTCCGGTAATAACAGCTTCCGACGCAGACAGTGAGCGGTTTAGTTTTGGCTATGTTGCTTCATTTTTTTGCCGCTAGATGGTGCGCCATACGTTAAGCAATCAAAGCTGTTGTTTGTGTGTAGGCCGAGGCTCTAATAGGATTTCCTTTAGCCATGGCTGAGCGGACGATTGCGATGAGAGTTCCGTCCACGCATCCCTCAACTTCGAGAATCTTGCGGCAGTCAAGGAAGCATTCTTGACTGGGGCTTTCTCCTGCAGCGTGGAGAGAAATCTCGCACCCGTTTTTGTTTTCCCTCAAACGTAAGGATCCTAGCGAAGGCGGTAATGATGCCACTGACCGACGGCTGAGAACAACCCAATAGCTTCTGCATTGCAGACGTGCTGCTGAAAACATCCCGTAGAAAAAAAAGGAAACTTAGCGCCCGCAACACTTGCTTCGCAGTGTCAACGTTACTAAATCTTGTGGTCCGCGATATTCTGGCTCATCGCAAGCCCATCGCGTTCTCTTTTTGAGGCGCCTAAACTGCCTTTGAAACTCGCCTTTGCTCATGCCGTAAGCGTCGCACGGTTGCCTCTTGTAACGTCGCTGTCTTGGGCCAACGCTCGCCAGCACCACAACCAAAGAAGCCACTATCGGCATCCCTCTCGTCGCACCGGCCAGCGCGAGACTAGCAGAGGGCCACATTTGCCCTAGCAACCATCAAGATAATGCTCGCCACAGCGCGCGATCCTCAAACGAACCACTTCTCCACCGTTCCTCTCGTAGCAGACGACGGGTTCCTTTCCAGATCATTGACGACCTGTGTGAAGACAGGAAAATTTGTTGTCACGCCTGTCAGGGATGACGGCAACGAAGCGCCGACCAATGGCGTTTGTGAGAGCGAACCGGTTCCAAAACAAACCGTTACAGAATACGGCCCCTGGCTTCCACGACTAAAGAAGAAGACCGTGCTATTGATGATATTGCCGTTCTCAATACGCCATATTTATTGGCCTCCTTAGCGGTAAAGGACATGCATGTTGTGGCCGATAGCGCTTACACTTCGGCTGCCATCATTCGCCCTCCTAAGTGCACCAAGGTTTCAAACGTAGCTAAAACACCTAACCCTATTTTTCATGCGCTCGATACAGCCATGATTTAGCCATGTCTGATTTTCCTTTTATTAAATACAGCCATGAACCGCGCCGTGGCTTCACCCACCTCAATTGTGGTGCTTACAACGCTACATCCGATCTGTGGCTTTTCTGCAAAAGCCACTGCACCGTTGACTCTCAATGAGCCCTCCAGGAGCCGAAGTTGTCGGCGGCAATGACATCAATACCGCAGCCCAACCGCTACCGACATTATCATCATCATTATAAACACAGCTTTACCCTCAGAGCTGATATAGCCTTAGACACTCGCCAAGCCGGGATGGACTCCACGTAGAAATGGCGGTCCCATGAGAGGTAAAGCGTGCCCACCCGTCAACCTCTGGCTCGGACGTCGCCTAGGATCACCGCGCCGCGTTACAGCGACCAAAGAAACCGCGGCCTTCTTCGGTAGGGGCGAAGTGTGCTCTGTGACGTGTGCGGTGCATTTTCCCTGGAATTGCTTCCGAGACGACGACTTGAACACCACAACTAGGTCAGTTCAGTGGCACTTCTGTAATTAAATATCGCGGCCACCCTGTATATCACTTCGCTAAACGCACAGGACTTTCGAAGTTCAATAAAATAAGGCGAAATTATCGCTGTAGCCTGCGCTAAAAATTCTGGCATTGTGTTTGCAAAAAAAAAAACATTTCTTTTACTACTGGATATGTTCTTTCCTTCAAACGTATTTTCAACCTATATAATTTTTTTTCTCTTTCGCGCCACCATGCTCTGGTGGAGTCGTGTTCTTATTTTAAACAGAACTAATTTGGGAGATCATCGTCTTGTTTTATGATGGGACAGGGCGGATACTGGAATTTCATTACGTATTATCTTGATTTAGATTACGTATTTTGTACATCTATGGACCACTGCAGGCCACTGAGTTCAGCCATTTTTTCGTGACCTAGGCGGTCGTCACGTGGTGCTTGTTAGAGATTTTAATTGTGCTTTAAACACGCGAGCAGATGTTCACGGTCAACCTGCGCTCGATTTGGTTTTAAAGCACGGGAGCTGAGTCGTCTCGTCCTAACCATTTTGGTGCAGGATACGTATCAAGCTTTTTTATTGTGTATTCAAGCACGTTAGGCTGTGCATATGTGCCAAGCACTTTAGCTCAGTATGTGTCAAAATCTGATGTGATAAGTTTACTTTCATCGCCGCTTTATATTTCCGGACGCAAACCAGTAACGCTTGAGTTTTGCTTCCCTCGTTCCTCATCAGTAAAGCCTTGGCATCCACGCTCCGCATGACGCACGCTCGCACTTTGGTTTGTCAAGTGTCTTGTGCGCCTCGCTTTCTAAATATCAGGCAGAGTCGCCGGACACATTCAAGGTGCGGCGTCGTCTGCATTTTCTAGTTTAAGGACATGCAGTCAGATAACGTATGCCAGAAGAAATGGCGGATACTACCGGAAAACTGCGTTTGCTCTTCGGTTCAATCGACTGACTCATGGCAGCTTGAGCTACCGAGGCGTTTCCAACGCCTCATCGCAGCGTCGTTTTGTGAGCTGCTGGTTTGCGATGCAGACGTCAGCAGTGTGCACACCCTGAAGTTTCCACTTTGCAAGAAACTCGCTTTTTAGGTGCTCGAATGCATTCCGTTCTGCAGCCACAAGAACACTTGCTGTTGTGCCGCCTTACGCGTATGATTCTTCGCTCCTTGTATTGCGTTTGCAAAGCGTGGCACGTACGACTACGCAAATGAATCATGGCACTCATGCATCTCCTGCAATGCTTAGTGGGCTGCCTCAGGATCCACCTGAGGTCGCTGACCCCCTTTGTGCACGACCGTCAGCTGATCAGGCGAACATTATCTTCCAGGAAGCCTGGCTTGGCTCTAGGGCCCGACGAATTACCCGTTGGGTTTTATCTAGTCATCTGGGAAGATATTCGTACCACTTTCGTGCTTATTATCAGCCGCTGCTTTGAGAACCTTGATTTCCCAGCTGCTTTTTGCGTCACTCGTATTGCACTGATACCTAAGCACGACCCAAAATAAGTTCGTCCAGAGGTACGGAGCCCAATCACACTTCTCCACGCCGACTAAAAAACCTTCCCAGCGAAATGCGAAGGTTGTGGGTTCGTTCCCCACCTGTGGCAAGTTGTTTTTTCATACACTTCCATTTTCCAATAACTTATCGTTTCTTTATTTCATTTATTAAGCACAAGTAATTTTCCCTATGTTCTCCTGGGTGTCAGTGTTTGTTGGCTTCTTTGGTTATTCCGAACTCTTGTCACTCGACACTTAGGAAGTATTATACCTTCCTTAACAGGACACCCCCAGGCATGCTCGGTCTATGGGAGAGAGATAGATACTTTCTTTCGTTACGCGTCATATAGTGACGCACACACTGAGAAGGTGAGCACGTGGTATCTTGGTTTCATTAGATCAAGAAAATGCATTAAATCGCCTTCAGCATGGCTGCATATTACTTGCACTGACCTCGTTTGGCGTTTCGTCGAAGTTTGTTGGATTATTAGTAATGCTCAATTGAAATATCCAAAGTTCCCTGTGTCTTCATGGTTGTGAAGGTGCACCATTTCTGTTGCCGCGGTAGCTCAATTAGTTAGAGCATCAAACGCGTAATAACAAGACGCGGGATCGTTCCCCACCTGCGGGAAGTTTTTTCATTCACCTTCATTGCCAATTGTTTATTATTTCTTTAATTCAATTACTAGGTACAAGTAATCTCCCATATTGTCACGTGGTAGTGACGGTGAAGAAAGAAGCAATACGGTGAAACACAAAACTAGCTTTTATTGGGCGAACCTGTGCCCACAAAAACAGGCTACACTTATAGCACAACGATAGCGGCGAACACGGTCGGCGATCGTCGGAAATCTGATCAGCGGGTAAAGCGCGTCGGCTTTTATAGAGCAGTCGTCGAATGTTCCAGACTAATCGTTCGGACCCGCGTGCCTTCCACAATGTTCTACACCATTCGCGTTACGCGATGGAATCAGATAACACAAGGTTCGGCGACAACAGACAGCCGGGTAGAAGCATCGATAACTTTCCTGAAACGTCGGATACATGCAGGCGCGTCCCTCGCTGTGCGATTACATTTGTTAAGCGGCGAAACGTGGTCGCCCGATAAAGATAAGTATACGTGTCAATACCCCCCTCTTAAAAAGCATCGTCCCGATGCTACAAATAGAGAGCGAAACACAAAAAGACACTTCTTAAACATAAGTAACAACAAAAAGAAATAAAGTCCAAAGGTCAGTTACGCGAAGCCACAAAGTTCATTAACGCTGGTAGTAGGGCTTCAGTCGCACAACGTGGACTATTTCAGGTTGTGAGCGGCGCCGCTGTGATAGCGAAATACCGTCTGGCACGACCTCATAGTCCAGTGCGCCAATACGTCAGATGATCTTGTACGGTCCGAAATAGCGATCTGGTAGTAGGGCTTGAGTCGCACAACGTGGACTATTTCAGGTCGTGAGCGGCGCCGCTGTGATAGCGAAATACCGTCTGGCACGACCTCATAGTCCAGTGCGCCAATACGTCGGATGATCTTGTACGGTCCGAAATAGCGACGCAAAAGCTTCTCGCTCAGTCCTCGTCGGCGTATAGGGGTCCAAACCCAAACACGGTCACCGGGCTGGTACTCCACGAAGCGTCGTCGGAGGTTGTAGTGTCGGCTGTCGGTCCTCTGCTGGTTCTTAATTCGCAGGCAGGTGAGCTGTCGGGCTTCTTCGGCGCACTGGAGGTAGGTACGGACGTCAAGGTTCTCCTCGTCAGTGACGTGAGGCAGCATGGCGTCGAGCGTCATCGTCGGGTTCCTGCCGTAGACCAGCTTGAACGGCGTGATCTGTGTTGTTTCTTGTACCGCCGTGTTATAAGCGAATGTTAAGTACGGCAGGACGGCATCCCAGGTCTTGTGTTCGACGTGGACGTACATCGCTAGCATGTCGGCGAGGGTCTTATTCAGCCGCTCCGTAAGACCATTCGTCTGCGGGTGGTAAGCCGTTGTCCTCCTGTGCCTTGTCTGTATTTCAGGATGGCTTGGGTGAGCTCCGCTGTAAAGGCCGTTCCTCGGTCGGTGATGAGGACTTCTGGGGCGCCATGTCGCAACAGGATGTTTTCGACAAAGAATTTCGCCACTTCGGCTGCGCTACCTTTCGGCAGTGCTTTTGTTTCAGCGAAGCGGGTGAGGTAGTCCGTCGCCACGACGATCCACTTATTTCCGGTTATTGACGACGGAAAGGGTCCCAGCAAGTCCATCCCGATCTGCTGGAATGGTCGGCAAGGAGGCTCGATTGGCTGTAGTAATCCGGCTGGCCTTGTCGGCGGTGTCTTGCGTCGCTGACAGTCTCGGCATGTTCTGACATAACGGGTGACGTCGGCGGTCAGGCGCGGCCAATAATACTTTTCTTGTATCCTCGATAGTGTCCGGGAAAATCCGAGGTGTCCAGCGGTCGGATCGTCATGTAGGGCGTGCAATACTTCTGGACGAAGTCCTGACGGGACAACAAGAAGTTAATTGGCGTGGACTGGTGAGAAGTTCTTCTTCACGAGTAGACTGTCTTGAAGCGTGAAGGAAGATAATCCGCGCTTAAATGCCCTGGGGACAACGTCGGTGTGCCCTTCCAAATAATCGACGAGGCCTTTAAGTTCCGGGTCCGCTCGTTGTTGTTCGGCGAAGTCTTCCGCGCTTATTATTCCAAGGAAGGCGTCGTCATCCTCGTCATCTTGCGGCGGTGGGTCAATGGGGGCGCGTGACAGGCAATCGGTGTCTGAGTGTTTTCGTCCGGACTTGTATGTTACAGTGATGTCGTATTCTTGTAGTCTGAGGCTCCACCGTGCCAGCCGTCCTGAGGGATCCTTTAAATTCGCTAGCCAACACAAGGCGTGATGGTCGCTGACGACTTTGAATGGCCTGCCATATAGGTAAGGGCGAAATTTCGCTGTAGCCCAAACGATGGCGAGGCATTCCTTTTCGGTTGTAGAATAATTGCCTTCCGCTTTTGACAACGACCGGCTAGCGTAAGCTATCACGTGTTCATGTCCATCTTTTCTCCGGACCAGGACGGCGCCGAGGCCTAGGCTACTGGCGTCAATGTGGATTTCGGTATCGGCGTGCTCGTCGAAGTGCGCAAGTACGGGCGGCGACTGCATGCGTCGTTTGAGTTCTTGAAATGCGTCGGCCTGCGGCGTTTCCCACTTGAACTCGACGTCACATTTAGTTAGCTGCGTCAGCGGCTCAGCGATGCGTGAAAAGTTCTTGACAAATCGCCTGTAGTAGGCACACATGCCAAGAAATCTGCGCACTGCCTTCTTGTCGATGGACTGTGGGAACTTTGCTATGGCAGCTGTCTTCTGCGGGTCGGGGCGGACTCCAGATTTGCTGATGACTTGGCCTAAAAATAGAAGCTCCTCGTAAGCGAAGCGGCACTTTTCCGGCTTCAGAGTAAGTCCTGATGACCTGATGGCCTCTAGTACTGTTGCCAGCCGCCTAAGGTGAACTTCGAAATTTCCGGCGAAGACGACGACGTCATCCAAGTATACGAGACAGGTCTGCCACTTCAATCCTGCTAAAACCGTGTCCATCACGCACTGAAACGTTGCAGGCGCCGAGCACAGTCCGAATGGCATAACCTTGAACTCGTAGAGGCCGTCTGGGGTGATGAAGGCGGTCTTTTCGCGATCTCTTTCGTCGACTTCTATTTGCCAATAGCCAGACTTGAGGTCCATGGACGAGAAGTATTTAGCGTTGCAGAGCTGATCCAATGCGTCGTCTATCCGTGGGAGGGGCTATACGTCCTTCTTCGTGATCTTGTTCAGACGACGATAATCGACGCAGAAACGTAGGGTTCCGTCCTTTTTCTTTTGTTGTTGGTGTATTTGTTCGCTTCTCATGATATGATTAATAAAAATTAGGCCGCTCGGTTAACCCTCTTCCTTCTCGTGCACCATTTCCCATTATTCATCGTGTTCGTCGAGGGTGCCCTCTATCTCTAGTGCTCTTCGTGCTCAACCTTGAGCCATTTATGCGCTCGGTACTGAGAGACCGTTACTCTTACGTGTGTCGTCTCCCACTGCCTGGCAGCGGTGTTGCGAAGGTAATACCTTCACCAACGGCACCATATGGTAGGTCAGGAATGAAGATGCCTTATCCCCTGGACCTCGAATATTCGCTGAGTATGGAAATATTTCAGGTGCAGTAATAAAAGTTTCAAAATGTCGTTATTTGATCATTGGTTACCCACAGACACTACTAAGTTCCTTTTTCCATCTTCAAAAGAGCAATTTTATTCATATTTGAGGCCTTGCTTACATGTTTGATGGTGTTTCTGACTGTGTGTCGCTTGGTTCTTCAAAATGTAAGGCAAAATTTTGAGGATGTTCAAGGATATGATTTTCCCGTTGAGAAAGAATGTGTGGCCACATTTCAACGCTGACGTCCGTTGTGGGGCTCGGGCGTGCATACAGTGCCAGCGTTCAAAGTCAGTCGACATACTCTGAGTGCGCCTGGTCATTTTTTGTCACGAGACGCTCGTTTCGGCCACGTTGACATCGATATCGTTGGATCGCTACCACCGTCCTCGCACGAACGATACATACTCCCCCGTATCGATGCTTCACACGCTGGCCTGAAGCAATGCCACTCTCACGTTACTACAGAGTCTGTAGCTCAGGAAATCTTCAGTACCTGTACCTCTCGTTACGGTGTACCACACACCATAACGACAGACAGAACATAATAATTTCGCTCGTCTATCTTTCAAGCTCTCTTCCGTCTTCTGGGTGTAACGCACTTACGAGTGACAGGTTGTCACTAAAGTTGCACTGAAATGGTAGAACGCTTCCACCGTGAACTGAAAGCAATACTTCGTGCCCATGACTCCATGATTCCATGGACAGAGTGCCTGCCTTTGGCTCTGCTAGTCTTCGCCCAGCTCTGAAAGCAGATGCAGCGTTCCTTCGCAGTACTCGATTTCGTCATGACACTTCGCGTACCCGGCGATTTATTCGCCTCGGAATCATCATCTGCCGACCTACAATGTTAGGCCGACCATGTTCGCATTACAATAGCCACTGTTATACCACCGCTACGTCGCAACGACCGTTGGAATGTTTACATGAGTCCATCTTTACTTCATAGCACTCCCGTATTTAGCCGTCACGACGCTACTAGCGCTCCTTTACAAGCTCCTTACTACCTTTCAAAGTACACCAAGTTTTTTTTTTGGCTTTTGTCAGCGGAGGAGAAGAGACAATTTCGATCGACCGCCTGAAGCCAGCTCATTTCGATAAATTAACCGCTCAACTGTTGCGCCTTCCTCGCTAGCGGGGAGCCATGTAGTGTAGAGTACTCATAGAGCCCCGCGGTGGAAGAAGAGGCTGGACCATCAGGCATAAGGGCTCGATGATGGTAGCGGTGACATCAACGCAGTCACCGGATAAATAAATGACAATTCTTTGTGGGCCTTTCGTTCTTACAAAGGTACTTACCACAGTCTGTATTTTGCGGCCGTGTGTGGTAGGTTTGTCACGTTCTACAGCCACCATAGGGTTACTGCGTCATTGCAGTCCCTTTTTGTTTCCTTCTGTTCATACACCGCAGAACTGGTCTGTCGCATGGCGCTTGGGCACTCTTGCGCTCGATTCGTGTTCCCATGCTCGTCTGTCTGCTGCCCGCGGCCTGCTCTGAGATCTCTGCTCTGCCTGGTAAAGCGCGATCAGTGTCCGTCACCTGAACTCACCTATTTCCTTGGCGGAAAAATTTGTCACAGGTTACCGGACACAAACTTAAATCAGGGGCCACAAGTGTTAAAGCAGCTGCATTTTAGTCTACGGCAGTCGCATTTTCTTGCCACGTAACAACAGACATGTCCTGGTGTGGACTCTCTCGAAAACCGCGTTGATACAATATGCGCATTGTAGCTTCCTCTAGTTTCCCAGCACGCCGCGCACGTTCCAGTAATGCGTAGTGGGGTGCGACAAAGGCGTCGTTTCTGCTGGCCTGCCTATGCGACTCCATGTGGTGTCTAGGGTGGCAAGTGGTCCGAACGCGTGACAGACTGGAGCAGTGGGACACAGCTCCATCTTCGCTGTCTCCCAATTGCCGCGTTCAAGAATCCAACGAACATGTGTTGCTGCAATGCGTGGTTACTAGGGTATTTCGGAGGGCCGTGCATGCTGCTTTCCGTGGCCTTCGAGTCGACCGCTTTATTATATCTGGTCACTGCTTACGCTGTGGCTACGGACAACTTATAACTGCTGTGGGGGCCTTTTGTCTAGGCGTAACCGGTGCGACACAGTTGCCGCTGGACATGGCCGCCATGTTCTGCTTCCATTTCTGGAGAAGCTGTACTCTGAGCTACAGTAGTTCCTGTCAGAGGAGTTGTTCTTTCTTGGGGAAACGAAATTCCTTTGACAGTGGTCCTGTTGCTTCCTGTCGGTGGCTGATGGACACGTATGGCTTAATTTTCGCCCAGCCTGCTTATTGTAGCCAAGTCATCAAAAGTATTCATCGAATGTAATATTCATGTAGCTGCCCGTGATTTGCGTGTGTTTGTGATCTCGTATGGATGATAATTTTTCTATATACACATGTCATAGCATCAATTCAAAATTCTATAGAGCGCCTCTGTTACACCATCATCGCACATAACAATTCTTTACAATGCATATATTCAACATAATTTTACATAATTCGACAACTCGCTTATGTATAACTATGTGTTTCCGTGTGTCTATGGGATTATACATTAATAAGTGTGGACTCAAACACTTCTTTGAAAACGTGCCATGTATGTAATGCTTCGTATTTTGTATACTTATCGTCCTGGCTGAATCGTGCCGTCATTGTGACTCAGTGTTCATATTGTCTTTTGTTGAAATGAACTTCTAAACACATTCGTTGAAGTCACCCACACTGCACACAGGAGAGCATATATTTTAATAAGGAACAAGATCACGACAAGCATCTGAACCCTCACTAAACCACTACATATACCCCTCAGGAATAGTAGTCGTAGTTTCGTAACAGTTTTGCTGGGCATCCAGGTAGATAAGGACCGATAAGAGTTGATGGAGGTCCGATCATGTTTGATAAGGTAGATAACGAACGATGACGGTTCATGAAAGATTATGCTGCTCAAATCAAGTTTTATAACATCGGTAATCAAAGCGAGCTGCGTGAAAATGAGCAAGTGGCACTACGCTTACGCATACTTAGACAACTCCCAGAGCAATTTCTGCATGAATAATTTTTATTACGTTGTTCCTTAACGCTTACAAACCTACCAATCACTATATTTACACAATTATAACTATATACGTCTGAACTTTGAAAATTACGCACATTTGTGTAGGTACAAGGCATTATATCTTTAGCCTTATTTTCGCCTCATGGAGCTGGAGTATTCGCCACAGAATATTTACACGTTAATACCACCACGAGCTTTAACGAAACGACGTGCCAACTTCACCTTCACCTTAAGGACGATTGATGCTGCGTATGTTGTTTGCATCGTTTTTTACCCGCCAGAGGCAGCAATATATTATATGTGATTTATCATTTAAAAAGCGGCACCACTGAGTTATGAAAGAGGTGATGATATATGTTAAATGACCAGGTATGAGAATAAAGAAAATAGAAAGATTTAAAGCCTTAGCTCGTAAAGCTTTGCGCTATGAAACATGCAGACTGCTCACGCCGAAAGCCGGTGCAAGAGCAAAATGTTTATTGGGAACGCCACGTCTGCTGCTGCAATTTATTGCTTGGGGTATTGTTGAGTTCACTTATTTTCATTGACTTTTGGTATCACTCAGGTCAAAGAAGAAGTATGGTTCTATGGCACACGGTTTCCGTGAAAGACGGTAAGTTCGAAGCAAACCAAATAAGTAGTTTGAGATTCTAAGACACTGCAAGAAAGACGGCGCGTAAGACGAAGAATGACACATACGCAGGTGCACTCTTAAAATTGAGTTTTCCACTGTAGGAAATTTCCAGGCACATTCGTATAGAAATCGAGTGACTGTTCAGTTTTGAATGGGCCGTGTTGAAAAAACTATCACTTTAAATTTAATCTGAGGCTCAGCGTGTCAGCACAGGTGTATCTGTGAAATAAAATTCCGAAGGGTTGGTAGTTGGGACTGGTTAAATGGCACAGTTTGTCAATGTGCAGTGTTTCCTATATTTACATAGTACGAGCCTATATAACGCTATTCGCTACTTCATTTTCTTTTCAGCCTAAATATATCCAGCGTACAGCGCGTAGCGACCGGATGAAGGTTGAAGAAACGGCCTACAGAATCGTCCTTCGTGCTCTTTTAGTGTCAAAATAGTGCAAACTGAAACCTCGTTCTTTAAGGGAATTTACAGCTTACGCATACTGTTTTGCGGTCAGTAAGGAACAAACGGTATTGCAGGCACATAGTTCTGTGAGCGGAGTAGCAATGCAACCAGGCCACACCCCTAATATCTCAACTATATTGAGCGCTACTGATGCAAAAAGCACGCTGTCGATGTGTTTTATAGAGAGATCACGACGATTATGGTGCATTGATGACAGTTATTACGAGTGTGATTAGAGCTTAAGACACTTTCCCAACTGACCTAAGGCTGTCTATTCAGAGGCAGCTTGTGAATAAAGAAAACATAGTTGGACTGCATTTAAGAAATCTGTAGGAATTCTTGAACGATTAGGCTGCAAGGTGGCCCCTGCAGATATCACCTCTAGCCATGAAATATGTGGTGTTGTGACAAGATGCCTAACGACTCGTCAGTTTCAGCTAACCTATAGCAGAAAAAAAACTCTTCTGTGTTAATCACTCGAGCATATCTGATACTTTCTATATTCTTTGTTGCAGTGAAATGTTTTGTCTTTTATTGCAGGCAACTGTGTGTATAAAGGAAATTCGTTTCCCGAGTATTTATCGTCGAGTAGTCCGTGTCAGAAGCTATACTGCAATGCAGGAGAGCGTACAGTGCAAGGAGAGGTGTAAGTGCCGCACTTCTAGATGCTGAACTCGCAGGAGATTCCCTTGCAAAATGCTGTGCACGGCGAAGTGGGGCTTACAATAAATGAATTGACTAATATTTACAGCCGGTTGTAAAACCGAACCCGAGCCTTAGTGCGGTTAACGATAATATTGGTGATACAAAAAGTAATGTTGGCTGTAATCTAATTCAAAATCGAACCAATATAACTCGAAGGTGCTCCAACCAAAGCTTAACCTGAACCATAACATAATTGTGCCCGGCCCTGCAGCATACACTTCGAACATACAGGGCTAAATACTGGGCGTTCAAAATTAAGCTAGCTTTCTCAAAATTAGGCACCGGGAGGCACGCGAAGACTACATGTGCAAATATGTTATGTGGCCAGGGAGGAACAATGTGAGTTTGATTATTGCGGTCAGCACCCAGGCTTTAGAACCAGTTCGGTCTGGCTGTTGCCATTGGTCGGCGCTTCGTTGTCGTCATCCCTGGTGGGCGGGACGACGAATTTTCTTGACGTCACACAGGTTGTCAATTATCTGGAACGGAACCGGTTCCTTGCTACGAGAGGAAACGCGGAGAAGTCGTTTGCTCGAGGGTTGCTAGGGCGACCGTGGCTGCCGGCTAGTCTCGCGCCAGCTTACGAGCCGGCACCTAGATGAGACGACACAGATACGGCAATGGCGGCTCCTTTGGTTGTGCTAGGTTGTGCTTCTGGCGAGCGCCGAAAGACAACGACGCGACGAGAGGCAACGACGCAACGCGTTCGGCATGGCCGAAGAAGAGTTTCGAAGGCATTTTAGGCTCTCCAAAGACATAGTGTGACGTCTTTGCGATGAGCTGGAAGAACATCTCGGACCTCAAAGATTTCGTGGTGTCGACACTACGATGAAAGTGCCGTGCGCGCTGCGGTTTTTTGCCACCGGGAGCTTTCAACAGTGCGTCGGGAATGAAGAAGCGATTGCACTGTCGCAGCCTTCGGTCAACCGGATCATTACAGCCGTCACCAAGGCCATTACGGTTGTAGGCAAAGAAAAAGGATGGGTTAGATTCCCATCCACGGCGCAACAGAAAGCCGCCGTCAGCTGTGTCGGCCCAACACACACGACGCCTTTCCTAGGTAGGGGTGCTCCTCGACAAATGAAGCGAGTATTTCACGCTGCCTCGCTGAAACATGAGGGCCCAGCCGCCTGTCCTTGTGCGAGGACATCGTTTCAGTTTCGGCGCGCCAACAAGTCCAAAACGTAAACAAAGCGAGGCAAGTTGTTTGCGTAATGTATGGAACACCACCTAGCGACTAAATAAGAAAACAACACAAATAAAATTACAACTCCCACTAGCCGTCTGCGCGGCAAACTCACATTTGTAACTGAAAATTATATTTGCAAGTGTTCTATACAAACCAATGTTTTTTTATCAAACCAGCAACATCCTTCAATTGATATACCGTCCCCCAAGTACAAACAAAAATGATCACGTGATCTTCCGGCAGACCGCCGCTCGTTGATTGGTTCCCCTCACGCCGCCCCGTGCCACTCTTTCTCCGAGTGATGTAATCCAGATGTAACAGCCAGACCGAACCGGTTCCAAAGCGAACCGTTACAGAATATTGCCCCAGATTAACAAATTTAATAATGAATTTTTTATTGACTGTCGTAGGTGGGTGTGTTAGTAATGAAATATTAGAGGCAGTCATGTTTTTACAGAGTATCACTTGTAAGAATTATTCTAGCGTGTCTCTCCTCCGAGATATCCGACTCCAAATTTTAATTTTAAGTTACATGATTACACATGCAAGAGAGTTATGATCGGCGCGAAGCTCCTTCCTGATGTGACATTGCTGTTGCTTGTGACGTTTAATTTGAGAACGAAACGGAGGCATTGGCAAACATGATAGCTTTTGCCCTTCCCCTCTCGGCTGGTGAAATAAAATATCGAAGGACCCGGAACCGTAAGATGCGACCGCACAGCCTGTAGCGATGGTGGCAGCTGCCTGGCCGAGATAAAAGCGTGGGCGGAGAAGCCAGAGGGCAGTAGGCGTGCGTAATGGTGACTAGCCGATGCGCAAATCGCTCTCCTTGCCAGGGCTACGCAAATGAAGTGACTGCTTATTTACAAGTACTGTAAGTCTTATTGAAATCAAGAGCAACAACTGCACGGCACACCGCGCTGTGATATCATAATTTCGCCAGCCAAGACGGGAAGGCGAACAGTTATCATCATTGCGTATGCCTCCGCCTTCTTGTTAGACTAAACGCGGTACGCAACAGCCGCGTCACATCAAGGATGAGCTTTTGGGCGATCCTCACTCTTTTGCATGCGTAATCATGAAAACGACAATTAAATTTGGAACACAGACATGCAAGAAGTATTCTCTCAGGTGAAGCAGTGTAGAAATATGATTTGATCTAAGTTTTGAAAACAAACAAAAACACTTGCTGCAGTCAATTGCAAGGTAATCTTTAATTTAGTTGATTGCAGTGCTCACAGCAATACTTATCATCTCACTTTGTCTCCCCCTGACCACATATTACTTCTTTGCACCGGTTATCTTGGCGTGGCTCCCAGTGCCTAATTAAGCAAACCTTGAAGGTTAATTGTGAACACCCGGCAGATGCTGAACTCTTTCCCGATTCTTCGAAATAGCTACCTCTGATTATCCCACTCACAAATTATTCCGAATAACGAATGCTGGCGTCGTACGCACGACTGGGGAAACACGATGTGTTTGGGGTGTTTACCACGGCCGTTACGGCAGCAACGCTTAAGCTTGTGAACGTGGCCATGCCACTTCTCGCAGACTGCTAGCACCTTGTTTTAGGCGATCGATAGAAATACTTCGTTAACCCTTATAATTCGGTTGTTTCCTCTGAAAGCGAGCATCATTTATTTTTTGTGGTTGTTCGTACAGCGAATCTTCCTTTCGTCCGCGCGCGCGTTTCTTTGCATGTGTTTCATTTGTGCGACCATCGCCGGCCTGTGACCCGTTGTCCGTTTCTTAACACCGGCCAGGAAAATGTATGGCCCTGTAGAAGCAAAATAAGCTAATCCGGGCTAAAGTTTCTTACGTCGAAGAAAATATGCTCGTGCTTTCTTCAACCTTTATCCTGCTTTCACTACACCCTTCATCGGACACATTTATGGTCTACAGTGCTGGCGTACCGTTCAAGCCGAAGGAAACACGAGAGCAGGACAGACTACGACAGAGTTCTAACGCCTGACAGACTGCTGCCAGGCGTTAGAGTTACCAGCGGGGGATCAGTGTGTTGAGGTACGGGTGCGTGTTCGGACAAAAGAGCAGTCGCAGAGCGAGAGTTCCATGTGTTACAGCTTTAACGTAAAGTGATTTCAATGGTTTAGTAATTTATAGTCTTTTCCATTCATCTATGAAAGCGACTCAGTAAATTCCCAGACGTTCCGCGCCCTCTACACAATTTCGACAGGTTAGGTAAGGATAAGTAAGATGAGTGAAATGCTGCCCGTAAGGAGAAGAAACGTTCGTAAGTATACCTAGTTAACTCCTAAAATGTTTGCGCCATCAAAACGGTGAGCTGAAAAAGCGGTATGATCGCATAGGGTAATTAGTAAAACCAAGAAATGGCAGCACATCCCTTTCTCGTAAGCGTAACGCAGGGATGGTGAGCAAATGCCGTTACCTTCTCAGTGCGCAGTAACTACGCGTCGATTATTGGGAAGCGATACCTGATTGTTTAGCTTGTTATATTGAAACACATGTTTCACGCTTTGAAGTCGAATAGAAATTTAGTGGAGTTGTGGAACTAATTCCCTGGAAGCAATGTGTGTATATTCTGTTTTGTCATCCGCCCTTTGGCCGCGCATAATTCGAAGTCACGTGGAGTAGCGTGCTTTTTCCTCGAAACTGTGGAGGAGTAAATTGTTAAGAAGTTAATTAAGATGTCCCACGAAAAATTTTGGTTCTCCCACTCAGATGGCAGTGCCAATACACAAAGGAATGATGGAAAATTTGATTATTTGATTAACTTCTGTGAGCGCTCTAGTGCAAACAATTGCTGGAACCCGACCTTGACGCTAGTTAGCATCATATTTTATCATGAGGTTTTTTTTTTCTCTTGTAGCTAGATTGCACCGCTGGAAACAAAGTTGGCATTAGCAAAAAAAAAAGAACAGGAAGGAACGGAGGGAAGAGGAGAGAATGCAGAGAAACGTCAGCCTCTATTGAGCAATAGTAATTTCTTGGCTATCAAAGGCACAGATGCTAGACTGATACTGAAAACTGCATACGCGCAAATCTGACCAACCTTCATGATATCCATTTCCAGCTTGTTTTTTTTTGTTCTATTTCCCACATCAACGTCCTCAAAAGGTGCTGCACGGCTATAATCGCTGCAGTGTGCTGCCAGGTGCGCACCATTATTAGGAGCTTTCAGGGATGGTGGGTGTTATCTCAAACATTCATTAAGACAGCAGCCGGTTCTAAATATTTCTTACAGAGTTACGATGCACGTCGCATCGTAAATTCTGTCTGGCAGCGTATATATACGAAAATGGCAAGGGAGAAGGGGAATGGAGAAAAGGGGAAGATGTGTCAAACGATAAACGTGTGTGCCGCCAGCGCTGGCGAGGTCGTTTGATTGCGACTGGCGTCATTTTACAACGTACCTCTCTTTCCTTAATACTGAAGTCGCTGTACTGGCTGTCTTTGACGTGTAGAGCACCGTAAGGCTTGGAATCATCTGTCGGGTTCAGAGCTGGCCTCGTTGCTTCCTCCGAGTTCCAGCTGAATTTCATGCTCAGGTTCTATGATGCTCTTTTGTTCAGTTGACAGTCGTGGCGACTGTGGGTAGTCGCTAGGAGTACTACTTCTTAATGTTCGGTTTGCTACTTCTTTATCTGTACCAAGCGCTGTTGTCAAATCTTCCCGCTTCCAGACCTCGTCAATATGTAGTCTTACTAATCTGGCCAGTGTTAGTATGCTAACCATCCGAGAAACAGTTATGGATGCCGATATACCTCGCGTACATTTCTCATCGGTTTCAATGTCGCGGGCGTTTACGCCAGCTTCATTAAATGGCAATGACTACTCGTCTGCTACGTTGGCCGGCCCTGCATGTACAGGACGGAAACATGTGTCCAAACGGTATCGAATGTCATATCCGGAGAGCTACTCTAGCGGTTTTTCAGAGTTGTTAGGCGTCTTTCTGGAATTGAAAAGGAGCCTGTTCAGCTTTCATTCCAACCGCCGCTCACCAATCTTCCTGACGCCGTACTTCATTGTCCTGACTGCACTTTCTGCTTGGTCTTATGGGAACTCCGGCATTGGAGCCAGCAGTCGAAGAAGTGGTGGACGAAGCGACTCGTGTGCGCGAGTGGTGGTTCAAGGCTCGAGCAGGCGCTCTTGGGACGTGCCCTATCAGCACTGGGGACTACTGACGTGCACTGAGGGACCGCGCCCTTCCCACATTGCCACCCGTAACGCGGGGCCCCGGCTGCGTTCCGGGACAGACTGTGATCGTGGGGAAGACAGGCGGTGCCCGTTCCACGGCCAGTAGCGACACCTGCCTGGCTTGATGCGTGACCATCTCTGGTGCTGGCTTAGGAGCGTTTGCGCCCAGCTCCTCATCTGTCACCATCATCTGCTCTGGCACCGAGCACGTTGGCGGAGCGGTTTCCTATGCGCTGCTCAAGCTCCCGGCACCACCGTTGGAGAAGGACGTCATGTCACCGGTGGTGTGATCGGTCACCTGTGACATAAACGCGATGGCGTCGACATCACCTCCGTGAGTAGCTGCATCCCTCTGCGATGTAGTGGGAGGACTTCGACGCAGTAGGCTCGAGAAAAGCTGGTGAGTGGTGCCCGGTGTTCCAGTGAAATCACTGGTGTTCGAGGCCAGTTGTAGTGGAAGGACTCTAGTGCAAGCATCACCCTTCGAGCTACGATCATGATAGCCTGCGATCTTCCCATCCTGTTACCCGTGTACCTGTGGTGGCTGGCGCCAGTCTCTGTCCAGTGGCATGACAGTATAAGCATACGGCTGCACCTAAAGGCTGCTGCATGCACTCCCCAGAACGAAGTCGGGTAAGAATACCGGACCAGGTGTGGTCCGGGAATTATTTAGGGCCTTCTGGTTCCTGCAAGACCTCAACAACTTGGAGGCTCCACTGCGTGGTCTGCCGCATCTTCGCGAAGCAAACGTCCTGGAAGCCAGCCAGGTTTGGGACCTTCGGTTTCTCGGAAAAACTTGGTGACTCGGACGTTGCCTGCTCCCCCAATCCTCACTCGCTGCAGCTGTCTGCTAGGTTCGCCTGCCGCCGGAGGTGCATTGCCCTTGCTGCAAGCCGCCGTTGGCCAGCGACATCAAAGCTTTCGCCGAGGGAGCGGCGGTATGGAAACTCCGACACCGGAGCTAGCAGAAGTGAAGGATAAATGACTCGTGAACGCGAGCGGTGGTTCGAAGGTCGGCTGGGCACTCTTCGCACGCGGCCGGCCAGGACTGGGGCTTACTGGCGGGAACTGATCAACCCTGCCGTTCCCGCAACAATTTCACTGGGCGTGATATGCAGCTGTATACAGATGCGTTATGTTGTTCCCCTAGATTAAAGTAGGGAACTCATCATCAGTGAACTACGCTCGGTTCCCTGAGACGATGGCTCACAGCACGCCAAATCTACACAACAGTCTGTTGATTGTGAACGAAGCGTTGCCTTGTCTGAGTGGCACAGCTTCAATTTGCTTACTGTGTGCATCTACAACCGCGATTATCATGTTCGCTGCAGTAGGCCCAGGAAAATCGATATAGATCCTTGTCCATGTTTTCGACGTAGCGGGTCAGTTTTTTTCGCGTTGCAGTAGCTGGAATGCGCAGCTTTTGAACACAATTGTGACACGATGCTCTCACGCTCTCTTTGTCGCGATCTAAACCAACCGAATAGCGATGTAGTGACCGCATTCATAGAAGACGAAGCTTGGTGACTCCTATAGAAAAGGTTTTTGACGCGACGTTGCGCCTCCGTCGGAGCGACTTCTCGACGGCCGAGCACAACATACCGTCAACCAAAGACAGGTCTGATTTCTTGTAAAAAATGGCGCCATACTCATGTTCAGGTCTTTTGCTCAGGACGGCCAACCGTACTTCGTGAATTGTATAACTTGACCTAGCGAATGGTCGTTGCAGTCAACTGCAATGACAACAGTTTTGACAGTTTTGACAGCACTATGACTTCAACTGATGCAACTGTCTTAGCTCAACTGACCCAGTTCCCTCACACAATCCAGCCAACTCTTGCAGATACTCTGGTTGGTTCTTTTCGGGTGGCTTCGGCTCAGAACGTTTGTTTTGAAAGTATATTATGGGCATGAGGGTTGAAAAGCTGTTTACCAGGAGTCGATTGAAGCTGAAATCGCCACACACATAGGTACAGCATCCAGCGCTGTAGTCTGGCCGATGCCAGGAGTTGGTCGACCCACCTTCAGGGCAGGGCCAAGAGTGGCTGGTGGTCGATGACCAAGACGAATTCTCGGCCACTGGTTTCGACACTCCAAAAACACGTGATTGGGCGTCTCTCTCAGGCTGGAAATAATTCTTCTCAGCCCTTGTTAACGTTCTAGAAACGACACTGACAGGTTTGTTGATCTTTCCGAATGTATGAAAAAGCAAGGCACCTATTCCGTCATGTGAATGGTTACACTGTAGCTTGAGTGGTCTCCCGGGATCATAGTGAGCCAGTACAGCCGCTCCAGGAAGGCATTGTTTTGCTTCACGAAAATGTGTTTCTTTCGTTTGTCTCCAAAACCAAGGTGTGATGTTCTGTAATGATTTGTGCAGTGGTGTAAGTAAGGAAGACAAAGAAACAATCGGAACTTCTAACCATTTTGTGGGTCGGAGGCTTGTGTGATTGTTTTAGTATGCTCTTCGATTGGATACAAAACCTGACAATAAATTTTATGGCCCAGATAGTTGACTGCCTCTCGACGAAAGCTACACTTCTCAAGTGGGAGCTTCGCTTCACGCTCGCGAAAATGCTGCAATACTTGTCACAACTTCTCGGTAGTACCATGCTTTTTCATGCCAAGACGTCGTAGAGGTAAGCTTGAACACCTCTCAGACCTTGTAGAACTGTTTATGTTTCTGCAGGAAGAAAGGAGGCGCGGAACCTATGCGAAGCGGCAGTCAGTTGTAAAAAAACAAACCACGATGTGTAGTTATTACGCACAAATTACTTGAATACTCATCGAGGGGAATCTGGTTATAGGCGCCTCATAAATGCAGCGTGCTAAAGCAGTCTTCAGCGTTTAGGCATGCGAAACTGCCATCAATATCTGGCAACGGGTACTGCTCCAATTCACAGACGACAATAAAGATTACCTTGAAATTGACGCAGATTCCTGCTGGCGCCTTTTTTCTTCACTACAGGTGCGATAGGGGTAGCCCACTCGGCGTACTCTATAGGTGACCGTTACGAGCCTCTCAATCTCTTTTGAAACTTTGTCGTGTAATGCAACTAGAAGGTAGCAAGCTTACAAAATTTCGGCATGGCTACAGTCTTGCGCTTCAGATCGTCAGGGTTGTCCGTCGATTAGACCTAGCTCTGTGTTGAAGATATCTTGGAAACCAGCACCTTGCAGGAGCGGCACCTTGTTCCACTAATACGTTGAACGCTGAGGATCCCGCTAAATCAACATGGCCATCAGCTCTCGTCAGCAGAGGCCCGGACGTGGAATATTAAGGAGGATCAAATAACTCCTTGCAGTTGTAGGCCACCAATATACTCAATTTTCCTAATACTGCAATGTCTCCACGATAACAAGTCAGTTTCATGCATGCGGGTTTTATTGTCGGCCACTGTTGACGTTTCCCTTTCCCAAAAAGCTCTTTCGACACAACACAGACGGGTTCACGGTATCCACCATCATAGGTACATCAATACCACACCATTGCTTAGCTTTCAATGAGGCGTTGAATGCCCAAATGTCAGGATCGTCTTCATTTTACTCACTGCCATCCGCTCTTACTGCAAAACGTTTCCTTGTCTGCATTGTAAACGTGCTTTTTGGAGTCCTTTCCACACGTCGCTTTGATATATCCTCGTCAGATGGCTGTAGCTACCGCAGCGGTAACGCCTTGCTTTCGAACAGCCACAAGCGTTCTTGTTCTTTCTCACTTCCACAACTCACACATTCTCACATATGTTCATCAGCATACGCTTGTAGTGCATTGACCTCGAGCACGGATACAAGTAGGCAGACATCTACTTTGTCGCTTCTTTAGCTCCTTCTTACGATATGCCAATTGCTTCGACCTCACTCAACGCCATGTCCGTTTTCGCTAATAGCTGCTTCTGCTTAGCGCTTGACCTGGCTCCACAGAAAACCCGGTCGCGAAGCATGCACTCTGTCAGCACACAGAAATTACATCGATCCCTAATCCGGTGAATTTCAATGATGAACTGTTGAATGGACTCACGTTCCAACTGGCAGCGATTGAAGAACCGAAAGCTCTCCGGTATCTCATGACAGTTGGGATCGAAGTACCCATCGAAAACTTTGACTGCTTCTTCGTACATCAGCGAGTTGCGCTTCCTCGGTGTAACCGGTCAGGAGGAAACTAGTATGGTGTGCATGCTTAATGCAGCTAATAGCGACACCATCATCTTTCAAGAGTCGCGGATGCCAATTGCCTTGGAATAAGCTTCCGCCTTCGCGATGTAGGCCTACTAGTGGCCACACTGGTAATCGTACTCCGGTACTTGATTAGCCATGGTTGGCATTCTCGCGGCGGCTGCTTCCTGCTTAGCTGCGTGGGTTATTTTACTCTTCACTTCGCTGGTTCTGTCTGGCCTCATCGTCACTGTTACATTGTTACGACGCACATGGTGGCGTAGCTATAACAGCACGCAGTTGGAAAGATGGAGTATGAGTGCTGATTGGTCCCGTCTGGGAGCGTACATATTCGAAGACGGAAAGGGGGAAGGGAGGACAAAAAACATCAAAACATTATGGCACGCGCCGCCAGCGCTTGTAACGAAGTTTGATTGCGACTGATGTCACGTTACAACTTTCCCAGGATGTACCAACTTTTCTACAACAATTACGCCGATAATGACATTGTTCTATTTTGTATCAAGGAGTCTGTACATGCCGCGCTACAACAAAGCCATTTTAAAAACTTGATGGCCCCTCGCACACACAGCTTGACAAATGGGGCATTGTTTTATTGTGCCTTAAATAAACGTTATTGAAATCATGCCCATACAGCGTTGCCCTTATCTTCGACTGCTAGGTAGCACGTCTGATGAGTGAGGGATTCCCTTTAAGTGTGCTGGTTGCTGTTCGAGCGTTGCCTGTGATAACGCTCGAGACCATGCTAAGCGCGTTGATCAGCAGAGGGAGAAATACGTCGTCATGCTTTAAGTACACGCTGTTTCACACAACCTAAAGAGGAATCGGCAAAAAAGGAAGTAGACTTCGTATTTGCAGCCTACTACAGCCCCCGTTGTGTGCCCTTGCAAATGGGCAAAAAAAAAAGGAATCGGCTTGCGAAGAACGACATTCAAAGCATTTTGCCCTTTGAGCAATGAACGTGGTGTACAAGATTACATTTAGTTTTGGGAAAGGATATACCACGCCGGCAGGCCGCCGTCACAATGACACATTAAATTATTCATCTTTTATGGGTTTGACCAACTGCGCACACCTGCCTGAATTCTGCAGAGATATTGGCTGCTGGGGCATTTTTAGGATGCCTAGATGACTATCCGAACAGAGGGCAAACTGGAAAGGAAGATACTAGGGGCTGGCCAGATTAGTGCCCATTCAAGTTTCGAATCGGACGACCGTCTGTGAATTTTAAGGACAAGGAGTTACTGTTCTTTAAGAGAGCCTGATGGTTCAGTGTCCCCTCTAATCTTCCTTACTTCTGTGCTGTTTTCCGCTCCTGGTGCCAGCTAGCTACGATATAAAAAGTTAGCGGACCCTTCTCCATAATCTTATACCATAGGCTTCTCCCGCCCCCCCCAAGGAAAGGAGGTGCAGGCACGGTATTTTTTTTGTGGTGGTGCTTGTGCTTTCATTTAAAGATTCACCGACGCCAGCGATACTCCCTAATGCAAAATTTGAGCGCAGTTTTATACGCGGTTTCGTTACGGGTGTCAATATTTTGTATTGCCATTTGTTGGCGTGTTGGTAAACTGAAAGCATATTTAGCGCCAGCAAGCAAGGACGGAAGGAAGACGCATTGTGGTGTCATCTCCCTTCCGTCCTTGTTTGCTGGCGCTAAATATGCTTTCAACATTTTGTATTATGAGTAAACAGGAAGAATGAGTAAAACGTTTATATCAGGAAGTGAACGCTGTGTAGCGCAGTTAGCGCGGACAATCTGTCTACTGCGGCACATTGCATGCGCAGCGAAGTCCCGCGCGACTGCTAGATTGACCGGGAGGTTGCCAGAGGCAGCGCGTGTGTGACACGTAGGTGCAATTCACAGCAGCTGCGGAAGACAGACCTCCGCTTCTGCAGCGCTTCGTTTCCAGATAAGATGAACCGCGCTATTCTAGCGCTACTTCATGGCCATCGTCGCCCAACAGCCCGTCTTGTGTGGTACACGTTTTCCTTATCCCACTTTTGGTACACCAGCGGCGAGAGCAGCCCTGCGTCGCGGGGAAATTGCACGACCAGTGTCATAAGTGACAACACCCAAGGATGCGTAACATCGGCGCCTTAGCCGTAGCTAGTTGTCATTGCCCTTTGCAGGAGCAGTCATCCGTGTCACAAATGCTAGTGCCGCGGACAGACGTCAGCAGTTCATGCCGCAAACGAGCGTAACCCTCCACACTTCACGCCACCCTGTCCACCCCTGGAAAGTGCAGATGAGATCGCCCAAGTGGCTGCGGATGCTGTGGCCGCTTTAATCTCGGCCCATGTGCAGGCCTTTTCTCCTTCTCCACTTTCCTCCTCGCCTTCTATAGTTTCGCCTCCGGCTGCGCTCCGCGTTCGTTTTCTTTTTTGACTGTGCTCGTTCGCTGAGTTACGAGCTGCGACGCCGAGGCACGCCGACGCTGAACGC
Organism: Dermacentor variabilis; assembly: GCF_050947875.1. Lineage (NCBI taxonomy): Eukaryota > Metazoa > Arthropoda > Arachnida > Ixodida > Ixodidae > Dermacentor > Dermacentor variabilis. The sequence continues at coordinate 126,156,943 of NC_134570.1, forward strand.
AGGAGCGGGCGCATACGAGCTCCCAGTGCGTGCGCAGCCAAAGTCACGGGTAAATGACTCTTAAATATACCTCACTTAAAAGTAAGGGCCTTTCCTTTTTCTCGTACACTTCTATCCTTGCACGCGAGGAGGATCTTCTCCGTCTACGCCACCGCTGCACCTGACCAGGAAGTCGAAAGCTCCTATGAAAACGTGGAATCGGCGATGGGTAAAGTCAAAACAAATACACTATACTTATGGGCGACTTCAATGCCCTGGCAGGCAAGAAGCAGGCTGGAGAGAAGCCAGTGCGGGAATATGGCATAGGCTTTAGGAATACTAGGGGAGAGTTATTAGAAGAGTTTGCAGAACAGAATATTATGCGGATAATGAATACTTCTCATTCGCAAGCGGGATCGCCGAAAGTGGAAGTGGAGGACCCCGAATGGCCAGACTAGAAATGAAATAGACTTTATACTCTGCGCTGACCCTGGCATCATACAAGATGTGGACGTGCCCGGCAAGGGGCGCTGCAGTGACCATAGGATGGTAGGAGCTCGAATTAGCCTAGACTTGAGGAGGGAACGTAAGAAACTGGTACATAAGAAGCCGATCAATGAGTTAGCGGTAAGAGGAAAAATACAGGAATTCCGGATCAAGTTACAGAACAGGTATTCGGCCTTAACTCAGGAACAGGACCTCAGTGTTGAAGATATGAATGACAATCTTATGGGCATCATTAAGGAATGCGCAATAGAAGTCGGTGGTAACTCCGTTAGACAGGAAGCCAGTAAGGTATCGCAGGAGGCTAAAGATCTGATCAACAAACGCCAAGGTATGAAAGCCTCTAACCCTACAGCTAGAATATAACTGGCAGAACTTACCGGAGTTAATCAACAAGCGTAAGACAGCTGACATAAGGAAGTATAATATGGATAAAATTGAACATGCTCTCAGGAACGGAGGAAGCCGAAAAGCAGTGAAGAAGAAACTAGGAATTGGCAAGACTCAGATGTATGCGTTAAGAGACAAAGGCGGCAATATCATTACTAATATGGATGAGATAGTTCAAGTGGCCGAGGAGTTCTATAGAGATTTATACAGTACCAATGGCACTCACGACGATAATGGAAGAGAGAATAGTCTAGAGGAACTTGAAATTCCACAAGTAACGCCGGGAGAAGTAAACAACGCCTTGGGAGCTATGCAAAGGGGGAAGGCAGCTGGGGAGGATCAGGTAACATTAGATTTGTTGAAGGATGGTAGGCAGATTGTTCTAGAAGAACTGTCCACCCTATACAAGCAATGCCTCCTGAATTTGAGCGTACCACAATCTTGGAAAAACGCTAACATAATCCTAACTCATAAGAAAGGGGACGCCAAAGACATGAAGAATTATCGACCGATCAGCTTGCTCTCCGTTGCCTACAATGTATTTACTAAGGTAATTGCAAGTAAAATCAGGAACACCTTAGAATTCCGTCAACCAAAGGACCAGGCAGGATTCCGTAAAGGCTCCTATACAATAGACCATATTCACACTATCAATCAGGTGATAGAGAAATGTGCGAAATATAACCAACCTTTATATATATCTTTCATTGATTACGAGAAAGCGTTTGATTCAGTCGAAACCTCAGCAGTCATGGACGCATTACGGAAGCAGGGTGTTGAAGAGCCGTATGTAAAAATATTGAAAGATATCTATAGCGGCTCCACAGCCACCATAGTCTTCCATAAAGAAAGCAACAAAATCCCATTAATGAAAGACGTCAGGCAGGGAGATACGATCTCTGCAATGCTATTCACAGCGTGTTTGCATGAGGTATTCAGAGAGCTGGATTGGGAGGAATTGGGGATAATAAGTTGATGGAGAATACTAACTGGCGATTCGCTGATGATATTGCCTTGCTTAGTAACTCAGGGGACCAATTGCAATGCATGCTCACTGACCTGGAGTGGCAAAGCAAAAGGGTGGGTCTATAACTTAATCTGCAAAAAACTAAAGTAATGTTTTACAGTCTCGGAAGAGAACAGCAGTGTACGATAGGTAGCGAGGCACTGGAAGTGGTAAGGGAATACATCTACTTAGGACAGGTAGTGACTGCGGATCCGGATCATGAGACTGAAATAATCAGAAGTATAAGAATGGGCTGGGGCGCGTTTGCAAGGCATTTTCAGATCATGAACAGCAGGTTGCCCTTATCCCTCAAGAGAAAAGTGTATAACAGCTGTTTCTTACCAGTACTCACGTACGGGGCAGAAACCTGGAAGCTTATGAAAAGGGTTCTACTTAAATTGAGGACAACGCAACGAGCTATGGATAGCAGAATGATAGTTGTAAAGTTAAGGGATAAGAAAAGAGCAGATTGGGTGAGGGAACGAACGCCAGTTAATGACATCTCAGTTGAAGTCAAGAAAAAGAAATGGGCATGGGCAGGACGTGTAATGAGGAGGGAAGATAACCGATGGTCATTAAGGGTTACGGACTGGATTCCAAGGGAAGGGAAGCGTAGCAGGGGGTGGCGGAGAGTTAGGTGGGCGGATGAGATTAAGAAGTTTGCAGGGACAACGTGGCCACAATTAGTACATGACCGGGGTAGTTGGAGAAGTATGGGAGAAACATTTGTCCTGCAGTCGACGTAGCCAGGCTGATGATGATTATTATTGGATAATAATAATTGGATAAATTCTGGGCCAACTAGTCTAGCAATCGACGATCCAGAAGATTAGCTTCTCGCCTTCCCGGCTATGGTGGGGGTGTAGTAAAAACAGCGTCCAATGATGATAGCTTTCTTTGCATCATTAGACCAGATTTATTTCCGCCCACGTATTTAACCAAAAATATGGGCCCATGTTCCAAACAGGGCAATCAAGAATCAAGTCCGCGTCGTTAAGTGACTGCTAATGCGCGAATGGGTATATGTCACGGGGTATGTTTCAATGTTCAACGAACCTTTATGACGCCAACTTCTCTCACTCTGTATATACCAATGAATATGTGCCACTCGTTGAGGAAGCGCTGATTTTATTGCGATAGCAAGTATACGGACACTCCAGGCACACTTCTACCGTCGCCGTGATGTTTCTTATAAAGTCCAAAGGAAATACCGCAATTGCCATGCGCCTTGTGCTGTCTTTTCGAGCTAAAGCGTGCGAGGGTGACAGTGGCGTCTCAATATCTCGCTTGCAAGGGAGAAAAGGGGGGAGGGAGCGAGTCGTCTTCCGTAGCCCGATAAACATCGAGGAGGGCGGGAGGCGTTCAACTCCAGCGGCTGCTGCACATATTGCAGCCCCGCGTGGCCTTATCTTGAAAGCAATATGCGATGAGTAGAGTCGACGGGGGCTCATAGCATCCCATGTGATGTGTACTGTACGCTAAGTTCGGGTTGAAGCGCGAAGCAGCACGAAGATCGATTCGATTGCATCTGCTGCAGCTCTTCACGCCAGAGTTTTGTCAGCGAGTGCACGAGCTCTTCGAGCGAGATGTGTTGATATTTTACGTGTGGGCGCGTTGAACCATTATTGCTAATTTAGTAAGTAAGCGAATGGTTACGAGGCTGATGAAGCTGTTATCCTAACTTCATATAGCTATCTACTAATTTGCTATCGCGTTCGTGCTTAACCTTTCTGGCGAAAGTGAAACCTTTTTTTTTTGCAATTGTTGGTCTGTTTAGTGCAAGTAACATATATTCGGCTGAGTGTTTTACTGTGCAACTTTCCACTCTGCATATTTCAACTACAATTACTTTGATCAATGAAGGTGATAAATGAAGTATATTTAAGGTATTAGATAGGATCGCTCATTTTCCCGGAATGATAGTAGGCATGAAACTCGGTCGCTTTTTTTCATATTTACAAAAAAATGAATTCGGAAGATCTGGGGAGTAAACATATGTATGATGTACATAGCTTCGTTTTTCAAAAGAGCACTATAGACAACAAACGCTAGCAGGACCCACGAAGTACTGGCGAATTCCTCGAATGCTTACGAAATAATTAACATGTTCTTTATATGCTGCATGATACACTTGGTGTAGGGTATGTTTAAAAACAGTCCTCTAAACCTCACGAAAATTCCTTGAAAAATATTCACGTGGTACCACAACCCGTTGACGTACGCCTCAATCAGCCTTCGGTATAAGTTGGAAGCAACGCAGGCACCGTATGTTTGAAAACTCAACGGATTCCGCATGGGCAATTCGTTCCTCTTTCACTGGGCGCTTATACCATTCAACAAAGAATCAGAAGCCTGGCCCTCTGCAGCCACTTCTCGAAAAACGTGCAGTACCTTCATTGGCTCACTCTAATATTATCTTCTCACCACGTGAAGCTTTCGACAAGGTCGGATTATAATGCGGCTGCAACTATTTGCGCCAACTCGCGACTGAGAAATAGGATGTGACCCCCGTACCCCGATTTTTATTACCTCTAAAGCGCCTTTATTTGGAGATGAGATCTCATCAAAGCTATTCCCAGCGTGTTTACAGGAGGTATTCAGAGACCTGGATAGGGAAGAATTGAGGATAAGAGTTAATGAAGAATACCTGAATAACTTCCGATTCGCTGATGATATTGCCTTGCTTAGTAACTCAGGGGACCAAATGCAATGCGTGCTCACTGACCTGGAGAGGAAAAGCAGAAAAGTGGGTCTAAAAATTAATCTGCAGAAATCTAAAATAATGTTTAACACTTTCGGAAGAGAACAGCAATTTACAATAGGTAGCAAGGCACTGGAAGTGGTAAGAGAATAGATCTACCTAGGGCAGGTAGTGACCGCCGATCAAGATCATGAGATGGAAATAATCAGAAGAATAAGAATTGGCTGCGGTGCGTTTGGCCGCATTCTGAGATCATGAACAGCAGGTTGCCATTATCCCTAAAGAGAAAAGTGTATAATATCGGTGCCTTACCAGTACTGACCTACGGGGCAGAAACATGGAGGCTTACGAAAAGGGTTCTACTTAATTTGAGGACAACGCAACGAGCTATGGAAAGAAGAATGATGGATGTAACGCTAACCGACAAGAAAAGAGCAGATTGGGTGAGGAAACAAACGCGAGTTAATGACATCTTATTTGAAATCAAGAAAAAGAAATGGGGGGCATGGGCAGGACATGTAATCAGAAGGGAAGATAACTGATGGTCATTAAGGATTACGGACAGGATTCTAAGGGAAGGGAAGCGTAGCAGGGGGTGGCAGAAAGTTAGGTGGTCGGATGAGATTCAGAAGTTTGCTGGGACGACATGGCCACAATTAATACATGACCGGGGTAGTTGGAGAGGTATGGCAGAGGTCTTTGCCCTACAGTGGGCGTAACCAGGCTGATGATGATGATGATGATGATGATGATGATGATGATGATGATGATGATGATGAAAGCACCTTTCCAAAGAAACCCATAGGACGAGAAACCGCACTCAATTTGACGCGCCGGTGCATTTTCCAAGAAAGGCATCAGAGGTATACGAGTACTACGCTGTGAGTTTCAAAGCAACGATATTTACAGGGTTTACATTAATTTCGAGGGCGTGAAATCTTTATTTTTAATCTCTGAATACTTGCATCTATGCAGCTTTTATGTATAAATGCGACTGATGTACAAGCATATTTGTAGTGCATGTAATGTACGGATATTGTGTGGAGGAAAAGCTGCGCGTATTCTGATGACGTCTATTGCTTTCGATTCACTAAAGCTGCCTAGACGAGGACGAGATGAAGTGGACTCATTGCGTACCTGTCAGTGCTGGGCTGACACACAAACCGGTTCCGGAATGCTGTCCAGACGTTATTTGTCCATATATGACGAGTGAGTACCCGTCACTCAGATAAATGTCCATTGCACTTGATAATAAAACTGCTTAGATTATTGTTCATACCACATTCTATATATGAATTAACAAAAAAAAAGGTTTGTTGTTGTGCTCCGATAGAAGATAGGAAAGATACATCCTTACAGAAAATATAGCATGTGACTCTCAGGAGTCGGAAACTTGTTGGAGTGCCTGAACAATGCCATGTTGAACATAACTTCGTGCTCTGGGTATGCGAACCATTCAGCTGAAAACTCTCGTCTGTATTTTTTTCTCACATCACACCCTGATTTTTCTGAATCGTAAAGCAAATGTGTAAATGTTCATGGTGAAGTGTTAGACAGAATGATGTCAAGTGCAGAACATTTCTGATTGTATTAATTTGCGTGCTTAATTGCATTTTTCGTTTGAAATATGAATTTACATAGAGCAGTTATTTAAGTTATCTTTCTTCGTTCGTGTATGGTACTTCAAACTACAAGCTGAAGATGGCCTAACTGACCCTAACTACTATGAAGTGGAAGTGACAGTGGGTAAGTTCCAACTATCGTCATTTGGCTCGAGAAGTCCAGTAATGGTGAACGTAGGAAAGCTCCCCGCTTGAACTTGAAGTAACTATACGGAAACTCGAGCCGCAGAAAGCCTGTCGCAGTCGCAGTTCTGGCCTTGGTTTGTTTACGCATGTGTAGTCGATGGGGCCAAATCCACCGAGAGTTCGAGGCCACATCATGTGCTCCGGGTGCGAAGGCAAGCAACGGTGCTATAACGTAAGACGACTTGAAGCGTTTCTATTCAATTCCTGCAATCACCTCTTCGCAATTGGTCAAAAATTTTTCTGACCCTGGCCGCTTCGCTAGTCTGTCAGCAACGTCAGGAAAACCGCAAAAACTCATCCGATATGACGTCTACAGCTGATGATGAATGATTAGGCCGAATAAACTAAAAAAGAAAAAACTAATTTCAATTCTACACGTTTTCGACAGCAACTTTCCGCTAACAGTGAAAAGGATTTCGCGATTCTCCCACTTTGCGTGTCTATCGTGCGGCACCACAAAACTGCGAAAACTCACCTCGTCAACGTGAGGTGCGCGCATAGAATATGTATTATTATGCCAAACAATTTTTTTTTTATTTCGGAATAGCCGTAGACTGCGTCGCTAGTAAATGAATAGCAGATGGCTGCCTCATTATTTCTCTGGCACTCGCTACTCGGAGCTGCCAGGGAAAGAGTATTTATTTTCGTATAAGAAATATTTTCTCGCGGCTGCATAACGTAGCGGCGCTTGGCACGTAAACGACAACGGTTCGCCAACTATTCTTTGCCGAGGAACCATTGTAGTGGTATTCCTACCCTTCCACTGCACGCGGCGGTGATTTTCTACTGGCCACCGAAAGCTAAGAAAGAAGTAGCGGGTCAATCGTGGAGGCTGCAGTAACCTCCTAATCTGGTTAACTACTGTCACTGCGCTGTCCTGGTCTCACCGAAGCCTCTCCACATCTGCGCGCTCTTCGCCTCTAGTCAGCCAATCAGATAAAAGTACCTCTCATGGTAGGCGATGCTATTGACTTTTAAAGAAAGCAAATGTGATATGTAAACGAGGAGAGCGTTTCATTGGCTTGTTCAAAGAACGCTGCGTGCCACCCCCCGATTCAGGCGTCGGCGAGTGCATAAATTTCACGTCACGAGATGAAAAAAAAAACTAATTGGAATAGTTATACGTTATAGTGCCCCAGTTGTGCGCCTTCATGCATGTTTCCTACAGCGCGTACCGTTGCAGATTGCCGGATATTTTTGTTGCCTAACATTTTGGTTTCCGTGAAACAAAGAACGATTTTAAGGGCTCTTGAAACAATGTGCTTGGGCCCCACTGTCAAATAATATCTAAGCCATTGTGAAGCGTTCTTAGTATTCCACTTCTTCCTTCATTTGTAGGCCTGCGGTGATAACTGCATTTCGTTTGGTATTATTTATGATATACATAATAAACCAGAGAAATATACATATTTGGCTATGCATGCTGCTTTTGTATGCTCTGTGCATTGCTTAAGACGTCACGCAAGGTCAGCAGTAGGATTTGTTCTTTTTATTTTTTACGTACGAGTTCTCTTTCTAATAATTTCCTTACTTTATTCATTGTCAAACACCTGCTAGTCTTTCGTTCCTTCCCCGCATATTTTCCATTGACCTGCTTTTGAACGACTGCCAGTAATAAGCTCTTGATTGTATTCTAATGTGCGCCAACTTCTTGAGACAATGAGCTTGTTATATAGCCATCAAGTGCAGCCTCTAATCGTCAATAATTCCCGTTATACTAAGCCTTGGAGTCCCTCTACCGGATAGGTATTAGATATGATGTTCAACACTTAGTTTATTGCAAAAAAACACGGGTGAAATGCGCTAAGCTGCACCCTTCGTACGCAATTTCCTAGCCAAAAGAAAATTCATATGCTAACACAAGAGCGTAGCCGAAGTGGCAGCATTCTTACCTGACGGCGTCATGCGACAGTGAGACGAAAAGGAAGCTCAGAATCAACGACAACGAAAGAAAGAAGCACGGATACCTGATTGCGCATTATGCGACTGTGATTGTGGCTATGTTTTCAATGCCGATTACTCCATGCCTCACTTCGAGAGCAGCCTTTTCCAGTGGTTTACTAGAGCGCCGACACCCGTTCGTCGTACAGTCAAAGCAATGGCAGTGGACAACTTAAAAAGCGACTAAACGTCTTTTTCTTAGTGCTCTATAGGGAAAAAAATGAAAGCTGCGTCGTAAACAGTTCACAGAGCCTCAAGATAAAGTCCACAGTACCTACATGTCAATCGGTATGGCATTTGACCACGCGGTAGGTAGTTGGATGTGCGGTTATAATGCCTTGCATAGGACCAATATTTGCTCTCTTAGCACGTGGTACCCTCTAAGGTGTCCGTCGACGATGTCTTTGGGCGTCAGTCGACGAGAGACGGAAAACTGCGAAAGCTGCCATGAAAGATAACTGCAGAAAAATGCGTTGGTTAACGACACTGCCACATTTATTACAGAAATCTTCGCTGCGTAACACGAGTAAATACACGTTATGCTGCCGAAGACACAGCTGTATCTGTGTTCATCGCTTTTTTTTTTGCTGTGCCGCATCTGATAAAACAGGGCCGCAATGGGGCTTCGTACCAAGTGCAGAGTTTCATTTGGAGGACAAACCAGCCGTATTCCGGTGCAGGTGAAATGCACCAAAAAGCGTACACTGAGTGCTTGCGGCGAAGTAATTAACCAAAGGTTCGTGACATCATGGCGTGCAGGATCTAACTACGCTGTCCGTCATAGCCCACGTGGCCGCTCCTAGAAGAAGAGAGAAGTCTGGGGTTTGTATAAGATTTGTTTATGAGGCACCATGATTTGTTTATGAGGCACGTCGTAGTGAGGGACTACGGTTCAATTTTGACCATCTGGCGTTTTCTAACGTGCACCAAAATGCACGGTACGCGGGAGTTCTTAGAATTCACCCACATCAAAATGTTCCGATCAGCTACTAGACCGATCAGCTACTAGACCGATCAGCTTACTGTCCGTTGCCTACAAAGTATTTACTAAGGTAATTGCAAATAGAATCAGGAACACCTTAGACTTCTGTCAACCAAAGGAACAGGCAGGATTCCGTAAATGCTACTCAACAATAGACCATATTCACACTATCAATCAAGTGATAGAGAAATGTGCAGAATATAACCAACCCTTATATATAGCTTTCATTGATTACGAGAAAGCGTTTGATTCAGTCGAAACCTCAGCAGTCATGGACGCATTACGGAATCAGGGTGTAGATGAGCCATATGTAAAAATACTGGAAGATATCTATAGCGGCTCCACAGCCACCGTAGTCCTCCATAAAGCAAGCAACAAAATCCCAATAAAGAAAGGCGTCAGGCAGGGAGATACGATATCTCCAATGCTATTCACAGCGTGTTTACAGGAGGTATTCAGAGACCTGGATTGGGAAGAATTGGGGATAAAAGTTAATGGAGAATACCTTAGTAACTTGCGATTCGCTGATGATATTGCCTTGCTTAGTAACTCAGGGGACCAACTGCAATGCATGCTCACTGACCTGGAGAGGCAAAGCCGAAGGGTGGTTCTAAAAATTAATCTGCAGAAAACTAAAGTAATGTTTAACAGTCTCGGCAGACAACAGCAGATTACGATAGGTAGTAAGGCACTGGAAGTGGCTAGGGAATACATCTACTTAGAACAGGTAGTGACTGCGCATCCGCATCATGAGACTGAAATAATGAGAAGAATAAGAATGGGCTGGGGTGCGTTTGGCAGGCATTCCCAAATCATGAACAGCAGGTTGCCACTATCCCTCAAGAGAAAAGTATATAATAGCTGTGTCTAACCAGTACTCACCTACGGGGCAGAAACCTGGAGGCTTACTAAAAGGGTTCTACTCAAATTGAGGACGACACAACGAGCTATGGAAAGAAGAATGATAGGTGTAACGTTAAGGGATAAGAAAAGAGCAGATTGGCTGAGGGAACAAACGCGAGTTAATGGCATCTTAGTTGAAATCAATAAAAAGAAATGGGCATGGGCCGGACATGTAATGAGGAGGGAAGATAACCGATGGTCATTAAGGGTTACGGACTGGATCCCAAGGGAATGGAAGCGTAGCAGGGGGCGGCAGAAAGTTAGGTGGGCGGATGAGATTAAGAAGTTTGCAGGGACGGCATGGCCACAATTAGTACATGACCGGGGTTGTTGGAGAAGTATGGGAGAGGCCTTTGCCCTGCAGTGGGCGTAACCAGGCTGATGATGATGATGATGATGATGATGACATCAAAATGCTTACGGAGCAGCCGGGATTCAATTCCGTGAGCCTGGCTTAGTAGCTCACGCCTTAGCCACTACGCCACCTCGACGGGCAGCTCGTAGTAGCTGACCGCATTCATTCAACACCCGCAAACGATTAACGCGAATGCTTCAGTTAATTTGTCCGTTTGCTCGGCACACACTTGCAAGTGATTGTGAAAATATTACCGCAATACTGCGAGCAAGTCACATAACGGTTGAGATAGAGAGAAAGAAAACTTTATTTGGTCCATTATGGGTTTAGCGTTCGGTCTTTGTCTTCATCGCTGCAGACGCTTGACCTTCTTAGTAGGGTTGCGCCCCTAGTCCAGGGCTCCACTGAGCCGTGCTGCTTCGCTTGCGTGCTTTACCATTGCCCTTTGGGCGGCGAGTTCGCAGCTGGTGAGCCGGCTCTCCCACTGCTCCGCACTCGGGGTTTTGTGCTGGTCGAATGTGTAGTTACGTTTACACTCCCAGGTTATATGGTAAAGCGTAGGGGTTGCCCCGCACCACGGGCACGTGTTCCTAAATTGTACAGGATACATTTTGATTAGTATATGTAAGTTAGAGAAGGTTCCCGTTTGCAGCCTCCACCAGCTAGCTACTTCTTGCCGTGTTAAGGCTTTGTCTGGCGGGGAGTATTTAGTTCTCTTGCCTCTGTGGTAGTTCAGTAACTCTGAATAGCCAATCTCCACGTTGAAGTGCTGTCCCAGGGCGTGTGGCCGCTCGACTCGGTATGTGATCTCGCGAGCCAAGCTGTCTGCCTTTTCATTTCCTTCTATCCCCGTGTGTGCCGGAATCCAGATTAGTTTGTCGGTTGTGCTGTGTCTGAGGTGTTCTGCCTTGCGGAGGATAGCTAAGGCAGCCCTGCAGATTCCACCTTTTGTGTAGTTCCCGCATGTCTCTTTTGAATCCGTTAAAATGACCATTGATTTGTCTTTTCGATAGCCCTCAGCCGCCGTCAGCGCAACCGCGACCTCCTGCACTTCCACTATCCTGCGCTACGTGTAGTTGCGCAGGTGATTAGCTTGCCTGCGTTGTCACCTACTACCAAAGCTGCCTTAGTGTAATTTGTATGTCTATTCCATGGATACGAATTGGATCCATGGATTCCATGGAAACGAGATAAAATTGATCAAAGTCGGCACTCTTGTCCCGCTACACACTGAGTTTTTTCCGGAGCCATCACTGCAGATATATACACCAGTCCAAGGTGGGGGTATCCAAGCGACAGCAGACACCGTCCTGTAAACACTCGAATGCGTAATCGCAGAACAAACTGATATTTGATCCAGCTCTGGGCCTCTGTAATTATCAGTCCCTGACAGTGCCGGACTGCATGGGACTGCTGTACCCCATTATATTTTCTCGAACAGCTTGGGAAGCTCCGCCCTCCAGTTTGAGAGCTACCAGAATCGCGTTGCTTTTCCACGGGCCGGCAGTCGCGGACTGTCCGTGGACTCTTGGATTTGTCAGCAGATTTTTGCTTGCGCAAGCGCAAGCAGCTGGCAGACGACGGCTGCTTACACCGAATACGCCGGATGGACTTTTCGTGTTGTAAAACATGCTACCCCGGAGCTGTCACTGAAGCACAGTAGAAGTGCCTGACGAGGCGCCGTTACTTGCGCTTTGACTGAACGTCTACATGGCCGTTCCATCTAAATGAAACAACTCTCCACTCGTGAGCCGAATGCTGCAAGCCCCACGGCCTTAGTGTTAATTTAGTTCAGCCCTTCAGTAGAAAGAACAAGATATGCACTTACACAGCAGTGTTAATTTAGTTCAGCCCTTCAGTAGAAAGAACAAGATATGCACTTACACAGCAGTGTTAATTTAGTTCAGCCCTTCAGTAGAAAGAACAAGATATGCACTTACACCACTACGTACAAAGAAATGTCGTACAGTCGTCCAACAGCACTGAAATTAGTGACCCACCTATGTACCGTCAGGAGAGCACGCGATGCAACAGCATACTTCCAGTGATGCATATGATGATCTTGCTGATACGGCTCGTTTGAATTATCGCGTTCAGCATTGTGCGTCATATATGCCTCCAACTTCGCAATGGTTTCCTCGCACCCAAAAAGTCGCACATCGGGCTCTCGGCCATTCCCAAACGATACGGGTGCGCGTTCGTGAACGCCACTCCCAGCCACAAGCGGCACAGCAAGTTCGTTTTGCCGAGGGAAAGGCTAGATGGCAGTTGTATCTGTAGCTTGGGATCCAGTTTATGTAATCGTCCATTGAAATCACTTGAACTGCAGAGATCGTGTGACGTCTTGCGTCCAAGTAGGCGAAGTTCCCTGGCAGCGTCGGACCTCGCTAGAGGTGTTCGCGTCTGGGTATCTTCGTGGGCAGACGGGGCAGCCTTGTCAGCTAGGTTGTTGCAGACGATACCACAGTGAGCAGGAATCCATTGAAATATAATGTGGTGTCTTTTTCCGGAGCATGGTGGTGCGCTTCCCTGATGCCAAATATCATCTGCTCGGAAGTTCTGTGATGTAATGCAGACTTGATACTGTGAAGAACTGTCTTAGAATCGCAGAATATGACCCACTTCTCTATTGGCGCTTCGGTGATGTACATCATAGCGGCATGCAGAGCTGCTAGTTCTGCCGACGTAGATGTAGTCATGTGTGACAATTTGAATATAACTGCAACCTGCCTAGCTGGAACGACGAATGCGGCACTTGAGCTTGTAGGTAAGGTAGAACCATGGGCATATATTTGAATGTGGTCATGATACGTCTGGTGCAGTAATATGAGCGTAAGTTGCTTCAGAGCCGGCGATAGATGATTTGAATTTTTTGTAATTCCAGGAATAGCAAAATTCACTTGACGCTGTCGCAGGCACCACAGGGAATATGAAGGCTTCCCCACCGGTGTAAAAGATGTCAGTTTACGCGCTAATCACTCGTGAAAAGATCGCTTGAGGTCTCTCGGCTAGTAGGGCGGCCAAATGATGGTCGGCGATCCTTGACAGATGGCGAATGGGCGCTCCGAGAGAGTCGACAGCCACATGTGTCTAGATTATATGCTCTCCCGCGATGACAATTGTTGGTGCTCTCGAGGTGCACCGAGGCAGACCTAAACACGTGCGTAGAGCTTGACCTTGTATACTCTCCGATGCGCCAATGTTCATCTTGCATGCCTTTGAGAACACCGATAGACTGTAACGTAGGAGTCCGAGGTACAATACCCTGTACAGCTGCATCATATAATGGGCTAGGTGTACCCCAGTTTTTCCTGCAGAGAAATTTGAAGACCTGAGCAATGGCGAAGAACTTCTTCTTCACATAGACGCAGTGAGGGCTCCACGAGAGGTTGCGGTGAATGCTGACGCCCAGAAAGCGATGCGTCTTAACATAGGATACAGCTTGACCATTGATTGAAACAGGATACAATGACATTTGTTTGCGCATGAAACCATCCAGTGCGCACTTTTAAGTAAACAGACTGAGGCCTTGTTCCCGGAGATAAGACGCCGTCATTGTAGCCGCCCGCTGAATCCTGGCTCGTACCTGAGCACGAGTCACGGCAGAGGCCCAGATGCAAATGTCGTCGGCGTATATAGAGACATGAACTGTCTGCGGTGAGTACTCCGCTAGTCCTACCAGGACGAGGAGGAACAAAATGGGGCTCAACACTCCACCTTGCGGCGCACCACGGCAGATGTAATGGTCTGATGTTGGGCCGTCTTTCGACTGTAACAAAAAAGCACCTCTCAGTCAAATAGTACGGAATCAATTGATACATCCAGCCACCAACTCGAATAGCCCCAAGTGAGTTCAGTATGGCCTCATGGGCGACGTTCTCGTACGCTCCTTTTATATCTAGAAAATGGGCCATTGATAGGAGCTTGAGGCTTTTTTGATTTTGGACCCAGGTTACGATGTCAATGGACGAGCGACTTCGACGAAAGCCCATCATGGCGTCCGGATAGATGTTGAATCGTTGTAGGTACCATTCCAAGCTAGCAAGAATAATTCTTTCCATCACTTTTCCGACGCAGCTTGAAAGCGCAATCGGATGATATGGTGAGAGCTCGAGCGGGTGCTTTCCAGCTTTCAGAATGGGGATAGAGTGGCTCGATTTCCATTGTTTTGGAACGGCGCCGTTCTGCCAAGACTCACTGTAGTAGTTGAGCAGTCATCACGTGCGTCAAGTCCAAGGTGGCATAGGGCAGCATACGTGATGCCATCAGGTCCTGGTGACAAAGAACGCATGCAGGTCGCCAACGCAGGATTGGCCTCTTCAAGTGAAAAGGGCACGTTCATTTCTGGTGCACGTGCCTCAGGGATGCCATTCAGTGTTGCGTCAGTAATGATGGCAGCGAACCCAGCAACCCGTGCACGTGCGCGGAATTCTTCAGCCACTTGAAATTCCGTGCGGAGTTGGTAGAGGGCCAGAGCAGCAAAAGGCTTCCTTTGATGCGGAGATGAGCGAAGACGCCTAACCGTTCTCCGTATGTGCGAGAGCGATTTTTGAGGATCAAGAGACTGACAGATTGTTTTCCATCGCTTGTCTTCCAATTTATTCATACGACGCTGGACTTTCTTTTGTATGCGCCGTGAAGCCCTCAGATCCAAGACGGACTTCGTACGGCGATACTCCCTTTCCGCACGACCGAGCAGAAAGTGAGGACCAGTGGATGAACTTAGGTTTTCACAGAAATAAGCCGGAGCTAGATGGAACAGCGCTGTATCAAATCCACTTCGTCGTCGTCACCAAAGTTCGTGACAGGCAACTGAGACGGGCAATCACTAAGCTGCAGCACACTGCTCACCATACAAACGCCTTGCGTTTGTAAATATGATAAGTTGCTTGCTGCGACCACTTTATCTTCGCGCATTCCAGCGCACGTTGCCAGGAAAAGGACACTGGTTCGCAAAACTTTCGGTGGAAATTAAGATCATGTCGTCATGTCGCTTGGTGCAGTGCCCATCTATTGTTGGATTGGCTATATTATTAAACAGCGCGGTATTCCTGCAAAAATGCAACCTCGAAAATGACGTTGCGGGAGTATTCACATAGGACAAGACCGCTGGCTGTGTATTTTGATCTTTGAATCCGAACTCATGTCCTGCAGAAGCCCAGTCGAGTGACGAGGTGGTCATCATCCATTTGAATCTGCGAGCCTTGCCAGGGTGTTTTAACGTTTTTTTTTTAGAAACGTCGCCATCTTTTCGCTTAAGATTGCGTAGTCCATTCCGGTACCCACTAATCCTCCAACAGCGCATCTAATCGCCACTGGTATGTCGATCGATACTGGGCATTCCGTTCAGCTTCAGTTCACGTCGGATCAATACGTCCCTTGTTCGCGTCCATCGGAAGACTGCCAGCAGACTCGCCCGTGATTGCCGCTGCATTCAGTTTTCTCAGTGGTGACATGAAGATCGTGCGCTGGAATGTCGCAGGGGCGGTGGTGAAAAACGCCTTGACGATGGTGACCACGACTACCATGCGGTAGGCAGTGGCATGCCCTTTTGATCCAGATAATCTTCAATGTGCCGAGATCGTCGGCAAAGTCGGGCGGAGGCGAGTACGCGGGAAAGTCCTGCAAGTCGAGGAGTAGGAATCTACTTGGGGTATAAATGATCTGCCTCGCACCAGCGGAAGCACAGAGGGCGGCGGTCTTGTCTGTGACAAGCAGCCGACTTACGACTCGATATGCGTCCATCGTCGCCGTAATAAATCGGTTGCTCCAGCGGAAACACAACCTGAGGAGTGGCATGATGAAATTCTGGCGGCGTGCGTCGTTCTTCGATGTGCTCTAACGACTGGCCCGATTGAAGTTCTAGCGGATCAGCGACGTGAACAGCGGAGGATAGAAAGCAGGGTGCCTTAAAGCTTCTGTGTGGTCGCGTGGCGGTGTTCAGTCGGTGCAGGCACGGAGTTAGCAAAAGGAAAGGTGGACCGGAGCGCATGGTGCACTTCATCTTTTATAACATCGAAATGGTGCTCACCGAAGCACGTGACATGCCGTAAACCTTCTGTATCATTTCGTGCCCATCGGTGCTGATGAGATCACGAAGGTTGTAATTGTTGCTTCCCGTGGCCGTAAAAACGGTGGTAGAGGATTACGCGCTCACTTGGTGCTCGTAGAAGTTCAATGGATCTTTAAGCATCTTCTCCATATATACAACCTTGGATAAAAAATTACCGACAGTCTTCGAAGAGTTCCACATACCGCCAGCAAAGAGCTGCTCCTTCATTCCTCGCATCGGGTGACGCAACATGTCCTTGGTGATTCGTGAATCTGTTCTTCTGAATAGGTGCCTTATATCGTCAACGAGCGAAGTATTTCGGCTACAAGCTAGGCGCGGGCAAGAATAGCTCCTTCTGGTCATTCGCGGAGATCAGCACTGGTTTAAGTGTCCAATAGCTCACGGCGGAACTCACGCCACGACGTTTGTTTACCCTGACGGTTTTGAAACAACGTACGCGCAACATCCGCCAAGCAAAAGCATACATTTCTCAGTTTAGTCGCTTCGTTCGATTTGTATAAGCGGCCACGCGCTTGAAGTCAGCCATTGACTCTTCGAAGAACTCGCCATGGAAGAATCTCGGAACACGTGGGTTCCGAAGTATGTAGACTTTAAACGCGCTTTCCATGCCAGTAGAGTTGTTCTGAATAATGCACTGTCTTGAAGAGGCAGTTCCCGGATCCTGACAAACGCGTCGGTGGGACCTAGCTAGCGAGCGTGGTGGCTAGTGATGATGATGACCGCATGCTTTGGGAGTAGCCGGCGCGCTTCTTGTTGTAGCCTGCTTCTTCGCTTGCACGGTGGCCACTACTGCAGGTGGCAATAGATTATCTTGAGAAGCAGATAGGCATTCTCCAAAGTATGCGTCTTATTTGTGCACTTGATTGCCCCATTGTTGTACCAGGTTAGATTTAACGTCAAATATATTTTTTCTAGCGGTTACGGTGACTTGCCTCGAACATGTTTGCCAGTTAGGCATGACAGTTGCGAATGACAATAAGCAGCGCGTCTTCACTGACACTCTACAGCCATATCTATTGCACCGTCGGATCCTGCGCACGTTTGTTGCACTGTTCTTGCACCACATTTAATCTGTAGTTCTTACATGTGCCCTATAGAGGATGTAAAACAGCATAATAATGTTACCTAAACGCATGACGCAAGGGGTGATGGATGGGGCCGTACAGCAGCTGCGAGTACGCAATGCTCGCTGCTAATTTGTCTAGCCAAGCTTTGCTCGCCATGTCAGGTAACCTGTCGCAAAAAAAATTACGGAAGATGTGCTCTCATGATAACTGTCGACAGTAATGCGACTAGAACTACAGCTGGTGTAACGACAAATCATATTTCTGAAGTCATGTTCATTTAATATCGGCAGTGGTCATTTTGAGACTTTCGTTGCTTCGGCTATGTGCTACATACTCTGGTATCGTCGCAGTTCGCTATGCCACTTGCTTGCCAAGGTCGTCCTTGAGCATGGCGGAATGACCACGACTATATGATGTCGACGCAGTCACAGCAATGAAATGGTGAAAAAGGAATGAAGTCGATGGAACGACAATGGCAGTACGAAGACGGAATGAAGACAATGAGAAATTTTTTTAATAATGACGATATTAGAACAATGACAACGTGAGCACAATACGAGGACAATGGGATGAGAACTGTGACTACGATACCGTGACGTCGACTCTATGACGACAAATGGATGACGAAACCGAAATCACGAAGATGCCGCACTCACAAGGTATGATCATCCCGGTATGACAGCGGCTGCATGATATTTTCGGTCTGACTACGACGCAATGACGACGATAGCATGAAAACGATGGCCTAATCACAATTTAGTAACGACAGCTTGATTACGATAGAATGGCGACGAAGAATTGATGTCGGTAAAATAACGAAGGCGGTATAGCGACGACATATCGATTATGGTATAAGCACTATAGTATGACGATGAATGTGTGGCAAGGATGGCGTCACATCGACAGCATGATGAGAATTGGATTAGGAAGTGCGAACGATAAGGATGCATCGACCGCGACAGTATAACGCAATGGTATAAACAACGAGTACATGAGGACGACGGTATGACGACGATGGAACGACGACGCGAGCATGATAATGGTATCAGGACAATTTGATGACGGCTAGTGTATGAGAACAACATTGTGATAAAGAGTGTATTAGGAATCCTGCATGACAAGGACGGCGTGAGTAGAGTCGGATAACAAGGCTGGTGTAACGACGATAGAATTGAATTAGTGAATTATGGGGTTTAACGTGCCAAAACCACTTTCTGATTATGAGGCATGCCGTAGTCGAGGACTCCGGAAAATTTCGACCACCTGGGGTTCTTTAACATGCACCTAAATGTAAGTACACGGGTGTTTTCGCACTTCGCCCCCATCGAAATGCGGCCGCGGCGGCCGGGATACGAACCCGCGACCTCGTGCTGAGCAGCCCAACACCATAGCCACTGAGCAACCACGGCGGATTAAAGACGATAGAGCGACAACGATGACACCCGGACCTAGGGACAATGAATGCATGATAACGTTAAGACGACGATGGCGGGAAGAAAACGGCGTGAACACGGCAGCATCACTACACTTCGGTTACCAAGATTAAAAAATTAAATTATGGGGTTTTATGTGCCAAAAGCATTATCTGATTACGAGGGACACCGTAGGGGGGAACTCTGGAAATATGGACCTCCCGGGGTTTTTTAACGTACAGCTAAATATAATTACACAGGTGTTTTCGCATTTCGCTCACATCGAAAATTACAAAGATACTATGGTGACGCTTCAGACCACGATTGCACCACGACCATTTGGACGTTCCTGAAGAACCAAGCTATTCGACAACATTCGTCACTGGGTTGGCGTAGAAGGCGCGGCGATGACGGCCTGACGAGAGTGAGATCACGAAGCCGGAATGACGGCGATTAACGACCACAAGTGCATCACGACTAGAAACACTAGCGCTATCGCGCAAGCTAGTACACAACTTGAATCACTGTGGCGGCGTTAGAGCACGGACGGACGGACAGACGGACGGATGGATGGATGGATGGATGGATGGATGGATGGATGGATGGATGGATGGATGGATGGATGGATGGATGGGCGGGCGGACGGATGGATGGATGGATGGGCGGATGGATGGATGCATGGGCGGGCTCAAAACGCACGAAGTAGGCAAAGAATGCTTTTTGAATAGAAAAGTAAAGTTAATCTCGTAATTTTTTTTCCGGCATGAACTTAGGGTTTACGGTCATCCAAAGGAAACCATTGATGCCTTCACTGGTTTCTTCAATGAGTCAGTGTACAGATCTCACGAATTCGAAGCTTCATTTACTCGTCTTCTTCATTCATTTTTCATGTCACCGACAACACTTCACGAGGTACTTCCTGTCATAACAATATTGAAAACCACAGGCGTGGAGCTTGATGGCATTCAACATTATCACATAAAAATGATCACTGATCAAATATCGCATGCTATTTCTGTTTTATTTAAAATATATTCAAAGGAGGAGTTTTTCCAAATGAGCTAAAGCAAGGAAAGATTACTGCCGTTTTCAAAAAATGTGACCACTCATTACTGATTATTGGCCCATTTGCATTTTGCTTTTCTTCAGTAACGTAACAGAATGATTATGGGTAATAGGTTTAACACAATATCTTTCAAAATTTAATGCTTTTTTAATCAGTTCGGATTCCGGCAGGTTTACTCTACTGGCATAGCCCTAGTCTCCCTAACCGATACTTCGTAGAAAAATATTCATGATTGAAATTTTAATGGGTCAGTATTTTCTACCTTAAAGCATTTGATACAATTGATGATTCTATTCTCTGTAAAAAGCTTGAAATAATGAAATTTGTGGTCCCCCTCTGCTACTTTCAAGGAGTTACTTAGATAGCCGAATCCAAATTGTCGGCGTTTATGATGCTGTCTTCGGTATGATAAAGCCTAAATTAGATGTGCCACAAGGGTCCATTATTTGCCCTATTCTCTTTGTAATTTTTATAAATGATATGCCTAGCTATCCTAAATAATGGCAATGTATGGTATATGCCGATGACTTGATGAGACTAAATTCTGCCAATAGCATTTCTGCACTGGCGACTAAGCAGAGCTGTGGTATTGCTAACATTCAGGAATTGTGCAATAAAAAGAAACTACAAATAAACCCCCGAAAATCAAAATTTGTTGTTTTCAACTCTAGGCAACTTTTCATAAATAATATACCTCCTCTATTATTTGGACCGTATGATGTAATGCGATTGACTATGCCACATACTTGAGAGTCAAATTGGACCGCAATCTTCAATTTCGTCATCATATTGCCTCTGTGAAAAAGAAAATAGCCTACGGAATGCGAGTCCTCATCAGAGCACGTTCCCATTTTAGCTCTAACACACTACTGTCACTCCGTTACGCATTTATTTATTGACATGGCAAATATACTGTGACGTCCCAGCGAAACACATATAAAACCCATATTTGCTCGTTGGAAGCCATTATAAATCTAGCCATCAGGTTACTAACCCATAGCTCTTAAAATATTAATGCAATTGAACTGCTCAGAAGTAATAACATGCTCCCCATAACTCCGATAATGAACTACAATTTCGGCATATTGTTTTATAAGCTGATCAGCAATCAGCTCCTGGTTACATAACGAGATTTGCATCTAGAAAAACTTTATTTGCTTAATATGCGCACTAATTATGGTAAATTCACGTTTAGTTTTTCTTGCTTTTCATTGTGAAACTCGTTGCCTTTAGTTATAAGAGAGCGTAACACCACATGTAAACATGTATGTTAAAATGTTTTTGATTAATCTGCGGTAATTGCTGGTCGTCTCTTTATATTTGTTGTTCTAGCTCACGCATCATACTGTGTTGATATGCCTTTGTATTATACACCTTTGATGTACATCTGTTCACCCTCCACCTTTGTTTCTTTTTATTATTATATTTTTCTTTTCTTTTTTATCTTTATTTGCGTATTTCTGCTCAACATGCGTTTTATCTTAGTTCTACATCTTGACTTCTTTGTGAAGAGGAAGCTTTAGCTCGCGTGCTCCTATCTAAATATATGTAAAAGGAGAATGCTTTTTCTCGTCAACTGCTATACGAAATTTGGCGATGTTGTGGCCTTTAAAAGAAAAACCTGAAATCTAGTGACTGTTGGTGTCGAATTTTTTATTTACGTCGTAAATTTAGGTCCTGAAGAGTGGCAAAAATTTTCAGAAAACGAAACTGTGAAGTTTACAACTGTGTTTCTCAGCAATGAAAAATGATGTCACAATTATGTTAATTGCATCCAACAGCACATTTACAGCGGATAAAATTGATACGTTACACATGAATCGAAAAAAAAATCGTAATATGGAAACACAACTTTTGAAGAACCCTTGTACACAACGTAAAAAATACCCCAAGGATATAAATTGACATATCGAATTTGTCCGCTTTTAATGACCTAATGGATGCCGTTTACAGAACCGCTATATCTGTTTTTGATGCAGATATATTAATTTCTGTTTCGCGCTTCTACTTTTTGCAAACTTTCGAATATTTGAAAACATTTTTAACAAAATTCAGGTCTTGAATCGAAATTACGCTCTTAACGGTCGCTACAAATTAACTTTCTTTCTCAAATGCAAATTATTTCCTTAAAATCGGTCCAGTGGGTATCTCAGAAAGAACGTTTTTGCTTTCCTCATGTATTTAAATAGGCCGCATCGAAGTTAGGCCCCAGCTGAAGCTTCCTCTTAATGTCATTATATTGGTTTATTTTGCTGCCGTGTAGTAGGCAATTCCTCTCACCACTTAACCTAGACCAGAGGTCCCAATACAGTCTTCGACTACAGGGCTTTCTTTTGCATTTCATATCTCTCGACACATGTAACCACTTTGAAGCAATAAGCTTTGAAAGCCTTTGAAACTTTGAAAATCACATAGAAATAAACGAAAGGAAAAGATTTTGGCCAATTGGTACCAAACGCAGCTGCACAGTGTAACATTGACAGATTTTTCCGCAACGCTAACAAAACGGCCAACTTGCAATCGTTTCTGTATCTGTAATGTACGCTGAACGACAACTTCACCGCATGCTGCCGCTTGTTTATGTACATATTTAGCGTTGATAACACCTAATTCCTGTGTACTTTACGTACGCTCTACATCAGCATTTTATGTGCAGCATATTAAACACAGTCACTACCAAACGTCTGTTTGGTAAAGAGCGAGCCTTCAGACAGACTGGTACAATGGCCAGAGCTGGGACGGATTGCGCGTATTTCATATCAGGTTTCTGCAGAGCTCCACATATGCAGGATTCACTACTCTAAGAGTACAAAGCCGAATACTCTAAGAGTATCAATGCGTACTAGCACCTCAAAACATGTTCTTTGAGCGTATGCAAAACCACAACGTCGCATACGATGCTGCAGTTCTTGCAACCATTTTCCATGTATTTATTTGTATGATTCACGGTATGATTCAAGCAGTTTCCCCAAGACGCGCCAAGGGAGCAGGCGAGTAAGCATATGGGTCACTCACGCCTGATTGCGAATGAAAACTGAAGGCGATTTGAAGCAGTCAGCTGAGATATCTGTTCGGGGAAAAGCTACGCTTTCTTCCGTTGGTTACCTAATCTTTATGTTAATTTGTGCATCCCAGTTTAGACATCGTGAACTTTGTAATTGCAAAAATATGCAACATGGGCGCATTTCCACTAATGAATTAGGCACTTTGCTGCATGAACGTAATTTCATCATTGCTGTATTTGGGGCAAGCACACATTGTCATAGTACGACTTAGATATGCACAGAACAGAATGCTTTGTCTCTGTGAAAGCGCGCACGAACGCAGCAAAAGCAAATGCAAAAGTTGTTCTAGAAGTTATCAGAGCGTCCACTGTGCCGGCTGCGCCCACTCAGTCATGCTGCACTGCAACGCACATGGAAGGAGTGTTGACGCAAGGCAAACGTGTATTTGCCTGTTTAGCGTGTTTATTCCGTGCGTATGCTAACCTATAACATGCGAAAAGAATCTAGCGCCATTCGTCGGATGTACTTTTGTGAAAGTGCTGCTGCATGCATCTAAGCGTACCCGCGGAACAGTCAAAAGGATGCTTCTCAAGAGCCTTTAGCGGCAGCCATTTTATAAAGGAAAAAAATGTTTCGTTTGATTTCGTTTTCTAAGGCGTTTGCTGCTTTTGTACTGTTTGGTGAATAATTAAAGAACATCAGTGGAATCGTGCATGCGATATTAGGTTATATTTAACCAATATGAACACAAAAAGCTAGTTTAATAAATATAATTGTGGTGGTGAACCATCTCTGTAAAATAATTTCAATTACTGATTTCAAGCTGGCTATTCAGTTAGCTAAATCAGATCATTGGCTGGCGCACTGTAATTTTCGTCAGATCATTTTCAGATGCTATACAAGTATACATTGCTATTGATTGCAAGGAACGCAGCATATGTCTCAGTATCCGGTATGTCGGATAGCGTACTGCGCAAGGTGCTGACTTTGAATTACCGCACCGGTTTAAAACCGATACTTTTAAGTCGTGGAAGAATGTGCACTAACGCATATTAATTGCTTTGCTTTCTTTCATCGTAAAGACTGAATAAAAATATTTCGTTGAGTCCCGGAAAGCTTACGTGCTTAGCTCGTATGTATACTTTCGCTCACACATGCAGTGGGCAAAATGTATCCAGTGAAACCTTCTTTCTGAGCATGCATGCTCTGATGTTTCATATTCTAGATGTCTGTAAGTACAAAGACCGATACTTCAGAGGTACTATACCATCTCTAACGTCTCCTTGTGAGCGGTGGACATGCCGGCCTGACTTGCGCCAAGTAATAGTTGCAAGGTGAGCGTACCAATCATAATTAGTAGTGTATATTGGGCATAAGCCCGCTTTAAATAAGTTCGAAATTACATGTCCATTTAAAGCGAGCAAACCTAGATTCTGGAATTCTTACGATCATGTTACTTGCGAAGACTAGCAAGCTTCATGGAAAGACGTGAGGTGTTTCTTGTCCTACATATTCAAATGCGTAAGCATTCCTACGGTTGCTGACAAGAAAACTGTCCGTCCGTCCTTCCTTCGCCTAAGACGATCGCTTTCAAGATAGAGCGAGCCAGCTTTAGAAGAACGGGACGAGTGTGCGAGCAGTGGCAGGGAATCATGGGCGTGCGCCAACTTAAAATCTGGGCGTAGGCCAAGTTACTCCTAAGTGTATGCCACTTTGAAATTAGAGGGCGGGCCAACATAAATTTTGAGGAGGGTCAGCTTGAAGTTTGTTGGCGGGCCAAATTATATTTGAGGATGGGCCAACTTGAAATTTGGCGATGGGCCAACTAAAATTTGAGAGCGTCCCATCGTAAATTTGGGGCTGGGCCAACTTAAATTTGGGGATTGGCTAACATCAAATTTGGGTGTGGGCCAACTGGAGATATTGGGATGGCCCAATGTCCAATTGGACGCTGCAGCGTGTCGTTCGAGTTACGAACACCTCGCGGACAAGCGAGCGCGTTGAGATGCTTGGAGCATTTTCATTGCGCCTTACAGAGGCGCAGTCGGAACGCAGGCGAGAGCTCGTCTGGACAAGGAATGTACGCACAGAACGCAGCCTTGCGTGAGTGACAGCGAGGGTGACATAACGCCACGGCGATGCACTCTCCAATCATTCAACGCCTGACGCGTTACTGTGGCAGCTTGTGTGCGTTTTCGACCGCTCTCCTCCGTTGAGCCGCACTCATGCCTGGCGTTCCGGCCCAATTGCTACAATGGCATTGAATAGGTCGGATGGGGTCGCTACAACCTACCGCCATCGACAACAACCGCACGTGACGTCACTGCACTAACGCTTTAAATCTAACATGCCGAGGATGACGAGGCCGTCTTTGACGAAGATTGGTCCTTCTATCGAAACGTTGGCGTGCCTTAATGAGGCACCGTATCCCTGTTTATTACCTTTATACCGCGGTCTGCATATTGATGTTATTCAGAGACGGGACTGCCAGCTTCACTGACAGTTGGCATCGGCCTGGCAAAAACATAATAATAAGCTCTAAAGCATAAACTTTCCAGCGAAAAAAGTGTCTTCTAGCAGGTCTTATTTTGTATAGTCACGTCGTAACTGTTAATTTAAAACACGTGGGATTATTTCAGTTATAGGTATAGAGCCTAAGTTAATATTTATGGGCTATTTATATTTACCATGCTCAGGCACTCACCATTATGTCAAGTCCACTGGCAATAAATTTAGGCATTCAGGAGTTTAAGACATAAAAAGAAAGAATATATCCATGTTGTAACTGCGCGCTTCAGTATTATTTAAATTTATCCCACCCTGTTCTCGTTGATATAAGTTCTAACGAGTAGACCTATTCTATTTGATAATACAATACCTTTTTCTGCTGTTTCATTGTCGTCTAGGTGTCAGGAAATAGAAGAGGAGCTCGCACCCCATTGCCAATGGGAAGCCAGAACAAATCAACCATTTCCTGAATGTTGCAGAAAGAAAGTGTGCCGTTGGTATTACCTTACACACTTTCCTGGCATACCTGTCCTTCCCTTTAGCTCTAAGAGGTAAATGTGGCAATATGGAGCACTAGAAACAATACTTGCGTAATTTGAGTAGATGTGCTGTTTAAAATAAAGAAACAAGGTTGCGATTAAAAAGATGCAGGTTGTGTGTGATTTTGATAATGTTATTCAGTTGGATGAAATCCCCAATTTGGAGAAGTACTCGCGAAAGGGAAGAGTTGTTATCTATTCTGCAGAAGTACAAAGTTACAAAAATGTGCGAACATATTTTTCTTTCATTATAGTAAAGTTGCCAACCATATCTACAAGTAATCTACAAGTATTCGCCATTACCCGTATCTCTACCATTCACCATCACCAACATTCACCACCATCTGTACAAGTAATTCACCGCTGCAATGAAGAGATGCGTCAGTGAACGGTTTCTAGCTGTGCGCTGCACACTAACAAGGTTCAAGACAGACCCATAACCTGAACCAAAGCGAAATCTCGCATTCGATCTTACCGCATAATCTAGGATGGTTACCAAGGCAAATTATAAATAAAAAATGAATAACTGTTTCTTGCGGACCACACTTCAGTATGGTGTTTGAAAAATTGCCGAAGTTTTCTAAGCTGCTCTCCTTCGCTGCTACTACTTAAAATTCTTGTGCCAATGAATCTGAGCTTGGACACTTCAGAATGTATTTATCACGTGTAAATAACACATAAGAATGTGGAAGGCACCACCGTCTGCTTACTTTTGTAACTCTATTTGACATGGCAATCTAACCGCTTAACGCTTTATCAGTTGTTCGGCTTCGCATTCTCTACATTAGAGGCAATAATAGTTTCATAGCATAAGAGCGCGTACACGTCTGTATTTGTGTGTGCGTGTGCTTGTGTGTAACGTATCTGTTGATATTTCATTGGGCATGTGTCGCAGAGCCGCTAAATACATCACGATTTTGGCTTTACTGAAGCACCAGCATCACTGCTGCGACGGAGAAAGGCTGCTCTAAAACTCCTTTGCAATTGGATGTCAAGTATTACGATTGGAGGCTACCTCATTCATTGAATTATTGTTATCGTTAACTAAAGCGGCAATTATTTATCGGATTTATTACATTATGTATATTTATTATGTTATTCCAAGGGCACCCAAGATGGTCAGTAAACAGCAATCGAAGGCTGTGACATCCTCGTCTTGTTTGCTGCATACACACTTAGCCGGCGTTCATTTTCTCTTGTTTCATGTCATGAGCCATTGCGGTAAAATCACCAGCACTGTGCACCTTTAACACATCAGTACTCGACTGAGTTAGGTATGGCTCTTGCTTTACAGCGAGAAAAGTTAGTATCTGTGCATTTTGAAGGACACAGCCAACAAGCAATGACGTCAAGGACAACACGGGGGAAATTACTTGTACGTACTAATTGAATTAAAGAGAGATAGTGAACTTTATTGAGAACCAGCAGTTTAACCGGCTGGGCCTAGGCCTCCCACGATGGGACGTCGAGGTCTTGCCTCTTCGCCGCTTCGTATGCCTGCTGCGTAGCCCAGAGTTCTTCGTTGAGATGGGAGCTGAGCAGGACCACGTGCTATCTCCACGAGAGTAGTAGGGTCGGCGCGTATCCATTGATAAATTTCGCGTGGTATTGAGTTTTGTCTCCCTGTTGGCGGTGGCACGTTATATCAAGCTTGGTTAGAATGATGCGACCCGTTTCCGTGAGGGTATTGATGCGTGCCCTCCCAGGGCCTGTGCGGCAGTGTTGCTGATTCAGTTTTACAGATCTTGCACGTGTGGCTTGGGTAAAGTCGGGGTATATGATAGGATAGCGTGTAAGGGAGGGATATGTATCGGTCTGTAACAGGCGAAGGGTGGTTGCCTGTGTTCCGTTTAACTTGCAGTGAGGGGGGGGAGGTTCTTATTTTGAGGTAAAATGACTTCACAAGGTCGCTGCATCTTGTAAGGTGGTCGCATTCTGCGGGTGCACCTGCACCGTCTCCGGTACGGTTGACTAGTTCTCGCGCTACGCAGTGTGCAACCTCGTTGAGGTTGGTGAGGTGTGGGTGGACATCACCGGCCTTTGCTGGGATCCAGACGAGGGTTATTTGATTTTGAAACGAATGCGGGGCTTATTGTAATATACAGAGCGATTGTTTGGAAATACGAGCCTTGATGTAGTTGTTAATAGTTATGCGACAATCGCTCAGTATGGTGTGACAGGCTGGGTCAAGATTGGCCAGGGCGATCACCACTTCTTCGGCCGTCCCGGCATCTTGGGTAACTACGCTGGCAGCATGTTGGAACAAGCCGCCTGCTGTTGTAACCGTCGCAAAGCGACGTTAATCTTCGTGTTCAGCTGCGTCGACGAAGATGACGCCCGCGTTGTTGACAAAAGCTTTGACGGTGAAGGTTGCTCGTGCCTTCCTGCGTTCTTTGTTTTGGTCTGGGTACATGTTTTTGGGAGTAGGGTCGGTGTGCATCCATTGCTGAATGTCCTGTGGTATTGGGTTTTGTCTCCTTGTTGGCGATGGGAGGTGATATCAAGCTTGGTTAGAATGATGCGGCCCGTTTCCGTGAAGGTACGCCGCTCAACTTGGGATCGACGTTGCGCTTCGATAAACTCGTCTAGTGTGTTGTGGATACCTAATTATAGCAGACGCGTTGTTGGTCGCTGTGAACCCGTGTGATCACTGCATTGAGGCTTCATTCTGTTATGCGCCATTTGGTTATATACATAAAGCCCACTATAAAAACATATTCACATAGTTTACTCTCAGCGTCTGCCTACCTTTCGGGCAAGAAGCCGCTTTGGGAAACTTCATTGCGGCGACCGCACGCAGTGGCGTTCTCTATACGGATTCAGTAAAGAGATAGCTTCTGTAAACGGTTCTGTGCTTTCAGTCCAAAACTTCCCTCGTTTTGAGAGTACTTACATAAATGTCCAGCAAAGCTGCCGCGTGGCGTTTTTATTGAGCGCCGTAAGCGAAACTTATGAGGAGCACGCCGCGTGATCCCTCATACTATGCAGGAGAGGCGCTTCCGACAGATTACGACTCCGCAAGTCCTCGCCCCCTATATAAACATCGCTGCAAAGTACGCCTCTCTTCTCTACAATATTTCACCGGTTGAAGAGTGAAAAGCAGTGAAGCGCACTTAGATCGCTCAACGTAGCCACAGCTTGTCCTTGTGATTTTTATGAGACCAATACTTGGCCCAATAAATTGATGGGTACCATTCCTGCCTAGTTACCCTCCTTAATCCTTAAAGGTAAAATATTCATTGGCCATATACTCTTCATTAGGCCCCATGACGATGCGAAACCTTTTGATTTACTTCCCGTTTCAACGAGGTTGAGCCAGCTACATCCTTAAGGTGCAAGTCCTCACCAAAAATTATTTTCTAGACCTCACGGTATGCCTAGGAAACGGCCGCTTATCTACTAATATATATGAAAACGCTAAAGACTCAAACAATATCTTTCATTTCGACAGCAACCATGCTAATAATTACAAGCCAAGTAAGCCTTACACTCAATCCGGGTGCCCTACACGCATTTTCTCAGACGAAGCTCAAGTAAACGGCAGCTGCCACAAATTGCATGTGCCCTCTTAAACAGAAATACCCCTCTCAATTGATAAATGACGTAGTCGCACATGGAGGACAACTTTATAGTAAAGGACACCTTGCCACAGCGAAAGAACTTTGTAGGCTTAATAATGCTAACCTTGTCATCCGGCGCAGTGTAGCGTGCGTGAAATCGCAAATATTAAAGAAAGAACTGTGTAACATGCATGCTGGTGCAAAGTGAGCGCCTTGATAAAGTTTTTCCGGAACCACCTGGTGCCGTTTATCTGTGTTGCGGGAATTTGCGTCTCTACACACTTCGAAAATCGGAGATAATTCTGTTTCGAATATATTCCCTTTATTAACATATTCAACTTCAAGGGGGCTCCCTCTTTCAGTTGCGGTATATTGGTCGGACCATAACTGCATTTCGGTAACGCTGTATTAACTGTACGGCACATGCGCACTCTTTCATTTGCTAATATCAAGTCAATTCCCCAGCACCTTGAGATGTGGAGTCAAGGAGTCAAGCCCCCTGACTCCTTCAGGGCGGCCATCTTAAAATCCGGATTCATGTGATATCATTGGGAATAACTGCGGGAGCATTTCCGCATTACTACGTTTAACACTGTTTCTCATGACGTAAGTGAAAGCCCGGGAGAACTAGCCAGCGCACTCGCCTAGTAGGTTTGCTACTCTTGCTTGTTTATTCACGATACCCGGCCATTAGACTATTTATCTCCATTGCAATGCTACCAGGAAATTGCGAAGTGTTCCTCTATATTTAATGTCTTCTGTATCTCACTCAGCAGTCATACGACATGTTGTCACCGCGATATCAAGGTTTCGTGCGTATATCTCTCACGGCTTGTCGTGCCTTGCAATGATGCCATGTGAGCAATGCGCAGTGAACCTTCATAATTAAAACGGCTTTGTTTTGGTCAATACATCTCACGGATTTCTGAAAACGCGAAAATCAGTCGATCCCAAATGAAATCACAGGGTCTGAAAGGTTTAAAAAGGCAACGGGTTCACGGATGCAGCGCTGGGGAAAACTTACGCCAACAGCAACGCAGAAATATTTGTTTACTGCGATAATAGCGCCATCGTTTACCTGGTTGAACTCCGCGCCTCTATGTGGCGCCACCAACTCGCCCGGTCACAAATACGTTTCTGGTAAAGCGGTATTACGGAAACTATAGCGGAATACCCGGAATGTTAGATGTGCAGTTTCAAAATAGTGTACAAAGTCAGCAAATAATAAAAAATATACTCGTATTTACACGCCGTGTACTAATCTGTCACCGCCACACTTATACGCTTAATGTCATTTGCCGCAGATCGCGCCGATATTTGTAAAATTTTTCCCTTTCTTACAAAGAGAAACTCGCCCAGACACATGGCCACTGAGACCCCGTGATAGGTAGCTCTGCCTATCGGTGGTTCCAGGTAAATTTTGGTACACACGCGCGTAGTCAGCTGCTAAGCGCCATGACCGCATTGTAGTGCTCTGCGTTTCATATATCTGTCCACTCCTGAGCGGGTGCGTACTTTTTTTTATTTCCCTGGTGTTTGAGATTGCGTTCTCTAGCGGTTACCGATAAATATATAATTGAACATGCTCAAACCAAGACAGCGCAGTACAGTGTAGTGTAGACCTTTTACAACATAAGTCGCTAATAACCGTTTATATAAACGGTACTGCCCTATGCCCAAAACAACATTTCTCAGACTGCATACGCGCAAAACATGTAGACCAAGCAGCAACGCACATTTGAAAACTAAAGCATGCGACCAGTATCACCCGTTTAAGTTTACGACCGTTGAAAGGCTAATCTTTGAGGACCCGCGGTGTTTGGACAAATGAATGCACACGCACACACACACAAAAAAAATGTTTACGCATTAATACGCCAAGACGCTGAGTAATATTTCAGACAGCTATGTTTTCTCTGACCCAGCAACGTAGAACGGTGACCAAAATTTTAGTTCTGATCCGCGTGCTTTATGTCGAAAACCAGGAGACCATACTACGTATGCGGCATCTTAGTGTTGTGCGTGTCGTTGTCGAGGTGGTTCCTCCGCCTCCACCGCAGAAGAGCGGGCGAAACCGGCACTGGTCTTTCTATGTAATCGTCAGGTATGATTGCTGGCAGATTCCTATTGTGGAGTTGCAAGGCTTTGAGGAGGGCCAGCACCATGACCTTTAGAAGCGCGGCTTATTTAGCATGCAACAACGATATGTAGAAACTTCTGTTGATGAAGGGTCAGGCACCAAGATCTCGAGTTCTCTCCTCAAGTGAGGTGTAGATGATGCGCCCTAAGCACAAGTCTAGATTTTTCCCTAACCCATAAATAATCGACATTGTAAATCTGGGCGATTACCTATGTCCTGTTACGAAGGAAACCACACATCATATTGCCGGCGAGGAGTTATGGAGTCGCCATCTATCGGAAGAGCGTCGCTGGTGTAGTATGAGGGATCACTCGACGCATTCCTCCTATGTTTTGCTGTCAGCGCTCACTGAAAACACCACGCGCTAGCTACACCACGCGCGAGCTCTCCCGGACATTTCTGTAAGCACTTTCGAAACGAGAGAAGTCTTTTTACTGTCTCAATTATAATCTTGGGCAAACTGAAAGCACAGAATCGTTAACAGACGCTATCTCTTTACCGAATACGTACAGTGAATGCCACCGCGCGCGGTCGCCGCGATGGAGTCTCCCGAACCGGCTTTTTGCGGGAAAGGTAGGTAAACGCTGAGAGCAAACTATGTGAAATATGTTCTTGTAGTGTTTGTGCAACTAAGTGGAGCGTCTAGAATGAAGCCTTAATGCAGCGATCGCACAGATTCGGAGCGACCGACTGCGCGTCTGCATGCTTGCCCGCGCACTGTTTCGCTTTCACCGCGTGAGCGTTTTCGCACCGTGCCATGAACTTTAGGCCGCAGAATATGAGCATTTGACAGCACACTAGCAACCATTGTTGCGTGGGCGCTATCAGAGGTGTTCAAAAATAATTTGATTGTAGAGAGTTCTACACCTACGGGGACTGTGATGTGCCGTCCGCGACGATTCAATCTTTTTTTTTCTTCGAAATTCTTGGACGTTTCAGTATTATTTCTCGAGTTGCGTCCCACTGTATGTTTATCGGTGTTCTCAGCGTGCTATTTTCCGCTGCTTCTTTTTGTAATGCAGTGTATTAATACATGACGCAAACATGACCATATGCCATGCTTTTTTTTAATGTGCTTCTTACAGCTCCCTTTCCACTCCTGTGAACTTGCCAGTATCTATAGCATCGACCAGTTCATAGAGAAAACCGTCATGACATTAGTCGGGCATCGGACTCGGGCGAGCGTCTCAGTGCGCGTTTTCCGAACATCGCAGACCCAGCGCCGTAGCAGAAATCTTCCTTGCGTTTGTGCTTGCAGCATACCCGAGTTGTAGCCGATGATTGTTTGCCGGTTTTATGTTACGAGAGCCAAGCTTCACGCAGCTTCTTCTCCTGCGGCTACGTGTGAATAAGGCTGACACCGGGCTCCGTTGCGTGCGTCCGGCACTGTGGCACCGACCAGTAGCCTAACATGTTGCGCGCCTTCAAAGGCACCCACTACCTATTGTAGTGCTTTCAAGCGTTGTAAAAGAGACAATCGAAGCGGCAAACTCTCGCCACTAAATGAGGACCGCAGCGTACGAGGGAATTAAAACTCTCGTTTTCAGCTCGCTTCGGCGCTCCCGAAGCAGCCGACGCGGCCGCTATGTCCACGTGATCCCTAATAGCACGTCACGCCGACGGTGGCGCCAGCTTTTCCAGTGGGTGAGCTCGAGGCCAATACCGCAGCAACCTGGCAAATTGCACTCTATTTATCCGGACACATGTGAAGGCACCCTGTCGCCTACCTTTGTAATAATGCCGTCCCTGCAAGTAAAATTAGTACACAAAAGCACGCCACGCTGCCAGACCACAACATTGTCACTAGGAAGCCAAACACAAAAAATCGTTAGCCGCAGATGCCCAATAAATTCTGATGCTCATGGAACGCTGTGACTTCTTGGAAAGCACGCAATCCTAACGCTGCATGTGCGACATTAGCCAGTTTCAGTTGGGCGTCCGCAACAGCTCTGCGTCCGCAGGAAACTCGCGACAGCGATAGTGCGCATGCGCAGTGCGCAGGAGCACGCAAGGTCTCTTGTGTGCGCCCGCAGCTTTTCTAAAGCTGCGTAGCATTCGCCACGGGATGTGTGGGCTTTGCGGGACGTTCTCGCGTGTTCTCGCATGTCCACGAGAGCGCATTTTTATATGGCTCGTCCAGAAGATGTGAATCCGACCTGCCGTTTCACTTCGTGACGGCTGATATTGGCTACACAGTTTCATAAGCTGCATATGCCGGCGCTGAGTAGCGCACTACCGGCTCCTGCGCGTGCAAGTCAGCAATACGGTTCTGAACTTTTGCGTCCGGCTAATTATGGCCGTTTTATGCACGCGTGCTTCGCTACGTACAGATGACCTCGCGCGCAGCGTGCATGAGTGCTTGCAGACGCCCAACTAAAGCTGTCTGTTATCACGCGATCGCAAGCAACCGGAATGACGCCACTCAGTCAGTTGGTCTTAGCTTTAACTGAATCTCGGGCCCCTGATGGTGCTTACGTGTCATCAAGAGAAGTCGAAACCATGCTTAATCGGAAGTGACGAAGTTAAGTCGCGAAGCTTGCCTGAATAAGTTTTGCTTCCAACGCCAGAGTTTAAGATGTGCCTCCAACTTGGTGCCAGCAAATTGCCTCTAACGGTGAAAAAGCGCTAGCGATATGTTTGCAAATCAACCAAATCTACGAGCCAGCTTACATATGTTGCGGACTGCTTCCAAAAAAAGCACAACTATGTTCACCCTGCAGCGCAAGTGTGGTGGGAGAAACAATACCATGTTGTGGTGGGCTATATTACAAAACAAAAATATCAGCTCAGTTGGCAAGAAAAAGGATTGGAATTTTTATAAACCTATATAAGGCCATAGGACAGGTCGATCGGCGTGGAGGACAAGGCATAGTTAGGTAAGGTAGTTACGGGTTAAAAATGCCTTCTCAATGCAGCGTGAAAGCCTCTACAAAGCTCCTGCAACGAAGCACGACATGCGACTTAGTGCAGCTGCGGCGGTGGCATGTTATTACTACCGGCAATATTTTACTCTGTGCTGTTCTAGCGTTTGCGAAAGTGATCCTTTAAAGAGCGCAATTTGCACACACTTAACAATTGTTCACAAATTTTAGGGCCTATTTTTGTAAAGATGAAGCCAGGCCCTGCAGAAATACATGTGAATGGCCCGCGCAGCGTACTGCGCCTGGCTTGGTAACGCTGAAGCTGCCGGCGAGGATCCTAGACGTAGTTTGACGGCAGAGCCGCTTGGCGAAGCGCAGGATGTCTACACGACTAATCGATTAAGGCATACGAGTAGCGCTTATCATCAGCTATCGTGCGAAAAGCCTTTTCTAAGTCAACACACTTTGCTGTACGTCAGTGTTACCGTGGGTCAACGAGCAGACTACTACCTTCATTAGCAGTCAAGAATGGAAAGTAGCGTCCTATTCGGCGACGTGTGCCGCAAGCGTGTCCTGTTCCGAAGCGCGGCCTTGATGTGCGGTGCGAAGCGAGCGGACAGTTTTGCTATCTTTTAATCATATGCCGGCGTCGGTAGGAAGGGTGGACCGGGAAACCAAGTGGGAGAAGGTGAGCGCCTCGTTTTCCGACCCGCCCTGCGGGCCTCTATTTTGTAACCTGTAGCAAGAGATTCGAATGAAGCCTTGATCGCTCAGGGGTAGGTCGGCAGCTGCTCAGCCAATTTACATGGCTACAAGAAAGACTTCCTAGTTCATGAACGAACACATGCTACCGGAGTGGTTGGCAAGAAAACACCGTTTGTTCGACTTGCTCGCGTCTTCCTTGCTCAGTGCATTTTTACCTGAGTTGCACGCACTGGTATTGCAGAGAGACAAGTGTAAGCTCAATGAAATTTCAAATTGAAGAAAGAGATGGCACAGAGCTGAAAAATCTGCCGGAAGAAAATATTGACGCGTGTACTTATCTTTAACTTGCGACCACGTTTCGCCGCATAACAAATGTTATCGCACAGCGCAGGACGCGCCTGCATGTAAAAGAAGTTTCTGGAATGTTATCGATGGCTGCGTCCACTGCCTTTCACCGCAGCTTGTGTAATCCGATTGCATGTATGAACAACGCGAACAGTGTAGACCTTTGTGGAAGACACGCGGGTCCGAACGGTTAATCTGGAACATTCGATGACTGATCTATAAAAGCCGACGCGCTTGACCCGCTGATCCGATTTTCGACGACCGCCGACAGTGTTCGCTGCTATCCTTGTGCTATAAGTGTAGCCCCTTTTTGTGGGCCTGGGTACGCCCAATAAAAAGTTAGTTTTGTCTTTCACAGTATTGCTACTGTGTTCAACGTCACCACCACGTGACATCTGGTGGAGGTGCTTTTAGTTCACGTACCGGACGCCCCCGACAAGCCGTGAGCCACGCCCGGACCGCAGAGAGAACACCAACGTCGCCATGAACCAGCGAGGTAGCCGCAGGCTTCAAGGAATGCCCCCAGAGCACGGACTTTTGCCTGAGACGACCAGGAAGATCGCCACCAAGTCCACCGCAATGGCAGCCCCAGCGTCCCCCATCGTGCTGCAGCAGCCCAGGGAGCCTACGACGTTCCGCGGTTCAACTTTCGAGGACCCGGAAAGCTGGCTTGAGACGTATGAGAGAGTCGCTGCGTTTAACAACTGGAACAGCGACGACAAACTGCGACATGTCTTCTTCGCATTGGAAGACGCAGCCAGGACGTGTTTCGAGAACCGCGAAGCCACCTTAACGACCTGAGAACTTTCCCTTAGCGGCTTCCTGCAGACATTCGCAAGCGTCGTACGCCGAGAACGAGCTCAAGCGCTATTAGAAACCCGGATGCAGCTACCTAATGAAACAACCGTGATCTTTACATAAGAAATGAGCCGCCTATTCCACCACACCGACCCGGAAATGTCCGAGGAGAAGAAAGTCCGCCTACTGATGCCTGGTTTAAAGGAGGAACTTTTCGCCGGAATGGTACGAAGTCCACCGAAGACCGCCGACGAGTTCCTTCACGAGGCCACTAGCATCGAGAAGACATTGGAAATGCGGAACCGGCAATTCAACCGCCGTACGAACTCGACAAACTACGCCGGAGTTGCGTCACTGGCCACCGACGACCTGCGCGAGACTATCCGAGTGGTCGTGCGGGAGGAACTACAGAAGCTGTTGCCTTCATCACAGCCTCAAGTGGCTTCGATTACCGACGCCGTAATTGAGGAGCTCCAGCAACAACTCGGAGTACGCCCTTAATCGCCACAGCCTCAGCCGCAGGCAATTACTTACGCCGCTGTAGCCCGCCGTCACGTTCCCCCTCCGCGCCAACGGCAGGGCCCAGTGACCACACAGTTCCGTCTGTCCGGAAGAAAACACTCAGATGCCGACTGCCTATCAGGCGCCCCCATTGACCCGCCGCCGCAAGATGACGAAGATGGCGACGTCTTCCTTGGAATAATAAGCGCGGAAGACTTCGCCGAACAACAACGACGAGACTAGAAGCTAAAATCCCTAGTCGAGAATTTGGAAGGGCACACCGACGTTGTCACTAGGGCATTTAAGCGTGGATTGTCTTCGTTCACGCTTCAAAACAACCTACTCGTGAAGAAGAACTTCTCATCAGTTCGCCTCAACTACCTTCTTGTTGTTCTGTCGGCGCTGCGTCCAGATGTACTGCACGCCCTACATGACGACCCGACCACTGGGCACCTTGGTTTCTTCCGGACGCTATCGAGTATAAAAGAAAGGCATTACTGGCCGCACGTAACCGCCGATGTCGCCCGTTACGTCAGGACATGCCGAGACTGTCAGCGACGCAAGACACCACCGACAAGGCTAGCGGGATTACTGCAGCCGATCAAGCCTCCTTACCAACCTTTTCAGCAGATGGGGATGGACTTGTTGGGACCGTTTCCGAGATCAACTTCCGGAAATAAATGGATTGTCGTGGCGACGGACTATCTCACCCGCTTCGCTGAAACTAAAGCTCTACCAAAAGGCAGCGCAGCCGAAGTGGACTATTTCAGGTCGTGAGCGGCGCCGCTGTGATAGCGAAATGCCGTCTGGCACGACCTCATAGTCCAGTGCGCCAATACGTCGGATGATCTTGTACGGTCCGAAATAGCGACGCAAAAGCTTCTCGCTCAGTCTTCGTCGGCGTATAGGGGTCCAAACCCAAACACGGTCACCGGGATGGTACTCGACGAAGCGTCGTCGGAGGTTGTAGTGTCGGCTGTCGGTCCTCTGCTGATTGTTTATTCGCAGGCGGGCGAGCTGTCGGGCTTCTTCGGCGCGCTGGAGATAGGTAATGACGTCAAGGTTCTCCTCGTCAGTGACGTGCGGCAGCATGGCGTCGAGCGTCGTAGTCGGGTTCCCGCCGTAGGCCAGCTTGAACGGCGTGATCTGTGTTGTTTCTTGCACCGCCGTGTTGTAAGCGAATGTTGCTTACGGCAGGACGGCATCCCAGGTCTTGTGTTCGACGTCGACGTAAATCACTAGCATGTCGGCGAGGGTCTTATTCAGCCGCTCCGTAAGACCATTCGTCTGCGGATGGTAGGCAGTTGGTTGGCAGTTGGCAGTTGGATGGTAGGCAGTGCCTTGTCTGACTGTATTTCAGAATGGCTTCGGTGAGCTCCGCTGTAAAGGCCGTTCCTCTGTCAGTGATGAGGGCTTCTGGGGCGCCATGTCGCAGCAGGATGTTTTCGACAAAGAATTTCGCCACTTCGGCTGCGCTACCTTTCGGCAGTGCTTTAGTTTCAGCGAAGCGGGTGAGGCAGTCCGTCGCCACGACGATCTACTTATTTCCGGTTGTTGACGTCGGAAAGGGTCCCAGCAAGTCCATCCCCATCTGCTGGAATGGTCGGCAAGGAGGCTCGATTGGCTGTAGTAATCCGGCTGGCCTTGTCGGCGGTGTCTTGCATCGCTGACAGTCTCGGCATGTTCTGACATAACGGGCGACGTCGGTGGTTAGACGGGGCCAGTAATACCGTTCTTGTATCCTCGATAGTGCCGGGAAAATCCGATGTGTCCAGCGGTCGGATCGTCATGTAGGGCGTGCAATACTTCTGGACGAAGTCCTGACGGGACAACACGAAGGTAGTTGGCGCGGACTGGTGAGAAGTTCTTCTTCACGAGTAGATTGTTTTGAAGGGTGAAGGAAGATAATCCGCTCTTAAATGCCCTCGGGACAACGTCGGTGTGCCCTTGCAAATATTCGACGAGGCCTTTTAGCTCCGGGTCGGGCCGTTGCTGTTCAGCGAAGCCTTCTGCACTTATCATTCCAAGGAAGGCGTCGTCATTCTCGTCGTCTTGCGGCGGCGGGTCAATGGGGGCGCGTGATAAGCAATCGGCATCGGAGTGTTTTAGTCCGGGCTTGTAGGTTACAGTGATGTCGTATTCTTGTAGTCTGAGGCTCCGCCGCGCCAGTCGTCCTGAAGGATCCTTTATATTCGCGAGCCAACACAACGCGTGATGGTGACTGACGACTTTGTATGGCCTGCCATAAAGATAAGGGCGAAATTTAGCTGTAGCTCAAACGATGGCGAGGCGTTCCTTTTCGGTCGTAGAGTAGTTGCCTTCCGCTTTTGACAGCGACCGGGTAGCGTAAGCTATCACTTGTTCGACTCCGTTTCTCCTCTGGACTAGAACGGCACCGAGGCCTAGGCTACTGGCGTCAGTATGGATTTCTGTATCGGCGTACTCGTCGAAGTGCGCAAGTACCGGTGGCGACTGCATGCGTCGTTTGAGTTCTTCAAGTGCGTCGGCCTGCGGCGTTTCCCGCTTGAACTCAACATCACATTTAGTTAGACGTGTCAACGGCTCGGCGATGCGTGAAAAGTCCTTGACAAAGCGCCTGTAGTAGGCACACATGCCATGGAATCTACGCACTACCTTCTTGTTGATGGGTTGCGGGAACTGTGCGATGGCAGCTGTCTTCTGCAGGTCTGGACGGACACCAGATTTGCTGATTACGTGGCCCAGGAACAGAAGCTCATCGTAAGCGAAGCGGCATTTTTCCGGCTTCAGAGTAAGCCCTGACGACTTGATGGCCTCTAGTACTGTTGCAAGCCGCTTGAGGTGATCGTCGAAATTTTCGGCGAAGACGACGACATCATCCAAGTAAACGAGACAGGTCTGCCACTTCAATCCTGCTAACACCGTGTCCATGACGCGCTGGAACGTTGCAGGCGCCGAGCACAGTCCGAATGGCATAACCTTGAGCTCGTAGAGGCCGTCTGGGGTGATGAAGGCCGTCTTTTCGCGATCTCTTTCGTCGACTTCTATTTGCCAATAGCCAGACTTGAGGTCCATCGACGAGAAGTATTTAGCGTTGCAGAGCCGATCCAATGCGTCGTCTATTCGTGGGAGGGGGTATACGTCCTTCTTCGTGATCTTGTTCAGACGACGATAATCGACGCAGAAACGTAGGGTTCCGCCCTTTCTATTTACCAGGACAACAGGGGATGCCGACGGGCTTTTCGACGGCTGGATGATGTCGCTGCGCAGCATTTCGTGGACTTGTTCTCTTATAGCTGCACGTTCTCGCGGCGAAACTCGATAAAGGCTCTGGCGGATTGGTCGACCACACTCCTCGGTGATTATACGAAGCTTGGCGACTGGTGTTTGTCGAATCCTCGATGACGTCGAAAAGCAGCCTTTGTATCGTAGGAGCAGACTTCTGAGCTTCTGCTGCTTAATCACGGGGAGACTTGGATTAATGTCGAAGTCTGGTTCGGGAACCATCGTCGTCGGGGTAGATGCGGCGGAATCCGAGAGGACAAACGCATTACTGGTTTCCAGAATTTCCTCGATGTACGCGATCGTCGTGCCCTTGTTGATGTGCTTGAACTCCTGGCTGAAGTTTGTCAGCAACACTTCAGTTTTTCCTCCATGCAGTCGAGCGATCCCTCTTGCAACGCAAATTTAACGGTCTAGCAGTGGACGTTGGTCGCCTTCGATGACGCCTTCTACGTCAGCGGGTGTTTCAGTGCCGACCGAAATAACAATGCTGGAGTGAGGCGGGATGCTCACTTGGTCTTCGAGCACACTCAAGGCGTGGTGAATACGCGGGCTCTCCGGCAGTATCGCTTTATCTTCCGACAGGTCGATGATTGTGCCGTGTTGGTTCGGGAAGTCCATACCGAGAATGACGTCTCGTGAACACTGTTGGAGGATAACGAATGTAGCAGGGTAAGTCCTGTCATAAATGGTTATTCTTGCCGTGGAGATTCCAGTCGGCGTGATGAGGTGTCCTCCAGCGGTTCGAATTTGAGCGCCTTCCCATGCAGTTTTAACTTTCTTCAACTGCGCGGCGATGGGTCCACTTATGACGGAGTAATCGGCTCCTGTGTCCACTAAAGCGGTGACTGCGTGGCCGTCGAGAAGCACATCGAGGTCGGTGGTTCTTTGTCTGGCGTTGCAGTTAGGTCTCGGCGTCGGATCACGGCTGCGTCGTGTTGAACTGAAGCTGGAACGTCGCGTCGTCAGGTCGTCTTTCGTCGGCGTATTCTTTGCTTCCAGACTTCGTCGGGATGGCGGCGTGTCGTTATGTCGTCGAGGTAGTTTCTTAGGTGTCTTCGTTGGCGGCGCAGGATCTTCGTCAGTTCGACGAACAGCAACCGCACCTCCATCGGTTGCTGCTTTTAGTTTTCCGGATACGGGCTCGCTGACCGGCCCCGGGCTGGGCCAGTGTATGGTCGGCGCTGCGGCGACAGGTGGCGACCTGGTGATGGCGAACGCGACGGTCGTCGAGAGCTGCACTGAGTAGCGGCGAGGTAGTCGGCGATATCGCGAGGGCCTTCACCTTGCTGCTGGCACGGAGCGTTCACGGCGAAACCTCGCAGTCCCATCTCCCGGTATGGGCACCGTCGGTAGACGTGACCCGCTTCTCCGCAGTGGTAGCAGAGCGGGCGGTGGTCAGGAGCGCGCCAAACGTCTGTCTTCCTCGGGTAGCTGCGCTGGGCGACGGGTGGGCGTGCTGGCGGCGGCGGTGGTGGTCGACGGAATTCCGGCGTTACGAGGCCCTGGCGCGGTCGTGGAGGGGGACCCTGACGGCGGGCGACGGCGGCGTAGGTCAGCGCTTGCGGCTGAGGCTGCGGCGATTCAGGGGCTACTCCGAGTTATTGTTGGAGCTGCTCACGTACGGCGTCGGCAATCGAAGCCACTTGAGTCTGTGATGATGGGAACAGCTTCTGTAGCTCCTCCCGCACGACAGCTCGGATAGTCTCGCGTAGGTCGTCGTTGGCCAGTGACTGAACTCCGGCGTAGTTTCTCGAGTTCGTGCGGCGGTCGAATTGCCGGTTTCGCATCTCGAGTGTCTTCTCGATGCTGGTGGCCTCGCGAAGAAACTCGTCGACGGTCTTCGGTGGGCTTCGTACCATTCCGGCAAAAAGTTCCTCCTTCACACCACGCATGAGTAGGCGGACTTTCTTCTCCTCAGGCATTTCAGGGTCGGCGTGGCGGAAGAGACGGCTCATTTCCTCCGTGAAGATCGCGGTTGTCTCATTAGGTAGCTGCACCCGGGTTTCTAATAGCGCTTGGGCTCGTTTTCGGCGCACGACGCTTGCGAATGTCTGCAGGAAGCCGCTAAGGGAAAGTTCTCAGGTCGTTAAGGTGGCTTCGCGGTTCTCGAAACACGTCCTGGCTGCGTCTTCCAATGCGAAGAAGACATGTCGCAGTTTGTCGTCGCTGTTCCAGTTGTTAAACGCAGGGACTCTCTCATACGTCTCAGCCAGCTTTCCGGGTCCTCGAAAGTTGAACCGCGGAACGTCGGAGGCTCCCTGGGCTGCTGCGGCACGACGGGGGACGCTGGGGCTCCCATTGGGGTGGACGTGGTGGCGGTCTTCCTAGTCGTCTCAGGCAAAAGTCCGTGCTCCGGGGGCAGTCCTTGCAGCCTGCGGCTACCTGGCTGGTTCTTGGCGACGTTGGTGTCTTCCGCGTCAGGACTTGGGTCACGGTTTCGTGGGGGCGTCCGGTACATGAACGCAAAGCACCTCCACCAGATTTCACGTGGTCGTGACGTCAACGAACACAGTAGCAATACTGTTAAACACAAAACTTTCTTTTATTGGCCGAACCTGTGCCCACAAAAGAGGCTACACTTATAGCACAACGATAGCGGCGAACGCGGTCGGCGATCGTCGAAAATCTTATCAGCGGGTCAAGCGCATCGGCTTTTATAGAGCAGTCATCGAATGTTCTAGACTAATCGTTCGGACCCGGGTGCCTTCCACAATGTTCTACACCATTCGCGTCAGGTGATGAAATCAGATAACATAAAGTTCGGCGACAAGACAGCGGATAGAAGCATCGATAACTTTCCAGAAACTTGGGATACATGCAGGCGCGTCCCGCGCTGTGCGATTACATTTGTTAGGCGGCGAAACGTGGTTGCCCGACACAGATAAGTACACCTGTCACCCCGAAGCAGGGTCGGGTAGATAGGTCGTTTCCGGAGCTCAAAGGTAAGGGACAAGCGCGAAAGCCGAACGTGCGACTCGCTCTCGGAGGACGAAATTGCTGATGTGAAACCACGTGACTACTGCTAACGTTCGATGTTTCGCCTTACCAAAGCTCCTGGCGCTGCCGAAGAAACCGGCGGACGTGCCGGCGGGACGAACGTTCATGGAGACGCCAGCATGCAGTGGCCTTGGTTGCCAAGGTTACGGTGGGCCGTCGGCAACAGCAGCGACGCTGCGCTGCGATGACGCTCGCTGGCAATGCGAATATCACTAGCAGTAGTATTTACAGGGATACTGAACAAAGGGTAAGCTGCAAGAAAGGAAGAAGCGCATAAGATGAAGCGCTCTCTCCTGCGCTCTTTACTGTTCTGTGTCTCGCTGTTTCTGCATTTCTTCAATTGAAGCGCAGAAGTGGCGTTTCTAAGTGTCGTGTGTTTCTTCCTCTCGTCTTAACCTTTCGAGCAGTTTATTTTCGCCTAGAGGAGCTTCGCACGTTTCCTCGCTGATTTTAGTTGCTTAATTAACACGTTGGCCTGGCGCGGTTATAAGCCAGATAGCAAGACCAAATTTATTATAAGAAATATAACAACACAGCTGCCTTTTAATTCAATGAATCTTCTATTAAAGAGAGCCAAATAAAAGCTGCATTGCCCGCGTATATAGATAAGACCTAAACTGTTACCAGTCGTATAATCTAGGCGAATGATTAGCGCCCACGTGGAAACCAACTCCACCTACAGTAGCGTGGCAAGTTTCCTCCTTGTTTTTCCTTCCAAACTGGATGCTCGCCGCTGCCGCAGGAACCTCGCATAAAAATGCATGCGCATGACTAAATAAAATTTTATGGCGTGTGTACTCAGTTCCTAAAAGTGCAAGGGCCACTCAACACGGCTCAACGTATTGTCTGGCAGCTCTTCTGAGATGGCCCAGAACGGATCGCCAAACACCTTGTTTGACTACGTTAGCCGTTCTATATTACTTTCAATGGCTGACAGCCTAGATGTTAGGGCTCCAGACGGGTGCTTCAGAGAACCAGACA
The DNA here is from genome assembly GCF_050947875.1 of Dermacentor variabilis. Lineage (NCBI taxonomy): Eukaryota > Metazoa > Arthropoda > Arachnida > Ixodida > Ixodidae > Dermacentor > Dermacentor variabilis. The sequence continues at coordinate 126,201,334 of NC_134570.1, forward strand.
CGAATGACTTACGTTCGGTGAGAATGGCTGCAGGTGGAACATTTGATGCAGCTTCGAGAGTCGCATGGCAGTCACTGCAGCCAACATACAACATAGCCGCCAAGATAGTGGATAACAGTTGTAGAAGCAGTAGGGCGACTGTAGCTTTGTTTGGGTGAAGTACAGTCTATCTCTCCTGCAGGGCAACCTGGCTTATCTTTATGGCAAGGTTCTGCTGATTGTCTTTTCTTCGGGACAACGCCTCCAACTTCTTTGTGCTTAAGCTCTCCTCCACTGTCACAAGAACTGGGTCAGCGTGAGCGGAACAATTGCCTTTCATTTGTAGCTCCAGTTGTGTGTAAATACTAAGGAGCCTAAAAATACACCCAAAGCCTGTTACTGTAGGATGAACTTCCTCACCACCGAAGCCTCTCACCACGTCAAAGAAGAGCTGCAATAAGAAGTATGACCGCAGTCTTTGAATGCACAAGCCACACAAAAAAGAACGGTAACGTCCAAACAAAGAAAGAAAGGTTACCTGTAGTGGGTTCTGGTTAAGCTTCGCAGTCAACACGTATGTTACGATTTGTCATGTAGCCAACCCAGACAGCACACCAGCAATGGTCCAACCATGGCCCAATGCTGGCAGAAATTGGTACCAATATTGGACCGACGTTGGCATATTGGCAAAGTGCAACCCAATCCAATGCTGGCCTAGTGTTAAAGCCAAGATTGGACCAATGTTATGCCAATGCAGCAGCCATTGTGCTGCCAGCGTAGGACCAGCGTTAAAGCCAAGATTGGACCAATGTTATGCCAATGCAGCAGCCCTTGTGCTGCCAGCGTAGGGCCAGTGTTGAGCCATATCGTTGCCATTATTAATGCCAGCTTTGAGCCAATGCCCTTTGCACGACGATTATTTTAGATACGCTGCCTGTAGAGCACGCAGCCATTCTTACCGCAAACCTTTTGCCAGAGGCACTTTTATAGCAATTGTCAGCCCCCATTCCGTCTTCCTCAATAGTAGCTAGGAAAGCTCGACAAAAAGATGTCAAGGAGCAGAAGTCATCTATACTTGCAAATAATAATAAAAGGATACTGAAAGTGACTTTTATGACAGTTTATTTGCGAATAAATGTTCACAAACAGGCATTTTCTGTGGACCTGGATGGGTGACGCTCGGTTATCTTCAAACAGTTTATTTACAGGCACTGCCCTCAGGATAGGAATTGGGCAAGGTGCCGAGGACGGTAGGTTGGTCAGGGGTGTCAGGGCAGGGAGCTGGCGTCGGTAGGCAGGTTGGTCAGTGCTTGGATGACGGCGGGCTGATCAGGCTCCCGAGGACCACGATAACGCGGTGGTTTCGTTGAAATTGCTACCATTTCCCATAGCGACTTCACCATTACTTGGAGATGCTTGCACTGTAAAATAAAAAAGAAACATTATCAAAGATGTTGGTATAACAAATGTATGTGGCAGTGTTTTCATATGAAAAATCGCCATACCGCAACAATATTGTGAGTCTGAGCAGAGAGGTCGAAGGGGCGAATCAAAAAACTTTCTTGCAAGGTTTGTCAGGTAACACTTTAATATTTCGACATATATTGCATATTTCGTAGGTGTAACAGAATATTTAGAACAAACATAAAATGCGCAGGATCCGTCCTCCTTGTTTACAACCCACAGCTAGTCAACGTAGAACTTTATAATTAAACAATTGCAGCAAAACCTGCTACAGCACAAAAAGCCTAGTTTCAAACAGTCTAGGCAGAATGCGGCCTTCGTGCGAAATTTTTTTAATGGAAACCGAGAAGTTCCTTCAGGAAACACTAGCAAAAGAGGCATTCATGATACGAAAAGAAAGAAATACTGCCGGTTGAAAATGATGCTTGACCTAGAGCAGGGAGAAGAAGCGCAGTTCCTCGGTATCACTAGCAGGACCAGGCCGCGCGCATGGCTTGATAAAATCATAGTCCTGGAGTTTGGGTGAAATTCACAGAGATTTACACGTGTTCTACTCCGGGCCCTATTCAAAGGCTGCGAATAAAAAGAGCTATGTAATTACAGGCACTCCACATTAGCCAGGCCTGTTTCAGTAATATATATACCGCGTGATATTGCTTGGGTGATACTGCTCCTTATAAAACTTATAACATGCGCAAAACAAATGCACTCACCATTCTAAGATCCATGCTTCTGTGTATCCGAGTTCATCCCACATCGAAAACGGTGGCCACGAGCGCCGACTTTTTTTCTAATTGTTGTTTCGCCTATAATAATTCTAACACTCACAAAATTTGTGGCCACACTGCTGCGTATTTCAAGATGTAGGCTTCTCAGTAGGAATGACGACCGCAAGCGAGCATTTTTCAGGATAGGAGTGCGCTGGCAAGAACGGACAAGACGGCAAGCACTCAGGTGGTGTTGCACCCAGTCGGAGTGCTAGCGATGCCTAGAAGGAAAGAGTGACAGGAAAGGGTGAATGAAGAAAGCGGTGTAAACGCCACTTTCCCCCGCTGGACCTAGCCCGACCGCGTTCCTTGGGCGGCAGCAACGGAGGGAGACAAGGAGGACAATAGTGACCCCACCGCTTTTCTCCGTTGTTACGTTTCGCCTACGACGCGCGGTATAGCCGGCGCCGATGCAACGGACGCCGGGGCTTCGTTCAAAGCGGCGGGCATTTTGGCCCGTTCGGCGCCGCCGCTACGCCTCCCCGCCAAGCGCGTCCAGGCATGTTCCAATGCCATGTGTTTTCGTGTGCGCGCGTGTGTGTATGTGCATGTTGGTGCCCACGCTTGTCAAAGCGCGGCAGCCAGGGAGAGGAGCTCCCCCAACTGTGAAGCGAGGAGGTCTGCGCGGCGCCGGCCCGGCGGATGCGTCACCTACTCGTCTCAACGTTCCCGAGCGGCGCATCACGTGCGCCTCTATAGAGGCGTTCCTTCTTGCCCTCAACTGCGAGAGTATAAAAGCAGCTGCCCCCGGACGCCAAGAGAGAGGCTCCGATTTCTTCTGTTGAGTAACGTGCTCTCCCGTCTCTCCACTTCGGTCGACCTGACCGCCCGCTCTTTTGCGATGCTAGAATAAACCAGTTGTTCTGTTACCAGTCGACTCATGCTTTGCTCGGACCTTCGGATGCTTCCAGTTGTGCCCCAGGCCGCCAGGCCAACGCTACCCTTGGGGCTTGCGACCCAGGTGCAACAACGGGTGTCAGCGCTGAGATTCCAACAACTGTCTGCCAGCGGTGAGATCGCGACAACGGAGGCCAGCAGCGAAGATATGCAGTTGACTGTATGCTGAGCAGCACAACGACCATCCGGGAGCAGTGCAACGAGCCCTGTGTGATGACTGGTTGCCTGCAGCGGAACGACTGCGCTGAATTCTTGGCTGCAGGGTTGGTGAGTGCGGGAGTTTCTTCTTCTGAGTTTTGCCAGGCTTTTGTTAGTGTCAGAAACAGAGCTGGTAATTGTGGTTGTCGTTGCTGCCGGGTTAGTTTGCGGCAAGACAATAGTAGGCAGTAGAGAAAGCAGCATTCAGAGCAGCCATGGATTGGAAGTCGTTGCGCAAACCGAAATTGCTGGAGCTTGCAAGAGAGTTGGGTCTGGATGTCTCAGACAAACTCAGAAAACCAGAACTGCTAAGGGCTATTGTTGAGTTAGAGGCTGAGGATGACGAGCTGTCGGAATGCCTTGAGACCATTGAGGAGAGGGAGACGGCAAAAAGACAGGAGCGCGAACTTAAAGAACAAGAGAAAAAAGAAGAGCGCGACCGTCAACACGCTTTGGAAATGAAGCGTCTCGAGATAGAGATGGAACGCGCTCGTAATGGAAGTCAGGCACACGGTGCAGGAGAACGAGTATTGTTCAAAATGACTGATCTGATGCGGCCGTTTAAGCTTGGAGAGGACATAGGTTTGTTCCTGGTTAACTTTGAGCGAACGTGCGAGAAGCAGGGGTTCTCTCGGGAAACGTGGCCACAGCGCTTGCTCACTTTGTTACCCGGCGAGGCGGCCAACGTAGTCGCTCGCTTGAAGAGAGAGGAGGCAGAGGATTTCGACAAAGTGAAATCGAGTCTGCTAAAAAAGTACAGGCTGTCAGCGGAGGCGTTCCGTCGGAAGTTTCGGGATAATGAGAAAGGCAGAAGTGAGTCATATACAGAGTTTGCCTACAGGCTTATGTCAAACATGCAGGAGTGGCTCAAAGAAGAGAAAGCGTTTGGTGACCACGAGAAAGTTCTGCAGTGTTTCGGGCTGGAACAGTTTTATAGTCGGTTACCTGAGAATGTGCGGTACTGGGTCTTGGATAGGCCTGACGTTAGTACGGTGGCTAGAGCCGCTGAGCTAGCCGAGGAGTTTGTGACGCGTCGGGCTCGCGGAGCTAAGGACGGTCAAAAGGGTGAATTTGGCTCCAAGTTTGAGAGGCCGAAGTTCACACCCATGAGAGCAAGGGGGGACACACGTAGTGCGGATGCGAGTGAAAGTCCGACCGAACGTAAGGAGACGGCGGCAGCCGAAGCCGAACGCAGAAAGCGGTTCGAGACGAGGCAAGCGCGCGTGTGTTATACGTGCCAGAAGCCGGGTCACTTTTCGGCGCAGTGTCCGGAAACAAAAACATAAGTTGTGTTTTTGTCACTATGCAGCACTGACGAGAACATGAAGCTTCTCGAGCCTTACATGCGAGACCTCCTCGTGAACGGGAAAGAGTGCCGAGTGCTTCGCGATTCCGCAGCTACGATGGATGTAGTTCACCCGTCTTACGTAGAACCCGATATGTTCACGGGTGAGTGTGCATGGATCAAGCAAGCCGTGGAAGCTCATAGCGTGTGTCTGCCCGTAGCCAAAGTGCTTATTGAAGGACCTTTCGGAGCGCTTGAGACGGAGGCCGCAGTGTCATCTATGCTGCCCCCCAGTACCCGTACCTATTTTCGAACAGGTCCGATCACCTCCTGCGCGAGAAGGGGCTTTTGTTTGGTGAGGCTAGCGTTCAGGCCTTAACCAGATCGAAGGTTCGGGAGCTCGCTGCAAAGGCGGTAGTTGCGGGGCCAACGTTATAAAACAATGAAAAAGGGTCAGAGGCGCAGCAAGCGGATATTCAGAGCACGGCCGAACTGAATAAAATTGAGCCTGTAGCGTTGAAGGCACCAGATACTGGAGAGGAAATGCCCGACACGGGAAAGTTAGAAGAGCTATCTGCAGATTTGCTCATCGCGCCTACGTCAGACGGACTTAATAGGTTGCTAAAAGTCAGCCGGTCGGCTTTGATAGCCGAGCAAAAGAAGGATGGCAGCCTAGAAAACATACGCTGCATTGTCAAGGGAGGTATCGCCAAGAAAAATGCTCGCTTTCTGGAAAGAGGTGGGATCCTGTACCGGAAGTATCTAGACCGCAGGGGAGTGGAGTTCGATCAGCTGATCGTTCCTCAGTGCTACCGTCAGGATCTGTTGCGCTTGTCGCACGGGGGTTCGTGGTCCGGACACCTAGGAGTTAAGAAAACTAAGGACCGTCTCTTGCAAGAGTACTATTGGCCAGGGTGTTTTCGGGACGCAGACCACTTTGTGAGGACATGTGACACCTGTCAGCGGGTGGGCAAGCCAGAGGACAAATCGAGGGCGCCGTTGAAATTGGTACCTATCATTACGGAGCCTTTTAGACGGCTCGTTATTGATACAGTGGGACCTCTGCCGGTAACAGCCACGGGGTACAGACACATTTTGACTGTGATCTGCCCAGCGACAAAGTTCCCTGAAGCAGTGCCGCTTAAAGAACTCAGCTCAGTTGAGATAGTCAATGCACTACTGTCCATATTTGCGCGAGTTGGTTTTCCTGCGGAAATCCAATCAGATCAGGGCACAGTGTTTACTAGCGCTTTGACGTCAGCCTTTCTCGAAAGGTGCGGGGTAAAGCTGTTACACAGCTCAGTGTACCACCCACAGTCGAATTCCGTTGAGAAGCTCCACTCCGTCATGAAGCGCGTGTTGAGAGCATTGTGCTTTGAACATCAAACTGACTGGGAGCTGTGTCTGCCTGGGGTGATGTTTGCATTACGGACCGCGCCGCATGCGGCTACGGGGTTTTCGCCAGCTGAGCTGGTGTACGGTCGCTCGCTGCGGTCTCCGCTTCGCATGCTTCGAGAATCGTGGGAAGGCAGGGGCGACGACCCAGTCGTGGTGGAGTACGTGCTTAGGCTCCTCGAACGCTTAAGAAGGGCACAGGAGTTGTCAGGTGAAGCAATGGCAAAGGCCCAGCAGAGGGCCAAGGTTTATTATGATCGGACAGCCAGGGCCCGTCGTTTTGAGGTGGGCGATGAGGTCATGATATTGCGCACGTCGCTAAAGAACAAACTCGACGTGCAGTGGGAGGGCCCAGCACGGATTGTTCAAAAACTTTTGGACGTTAACTACGTGGTGAGTCTGCCAGGAAAGCGGAAAGCACAGCAAGTTTACCACTGTAATCTGCTCAAACCCTATAAACAACGGGAAGCAGTGGTGTGCATGATGGTAAACGTTCCCGAAGAGCTTCCGGTCGAGCTTCCGGGACTAGGCTCAGTGACGAACAGGAAAGACACCGATCAAGTCATTAGTGACTTAATCAGTAGAGCATCGCTGTCGCCTGAGCAGAAAACCGAACTACACCAGCTCTTACAAGAGTTTCAAGGTCTGTTCTCTGAGAGGCCTGGTAGGACTTCTGTCCTTACTCATGACATAGAACTTACCTCCCCAGAGCCAGTACGATCCAAGGCGTACCGGGTGTCACCCCGCCAGAGCGATATTATGGAGGCTGAGGTAAAGAAAATGCTACAGCTCGGTGTTATTGAGGCGGGTGAGAGTTATTATACCTCCCCTTTGATTTTAGTTGAGGTACCGGGCAAGGAACCTCGTCCTTGCGTCGACTACCGCAGGCTTAATTCCATCACTAAGGATCAAATTTATCCGATCCCTAACATCGAGGAGCGCCTTGAGAAAGTTAGTAGCGCTCAGTTTATTTCCACCCTAGATCTTGTCAGGGGTTATTGGCAGGTTCCACTTACAGAAGAGGCTAGTAGGTATGCGGCGTTCATTTCACCAATGGGAACGTTCCGTCCTAAAGTTTTGAGTTTTGGTTTGAAGAACGCGCCATACTGCTTTTCAAGCCTCATGTATAAAGTGTTGCGGGGACAGCAAGAATTGGCTTTACCGTATCTAGACGACGTAGCGATATTCTCCGCATCCTGGCCTGAGCATATGGCCCACTTGCGGGCAGTGCTAACCCGCCTGCGCGATGCGGGCTGGACAGTCAAGGCTCCCAAGTGCCAGTTAGCACAGGCCGAGGTTGTCTACCTCGGTCACGTGATTGGTCGGGGTCGTCGCCGCCCCTCTGAAATAAAGGTGGCCGCTGTGCGAGACTTCCCGCAACCGCGCACGAAGACCGATATTCGGTCGTTCTTAGGTGTCGCCGGCTACTATCAGAGGTACATCCCCAGGTACTCTGATATCGCGGCTCCCCTGACGGATGCTCTAAGAAAGACAGAGCCGCAAACAGTCGTCTGGGACGAGACAAAGGAAAGAGCTTTTAGCGCCCTAAAGAGCGCCCTAACAAGCCAGCCTGTGCTACGATCGCCCGACTACACAAAAGGGTTCGTTGTTCAGTGCAATGCTAGTGAGCGAGGCATGGGCGTTGTACTGTGCCAACGGGAAAATGGAGAAGTAGAACACCCCGTCCTGTATGCTAGTCGTAAGCTGACCAGTCGTGAGCAGGCGTACAGCGCCACCGAGAAAGAGTGTGCGTGTATCGTGTGGGCCGTTCAGAAATTGTCATGCTACCTAGCCGGCTCGAGGTTTATCATTGAGACGGATCACTGCCCTCTCCAATGGCTGCACACCATCTCTCCCAAAAATGGCCGCCTCCTGCGCTGGAGCCTCGCTTTGCAACAATATTCCTTTGAGGTGCGTTACAAAAAGGGGAGTCTCAACGGTAACGCCGATGGCTTAAGTCGAAGCCCCTAACGTGGGAATCAGCCTCAAAATTGTTTGTTACTGATGTTTTTCTTCCCGAGGCAGGATTTTTAACATATTGCTTTTGTGTAGTGTTTCAAAGTGATGATGTGCTTTCTAGTGCAATTTTCCAATTTGTGGTCACGTTCTGAGTGCTGCTAGACTACTGTAAGGAACTAGGCAGTGGTATAAAAGGGGTGAGAGCCTGGCAGGACTTGGTGAGGGTTGTTTCGTGCTTGCTGACTGAGCGGTTGAGTTTCGGCGTAGTTCTAACGCTTGCCGGGAACGAGAACAAAAATGTCAACTCTCCCGAAGTCACTTTGCAGTGTCCTGTGTGAACCTGAACGAGAGAACGAGGCCTTCTCTGTGCGCTGCGCTCAAGAAACGCCGAGGGACGACCGACTTCGGTTATGAGCATCATCGAGCGACATCCCTCCGGACAGCGGATGCAGTCCCCTGACCATCGGGATCTCCTTCCCCCGGCGGGGCGCTCTGTTACGTTTCGCCTACGACGCGCGGTATAGCCGGCGCCGATGCAACGGACGCCGGGGCTGCGTTCAAAGCGGCGGACATTTTGGCCCGTTCGGCGCCGCCGCTACGCCTCCCCGCCAAGCGCGTCCAGGCATGTTCCAATGCCACGTGTTTTCGTGTGCGCGCGCGTGTGTGTGTGCATGTTGGTGCCCACGCTTGTCAAAGCGCGGCAGCCGGGGAGAGGAGCTCCCCCAACTGTGAAGCGAGGAGGTCTGCCCGTGGCCGGCCCGGCGGATGCGTCACCTACTCGTCTCAACGTGCCCGAGCGGCGCATCACGTGCGCCTCTATAGAGACGTTCCTTCTTGCCCTCAACTGCGAGAGTATAAAAGCAGCTGCCCCCGGACGCCAAGAGAGAGGCTCCGATTTCTTCTGTTGAGTAACGTGCTCTCCCGTCTCTCCACTTCGGTCGACCTGACCGCCCTCTCTTTTGCGATGCTAGAATAAACCAGTTGTTCTATTACCAGTCGACTCATGCTTTGCTCGGACCTTCGGATGCTTCCAGTTGTGCCCCAGGCCGCCAGGCCAACGCTACCCTTGGGGCTTGCGACCCAGGTGCAACAACGGGTGTCAGCGCTGAGATTCCAACGCCGTGCTTCCGAGAGGATCCAATTCGACACAGCAGCTTATAGCTGTCTGAGTGCTTGACTCATAGCTTTGACCAGGCTCACGTGGGTGCGTGGGGGAGAGGCAAGGGAGGGGGACTGAAGGACGAAAAGCTAGGCGGAAAAAAAAAAATCCGGAATGCGCCGTGCCAACTACAGGCAAAGACAAGAGGAAAAGCCAAAACGTGCAATTAATTTTTTTTTCAGTCAGGGGCATTCATACAAGGAGCTTACTACTGATGCACGAAAAAGCGAATATATTGGAATAGGAGCATGATGATTATGTCACCGCAACATGCCATGCATGCTAAACAAACAAGCAAAAGTTTCACTAATACATATGCGCTCCATCTCGATGCAATATAAAACGGTTCCATCAACTCTGTGGCACTGTAATTCTCGATTCTCCTCGGAATCCTGATCCTCCAAAGCCGCGGAGCGTACATGCAAAATATACAATGCGCAGACAAATTCGCAATACCGTTGCTTCTTATGGAAAGCTCATGTTCCCATGCACGATCAATAATGCGGCGGCTAATTTTATGCGACTTCCCCTGCTTGCTACGTGGTGCACTGGCTTTTCTCTGTAGGGGGCGCATTTCGGTGAACGCGAAGTACAAAAATGGCGGTGTACCATGCATGGAGTTGACATGGGAGAGCATATTTCTGGTTCCTGCGCAGTGTGCCTGTGATCAGTGCATTAGTTTTCAAAACACGTTGTTCAATATCAGCAAGTAGTAGAGCACTAAAGCTGACAACGCGAAAATTGGCTTATTACGGGCCAATGTCCTCCAAAGAAAGCCAACTAGTAACCCATTTTGGCAAATCCGTATGAAATTCGGTCCAATAATTCCCGCCTTGTTGAACGGCAGTGCCAATATTGTTTACTGACTGTGTAATGTGGGCCAACATTGGATCAGTATCAGAATGGCACAGCCAATATTGTTTACTGACTGTGTAATGTTGGCCAACATTGGATCTCTATCAGAATGGCACAGCCAATATTCGCCCTACGCTGTTAACCTTAGGCCATCATTGGGCCAGGATTCATAATGGCACTGCCAATATTGCAATCACGCTGTTAATCATAGGCCGTCATTGGGCCAGGAAGTGCCTGGTATGTTTCCAACGTTGGCCCGACCCGACGTGCCGCCTGGGAAGTGACGATGTCCAGGACTGACATTAGTGTCACTCGACGAGATTCGGTCTTCATTTGGGAGGCAAACAGCTTTGTGTTATTCTTAAAACTTTCCTTCTCTGTTGCGTTCAGCATGTCAAGGAAGTCAATAAATCCTGGAGTGCGAAGCAAAATCAGTGGTAGCACATCGCTTTAAAGTAGCAGACAGCTTGATCTCATAAAAACACTTTCTTGCACCTTGATTTGTGGCGAATTCCTGATTATACCTTCCACTGGGCACTTGGAAATTAAAGCATCAAATGAGTCATTCATCCACCTTGTGAAACTTTCCGTTCCTTCTGTCACTTCAAAGCCAGGTATTCGTTGCTCTTGGTAGAACTTCAGGCCCAACATGAGGCTCCTGCTTAAGAGCTGAGAGTAGTGTTCTCTATTACTAAAATGTTTCAGTTAAAGCCCGCGATGAGTGTGGACAGTCTTCATCTCAAGACATTTGCTCTGCCGACAACTTTCCAAGAGAGCAACTGCAAAAAAATGCAAAAGAAGCGGAACGTTCCTCTTCTGGAAGTTCGGATTGGCATGAGGTGCCGTCAGCCTTGGAACGACCTTTAGCTGTGTTTTTTCTCATCACTCTCATAAAGCTTTCTGTAGTACTGGAAGTTCACCAAGCCAGAGCCAATCTACAAAAATATAACACAGATCAGGCATTGAGCACAGATGCGAGATTTTTCAAACGTTGGGTGGACATTACCTTTCCATACGTGGGGGTCAAACGATGATTCATGGCACACCTGACAATATGTGGAATGTCGCACCGGAAATGAACACCGGCCTTCAACGGTCAGGCGGAGAATCTTCTTGACTGGTTGAGACAGTTTGCCTTATATCTCAACGTGACTCGATATCGCCCTGTTGTTCCTAGCACCGTCACTCATGACTGCTATGATTGTAGCACCATAGCGCCCAAGTTAAACACAAGCTGCATAACTATTTTGGCCGGTTCAAAGCCTGATGCAGCGCTTCTAGTAGCAAAGTTGGGTACTTGCTGCACCCGCCTATGAAAAAGTGGTACGAACATCATCACTAGGGCATGGTAAGCCGCAACTTGCTCCCCTGAATGACTTCGAAAGGTGACGAACCAATTAAAGCTGAATGTTGATTTGTTGAAATCAACCAACTCCCGTAACTTGATCTCGTCCAATACAAGAGGACCGCGCCACTCGACAAGATGTATGTCTTTGAAAAACACCTTATCTAAAGTGCAACCTCACTGTATCCATACTCGCAAGCTACACCAGACAGAATTTGGTCTTCTCAGCTGGTCGTTGGAAGGGGAAGCAGCTTCGTGCTTCTCCGGAGTTTCTAAACTTTCGGTCTTGCGATGCGAAGCCAGAGGCTGTTCATTACCCACATTCTTGTGTATCGAATACCTTGAGGAGCTATTGCCTTCACCTACTGCTGTGACGTCTGAATTACAACTTTCTGGATTGCTGGTAGTGAGCTCTGTGTGTCCTCGATTGCCATAGATTGTTGGCTTGCGAACTGCCTGTTTAGGTTTTGTACCTTATTCATAACAGAACCTCTTGCAGAAGCAGCCCTTACTGCTTTCTTGTGAAGATATTTTATCTTTTTTTTTGGTGCGACGCTTTTTTTCGCTTCTGAATTATTTCAAGTTCACATTTTTGGCACGCATTAACATCGCTCCAGAAGCGAGCACCCTGCACCTGCGTGATACCCCCGTACACTTTACTGCTTCTAACCCATGACAGGCATTGAGTCCGTCATTCCTGCCTGTTAGAATGGCTAGATCATCCCTTGTGCGGATGCTAACGTTCTTGAACACCTCGACCACATGGCCTAGAGCACTTGATGTGGATTTATTCTCAGGCCCGACTGCAACACATTTTTTCAGTTTGCGGGAGCCTACGTTCTCTTTCCAAAGAGAAAAATACGACACATTTGCCATTGATGCCCTCAAGAGTAAGCATCTTAGACAAAGACGGTAGTTAAACGCCTTATATTTCATTAAAGTGACTTCCTTCGTAGTTTCAAGACTGGAACCTGGGCTATAAATGATTTGCACTTCTTGTGCAGCTTCACATTGACCCTTACTTGAATGTGACAAGGTGAGACCAACTGCTTTTCCAGTGTTCTGCTCTCTTCATTTGCCTTCTTTTTCGGCGCTTCGACAGGTACGAGGGAAGGTTAGGGAGCACTCTCAAGACGTTAAAAAGAGGATGTGAGAAAGGCATTCTATGATCCATGATAAACGTCAGCTGTGGATCACATGTTCCGCTTGTCATAGACATGAAATTAGACAAAATACGACTTAAGAACTGATTTGCCAGTGCACAGCCACCTTTTGACAACCGTTATGTTGTAGCTTAAGGTAGCGTAAAAATGTTCCCAGTCACAAATATACTCGTTTTCAGACGAAGACAAGATTCTGTGAAGCGCGCTAATTATTCTTTCTTTAGCGTTCCTTAACCACTTCGTTAGAAAAACAGCGTTGGATTCAGCCAGTTAGTTCATTCAGTAAGTATATGCGCAACCGTATGCAAAATCCACGGGCATGGAAGGGATATCTAAAACAGGAGGGTACCTTTCCCGACTCATGATTTGCTTCTTTGTTTGTCTTTTTCGTGCACCGCCCTGCCTGTAAATATACTTGATGTAAACTTTTCTAGAATCACATTCGATCACCACATGATTTTTTGTTTCAGGTATGAAGCCATGGTACACTTCAGTTAGATTGCACTTTTAACTAGCCACAATAAATGATCATGTAATTATATAAGCTGCTCCTGAGAAGTATAGCGTTCATACCGCAACATGGAGTGAAAAGGTGCCATATATAACAAGAAATTCTATACGCAAGATCTTATTGCCAATGCTCCTTGCAGTTTTATACTCATTTACTACACACGGGCTAGTATTGGAAATTTAATTTCAGTTATTTGTGTGAAAGCGCAACGGCAAGAACCTGACAGTTGCAGGAAACTACTTTTGTAAGGGGATCAACCAAATAAGAGATATGATATGCCTCTGTACCACTTTAAGACTGAGCGGAATATTGCTGCACTACCACAAAAGACACGCCCTTAGAAACGTTCTAAATGAATAATGTTATGTTAAATATGTTAAATATGAATATGTTAAATACTCATAACCAAATGTAGATCTGCTGTCTTACATGAGAATAGACACATTTCTAAATGCGATAGACTCTCAGTCAGAAACATCCATACATTCTACAGGATGTTATCAAATGAGCTGCTGTCTTAGAATATGGCACGCAAAAACTTTCCTTGCTCAATTTAGCTACGTTACCAGCCTCATGCTTAGCACCTCCTCTGGTAAACTCTGCCATATAAGTGTATGCTTTGTGTGCTAGAAATGCGTTTGTTTGCCAGTAATGTGGCGCACATTTCTCTTCAATCATAGTGCCTAGACTTTGCGAGTTTGCGCACGTTTGTTCTACGTTTTAGTTCCCATTGTATACTTTCATTTTTGAAAAGATGGAGGCAATTGGAAATAAGGGATATTGCTACACTGTATTAGCGATGAAACTTTAGAGAATATACGAATATTTTATTAACTGTTTGGAGGGACCTATTGATAAAAAGAATCCTTCGCTCCAGACAGGCCGCTATTGGAATCTGAACCTGGCAACGTTTAACGTTAGAACGCTATCTAGTGAGGCGAGTCTAGCAGTGTTATTGGAGGAATTAGAGGGTAGTAAATGGGATATAATAGGGCTCAGTGAGGTTAGGAGGACGAAAGAAGCATATACAGTGCTAAAAAGCGGGCATGTACTGTGTTACCGGGGCTTAGCGGAGAGACGAGAACTAGGAGTCGGATTCCTGATTAATAAGGAAATAGCTGGTAACATACAGGAATTCTATAGCATTAACGAGAGGGTGGCAGGTCTTGTTGTGAAACTTAATAAGAGGTACAAATTGAAGGTGGTACAAGTCTATGCCCCTACATGCAGTCATGCTGACCAGGAAGTCGAAAGCTTTTATGAAGACGTGGAATCGGCGATGGGTAAAGTCAAAACAAAATACACTATACTGATGGGCGACTTCAATGCGAAGGTAGGCAAGAAGCAAGCTGGAGACAAGGCAGTGGGGGAATACGGAATAGGCACTAGGAATACCAGGGGAGAGTTATTAGTAGAGTTTACGGAACAGAATAATATGCGGATAATGAATACCTTCTTCCGCAAGCGGGATAGCCGAAAGTGGATGTGGAGGAGCCCGAACGGCGAGACTAGAAATGAAATAGGCTTCGTACTCTGCACTAACCCTGGTATCATACAAGATGTGGACGTGCTCACCAAGGTGCGCTGCAGTGACCATAGGATGGTAAGAACTCGAATTAGCCTAGACCTGAGGAGGGAACGGAAGAAACTGGTACATAAGAAGCCAGTCAATGAGTTAGCGGTAAGAGGAAATATAGAGGAATTCCAGATCAAGCTACAGAACAGGTATTCGGCTTTAACTTCGGAAGAGGACCTTAGTGTTGAAGCCATGAACGACAATCTTGTGGGCATCATTAAGGAGTGTGCAATAGAACTCGCTGGTAACTCCGTTCGACAGGATACCAGTAAGTTATCGCAGGAGACGAAAGATCTGATCAGGAAACGCCAATGTATGAAAGCGTCTAACCCTAAAGCTAGAATAGAACTGGCAGAACATTCGAAGTTAATCAACAAGCGTAAGACAGCTGACATAAGAAAGTATATTATGGATAGAATTGAACATGCTCTCAGGAACGGAGGAAGCCTAAAAGCAGTGAAGAAGAAACTAGGAATTCGCGAAAATCAGAGACAAAGCCGGCAGTATCATTACTAATATGGATGAGATAGTTCAAGTGGCTGAGGAGTTCTATAGAGGTTTTTACAGTACCAGTGGCACCCACGACGATAATGGCAGAGAGAATAGTCTAGAGGAATTCGAAATCCCACAGGTAACGCCGGAAGAAGTAAAGAAAGCCTTGGGAGCTATCGAAAGAGGAAAGGCAGCTGGGGAGGATCAGGTAACAGCAGATTTGTTGAAGGATGGTGGCCAGATTGTTCTAGAGAAACTGGCCACCCTGTATACGCAATGCCTAATGACTTCGAGCGTACAGGGATCTTGGAAAAACGCGAACATAATCCTAATCTATAACAAAGGGGACGCCAAGGAGTTGAAAAATTATAGACCAATCAGCTTACTGTCCGTTGCCTACAAAGTATTTACTAAGGTAATTGCAAATAGAATCAGGAACACCTTAGACTTCCGTCAACCAAAGGACCAGGCGGGATTCCGTAAAGGCTACTCAACAAAAGACCATATTCACACTATCAATCAGGTGATAGAAAAATGTGCAGAATATAACCAACCTTTATATATAGCTTTCAGTGATTACGAGAAAGAGTTTGATTCAGTCGAAACCTCAGCAGTCATGCAAGGCATTGCGGAATCAGGGTGTAGACGAGCCGTATGTAAAAATACTGAAAGATATCTATAGCGGCTCCATAGACACCGTAGTCCTCCATAAAGAAAGCAACAAAATCCCAATAAAGAATGGCGTCAGGCAGGGAGATACGATCTCTCCAATGCTATTCACAGCGTGTTTACAGGAGGTATTCAGAGACCTGGATTGGGAAGAATTGGGGATAAGAGTTAATGAAGAATACCTTAGTAACTTGCGATTCGTTGATGATATTACCTTGCTTAGTAACTCAGGGCACCAACTGCAATGCATGCTCACTGACCTGGAGAGACAAAGCCGAAGGGTGGTTCTAAAGATTAATCTGCAGAAAACTAAAGTAATGTTTAACAGTCTCGGCAGACAACAGCAGATTACGATAGGTAGTAAGGCACTGGAAGTGGTAAGGGAATACATCTGCTTAGGACAGGTAGTGACTGCGGATCCGGATCATGAGACTGAAATAATCAGAAGAATAAGAATGGGCTGGGGTGCGTTTGGCAGGCATTTTCAGATCATGACCAGCAGGTTGCTATTATCTCTCAAGAGAAAAGTTTATAACAGCTGTGTCTTACCAGTACTCACGTACGGGGCAGAAACCTGGAGGCGAAAATGGTTCTACTTAAATTGAGGACGGCGCAATGGGCTATGGAAAGAAGAATGATAAGTGTAACGTTAAGGGATAAGAAAAGAGCACATTGGGTGTGGGAACAAACGCGAGTTAAGGATATCTTAGTTGAAATCAAGAAAAAGAAATGGGTATGGGCAGGACACGTAATGAGGAGGGAAGAAAACCGATGCTCATTAAGCGTTACGGAATGGAATCTAAGGGAAGGGAATCGTATCAGAGGGCGGCAGAAAGTTAGGTGGGCGCATGAGATCAAGAAGTTTGCAGGGACAACATGGCCACAATTAGTACAACACCGGGGTAGTTGGAGAAGTATGGGAGAGGCCTTTGCCCTGCAGTGGGCGATGACTGATGCCGATTCAACTACCTTCTGCTGGACCTGCGGAATTGGAGCCAGGGAGCTCTCATTCGGACCTACAGCTTGTCCACGCCGACGACGCGTTGGTCTCCTCCGGTGTTGAACTGACGCTGCCGCCTGCTTGTGGCACATAGTTGTCTTGCCCATGCGGTTCATTATTTTTTTCTTCTTTTTTTCAGTTTAGGACAATCCTTGTAAGTGGCCTCGTGGGGTCCATCGCTATTCGAGCACTTCATTTCTTTTACTGTGCATGAAGATACGTCATTGCTGCCGACACAGCGGAGGTATGCCGTCTGGCCTGTGCAGCTTTATGGCTGTATGGCATTATATAGCGTGCACACCGTTTTCTTTTGCACGATACTTTCTGCGTTTTAATGCCATAGAGGAAGACTACAATGCCAGCAAAGGAAAGTCTAGCGAACAGTCACAACTTGTTCCGACATTTGAGCATACGTTGCGCTTTTTGAGACAGCGTGGGATGTGGTCTTAAATTTAGATTTAGTTTTATTTACAGCACACCTAAGCAAGGCAGTGTCTGTTCTGTCCTATCTGTTCTCTCCTTTTTAGAACATACTGGTGTTTGCTGTAGCTGTAGAAAAAAAATGCGTGCCTGAGTTCTCATGGAAGTTAACTAGTCGAAGTTAGCTCCTAAGTACAATGAAGTGTTTAGTTAATTTAAGTGACCAGAAATGCTAATTTTTTCAGTTGTGTGACATTTTATTTTATGTGTTCGGATTCTGGCATATGAACCTGCTGAATGTGTGGGCACATTGCTGCCAGTATTGATTTTGTTGGTTCATTAGGTGAGACTCTAGTGATTTAGTGCCTTCAGGTCGGTAAATGATTTTGTCTAGCCCATGGATACGTTATATTGTTTTGAAGATAGCGGGAGCAGTGCAGTGCGCGGGCTGGTGTATTATATACGCATTTTAAAAGCACAGCGCAGAATGTGCTAGTATCCGAGTCGCAAAGATATGCTGCCATCACGCCCTTCGTCACAAATAATTGCTCACATTCTGTGAGCTAACCTCACTTCGTGACTCTGGCCAAGTATAAGTAAATGTGCGAATGACGCCCCATAAAATTAGAAATAAATGGATAAAAATTACATAAATTGGAGTGCTGCATAACTTTTCAAAAGAAAGTGAGAAGGCTGCCCGTCTAATTTCTTGACGTAACCTAGACTATACTGTTAACCTAATCTGTGCATCTGTTTCTATCATCAGGACTAATAACTAACTTGCGCCATTTTGCTTGATTAGCTAAAAAAGCGGTTGACGTGTGATTTGTTTCCTTCGTATGGTCAGTCGTAGGGTCGTGCAAATGTCGCGTGTTGTAAATGCTGTAAAAATCTGGTGCTCCAGTAAATTCCTTTTGTTTTTCGTTTTGGCTGTTCAATGTTAGTGTATACGACACGTTGAGCAAACGAAAGACGAGCACTCGGAATACAAGGTTGTCACGAAAAATATATACTTGTGTTTCATGTAGTGTGCGCCAGGGCGGCATTTTCAAGGCTGATAGTAGACGCGGGCAGAAAACACGTCGCAAGCACAGACGTCCATAGAGTAAGAGTTATTGTGGCCGATTCTATGAGCTTCTCTATCCAGAGGGAGAAGATGTTTGCATGTTTACGCGTTCTGCGGGGCATGTGTGCAACTGCCGTGACGACACGTCGAACAAACGCCGTGACCTCATGAAGCCTGTCATGCCGGCCTTCGTGTCGACTGCTACATGTTTTGAGCGCGCCTAGCCTGCATTGCGCTGAAGCAACTTTTGATTTCAATCATCTATTTCAGTGCTTTGATAGTTTTTGCTGTAAACGTCAAACAAAATTAGCCTCCATAAATGTTAACGAACCAAAGAAAAACGTATGGTTATTTCGATTGCTTTATTATGATTGCCCGTTTTCTTATTACATTAGCAGGGTGAAATGACATTAAGGAACGCGTTTCGCGTAGTTTTTAGGATTTCATGGAATTAGTTGTTCTCTATTTCATGTTTTCGCACTCGCTTTAGTTTGGCTTATGTTTTTGGGGTAGCATAAGACTGGAAATGACGAGTTCCTGATGAAACAATAATCATGGGCTTTTAAAAATCCAATGGAATCGCAGGCGTCAGTGACACCTCCGCAGAATTTCCTATGCCTAAGAGACATGTACCGCTTGGAGTTCTTTAATCATGATATTAACAACGACCTTCTTTGGCGCTTTCCGTGAATCGCCACCTTCCGCTGCCAAGCGTCATTCTTGCTGTTTTTAAAAAAGTCAGCTAGGAAAAAAGAGTGAAAATTTTTTGCCGCGTGATGTGGAAGCATTGAAAGGTCGAAATGCAGTTGGCAGCCCTTGACGGTTACTACGCAGAAAAGCAGGTATAATAATATTACTTCGGATAGCACTAAATTTCCCGCTTTTTATCTGCAAGGAAAACGATGACTTACGCAGGTAACGTGAAAAATTCATCAGCTTGTTAAAAACATCCATGTTTACCGAATAGTAATTAGAAACCACACTGAACCACACTATTATTTCATACCGCAGTACTCAATACCAACGGCAAATTATTGTTGTATATTTACATTATTGCAGTATTCTTATTAATCCTCCATGTTTGGCAAATATTCCCACAAGCGTTCAGAAAAGAACTAGAACAAACACAACTAGTATGCGAAACTGCTAAATAAGAAGAAACATGTTGGTTGACTAGAAGTCCTAGAGTGGACAGGAGTTTATTTCAAAAATTGAGGCCAAGCACTAATTAAGTGATTGACGCTTTGCAAGAATTCGAACCCTAGCGTCACTTTCAAGACATCAGACTCCAAAAACGTCCAATAAATTACTTGGCTTTGAAGTGAAACTCTTCGTGGACCATTTCATGCACGCATTCTGGAAGCTATATACGTTAGAATGTCCATGAATTTCATTGTAGGCTTGAAGGCCGAATATCAAAAGCCTCGAAAGACAAAAGATACGCTCACCTGGCGCAAAACAGGGGCAATGAGATCGCTGGGACAGGCCTTAGTCCTGTATGTAGGCATAAACAAGTTGATAACGATGAGGTTACTAATAATGGACACACACAGCTTGTTGCTATTGGATATCGCGAATATATGCATGAACACATGCGGTCACTAATTCAAAAAAAATTTTACTGACACAGTCTGCAGGGTTCAGTAACCTGGCTCTAAGTGCTTAATGCGCACAAAGCTGAGCGTATTTGTTTACATCGCTTACCTTGCGTTGAAAGGGCATGTATTTCTTTTCTGTTCTTCTTTCTTTACGTCCGTGTGTGATCTATAGCAAGCTGAAGGTTATATACAGCCTCGCAAATTAACTTTATTCTGTTTTAACTACTGACGGCAAAGTGATGACGCTGTCTGCTGAACGTAGTGCGCATTAGCAGCTCTTTTAATATTACTGATTTCAGATTTATCTGTCAAAGGACGCTTCGACGTAAAATAAAACAAAAATTCGTTCTCTTCTACAATGTTCTGAACTACAAATTATTTCGCACAGCCAGTGAGAAAAAATGTATTGACCATATGTAACAGCAGCGGAAGAAACCTGATTAAAGTAAGAAAATGTCCGACGGTTATTATACTCCAGAATGTGAAGGTTTAGCCCACCTCGACACGTTTTTTCATTTCGCGATGTATTGAGGCAAAAAACGTGCCACCAAAATCACCGCACCGACTGGCAGTGCGCCAGTGTCGCCAGCGCCTTCGTCGAGGGAGGGGCAGTATGGAAACGCTGGCATGATGAGCGGCGTTGCAGCAGGTTGTTGAAGATGACGATGGCGAATGCCCAATGTTAGGGTTAGCGTCTGGCGCCACGTGCAGAAAAGGATTTCACCCGACCTTCTGTCACCATGCCTCGTCGAAATGAAGCGTGACTGCTCCTGCTACGGTTAGCGTAACGCACCCCGTGCAGAAAGGAATTTCTGTCATCCGACCGTCACACACCTTGTCTCGTCGAAATGAAGCGTGACTTCCTAATTGGCCATGGTCATTTCGAGTGTTGAAAGGCCATGCAGTGTTTACAGGCCTCTTTTGTGTGTGTGTGTGTGTGTGTGTGTGTGTTTGTGTGTGTGTGTGTGTGTGTGTGTGTGTGTGTGTGTGTGTGTGTGTGTGTGTGTGTGTGTGTGTGTGTGTGTGTGTGTGTGTGTGTGTGTGTGTGTGTGTGTAGGTGTGTGTGTGTGCGATTCTAGAAGGATCCTTTCCTCGAACCGCCAAAGTCTACAGGAGGACTTCCACGAACCAGCAACGAGCACAAGAAACGGACAAGCGTCTACAATTCCAGGAGGCGGGACGGCCTCCTCCTTGCAGCAGGCTTTCTGTGCCGGTCACGTGACGTCGACGGAAGCAAGATCCCTCCCACGATTGTAGAACCTATTTAAGGGGCTCCGAAAAGTACATTTGATCACTTCATTTTCTTCTTTTCATTTTCACCAACCTATGTATAAACGGTGCAAGTTTCGCACTAGAATTTGTGTCGCCGTTGCTTGGTCGCCATGGTCTACTGGATGCCTACAGCCCGCCGACAATGCCACGCTACACAATTGTAACGTCGGTCGAGCTTCAATAGGGAGGCGTCACTACAACTGGGGAACAGTACGAGACGCTACTCTGGAGTACGAAACACCGAGCAGTGGCGCGAGAGCGTTCGCGCGGTTACGCAGAGGGACGCCAACACTCAACCCAACAACGGGCGATTAAGAACTCCACTCTAAGAAAAAAAGAAGCGATGGCACAAATGAATGCTACGCGTGACCTTTCTGTTTTTGGGCTACTGTTAAATATTTTAAGCTTTTGCAGCACGGCGTAATTTTTGTTACAGACCAACCGCCTGTCTGCATGACATTTATTATTTTACAATAATTCTGTGACGCACACTTGACAATTCAAACAGGAGAGAAGTTCACAGAAAAATGAAGGCTAGAAGTGTAAAGAGTGGTCGATGAACGGCTACCGCCTGCAACCAACGTTTCGACAAAGAAAATTGTCTTCGTGAGGGCGGCAACTGCCGTGAGGCGGCGAAATTCCCGCGTTAGAAAGCTGGCTTTAACGACTCTCCTGGTTCACCCAGTATTCATCACAATAGAAGATTGTTTTGCACATCAAAATTCTGTGCAGAGGAACAAAAACTAAATGTGAAAACGGAACGATACCAACAAAAAAGAGAGGCCCTTTCTTTGCATAATTATGGATAATAGATATACGCGTACGTTTTCTGGAATATAAAGCAGAAAATACTAATAAGGTGTCAGAAAAAAATTGAATAGGAAATAGTACTTTTTCTGTAATGAAAAACAGATGACTACCAAAAACAGAGAGTTATTGTTAATGCAAAAAAATAATCTTCTTAACTAAGAGAAAAGTCGAAATGAGAAGCTGAGCTTTCCAGAAAATTTCTGGCAAGGCAGCTGCCAGAAAATTTGCTTCTGTTAAGGACATCTCTTACTGTATGAGAGTTTGGTTTTACTGTATGAGGCTGTATGAGGCTTTTGTGGATCCAGGGTCAGCAGTGCTCCTCTTCCTGGCTCAGGGAGAAACAACTGTCACAGGAATGGTCTAGAGCCTGGGATGAAGAGAGGAAACTTAAAGGAAGAGCAGCAGAAGGCAGTCCTCACGATCAGGGATCGGCTGACCAGAGAACGTGGCTCCAGGAGACACGACCTTGGCAAGCTGGAGATTGGGTCAGTGCTAGAGCGGCTACGTTTTACCGTACGATAAGGACAGATTTCTATCGGGAAATTAGCAGTGATTCATCGCTACCGGGCATGCGGTCAATGCAGGAGAAGTATTGTCGGCTCTCGGAAAAGCATGTATATGCCAGCGGTAAAAAAGGAGCTACTGCTGTTCCTAGCAGAGCGCTGCATGGATTCTTGAGGAACATACTTTAGGAACACCAACATTCTTACTGAGATTCACGAAGCTAGTTTCAAAAGGGGGTGATATGACGCATGCCTGGAAAAGATATGCCGCGACAGGAAATAAGTGGCGGAAGAGGAGGAATAGAATGGAAGGGAGAGAGAAATTGAGTTCCATAAAATAAGACTAGATGAAGCGTGATCAGCGAGGAGTGCGAATGCGGCGCCGCCGCAAATGGAAAGCGCGGAAATGACGAGTTTGGTTCAGCCGTACAAAACAAGCGATGACAATTATCTATACCTGATTAATTTTTATCCCATCTTTGAGAAGCTATCATTTCACCCAGACACATGGCCGCAGCGGTTGCTTACGTTACTGCTGGCAGGAGCCTCGCCAGTTACGGCCGGCTGAGCGCACCTGAGGCAGGTGCGTGCACTTGTGTGAAGTCATGCTTGCTCGCAAAACGCAAGCTAATTTTCTAGAAGCTACAAGCTACAAGATAATATTCCAGTGTGGGTGACAGGTGCAGGGGCAGATATAAGTAAGGTGTCGGACCTAATCTGGCTAGAGCAGTTTTACGAGACTCTGAGCTAGGCCACAGAGCTCTAGGCCACCGAGCTATAGGGTAGAGTTCTGTCAAAAGCCTCCCCTCCAGACACCATCTTGAATTTGAGGGCAGCAAAACAGAAAAAAAGACCGAGTGAAACTAGTCGCAGTTCGGCGCCCAGCAAACGCATAGAGAGATCACAGGAAACGTGTAGCATGGAGCCCACACATCCTCTAGAATATATCGAATCAAGAGTTCAGTTGAAATGTTATCAATGTAAGGGAACGGGTCACTTGGCCCGAACTTGCACAAAGCCGGCGCTCGCTTGATTACGCAAACATTCGAGTAACCGCGATCTTCTCAAGCCATATTGATGGATGTAATGGTGAATGACAAAGAGCATAGGGCAGTCAGGAATTCCGCGGCCGCTGTATACGTCGTCCATCCGAAGTATGTGAAAAATAATCACTACGTGTCCGAATGAATGCACGCGGGTAAGGTAGGCCGTCAGCGAAGACTCAGTATCTATAGCAAAGTTACAGCTTGAAGGACCTTTCGGTGATATGAAGACAGTGGCAGCAGTCTCCAATGGCTACTGGAGGGCTACGCCCACCTTTTCCTGAGCAGCTCTTAGTCCCTATTGAATAAAAAGCGGTGCGAATTTGCTGAAGCCCAAGTTATGGCTTTGAAGAGGAGGAGCACGCGAGCCAGCGCAGCAGCTGCGTTACCACAAGTAACGAAGTGCAAAAAATAGAGGAGGAAACAGCTAGCTCCGCAGACGTAGTAAAGCAGGAGGAGGAAATCTTTTGAATTTTCGCGAAAGAAAAGCTGGTGGAGGGTCATTCCGAGAAGCCGCCAATGAAACAAAGAAAAGCGCACTCGAAAGGAGAAGAAAATTGTTTCCAGGGGTTCCTGTAGGCCCCGACCGGGTATTTCTGTGAGCGCATGTTAGGTGTTTTGAGGGAAACGCTACGGGTAATAAAGCAAATTGATTCGACCGTAGTGGTTCTGAAGAACTAAACAAGTGAAGGTGTGTCGTCGAAAATATTTCTTTCGAAGTGGGAAACGGTTTCCTATAGCGCAAGTACCGAGAAAGGTGAGGGCAAACTTACGCTCAACTGGTGGCGACGGCACCGTATCATAAGGACTTTCTGAGCCCTTGTCCTGACCACTCCTGGGCAGCAGACCTATGTAGGCATAATACAAAGAAAAGGCTGCTGCAGGAATTTTATATGCCGGTTCTTTCGGAGTGGCGCAGGATTTCGTCGACAGTTTTGAGACTTGTCCGAGAGCAGGCAAGCCTTCCGAAAAATTAAAATCGCCATTAGATAGGTGCCCGTTATTTCCGAGTCCTTCCGCAGAATTTTTGTTTATTCGGTATGACCATTGCCAAAAACACATCCAACTTATTGTACCTTGCGACAATGTTTCCTGAGGTGGTTCCCTTAAAGGAGCCAACTTCTGTCGATGTAGTAAATGCGTTGTTTTCCATATCTCCGCGCCTCGTTTTCCCGGCAAGAATAGAATGAGAGCTGGCAACAGTTTTTCCAAGTGGACTCAAGGCAACGTTTCTCGAGAAATGGGGCAATAAAATCGTCCATATCTCGGCCTATCACCCTGACAGCAACATCGCAGAGATAGCGCATGCTGTCCTCTAGAATGTTTTGAAAGCGCTTTGCCATTAAAGGAAGTGATACTGAGACTGTTGTCTGTGGTTGACAAGCTGATAGATTTTTCATACTTCTCGCGGACGTCTCTGTTCATTTTCCGAAAAAGAACGGAAGGAACGAACTTTGTTCCTCCACTATTGCTACTATATTTGTTTTTGTGAGTATCACAGAAGAAGAACCGCCATATCCATCCCGATGTTTTTGTTGTCTTCGTAGTAAGGATGCTGGAATTTGCCATTATGCTTTTGTTTTGTTTGTTGTATGATATGTGATATCCTGTTTACCCATAAAGATCACATGAGCGTCAGGCAGTGCGCATTTTTATAGTCTACATCTCAATGACGTCTGCAATGACGTTTAATTATTGTTTACACATTTTCATTGTTTCATCGGAAGCTCTTCACTTCGAGTGCTCTGCCACGCTGAACTGATCAAGTATATTTGAGGAAAAGAGAATAAGAAAAAAAGGGATCGATTTGTCGCTTAAAATTTAAAAACTATACCAAACGCTGTATTACGAAGTTTTATCCACCGCGAATAACAGAAAAATTACAAAAATAGAAAGCTGCCTGTGGCGTACGTAAATCTTTACTGGTTGAATTTGGGCGCATATAAACAAGCTGCACGCAAAGCACAACGATAGGTGGGAGCATTGTCGGTGTCCGCTGAAAGTGATCTCCTAGTGGAGCAGTCCTGTTCTTTATGCAGGTGCCATGGGACATTTCAGCGCAATCGCCTGGGGTGGCGCAACTTCTAGAATATACATCGATATTCGCGACAAGATTTCAATGTGTTTACAGACAAAATTATTTCGCAGTGTCGATACCAATCGATAAAGTTCGCCTACATCAAGGCGCACCTGGCGCCCAGCAATAAGTTGTGTTACAGTTCTTGGCCGATGATAAGCAGTCACCGAGAAAACCTAAACAGTCTACAGGAGTCAATTCTTCCTCCCCCCCCGCCTCCATCTTAATATGCATCGCCCCGATGCTACACACAGCAGGCGATAGCGACAAAGCACATCAAAGAAATAAGAAGTACAAAGCAAGTAATAATAAAAATTTGGATACTCAGCGCGATTCGAGCACTTTAGGGCACATTACATCAACTACTTCGGGTCGTGCACATCAATGCTGCGAATGCTTGACGCGGTCGGGTTTGACCTCATAGTCTAGTGCACGAAGATGTCGGACGATCTTGTACCGACCGAAGCAGCGTCACAAAGTTTTACTTTTTTTTTTGCGACGATCGCCGAGTTTTCGTGACCGTGGGAGCTGCATGACCGTTCTGTAGCTTAATAGGCCAACCAGTCACAGCGAAGGTTAAAGAGAAAAAGAAGAAAGCGAGCTCGCCGTGCAGTAGGCTACATAAACAAGCAGGGCGGCATAAGAAAGGAAAAGTGCGTAGAGATTGAGGAGCAGGTAAATAGAGAACAAATAGAGGTGTTTGTAGTTACAGAAATACACTTGAGAGACTTGGGAGAGCCGCCAGTGATAGACACATGTTTGGGAAGCATGCAACAGAACTAAATCGGAAAGAAAGGGGGGGTAGGGGGAATCGGAATGCTCGTCCATGAGGTAGCCAAATTGAAAAGAGTGAATTCAAAACGCCAAGAGAATTTTTGGTTATCATTTACAATGAGTAGAAAGAAAAGCTTGCTGAGCGTAACCTATTTGTAGAGCGGAAATAATCGCAGAGAGAAGAATCAAGAGTTACTGGAATGCATAAGTACTGGTACTAGCGGTTTCAAGAATGGTGCCTAAATTGTCTTATTAGGTGACATGAATGCCCACGAACAGGAATAATTTGGAATTAGAGTCGTCGTACGATCCCACCGCTGTTATCAGTTGTAAGAGTTGTCGGACGATCTCGCCGCTGCCACCATTTGAAGGAGTTGAATGTCGTAGAGAGGAACATGGGAGGAACTAGGAGTACAGGATTTATTTACATTATTTACATTTGAATATGGGATACAATTACACAATCTAGCATGACATCCAAATGGAACCCGCAAGACGAAGCATACAGCAAACGAGCACACAGCTCACGAGTACATTGACAAGCACAGAGCACGACGACGAGCACACTCTAGCCGCCGAAAACAGCTGGTTTTATCCACTTCGTGTTCCCTAGATCCCTAGGTGAGGCAAAACGTTCGACGTCAGCGTAAACAAGCCGCCTCTCTGCGGGAAGTTTTACAAACAAACTCACGCACACAGAGGTTTCAGTGGCTCCTTCACGGGCAGATGACCTTTGCAGCGCAGTCATCGTGGTGTCCGTTGTCCTGCGTCCCCACAGCCAGGTGGTCCCGCCCGAACCCAGCCGGCGCCTCCAAATTCCAGAGCTGTCGTAGTCCGCAGTTCTCCAAAGGACGTTCACGGTTGGTTAGCGCTGTCCTCGCTGGTTCTCTGAAGGGCGCCCCCACCGCGGGTGGATCGAAACACGTGCCGCGGGCTCAAATAACTTGCACGTTGCCACCCCGGCACGCGATTCCTAGCAATGCCCATACCGACAACAACGGGAAGTTTGTGCTAGATCTTTGCGAGCTCGTTATCCTCTTTAACCTCGTTATCCTGAATGCAGGGATTAAAAATGACGGACAGACTACGTGGGAAGTGGGAAACCGGCAGTCGACCGTTGATAACTGACTGATGATAGAAGAAATTCATGATAAGTTGAGTGAAATAGTCCTTCACGAGGAAGGGCATAGCGCCATAGGGAGTGATCATAAACGCATCATTTTGAAAATGGGATATGTAGTTAAGAAAGAGAGCAATGAGCGCAAGATGGCCACTGCAAACTTCAACGTTGAACAAACAAGAAATATAGCCACGAGAGTCGAGGAAGAACTTGGCAAACCGTCGTGCAGAGATTTGAAATATTGACGCTTGTACTTACTTCTTTATCTGATCGGATAACCGCTTTTCTCCGTCTAACAAATATTATTGCTAAGCGCGGGACGCACCTGCATGTATCGTAAGTTTCTGGAATATTATCGATGGTTCCTTCTGCTCTCTGTTTTCACCGAAGCTTGTGCAACCTAATTGTATGTGCGAAGCGAATTGTCTACAACTTTCTCGAAGACATGCGGGTACCATCGATTACTCTGGAGCCTTCGAGAGCTAATGTATAGAAGCAACGCGCTTGACCGGCAGATCAGATTTCGACGATCGCCGACGGTGTTCGCCGCCATTGCTGTGCTTTGAGGGTAACTTGCTTTTGTGGGCACATGTTTGCCCAATAAATTCAATGTTTTACAGCAGTGTTATTCACCATCACTACTACGTGACAATAATGTGAGCTTCTAAGCGTCATAATGACAGAAACGTGGAAAGAGAAGCAACATGCTCGTAGGAAAGGAAAAAATAAACCGAAATACTGCGGGAACGGGCAGACACTAGAAGCAATCGCTGAACGACAGGAAGCATATCAAGAGCACAGGCAAGCAAAAAAGCACACTTGTCGCAGCAGGAAGCAGGCAGAAAATGGGAAATATACCGGGAGAAACGATGTGCGGTTCAAATAGCCAAAATGAAAAATGGTTGTCAGAAATACGTGACAAAAAACAGGCCGCACCTAGAATATTTCGGACACACATGTAATTGTAAAATGGAAAGTCTGGAACAATACAACAACATATACCAGACGAAGATGGAAAGAAACTGGAAAGACACGTGGAAATAGATCACATCCCCAAAATAACAACGGACCCTTTCCAAGGCAATGACGAAAATGTAGTAGAGGGGCAAAGAGAAAGAGAAAGTGAACCAGATGGAAAAGGAGCTGGAGCTGACAAACTTGAACTCGAAGAAATCCGAACAGAACATTGCTAATTGCAGAGCCACAGAGCTAAACGAGGTTCCCGTTAGGCTGATTAATAAACACGGAAGAAAAAGTAAAGAAGCTCTGTTGGAAGCAGCGAAAAACTTTAAAATATAGAACAATAGCATACAATTGGCGACAAAGTAGAATTAATTTATTTGTAAAGGTAATGAGGGATAAAGATAGAATTCACTCGTATAGATCGTTGACCATTACATCAGTAACATAAAGGTTAGCAATGCAGGCAATTAAATAAAGGCTGCAAGCATGGGCAAAGAATAATGGCAATCTGGGATAACTTGAAGGTGGGTTCAGAATAGGTGGCATCTGGATGATAATTTATTTTTCCTTATGAGTGTATTGAAATATCAAAAGTATAAAGGAGACCGTTTATATGTTGCCTTTTCAAAATATCCAGGAGCGTACAACAACAGAGACTGCAGTATTTTGTAGGATATTCAGGAAGAGGAAGGCTTGGTCGACCATTGTCTCCAGCTCTCGAGGGAAACATACCGTCTCCGTTGACTGGGAAGCGATAAGGAGCGAGGAGAAAGTTGATATCAACAAGGTACTGAAGCAGGGAAGCCCTTCATCCCCGTTGCTGTTTGTGATGTACATGGTGACTATGCAAAGGCCGCGTAAAGAAAGTAAAGTCGGGTTTAACCTTTCACACAAACAGGCTAATACAGCAGTAGAGCAGCGGTTTCGATCTTTCTTTTATGCTGACGGCATGGTGTGGCCACGTAACATGCAAAGTGATTTGAAGCATCTGGCAATATCTGTGGACAACAAGGCGAGAGTTTAAGTCTGAAATTTAGCTTTAAAAGTCTGGTGTTACGGTATTTATTGAAACATGTGAACAGACAGTGTCAATACAAGGCCAGCAAATACCTCGCGTAAAAATATATAAATACCGTGGTATAAGGATAAACTATGGCAATAGATGTATGTAAACATAGAAAAAAACAATTACCTTTAAGGGGAAGACAAACGTGATCCTAATGAAACACAGAGCGATATGGGGATGCAATGGGCACGAGGTGCATCGGGATATATGGAAAGGTGTAATGGTTCTAGGACTTACATTTTAAAATGCGGTTGTTTGCTTGAAATCAGAGGTACAATCATAACTCGAAGGGAACCAAAGGTCAGTGAGACGCCTCGCATTAGGTGCTCTCGGGAAGACAATAAAGCTGTGCAGGGTGGTATAGGCTGGACAAGTTTTGAAATGAGCGAAGGTCACAGTAAAACAATTATGAAGAACGACTGAGGAATATGGAAGTAAATGTGCTGGAAGAATGTTCAGGTATTTGTACCGGAAAAACATTAATTCACCATGGAGGAAATGAACCAGGAAGCTTACCAGCAAGCATGCGGCTTGTATGGTGAGCAACACAGCAAGAAAGAACGTCAGTCGGAAAATCAGAGTGGCTGAGATGTACTCATGGATAGCGGCAATGGAAGAGAAACATGCCACGAGTAAACTACTCAATAGTAAAAAAAAACGAAATCAGGAAAAAAACAACTGGCGATAGCTG
The DNA here is from genome assembly GCF_050947875.1 of Dermacentor variabilis. Classification (NCBI taxonomy): domain Eukaryota; kingdom Metazoa; phylum Arthropoda; class Arachnida; order Ixodida; family Ixodidae; genus Dermacentor; species Dermacentor variabilis. Next base: position 126,231,451 of record NC_134570.1, read on the forward strand.
AAACGGAAGCTGATCAACTGTCGAAGGGAGATCGGGATACCTTAGAACGCGCACTTATAAAGCGAGATATAAGAATGAAGAAGCATGTGCTTGCTGCGGTAAAGCTAGGGAACCGACGGAACATGTTTTATTAGAATGTGCAGATATCTGACAAGCGGTCAATTCAGGCACCACTAGCCTTCTTGAAGCCCTTGGGTTCAGCGAGAGCAGGTGGAAAGTAAACATGTGCACAGTAAGAGGTGATTGTAGTATTGGTGGAGAAAGAGTAAGGAAACGAGAAATAATGAAGGTGCCTTAAAGCAAAGTGCACAATGGGAGAACTCATGGGAGAACAAATGGGAGTTCAGAAGGCCTGGATATGGGCATTAATCGTGGCTTTTTCCCCTTTTCCTGTTTAGCATAATTTGGACATTAGGCAACATAATGTCAAGAGTTTGGTGAGGCAATCCACCGCCCCTTTCCAAAAGGGACGCTCATAGGATCCATCCATCCATCCATCTATCCATCCATCCATCCATCCATCCATCCATCCATCCATCCATCCATCCATCCATCCATCCATCCATCCGTCCGTCCATCCCTCCATCCATCCATCCGTCCCTCCATCCATCCATCCATCCATCCATCCATCCATCCATCCATCCATCCATCCACGGAGATTCCTTACGAAACTGAATGCTACTCTCGCTATAGTGACGCCGAAGGCAAGGTACGTCATGGTTGAAAGTTCCGTCTCAGCGCGACTGAGACGGAACTTTCATTCAGTTGTCAGAAGTGTTAGGTTAAACAATCAATCTATATATATAATATTTACCATGCGTTTCAGCTTCTTGGCAGCGCAAGAACGTGCAGAAGCAGACGAAGTTGTTAGAAGATCAGCTAGCCGACGTAGAAAAAAAGCTGACAGCCACCATTTCGCCACGCAGTGATGAATGCTTCGATGCTAGCGGCACAAACAAAGCCCGCTCTGAAGCGGGAAAAGGTAAGGAAGCCGGAAGCACCAAGCTGGAAAGCACTGGCAGACACGTCAGTGATGGCGCAGAAGTGGTTAGCACTGGTGTGCCGACCACGGAAGATGAAAACAAAGTGAAGAGTTACCATAAGGCAGGAGGAGAGGGCATCGCCACCGTAGCTGTCGCTTTCGGCAGCGAGGAGGAGGAAAGAGGTCCAGCTATCTGTTGGATATTCAAACATGTGTAAAGTAGAACTAGTGATTATAGAGAAACCCATTCCATGAAATCCACTTATTGAAGTCACAGCGAAAGCTAAGGAACACACGTGGGACACAATGGAGGAGGAGTACGCAGTGGTGATAATTGACGGAGCGATTGGCGCACTGCCAGGACGGGCGACAGGAATCGCGAAGAAAATAGCGAAAGGGGTTAACAATCGACGGAATGATTCAAAGGAATTGCAAATAGGATTGCGCACATTATACGGCATATTGTGCACGTTGTGTTCTCAGTGTGCACAGTAAACAAAGAAATTTGGCTGCTCCACAGGGAAATATAGAACACAACGAAATTTATGACCATTGACATCAACGGAGAAGGCGGCCAAATGCGCTTTTGTGCGTCAAGCGATGCATTTTAACGATAGCGTAGCAACACCGGTTTGACGTCAATTTGAGATACGGGCAGTATCGTTTTAAGGCGGGCCAAAAGCAATCGGGAAGGAAGTTGAAGTATTGGATCTAGTGAGACACAAGCAAGGAGTGGAATTAGATCACAAAGAGTTGAGACGTATAAAGAATAAGTATAGAGGCGGTAAAATTTTTTACATAATCTTGCAGGTTGGTCACGAGCCGGGAAAGCGGCTGGAAATGCAAACACCGCTGAAATGAAATTGAAGCGTGTACACCTTGACGAAAACGCGTCAAGATTTGGTGTAGCCGCCTGCTATTGACAATTTGGTACGGGAGCGCTCAAGAGAAGTATCCGGTCAAGTTAACGTGGAAGTGTAAGCGTGCTAAGAAGGTGAACTATTAGGTGCCAGAAGGTAAAACAGACACTTAAGGAGCATTTAAGGATTAGCGGCACATGGCAAGAAGAAGTGGTTTGGAGGAGCTTACCTATGGACAGATGTCGGTAACCGAGATAAAAATGAAATATTTTATTCCATTAGAACCGATGCTAACTATTTCAAAAAATTGGGCAATGTGCATCTTGTGGGCGTTATGAACGCGCACATGGAGAATTTAGACGGGTCTACGGATTACAGCGGTTCTCTTGTACCGGTTCTGTGCGATAATGAGAACCGCGTAGTAGTTAAGAGGGGAATAAGTGTCTAGGACAGGTAACGAGACAGTCCGGAAACAGGCAGTCATGTATCGACTACGCCATAGTCTAAGAAACGGTCTACGAACGACTAAACAAAATGGTGATACACGTACAGGGAAGAAATCGCTTCCGTAGCAATCATACATGATTAATATTAAAATTTGGAAAGACACAACGCACAACATGAAGCAATAGCATCAAAATGTCTGAAGATTAACTACAACCGAATAACAGAGATTGCAAAAAACGTAGCGGAAAATATATAGGCATTTCTTAAAACAGTCTGGAAATATAAAGAAATGTTAGGGATTACGCAGCAAGTAATAGAACAGACACAGCAAGATAACTGTACCATTAGAAAGCGTAATCCACGTATGTGATTCAACAAAGTAATAAAGCAAGCTATAAAAGTCCGTAAGCAAGCGTTAGACGAGCATAAACAAGACTAGATTTGGAATTGCAACTACAAGAGGTTCTGCTAAAATGGAACAAATACCTCAAAAAAAGGTGACGAGTGAGCTTGTGCAAGAGAAAATTAAATGGCCAAGTGAACTTTCATGCATAATATTCGCAGAAGCGATAAAGGCGCACCAAAAATATTCTGGAACCATGTAAGAGCACTGGAAGCTCCGACTAAAGATTTGCAAACGATTATAGGGGATGAAAAAAGACGGTAGTTGAACGCCTTCTATTTCACTTAAAGTGATTTCCTTCGTAGTTTCAAGACTGGAACCTGGGCTATAAACGATTTACACTTCTTGTGCGTCTTCACATTGACCCTCACTTGAATGGGACAAGGTGAGACCAAGTGCTTTTCCAGTGTTCTGCTCTCTTCCTTTGCCTTCTTTTTCGGCGCTTCGACAGGTACGAGGGAACGTTAGGGAACACTTTGAAGACGTCAAAAATAGAATGTGAAAAATGCATTCTATGTTTCATAATAACTGTCAGCTGAGGATTACATTTTCCGCTTGTCATAGAAAAGAAATTGCAGAAAATACGACTTAAGAACTGATTTGACAGTGCACAGCCACCTTTTGACAACCGTCATGTTGTAGCTTTGGGCTGTGTATAAATGTTCCCAGTCACAAATATACTCGTTTTGAGACGAAGACAAGATTCTGTGAAGCGCGATAATTTTCGCTTTAGCGTACCTGAACCTCTTCATTAGAAAAACAGCGTTGGCTTCAGCTAGTTAGATCATTCAGCAAGTATATGCAAACCCGTATGGAAAATCCATGGGCATGGATGGGATATTTATACAGGAGGGTACCTTTCGCGATTTATGATTTGCTTCTTTGTCTTTTTCGTGCACCGCCCTGCCTATACATATACTCCATGTCACCTTTCTAGCAACACACTCATCAAACGTTTTTTGTTTCTGGTATGAAGCCATGTTACACTTCAGTTAGATTGCACTTTTAACTAGTCGCAATAACGTTCATGTAATTATGTAAGGTGCTCCTGAGAAGTATAGCGTTCATACCGCAACATGGAGTGAACAGGTGCCATATATAACAAGAAATTATATTGCGCAAGATCTTATTGCCAATGCTCCTTCAGTTTTGTACTCATTTACTACACACGGGATAATATTGGAAATTTAATTTTTGTTATTTGTGTGAAAGTGCAACGGTATAAACCTGAAAGCTGCAGGAAACTACTTTCGTTAGGGTATCAACCAAATAAGAGATATGTTGTGCTTTTGTACCGCTTTAAGACTGAGCTGAATATTGCTGCGCTACTACGACAGACACGCCATTAGAAACATTCTGGTGCAGCCCCTAGATGAACAATATTATGTGAACTATTCACAACCAAATGTAGATCTGCGGCCTTAGATGAGAATAACACATTTCTAAATGCGATATACTCTGTCAGAAACATCCATATATTGTACAGGACGTTATCAAATGAGCTGCTGTCTTAGAACACGGCACGCAAAAACAGTCCTTGCTCAATTGATCTACGTTACCAGCCTCATGCTTAGCACCTCATCTGGTAACCGCTGCTTTATAAGTGTATGCTTTGTATGCCAGAAATGCGTTTGTTGGCCAGTAATGTGGTGCATATTTCTCTTCGATCATAGTGGCAAGACTTTGCGAGTTTGCGCACGTTTGTTCTACGTTTTAGTTCCCATTGTATACTTTAATTTTTGAAAAGATGGAGCCAATTGAAAATAAGGAATGTTGCTACACTGTATTAGCGATGAAACTTTAGAGAATATACGAATATTTCATTGTAAGATGTCATGGGAAATTCATGGACATCACTGTAATCTGCTTTTACGTGCGTGTGAGTATGTTTCTTGAAATATTATACAGTTTGTTCTATCACTGAGCAATAAAAAGCATGACCGGATAAGAGAAAAAAATGTTTCATTTGGGTAACTCGACGGCTCCAGATTAAATCCAATTCACCAAGCATTAATGCAGGAGCTGCTTATGAAGAAACCAAACATTCCCGACGTGTAAAAAAATGACCACAGTGTGTGGCGTAACTTTTCTTTCTGCTGTGCTCTCTCTAAACTAGAGGCATCCTCTGTGTTAATTGAACGCAATTATCTGACAACTTCGACCAACCAGCCATCTACTTCTGGCTACACTTTAAAAAATAAGAGCAGTATATTGAAAGAGAACTTACAGAAATTTTCTGTGTCGGAAAATAAATTTTCTGTTCTTTTTATCTCGAGCCTATAAATCGAGCCCAAACTAGCGTATTATTGCTTTATGCTCAACAGATGCTCAATAGACGAGCCGCGGCGAAAAAGACGATGAAGTATGTGACTCCAGTGTAATATTATAATAATAATAATAATAATAATAATAATAATAATAATAATAATAATAATAATAATGCTTATTAGAGAGAGATATAATATTTAATCGCAGAAAGGTGGAGAGTTCAGCCTCAGTGAAGTCCCTTGAGCCTGCTACAAGTTGGGGAACGGGTTTGGGGAATAAGAGAGATATGATGTGAATAGGATGGAGGGTGGCGGTATGGTGAATATGATGAGGGCTACACAGCACACTGTATGAGTACAATCTGTACGTGTACACTCCACAGCATAGCGCAGTCATCTTCGCGGGCAGAGGTAGAAGATACTGCCGTGCTGCTAGGAGACTGTCTATAGCGTTCATAATTTTTGCAGCTGTTAGTTCCACTGGCGTACTTCAACTGGATATTAGCAGCTGCAGGGCGCCGATTATTTGTCGCAGCATGGCTTTGATGACAAAGTCCGCTGGTGATATCTGAGTTCACTGACCTTGCTCGCGTTGACAGTGTAAGGCCCATGTGCGCGGTGGCAAGCCTGGCCATACATCCGATTCCAGGCTTGCGCGGCTGGCTTGGAGCAACGGTTTGGAGAGATATATTGATGCGAATTCAAGTACCTTCTGCTGGACCTGCGGAATTGGAGCCAGGGAGCTCTCATTCAGACCTACAGTTTGTCCACGCCGACGACGCGTTCGTCTCCTCCGGTGTTGCCCTGATGCAGCCGGCTCCTTGTGGCGCATACTTGTCTTCCTCATGTGGTTCAGTATTTTTCTTCCTTTTTTCTGTTTAGAAAAATCCTTGTAATTGGCCTCGTGGGGTCTATCGCAATTCGAGCACTTCATTTCTTTTACTGTGCAAAAAGATACGTCACGGATGCCGGCAGACACGTCACGGATGTCTGGCCTGTGCAGACAGCACTGACGTGGCCTGGCCTTGGGCACTTGTGACATTGTAGGGGATAGGGAACACGAGGACGCACCAGGTGTCTCACGTTGCCCAGCCTGACGATCAGGTAGCGTGTCTCCCTCGAAAAGAAGTTTGACGCTCGTTGAGCGACCGAAGCGGAGAAAATGTATGACCTTCACTGTTGAAGACAGAAGCCTTTTTAGCTCTTCTTCCCTGATGTCAATCAGGACATTGGAAACACCACATGTCCTAGTGCAAGCACTGTGCACGATAAACGAACAGACTTTTGTCTCCATGCGCACCGTTTTCAATTTCTATAAGTCCGCCTGCGTCACTACTTCCACAATGACTACGTTTTTCTTGTGCTTGAAACGCACTTCGTTAATTCATTTCGGAACCACATTACCAAGGTAGGTGTTCAGAATTTGTCTGTGTACGCAATTTATATTCTCAGAGACGTCGAGAGACACAAAAGCAATCCTGTAAGTCGGAGTAGGCAGTCCGTTGGGGCCGTGCTCACTCACGACTTTGGTTGTCTTGCGGTATTTTCTCTTCAGTCGTTTGCCCTCCACGACGGTGGAGTAGTTGTAAGAGTCCATTGGCTCGCTGTTGGAGGAACAGGAACCGGACATCTCGATGGCTGTGTTGCAAGAGGCGTGCGAAGAGGCGTGCTCGACGCAAGTGATGACATGCCGTCTATCATCGCTTACGACGGCTTCTGGTCCAAAAAAACACAATTAAGCCTCCCCTACGACAAAAATATCGCAGCAAGGGAAGAAGCGACACTTGCTCAGATCACTTCGTCTGCTATTGACTCCAGTGTTAAATAAAGTGTTTTAGACTCTTTTCTGAGTGTTTTGCCACACGTGACATATTGGTGGGGGTGCGTGGTAAAGACTGATTCCGTCAAAACTCGACAAAACACAGACAAAGCTTTTGTCTGTGTTTTGCCGCACGTAACAATATAACCCGTGCTAAATTATGGCAACTGGAATTAAATATAAATTAGCATTTTAGAGTTTTCACTTGCAGGCATGCCGTCTTTTTTTTTTTCTTAAATCATCTGCGACGCTCTGTTTGCGGTACTGCTTTGTTGCCCGACGTCGTAGTCAACATGGCTTCGGTATTAAAACAAGTTTCGGTATTAAAAAGTGGTCACAAGCTAAAGGAAACCGATTACCGTATTTCGGAAGATTTTTCACTACGTGTCCGGAATATCCGCAAGAAACTTTGGGAAGCGTCTGAGAGTTTTAGGAACAACGGGTGCACGGTCCGCATACGGTATGACCATATATTTATTGATAAAGTTCCTTATAACAGGAACAGCGCTTCTAATACATTAGAGAAAGTACATCGTAATACAGCACTAAATAGCGTCGCACCTGCCTCTCCGCCTTGACACCTTCGTCGCAAAACCAATGACCTCCGTGTATTAAATATGAACGCAAGAAGCCTTCTCAATAAATTTTCCGACTTCATTTCTCTAGTAACTGCTCATTCTCCCCATATTATAGACATTAGTGAAACATGGCTACATGAAGGCATATTCGACTCCGAAGTTGCGTTAAGTGGATACACGTTGGTAAGAGTTGACAGACCAAATGGTAGAGGCGGCGGTGTCGCCCTCTATATACAGTCCCACCTGAAGTTTTCAGTCCTTGAAACCCCATGTGAAATTGAATTGCTTTTGTGCAAGATTCATTTGGAAAGGTCATCCGCGCTAATTGGAGTGGTTTACCGGCCTCCTGGCTTTTCCGGTGATCAGTTCGCTTTCCTTAGCAACATTCTGCATGATTTGAAATCATCAAGTATAATACTTATGGGAGATTTTAATGCACCAGGCATTCACTGGCCTCTCTTACCATTACCAGCTGGGACGTGTCACTCTCAAGAAAATTATTGCGCCTTTCCCTATCACTCGGTCTTAAACAGATTGTCCACGAGAACACCAGGGAAACGGCTGTCCTAGATTTAGTTTTTCTTGGCTCAAGCCTTTTCGAGGGTGGCTTCCAGTGCTGCGTTACTGACGGGATTTCTGACCACAAAGCCATACTGTTCTCGGTTTGCTGTATTGTTCCCAAACCGCGGATTAAGTACTGCACTTCTCGTGATTTTAGCCGCGCCGATGATGCTGCAATTACCGACACACTTAGCGAATCGTTTGAGAACTTTCATGAATTATATTTGAACAATGATGTCAATGTTGCCGTAGGGTTTTTTGAGAATATTGTTGAAACATGTATTAACCAATTTGTTCCCCTGAAAACAAAAAAGAAAAATATTAATTCACTGTGGATGACAAGAGGACTGCTGCATTTATCGCGTCGTGTTTCGCGATTGCGCAAATCTAAAAGAAATGGCAATCCTGACAAAATTGCAGAGTTCAATGATGCCAAGAAGGAACTGCGCCAGAAACTAAGATCTGCCAAGGATTTCTACCATGCTGTTACTTTGCGAAAATTAATGAACACAAACCCTCGTATGTTCTGGAAATCGATAATGCCAAGTAACAGAACAACTAACAGTTTAGTTGTTAAGGACGTGGCAGTTTCAGATTCACTCACGATTGCTTGCGCTTTTAACACCTATTTTCCTTTCCGTGTTCACACAGGATAACCCTTCACTTCCACCTTTTAGCTGTGACTCATACCTTCCTATTGGAGACATCGTCGTCTCTAGCTCAGGTGTTCTGAACATGATCCTCCATTTAGATACTAAAAAGAGCTGCGGCCCAGATGACATACCCAATTCTTTCCTCGTTCGCTACTCCCTTTGGACAAGCAGATACCTCTCCGTTATCTTCCGTAAATCATTATCCACCTCCACTGTTCCCCAATCCTGGAAGCTTGCTACGGTCATTCCGATATACAAATCCGGTAACGCTCAACTTCGGCAGAACTACAGACCCATCTCATTAACTGCCCACTCATGCAAGTTACTCGAACATATAATCTTTAAACACATCACGGAATTTCTTGAAAGTCACAATATCCTATCCAATTACCAACATGGTTTCCGTCGCGGATAGAGCACCACTACCCAACTAATCATATTCACGCACGATATTTGTCAGTCATTAGATTTAGGCGGACAGATTGATGGCATTTTTGTTGACTTATCCAAAGCTTTCGACACCGTCCCACACCCAAAACTCCTCTACAAGCTTAACTCCATTCTAAATAACCCTTCTCTGGTTGGTTGGATACATAGCTTCCTAACCCAGCGTTCTCAGTCTGTGCAATTTAACGGCTCTATTTCCTCTCCTGTGAGTGTTTCATCCGGTGTCCCACAAGGTTCCGTTTTAGGCCCGCTTCTTTTCTTATTATATATTAATGACTTGCCGCATTGCGTGCCTGTTAGTATTCGTCTTTACGCTGATGATTGCGTCCTCTATCATAGTATTAACACACCAATGGATCATGATTTACTTAATGACTCCTTTGCAAAATTTTGTAGGTGGTGCAAGGAATGGCAAATGAGCATTAATTTCTCTAACACTGTTTCCATGTCCTTCTCCAGACACCCATCTCCATCACTTTTCACGTACACTTTCCATGGTCAAGATTTAAAAAGAGTAATAGAATTTAAATACCTTGGTCTTCATTTCTCCCATGACATGTCATGATCGAAGCACATTGACATCATATGCAACAAAGCTTTTAGACGTCTTGGTTACCTCCATCGTTCATTGCGTAAGGCTCCAAAGGATACAAAACTGATGACGTGTAAAACACTTATCCGCCCCATTCTTGATTATGGCTGCATCATATGGGATCCTCATAAGAAATCCGATATTAAAAAGTTAGAATCAGTCCAAAAGAAATCAGTGCGCTTCATTTTTCGCAACTATAGCCGAGATTTTCCCCCTTCTTCCCATTATGCAGCTACAGGTCTTACAGTTCTTTCATCTCGCCGCCGCTTAGAATGCATGAAATTTTTACACACGCTGATTCATTCTGAGCGCCTTGACACAGTACATAATTATTTGAACTTTAGTCCACCTTCTATCATTGGGAGTTCTTATAATCTCAACCTTATCCCTTTCTTTTGCCCAACGGAGATGTTCAAGCACAGCTTCTTTCCACTGACCATTGAATTCTGGAGTTCACTGCCTGGAAGCATCCGCTCTTTACCTATGCAAGAATTTTTGAAAGCAATTACATATACTTGATATTCATATTTTTTTGTGCCTATATCTCGTTTTCTTGCTTTCCTTTTTTTTCACTACCCACTCCTGCAATAGCCTCACCGAGGCTGCAGTATGAATAAATAAATAAATAAATAAGTAAATAAATAAATGGCTCCCGTTCGTGTCAAAGCATGTCTGCCACTGCTCTGTTTCTTCTTTCGCCGTTCTTAAGAGGTGCGTTTTTTTTTTCAGGTACATTATAATGAGTGCACACCGTTTCCTTTTACGCAATACTTCCCGTGTGATGATGAAATAGAGCAAGACTACAATGCCCGCAAAGAAAATTCACGCGAACACTGACAAATTTTAGCAACCACTTCTTCCGGCATTTTAGCGTACGTTGCGCTTTTTGAGAAAGCCTGGGATTTGGTCTTAAATTTAGGTTTAGTTTTATTTACAGCACGCGTACGCAAGGCAGTGTCTGTTCTGTCCTATCTGTTCTCTTCTATTTAGAATATGCTGGTTTTTCCTGTGTTGTGCGAGACAGAAAAAATGCGTGCGTGAGTTCTCAATGAAGTTCACTACGCGAAGTTTGCTCCTAGGTACAATCAAGTGTTTAGTTACTTTGAGTGACCAGAAAGGATGACTTTTTTCAGTTGTGTGACATTTTATTTTATTCTATGTGTTTGGATGCTGGTATATGAACCTGCCGAATATGTGGGCACACTTCTAACAGTATTGATTTGGTTCCTTCATTAAGTGTGGCTCGAACGGTTTAGTGCCTTCACGACGGTAAATGATTTTGCCTAGCCCATGGATACGTTGTTTTGTTTTGAAGATAGCGGGGACAGCCGAGTGCGCGTTGGGGTATTATCAGCGCATTTTGAAAGCACAGCGCAGAATCTGCCATTACCCGAGTCGCGAAGATATGCTGCCATCACGCTCTCCGTCACAAATAATTGCTCACATGCTGCGTGCAGACCTCACTTCATGAATCTGGCGAAGAACAACTAAATGTGCGAATGACGCACCATAAAAATTAGAAATAAATGGATAAAAATTCCATAAATTGGAGTGCCGCATAACTTTTCAACAGACAGTGAAAACGCGACAGCTATAATTTTTTGACGTAACGCAGACTATACTGTTAACCTATTCTGTGCATCTCTTTCTTTTATCAGAACTATTATCTAACTTGCGCCGTTTTCCTTGATTAACTACAAAAGCGGCTGACGTGTGATTTGTTTCCGTCGTATGGTCATTCGAAGGGTCGGGCGAATTTCGTGTGTTGTAGATGTTGTAAATATCTGGTATTCCAGTAAATTCCCTTTGTTTTTCGTTTTGGCTGTTCGACGTTATTGTAGACGACACGTTGACCAAACAACAGACGAGCACTCGGAATACAAGGTTGCCACGAATAATATAGTTTTGTGTTTCATGTACTGTGGGCCAGGGCGGAATTTTCAAGGCTGATAGTAGACGCGGTACAGAAAACACGTCGCTTGCACAGACGTCCATAGAATAAAAGTTATTGCGGTCGACTCTATGACCTCCTCTATTCATAGGGTGAAGATGGTGGCATGTTTATGCGTTCTACGGTGCATGTGTGCAACTGCCGTGGCCGCACGTCAAACAAAGGCCGTGACGTCATGAAGCCTGTCATGCCTGCCTTCTTGTCGACTGCTACATGTTTTGAGCGCGCCAAGCCTGCATTGCGGTGAAGCAACCTTTGATTTCAATTTTCTGTTGCAGCGCTTTGATAGCGTTCGCTGTAAACGTCAAACAAAATTAGCCTCCATAAATATTCACGAACCAAAGAAACACGTATGGTTATTTCGATTGTTTTTTTTTGTATGATTGCCCGTGTTTCTTGTTATATTAGCAGGGTGAAATGACATTAAGGAACGCGTTTCACGTAGTTTTTAGGATTTCATGAAATTACTTGTTAATTATTTAATGTTTTCGCTCTCGCTTTAGTTTGCCTTATATTTTTAGGGTAGCATAATACTGGAAATGGCGAGTTTTTGATGAAACAATAATCATGCGCTTTTGTAAATCCAATGGAATCGCAGACGTCAGTGACACCTCCGCAGAATTTTCTGTGACTTACAAAAATGAACTGCTTGGGGTTCTTGTGGTATTTCTTCATGATATTAACAATGACCTTCTTTGGCGCTTTCCGTGAATCGCCATCTTCCGATGCCGAGCGTCACTCTTGCTCTTTTAAAAAATGTCAGCTAGGAAAAAACACTAAACATTCTTTGCAGCGTGACGCGGAAGGATTGAAAGGTCGAAATGCAGTTGGCGGTCCTTGACGGCTACTAGGCAGAAAAGCAGATATAATAACATAACTTAAGGATATCATTAGGTTTTCCACTTTTTACCTGCAAGGAAAACGCAGACTTCCGCCGGTAACGTCAGAAATTCACCAGATTGTTCAAAACATCTGTGTGTCCATATTTACCGAATAATAATTAGAAACCACACTGGCCCAGACTACTATTTCATACCGCAGTACTTAATACCAACGGCAAATTATTGCTGTATACGTACATTATTGCGGTATCTTTATTAATCCTACATGTCGGGCAAATATTCGAACAAGCGTTCAGAAAAGAACTCTATTTCTATGTGCACATCTCGGTAGCAAACATTGTGCAGATTAAAAATCGCTGTTACATGTCTGTAGTGTAGTCACAACTACTATGCAAAAATGCTAAATAAGAAGAAACATGTAGGTTGACTAGAAATCTTAGAGTTGACAGGAGTTTATTTTAAAAATTCAGGCCAAGAACTAATTAAGTGATTGACGCTTTGCAAGAATTCGAACCCTAGCGTCACTTTCAAGACATCAGACTCCAAAAACGTCCAATAAATTACTTCGCTTTGAAGTGAAACTCTTCGTGGACCATTTCATGCACGCATTCTGGAAGCTATACGTTAGAATGTCCATGAATTTTATTGTAGGCTTGAAGGCCGGATATCAAAAGCCTCGAAAGACAAAAGATACGCTCACGTGGCGCAAAACAGGGGTTATGAGTTCGCTGGGACAGGCCTTAGTCCTGTTTTAGACATAAAGAAGTTGATAATGATGAGGTTAATAATAATGGACACCCATAGCTTGTTGCTATTGGGTGTCGCGAATATGTGCATGAACACATGCGGTCACTAATTCAAAAACATTTTACTGACAGAGTCGGGAGGTTTCAGTAACCTGGCTCTAAGTGCTTAATACGCACAAGGCTGTTCGTATTTGTTTACATTGCTTACCTTGGGTTGAAAGGGCATGTATTTCTTTTCTGTTCTTCCTTCTTTACGTCCGTGTGTGATCTATAGCAAGCTGAAGATTATATACAGCCTCGCAAATTCACTTTAGTTTGTTTTAACTGCTGACGGCAAAAGGATGACGCTGTCTGCTGAACGTAGTTGCGCATAAGCAGCTCTTTCAATATTCCTGTTTTCAGATTTATCTGTCAAAGGATGTTTCGGCGTAAAATAAAACAAAATTCGTTCTCTTCTACAATGTTCTGAATTACAAATTATTTCTCACAGTTCACTCAGACAAAATGTATTGACCATATGTAACAGCAGCGGAAGAAAATTGATTAAAGTAAGAAAATGTCCGACGATTATGATACTTCCTAATGCGAAGGTTTAGCCCACCTCAACACGTGTTTCATTTCGGGATATATTGAGGTAAAAAACTTGACACCCAAGTCACCGCACCGACTGGCAGTGCGCCAGTGCCGCCAGCGCCTTGTTCGAGGGAGGCGAAGTATGGAAACGATGGCATGATGAGCGGCGTTGCAGCAGGTTGTTGAAGATGACGATGACGAACGCCCAATGTTACGGTTGGCGTCTGGCACCACGTGCAGAAAGGGATTTCACCCGACCTTCTGTCACAATGCCTCGTCGAAATGAGGCGTGACTGCTCCTGCTACGGTTGGCGTAACTCACCCCGTGCAGAAAGGGATCTCTGTCATCCGAACGTCACACACCTTGCCTCGTCAAAATGAAGCGTAACTTCCTAATTCGCCATGACCATTTCGAGTGTCTGCCGGTCTGGCGGAAGCCCCGCAGTGTTTACAGGCCTCTTTTGTGTGCGTGTGTGTGTGTGTGCGTGTGCGTGTGTGTGTGTGTATGTGCGACTGCAGAAGGACCCTTTCCTCGAACCGCCAGTCTACAGGAGAGCTTCCACGAACCAGCAACGAGCAAAAGAGACGGACAAGCGTCTACAATTCCAGGAAGCGGGACGGCCTCCTCCTTGCAGCAGGCTTTCTCTGCCGGTCACGTGACGTCGACGGAAGCAAGATCCCTCCCACGATTGTGGAGAACCTATTTAAGGGGCTCCGAAATGTACTTTTGATCACTTCATTTTCTCCTCTTCATTTTCACCAACCTATGAATAAACCGTGAAAGTTTCGCACTAGAATTCCTCTCGCCGTTGCTTGGTCACCATGGTCTACCGGATGCCTGCAGCCAGCCGACAATGCCTCGCTACCCAATTGTAACGTCGGTCGAGCTTCAATAGGGAGGCGTCACTACAACTCGGGAACAGTACGAGACGCTACTCTGGAGTACGAAACACCGAGCAGTGGCGCGAGAGCGTTCGCGCGGTTACGCAGAGGGACGCCAACGCTCAACCCAAGAACGCGCGATTATGAACTCCACTCTAAGAGAAAAAGAAGCGATGAAAAAAATGAATGCTACGCCTGACCTTTGTGTTTTTGCGCTACTGTTAAATATTTTCAGCTTTTGCGTCACGGCGTAATTTTCTTTTGCAGACCAGCTGCTTGTCTGCATGACATTTCTTATTTTACAATAATTCGGTGACACACAATTGACAATTCAAACAGGGCAGAAGTTCACAGGAAAATGAAGGCCAGAAGTGTAAAGAGTGGTCGAAGAAGGCTACCGCCTGCAGCCAACATTTCGAAAAGAAAATTGTCGTCGTGAGGGCGGCAACTGCCGTGAGGCTGCGAAATTCCCGCGTTAGAAAGTTAGCTTTAACGACTCTCCTGGTTAACCCAGTATTCATCACAATAGAAGGCTGTCTTTGAACATCAAAATTCTGTGCAGAGGAACAAAAACTAAATGTGAAAACAGAAAGATACCAACAGAAAATAGAGGCCCTTTCTTTGCATAATTAAGGATAATAGATTTACGCGTACGTTTTCTGGAATATAAAGCAGAAAATGCTAATAAGGTGTCAGCAAAAAATTTAACAGACCATAGTACTTTTTCTGTAATGTAAAACAGATGACTACCAAAAATATAGAGCTTTTTAATGTAAAAAAAGAAGCTTGTTAACTACGAGAAAAGTCGAAATGAGAAGCTGAGCTTTCCAGAAAATTTCTGGCAAGGCAGCTGCCAGAAAATTCGCTTCTATTAAGGAAATCTTCTTTTACTGTATGAGAGTTTGGTTTTACTGTATGAGACTGTATGAGGCTTTTGTAGATCCAGGGTCAGCAGTGCTCCTCTTCCTGGCTCAGGGAGAAACAACTGTCACAGGAACGGTGTAGAGCCTGGGAGGACCAGAGGAAACTTAAAGGAAGAGCAGCAGAAAGCAATCCTCCCGATCAGGGATCGGCAGACCAGAGAACGTGGCTCCAGGGGAAACTGTCACACGAACGGTGTAGAGCCTGGAAGGACCAGAGGAAACTTAAAGGAAGAGCAGCAGAAGGCAGTCCTCACGATCAGGGATCGGCAGACCAGAGAACGTGGCTCCAGGAGACACGACCTTGGCAAGCTCGAGATTGGGTGAGTGCTAGAGCGGCTACGTTTTACCGTACGATAAGGACAGATTTCTATCGGGAAATTAGCAGCGATTCATCGCTACCGGGCGTGCGGTCAATGAGGAGAAGTATTGTCGGCTCTCGGAAAAGCATGTATATCACAGAGGTAAAAAAGGAGCTACTGCTGTTCGTAGCAGAGCTCTGCATGGATTCTTGAGGAACATACTTTAGGAACACCGACACTCTTACTGAGATTCACGAAGCTAGTTTCAAAAGGGGACGGTATGACGCATGCCTGGAAAAAGATATGTCGCGACAGAAAATAAGTGGCGGAAGAGGAGAAATAGAATGGATGGGAGAGAGAAACTGAGTTCCATAAGATAAGACTAGATGAAGCGAGATTAGCGAGGAGTGCGAATGCGGCGCCGCCACAAACGGAAAGCGTGGAAATGCCGAGTTTGGTTCAGCCATACAAAACAAGCGATGACAATGGTCTATACCTGATTAATTTTTATCCGATCTTTGAGAAGCTGTCATTTCACCAAGACACATGGCCGCAGCGGTTGCTTACGTTACTGCTGGCAGGAGCCTCGCAAGTTACGGCCGACTGAGCGCACCCGAGGCAGGTGCGTACACTTGCGTGAAGTCATGCTTGCTCGCAAAATACAAGCTAATTTTCTAGAAGCTACAAGTTACAAGATAATATTCCAGAGTGGGTGAAAGGTGTAGGGGCAGATATAAGTAAGGTGTCGGACCTAATCTGGCTAGAGCAGTTTTACGAGACTCTGAGCTAGGCCACAGAACTCTAGGCCACAGAGCTATAGCGTACAGTTCTGTCAAAAGCCTCCCCTCCAGACACCATATTGAATTTGAGGGCAGCAAAACAGAAAAAAAGACCGCGTGAAACTAGTCGCAGTTCGGCGCCCAACAAACGCATAGAGAGATCACAGGAAACGTGTAGCTTGGAGCCCACACATCCTCTAGAATATTTCGAATCAAGAGTTCAGTTGGAATGTTATCAATGTAAGCGAACGGGTCACTTGGTCCGAAATTGCACAAAGCCGCCATTCGCTTGATTACGCAAACATTCGAGTAACCGCGATCTTCTGAAGCCATATTGATGGATGTAATGGTGAATGACAACGAGCAAAGGGTAGTCAGGGATTCCGCGGCCGCTGTATACGTCTTCCATCTGACGTGCGTGAAAAATAAACAGTACGTGTCAGAATGAATGCACGCGGGTAAGGCAGGCCGTCAGCGAAGACTCAGTGTTCCTATCTATAGCAAAGGTGCCGCTTGAGGGACCTTTCGGTGATATCAAGACAGTGGCAGCAGTCTCCAATGGGCTACTGGAGGGCTACGCCCACCTTTTCCTGAGTAGCTCTTAGTCCCTATAGAATAAAAAGGGGTGCGAATTTGTGGAAGCTCAAGTTATGGCTTTGAAGAGGACAAGCACGCAAACCAGCGCAGCAGCTAGGTTACGACGAGTAACAAAGTGCAATAATAGAGGAGGAAACAGCTAGCTCTACAGACGTAGTAAAGCAGGAGCAGGAAATATTTTCAATTTTCGCGAAAGAAAAGCTGATGGAGGACCATGCCGAGAAGCCGCCAATGAAACAAAGAACAGGGCACTCGAAAGGAGAGGAAAATAGTTTCCAGGGAATCCTGTAGGCCCAGACCGGGTATTGCTGCGAGCGCATGCGCATGCGCATGTTTCCACTCCGCCGGATCTCTTCCTTCTTGCCAGAGCTTGTTGAGGTAGGCCGTCAATTGGTCGATGGCCTCGTCGCTGACATTTCTGATTAGCGAGTTCCAGATTTTGTCCGCCCCCGCCGCCGTGTTCTTGGTGGCCGATCTCATCGCCTCGATGACCTCTTCTCTCATGATGGGTCGGTCCGTGGTAGGGTTTTCTTCGCCGCGGTATTCTTCCTTGTAGCTCTCGACCTGGTCTTTGCCGTGGCATTTGACCCGGACTTCCTTAAGGAGTTCTTCGTCCGTGCCTTCGTACTGGTGGACTAGCCTCTGTATCGACTAGCTGCCGTCGGATTTGTTTTTGCTCGGGTCCATGAGGGCCTTGAGGATCTGCCACGTCCTGGCCATACTGGGGGTGCCGTTTAGCGAATTGCTAAATTGCTTCCACCCCTGTCGGGCCTGCTGCGTCGCGTACTCCTCCGTTTGCTTGGTGATGTTCGCAATTTTTTTAGCTTTCTGTTGAGTTTCTGTCTCTTCCACCTCTTGGTGAGCCCGCGTCTCGCCTCCCATAGCTTGAGGAGCCGCTTGTCCACCTCCCGTGTCGGTTCCGTCCTGTCTACTTCCTTCGTGTATATGTCTTGGGTTCGCCTGAGTTGTCTGCTCCACTCTTCCGCCGAAACGATGCTGCCTTCGAGCTTCTTGCAGTGCGCTCTGAAGGCGTCCCAGTCCGTCAGCCGAACCGTGCCAATCTTCCTCTGGACGTTGTCCGCCACCATGCTGATCCTTATTATGTGATGGTCGCTCCCAAGGTTCTCGAGCAGGTTTTCCCACTCCGCTTGTTTGGCGCCCCTAATGAAGGTCAGGTAGGGACTCGTGTCTGCACTGACGCTATTCCCCTGCCTGGTCGGTTGGTTCTCGTCGGTTAGCAGCTAGCACCATACGTTCTCTGCCGCCGTGCAGATGCCGCGCCCAATTTTTGTCCTCGTTAGTATAGCCCCATCTCGGCCTCTTGGCGTTGAAGTCGCCCGCAATGATTAGAGTATTCTGCCTCGCTAACTTTTTCGCCTCCGCAAAGAGCCTAATAATGTTCCCCTTTGTTTGTCTGGGTGGGCTATATAGATTTACGATGTAGGTGCTCTTGGCTTTTCTTTTCTTTTTGGGAATTATTTCCGTCAATACGTGCTCTATTTGGATATCGTGTATCTCTTTGTGTGCTATGGCTACTATTTGTTTGCTTATGAGGGCCGCGGTGCGGCCGCTCACTTGACATGTGTAGCCCCTTAGCGTTGGGGTGTTGTTTGTTTCTTGCAACAGGATTACATCTGGTGGGGTTGCTCTGGTGTATTTGAATTGCTGTAGGAGGTCCTGCTTGCGGTTGTACCCCCTGCAGTTCCATTGCCAGATTTCTAAGTGTTGTTGTTTCCGTTCTGCCATGTCTGATTATTGTTGGTTGCGTTGGGGGTTTCTGCGCCGAACCTACGTTCGTTGTATAGTCTATCTCTGGCATCGTTGGTGGTTCTTTGCGTATTCTAATTCTTTACGTAATTTCGGAAACTCTGCTCTTGCAGGGCAAACTTTTGTTGTGTTTGCTGTATTTCACTTTTCATCTGTTGCATTTGAGTTTGCATCTGGCTCTGTAGATTCATTATGATACTTCTGATGTCGTCAATGAGGTTCCCCTTTTCGTTGTTTTGTTGTGCCAGCTCCATGGTTTGGAGTGGCGGAGAAGGTGTGCTAGTCGGTGTATAACCTGCCCTCATTTGTTGTTTTTCCCTGATTAAGTCGTTTAGCTGTTTCCTTAATTGTCTCGATTCCTCGCGACTTTGCTCGAGTTCGCGCCTGAGACTTTTGATTTCTTCAATTAGTTGTCTGTCTTGTGTTGTTTGTGTGTTGTTCGAGTGCGGTGCAAAGAGCGATTTGGGGGGGCCGTCTCCTCAGCTCACCTTAACTCCTCCGCCACTCTCCTTTTGCTGCTGTTTCTGCTGCAGCTGCTTCTTGTTGGTGTGGCCTAGGGGTGGGTATGACTCGTCCCGGACGGACCCTCGGCTTCGGCTTCGGCTCCTGCCGCGGCCACGGCTCCGCGATCCGCTCCGGCCCGGTCCCTGGCTCTCGTCCCGGAACCATCGTGGTCTTCTTCCTCGGCTTCGGCTTCTGCTGCGGCGTAGCTGCTGCTGGGTGCCCCATTGCAGCTCGCTCGCTGACTTGAGGCGTTGTTTGCAGTCTCTCGTACCCACCGCGTGGTCGCCGTCGCATAGCAGGCACTTGGGCGTGCACTGGTGCACCTCCGGGTTTTGGCAGCCGCACAGTCTGCAGGTCCTGGTTTCCGGGTTCCGGCAGACTTCCATTCGGGGACCCTGTTGGCCGCAGGCGTAGCACACCTGCCTCGTCGGCCGATACGGGTAGCACCAAATCTCCCCACCGTAGTACAGCACCTGCTTCGGGAGGATGGGTCCGTCGAAGGTGATGACGGCCGTGATGGATCTTCCAAGCATTCTGGCTGCAAGGATCTTCACGCCTTCAGTGCGGACTCTCAGGTTGGTCTTGAGTTCTTCCGGCGAGGTCGCCGGGTCCACGCCGTGGATGACCCCGCGCAACGTGCCTTTCGTCGCCGCCACGTGGGCGTTGACGGCGTAGTTCTTGCCCCCGAAGCTCGGCTGCGTGATGTGCCTAATCGTCTGGGCCGCCTCTTCGTTGTCGCTGCTGCTGATGATGATATTGGACCCGCTGCGCAGTCGGATGATGAGGTCTTCCGCCTTACCTCCTTGCTCGGTGGCCGGAACCATCGCTCGCGCCACCTGGTGCGTCTGCAGGCTTTTAACAGCCAGTTCTCTCGGCCGAAGGACTATCTTAAGGTCGTCTCTGGGGAGCGGCGGCAGTCTCCTCCTCGGCGCTCCTCCTCCCTCTCTCTTGTTCTCCGGCGCAGTTGGCGCACCATCTGCGACCTTCGCCGCGCCTGGGGAATTTCCATTCCCCGGCGTTCCCGCCAAAAGTTGCTGCTTGTTATCGCTTCGTTGGCATCTTTTCTGCCTTTTTGACATGGCGATTTCCCAATCTGCGTCGGTTCCGCCATTGTTGCTTACTTGTGAGCTTTGTGTCGATGGGGTGTTGCTTCCTAGGGTTTGGTGGCTGCCTGCCGCCACGGGTCCGCCTCGGACTAGCTGCTGCTCGGGAGCCGCCTCGGTGGTGTCTTGGAGGTCTTCCTCCATGATTTCTTGCGATTCGGCCGAAAATCTTGTCGGGCCTGTCGCTGAGGGTCGGCCGTATATGGCGTTGCTTGCTCGGGACATCGTTCCGGGTCTTCTCTACCTCGGGCCGAGGCCGGGGAGGCCGCAGAGCCCCGCTATTGCTCTAGGTCTTGTTAGGCTTACCGCCCGGTCGGCCACATGGCATACTCAAATGCCGATAAAATCCAAAATATTGGACCCACTGACTTGAATTTGGGGTCCTCGTGGTCCTCTTCACTTGCGGCGTCGATCACAGCCAGAATTTTGGTGGTCAAGTAGGGTTCAACGGGTGAAAAAGCCCAAAAACTACGGAAAACTAGCACTATCAGCAATGGCTCGAGCGTCGTCTTTGAGGCACGAAAGTAAGTTACTATTGGACGAACTTGCGCCCTTAAAAACAAGCTACATTCAAAGCATAAAGATAGCGGGTAAAGTAAGCCACCATCGAAAATTTATCTTCGGGTGAAGCGGGACGGCTATTTGGTTCTCATGAGTAATTGGGCATTCCAGAGTAATCGCTGGTATGCGCGAAATTTCTGGAATGTACACAGTAATTCGCGTCGCGCATGAGATATGATTACAGAACGATCACAAAAAAATTTTCTTTAGAATTGTTGACAACAATCGAGAAAGTTGCAATAGATCAAGGTGCGTGTTGCGCCAAGTGATAACGTGTGACAGCTATTCGTCAGTGATAAACGGTCAGCGGAAAAATATAAACAATGTACACATGTCAATACGGAGTGGGAGTGCTCGCTACTGATCCTAATAAAAAACTGACAATAATAAGAACGCCAATATTCACAAAAGCATTTTCAATTATTAATGCTCCATGCTTCAATAATTTTACGTCAAAATAACCTTACATTAATACTTTAGCAGCCGCGTTTCGTTGAAGGCATTCCATTGAAAAATTGCTGTTAGTCACTGCTTGAAATTTCAGAACATTAAGTTTATCGTTTAGTTGTGAGGCTGTAGAGCGGAATAATTAAAATTTTCTAGCGCAAATAAATTAGAAGAATAGGTTCTTGAGAGACATATGCTATTTGATAAATAAATGGACTTATTGGAGCGACGGTGTGCAAAAGTGCCCGCTATAGGTATACAGTGGATGCTGATGATGATTATGTTCCTTGTTCAGCCGCTAGAATTGTGAAACAAAAGTTTCGTCCTAATATTTGATTAGATCGGCGTGCCAAAGAACGTATATTTATTAAAAACTAACAAAACACTATCATATAAAACATAATTGCTTCTACTATTTTTGCATATTGTAAGTATGTTGCTTGTTCGCCTTCCCACGGTATTTTGTTTTGCGGAAGCTGCTCATTTGTTGCATGCTTATGTGGAGTACAGTACGGCACTATTGATGAATCCGAATTCGGAAACATTTATTATGCGTAGTGCGAAGCTTCGAGAGGCTGCTGCAATAAGAGTCAAGTCAAGCGCTTAGTCGTAGCAGAACAAGACCTATAGCATCTCTTCAGACCACACACAAGCAACATACGGGTAATGCGAAGGTACCAACACTACAAAAATGTCCTGATATTTCATCGTGAGTTGTCTTTTCTGTACACAAGGCAACAACCGTGACGCAGATATAATACAGTCGTCATTGAGGTTTCTCAAGAAAATTACCTTCAGACGTCATTCTTTTAAATATAAAAGCAACCTTTTAGGCGACCGACATGTGTAGTCCCTGAGGGCGTGAATGGAGACTGGAAGCTCATAGTTTAACGACAAGTGAGCTTGAGTACTCGGTAAGTAACTTCACTTCCTGCTCATGCCGTCGTATGTTCCCAGAGAAGTACGAAAACGGCCGCCATTGTGTGCGTGATCTCAAAGAATTTCATCTCTGAACACCTACCTAGAATTCTGGTCATAATATTAGGCAATTTTAGAGTGAAGATGTTTGCTGGAGTTCAAAGCGTCTTTCGTGCGGTGGTGACGAACGCGGCATGAGTGCGGCAGCCTGTTCTGTATCAAATGTCAAACAGCAGTACGAAACTGAGCGAGCATGCTGGCCCTGAATTTCAAACGTAATTATCAGAGCGTCAAAATAAAAACTGATTTGCGTAAGTTTCACTTTCGTAGGCAACTTCATTGCGCTGTTTACATTACCTGACGTAATCTTTTTCAGCTCATGTAGAATTCCACCATTTCCACGTGGTTATGCAGCTAGGAGGAGCCCTAATCAACAAGTTTCACGTCAAAAAATTTTAGCTAAAATAATTTATAGTAACTATTCGTAACGAATACGCTGGGGGCGTACAGTCTATTTCGTAGAATTTTAAAGAAAACAAGCCGTTGTGATAGCGATACTGAGATTTAGCGTTGTCATTGCACTCCTCTGACTGTGCTGTAACCATAGACCGTTTTAATGAAAGCGCAGGATATTTTGCAAACGCAGCGCCGTCTATCGTCGAACGCCATGCTGGTACGTGGAATTGCGCTGAAGGGCGCACAGCGAACGCGTTGCTTATTACGCGTGGCAAGTTTTCAGGTTTTCTTTAAGGGTCTCAGCACGTTCTTATTTTTTTTAAAATTGGGAAGCTTCTGAGAGTGTCGTTACGAATACTTGAGCTTCAATAGAGTCGCAATATTGAGTGGCGATGTGCCTAGAGGCACTGCCCCACCTTTGTCCGCGATTGAAATAGCAGGCGACTCAAGTCTGAACATTGTCGACACGCACCAATGAGCAACGTGTTATTATTGTACGTCTAGCCTTGAACACCAATAATGTATCACTCAGGTTACAACAATCAGAGCTGTCTGCGTGTGTCATACGTTAAGTCCCACCGGCGAACATACTCCAATTCAAGTAACTGACGAAGGTACGAGGAAACACGTTTGCCTAGCTTTCCCGCTCCTAAAATTTTTGTGGTATGATTTTCTAAGCATTGTTCACATGGCACCCGGGCATCAAGCTTTTCAAAAGAAAAGTAAAATACCTCGATCGGAAGGTCCGTTACAATGGAATATCTGATGAAGTGCCCGTATAACATTTGGCCACGAATATTCCACGATCAACCAGATGCACCTGACGCGTCCAGGGAATATGCACGCTCTTGGGTTTCGAGTGGTTCCTGTGCAGTGAACATGCCTCTGCAGAAGCAACTTCATTTTCACAATACAGCGGGCTGTGCGATATGCCTGGAGTCTGTCAGAAAGGTTGCAGCCGATATTTGGCAGTTCGGGAGAGCCCAAGTGTACAACGGGGTGGCCGGCACACGCTGGGCATGAATTTGTTTACAGAACGAAAACGACTGCACTTTCATTTGCTTCGCCTTTAAGTAGTGTCTCAGTATCACGCCCTGTAAACTTCCACCAGAATATTGCTTGCTAAGCATGATTATCTTAGAACACTTTTGAACAGGATAACTTTAATGAGCGTGCACGAAGAAATAGTTGACTTCGTTCATCCGTAATAACTGACCGACTCGAATACGCGCCTTTCGTTCCTATTGCAGTTTGACTACGGCTGCCCATTTCTTCGCCGTGCGCTCACTGGAAACATTATCTTTCGTGGATACATACGACGAAGCTGATGGTGGCAACTCCTATCTATTTGCGCTGGCAAACCAATGTCGTACTCGTCCTCAACTGTACTGGCGTAGTATGCGGAATCGCCACGGCTGAAAGAGCGCTTTACATTCACTTTTCAAGTTATTTTATAACCGAATACGGTACAGGTGGTATCCCATTGACCTTGAACAATCTTGCATCGCCGGAATCGTCGATGGAACACGTTAGAATCACAATATTCCGCAATGAGACTGCTACCGCTCCAAGCCGCTTCAGGGACAACGCTCCGAATCCCAGAAATCATTTTTCCCGTGAATTGCGTGTAAATATTTCCCGAGAGTTCTAAATATATATGCAAAATGACGTTGCATCACTTCCTAATACAGTTTCTGTAATGAAAAAAAAATAATTCTTTTCTGCCTGCGGAACGCCAGGTGGTTCCAAAGACTGCAGTTGTGCTCGCATCGCCTCCGTCTATTACACTGCCTAGCAGAGGTCTACATCATGTGGTCACCACCAGATTTGCAAGATTTGTGCAGCGAGACACCAGGAACAGGCTGATAAACATTTTTTTGAATGCGTACCCAGTTTTCTCTAAAAATTTAATCCACCACCCGAGCCTGCTGGCCCGCCACGCTAAGCCTAACGGTGCATTGGATCGCGGAACCCCGGACGCCACCTCCCGGTCCAAGCGCAGTGTGGCTACGGCGTAAATCCCAACGGACATTGACCCGGAGCTAGTCCAACACACCATGGACAGGGATGAGCAGCCCATCGAAACCAAAGCGGGATCTGCGGCGGACGCTGAACTTCATCTCGCTTTACGAGGTGACGACGACTAACAGTGACGACGACGGCAACGAGGAGAGAGACTCGGCAATAGAAGACGATGAATCCAAGAATGGTCAGTGGCAACTTGCACTATCGTTGCGAGAACGAAAAGGGTTAGGAAAACAAGTTCGAGCAGCCTCAGATGACAGCGGAGTTTGCGGTGGCGGTGAGGGCAACAGCTGCAGCGTCAGAACGCCTGCGGGAGAGCGAGCTAAACATGTTGGAGTGTCTATAAGTGGTCGCAGGCGACCGCGCGTGACGCCACTGCCCAGAGATGACATAAAAATTATATGCGACCTAAGGAAGGGCTAGCTGCGAAAGAACTTAAAACCTACGAAGTTACGCTAGCCATAGGGCGTACAAGCGACGACCCGGAGACCTGCGAGAGCGATAAATTGCTGCTTGACTTCTGCGACGGGGCAAAAGTAATCATTGCAGGTACACCCTACGAACAAATGGCGCAGACAATTCTAAACCACTAAACCACTAAACATCCGATCCACACCTACGTAACTGCCCCTGAAGAATATCTTAAAACAGTGGTACACGGGTTGGAATTTGAAACCGCAGAAGGTGAAAAAATAACTCATCCAGAAGTGCGCACGCGAAGAGTTAAAATCGTCCGAGTTCGGATGTTCTGCAAGTCTGAAAGTGCAGTGATCACGTTGCATGGACCAACAGTGCCACGCTTCGTGTACTACTGCGGTGCCGAAACGACATATGTGCCTTATCAGCCCACGCGACAATACTGCGAACTGTGCAAAAGCAACGGACATAGAACTGACGTTTTCCCAACGCCAGCGACAAAGGCGGGCAGCGATTCTAGGCTGAGGGACCCTCCTGAGGACCGCAGATGTGAAAAAGAGTGGGCCCTGTGCGCGAGGGGGGGGGAGGTACAATCCAATGGCGGCATCCGAATGCACCAAGAAACTCAAGCGGATGCCCCAAAGAGGCAGGCCGCAAATGTAACAAGATCTCTAGGCCGACCACTAACCAAAAGGATCCTCAAGAAACGCTGGTTCAGCTTGGACCACGAGGACTAGGCACAGCCAAACGGCACTCATTCCAGGTCCCTATGCAAGTCCCGACCCAAGTCCTGATCTAGGTACATATCCCGAGAAAGCTCGAACTCCAAGGATAGTGGCCGAGAGAGGTGGCAAACAACAAACCAACAACAGCAACACAACAAGAAGACACAAAACAAAGAAGGGAAAACAAGGTAAGCTGGGAAGCAATCGCCCCTCAGCCCCACGCCAAACAACAACTGACGCGCGTACGACGCGAACTAGAGCTAATGCAAGTAGTAGACCTAGAAAGAGAAAATAAGCAATTCAAAAAGCAACAAATGCAGCTCCCACAATAAGGACGAAAATCAGCCCAGAAAGGACAGGAAGGGCAAAAACTATCGACTTTAGAAGGCGACACCGTGAATACCCTGTCTATATTGAAAGAAACAATTAAAGTTATTACCACACTCATTTAGCGGGTGATGAACCAGGTAGATAGAAAATTAGAAGTTCTGGACAAGAAAATCCATGCACAAGTAGAATTCATGAAGCGTTGCGAATGCATGCCACAGCCATTAACATAAGGAAAAGAAGCATAGAAAATATACAACAGAGCATGCCCGTCATTCATGATCCAAGAGCGGCATACAACGCCTAAACATCGAAGGCTTGCATCAGAAGAGTGCGAAATATAGCAGTGCAACTGTCGCGGGTTCCGATGTAAAGTGGGACAACTGTCGCAGCTTGTGATGACACCACAAAGGCCACCATCTGTCATACTGTTACAGGAAGCCGGAACAAACCAAAAATTACAGGGATACAACACCTTCAATACCGAAGATGAAAACTGGAAGGCTGCAACATTGATGGAGAATAAAGTTACAGCAATATGTCACAAATCCACAGAAAGAACGGACATTCCGCATAAAATAACAGAAATCCCATATAAAAGCAGCAGAGGAAGGAGTGCCTGCATAAATAATATCTGCAGCTCGCGGGTTATAATCTAGCAACATTCTGCAAATTGTTTCAAGAGACAGCAAAAAGGACGAAGGGGATTCCTCTAGGATAGCTGGGGATTTTAACTCCAGGCACTCAAGTGGGGGTTTTCAGTCGAGGAGAAGGATGGCAAGATTACCACAGGACAAATGGAAGCACTCGGAACTATACATCTAAAACTATTCAATCCTAAGAAGAACAGGAAATTGTATCTGGCAAGCGAAAGAGGCAAACGAATCTATCTCTTTAAAATATTCTTGGGTATATGTTGTCAGAAAGATCCTACTCATCTAATTGAGCAAAGAGAAATCAACCGTTATCCAAGAAACATGAGCTTTGGTGATTTTGACTGGCTTATAATGAGGTGTTGCAAGAGAGTGTATGTTCGTAGTATTAATTATAACTACGAAATTTGCAAAAGCGCACCAGGCGCCCCTATAGCACACAAAAAAGGGACAACTACAAAAGCACGCCTTAGAGATTGTCGTAGTCACTGTTTTGCTTGTGACCTGGAAAGAGCGAGCATTGTAAGATGTGGCGACCTGGCGTCTTTGCAGCGTCCGAGCTAGCCCTCACGAAGAAGAGGCAGCCGATGAAGCCGTTGGTGCAAAGAAAAGAATGCTTTGTGGATGAACTGCTAAATCGACTGCATTGCACCACAGAAAGCAATCATAAAAAGTACATTGCAAAGGTCGCCTCTCACGACCAGTTCTCTCTATCTCCTCGCCCACCCATCTTTGTACCGGTAGGGGGCACACCTCTCGCAAGTGCACTTATCGCAGTGAGCCGAAGCAGTTCCTGCTTCGGCTGTTCATGATGATGGCCTTGTGAATACAAGGACACACTTGCTTGGTCATGCGCGGAACGTCATGCGGCCCAACAGCCACTGACATCAACGCCTTATTGTCACGTGGCGGTGGCTCTCCATCATTTTGATTGCCACCAATACGCTGCATATCAGCGACCGCAACATATTATATCACCTACCAATATAGCCTTGCTTCTAGCCCTGTCCAATCTATATGTTTGTCGCCTCTGTCTATGCATGAAAAAAAAGCTTCCGCTTTTCTGGTACACTAGTCCTACTGTATGATAAGCCAGACCACTAGACAAATCCCTACGGTGTAGAATATTCGAGGGAGTGCTAGTTTTATTGCGATACCAATTGTATGGGCACTGCAGTTGTGGCCATCATCGGCGTCGGTGTCACCTTGATGTTCCGTATAAAGTAAATGTGTAGTAATGTCGTGGCCGCACGCCGTATTAATTGTGTGCGAGTGAAAGCGTGTCACAGTGCCACGAGGATGGTGGCTGCATCTTGCGCGCGCAAGGGAGGAAGGGAGGGGAAAGCCCAATGTCTTCCATTGCGCACAAGACAGCGGGAGGAGGGGCTTCTACTTTTGGGGCACCTGCCCATCACGTGGGTGAGCACAGCGATCCCGCCTGAATCTTGGTTGCGATTTACGATGGGGACAGATTGCGCCGAGGGCTGATACCTTCGTTCGCGCTGTCTCGTCGCTTCGTCTGCGCTCAGGCGAGAAGCAGCCCGAATGTCAATTCGCTCACTGCTGCTGCCGCGCTTCGTCACGCCAGCGTTTCGGTAGCGAGTGTTGGCGGTCATCAAGTGAGATGTCTTCATGTTTGCTTGTGCGCGAGTGACACCCTGCTTGTCAACTTAGAGAATCGTCACTACTTCATATAGGTGTTTAATAATTTGCTGTCGTAATCGATGCTTCTTCTTTCGGGCAAAACTACCACTGTTTATTTTTACTGATTGATTTTGTAGTTTTCTATCTTGCCGCTTGCGTTTCGAATGAACACATGTTTTATTTATTCGCTGCATAGTGTATGGTTTCACAGGTGTAGACGCTGATGTCTTTTTCTGCTACAACTAGACTTACAGTTTCCACTTTGATTTTTTCAACGCTAATTATAGCTCGGTTATGGAAATGCTGAAGAAACGAACACTTTTTGACAGAAAAGCATGTGTGTTTGTTCATGCAATAGATATTGTTAAAGCAGAATACGCCTGAGGAAAGGGCATGTCTCAATTCGTACAAATCAACTTCTTTTGACAGGTTTTATTAAAACCATGAACATGTTTATCTACGCCGCTGCGATAAGTTTGGCACTTGGGGTGTCTTGCGGTAAGTCATATTATGTTCCATGAAAACTCCATTGTTCTTTATTACCAACATAGTGTGTATATATATATATATATGTGTGTGTGTGTGTATATATATATATTGTTAAGTAGTACTGACGGTAAAGGAGGCCGCACAACTATGAATAACGAAACTAGCGTTTTATTGGGTAAACCTGCGCCCTCAAAACCAGGCTTCGCTCAAAGAACAACGATAACGACGAGCACAGTCGGCGACCCTCGAAAATGTGATCCACTGCTCAAGCGCGTGAACTTTGGTGCACGGGTTGTCGAAGGTTCCAGAGTAATAGCTGGTGCCCGGGCGTTTTCTAGAAAGTTCTACACAATTTGCGTCGCACATGCAATTAGATTACGGAAGCTTCCGTGACAACAGTAGAAAGAACCGTCGAAAACATGACAGAAACTTCTGGCACATGGGGGCGCGTCCCCGAGCTAGGCGATAACATTTCTTAGACGGTGAAAGGTGGTCATCATCATCATCATCATCATCATCAGCCTGGTCACGCCCACTGCAGGGCAAAAGCCTCTCCCCTAGTTATCCAGCTACTCCAGTCATGTACACTAATTGTGGCCATGTTGTCCCTGCAAACTTCTTAATCTCATCCGCCCACCTAACTTTCTGCCGCCCTCTGCTACGCATACCTTCCCTTGGAATTCATTCCTTAACTCTCAATGACCATCCGTTATCTTCGCTTCTCACTCCGTGTCCTGCCCATGCCCCATTTCTTTTTCTTGATTTCAACTAAGATATCAATAAATCGCGTTTGTTCCCTTACCCAATCTGCTCTTTTCTTATCCCTTAACGTTACATC
The DNA here is from genome assembly GCF_050947875.1 of Dermacentor variabilis. NCBI lineage: Eukaryota > Metazoa > Arthropoda > Arachnida > Ixodida > Ixodidae > Dermacentor > Dermacentor variabilis. The sequence goes on from NC_134570.1 coordinate 126,261,526, forward strand.
TATCATTCTTCTTTCCATAGCTCGTTGCGTCGTCCTCAAATTAAGTACAACCCTTTTCGTAAGCTTCCAGGTTTCTGCCCCGTACGTGAGTACTGGTAACACACAGCTGTTATAAACTTTTCTATTGAGGGATAATGGCAACCTACTGTTCATGATCTGAGAATGCCTGCCAAACGCACCCCAGCCCAATCTTTTTCTTCTGATTATTTCAGTCTCATGATCCGGATCCGCAGTCACTGCCTGTCCTAAGTAGATGTATTCCCTTACCACTTCCAATGCATCTCTACCTATCGTAAATTGCTGTTCTCTTCCGAGACTGTTAAACATTACTTTAGTTTTCTGTAGATTAATTTTTAGACCCACCCTTCGGCTTTGCCTCTCCAGGTCAGTGAGCATGCATTGCAGTTCGTCCCCTGAGTTACTAAGCAAGGCAATATCATCAGCGAATCGCAAGTTACTAAGGTATTCTCCATTAACATTTATCCCCAATTCTTCCCAACCCAGGTCTCTGAATACCTCCTGTAAACACGCCGTGAATAGCATTGGAGAGATCGTATCTCCCGGCCTGATGCCTTTCTTTATAGGGATTTTGTTGCTTTCGTTATGGAGGACTGCGGTGGCTGTGGAGTCGCTATAGATATCTTTCATTATTTTTACATAGGGCTCGTCTACACCCTGATTCCGCAATGCATCCATGACTGCTGAGGTTTCGACTGAATCAAACGCTTTCTCGTAATCAATGAAAGCTATATATAAGGATTGGTTATATTCCGCATATTTTTCTATCACCTGATTGATAGTGTGAATATGGTCTATTGTTGAGTAGCCTTTACGGAATCCTGCCTGGTTCTTTGGTTGACAGAGCTCTAATGTGTTCCTGATTTTATTTGCAATTACTCTAGTAAATACTTTGTAAGCAACGGACGGTAAGCTGATCCGCCTATAATTTTTCAAGTCTGGCGTCCCCTTTCTTATGGATTAGGATTATGTTAGCGTTTTTCCAAGATTCCAGTATGCGCGAAGTCATGAGGCATTGCGTATACAGAGTTGCCAGTTTCTCTAGAACAATCTGCCCACCATCATTCAACAAGTTTGCTGTTACCTGATCCTCCCCAGCTGCCTTCCCCCTTTGCGTAGCTCCCAAGGCTTTCTTTACTTCCTCCGGCGTTACCTGTGAGATCTCGAATTCCTCTAGACTATTCTCCCTTCCATTATCGTCGTGGGTGCCACTGGTACTGTATAAAGCTCTATAGAACTCCTCAGCCGCTTGAACTATCTCATCCATATTAGTAATGATATTGCTAGCTTTGTCTCTTAGCTCATACATCTGATTCTTGACAATTCCCAGTTTCTTCACTGCTTTTAGGCTTCCTCCGTTCCTGAGAGCATATTCAATTCTATCCATATTATGCTTCCTTGTGTCAGCTGTCTTACGCTTGTTGATTAACTTGGAAAGTTCTGCCAGATCCATTCTAGCTGTAGGGTTAGCGGCTTTCATACATTGGCGTTTCTTGATCAGATCTTACGTCTCCTGCGATAGCTTACTGGTATCCTGTCTAACGGACGTCCGGTATCCGGTTACGGTATCTTGTCCCTGGCTCCGGACAGGTCGCCATTTGAATATGAACCTGGCAACGTTTAACGCTAGAACGTTATCTAGGGAGGCGAGTCTAGCAGTGCTATTGGAGGAATTATATGGCAGTAAATGGGATATAATAGGACTTAGTGAAGTTAGGCGGACAAAAGAAGCATATACAGTGCTAAAAAGCGGGCACGTCCTGTGCTACCGGGGCTTAGCGGAGAGACGAGAACTAGGAGTCAGATTCCTGATTAATAAAAATATAGCTGTTAACATACAGGAATTCTATAGCATTAACCAGAGGGTGGCAGGTCTTGTTGTGAATCTAATAGCAGGTACAAAATGAAGGTTGTACAGATCTACGCCCCTACATCCAGTCATGATGACCAGGAAGTCGAAAGCTTCTATGAAGACGTGGAATCGGCGATGGGTAAAGTCAAAACAAAATACACTATACTGATGGGCGACTTCAATGCCAAGGTAGGCAAGAAGCAGGCTGGAGACAAAGCAGTGGGGGAATATGGCATAGGCACTAGGAATAGCAGGGCAGAGTTATTGATAGAGTTTGCGGAACAGAATAATATGCGGATAATGAATACCTTCTTCCGCAAGCGGGATAGCCGAAAGTGCACGTGGACGAACCCGAACGGCGAGGCTAGGAATGAAATAGGCTTCATACTCTGCGCTAAGCCTGGCATCATACAAGAGGTGGACGTGCTCAGCAAGGTGCGCTGCAGTGACTACAGGATGGTAAGAACTCGAATTAGCTTAGACCTGAGGAGGGAACGGAAGAAACTGGCACATATGAAGCCGATCAATGAGTTAGCGGTGAGAGGGAAAATAGAGGAATTGCAGATCAAGCTACAGAACAGGTATACGGCTTTAACTTAGGAAGAGGACCTTAGTGTTGAAGCAATGAACGACAAGCTTGTGGGTATCACTAAGGAGTGTGCAATAGAAGTCGGTGGTAATTCCGTTTCAATATATATATATATATATATATATATATATATATATATATATATATATATATATATATATATATACGTGTGTGTGTAATGTAGTGACAGTCAATAACATATTATTGAGTTGTGAACGGCGCAGCCACATTTGTATTGGCCGCCACTCTGCACAGAAAAAGAAGTTACGCTCAAAGCACAACGATAGCGGCGAACACAGTCGGTATTCGTCCGAATGCGATCTGCGAATTAAGCGCGCGGGCTTTTAAACTCGAGTCATTGAAGATTCCAGAGAAATCGCTGGCGTCCGCGTGTCTTCCGAAAGTACTGCACAGTTCGTGTCACGCCTTCATGCTATTAGATTGCAAAAGCTGCGGTGACAACAGACAGCGGATAGGCTCATCGATAACCTTCGAGAAATTTCTGATACATGCAGATGCTTCCTGCCCTGATTGGTAACGTGCAACACTTGTTAGCTGGGGAAGAGTGGTCTCCGGAGAAATGTAAACAATTACACGTGTCACGTGTATTTCTTGGTAAATGAAAGGAACCGTTTTTTGTAGAAATGATGACCCAACGAAGGCACTGTCGTTTACGAAAATTTAAAACTCATTATGCAAAGAGTTTCCAGTGTGAAACTCTCGTCGTTAGGGCGATGTGAAATTTTGTGAATCCTGAACACATGGAACGCTTTGGGTTTGCAATAATTAGGAGCTGGTCTGAGAAATCTGGAAAAGTTTGCAGTATCAGCGCTAGCTTTCGCAAATGCCAATAGGTGCTTTTAATCAGAGATCTCGACGGGATTTCATTTACCTAAATGCTGGTGTCCCAATGGGCTTTGCGGGCACTCGTTGAAACCATAAACAAAGAATTGCAGGCTCACATAGGTTGCAAATAGTTTGAAGTAAGAGAAACGGATGACAAAATTGGTTTCCATGACGAATCAGGAACATGGATTCAAATTTATGGGTAGCTAAAGCGCACCAATATTGGTATTTCAAAAGCGTAGACATGGAATAGTGCAAGTTGGGAACAAAGTACGCAACGAAGTACACGGTGATTGAAAGCGCGCATATACCAACCCGAGTCATCAAAAAGGAAATAAGAGGATAACAGACGTTAAATTGTCTGGAAAGAATGAAAACAAATCGTTGAAGGAAATGTGCAAGAAAGGCAAGAAAGAAATGAGGAGAGCAAATCTGCATTATAAAAAAGAAGCAATGCCTTGTTATATCAGACCGGAGATGAACAGAGCCAGGCCGCCTGAAGAGAAAAGCATAAAAAGGAAATTTTTTCGCAGCAGTTTGAGGGATGTGTCTGTTAGAGTGAAAAGTGGGGAAAGAACTTCGGTCTTTGTAATTGAGTATCAACATGTTGACCTAGCCAGGACGTTGGAGAACGTTCACATTCCAATATCACTGGTTGTCAAAGCTGATTTGAACGCTAAATGGTGAGCAGTCGAGTTAAAAAGGAAATGTAGTGGGTCGGGGGGTTGTATTGGCGGGAAAAAAAGAAGGCAAGAGATAGAGCCATAGTAGCTAAATGCTTAGTTAACTAACTTTGCAATATAGAGGTGCAAGTTGTAAATTAGCAGAAACAGTTTCAACTAGAATAAAGGTAAATGTCAGGCGGCAATATATGTAGTAAAGCGTTAATAGCTTATTAACCTGATTATGCTGGTATAAATCACTATGATCCTTAGAACAGAACTCAAATTAGAAGCGAGAAATTGAACAACTACGCGAGTTTACTGTGAGCAGTGTGAGGAACATGACAATTGAAGCCAGAAGGGTGATGACGAATAGACGAAATTATTAAAAACGTTTCGCGTAATCTGCATGTATATTTACTCAGTCTGTTCAGCACACTTCGTCTGCGGCAATGCACTCGTTTTGTCACTTTTATAAAAGTTCAGCTCTGGTAAATTTTTTTTCGTGCAGAAAGTTCTGTGGGCGTTGAGACACCGGTATCATTTCTTATGTTAGTCACATCTTCCACTCAAATTGTGTGCGTTCGTGCGTGTACTAGGATGAGGCAATCAAAACAACTGACTTTGATATTTCTGAAGTTACAATGGTGCAAATATTGCCTCACCATAGGGCTTAGCCATGTCTCTAACATGTCTCGTATTTCACGGTACAAATGGTAGAATACAAGGCCAGGGGTTTTAAACGCTGCTCGGTGAAATTGAAAAGAACATCTACCTTCCATCTTGCCTACCCACAATTTTGAAGGCTCCCGGGAACATATTCGCCCTGACGGTTTCGTGGCTATAGTGACCAGGCACTTAGTGTCACACAGTGTAGGCAAAAAGGCAGAAAGCGTCACCAAGTTGCAGTTATGTCAATAGTTGTGGTTTATGACGGCGGGATGGACATTGTTATGCACTTAACTCCACATTGTCCGGATCACAGCTGTTGCAACTTTGCCCATGCATGTTTCGCAGAGTGACGTGACTTAAGTGGCCGAAGTGGTTAATGTATTCAGCTTTTTTGTCTATGCTCTAAATATTTTCCGAATGTTGCGCAAATAGTATGTCGCCAGTGGGAAACGTTTCAGGTCCCACCGTCCTTCCTGTCTCTTTCTTTTTCTAGCAACGTTCAAGAGAACGTGGGGAGATTTGGAGAGCAACGGTTGCGTGCATGCCAAATTGCTGCTATTTGGCTTAATCAGATCTCTGTCGGGTAGCGATTTGTCGTTAGCTGGTTCAGGAGGAGCAACCGATGTGTTAAGACAGAGGTCCCAACTCCTCACGAAGGATCTTGAAGTAAGATCTACACCGTCGGCTCTGCAAAGCTGAGACGGGAGCTCAAATGTCGACCTCGAAATGGCTGCCAGTAAATGCTTAGTATATAAAGTCATTGATATTGAAACAGAGAGGGACTGTGGCAAGGTGTCAGATGGCAAGAATACGGCGGCCTAGTCGTCACGGTTTCAAAAGGATTGGTTAAGCGTTGCAAATCTGGGTTCTCATCTGTAGTCGTTTAGCTAAGGTAAAATATATTGCAGCGCTGAGAGTCATTTACGCGTGCTTTGGTGGCGATTTCAGGGTAATGAGTAATCCTTGAGCTCATTTGTTAGAAAAATATCAGCTGTAAATATAAGGTAGCTAAGTAAGAGAAGCCACTTTAAAGATATTCAGCTAGAAGTAATGTTTAAAGATTTGGAGGCCGCTTGTGGTGTTTAGAAAGCTTTATCAAGCTGTTTGTGGCCGTCACGAAAATATGCAACACATCAAAGTACTTTCCTTTAAAAGGCCGCTGAGCAGCATTCACTAAACAGCTGGCGGAAGCACTAGTGCGACCGTATGGCTACGCCTCTCCGCTCACGACGGCTAGGAAACAAGAGAAACACACAGTAAGTGCACAACAGGCTTTCCTATTACCTACTTTCATTTACTATTTGATTATATTCAAAGAACATGCGGAGAGCAAAAAAAACGTCTCCGATTCGACAAACATTCTTTCGTGCAACAGTCCTAGACGGTGTAGTGACTGTTGTCGCCACGTTGGCGCACAAACCCCACAGACACAAACTGTCCCATCCAGCCCCGCTGCCATTTCAAACCAAGTTTGCTACAAAGGATTGGCACGTTTGATAGCCGTGCAGCACACGGGAGAGCTCTTCTGCCCCAGAATCTTGCACAATAACAGCTTCGCATAAATGTATTGCTACTTCTCTCGCCGTAAATGTTGCGAAAATTTGTCATATTCCAGAAATGGGCAGTGGAGACTCGACGGAGGGTAAGTTGAGAACCTCGACATCTTTTACCACACTGAGGACTTACATGCCACTAATCTAGCCATGCAAATGCACCAGGTTATGCCGGCTCATAGTACGTCTTCTAGACGCGCAAGAATATAAATGTACGCCTAATGAAATATATCTACGTGCAATCTTTGACGAACGCAATCGACATTTGCGTTCGCAAATGTCAATTGGTGCTTTTAATCAGAGATCTCGACGGCATTTCATTTACCTAAATGCTGGTGTGCCAATGGGCTTTGGGGGCACTCGTTGAAACCATAAACAAAGAATTGCAGGCTCACATAGGTTGCAAATAGTTTGAAGTAAGAGAAACGCATGACAAAATTGGTTTCCATGACGAATCAGGAACAAGGATTCAAATTTATGGGTAGCTAAAGCGCACCAATATTGGTATTTCGAAAGCGTAGACATGGAATAGTGCAAGTCGGGAACAAAGTACGCAACAAAGTACATGGTGATTGAAAGTGCGCATATACCAACTGGAGTCATCAAAAAGGAAATAAGAGGATAACAGACGTTAAATTGTCTGGAAAGGATGAAAACAAAGCGTTGAAGGAAATGTGCAAGAAAGGCAAGAAAGAAATGAGGAGAGAAAATCTGCATTATACAAAAGAAGCAATGCCTTGTTATATCAGACCGGAGATGAACAGAGCCAGGCCGCCTGAAGAGAAAAGCATAAAAAGGAATTTTTTTCGCAGCAGTTTGAGGCATGTGTCTGTTAGAGTAAAAAGTGGGGAAAGAACTTCGGTCTTTGTAAATGAGTATCAACATGTTGACCTAGCCAGGACGTTGGAGAACGTTCGCATTGCAACATCACTGGTTGTGAAAGCTGACTTGAACGCTAAATGGTGAGCAGTCGAGATAAAAAGGAAATGTAGTGGGGTGGCGGGGTTGTATTGGCGGGAAAAAAAGAAGGCAAGAGATAGAGCCATAGTAGCTAAATGCATAGTTAACTAACTTTACAATATAGAGGTGCAAGTTGTACATTAGGAGAAACAGTTTCAACTAGAATAAAGCGAAATGTCAGGTGGCAATATATGTAGTAAAGCGTTAATAGCATATTAACCTGATTATGCTGGTATAAATCACTATGATCCTTAGAACAGAACTCAAATTAGAAGCGAGAAATTGAACAACTACGCGAGTTTACTGTCAGCAGTGTGAGGAAGATGACAATTGAAGCCAGAAAGGTGATGACAAATAGACGAAATTATTAAAAACGTTTCGCGTAATCTGCATGTATATTTACTCAGTCTGTTCAGCACACTTTGTCTGCGGCAATGCACTCGTTTTGTCACTTTTATAAAAGTTCTGCTCTGGTAAATTTTTTTTCGTGCAGAAAGTTCTTTGGCCGTTGGGACACCGGTATCACTTCTTATGTTAGTCAGATCTTCCACTCAAATTGTGTGAGTTCGTGCGTGTACTGGGATGAGGCAATCAAAACAACTGTCTTTGATATTTCTGAAGTTACAATGGTGCAAATATTGCCTCACCATAGGGCTTAGCCATGTCTCTAACATGTCTCGTATTTCACGGTACAAATGGTAGAATACAAGGCCAGGGGTTTTATACGCTGCGCGGCGAAATTGAGAAGAACATCTTCCTGGCGGAGCAGCTCTAGGCCGTCCAGCGAGCCCACGATGCGGCCAGGGAGTTACAACTCCCGGTCCCAACGTGGGAGTAGCCCGCTCTATGGGACCTTGCGCCCCGTAGCTCGCAGGACCTTTCTATAAAGTTACTCCATCCATCCATATACTACCTTCCGTCTTGCCTACCCACAATTTTGAAGGCTCCCGGGGACATACTCGCCCTGAAGGTTTCGTGGCTATAGTGACCACGCACTTAGTGTCACACAGTGTAGGCAAAAAGGCAGAAAGCGTCACCAAGTTGCAGTTATGTCAATAGTTGTGGTTTATGACGGCGGGATGGACATTGTTATGCACTTCTTAACTCCACATTGTCCGGATCACAGCTGTTGCAACTTTGCCCATGCATGTTTCGCAGAGTGACGTGACTTAAGTGGCCGAAGTGGTTAATGTATTCAGCTTTTTTGTCTATGCTCTAAATATTTTCCGAATGTTGCGCAAATAGTATGTCGCCAGTGGGAAACGTTTCAGGTCCCACCGTCCTTCCTGTCTCTTTCTTTTTCTAGCAACGTTCAAGAGAACGTGGGGAGATTTGGAGAGCAACGGTTGCGTGCATGCCAAATTGCTGCTATTTGGCTTAATCAGATCTCTGTCGGGTAGCGATTTGTCGTTAGCTGGTTCAGGAGGAGCAACCGATGTGTTAAGACAGAGGTCCCAACTCCTCACGAAGGATCTTGAAGTAAGATCTACACCGTCGGCTCTGCAAAGCTGAGACGGGAGCTCAAATGTCGACCTCGAAATGGCTGCCAGTAAATGCTTAGTATATAAAGTCATTGATATTGAAACAGAGAGGGACTGTGGCAAGGTGTCAGATGGCAAGAATACGGCGGCCTAGTCGTCACGGTTTCAAAAGGATGGGTTAAGCGTTGCAAATCTGGGTTCTCATCTGTAGTCGTTTAGCTAAGGTAAAATATATTGCAGCGCTGAGAGTCATTTACGCGTGCTTTGGTGGCGATTTCAGGGTAATGAGTAATCCTTGAGCTCATTTGTTAGAAAAATATCAGCTGTAAATATAAGGTAGCTAAGTAAGAGAAGCCACTTTAAAGATATTCAGCTAGAAGTAATGTTTAAAGATGTGGAGGCCGCTTGGGGTGTTTAGAAAGCTTTATCAAGCTGTTTCTTGCCGTCACGTAAATATGCAACTCATCAAAGTACTTTCCTTTAAAAGGCCGCTGAGCAGCATTCACTAAACAGCTGGCGGAAGCACTAGTGCCACCGTATGGCTACGCCTCTCCGCTCACGACGGCTAGGAAACAAAAGAAACACACAGTAAGCGCACAACACGCTTTCCTATTTCCCGCTTTCTTTTACTATTTCATTATATTCAAAGAACATGCGGAGAGAAAAAAAAACGTCTCCTATTCGACAAACATTCTATCGTGCAACAGTCCTAGACGGTGTAGTGACTGCTGTCGCCACGTTGGCGCACAAACCCCACAGACACAAACTGTCCCATCTAGCCCCACTGCCATTTCAAACCAAGTTTGCTACAAAGGATTGGCACGTTCGATAGCCGTGCAGCACACGGGAGAGCTCTTCTGCCCCAGAATCTTGCACGATAACAGCTTCGCATAAATGTATTGCGACTTCTCTCGCCGTAAATGTTGCGAAAATTTTTCATATTCCAGAAATGGACAGTGGAGAGTCGACGGAGGGTAAGTTGAGAACCTCGACATCTTTTACCACACTGAGGACTTACATGCCACTAATGTAGCCATGCAAATGCACCAGGTTATGCCGGCTCATAGTACGTCTTCTAGACGCACAAGAATATAAATGTACGCCTAATGAAATATATCTACGTGCAATCTTTGGCTACCGGAATGTCTAGCTTGAAAAAAATTATATTTCTTAAAAAAGGTGTCACCCGCGAACAAAAACAATTTCTTAGTGACTATACAGCATACGTTTGCAAGAAATGTCCGAGCTTTATTATTGAAACTCATCAGGGGTTTGGGTTAACAAATCTTCACCTCCTGTGGCTTGCATGAGAAATTTTTATGAACAGTGCGCCTCAAAAGAGCTGCAGGTAAATTTTTAAATGGTAGAAAGAAATATGTCGGCCAGGAAAGCTTCCTTTCTTCCGCACTACTGTACGTACGAGAAACAGAGAAGGGAAAAAAAGAGAGAGTGCAGATGATAGTCGTCGCTAGTAAGTAGTGAATGATGTAAACGTGTGATGAACATGCATGTCCTGCGCACAAGATGACAATGGTCTAGGGAACGACAAATTTTTATTGGAGACTTGAATTGGAGACAGTTTGAAGTTTGTAAACACGGATAAGGTGCCTCAGAAAGGCTGGCCAACGTTTCGATAGGAGGACCTAACTTCGTCAAAGGCGGGCTCGTCCTCCTCGGTATGTTAGTTTGAAAAGGTTAGTGTAGTGACATCACGTGCGGTTCTTGTCGGCGGCGGTAGGTTATAAAGGGAAAGACTTCAAAGATAATGATCGCTGTCGCCTAACGCCTGTAAGGGTGGTTCCAACGACGAGGGGACAAGAGCGGTAGAGTGGTGGGAAGGCGGGGGGGGGGCGAAGAAAAGAAAGGAAAGGAGAGAAAAAAACGGGACAAGCCACGAGAGAGAGATAAAAAATGAAAGATCAAGGAAAAAGAAGGGGGCATGGGACGGCGTTGAGGAAGCGAGAGGTTAGGGAGCATTGAGGAGTGTCGTTGGCCGCATGTTTTTGTGGCTTTAGTAGAACCGGTCAATGCGTGAGTAACATAAAAGCCGCAAAAACATAAGTTGCAAAAGTGACTTTAGTAGCTTGGCAGCAATGCGTCGGTGGAGGTGGTGCAGCGGTGGCGTAGAGGTAGAACACCCGCCTCGTGTGCAAGAGGTCCGTGGTTCGAGTGCCGGTGCCGGCAATTTTCCACCGGATTAAAAAAAAATCCGCGTGTTGATAAAATTGCACAAACAGGCCTGGAGTGTGGCCTGATCCCGGTGACCAGAACCGGTAACGCACTCCCTCACCAGAGCAGGATTGGCCACCCTGGTGCAGTACTTGGCCACAACCTCCTATGAACACAACAATCAAACCCCGGCCCTCAGTCCCCAGCAGCTGCGAAGCAACTGACCACGGCGGCGGTCAGACCTGCGACGCAGCAGAGGGTGCTAAGAATCACTGGCTCCGGACAGGCCGCCATTGGAATATGAACCTGGCAACGTTTAACGCTAGAACGTTATCTAGTGAGGCGAGTCTAGCAGTGCTATTGGAGGAATTAGAGGGCAGTAAATGAGATATAATAGGGCTCAGTGAAGTTAGGAGGCCGAAAGAAGCATATACAGTGCTCAATAGCGGGCACGTCCTGTGCTACCGGGGCTTAGCGGATAGAAGAGAACTAGGAGTCGGAGTCCTGATTAATAAGAATATAACTGGTAACATAAAGGAACTCTATAGCATTAACGAGAGGGTGGCAGGTCTTGTTGTGAAAGTTAATAAGAGGTACAAAATGAAGATTGTACAGGTCTACGCCCCTACATCCAGTCATGACGACCAGGAAGTCGAAAGCTTCTATGAAGACGTGGAATCGGCGGTGGGGAGAGTGAAAACCAAATACACTATACTAATGGGCGACTTTAATGCCAAGGTAGTGCAAGAAGCAGGCTGGAGACAAGGCAGTGGGGGAATATGGCATAGGCACTAGGAATAGCAGGGGAGAGTTATTAGTAGAGTTTGCGGAACAAAATAATATGAGGATAATGAATACCTTCTTCCGCAAGCGGGATAGCCGAAAGTGGACGTGGAGGAGCCCGAACGGCGAGACTATAAATGAAATAGACCTCATACTCTGCGCTAACCCTGGCATCATACAAGATGTGGACGTGCTCGGCAAGGTGCGCTGCAGTGACCACAGGATGGTAAGAACTCGAATTAGCCTAGGCCTGAGGAGGGAACGGAAGAAACTGGTACATAAGAAGCCGATCAATGAGTTAGCGGTAAGAGGGAAAATAGAGGAATTCCAGATCAAGCTACAGAACAGGTATTCAGCTTTAACTCAGGAAGAGGACGTTAGTGTTGAAGCAATGAACGACAATCTTGTGGGCATCATTAAGGAGTGTGCAATGGAAGTCGGTGGTAACTCCGTTAGGCAGGATACGAGCAAACTATCGCAGGAGACGAAAGATCTGATCAAGAAACGCCAATGTATGAAAGCATCTAACCCTACAGCTACAATAGAACTGGCAGAACTTTCGAAGTTAATCAACAAGCGTAAGACAGCTGACATAAGGAAGTATAATATGGATAGAATTGAACATGCTCTCAGGAGCGGAGGAAGCCTAAAAACAGTGAAGAAGAAACTAGGAATTGGCAAGAATCAGATGTATGCGTTAAGAGACAAAGCCGGCAATATCATTACTAATATGGTTGAGATAGTTCAAGTGGCTGAGGAGTTCTATAGAGATTTATACAGTACCAGTGGCACCCACGACGATAATGGAAGAGCAAATAGTCTAGAGGAATTCGAAATCCCGATGGTAACGCCGGAAGAAGTAAAGAAAGCCTTAGGAGATATGCAAAGGGGGAAGGCAGCTGGGGAGGATCAGGTAAGAGCAGATTTGTTGAAGGATGGTGGACAGATTGTTCTAGAGAAACTGGCCGCCCTGTATACGCAATGCCTCATGACCTCGAGCGTACCGGAATCTTGAAAGAACGCTAACATAATCCTAATCCATAAGAAAGGGGACGCCAAAGACTTGAAAAATTATAGACCGATCAGCTTACTGTCCGTTGCCTACAAAGTATTTACTAAGGTAATTGCAAATAGAATCAGGAACACCTTAGACTTCTGTCAGCCAAAGGACCAGGCAGGATTCCGTAAAGGCTACTCAACAATAGACCATATTCACACTATCAATCAAGTGATAGGGAAATGTGCAGAATATAAGCAACCCTTGTATATAGCTTTCATTGATTACGAGAAAGCGTTTGATTCAGTCGAATCCTCAGCAGTCATGGAGGCATTACGGAATCAGGGTGTAGATGAGCCATATGTAAAAATACTGGAAGATATCTATAGCGGCTCCACAGCCACCGTAGTCCTCCATAAAGCAAGCAACAAAATCCCAATAAAGAAAGGCGTCAGGCAGGGAGATACGATATCTCCAATGCTATTCACAGCGTGTTTACAGGAGGTATTCAGAGACCTGGATTGGGAAGAATTGGGGATAAAAGTTAATGGAGAATACCTTAGTAACTTGCGATTCGCTGATGATATTGCCTTGCTTAGTAACTCAGGGGACCAATAGCAATGCATGCTCACTGACCTGGAGAGGCAAAGCAGAAGAGTGGGTCTAAAAATTAATATGCAGAAAACTAAAGTAATGCTTAACAGTCACGGGAGAGAACAGCAATTTACAATAGGCAGCGAGGCACTGGAAGGCGTAAGGGAATACATCTACTTAGGGCAGGTAGTGACGGCGGATCCGGATCATGAGACGGAAATAATCAGAAGAATAAGAATGGGCTGGAGTGCGTTTGGCAGGCATTCCCAAATCATGAACAGCAGGTTGCCGTTATCCCTGAAGAGAAAAGTATATAATAGCTGTGTCTTACCAGTACTCACCTACGGGGCAGAAACCTGGAGGCTTACGAAAAGGGTTCTACACAAATTGAGGACGACACAACGAGCTATGGAAAGAAGAATGATAGGTGTAACGTTAAGGGATAAGTAAAGAGCAGATTGGGTGAGGGAACAAACGCGAGTTAATGACATCTTAGTTGAAATCAAGAAAAAGAAATGGGCTTGGGCAGGACATGTAATGAGGAGGGAAGATAACCGATGGTCATTAAGGGTTACGGACTGGATCCCAAGGGAAGGGAAGCGTAGCAGGGGGCGGCAGAAAGTCAGGTGGGCGGATGAGATTAAGAAGTTTGCAGGGACGGCATGGCCACAATTAGTACATGCCCGGGGTTGTTGGAGAAGTATGGGAGAGGCCTTTGCCCTGCAGTGGGCGTAACCAGGCTGATGATGAAGATGAGGATGATGATAAATGCGTCGAGTAATCTTGAAGGATTTAATATGGTGATAAAGAGTCTGCGGTGCAATGCATGAGGTAACTGAAACGCAGCGGGATGGTCGTTCAAGGGACGTTAGCCCCACTAACTCAACGTAGGTGTCGTTACAGCGGTATAGTGAAATGGCGGTACCATGTGTGGCTGAGGCGCCGAAAAAGCTATACTGACGTCGGGGACTTTGGAAGGTGTTGGTGAGGGCTCTTCAAAAAATATGTAATCAAAAACAGCCAAGAAAGAAAAGAGAGGGGGAACCGAAAGCGGAATACCAAACAGGCGGGTGACGTGTGCAGAAGCCGGCGGCGACAGGTGTACGTGCGAAAAGGGGGTCGTACCGTGGATCTAAACGTAAAACATGCAAGAGTACTAAAGTAAAGAGTATGCAGGGAAAATTTTTTCGGCGACATATAGACGACATATAGACGACATATTCATAATATGAAGACATGGTCAAGACAGTCTAGATGAATATGTAGTATTTCTAAACTCTTTTCATCCGACAATAAAATTCACATCAGAACCCCCAACTGAGCGCATAAACTCTCTGGATACAGCAATATACATTGACAAAGGGACACTAAGGACAACGCGGTATAGGAAAACTTTCGACAAACTACAGCGCTCAGAATATACGAGCCACTATCCCAGACATTGCAAACAAGGCATCTTTAAAGGCAAAGCCACACGACTACGTCGCATTTGCGTTGAAAACCAAGACTACATCTGTACTCGACAACACTGACTACTCGATCACCTTATATAAACTTTATGAAACAGGAACCGCCCCAACAGTGACCTTCAAAAAGCCTACACCGCTGCAACCAAACTTGATCGAGCCGAGCTCTTCAAGCCCCGCCCGAGGATCACAAGAACAACAACGCCTCTCCTTAATACTAAATTCTCACCAACAACCAGAAACTTAATAAGATTTTTCCCACCCCGCCCAGAGTAGCCTACAGACGTAACATTAATTTTAGAGATATTCTTCTGCGTGCCAAACTAAGGACAAAGACTAAGTTGGGAACCGGTCCCTGTGGCCGCCCCAGCTGGTCTACATGTGAAAATATTCAATCTACTACTACACTTAAAAGTACAGCATCGAATTACGCACACAAGGTAATTACTGGTTTCACCTGCACATCAAGCAATGCAGTTTACTGATTAGAATGTGCCGCTGTTAGTCAAGAAAACATAGGTGAGACTTGACAACAAATTCATACAAGACTCAACAGTCGCCACGCGGACACAAAACAAAATTTACCTAAAGCAGCAGCCAGCCACTTTAATGAACATGGTCATTTGTTCGACAAAGCACGGCTCTATATACCACAAACAAATTTCTGTACACCTCGAGAAAGAAAGTATACCTCATACACAAGTTTAATTGCCTACACCCGACGGGAATTAATTTGGCACGAGGCAACTTAGAGTCTGTAAAAGCAGTAACTTAAATCTGAAATTCTCATATCATCAATCAACGCACAAAACACATTATGCCACCCGCTCACCTTAATTTTTAACCACATCTATTCCTCCATTTCGAAACTTCTTTCCTGCCTACTGCTCAATTTTATATACTCTTGCACGTTTTTACGTTTATATCAGTTCTACGACACCCTTTTCCCATCTACACCTGCACCCGCCCGCTTCTGCTCACGTCACCCTCATATTTATTATTCCGGTTTCGGTTCCCCCTCTTTTCTTTTTTTTGTCTATTTTTTATGATATATTTTTTGAAACACCCTCACCAACACATTCCGGAGTCCCAGACGTCACTATACCTTTTTCGGTGCGTCATCCACACAGTGTATCGCCATTTCTATACACCGCCGTAAGGACACCTACGCTGAGCTACTGGGGATAACGTCCCTTGAAAGACCATGCCGCTGCCTTCCAGTTACCCCATGCATCGCACCCCAGATTACTTGTCTCCATCTTAAATACTTCCAAATTAATCGACGCATTGCAGCCATGATACAAAAGTCACTCTTTGAACTCAAATTCTTTTCTGGGTCTTTTTTTGTTATTCGCGCACTGAGCGCCTTACCGGCTCTTCTAAAGCCACAAAAACATGCCGCCAACGACACTCCTGAATGCTCCCTATCTTTCGCTTCCCGAACGCCCTCCCATGCCCCTTTCTTTTTTCTGGTTATTTTTTTTCTCTCGTTGTCTCCCTTTTTTTCTGTCCTTTTCTTTCTTTTCTTTTCTCACCGCCTTCCCACCACTCTCCCGCTCTTGTCTATCGTCTTGGTAGCCACGCTTACTGACGTCAGGTGGCAGCGCTCATTATCTTTGGACTTTCTCACTTTATAACCGACCGCGACCGACAACAACCACACATGACGTGACTGCACTAATCCCTTAAAATTAACATGTCGAGGATGACGAGGCCGCCTTTAACGAAGACAGGTCCCCCTATTGAAACTTTGGCCAGCCTTTCTGAGGCACCTTATCCCTGTTTACAAACTTTATACCCCAGTGTGCGATTCCATCTGTAAGCCCTTCTCGATTTTGCACTTCGAAATAGTAGTTGTAGCATTACACATGATCAAGAGAGGGGTATTTGCAGAAAAATGGTCATGCAATGAAGCTGCACCATTACGCAGCTGCAATTTGTAAACTGGCACGTTATGATAGGATGTAAAGTACATACGAATAAGATGTGTTGTAGCGTTAATGGCAGAGAAGTCTTAGACATAAACACAAGTTTACCGAATGTAACTGCTACCAAGGCTACACAATCGCTACAGTAAAGCTGTTCTTAATTTACGGAGCCCAAATTTGAGTACAACAAAACTTAAAGGAATCGTAAATATTGCACGATCTGCAATAAAAAGAAACAACGAAATTATTTTCGAACTAATATTTTGTAAGAAAGCAGCAAAACGAAGTCTATTTTGCAAATCCCCGCAGGGACATCTGCGTGAGCAGGCGTTTGGTGTGTTGCAACACCACGTACCCGACCACACGAGGGTTGGACTCTCCCGCGTTTAACCGTGCGTGGCTTAGGCGTGTCCAGAAAAAAGGGGATCCTGTGGGTTGAGCCGATGCCGGGTGTTTGGACCTTTACGGCCCATCGGCGGAGGCGACACACCTCTTTGGCCGCGGCTTCACGTAGGCGGCACCCCCGCACTGACCCACCCAGGGGAAATCGGTAGTTGCCTTTTCCTGTCTCTCTCGCCCTCCAGCCTTCGTCTTTCTCTTACTTTTCATCTTTCCTATCTTCTCCTAGCTTCCGATTACTTCCACTTTTTCCAGGCAGCAAGAGCTAACCTTGTGTGAATAGCCAACCTAAGTTATCTCATATTTGGTTATAGTGATAACGTACAGCTGGCATTTGCAGGACCTGTTTTTACAGTCCCTGTAGCGTCCGCTTGTAGGGCTCCACGGTATGTGGCTGGCGTTATTGCCGAAAATTACATCATTCTATGGCTAGTTCCTTTCCTCACCTTCCCGATCGCCCTCAGAAAAGAGAGCGCACCGAAGATGTCTTCCATTTCCTTGGACGTCAAAGACCGAACTTCCCACAGTACCATGTAATTCGCTCAGAAAAATCCGATAAACAAGTACGAAACATTTTCCCTTTTCTAGTTTCCAAGTCCTTACCTGATCTCCTTGGTCCAGGCTACAAGGTATCAAGGCTGGCAAGTGGTGATCTCCTGTTAGAGCTGCATGATCAGAAACAATACGAGAAGTTGCCCAGTCTAGAATCATTTGGGGATGTTCCATTGACAAACTCCACACCTCAGTCTGAACACCACCCGCCACGTTGTCTCGGGTGATGATTCGCTCCAGCTGCCAGAGGCCGAGCTCTTGGAGGGTTTCAGTGAGCAGAATGTTTTCAATGTCAGAAGAATTAAGATGAGAAGGGATGGTAAAGAAATTCATACGAAGCACCTAATGCTCACATTCGTTTCAAGTATTCTGCCTGAGTCCGTAGAGGCCGGGTACATCTACCGCCGTGTCAGACTATATGTGCCAAATCCCCTAAGATGTTTCAAATGCCAGCGTTTCGGCTACAGTTCGCAGAGCTGCTGGGGCCGCCAAAGATGTGCGAAATGCAGTGCCCATGAGCACGACACTGAAACTTGTAAGAACGCTCTCCACTGTGTAAACTGTGATGGGGAGCGTGCCGCGTACTCGCGGTCGTGCCCATCTTGGAAAAAAGAAAAGGAAATTGTAACAATAAAAGTAAAGGAAAATATAAGGTTCAAGGAGGCACGCAGGCGTGTATCCTACCTGCCCAAGAAAACATTTGCCGACGTGGCGCGTCAGGGCGCTGCGCCACAACGGTCTCCGGCGGCTGTCCGACCCACAGCCAGTGAGGCGGCAGTGACGCCATCCGCCCCCCCCCCGGCAGCTGCAGCTAGCGCTGCTACGCCAACACAGCAGACGGGGCCATCGACCCCGAAGGTGAGCGCAGCCGAGGCTGCCCCAACCTCCTCGCCCCCTTCCAGCGCTGGCAACAGCCAAATCCCTCAGGGAGCCCCATTGACCTCTGCTCTGGTGGGCGCAGGGGTCTTGCCTTCCAAGGCGCGACTCTCTGTGGTAACTTCTCGCTCGCAAGAGCACGTGTCCGGCACCTCACAAGAGGCAATGGACACTACACCTATCCTCAAGGCCTGGCAAGCGCCTAAGGAGCGGCGAGGCTCCCTCGAACGCTTCAGAAAGGGAAAACCCCCGATTACAGGGCCTCGAAAGAGCCCTGTAATCTAATCTCTGAAATCTCTGTAATTATTACTTCTGTTTCCATACACACAGCACCTATTTACTTCAAATATGGATACACAGATAATTCAATGGAACGTCAGAGGTCTTAGAAACCTTGATGATGTACAAGAACTCATCCACAAACACAATCCAAAAGTACTGTGTCTACAGGAAACACACTTAAAATCGAAACACAAATTTCCTCCTACACTATTACATTTCGCAGAGATCGCGATGGTGCTCTCGCTCCATCGGGCGGTGTTGCCATTGTTATTAAGAAAGCATAGCGTGTCAACGTTTGCAGCTACAAACACCCGTTGAAGCAGTGGCGGTTCGTGTTGTTCTCCTAAACAAACTTATCACTGTCTGCTCGCTCTACATACCCCCACATTACAAATTAACTAAATATGAATTTCAGTCCTTCATAGATGGATTGCCAGAACCTTATGTTGTCCTTGGGGATTTCAATGCGCACAAGTGCCTGTGGGGCGACTCTCGCATAGATGCGCGAGGTGGTCTCGTTGAACAGTTCGTTTTCTCTTCTGGTGCGTGTCTGCTCAATAAGAAGGCTGCCACATATTACTATCTTGCAAACAGAACCTTCTCTTTAATTGATCTCAGCATAGTCTGTCCGTCTATACTGCCTGAATTTGAATGAAAGCTACCAACAATCCTTATGGGAGCGACCATTTCCCATACTGTAAAGAACATCTAAATAAAACGAATACCCACCACAGTATCCTAGGTGGAAGGTTGATACAGCCGATTGGGAGAAATCCCGAACTCTGACAAGTATCTCATGGAATGACGTGTCTTCTTTAGGAATTGATACTGCTGTGCAGTATTTTACAGCATTCATTATAGGTGCTGCGTCTAAATGCATATCTGAAGTAAGTGGCTCGGCATGCAGACGGCGTGTCCCATTGTGGAACGACGAATGTAAGATCGCTCGTAAAAACAGAACAAAGCGTGGGGGTTGCTACGCGCGTCTCCCGCTGCGGAGAATCTTGTTAACCTTAAGAAAGTAAAATCCCAAGGCAGGGGAACGCGCCGGCAGGCCAGAAGAGAGAGTTGGCAAAAGTTTTTATCGGGAATCAACTCGTACACAGATGAGGCCAAAGTCTGGAACAGGGTAATTAGGATAAGAGGGCGCAAGCATATCCACTCCCTCTGGTAAATACACAGGGCGATACACTACAAGATCAGGCAGACTCACTTGGGGAGCACTTTGAGAGCGTGTCGAGCTCAACCCATTATTCTCAATCCTTTCTCAAGTATGAACAAACAGAAGGATGTAAGCCAATAATAAGAAAATCCAGACAGAATGAACCCTATAACCGGCCTTTCAGTATTGCCGAGTTGAGAGCTGCCTTGAACACATGCAAAAGCACTGCACCGGGACCTGACAGAGTCATGTATGACACGATCAGGAACTTACATACTGACACGCAAATTACACTACTCACACTTTTCAACACTATTTGGGCTGCGGGATACCTCCCATCCTCATCGAAAGAAGCCATCGTAGTACCGGTCTTGAAACAATGCAGGGACCCATCTGATATTTCAAGTTACCGCCCAATAGCACTGAAAAGTTGCCTATGCAAATTCTTCGAGAAAATGATAAATCGTTGTCTTTTACATTTCCTTGAATGGAATAAAATGCTCGACCCTTATCAGTGCGGCTTCAGAGAGGGTAGGTCGACTACTGACTAGCTCGTGCGCATTAAGGCAGGCATTCGCGACGCCTTTATCCATAAGCAGTTCTTTGTTTCTGTTTTCTTAGACATGGAAAAGGCATATGAAACGACTTGGAGATATGGGATTTTGCGAGACCTCTCAGAAATGGCATTCGAGGGAATATGCTTAATGTAATTGAAAGTTACCTATCAAACCGTACATTTCGCGTTAGTGTGGGCAATGCTCTATCCAGGCCAATTACACAAGAAACTGGGGTGCCGCAAGGAGGCGCGTTAAGCTGTACCCTTTTTATAATCAAAACGAATTCCTTGCGCTTATCTATACCACAGAGCACGTTTTATTCGGTATACGTAGATGACGCCCAATTAGATTTCAAGTCATGCAACCTTTCTATTTGTGAGCGACATGTCCAGCTTGGCTTGAACAAAGTGTGTAAATGGGCAGAGGAAAATGGCTCTAAACTGAATCCTGTTAAAAGCTCATGTGTGCTTTTCACAAAAAAAGAGGCCTATTTGCAGAGCCGAGTGTAGAACTACATGGACAGCACATACCAGTTCTCGCACAACACAAATTTTTAGGAGACATATTAGATTCAAAACTGACCTTCATTCCACACTTAAAGCACCTAAAAGTAAAATGTCTAAAATCAATTAACATTCCTAAACTTTTATCACATACAACATGGGGCAGCGACAGGAAGTGTCTGATGAACGTTACAAAAGTCTTATACGCACACGCTTAGACTATGGGGCCAAAGTATATCAATCTGCCAGTCCAAGCGCATTGAAGATGCTTGGCGCTGTTCACCACTTAGGTATCCGCTTGGCGACCGGTGCTTTCAGTACAAGTCCTGTAGAGAGTCTCTACGTTGAAGCTAATGTGTGGTCGCTTCATCTTCAGGGGTCATACTCTAGTTTCATGTACTTTCTAAAAGTGAACGCAAACTGCGACCATCCCTCTTATGCAAGCATTAACGACATGGCATCTGCAATGCTCTTTAATAATCGACCTGCAGCAAGAGAACCATTCTCTCTGCACATTAGAAAGCTTGCTGAGGAAATGCAAGTTCCAGTTCTTCAGCAAAACGTAATGGTGCCAGCTAAGCCATTGCCGCCATGGCAGTGCAAGCCCATAGAATGCGATACATCATTCGTAGAGGTGACGAAACACGCCCCAGAGGCACATAATCGAATGTACTTCTTGGAACTTCAATCGAAGTACTCGTGCATAGAGTTTTACACTGACGCTTCTAAATCACATGACGGCGTGTTTTATGCTACAATCGGATCATCCTTCGCCCAGTTCGATGGACTGCATCTGGAAACAAGCATGTTCACCGCGGAAACTTATGCAATTCTATCTGCTGTTAAACAAATCAAGAAAGTAAAGTTGCACAAAGCCATTATATACACCGACTCTCTAAGCGTCATAAAAGCCCTAATGTTCCTCCGCAATCATCGAAACCCTGTACTTGCTGAGCTTTATTCCGTTATTTGCACATCGTACATGTCTCAGCAGCAAGTCATATTATGCTGGGTACCTGGACACAGGAGCATTGAGGGTAATATGCTGGCTGACCAAATTGCCACATCAATAGCTTCACAACATATACATTCTACCACTGCACTACCTGCCTTACGCCTAAAGGCTTTCATCCGAAAGAAACTCAGAAGCCACTGGCAGCGCCTATGGGATGCTGAAACAAATAATAAGCTTCACTTGATTAAGCCAAAGCTGGGTAATTGGCCCTCCGCAACAAAAACACGACGAACAGATGTCGTATCCTGTCGTTTCAGAATAGGACACACATATGCCACACACAGTTTCCACTAACTGGAAATGAACCATCATCCTGCGGTAGATGCGGTGAAAGGCTCACCGTCCTCCACGCCCTCTTGGAATTGTCGGCAAGCCGAAACAGAGAGAAAGAAACACGTTCCACTAGCATACCGGCAGCACATCCCCCTTCATCCTGTAATGTATCTTGGTACAGAACCGTTGTTTGACACCAGAGCAGTGCTAAGTTTCTTAAACGACGTTGTCTTACATGTTAGCCCTACGAATTTGTAGCACATCCTCTCTCAAGAGGATGCCACTGCGATACTTTTGTACAGCACATGCCTTCAGGCCCTTCCGTTTTAAGGGCTCTCTTAGGCAGTAGTGCCTCTTGCAAACGTTTGCTTTCAAGTATTATAAAATATGATCATTCTATCACAATGTCTATTTTTCTTCTTATTAGTACTCATTAGTCACTGCCATAATTTTATTACATATAGCTTTTATGCACTGTACAGAGATTGCTTTTAGGCCCCTTTACATCTATGTCACAATAACTTACGGAATTATTCTACCCACCGCAAACCCATCATCACTGACCCGGCGCTCTTTGGTCATAATTGGCCCTTGCGCCATAAGACAACAAATTCATTCATTCAATTTTGCAAGATCAGAACAATATTTACGGTAAGTAAGCGGCTGTTTATTATAGTCGGAGGATAGGAACAATGGCAAGAGAAGCATGGTCGACCGATTAGCAGAATGACGTGATTACAGAAAGTGACAGGCCTAGAAACAAGTCGGATCACACGGGATAGGCGTAGTGTAGATTGCTGTGAGAATCTCTAATCCTTAAATGACGAGACATAAAAAAAGAAGTGCTGGGAGATCCAAAATTGATGATAATAATACTCATAATGGTGATTATTGTTGCCACAAAAGGCGAGGGAGCTACACATGCAAGGCGTTACTAGTCCTATTTGCCAAAGTAACTGCCTGTCTAATTTCCTGAGGTATCTCTACAGTGATAGGTCATGCGCTCCGCGGGGAAATCAACGCTTTGTTTGTACGAAGCAAAATACGTGCATCATCTGGGATAGCGAGAATTCGAGTTCAACTATATTGCACTTTTAGCATTACTTTAAGGATGGGTGGTTCTACTAAGTGCAACAATATTAAAGTAGTCGGTAGAGGATATCGAGTGAAGTCTTATTTCCAGTGCCGCTCCATGAAGCCGTGTTCCTTCAGAGACAGCAGCAGACGGCTGTCGCTGCCGGATCGCTGCCTGTTGTTGCTGAACAACACGGCAGTACGGCGTGCACAGTGTCCAATACGAAGGGCGCGCAACTTGAATGTGAAGTTGTTGCGGCATTATCCTCCTCCTTACAGGATCCGCCCAGTGCGTGGAGGAAGTAGGGGTTCCTGTGGGCTCTCACATTTTTTTATGACCAGTCGCAGACGGGGGTTTACGGCAGCCGTAATCGACAGGGAGAAACGGAGCAAGACGTGTGCGATGATACGCACCACAAGTAACGAGATAGCCGAAGAAGTAGCCATAGCACTCGCAGGAGCTCAGACTAACGCAACCGTGATAGTCAGCGACGCTCAGATGGCAATAAGAAACATTGCCAACGCCGAATCTCCCTGGAGGCACCACGCATTCTTCTTGCAAGAGGCCTAAATTGCAAAAAAAAGATATGCATCACCTGGACACCCACTCACACCCTCGCGGAGGACGGTAACAACGAGGTGGCACACGACGCGGCTCGAGGGCTTACGGACCGAGCCGCAGTCGCAAGTGACGCCCCGACACCCTCCGGACATGACGGGACGGTAAATGTGTGGGAATTAGTGGGAATGGGAGGACAGAATGACCACATATAATGACATCACGAAACACTATAGGTTCAGAGGTGCATATTGCCGCGACCTCACGCAAAATTAACAAAAAGCAGTCTGTCGCATGACGGGAGTTACTAACTAGGACATATCCGAATCCTGCGCTCTCGCACGTGATATATACGTATGTATATCCAACCGACAAATGCAAAACATGTGAGTCCAGAGCCACTCTGTAGCATATATTATGGGAATGCCGAGGGATACATAACAATAAAGAAAACGCGGCCTGTAGCAGCAGCCTTCGCACGCGCTTGGAAGCCGCGCTGCTCAGACCCGCCCTCGAGGACCATCTATGGGCCGTCCTGCGAGCCGAGGATGCCGCCAGGACCCAAGAACTCCTGGCCGTCACCTAGGCGGGGCCTTTGGCGCTCCACACCCGCTCGCAGGGCACACAATAAAGTTATTTGCTCCTCCTCCTTTTCTCGTGGAAGGGTTTCATGCGGCCAACATGCACAACTTGCGTGGAGTTGTGCCGTTTTGGCCTCTCGTGTCCAGCGGATTTAACTTCGTAAGTGACGTCCCTTATACGACGAAGTATTTCGTAAGGGTCGAAGTGTCGGCAAAGAAGCTTTTCAGACAGTCCACGGCGTCACACTGGGTTCCAAGCCCACACCTTGTCAACGGGCTGGATGAGTTGAGGCTCGAGTCGATGCGTTGTTGGCGGCGTACTCTGTACCTTGCCATCTGTCGTGCCTCCTCGGCTCTTTGCAAGAAATCATCTAGGTCAGATGAGTAATTGTTTTCTTGTTATAACAGCAACATATTACTAGAGAACAGTATTTGCCATCAGGAGAGGCGAGCAGTGCGAAGGCGACGACGACGATTAGAGGCAAGCGCGGGCTGTGGCCTCTTGGGCAAGTGCGGCGTATTTCCTTGTAAATGTAATTGTATATATCTTTTCGTCTGCGTCTACCTACGTAACATGTCTGATGGAGGTGGACATTCCCTGTACCTCGTCACGGAGCTTCGCAGTGGACGGTACGTCGAGCCTTCCTTCATGGATCCCGGCGACGACAATTCCAATCCGCCGGCTCCGAGACCTGCTGCGAATTCGGCAGCCTACATCGCTCTCCCCGCTCCCCGTGATGCTGGCGTACTCTCGGGCAAAGATGGGGAAGATGTCGATGACTGGATCAGCCTGTAGGAACCCGTCAGGCGCAATAACAGGTGGGACCCTACTATCTTGCTCGCCAACGTAGTCTTTTACCTCGGTGGCACACCTGGAGTTTGGTTTCGGACTCACGATGATGAGCTCACCAGTTGGGAGTCGCTCAAGCAAAAGCTCCGAGACTTGTTCGGCAACCCATACGGTCACCAACTTGCCGAGCAGGAGGCGTTATCCAGCCGGGTGCAGACGCCAACGGAGCCCTACGTCACGTACATTCAGGACGTCTTGGCTCTGTGCCGCAAAGTTTACGCACATATGACTGAGTCCGACAAGGTTTCCCACATCCTCAAAGGCATTGCCGATGACACTGCTCATTTTCCTAATCGCGGTGACGGTGGATGCAGTTATAAAGGAATGCCGCCGCCTGGAGCTCGCTAAAAGTCAACGTATCGACCAGCAGTTTGCCCGTCAGCCCAACACCCTAGCGGCATCTTCCTGTGGCGACGCTCCTCGTCCTAACACCACTGGCGATGTTACCGGGATCATCCGGCGTGAGATCGAGGCCGCCTATTCGGCTGCCTTCGACTCCAGCCCCACCAACACACCTGCAGTCTCGGTTTCGAAAACATGGTTCTTCACACCGTCTGTTTGGACCATCGCCCTGATACCCGGCCTGCTTCTTCGAATCCGCCCCGTCCCGCAACTTCTTACGCACGACGTTTCCGCAATCCATCTGAATGGCGCACTGCTGACGACAAGCCCATTTGTTTTCACTGCCATTGAATCGGGCACATTTCTCAGCACTGTCGCAGTCGCTGGAGTTCCCCGACCCGGTCTTCTTATATTGCCTGCTCTCACAACCCAGGTGGCCTTTCTCGTCTCTAAGCCGCACGCTCCAATAAAGCTGCCACTGATTCTCCTGCGCCGAAGCGACCCTATTCTCGTTCGCCTTCGCCCCAACGACGACAGTCTCGCTCTCCTCAGTCCCGTCACTCCTATTCGGCGACTCCCTTCGGACGCCGCTCCCAGCCGGAAAACTAAACAATTCAGCGCCTCGAGGTGACGCTGCATTGCTCCCTACGCCGCCAAATCCTCTTAGCGAAAGGTAAGTGTCATCACAGTATAGCTTCGGAGGACGCAAATAATGAACAGGCCGAATAAACACAGTCTTGTATGTCTCGAGCAAACTTGATAGAGGACTGGGGCGTTGGCAAAAGGGTAGGGTTATTCCTGAAGCGAGAAAACCTAGTTTCTAAGCCGGCCAAGTGCGCTCGCGCAATGATGAAAATTCCGCAAAGCACGCTATGTCACCATGAAGACAGGCGACTGTAGTCCAAGAAGTGAAGACAATCTTTTTAAACTGTGAATCTACATATGTGCTTTAGAATCGCGCTAATTATTCGAATAGTTTTATTCCAACTGCGAAAAAGCGGCAGCCATGTCCACAGTAAAATTGACTTAAACAGCTTCAATCTCATGGCCGTTGAATCATTGCGGACTTCCTCGGTATCGTAGCCGTCAAAATGTTCTACAATTGATAATGAATTGAACAGGCTGCTAAGCGGAAAAAAGGCAGACGCTTGCAAAAGGCCTCTTGTATATTAATGGACTTATTGAGTGGCATGGTCAGGTAGTGTGCTATTGTTACGACGTCTTTAGAAAATCCCCCAAGATGTGAATAGAGGCGCACAAGAAATATGAAGTAACTCCACTGAAGTTGTCTTAGTATGAGCAAGCATACCCCCAAAGTTCAAGCTTGTGGACCCCAAAACTTCAAGTAAACGCACAGCCAAATTTAAGTTGGCCCAACCATAAATTTTACCTTGGTGCGCCCCGCAAATTTAAGTTGGCCCACCCGCAAACTTAAGTTGGCCAAGGCCCGAATTCGAAGTTGGACCACCGCCAAATTTTAAGTTGGCTCACCCCCAAACTTCTCTTGGCCCACCTCGACATTTCAGTTGGCCCACCTCCAAATTTCATGTTGCCCAAGCCACAAAATTTAGTTGACCCACCCCTACTATAGGCTTTCCCATGCATTTGCTAAGGATCCCTGTGTATACCCAAGGATGTACCTCAATCAGATCATATGGGTATACTTGCTGATCAATATTTGTTGTTTCGGTTGTTCCTTTTCACTTATAATGCTACCAATAATCAATATTCACACTATTGCAATATATAAATATATTCAGGTTGCAATTTACCAATTTCTGTCCGGATACAAGTCCAAAAACAAGAAAGGGGCTGACAGATGGAAGAGCACACTGTGGTATAAAGTTTGTAAACAGGGATGAAGTGCCTCAGACAGGCTGGCCAACGTTTCGATAGGAGGACCTATCTTCGTCAAAGGCGGCCTCGTCATCCTCGGCGTGTTAGTCTTAAAGGGTTAGTGCAGTGACGTCACGTGCGGGTGTTGTCGCTGGCGGCTGGTTTTAAAGAGAGGGATTACAAGAGGAAACAAGCGGTGTCGTCCGACGTCTGTGAGCTTCATTCTCAAGACGAGGGGACAAGAGCGTGAGAGTGGGCACGCGGGGAGAAAAGAAAAGAAATAGAAGCAGAAAAAAAGGGAAAAAAAGGAAAAAGAATGGGGGGGGAAGCCAGGGCGGCACCAAGACAGACAAAAAAGGGGGGAGTGAAAGAAAAAAAAAAAGAGAAAAGTGAAATCTTTAAGAAATACGGGGGCTTGGGAGCGTGTTGGGGATGCGAAAGGTTAGGAGGTATTCAGGGGGAGTCGTTGGCGGCATGTTTTTGAGGCATTAAAACGGTCGGTCAAGCGGTCAGCGCGCGAGTAACACAAAAGACAAAAAAAAGAAAAGAGAAAGGAGAAAAACCCAGACACACACACACAAAAAAAAAAAACATGAGTTGAAAGTGACTTGAGTAGCATAGTAGTAATACGTCGAGTAACTTTGAAATAGTTAAGGTGGCGACGAGGAGTCTGCGGTGCAATGTATGGGATGACTGAAAGGCAGCGGCATCGTCTTTCAAGGGGCACTGCCCCACGCGCTTAACGTAGGTGTCGTTACGGCGGCATCCAGAGATGGCGATACTCTGTGTTGAGGCGCCGAAAAAGGCATATTGACTTCGGAATGTGTTGTCGAGGGGATTTCAAGAAAAAAAAAGGATTAAAGAAAGAGGGGGGGAGGGAGGGAGAGGGGGAGGGGGGCTGAAACCGGTATAACAAACAGGAGGGTGACGCGCGCAGAAGGGGGCAAGTGTACATGGAAGAAGGGGATCGTACAGTTGGTATAGACGTAAAAACCTGAAAGAGGACATTAAATTGAGTAGTAGGCAGGAAAAAAATTTTTTTTTCGGAATGGAAGAGTAGGTGAGGTTAAGAATTAAAGTTGGCTGGTGGCCTAATGTGTTTTGTGTATTGGTTGATGATATGAGAGTTTCAGATTTAAGTTACAGCTTTTAAAGATTCTAAGTTGCCGCGTGCCAAATTAATTCCTGTCGGGTGTAGGCAATTAAACTTGTGTATGAGGTATGATTCCGTATACTTCCTTTCGCGAGGGGAACGGAAATTTGTTTGTAGTATATAGAGCCTTGCTTTGTCAAACATATGTCCATGTTCATTAAAGTGGCTGGCTACTGCTTTGGGTAAATTGTGTTTTGTGTCCGCGCGGTGACCATTGAGTCTTGTATTAATTTGTTGTCCAGTCTCACCTATGTATTGTTTGCTACAAGCGGCGCATTCTAGACAGTAGACTACGTTGCTTGATGTGCAGGTGAAAGCCGAAGTTACCTTGTGTGTGTAATTCGACGCTGTACTTTTTACTGTAGTAGTAGATTGAATGTGTTTGCATGTAGAGCACCTGGGGCGGCCACAGGGATTGGTTCCCAACTTCTTCTTTTTCTGTAGTTTGGCGTGCACAAGAACATCTTTAAAATTAGTGTTGCGTCTGTAGGCCACTCTGGGAGGGTCGGGAAAAATCTTCTTAAGTTTCTGGTTGCTGGTGAGAATCGGGTAGTATTTACTTAGGATGTTATTCACGTTTGGGAGTGCGTTTGAGAATTTAGTAGTAAGAAGAGGCGTTGTTGTTCTTGTGATCCTCGGGCGGGGCTTGAGGACCTCGGCTCGATCAAGTTTGGTTGCAGCGATGTAAGCTGTTTGAAGGTCACTGTTTGGGTGGTTCCTGTTTGATAGCGTTTCTCTAAGGTGATCGAGTCAATCTATGTAGTCTTGGTTTTCAACGCAAATGCGACGTAGTCGTGTGGCTTGGCCTTTAAAGATGCCTTGTTTGCAATGTCTGGGATGGTGGCTGGTATATTCTAGGTACTGTTGTTTGTCGAAAGGTTTCCTATACAGCGTTGTCTTTAGTTCACCATTGTCAATGTATATTGTTGTGTCCAGAAAGTTTATGCGCTCAGTTGAGGATTCTGATGTGAATTTTATTGTTGGGTGAACAGAATTTAGAAAGGCTACATATTTATCTAGACTGTCTTGACCATGTCCCCAGACTATGAGTATGTCGTCTATGTATCGTAGGTATGTGTGGGGCTTGGTAGTGCAGCGCGATAGGAAATCTGTTTCTAGAATCCCCATAAATATGTTCGCGTAGGTTGGTGCAAAAGGCGTACCCATGCTTGTACCATGTATCTGTAGGTAGTAATTCTCTTCAAATTCGAAGTAGTTATGTGTGAGAACTAATTCAAGGAGAGACAGGTAGACTTCAGTAGAGTGTTGTGCACTGTGTTTAGACAGCGTTTGTTTTATCGAAGATAAACCATCAGGGATTGGAATGTTGGTGTACAGCGCCGTGACGTCTAGTGTTGCGAGAATTGTGTTGTGGGGTAGTGTGCCTTTAGTATTAATGTCTTCTATAATTCTCAGGAGGTGGGGCGTATCTTGTACAAATGACGGAAGTGCTTTTGGCAAGTCACCAAGGTAGTGGTTAAGGAATGTGGAGATACTCTCTGTCGGGGTGTTGTTGTTTGATACTATCGGACGGCCTGGGATAATAGCAGTGTATAGTTCAGCGGATGGAATTTTATGAATTTTCGGAAGGAGGTAAAAACGTCCGGCAGTTTTGTTGCTTGGTTTAAGAAATTTGTATTCTGATGGTGTTATCAATTCATCAGCCAAAAGTGATTTCAGCCTGTTGGTAATTGTCACTGTGTAGGACAATGTCGGGTCGTTATCTAGTTTGCGGTAATGTTCTGGGTTGTTTAGTTGTCTGTAAGCCTCGTGCTTGTATTTTTCTATTGGCCAAATAACTATACTTCCACCCTTATCTGCTTCCTTAATAACAATGTCATTCCGGCAGCTCAGATTTGAAATGATATGACTCTCCGACGTAGTTATGTTTTTAGGTCGCTTAGATGTCTTGGATTGGCTTATAATTTCTTTAGTGATAGTTTTAAGGTATATGTCAAGTTCTATGGCTTGTTCTGGTTCGGGAGTCCAAGTGGATTGGGCTCTAAGTGGTGTCGTCCCGGTGCCTGGTGTGCCTGCAAAAAAGTGTCGGATACGCATTCGTCGGGAGAATTCTGAGAGGTCCTTGTGAAGCTCGAATTCATTTATTGTGTTGTTCGTGGGGCAAAAGTTTAAGCCCTTGCTGCGTACGGCTATTTCTTTTTGACTTAATGTTTTAGAAATGTCTATAACATTGGAGCGGTTTAGTTCTGTGGAAATTTCCTTCCTGTCTGGTACTTCTAAGCTCGAGGTCCCTCTTGTCTGGGAGTGGTGGCTGTTTGGCTGGAAGGTTGTTTTTTGATTAAAATTTGCTTTTTTTCCTTTGTTTTTGAACCAATTTTCTAGATTGTTTTTCGCCGTAATGTTCTAAATCTCTCTTCTCATCTGGTGTCAGGGTTATGTTCCTAAGTCTGTGGTTAAAAGTTTCGATTTGCTCTTCGCAGTGTTCTTTGAGGATATTCAAAAGTGAAAGTGAGGCATTATGTAATGTTGTTTGCCAGTTTGCGCGATGGTGTGGTGGGAGTGTTCCTAGAGCTGGTACAGCCTTGAGTGTTAGGCCTTTAGGAATTATATTTTTCTCTGTGCAGCTTGTGTAGGTTTTCAGATGGGAGGTGTAGCTCACATGTTTTTTGGTAAGTTTTCTAGCCTGTAGGAATTCGGTGCTTCGTGGCATTGAAGAGTTATTGTTTTGCGATGTCTGTCATTTACTTGTCTTCTTGCGGGCAGATGTGCGTGGGGTGTTTTTCTGTTCGGCCGGTTTATTGTCGTATGCCTGGCTTAATTCGATCTCGGTCTCTGTTTGAGTTTGTGTGTGTGCAGGCAGGCGTGTGGGGGTCTGTGTGTAGACTTCGGTGGTGGGTTTTCTGTTGTCTGTTGCCATTGTGTCGGTTTTCACGGCGGTTGATGTCATTTTTGGTGCTGTGTGTGCCTTCTGGTTCTTTTCACATTCCACTGTCTGTGTTCCAACTGTTCTTGTGTTGACTGTTTCACTTGTGCAGTGGCTGGCTTCACATTCCACTGTCTGTATTCCCTGTGTTCTCGAAGTGACTGTCGCAGTTGTGTTGTTCGCGGTCGCACGCTCCGCAGAGTTGGTGGGGGTGGTATTTGAGGTGGAATTTAAAAGAGTTTTTCTGTACTTGTCCTTAATAAAGGACTTGATGTGTTGGGAGACTAGCTCTATTCCACTGCGGTTCAAGTGGAAGCCGTCCCAAGCTAGGTGTTCGTGTGGTGCTTCGTGTATTTCTGCGTGGTGCATGATGTCAACATTCTTATGGACGTTTTCTAAGTTGAAAATTAGTGAGTTTAGCTTGTTAATCTCCTCATTGTGCTTCATGAGTGCATTAGTTATACAAGACATTGCACATTTCACGGGAGATATTTTGCTGGAGTGCTCGACAAAAAATGATAAAGAATAAAATGTGGGCACCTTGGCAAAGGTGAAACAGCTGGAAGTGTCAGGACAGCACTCACCCAAATATGAAAGACAACTTATGATAAAGAGCCAAAACGTTGACAGGGTGGTCAAATTTTGAGACAAATAATTTGGCTGTCGGATTACTTCAGCTGATACTTGATGGTGCCAAATAAAGTCAGAATTATCGGCAAGTGTTCAAGAGTGCTTGAGCAGGCCCCGTGGCGTACACAGCGTCCGCAAACTGTCGGGCGGCTGCGGATATAAGCGAAATGCCTTGTCGTCAGTCGTTACATGGTGAGTCAGATTTTACATTTGGGACGCGGACTCCATCAGAGTAAATAGATTACACATTACGTTGTCATCCTTCGACGGCTGGTACCGATTTGCGTGCAATGACGATGCGAACAAACTATCTAATATGCCAACTGTCACCTTCCTCGAATGGCCATTCTTCCTTAATGATGCATTGACTGTCGCACGGCGCCTGAGCACAAGTAAGTGTGAGAAGTTGTGCGCAAGGCCTTTGCCTATGCGAGCAGCCGTTTTGCCGCTCGATGTCTACTTGTCTACAATGCGGATATATTATAAAGGCGGAACGGCAATATAGAAAACAGACAAATGGCGCATGCACTACTGCACAATAATCTTAAATATTAGTATTCTTTAACGCATGTGGATAACAATGACAGGACAGTACTTTGATAACGGAAATCACTGTATATTTAATGCCCAAAGGTGTACCTGGCCCGATGGCCAGTAAATGGGGCGTAATATTCTGAGCAACTTCGGTCGTAGCACGCTAACAGAATGTGTTCGCACAATTCTTGTGTCGTGCCTTTTGCCTCAAGGGGCAAAACCAATTTGTCCATGTATCCATCTCAATAGGTCAGACATCTCGATTTGCAGCTGCTGCGGCAGCCCATGAGTGCGGATAGCAAAGTCGTTAGCGAAATAATGGGGAGCACCTTGAGGAAACCAGTAGGTCAAATTCAAAAGCAGTCCATGATGGCCTCTTTCGTAGACGCTGTGCGAGGTTCGGACGCTAAGAAGGCCGACCGAAGCGGCCGCAGACTTCCGACAATTACCCTAGCCCGCTTACTACGTAGCATAAAAGAAAAACACTATGGCTGCCTTTCGGGAAGCCTCTCAAAAGCCCAGAATGAATGATCGCTCGTCGCGAGTAAAAGCTCTTAGGATGATAAGTCATTTCCAGCCGACGAGTGGCTACGCTTCATCAAGAACACTAATAACACCGGCGGGACAAGCGTTGTGGTGAAGTTCAGTGCGCAGGGATAGCTTTTAATTATTTAACTTTTTTAGCGACGTCCTCACTACGTCACCGCGCAAGTTTGAACAGTTTAAAGTCACTACGCTACATGGTGGCACTCATGTGAACTAAACTCTCATGTCCAGAAAAGCTGGATACGCTCGTAAATGCAACGCAACTTGTATCAGAGCCCCAAATTCGTTTTCAAAAAATATGATCAATGATTATTATACAAAATTCACCCTGCTATATCTCATTGGAATAGACATTAACTTAAATGCGCTGATTGCCTAAGTAGTAATTCGTTATTCTTGTTTCTCCCATTATGTTATATTGGTGAGGACAGCTACGTGTTTGTGCAGCTGCGGGCATGAAAGATGACGCCGTGGTTCTGAAACTGAACGTGTGTGAGGGCATTCAAAGGAATTCAATATTCCCTATTTCTTTTTTTATTTGAAAACACCCTCCCTCGTTCCTTAGCGTATTTGGTGTTGTGCGAGATCAAATCTCGGCCAGGGCGACCGAATCTTTATGGGGGCTAAATGCAAAACCAATCATGTGCTCAGATTTAGATACACGGTAAAGAACCTCAGGTGGTCCAAATAAACCCGGAGTCCCCCTCCATTGCATGCCTCATAATGAGATCGAGATTTTCGCAAGGAAAACTCCATAATACTTATTCTTGGTTATAAAACAAATGTTTACAAAAAAGAAATAAAACTTCTCTGCGCCATATTTCTGTGCATTATTACCTTCTTGTTGCCTCTTACATCGCGTTTTACTGCTTCATGTCGGAGGACAGCTAGGAGTTTGCGCGTCTACGACAGCGCATTATCATGGCGTTGTGAAGCAATGTTCCCTGCGTTGGAAACGCAAGTGGCAGTATGGCCATGTCCTTTGCGAAAACGCCCAGTGGGCTTCGGTGAGGAATCATTATAACACTGGCAAGCAAACAGACCTCTAGTGCTTGCCAAGTGTCAGGAGTCGCTTATACCATTTTGTTTGGGGGGATAATATGACTGATGCAGACTGTGCTATTTCTTTCAACAATGCCTTCGCCTCAAAGTTTACTAATGATACTAGAGCGCCTCTACCACTAATGTCTAGTAAAACAGTATCTCTAATGCCGGCCATCACGTTCTGCATAGATGGTACCTCCAATGTAATTGATAACCTCAAACTCTCGTCCTCCACCGGTGTCGATGGTGCTAACTTGAAACTGTTAAAAAATACTAAATGTATCTCAATTCAATTTTGATGTCTGTTGTTTGCTCAGTAACTTTCAGCAGTCTGCATCTCTTATACCTGGAAAGTGGGAAATGTCATTCCTATGTTCAAATCAGAGAACTGTGCCGAGTACCCTCACAACAACGCGACGTTGAGTATGCCATGTGAACGCCCCGTGTGATACTAGTTCGGTGTCCGCGGACACACCGCCCAGTTCTTCCCTACGCGACGTCGCCCACGTACGGTATTTTCCGAGAGATCTGCGGCATCCTCAAGGCGAAGCCAACCGCCCAATCACACCTACAGGTCTTTGTATCCGACTGCCCAGCAGCCCGTGTACTGGCAGAACGTCCCTAGTGACTCTGCCACCTCTTTGCGAAGCCTGACGCCACCTGCTATGCGCCAGCCGACGGTCACCATCTCCACAGCTCCTGTCGGCGCGTTCATCTCGCCCACGGGGAAACTAGCCTGCGCGGCCGATGGAGGTGAAGTCGCTAGATGTGCAGCATTGCATACAAGTATGCCTCCACCAGTTTCGATGCTTCCAAACAAGCTTCATGTGCTTTTAGACGATGTTCCCACATTGGCTCTGATAGACATCAGGGCAACTATTTCTGTGATGAATTATGAACTGTGAGGTACGACATGGCCGTACAGTTATGTTTTATTGGGACAAAGCTACTACTTTCCGGCAGTGAGCGGAGTGTCTTTTTCTTCAGTCGTTGTATGTACGGCGTCTCTCTTTGTGTCGCAGGGAAGAACTTCAAGGCAGAATTTGCTGTAACTGCTCATTTCAGACGCGACTTTATCGTTGGCGTCGACTCTTTGCAAGTGTCGTTCGACTGTGGACTGCAAAGCAGGCCAAGTTCTTTTTTCAGCTCTCGCCTAGCAGCCTCCTTGTTGAAGCGACCGCTTCGTTGCAGTAAAATCTTCTGTTCTTCCGGCTAGGTCCCCCTCCAGCTTTCTAGTTGATGCTTGGACAACCAACCTGATACAGGTTCATTTGACGTTTGAGCCATTGGCCTTACCTATTGGGAAGAAAAACATGTTCGTGCTTCGATGCCTTGTATCCCTTACTGGCGGAAAAACACAGTTAAGGGCGGTTAACGGTACGGCCGAGTCAGGTATGCTCCCGGACGGTATGCGCCTTGGCCTGTTTGAAAAGATGTGTAGCATCTGCAATGGAGCCCAAGGTGCCTGCGCTAAGTCCGAAACTACTGATGTCTCTGTTACAGAATCGGAGTAGTTAAAAAAGATTAATAAGTATGTTCCCTCGCAGGAGTGCACAGCCTTACTTAAATTGTTGGCCATACACGTTAAATTATTTTATTTTGCACAGAAGGCGCACGGCACTCAAAAATCGAGCTCACGGACCCGTCACAAGACTAACACCGGATATGCGCATCCTCCTATACCGTCGGATTATCGAATTTCCGCGTCGCTGCGCAAAGTCATTACAGAGAAAGTCAGCGACATGCCAACCACCGGCGTTTTTCTAGAATAGTCGAGCCCCTGGGCTGCGCCTGTCATCTTGGTCAAGAAAAAGGACGGGCCATGGAGTTTCTCTGTTGACTGTCGATGTCTCAACTCGATAAGCACTCTTCCCACTTCCTCACATAGATGACGTTATGGATTGCTTACATTCGGCGTCATATTTTTTCTCCGTACACTTTCGATCCTGGTATTGCCAAATTCCTATGGATCCGACTGACAGAGTAAAGACAGCTTTTGTAACGCCAGACGGTTTGTTCGAGCTTAATGTTATGCCGCTCATTTAATGTGAATGCCCTTGCTACGTTTGAGAGACATATGGACAGAGTTTGGCGGGGCCTCAAATGGAAAATCTGTTTATGTTGCCTGGATCATTTGGCGCGTTTAAGCCGAACGCTCGAGGAACATAACTATCGCCTTCATCTTGTTCTAATCTGTATCGAGAATGCTGCACTGACATTGAACTCCAAGAAATGTCGTTTTGGAGAACGCGAGACACCTATTGTGGCACACCTTGTAGAGAATAATTGCGTTAGACCAGATTCACAGAAAGATTCTGCAGTCTGTAACTTCAAGAAGCCTCAATCTCCCTGGTACCTCCGAAGTTTTTTGGGCCTATGCTCATACTTCCGCCGATTTATTCCTAATTTTACTGATTGGGCACAACTCCCTGACTTCCTGCTAAAGGATGTGCCTTTCCCCTGGGCATCAGATTGTGACGGCACTTACGCAGCTAAATTTAATGCTGACATCAGGGCCGGTGCTGTACCACATTTATTCTTCCGCTCTTACGGAAATTCATACCGGCGCCAGCGGAATTGACCTTGGCCCAGTGCTCGCCCAGCACCATGGCAATAATGAAAATGTGGTTGCCTATGCAAGCTGTTCATTGAGCAAGGCAGAGCGCAACTACAAGGTGACAAAGCAAGAGTGCCTGGAAGTCATTTTAGTCGTTCACAAGTTTCGCAATACGTTTATGGCCGTTGTTTCTGAGTCATCACTGATCATCATTCTCTGTTGCTTGGTGGGGTTACGTGACCTCTCGGTCCGACTTGTGCAATTGGCCCTGTGCTTACATGAGTTTGACTTTGTAGCAGTCTATAAAAGCGGTAACTGCCACGCAGACGTGAATGTTCGAGGCGCGAACGTCTACCTACGACTGCCTGCAATACTGGCCACTTGCATCAGTATATCGACGCTATCAACGCACCGTTCCCTGATTTCGTGATATTCCGGAAAAAGAAACAAGACGACCGTGGCATAGATCATCGGTTCGCTTCTGCGGATGAGTACGCCAGCCTGAGCTGTTTTGTGGTCCCCTACGATATACCCTAGAAAAAATATTCACGCCAAGGAGCCCGCGAGCTTCTCGTTATTCCACGCACTCTAGGTTGTCACGTTCTTCAGTTCATGCACGACGACATCACGACGCATGGCCTGTGCCCGAACGTTTCACCGCATCCAGCAAAGATTCTACTAGCCAAAGATGAGACACGGCACGGAAAAATACGTTCCGGACTGCGAATAACGCTCACGAAACAAGGGCCCGAGACTACGCCGCCTGGCCTTCTTCATCCTGTACTTCGTCTTAACTTTGCTATTCTAGGCTGTTGGTATCGATCTCTTCGACCCATTTTCGCGATCAAACAATGCCAATTGATGGGCAGTCGTCTGTGTCGACCATTCGACGCGCTACACAAAAACTGCGGCAATACCTGCAGCAAAGGCCTTCCATGTATGACAGTTTACGCTTCGCTTTATAATTATACGTAACGGTCCCCCACGACTCATCATCAATGACCGCGGGCGTCAGTGTGCCTCTTATGTCGTAGAGGCGATCTTGCGTCTGTCCGCCTGCCAATTCCGCCATGCCACTTGATATCACACGCAGACCAATTGCCTCGTAGAGCGCACGTACAAGACTCCTGGAAACATGTTAACCATTTATGTTGATTCCAAGCACAAGAACTGGGATGAAGTACTACGTTATTTCACGCTCACAACACCGCGAAGCAAGATATCACAGGGTACCGTCCATTTTATCTGCTCTGCGCTCGCTCTCCTCGCCGCTGTCTCGACACGATTCTTCCTTTTACGCTAGACGTGGAAATTTTGGCTGCCGAGACATTGTGCCGAGCAGAAGAAGCCCGTCGCATCGCACGTCTCCAAACTCTGGCTTGTCAACGGCTTTCAAAGATCCTTTAGGACGCAGGCCATTGGTGGGTGTCTTCTACTACACGTAACCTTGTGTGGTTGCGGACATCGGTCTGCCAACGTGGTCTGTGTTGGAAGTTCTTGGCCCGCTGCTCTGATCCATTCGTCATAGTCGACAGCCTCAGTTACGTTATGTATGTAATCTCCAGCGTCACAAGCAATGATCGCCTCTCCACAAAGACACAGCTGACGCATGTAGCGCGCCTTATGCCAATCTTCAGCCGATCTTCTGAATCATTCGCCCAACGGTCATCGCCTGCGAACGGGGAAGTGAAACGTGCGAGCGGAGTTTGTCTGAAGAGGAGAACAAAGATGTGTTGGCTCGCGTGCTGCGCTGTGAACTGCTTTTCCTGGGTGATACATTTGCATTCTTCGCCTTGTAAATAAACGCATTCCCTCATCACCATATTTTAAAATTATGAAGTAGATAGCACATTGTTCCCGCTATTAGCTCGGTATAGCTCTCCTAAACGATTTCTCCAAGCACTTTTTAGTTGTAATTAACACCAATGTACAGTATAAATTCTCACAGGCAGAACATTGTGTTGAATACTGTGTTATTTGTACTGCCCCGCTGCGCGATATGATAGCAGCCATTAAGGAACACTCACTTGCGGTATAGTAAGCGTAATCGTACGTTAAAAAGACAAATATGCGATGCAGAGGGTTTAAAACTTGCTGCGAGTGCACTTTCGTTCTGCACATAGACGTTAATGCAGTGGTAATACCTTACTTTCGCTTCAATATTGATATGTTTGCTTTTGTAAGGTTTATCTTGAGAATTTACTACCACTGCGTTTACGATTCCTGTGATTATCTATTGCACGTATCGGTGAAAGTACTCTTATCTTGGCCAGACAGCCACGTGTCCTTATCCCTGGCACCTCTTATAGCACAAACAGATTTAGCGACATATATGTTGTCGTCAATACAAACAAAGGAGAATCTGTCCCACTTTGCCGTGATGCTATGCTGATTTCCAGCAATGATTATAATCATTTAGTTTGCGTGATTTGTGCAGCTAAACAACAAAGACAATCTATGGGGTTATGAAAAAAGCCATAGTGGGGGGCTTGAGATTAACACTTACCGTCTTTTTTATGTGCGCATCAATTTATTCGAACAACGACAAATCATTTCCTCGACAACACAGTATGAAACATGTTGATTAAGCATGGTGTTGCTAAAATAAGGTGAAATGCACGAATGTTTGCACCTTTCAGGTTTGTTGCAATCTATCATCTAAGTGAACCAAATACTTTCTCATGTTGTCAATATTACGATAATTAGAAATTTTGTGTTATTTTTTGAAGTATGGCATATTTTACTCTCAGCATTATGTATTCACAAGATATGTCGTCACAAAATGCATAGCACATGCTAGTGATAAAGTTAGAACACGTAATAAATAATATGATTGCATATTATTTTTTTAGAAGAACTAGACTGCGCTGAGGCCACCTCTAGCTTTTAGTCTGGCAGAGCGACATCCGACGCTTCAATCCAGTAAAAAATTTAATACTAGAAGACACAAAAAGAGACATTGTCGTCATGCGAAACAATAATAAGAGAGAGAGGAGTCTCATGCGCACGAGCAAAATTCTTTGCTGGCTTAGTTGGTGTTTACATATGATTGAAAGTGGCGCAGAAACGTGGTAAAGAGCATGGCGAAAGCAAACAGCGCTCAGTGCTTTCAGCCTTCTTTCGTCATTCTTTTTGTGCTAGGTTCAGTAATGTCAAGGAAAGGCACGGGTTTACTGAAGCGTACAGGCGCTCGCTGAAACTGCTACGGTCGCCACGCTACATTGTTTAATGTTATTTACTAGCTAAAACTAATTGACTGCCACGTTGTCGTGAGGATGAACGTGTACCTTAATTAGTGTCATCAATATTGGCCACTTTTCAATTGTCCGCGACGCTTACCACGCCTTTACCTCTGCAGCGTGGCGGATATGCCAAAACGATCTTAGAGAATGGCGACTCTGGCGCTACCGTGACATTACACAAATACTACCTCTGTATCTCGTAGCTGTGTTAAAATCTTATTTTATAACCTCGAATACCATTTTACTCCGAAAGGCAAAGGTGGCCGGAAGGACAGCCTCAGCTCGTGAAAGCAGGTTCTGTGGCAAAGTACGACGTACATTTATCGCTAATAATTCCAACCGAAAGCTTTCTTTTTAAACATTGGGCGGCTTCTTTCTTTCGTGGCTGAAGTTAAGGTTTTGTGTGGACCACGTTCCTGTAAATTATGGTTTACAAAATGTTTCCCTGATGAATCACGCTCCATGAGTTCATATGAGTTCATGAGTTCGTGCTGTTGAATAGATTAGCTCCATCCAATACTCCGAATAACAAAGATTTAATGATGCTGCTTATAGCAATAGCACACTGCAATACGGCCATATCAATACCCAATAATTAATAGGGCGCATTCGATTACTGAGTTGAAACGGACCGATAAAATATTTGTAACACTATGCGAGTACTCTCGTCAAAAATAATACAGAAAACAATGAAAAGGTGCATACGGCGCCGCCTTATCATCAGTGAACTTGCGCGGTTAATGCACCACAGTGGCCGCAGGCCCGAATTCTGCTAGAACACAGGTGATGCCGTTTCGTTATTCGCGCAGCTAGAGGCTGTATGTACGCGAGTTTGAAAAACAGTTACGCAGTTCCAACGCACAATTTGGAAACCGTCTGAAGTGCAGATATCGCGAAGCGGGTAATTTATTGTTGTGAAAATGTTCATCTCCTTCAACGTGTCTTGTAGCATAAGGATTATGAGCCGGCACCGCAAATAAGCAACGCACAGTTTCAACAGATCAAGAGAAAAACGCACCCCCGTATTACAGTGCCTGTAGGATGTGCTCATTATTCATCCCGCAATCTTCGACGCCGGGATAAGCGGGGGGCTCCACTTCTTGTGCCGCCAACAGTAGCCTGGGACTAAGAACTTCTCCCAGTAAGGACTCTAACTGAATCTGACTTCAATAAAAATGCTCGCTCTTGCATTCTTTGATCAGCCCAGTTGTGTATTTCACCGTCAGACCCACAGGCCTAATTTACTTGGTAAAATGCCTTGCGAGCAGACGGGCCAAACTGCGGGAAAGAAGGCGATGGACA
Organism: Dermacentor variabilis; assembly: GCF_050947875.1. Classification (NCBI taxonomy): domain Eukaryota; kingdom Metazoa; phylum Arthropoda; class Arachnida; order Ixodida; family Ixodidae; genus Dermacentor; species Dermacentor variabilis. The sequence continues at coordinate 126,302,849 of NC_134570.1, forward strand.
GCTTAGCTTATAACGAAATTATGCGTTTGAAGGCTTGTATTTGTCGTACCTTAGTAACTTGCGATTCGCTGATGATATTGCCTTGCTTAGTAACTCAGGGGACCAATTGCAATGCATGCTCACTGACCTGGAGAGGCAAAGCAGAAGAGTTGGTCTAAAAATTAATCTGCAGAAAACTAAAGTAATGCTTAACAGTCTCGGGAGAGAACAGCAATTTACAATAGGCAGCGAGGCACTGGAAGTCGTAAGGGAATACATCTACTTAGGGCAGGTAGTGACGGCGGATCCGGATCGTGAGACGGAAATAATCAGAAGAATAAGAATGGGCTGGGGTGCGTTTGGCAGGCATTCCCAAATCATGAAAAGCAGGTTGCCATTATCCCTCAAGAGAAAAGTATATAATAGCTGTGTCTTACCAGTACTCACCTACGGGGCAGAAACCTGGAGGCTTACGAAAAGGGTTCTACTCAAATTGAGGACGACACAACGAGCTATGGAAAGAAGAATGATAGGTGTAACGTTAAGGGATAAGAAAAGAGCAGATTGGGTGAGGGAACAAACGCGAGTTAATGACATCTTAGTTGAAATCAAGAAAAAGAAATGGGCATGGGCAGGACATGTAATGAGGAGGGAAGATAACCGATGGTCACGAAGGGTTACGGACTGGATCCCAAGGGAAGGGAAGCGTAGCAGGGGGCGGCAGAAAGTTAGGTGGGCGGATGAGATTAAGAAGTTTGCAGGGCCGGCATGGCCACAATTAGTACATGACCGGGGTTGTTGGAGAAGCATGGGAGAGGCCTTTGCCCTGCAGTGGGCGCAACCAGGCTGATGATGATGATGATGATGATTTGTCGTACTGTGTGAACATTTAGGTACACAACAACTTTTCACTGCCTTATTCAGCGGTGTGCATAAATGACAACCCGCACATTTATATGGATAGTATATTAGGGACTACATATAATCCTATTTGCTGCGCAAGCGCTGCACTGTGGAGCAATTCGACATGACGGCAGCAACAGCAGTCACGGCTGCTTAATTCCTGGAGGTTTCACGTAGAAAGGCGCGATTTGAAAAAAACTGTTAAGATGGCTTGGGCAGCAGGCTGCAGTATGGCCTGGACAGGGCAAGGCTCTTTCGTTTGGAGCACATATGTAGGCTCGCAGCTGCGCCAAATTCAATGCCTTGGCAATCTAGTGCATTTGCCTTAACTGAAGCTTTTCAGAAAAAAACCGAAATCATGGAAAAAATTGTGGTTACAGTTTTTGTGCGTTTTTCATTCCGTTCAAACCAAAAACATCGACTACTAGGTTTAAGCATTCAAGAGATGCAGCAATTTCATGTTTGCTTCAAGAATAAGCCCGGAGGAAAGGCGCAATGATCATAGTCCGTTACTTGAAAGGTTTATGAGATGTCATAAATGTTCCTCAGCCAGGCATGCCAGTCGGTTCTAGGCCCTACATTTCCTCACAGACGTGGGATATTGAAAATTCTCTTTCTCTTAGAGCTGAATGGTAATATTGAAACATCTGAATACACATCCCGCCATTCTTAAAAGATTGAATACTAGACACTAAAACTGTAATAGTTCAAGAGGTCACTTTTGGTCTTTCAACGCTTTGTTTCTCAAATTATTAATTAAGAGGTATTCGGCACTGGAATAAATTTTTCAAACTCTTACATTTTGCGTCATCCTAGGAGAGTATACGAAATAAAAGTGTTATTAAACAAGTGTAATCTTATGATGCTTTCATTATCTTTTATTCATGAGGTTGCCGAGTAACAATCGGAATAATCGAACAGCCACAATAAATCCGCACAAATACTATGTACAAATTCTTGAAGTGTCTGTGTGGAAAATTTTTTAATCGCCGTGTCACTGACTGGAATCTATCGCGATGACACACCGGGCACACCGGTCCTGTACACCGACATGGCCCGGTACCCACCGAGACATGCCCTGTGTCTTGTCGTACTTTATTGTACATACGTTCTGAGCGCTTCGGCCACGCTCAACACTATGGAAAGTCTTACGCCGGAAGAGGCTCCTATCACCCTAGCCATCCTACACATTCGATCCGTAAAGGCACCAGGTGGACCTATCACAGTGGTCACTGATCCACAGATCGTCAGCAGGACTCTGGCGCAAGGAATGGTGCAGCCTACATACACCGCAACCTTACATCATTACATTACAGTGCTCACACGGTCCGATTTAATCCCCTATACCTTCGGCTTTACCTTCCTCCTGGGAGACTGCGCTGACCAGTTCAGGCCCGCAAGAGCAGCGACGGCTGATACAGCGCGCACGCGGAACTAAGGCATCCACTCTACGAGGATGTCTGCCCAGCTCGTAAAAAATAAAAGTGTTCTCTCTCTTTCTTGCGCAGATTTTCTTGCCTGTAATCCGTAAGTGTCGCCACCCACGGTGCATTTTACCGCTCCGCGTTGGAGGCTTGTAATGAGTTTGTACGGCTACGGTAGTGAAAATTGCTGGCGTTGTGAAGCAATGTCGACTACGTGGGAGCCGCGCAGTGGCCGCATGACAAGGCTCTCTGTGAAAATGGCAGGCGATGTCGGCGATTAATTATTATAACACCGGCAAGCAGCAGATGCTTAGTCCTTCGAAACGTTTCAGAAGTCCCTCATGCACCTCTGAGGTCTTGGATGTATCAGTGTCTCACATTGGCATACAACTGCAAATACATTTTCTTAACAAATTCTGGCGAAGTACTAAGCGATCGTATAAAATTTAGATACGCGCGTATATTCCCGGCATTGTGTCTTCATAAAAAATGAAAATACTTCGGCATACAATTAACGGCTTTGGAGAAACTCTGTCGAAATTGCGTCATTTGTAAGCATTCTGAATCAATATAACGCTAATTTCGCAATATTATAAATCCAAAACCTCAGCAGTAATGTTCAGTGTAGTTTTTGAATCTACATTGACCTTTTTGGAGTAAAAACACTCTTTCTAATAAACGGTATTGCGAAATTGGATTGTTGGTCGTTACCACACACTTGAATAAAACATTATATTTTTACATCTTAGTAACGGTGTGTAGACTGATGTGTCTATTGAAAAATGAATTCTCTGCCTAAACACCGATGTATATTTGATAGGATATATCCCAGAGACATGATGTTTTCAGCCAGTTGTAGCATCTTATAAGCATTTACATTATTGCATTGTAGTATTCTATACTTCATCGAAGCTGCTGCCTGTATTAAATATTTAGAATGTTTTCTTTCGCTTCTTTCGTTATAACTAAAGTCATTCCTTTGCTGAAGTATAACGCAAGAAGACCACTTGTCTGCGGAAAAAATAAATCGATTCTCGCATATTCCCAACGATGTACGCTTGAGTCAGAATCTCACACGCCATGTGATAATTTTTCGCAATATTGGTTGGTGGTATTGTAGGTGGTTTACAGGTGTTTCTACAGAAAACATATAAATAAATCTTTGAGCAGTTCCTATTGGTTTCTATATACAGATTTGTTTGTTTCAGAGTACCCCGACATCGGCACTGGAGGATGTCCGTATCCAGTCGCTGCGAATGAAAGTATAAAAGGAGTGAGTATACAATCTCGGACAGGAAAGAACAATGTAATATTTCGTAAAATATGGGTATACATTGGAACCAATGTCATGTTGTCTAAGGTAATGAGTCAATGGTGTGTATTCATATGTCATTCGCCTTCATGTGTAAGGTATTCCGCTTCTTGCATTGGTTTTCTCCCTTTCCTAAATTATTCTTTATTCATTTTTTTAACGAACAGTGTCGGTGATTCATTAAATTTTCCATCAAATGACATCATTAGTATTTCCATATGAACAGCCCAATCAGACCTTTACTTCCAACCATCAGACTTAAACAAAAAAATAATAATAATTTATATATGCAGTAAGGATACTAAATCACATAGCAAACGAAATAAACAATATGAGTAGCTAGAAACCTGAGGCAACAAATAAGTATTTTCTACCTAGACCTAAAACAGTCTTACATAGAGCCAACTATACCTCATTGTTTGTGACACACCTTTGCGTACTAAAATTTGCTGAAAACATCTTGAGCAATGTGCGGACGATCTTCTTTGAGAAAAGACTACCCCGTTGATCTTCCTTTATGTCTGATAAGTTATTGCGCGCCTTTCATCGTCGGCTAAATACTTTTGAGCTCGATGATACACGTTCTGTGTTTCGTGCACCTCAATGTGCGCCACAACCACTGCCCCGCGACGCATAGCGCCTTTCAGCGCTCGCAGTGAGACTGCGTTCTGACGAAGCAGTTATATCCAGCAACATTTTTACTCTCTGCTAACCGTAGTCTCCTGGACCGCGAGCAGCTCTAGGTGTCTTTCTTACATAAGGCATTTGACCTGATATTACTTGCAACTAGCCCTTAGACAGCGTATATTGAGGTTACCGATGCATAATGGTATAGGTATATTAGTCATACCAATTGTAAGCGCTAACCTACAGTAACACCCTTACAATGGCTCTACCCTGCTGTGAGAAGATCGGATTGTTTACCTGTGGCGTCCCTTACGCGCGCCTGACTACGGGGCAGCATTTTTTTACCCTCGGTGTCAAAAAGTCGATGCCACTCACACTCCAGGCATTTATGTTACGTTCGGTGCTGTGATCCGCCAACATCGGAATGGTTGTTCTGGAATGCTTGCCGCGTGCCGTGGTAGTGCTCGCAGCGTCTACTTTCTCTTCTGCGGCCGAGGTCTCGATACTGTTGCTCATGTCTTCTTCTTCACTTGCTTAACATCGGGGCGCTGGCTCCTGCGCGCAGCCTACTGAGGCGCGTTCCTATGCTGAATTAATCTCAGCACAGTCTCGGATCGAAGAAGAAGCGCCACCTTCTTCGAGGGTTCCGGTGCTCACGAGCACATGCAGCCAGGGGCTATCTGAATGGCAAATAATAAAAAGAATGCCTGTCTTTGAACCTCGCTTCTTGTGAGTACACCGTACGCCATCTTAAACACTGGTGCCGAAACCTGGGATCTACTACCGAAGACCGCGGAAGGCTATGAGTGAACTGAATATCATGGAGAGGCAGTCACCGAAGCGGACGTCGAGACGATCTCTAAACAACAGGCTTATCAACGAGGCAAGAGCTCTTCTCAGCGGTGAAATAGCCACCGTAGATCAGCCTAACACTATTTACCGACGTCTCGCGGTGAATAACGATGAGCTGAACAAGTTCATTTACGTAGTTGATGAAGAGTTTGAGCAAGAATACGACACCGTTGTGAAATACGAGGACAACGCTACCTGCATCATGTGTGAGCTGCTTAGCAAGCGTGACCGTGTTGTAACCTCTCGAACACCGGAGTTTCGGATTTCATGTACAGTCAGTACAGCGGGAGCCTCTGTAGCCAAGCTATCCAAGCTTACCATGGCCCCTTTTGCAGGTGATTTGTGTTGATGGAACGACTTATTGGAACAATTCGACAGGATGATTGACCACAAATTAAGCCTCAAAGCGATGGACACATTTCTTCCTAAAAGGCGAAGCAGCCTCAGCAATTGTGGGACTGCCTACAACAGAAGCTTGCTACAAGGATGCCATCAATATACTAAAGAAACGCTTCGGCGATAGAACGAGACTCGAATAGGATTACTTCTCCAGGCTTCATACTTTGCCTTCGGTCCGTTGAACTGAACCGACAGCTCTTCGGAAGCTGTACGACGAGATCACCATAACATCCGCGGACTGGAGAACCTTGGGGGTGAGCAAGGTGTCCTTTTCGACAATGTTGTGGGACCTGTTGCTTCGGGCTTTACCGCACAATATAGTGGTACAGTACTACCGTTCTTGCTCTATTCGGGCGAAAAATGATAGCAGTAATGCAGCGTCTATCACGGAGCTGGAACGCCTATTAAATTTCCTGTCCATCGAGTTGGAGAACTTAGAGAAGAGCCTGTTTGCGAATCCAGGAAGTGAGAATGCACCAAAAAATGTTGTCATTTTCTTGACTCGAAACCCACGTCTTCAGTTCTCCACAACAACACTATAAAACTAGCTGAGAACTGTGAGGTTTGTCAGTCGAGTCAACATTCTACGGAAGACTGCGCACTTGGTCTCCCACTATCGCAAAAGAAGCAAATTTTATCAGGAGACTTGAGGTACTTCCGATGAACGACTAAAGGTCACAGGGCGTGTTAGTGTAGACGCAAGGATACCTGCTCTACGTGCCAAGGACGTTATGCGACGAGCGTGTGCGATCCGCAAAAAGCAAGCCTGAAGACACGGGAAAACGGCAGAACAACTTCCAGGATACCAACAAGGAATCCAAGCACAAGCACGACTGTGTGCGCATATTTAGGGAAAGATCAGCGTACCATCGAGGATTCATTGACGAGCGTCCACCTGCAGGCGTTCCGAGCTTGGGCAGTAACAGACGTTACCTGTCGATACATCGATATATCAGAAGTGTCATAGACGGAGGCAGTCAGCGCACATTTGTCACAGAACGGTTATCACGACAGCTGATGTTGCATTGGGTGGGCTCTACCATAATTGCGCTCAATACATTTGCAAGCAAGTCGAATCGAGCAGCGCAGAATCGGCGTGTTGTGCAGCTCCGTCTTCGGAGCCAGTTCTCACATATGTAAGTTGCCTTGGAAGCGATATAAATTTCCACATGCCAAGATATCGAGGCAAATACATACAGCTCACCGTTCGTCGCGGAAATTCAGAAGTCGGGAAAGGACATCGCTGATCACCGACTAAACGAATCCGTTGTCGGGGAAGCAGGCATAAGCGTTCTCATCGGTTCCGACAAAATCTGGACTGTGATGACGAGTGAAGTCACTCGATGCGAGAACAATGAGACACTGATTGTTATCAACTCTAAGCTAGGGTGGATGTTTCAAGGATACACCAACTGCATAGCAGCAGACACAACAGCTTCGCGGAACATGGTCTGGGTATTGAAGACGAGCGTACAAGAGAGCGACAAATTGGGCCACTCATTTTGGGCGCTCGAGAGCGTGGGAATATCAGACACCGTAGACAATGAGAACAGGCTCAGTCCACTATTGATGGAATTCAAAGAAACTCTTAGGACGGACGGAGGATACGAAGTGGTGTTGCGCTGTCGGACAACAAGCAAGTCGCAATAACAAGATTTAGGAAACTTACCTCCCGACTGTCGAGCAAGCAAGGACTTTCAGAGTCGTATGACAACACCATACCGCAGTACCTGCGGGCTGGACATGCCGAGATTGTTCAAGGAGCACTCCTGGATCCGACAAATGTTTTTACATGCCACACAGGGAAGTGATCCGAGAGCACCGCATTAAGCAGAAAAATCAGAATAGTTTTCGACGCTTGTTCGCACGTCAAAGGGTGCTTCTCATTAAATGAATGCCTCGAAAAGGGTGAAAACCTGTACCAAGATCTGGTGATGGTACTATTATGCTGCAGAACGTACCTTATGCTATCTGACATTGACAAACCATTCCTTCAAATCTCAATAGCAGAGAAAGTTAGAGATGCCTTTCGATTCCTCTTGTTTGGAAAAAAAAGCACTGCATTTCTCGGAAGAGGCGATTCAAGAGTGGAGGATGGCTCGGGTGACAATCGGAGCAACTTGCAGCCCCTTCCTACTGACGACAGCTTTACTCCATCACCTAATGAGTATGCCTTCAAGCAAAGCCAGTATCGCGGAACTTCTCAGCGAGTCATTCTACGCAGTTAATTTAGTGGTAAACTACGTAGCGCCTAATCTATTGAAAGCTATGCACCAACTAGCCCCACAACGTGTTTTACTGTTTTAAAGCGCCTAAAATCTGCCGCGAAGCGAGCGAGATTATGCGAGAGGCAGGAATTACGCTAAGAAAGTGGACGACCAACTAAGATGGTCTGATTAACGCATTAGAGCATGAAGAACAGTCAGCAGACAAAGAACTGGCTGGCCTCCACGTGACAAGCGGGAAGGTACTTGGAATCGCATGGAATCCGTACGCGGATACTATAACTTTTTCTTTGAGGGGCCTTCCCAAATTTATGAAAGAAAAAGATGATACCAAGCAGTTCATTCTTCAAGCTGCTTCACTGATATTCAACCCAATGGGATCTGTTGCGCCGTTCACCATTGCCATCAAGATCTTCCAGAAATTGTGGACACGTGGAATTGGCTGGGATGAGGAGCTACCTCAGGATCTGCAAGAAGAAGAGCATGAATGGGTAAGCCAACTACCAGTCTTGCAGAATATTTCCATACCACGTTATCTTGGCAGCGGAAACAAATCGCCCCGAGCACTGCAGCCTCACGCATTTTGCGACGCAACCCCTTCGGCATACGGCGCGGCACTCTACGTCGTACGGAGCTCTTCAGGAGGCCCGAGTTGTTGATCGAAAAAGCACGTGTGGCACCTATCAAGACAGCAAAACTGAAACGACTGGAGCTTCTAGGAGCCTTGATCGGAGTAATGGCTACTTAATTACTTCTCAGGTGCCCTCATTGACTTTGATATCCACACTACAATGTAGTCGGATCCCACAATTAGGTTGTCATAGATAAAAGGTGAGGCAACGAAGTGAAAGCAATTTGTGGCGAACAGAGAAAAAGAGATCAGGGAGAAAAGCGATCCTTCTATGTGGAAGTATTGTCCAAGGTAGGCAAATCCTGCTGACCTACTGACACGTGGAGTTTCAGTGGATAAGTTATTCTATAACCGTACGTGGCTGCATCGACCAAACTGGCTAGGCGAGTCAGACGATAGATGGCCACTACAAGCCCCAGAACCTACCAGCACCGACGATAGAATGTTCTGTGAAATGACTGCCGTTCACGTTGCGATCTCCAGTGCGACAGAGTCGACGTCGATTCTGGACATTGACAGCTACAGCAGAATCCAAAAGCTACTCAGCGTCAAGGCATGGATATTCCAATTCGTCAAATACTGCCGATTCAAGAACTGAGCGCACACTTGTTTTCTAGTAGCCGAAGAGATCACTGAAGCAGAAAAATATTGTATTAGATATGTGCAGCAGAAAGCCTTTAGCGAAGATATAAGTTTGATTTCTGCAGGTACATCAGCAAAGACAACCTCTCGCATCAAAGACCTCCACCCGTTCTTGGATGGCGACTGCATTCTCCGGGTGGGCGGGCGCCTATTGCACATTGACGCATCTGAGGAGGTAAAACACCCAGTCATCCATCCGCTCGATCATCTACTTTCCTACGTTACCGACAATGCGAGCCCACCGCGAAATACTTCACGGAAACGTGAGAGACGCCCTGTCACAGTTGCGGGAGCACTATTGGATCTGCCGGACAAAAACATTAGTCAAGAAAGTCATACACGGCTGCCATGCGTGCAGACGTTTCAGAATTGGACCTGGCGACGCTCCAACTGCTCCAACGGCACGTCAATGTGTAAGGCCGACGAACCCTTTCAAAATCACTGGAGTTGACTTCACAGGACTACCGGAGAAACAAAATGTTACATAGCGCTCTTCGCATATGCGACATCAAGAGCAGTCCACGTGGAACTGGTTTTCAGCGTGACCTCACGAGCATTTCTCATGTCTTTACGACGCTTTGTAGCGCGAAGGGGTCTACCTCGCGTGATAAATTCAGACAGACAAGAACATATAGTACGACGTCAAAAGTCTTAGAGAAGCTTTTGAAGTTGCTTTCCCAAGAAGACGTAATGGCGTGCTTGAGTCAGAAGAGTATCACTTGGATGTTAATTCTTCCCAGCGCATCACGGTGGGGCGGTTGGTGGGAGCGTCTGCTCAGGACGATCAAGCTTCCATTGAGAAAGTTCTCGGCAAAGCTCGACTTAACTTTGAAGAGCTGAAGACTGTGCTTACGGAAGTCGAAGCGGTCGTGAACTCGAGGCCTCTCACCTACGTTGAGTCGGACAGTGAAGAACCTGACGCATTAACACCAGCAGACCTCATCATCGGACAGAGACTAATGACGCTACAACAGGGCAGCAACGACGTGTCAGTGGAGTTTACGCGCACGAAAGCCGTCCGACGACAGGCCTTGCCAAAAGCACTTCCATCATTTGTACAAGATGCACCCCACGTGCTGAGAATTGTAGAGGACATTAATACTAAAGGCACACTACCTCACAACACAATTCTCGCAACACTAGACGTCACAGCCATGTACACCAACTTCCAATCCCTGATGGTTTATCTTCAATAAAAGAAACGCTGTCTAAACACAATGCACAACATTCTACTAAAGTCTACTTGTCTCTCATTGAATTAGTTCTAACACATAACTACTTCGAATTTGAGGAGAGTTACTACCTTGAGGTACTTGGTACAAGCATGGGTACGCCTTTTTCACCAACCTACGCGAACATATTTATGGGGATTCTAGAAACATATTTCCTATCACGCTGCACTGAGAAGCCCTACACATACCTACTATACACATACGACATACTCAAAATATGGGGACATGGTCAAGACCGTCTAGATAAATATGTAGCATTTCTAATCTCTTTTCACCCATCCATAAAATTCACATCAGAATCCTCAACTGAGCGCATAAACTTCCCGGACACAGCAATATACATTCACAATGGGGGGCTAAAGACAACGCTGTATAGGAAACCTTTCGACACACAACAGTACCTAGAATGTAATAGCCACCATCCCAGACATTGCAAACAAGGCATCTTTAAAGGCGACACAACTACGTCGCATCTGTGTTGAAAAGCAAGACTACCATAGATAAACTCGATCACCCTAAAGAAACCCCATCAAACAGGAACCACTTAAGCAGTGACCTTCAAATAGCCTACACTGCTTCAACTAAACTTGATCGAGCCAAGGTCCTCAAGCCCCGCCCGAGGGTCACAAGAACAACAACGCCTCTTCTTACTACTAAATTCTCAAACGCACTCCCAAACGTGAATGACATTGTCAGTAAATACTACCCAATTCTCACCAGCAACCAGAAACTTAATAAGATTTTCCCGATCTGCACAGAGTACCCTACAAACGCAACACTAATTTTAAAGATATTCTTGTGCAGGCGAAACAAAGGACAAATAGAAAGTTTGGAACCAGCCCCTCTGGCCGCCCCAGATGCTCTACATACAAACATATCCAATCTACCACTACAGTAAAAAGTGCAGCGTCGTATTACGCACACAAGGTAACTTCGGCTTTCACCTGCACATCAAGAGAGACAGTCTACTATCTTGAAAGTGCCCCTTGTAGGAAACAATACATAGGTGAGTCTGTACAACAATTCAAACAAGACTCAACGGTCACCGCGCGGACACAAAACGCCTAAAGGAGTAGCCAGCCACTTTAATGAACATGGTCATATATTTGACAAAGAAAGGCTCTATATACTAGAAACAAATGTCTGTTTACCTAACGAAAAAGAATGTACGTAATCATATCTCATGCACAAGCTTAAGTGCCGACACCCGACGGGAAATACTTTGGCCCGTGGCGACTGAAATCTGAAATTCTCGTATCATCAACCAAGACACAAAACACATTATGCCACCAGCTAACGTTAATTCTTAAACTCACCTATTCTTCCCTTTCGAAAACATTTTTCCTGCATACTACCTACTTTAATATACTCTCAAGTTCTTACGTTTATATCAACTGCACAAAACCCTTTTCCCATGAACACTTTCATTCGCCCGCTTGTTCGCACGTCACCCTCCTATTTGTTATTCCGGTTTCGCGTCCCCCCCTCTCTTTTCTTTCTTTAGTATGTTTATTGAAAACCGTCCCCAACACATTCAGAAGTCCCAGATGTCAATATGCCTTTTTCGGCGCCTCAACCCAGGGTACCGCCATTTCTGGATGCCGCCGTAATAACACCTGCGTTGAGCAACGGGGGCTCATGCCCTTGAAAGACCATGCCGCTGCCTTTCAGTCACCCCACATATTACACCGCAGACTCCTTGTCGCCATCTTAACTACTTCAAAATTACTCGAAGTAGTGCTGCTATGGTACTCTACTCACTCTTTCAACTCATGTTGTTGTTTTTTTTTATCTTTTGTGTTCCTCGCGCACTGACTGCCTGACCGGCTCTTCTAATGCCACGAAGATATGCCGCCAATGACACCCCTGAATGCTCCCTAACCTCTCGTCTCCCCAACGCCCTCCCATGTGCTCTTCTGCCTTTATTTTTTCTTGTTCTTTCTTTCTCTCTTTCCTCTTTTTCGTCTTGGTGTCGCTCCGTTCTTTTTTCTTCTTTTCTTTCTTTTGATTTCTCCCCCCCCTTTCCGCTCTCCCGCTCTTGTCCCCTCGTCTTGGGAACGAAGCTCGCAGACGTCAGGCGACAACGCTCATTACCTCTGAAGTCTTTCACTTTATAACCAACCGCCACCGACAACATGCGCACGTGACGTCACTGCACTAACCATTTAAGAGTAACATGCCGAGGATGACGAGGCCGCCTTTGACGAAGATAGGTCCTCCTATCGAAACGTTGGCCAGCCTTTCTGAGACCCCTATCCCTGTCTACAAACTTTATACTTAAGAGGAAAAAACGATAACAGTAGGAAAGAAACAATTTATGATAACTCAAAGGGAAGCTCGTCACTTTTCGAAACGAGATCGGGATACCTTAGAACAGGCACCTCTAAAGCGAGATATAAGAAGGAAGAAGAAGCATGGGCTTTCTGCGGTAAAGCGAGGGAAACGCTGGAGCACGTTTTATCAGAACGTGAAGACGTCTGCCCAGCTGTCGATTTAGGCACCACTGGCCTCTTTGAACACTTGGGTTCAGTGAGAGCAGGGGAAAAGTAATCATATCCGCAGTAGAGATTGATTAAAGGCGATTGGAATATTGGTGGAAGGAAAGTAGGGAAAGTACCAAAAACGGACACGTACAAAAGAAAAGTTCGCAATAGGGGATCAGAGAAATTTGTTGTGGGAGTTAATAGTGTTTTTTCCTTTCTCTACTTCTTTAACTCAGGTAGGACATAAAGCAGTGTAATAGCAAGAGCTTGGTCGCGCAGCCCACCACCCCGTTCAAAGGGGACGCTCATAACATTCATCCATCCATACTAGAAAAGAATGGACACAGAATGTAGGAAGTGGTCAAGAAAGTTGGCAACCAAGTACAGGGTAATTGAAACTGCAAATTGATAACCAGATGGGATGAGAAAGAAAGTCGGAGAAATATGGATAGTTTATCGGATGCAAAGAATAGAAACAAAAAGTAACATGGAGATTTACAAGACAGAGACGAAAGAAATTAGAAGGGAAAACCTGTACGTTTACACAATGAGCAGTACCTTGCTCTTTGTGGCTCAAGCCGTTTGCCCAAGGAGAAGAGCGTACCTGACTGAATATTCAGAACTATATGAGGCATGTGTATGCTGCAGGAAAAATGTTGACGCCACTCAGCACCTCCTACTGGAATGCCACGAGATTCATTCACCCAGTGAGAGCCGTAGGTAATGTACACCTTCCAGAAGCCCTGGGGTTTAAAGTGGACAGAACCGTTAACCGGTCAACAGTCGAGACAAGCAAAACACGTTTAGAGCGTTGTTGAAAAACAATAGGAAATATTGGTACGACTAGATCTCTTACATTCATAGCTAGCCATTCATGGTAGATTTTAACGGAAAGAGAAGATCGAGGAGATGTATATAAAAATGCTAGATAAAGAACATGTATAGCACAACTATTTAAATCAAGCTGGCTAGGTCACAATATGTCACCGCTCCGTTGCAAAAGAGACGTAATTAAATTATCATAACCATCGTCACTTCGGCTGCAGCAGCGCTGGCTGTCCGGGAAAAAAAAACTGGAAAGCTCGCATTCGCGCACAGCGTTCCCGGCAAGCGTTTCACGGTAAAGATTACGGTTACATAAATCTTTGTATAGCGCCACGCGTTGCGGATTTGCCATTTGGTGCGGGGATGAATAACTCTATATACGGCAAAATGAAAACTCGTATAGAGCTGTGCTAAAAATTCGCATTAGGGAGTATCTTAATCGTCGGCGAATTTATTACTGGATAGTGAAGAGGAGGACCAAGAAGACGGCTCTTGTGTCGGCTGTGCGCGCGATCAGCGTTCGTGTACTGCCGGTGCAACTAGACTGGGCCTAGTGTCTGGTAATAGATCCTCATTTTACATTTGGTGGAAGGTGCTGCACTCCCCGACCTCACCCTGGAACTTCGCAACCGAACTTTGACAACTGCTCTAGCCGCTACCATGAACGAGGCTCCCAACAATCCGCTTGGAGCATCCGCCACTTCTGTCATGTGCGGCGCCATCCAGCGGCAGCGAGACCGTGCTGTTTTTACCGGATTAGGTGAGACTAACGTCGAAGATTGGCTGTCTACCTACGAGCACGTCAGTGATCACAAGTGGGATGGCCCAACGAAGCTACGTACCGTCATCCTGATGACGGTACGATGGATGGCCCATCGAAGCTACGTTTCATGTCGGTGGGAGCCTAAGCAGTTGGACGACATGAAGGGCAAGCGAATGATCGCTTCACTGAATCATCTGCAACAATATGCCGATGAGACTGAACGTTTCTTAGACCGCATTGTTACTGGCGATGAAGCATAAATACTGCATATCACGCCAGAACCGAAGCAGCGGAGCATGGTGCGGATACATCGGGGTTCGCCTCTGACAAAAATAAAATCCGTTCAGTGCCGCCATTTGGGTAAATTATCTTAACGTTCTTCTGGGATCGCCGATGACCAGTCTTGCTGGATTCGATGCCACAAAGTGCAACAATGAATGCCGCGCGTTATTGTTCACACTGTCACATCTGCTGGCTTCCATCAAGCGAAAACGTCGAGATATTCTCGATGTGGTCGTCATACTTATCTTCCACAGCAATGCGAGGCCGCATGTGGAAATCAGAACCGCCAAATACTTAAGGTCATTTCATTCGGAAAGTCTGGAGCACCCACCATACAGTCCGTACCAGGCCCCTAGTGATTTCCGCGTTTTCGGTTAGCTAAAGAAATTCCTGGCAGGAGATCGATTCATGTGCAATGATGAAGCCATAACAGCAGCCCGACAGTAGTTTCACAGACAGCCGGATAAATTCTAGTACACGGAAGTCTCAAACTTAGTGCAGCGATGGGGCAAATATCTGGACCGTTTTGGCGACTATGTGGAAGAGTAGTGTAAGATATGTAGAATAGTAGGCATGTTCGTAAACACTTATATGTACCTTATTTTGTATAAAAAAAAACGTCGGCGAAGATTTTTTGAGTCGCCCCTCGTGTTTCATACTTGAATTCCAGCCCTCGAGCGACTGCCACGTGCTCAATGTTTCGTTTGCTCAGTCACTGCGTTAATTGTGAAAGCTAATAGCGGTGTGGTAATCGCCGCAAAGGCTTTTGTAGTTTCAGTAATCGCCGAATGGTTATACGTTTGTGTGCAGCGTTGTTGTTTGGTGTCCAGGTTCTGCGTAAGCGATGCGAAATTGGTTACAGGAAATCTGTGCCGCCACCGTGCAGTTTTGCACTGTGCTAAGCGTAGGTCCTCTTTCCAAGATGTCTGTTTGGCCGAGGTCTTGTAGAGGCTTGCACTTGAGGAGATATTTGGTAAGCAGTATATAAGTGGAGTGTTCTGGGCTGCATAGGCATGGTCCGTAAGGTGCGTTTCATTGAGCGCCTCAAGATACCAAGCCTAGGCAAACGTGACCCCTGTGCACTGAGCTTTGACACTGCGCAAATCAGATATGTTTGTGAACGGCGCTTTTCTGTGCCGATGACTGCGTTCGATGTCGGGACGTGATTCAAGCTCTGGGCATAGAGAAAAGAATAAAACAAGAACGGGCACTCCCATAGAGCCCAGCGGCCCAATTGACTGCAGTGCACCAAGCTGTCGGCGTTAACACATGAACCATACTTCCGGTTTCGGTTTTGTGTTTGCCCGTTTTGAACAGTACCTGGTACGCGTCACGCCAGCTGCGCTTCTTTTTTTTGCCACTACAGGTAAACCACGCGCGGTCTTCATGCTAAATCGTTT
This sequence comes from Dermacentor variabilis, assembly GCF_050947875.1. NCBI lineage: Eukaryota > Metazoa > Arthropoda > Arachnida > Ixodida > Ixodidae > Dermacentor > Dermacentor variabilis. Next base: position 126,318,828 of record NC_134570.1, read on the forward strand.
TATTATTAACTAAAATTGGTTGCGAAGGATCTTTACAAGCCTCCATCGAATATGCGCCACGTGCCATTTCATAAAGAAGCAAGACGGCTTGTGAAATGAGGGAATGTCTATTTTATTCTATATAAATGCTCGTTGCGGGCTTTTGCATTCATCCAACGTTGTCGCACCAAGTAAGCAGCAGTAGTTCCCGTTGGAAGCTCCACCAGACGACGTCAGCTGAAAAAAATTAAAGAACACGCAAGTATCGTTTTGGTTTTAACATGTAAGAATGATGCGCGTAGAGGCGAAGCGTTCGAAAGTGATGAATGGGTGGCATCACAAACAAAAGCAGTTCGCTTTTACACCCACGGCGTTGAAAATACCTGATTAATTCCAAACCATACCGTACATAACGCGAAAACGTTCTATTTCCAAGCATTCGCCTCTTTCCTGCCCTTATTTACTGCACTTTAATAGCCCGAGTACACAGGGTACTGCGCGTTTGCAGACCTTGGCTACAACCGATGCGATTGTACGCTACGAATACCCGGAGGTGGCCACAACACAGGCTCTCAACAAGACCATGCTGGTTGCTCGCAGAATTCCTTCGACTCGCACTCAAGACAAATGCGTTGGTGCCGTTCAGAAGACACAATTTTCGAGTTACTATTTCCTGGCGTTTCAGCTCCATGGCGCAATCTTTTGCGCGTTCTGCAGGTGGAAGCAACCAACTCCCGTGTCATCACTCTTGGCCATCGCTCGTTGCGTTTTCGACAAGTGTGAGCACCGAGAGAAGGTTTAAGTTGTTGAGGGGCCATAAAAATTACCACACACTTGTCGCAGTAAGATTTAGTACAAGGCTAACTAATTTTGTCACCATGGCAGTGCTACTTTTTGCTGCGTCACAACAGGCACGGAGAGTGTGCCTCAGAATCATCCCCAAATGAAATTAATTGCAATCATGATGGGGCTCAGAGAGAGCGTCACGAACATGTCCTAGTAAGATTCATAACACGCCAAAAAACGGCGCCAAACAGGCGAGCTGCTTTTTCACTAACTGCGTTCGCTAACCGAGGCCTTGTCACTGGGCTTGAAAACTACCTCAAAAAGTAACAAATTTTTTACAATAATGTTGGGCGTCAGATAAAGCGCCATGCACTTGTCTCACCAGTGCACTAAAGCGCGAAACTTAATTGCGCACAATGGCCGAGATGCTTTTCGTTAACCGCGTCACAGCTCCAGGCGCGTCCACTCCGCATGATCAGTACCCCAAAAAGTAACGAAATTATTTACAATAAAGCTGGCGGTCAGAGAAAGCGCCACAACTTGTCGCAGTAAGATTCAGTACACGTGAAACTGCCTCAAGCAACCTGTGCGACTAGCGTACCAAAAACTACCGAAATAAGTTAAGGTAATATTGGGACTCATAGAAAGCGTCGCACACGTATGTTCTAGTACGATCCATACATTCAAATTACCTGCGCCGCGACGGCCGCGCTGTTTTTCTTTAACTGCGTCACGAGTCCAGCCTATGTGCCGTGCCGTAAGCCTCATTGCTTGAAATGCGTTGCAGACTGTCGAACAAAATTTGTTGCCTTGCGTATTCCGATAGTGCAAAGGAGCCATGTCGAAGCTCAGAAGGAACACACGAACTCGCCGGGAGCCCATCAAACCTGGCTGAATATAAAAATAGAATGATGATAAAAAACTTTATTTATTCCTCTTTAAAGGGAGGGGGGCAACGGAATAAAGAGTGGGGGGAGAAACTACTTGATGTAGGCCTCCTCTATCATCTCAGCCCACTCCAGGATGGCTTCCTGAAGGTCGGTCCTCTAGCTGCCACTAACTAACTAACTCATCCAGCTGCTTGACAGATATATGAGTGCCGACATTATATGTTAAGGTTTTACGTAGGAAGTCAATTTTGTGTTATAAAGAACAGAGCTAATCATGTGTGACCAGGGGACATTGTTTATTTGAGCCAGTTCGCGGGTACATTAATATAATGTTTGAATGTCTATCTACAAATAAATTAGCCCACATAGCGACAGAACCACAGTAAGGTAACTGTCGTGAATAGCTGACCTTTCGTAATTTCATATATTTTCTTGAGTCAATAAATGTTCTATTATCATTGACTCAACTGCCCTCAGCAGCTATGTAAAAGTCGGGAAAGAAGACAAAGACAACCTTAGGTGAGGTGTACCCTTGTCACTGTCACCCTGTTGTGCAGCTTTCAGCTTGCTAATTGAGAAAATAGAAACCCGCACGGTTGTGCGATAACTCCTCTTATACAGGAAGAACTGAACAAATATTTGCCACAGGAGATTCGTCAAGTGGCCTACAGCAGTAGCGAGCCTATTCTATAGATACTTAGGAAGGTGCTTCAGGGTCTCTTTAAATAGCGCGCACTCAGGTGAAGTCCGAGAATGAAACGATGCATGGGAAAGTTCGCGCGGAAGCTTGCCTACAAACAAGGCGGTTGTGTCTTGCAGACATGTTGCATCTTACTTGTCGAAAGAAGACGGACAGTGGCGCGGAGGTTCTTCGCACGCTGTTGCAATGTAATCTGCAAATTGCCATACACTCGCATCGCACGATCAGTTTAAGCCTTTTTTGCTTCAGTGGCCACTCGCGTTCATCTAAGCAAATTGTGCAATTTTATTAAAGAATTTTTATTGGGCACCATCATCATCATCATCATCAGCCTGGTTAAGCCCACTGCAGGGCAAAGGCACCTCCCATACTTCTCCAACTACCCCGGTCATGTACTAATTGTGGCCATGTTGTCCCTGCAAACTTCTCAATCTCGTCCGCCCACCTGACTTTCTGCCGCCCTCTGCTACGCTTCCCTTCCCTTGGAATCCATTCGATAACTCTCAATGACCATCGGTTATCTTCCCTCCTCACTACGTGTCCTGCCCATGCCCCCCCCCCCCATTTCTTTTTCTTTATGTCAACTAAGATATTAACTCGCGTTTGTTCCCTCGCCCAATCTCCTCTTTTCGTAGCTCTTAGCGTTACACCTATCATTCTTCTTTCCATAGCTCGATGCGTCCTACTCAATTTAAGTAGAACCCTTTTCCTAAGCCTCCAGCTTTCCGCCCCGTACGAGAGCACTGGTAAGACACAGCTGTTATAAACTTTTCTCTTGAGGGATAATGGTAACCTGCTGTTCATGATCTGAGAATGCCGGCCGAACGCACCCCAGCTCATTCTTATTCTTCTGATTATTTCAGTCTCATGATCCGGATCCGCAGTCACTACCTGTCCTAAGTAGATGTATTCCCTTACCACTTCCAAGGCCTCACTATATATCGTAAACTGCTGTTCTCTTCCGAGACTGTTAAACATTATTTTAGTTTTCTGTAGATTAATTTTTAGACCCACCCTTCGGCTTTGCCTCTCCAGGTCAGTGAGCATGCATTGCAGTTGGTCCCCTGAGGTACTAAACAAGGCAATGTCATCAGCGAATCGCAAGTTACTAAGGTATTCTCCATTATTTATGCCCAATTCTTCCCAATCCAGGTCTCTGAATACCTTCTGTAAACACGCAGTGAATAGCATTGGAGAGATTGTATCTCCCTGCCTGACGCCTTTCTTTATTGGGAGTTTGTTGCTTTCTTTATGGAGGACTACGGTGGCTGTGGAGCCGCTATATATATCTTCCAGTATTTTTACATACGGCTCGTCTACACCCTGATTCCGGAACGCCTCCATGACTGCTGAGGTTTCTACTGAATCAAACGCTTTCTCGTAATCAATTAAAGCTATATATAAGGGTTGGTTTCCTTCCGCACATTTTTCTATCACCTGATTGATACTGTGAATATGGTCTATTGTTGAGTAGCCTTTACGTATTCCTGCCTGGTCTTTTGGTTGAGAGAAGTCTAAGGTGTTCCTGATTCTATTTGCAATTACCTTAGTAAATACATTGTAGGCAACGGACAGCAAGCTGATCGGCCTATAATTTTTCAAGTCTTTGGAGCCCCCTTTCTTATGGATCAGGATTATGTTAGCGTTTTTCCAAGATTCCGGTACGCTCGAAGTCATGAGGCGCTGCATATACAGGGTGGTCAGTATCTCTTGAACAACCTGCCCACCATCCTTCAACAAATCTGCTGTTACCTGATCCTCCCCAGCTGCCTTTCCCCTTTGCATAGCACCCAAGGCTTTCTTTACTTCTTCCGGCCTTACCTGTGGGGTGTCGAATTCCTCTAGACTATTCTCTCTTCCATTTTCATCGTGGGTGCCACTGAAACTGTAGAAATCTCTACAGAACTCCTCAGCCACTCGAACTATCTCATCCATATTAGTAATAATATTGCCGGCTTTGTCTCTTAACGCATACATCTTATTCTTGCCAATTCCTGATTTCTTCTTCACTGCTCTTAGGCTTCCTCCGTTCCTGAGAGCATGTTCAATTCTATCCATATTGTACTTCCTTATGTCAGCTGTCTTGCGCTTACGGTTAGAGGCTTTCATACATCGTCGTTTTTTGATCAGATCTTTCGTCTCCTGTGATAGCTTACTGGTATTCTGTCTAACGGAGTTACCACCCACTTCTATTGCACACTCCTTAATGATGCCCACAAGATTGTCGTTCATTGTTTCAACGCTAAGGTCCTCTTCCTGGGTGAAAGCCGAATACCTGTTCTGTAGCTTGATCTGGAATCCCTCTATTTTCCCTCTTACCGCTAACTCATTGATCGGCTTCTTATGTACCAGTTTCTTCCGTTCTCTCCTCAGGTCTAGGCTAATTCGAGTTCTTACCATCGTATGGTCACTGCAGCGCACCTTGCTGAGCACGTCCACATATCGTATGACGCCAGGGTTAGCGCAGTGTGTGAAGTCTATATCATTTCTAGTGTCGCCGTTCGGGCTCGTCCACGTCCACATTCGGCTATCCCGCTTGCGGAAGAAGGTATTCATTATCAGCATATTATTCTGTGCTGGAAACTCTACTAATAACTCTCCCCTGCTATTCCTAGAGCCTATGCTATATTCCCCCACTGACTTGTCTCCATACTGCTTCTTGCCTACCCTGGCATTGAAGTCGCCCATCAGTATAGTGTATATTGTTGTGACTTTACCCATCGCCGATTCTGCGTCTTCGTAAAAGCTTTCGACTTCCTGGTCATCATGACTGGAAGCAGGGGCGTAGACTTGCACTACCTTCAATTTGTACCTCTTATTAAGTTTCACAACAGGACCTGCCACCCTCTCGTTAATGCTATAGAATTCCTGTATGTTACCAGCTATATCCTTATTAATCAGGAATCCGACTCCTAGTTCTCGTCTCTCCGCTAAGCCCCAGTAGCACAGGACGTGCCCGCTTTTCAGCACTGTATATGTTTCTTTTGGCCTCCAAATTTCACTGAGCCCTCTTATATCCCATTTACTGCCCTCTAATTCCTCCTATAGCACTGCTAGACTCGCCTCACTAGATAAAGTTCTCGCGTTAAACGTTGCCAGGTTCATATTTCAATGGCGGCCTGTCCGGAGCCAGGGATTGTTGGCACCCTCTGCTGCGTCGCAGGTCTGACCGCCGCCGTGGTCAGTTGCTTCGCGGCAGCTGGGGCCTGAGGGCCGGGGTTTTATTGTTGCGTTCATATAGGAGGTTGTTGCCAAGTACTGCACCAGGGTGGCCAATCCTGCTGTGGTGAGGGAGCGCATTACCGGTTCTGGTCACCGGGATCAGGCCACATTCCAGGCCTGTTTATGCAATTTTATCAACACGCGTATTTTTTTTTTTTTGAAATCTGGGGGAAACTTGCGCGGCTCCGGAATTCGAACCGCGGACCTCTTGCATCCGAGGGGGGCGTTCTACCTCTACGCCACGGCTGCACCACCGGACAAAGCTTTGAAAATAACGTAGCAATGCGAACCATATTCTTGCGTACAGCACCAAAGCGCTAAAATTGATCGAATGCCAAGGTAATTGTGTGCCGTTTTTCTTACTCTCAGATGTTCGTTTATATGTTTAAATGAAGTTATGCATATATATTGCAATACGTGGTGCCTCATGAATCTTGCCGCTGCTAATCTTAAACAATTGGATATCGAGAGTTCTTACAATGAACGAGAACCTTAATACCCTATTGTGTTTCTATTCTCTTTATTAAGGAAAGAAAGCGTGTTTTTTTAGTTTAAGGAAACGTTTGAGAAAAACATCGATCTTCGAAAGAAGCTTGGCTTGTTCTTGTGCCTTACGTGAAGAGATAGACATTTGTAAAAAATTATGGGGTTTAACGCACCGAAACCACTTTCTGATTATGAAGCACGCCGTAGTAGAGGACTCCGGAAATTTCGACCACCTGGGGTTCTTGAACCTGCACCTAAACCTAAGTACACGGGTCTTTTTGCATTTCGCCCCCATGAAAATGCGGCCGCCGCGGCCGGTATTCGATCCCGCGACCTCGTGCTCTGCAGCCCAGCACCGTAGCCACTGAGCAACCACGCCGGGTAGACATTATTTGTACGAAACATCGTATCTTTCAGATGGCCAATAACAGTGTTTACCAAGGAAATGTTCAATTACTCACTTGAAGACAAATACTTCATCTGTGAAAGCGAAGCCAAAAAGTGGTATTAATGTTCATTACCGTACTAAAACTAGCCCCATTTTCGAGATATATCTTCACAAAATCTGATATTAGCTGTGTTGGCGTTCCGGCTAAGATCATCACGAATTGCTTGACGCACGTTTCATTGTAAACTGCTTGCAGTGACAGCGTATGTCGTAGCACACATTACAGACGGATATGTTAAAGGTTCCGTCAGCCTTAGCAGCTGTTTATTGACGAAGAAATACGACTTCGTTACAGCTCCCTTAAATTTCACAATTGCCGCTTGTGTCCTTAACTGGATAACAAAAAAAATATTCTAACAACGAGGCTTCCTTGTGAACCTTGGCGGACTTCCTTCAGAGAGGCTGCTGCTGCTTTCTTGCTCATACGTTAGGAAAAGTTCATTACGTGCCATAGCTGAAATGGAGCCGGTCCTTCCTCCAATACAATGCTTTAATCATTAGGGCCGCAATCATACGCACACTTCTATCGTGCCAAGGCCAATTAGCTCTTTGCGATCAATTCCGCACGTATCGTATTGCAGCCGCACGGGTACGAGAGCGCAAGTGCGCATTGACAAGGTTCCTATAGGCGCATCACATTAATGTTCAATCTTATAAAACTTGATTAACCGCTTGATGAAAGCTTGGCTTCACATTGACTCGCTGTGCATTGAATTTGCACGATGTTCTTTTTTCATTTATTTAGTAACCAGGAGGCTGCTTTTTGTTATGCAATGTGTCTCGCGTGTTCAGGTAATGCAACTGAATAGGCCGTACCTGTCACATGCGAATAAAAAATATGTATCCGACTTTTAAAAAAGTTGCGCAAGAACGTGATACTGGTGAATAACATTTCAATGAAAGAAGATGTTAGGCAAGCTTTCCGTATTATCAAACACAGCAAGCACCTCAGTCGCACTGCAATACCTAATCACTGGAATAATCATTATTGATACCATAAGGAGCATGAAACGCGAAAAGAAATAGCCGTGAATCGAGAAACATTTTGTATTGCAAGCCAGATTATTTCTAACCACCATCATTCATTTGCACAGCTTCCGGTTGTATGCAGCCAGTACTGTAACAATGGTACCGACGTTTTACCCAACGGCACAGACTGCTTTGTAAGTACTACGCAATTTTCCAAACGGCGCTTGCATAATAATTTAGGGTGCTCTTTTACCAAAGGGACGGCGAATTTGTTGCTTATTGTTACTTAATTAGGAAAACTGCGTGTTTTTCTGGACAGACACGAACTAAAATAACACACGTATATTTATCTCCCGCTTGCTGCTCACTTAAACTCACATTCCCGTAAAGGTAAGGATTGAACTACTTCAAGTTAAAAAAGCTTCTGACAGCTTCTTGAAAGCCGGTCAAAGCATCTTTCTGGCTGAGATCTGGCACCCGAGACGCCCTCGATCTAAATAAACGAAGGATTACGTGGCGATGTAGAGAAACATATGTGGTCTCCTTCGCAACACGTCGCAGTGACTTCAATGGTGTAGAAATGTCCCGTGTAGTTTGTGTTGGAGCAAGAGAGTGCAAGCGAACGAGGTCAATCTCCTTTCAAGCTTTCATTACAGACAACTGTAGCTCCAGTTGTCTTAATTTATTGAAGAGGCGCTGATCAGTAGCGAACGCCAGCGACACAGCGTTTAAATAAATAATTTTCTCTACTTACCTAGGTTTTCATGATTGGGATATCATGTCTAGGAGCGCAGCCTGATTACATCGAGAGCCCAAGGAGTAACTGTACGCAGTACGAGAATGCAGGCTTGTACAAATTGGAGAAGCCAAGAATCGCCACGCTTAGGGAGCCTACATGAAAGTCTTGATGAGGCTTCATAGTCGCTCATCGACGCCATAGTTGTCGCTATTGTCTGCTCCATCATCAGGACGCCATTTGCATTCCAATGCAGATAAAATGTAGCAGTCTTTCCTATGTTGCCATGCCACCATCTTTATTACGGCGTCGTCAATCTGTCGTTCTAACGCCGAGGTCAATTCATCGCCGACGCCGCAGTTCTGGTGGCGTTATACAAATTACGTTGCACATTTACACAAATGAGACATATCAGCCATTTCTAGACAAGAAAATTATCGCTTGGCTCAAAATGTAAGCCTCACGATGGTTCAGATATTTTCTTCCTTGTGCCCTTTTCGTCCCAAATCTTGATTTTTTACGCCATGTTAACTGATCGCGTCTTTATGAATAAGCCGTAGAACGTGGCTTCGGTCATACCTCCCGCAATCCAAGCGCAGCAGCTGATGACGAACCGCAAGCTACAGGCAATGCACTATTATCGGTAATAGCTTTAGCAAGTACAAAACTCGACTGGCTAAAAAGTAAATTTGTTAGTGGGAAATCTCTAGCTTTTGGCGGTACATCGCATCTGCCTTCTCTACAGAAGAAAATCCAACGTCGTATGGACAGGCTGGAGGAACAACGGTGGAAGAAGTTCTGCGAATCACTTGACCCCCGCAAGCCACTGTCTATCATATGGAGGACGGTGCGCGTCCTTGGCTCGTCACCACAGCTACGACACCCATTCTCAGCACTAGCCCTCCATCAAGGCCACTCGCAGGTCGATATAACCGAAGATTTCTGTGTGAAGATTGCGGGCAGTGTGGTCACCATCAATAGCGAAACTCTGGGTGAGGTTCCTGCGACACGCTTCCCAGAATTGAATGTGGCCTTCTCACTTAAGGAATTGGACCTTGCTCTGGCCACATGCAGGCGCTCATCGTCGCCAGGACCAGACGGCATCCCCTACGCCGCTTTATGCCACCTAGCTGAAGATGGCCGAAGCAGACTACTGGAATGTTATAACCAGTCATGGAATGATGGCGTCGTTCCTGAGCGGTGGAAGTCCAGCCGCTTGATACCACTCCTGAAGCCTGGAAAGTCGCCACTTGACCTAGCGTCCTACCGACCCATTGCGCTGTCCAGCTGTGTTGGGAAGGTCATGGAAAGAATGATTCTCACCCGCCTAGAATGGTATCTTGAGCGCCACAACGTATACCCCGAGGCCATGGCTGGTTTTAGAAGAGGCTGTTCTTCTATTGACAACGTCATCGACCTAGTCACGTCTGTACAGCAAGAAAAACACCACAAGCATATATCGGTTGCACTATTTCTCGACGTGAAAAGCGCCTATGATAATGTAACGCATGAAGCCATCCTTGATGCCCTGGAAAATAATGGGATTGGTGGACGCATGTTTCGGTGGATTCGGAGCTATCTATTTAAAAGTTCCTTCTTTGTGCACAGTGCAGATGGCCGAACTGCTGACCATTACACTTGCCGTGGCGTCCCTCAGGGTGGGGTTCTTAGCCCCACTTTGTTCAACCTTGCAATCGTTGGACTTGCGATGTTCTACCACATACAGTAAACCTTTCCATATATACTGACGAAATATGCATGTGGGCCTCGGCAGTTACACGTCTCCAGGTGCGTGCACGGCTCCAAAAAGCAGTGACCCTAACATCATCGTACCTGCGTGCGCAAGGCCTCAGCATTTCGACCGAGAAGTGCGCCTTAGGCGCTTTTACCCACAAGCCCATGGCCTGGTACCCCATTTCTAATGACCACCAACCAATTTCCTACGCAAAAACTCATGGATTTCTAGGCATTATTATAGACAGAGACCTTTCATGGAGCCCCCACATCTCATACTTGAAGAAGAGGCTTACTTCCACCTCCCATATACTAAGGTTTCTTGCCGGTAAAATGTGGGGCACATCCGTTACATCTATGCTTCAACTATACAGGACGCTCTTCCTAATATATTACGATACAGCACACCAGTGCTGTCCAATGCTAACAAAACTATCATCCATATCCTACAGATTATTCAAGGCCAAGCTCTTCGAACAACTCTGGGGCTACCTCGAAATGCTTCAACCGTGGCAACAATTGCCACCGCGAGAGACCACCTAATAAGGACCTATATAGATATCGACGCACTCCGGGCGCATGTTCGCCATATATCCCGATTCCCTGACCACCATCTCGCTCGCTTCCCTGAGAAAAGACCCAGGCAGCGTTCTCCAGATCAATTGCGGCTAACCGGCACTCTTTGTCTTTGAGGCACTCAGCCGCAACAAGAACGCCATCCCCTATGTGGTGCTTGAAGAAGCCTCCTGTGTACCTTGCTGTTTCAGGAATAGTGAAGAAAGCCAGCCTGACCACCGCGGCTCTCAAGCAGATCACATTGGAACCTCTGCATTGTTCATACGCTAACCGAATACATGTTTACACGGATGGTTCCGTCTCGGAAAATTCTACGGGCGCCGTTGTTCTACCATCTCAATCGGTCGTCATCAAGTTTAAGACTTCACACGTAACGACATCTGCAGGTTACAAACTGGCCGCTCTTCGCGCTGCTGTCGAATACATTAAAAAGAAACGCCCAACAAATGAGCAATATTTTGTGACTTGAAAGCAGCCCTCCAGAGCTTGCGAAGTTTACAACGTGGCAATTATGAACAGCTGGTGTCACAAATCAACGAAGCCTGTCATTGCGCTTCTGAACGAGGACATGATATCATATTTCAGTGGCTGCCGGGACATTGTGGCATCGTTAGTAATCGCCTCGCCGATGACGCTGCCCGACGTTCCCAGGCTGGCTCACCGACACTCCTTATACCTTTATCCAGAGTCGACGCTGCAAGAGAGCTTCGCAGTCTGGCTCGTACCATCACGTTAGGTTGCTGGCATACACCACAGAACTCTAAGTGTCGTTTATACAGCCTCGACCCATCACTGAAACTTAAATTACCAGCGAACCTTCCACGACGTGACGCAACACTGCTGTGTCGGCTGTGGGTAGGAGAAGCATTCACCAACTCCTACAGCTATCGGATTGGAATGGCGGATTCACCAATGTGCGCTAAGTGCAAGTGTAAAGAGACCATCAGTCACCTTCTGTGCCACTGTTCTGGCATCGATAATCAGCGTGAGACTCTCCAGTGTGCCTTAAGTAGACTGGATGACAGGCCTTTACGGAAGCGAAGATCTTGGGAGCCTGGCCTCACAGTTTAAAAGCCCAGAAAGCAGTTCGAGTGCTTTTTCGCTACCTGAGGACAACAGACTTGAGTGCCCGACTATAGACATCCTACACCTAAGTTCTCTCTCTCTCTCTCTATTTCACTCCCCATTCCCCTACCCACGTGTAGGGTAGCAAACTGAATTCAGTCTGGCTAACGTCCCTGCCTTTCCGTCTTCCCTTCTCTCTCTCTCTCTCTCTCTCTCTCTACATATTGAACAAGAAAAATGGGAACTAAGGCATCCATTTTTGTTAGTCACAATCATATGAAGCAACTAGATATAGTAGCGTCAAATCAGCTTGAGGCGGTGGAATGGCACGTATTACGAGCTGCTGGCTCAACTCTTCCCCTAGATTCATCAATCCACGGCCCCGAACAGTTGCTTACTGACCACTTGTCGCTTCTTTTTTTACACTTTGCCCAATACACTAGGCGGCATTATTGCCATCCTTGAGAAGGTGGCATAATTCCCATCTTTCAGTACTTTCAAAGCATTAAAATACAAAAGAAAAACAAGAACACATATTACGCCGAGCAAAAGCTTGTGCTTACCCTATATAGCAGAAGGAGCGCGCTAAAAAGCTGCAAGGTGATGTAAACCATGCTTGGACGTTGTCAAGGTCAGCTTGGAGCAGCAGCGAGTCGCCGAGTTTAGTAATCTGCCGCTACATTATGCATCGTCAGGAAAAACTCTAATTATGAGAAAAAATGATTAGGAATGTCACTAATACAAATTAGGAAGGGTAAAAAACCGAGAACTGTCCCTCGCGGTACACTGGACACGACAGTGAATTAAGAGAGTCACAGCTGCTTGCCTTGACGTACTGCTTTCAATATAGTAAAAAAAGATTATTTCACTGAAGGACGCTAGGGCCGATGTTAAGGGTTCTCGATTGTAGAAGCCAGTGAGACACGGTGTCATATAGTTTATGAAAGTCAAGGAGGACGCAATCTTCGAAAGAGCCATGATCAAGGGCATTAACTAGGCCGTTAATAAAAAGAAGCTGCGTTTCACAATAGCAATATTTCCTGAAGCCGAGCTGATGAAACATTGGATCCATCGATGTAAAGGAAGCCACTGTAAGCTCCAGGGTAATGTATGATACATCATTTGAATATTAGGAGTCAAAATAGTTTTGCAGAACAACACGGCACTGATTTCTTTGCATGATATCACCTTCCCCATCGCATAGCTGAATGTCCTGCTTCTTTGGCCCACTAACCATGCGCCAAAACTTCTGTGGATTGGATTTTAACAAAGATGGAAATGTGCAAGTTAAACAGTATTGTTGGCTACTCTAAAAGCCTGGTTATACTCTACCAAGGTGTTAAAGTACGCTGCCCACCTTTCATTACTATCGCGAAATGACGCGCTCCTATACAATCTCTGTTTTTTTCTTGCGAGGGTGTTTCAGCACAGATGTGTGTCAAGGGGAACGGAAAAAAAAGGAAGACAACACATTCACGCAGACGTATCTCTTAGTAATAAAAGCTGGTCTTAACGTTTGACCACATTTGTTCTTCTAAAGACTGTTAGAAATTCACAAGAAAAGCATTCAGTTTCATCGATGAGTCGAAGTTAGCATTTTCGCGTTCCGAGAATTACCTTAGTATAGTGGCCTTTCGGTACATATTTAGTGTTACATGCGCGCCAAACAATGTAGCGATCGCTAAGCTCGGGCAGATGAGTTATATGGAAAATCTTGCAGGCTGAATCGTTAAAAGTAAATCTAACGGACCTGAAGAAGTCATGCTGGTTGGTTGCTTCACAAGCTGCGTTCGAATGAAATCCTTGCGCAAGCTTTTAACGCGCGCTGCCTGGGGAAGCGTGTAAATGTAGAAAGAACACTGCTTTAGTCCCAGGAATTATCTGGGAAATTGAAATCGCGAAGAATGATAGAATAGGAAGGGTAGAATGATAGAATAGGAAGCCTTACACAATAACATTGTGTAAGGCTTCGTGTAACACGTCACAGAACTTTAATGGGGAATTAGACGCGCGGTAACAGGCACAGAAAATGATGTTTTTCTCGCCTAAGCGGATACACCAGCGCACTAGTTTCAAAGCGCACGTGAGTGCTACAATAGAAGGGGACACGTGCGCTTAACAGCGACTAACATGCTCCCACCTACTTTTGCTCCTCGGTCAGACATGTAGCAATTAAACGCCTTTGCACATTGAAGAATCTCATGATCACGCACTTTAATTCAGAAGCATGTTTCACATAAGGTGACAATATTGACAGCAAAATGTTGGTGGAAATAAAATGCGCTTTTTAATGCGTCTATTATGTTTGCCATGAAATTGCTGTGATTTGCTATTTACGGTTCTAATCGGCATAAAAGGGAGTGGTACAAGGTTTCGGTCTATAGAATTTGCTCTCGCATTTATAGTTTACGTATAATATGTTGTGCCGAACTTAATATTGCTCGCCCGTAACTTTACCCTATTTCAGAAGTTGTTTGCGTGAGTTGCGAATCGCTTTACAGTAATATTCGTTGTAGCTTACAAATGATATTTTCAGATTTTCTTAGCATTTAAGAACAACCTCCTTGAACTTATTAGGACAAATCTTCAGAATTATCGGTATTCATTATTGGTGATATATCTACCTAGTAGGAGAGCTCTAGACACACACTCGTCAGGTATGTTCACGCAAAGCAAACACGACAGTACGTCGCAAACTTTTACTTGTGCGACCGATCGCGTTTCAGTAGCGCAGTCGGCAGCGCAGTGGAATATTAGGTCTTCCCGCCTAAACATGTCCTCAGTATCGTAAAAGTATCCGCACAATTCGACATTCCCATGGCTAACCATGTCGGCTATCGTCTTTGGTATGACCAAGTTTGCTAACTGATCAAAGTTCTTAATTCGGGCTTCGGTGGTTGCTAGTCGGCTGTCAATTTCACGTGTGGTTTGTTCAAGTTTTTCCTTGCTGGATCTGACATAATGAAGCATTTTTCACAGTTCGTAGAGGGGTTGAGCAACGTGCCCGGTAATAGGTTTTAGAAGGCAACTAAGTTACATAGCAGATTGCTCACATCATCTTCAAGGGTGAACTGAGTTCTATGTCTCCGCACATGAAGAGTAGTCTAACGACATGAAGATACTCATAAGTATTTAACCACGAACCAGTTGGGCATGGGAGAACTCCAGAAAAACATCAATAAATTTCCTACAGTGATATGATGGAACTGTACCCCTCTGTACAAGAAAACAGAAAGAATTCATTGGCATCTGATGCCCACTGAAGGCCCCGCGGTCAAGCCATGCGCTTGTGTAGGGTTTTGATGGCAATTACATCGTTGACGATGGTTCTGTGATGAAGGTCACGCAATGTAGGATTCGATCCCAAGCTGCGTGCTGGTCCTCGGTCACTGTGGAAGCTAAGTGTCTTAGAGTGTTTTCTAATCTCGCCATAAGTCCTTTCGTCCGGGGCCGGTAAGTAGTTCTCCTTTTTGTAATGTCTGGTTTTATTCAGACGTACTAGGTCGTCCGTGAGCTCCGCCTTAAATGTCATTCATCTGTCTCTGATTCGTCTACATCTGTCTCTGGCATCGTCTACGTCGACTCCGGAAAAAATTTGCCACCTCCGAAGCCCCGACTCATGGCAACGCATCAGTCGCGACGTACGAATTAAATATTCAATCATGACGATAAAGCACTTCTGGCGGCTAATTTAAAAAAAATGGCTCTGGAATCATCCTGGTGATTTGGTGGAATAGCGTGTGAGTAGGTAAGATGGCTTAGAGTAAGTCGTTCAGCTCGACAGATACTGTCTTTCTCCGATGATATACTCAGCAGCGATTACCATACCGTTTGACGCCTGCTGAAAACCCGGACAACTCTTACACCTCGAACACTTTGCCAAGTGTCCTCGTGAAAGTGTGTTGAAACAGTGTTCGGGTTTGGGAAACGTATTTGTAGAATTTGGCAGACGTGTGCGGAGCGTAGAGTTCCCAAGCAGAGCACGAAGGCACCTTTTCACAGCAAAGCCTCTTCTCAAAAGGAGGCCGTCTGCTGATCCTTTTCGAAGCAGCCAGCCACTACCATATTTTGTCTTTTAGCGCATTCCCATTGACCGCTGCTATTCAGCGATAGTTTCCAATGGTTGACATCAATCAAGAGCGATGTGAATATCAGTGCGTTTCTTCCTACATTTACTGCGTTTTCCAATTGACACACTTCAACTAAATATGGCAAATAACAGAAAAATACCCTTTTCAAACTTCTATAAAAATTTCGGAAGAAGCCGAATATCACCTGGTCACACTCGGCAGCGCCCGCCAACGTATGAACAAAACTTTGGCCGCAGTTCTTATCGGGTCGTATTCTTCGCGTCTCGGTAATTTATATTAGTCTCAAGCAGTCATCTAGTCTGGAATCACGCGTTTCTGGTTGACATCAATGGTTGACGAATGGTTGACATCAATCAAAAACGATGTTAATATCAGTGCGCTTCTTCCTACAGTTACGGCGTTTTCTAATTGATGAAGTTCAACTAAATATTGTAAATAACAGGAAAATCTGCGTTTGAATTTTTACAAAAACTACGTACTTTCGGAAGAAGAGCAGACTAGTGCGGTCGTGCAAACATCGGCTCCCTGCTTCGATCAATGTTTTTGCGCCGATGGTTTGTGCCACCCCTTAGAACCTGGTGTTGATCGACGTGTCGTATCATGCCCATGTTTTGCTGGTGGGTCCATTTTTCGCCTCTTTGCAAACTGTTTTCTGCGTGCCACGTAGAAAAGGTGTCAGCCACTAACTCGTGCTGTAGGCCTGGGCCTCACGCGCACGGCGGAGTGTAGGCATGGCCTCCTGCTTAGCTGTTGAAGGCTTGGAGATCACCTCGGAGGAAGATATCGGATGGATGACAGCCATCACTCACGGAAGGAGACGCGCATTAGCCGCTGGCAGGGAAATCCGTGGCTCTAAAGGATACCAACCATGGCGGGAAAAGTAGTCGACGCACAGCCACCTCGCAGAACGTGCTTAAGCGCATCGCTACCGCCTCTAGGATCCCCATGCTACCGAGGGATCACATCAAGATAATTGTCCGCCCCGTGGCGGCGTCGACGTTAAAAACTTCAGCCTGGTACATCTCTCCAGAGCGCTGGCCATGGCGGCAACCCTAGCGCCGGAAGACACGACGGAGGACACGTACTGTCCGAACGGCCATCAAAATATTTTGGTGGTATCGACTCCGCGGGAAGAAAACGCGAGAGCTCACGCCAAGGTACCCAAGATCCATACGAGGGATGGACCCTTCGAAGTGGCCGCCTACACCGCAGCAGGAGAAGATACATGCGAGGGTGTTGTTCGCGGTATCAACCTGGACATTAGCGACGCGGAACTGAAAACCCTTTTCGTAAATCACCGAAATCCAGGCCTGGTCGAGGTACGTCGGATCAAGCAAACTACAACGTTAGTGGTACTTTTTGAAGGACAAAGAGTGTCAAACCACGTTATTTCTGGCAACGTACTCATGCCCTGTAATCTCTACCGACGACAGATAAATGTGTGCTACGGCTGTGGTGAAATCGGACATAGATCCGACGTGTGTCCAAATCCGGCAAGTGTTAGAAAGTGTAGGGGCTGTGGAATCACTTCCCCACCTGAGGATCTTCGTTGTGATCCAAAGTGCGCTTTTTGCGGTGGCGCACACCCAACTGGGGACAAAAAATGCAGTCGAAGATTATAGATGCCTTATATTGTGAGGCAGAGGCGTTGAAGGCGCCAAAGACAGCAAGCACGCTATACACAGGTGGCCAACGACATTGAAGACAGCGACAATTCCCAGCGCAAAGGGTTCGTACAAGAAAATGACGCCAACTTGCGCTCTCGCACGAGAGGACGCTCCAGTTCACGAGGGCGCTGCCACTCCAGGGGGCGTTCTCGATCCAGAGGACAACCCAGCTCTGGAGAATCTTCTGGTGTCGACCCGCAACTGCGAGGACCTGGGGCAAGATCGAGGTCCCGTTCACAGTCGACCACAAGAGGAACCTGTGCCGATCGAGTCAAGAACGGAGGCCTTGAGAAACCAGGAGAACCGACAAGGGCAAGGCATGGGACTACTAATGGCAGGGCACAGCCGGAACGTGAGTCAAATCCCCGAATATTGGCATTAAAATAAGAAAATCGGAAATTAAGGCAAGAACTGTCTGAGCTCAGGGAGGCTTTCAAATCCTTTAAAGAAGGGTCCGAAACACCCCGTGGTCAGATGGACACAACGGCTCCAAAAGGCTTTGTCGACAAACCTAAACGTAAAACCACCCACCCTGTTCCCATTAGCGAAACAGAGGAGGAAGATTTAGAAACCTCTGAGGCAGAGGAGATAGGAGAGAGTGAGGAACCCCCCATACACAAAAAAGTCAGAATAGCCGCAAGGTTAACAACAATAGACAGGACTCTGGCGAAAATCATGGCGCTCATCACTAATCTAGATGCTCGAGTCGGTCAACTAGAAAGGCCCAAAGTTAAGGCAAAGGCAAGGGCAGCGGCTGCATCGGCAGTCCACGGAGGCACAAACGGTAGCCCGAGCGCGGTTCGGGTAGTCAACCAATGGTATCATAATGGCTTCAAAGGACAACAATAGCATTAAAATATGGCAGTGGAATTGTGCGAGTTTCCGAACGCGCAAGGCTCCCCTGCAGCAGCTCATTAGATCGGCCAAAGTTAAGCCGCACGTTATTCTCTTACAGAAAACACTAGCTAAGGAGGATATCTCTCTACCGGGTGACAACTCCGAAACCTTGACCATTCCAGGGAATCGGGGAATAGCGACTTTGGCTCGAAAGGGTACCTCCTATGAAACTCACGAGCTTCCCAAGTACAAGGTTGGTCTAGAAGCACAAATGATCGAACTCATCCTGAAGAACAAAAACGCAGCTAACGTGCATATAGCTAACGTTTACAGCCCTCCGCAAAATAGGAAAAGGAATTTTAAGACCCTCTTCAGCCGCATTTCTAGTAAGGCAGATACAGCCCCATTCGTAGTGGCTGGGGACTTCAACGTTCCCAACAAAGAATGGGGCTATGGTCATCAGAGCGTCAAGGGAACTAATTTAGCAACCACGGCAAGTGAACTAAAATTCGCTCTTATTACAGATGCTAACTGCCCCACGAGAACTGGTACCTCGACTACCAGAGATACAACCCCGAATCTAACATTCCTTCGGGGAATTGAAGGCTCATGGGACAATCTGCAGGAGAATTTAGAAAGTGATCGTTACATAATTGAAGTCATCTTACAGATGCAACCACCACCACTCAGGAAATAGGAGTACGTGGACTGGGATCTCTTTAGTAAGTTGCGTAAGAAAACCAGCATAGATGACGAATCTTATAAGGAGCTTTTAGATCAACTAAAGGCAACGATTAAGAAAGCTACTAAAGCAGTCTCGACAGAAATCGAACTCGCAAAAATAGACTCCAAGCTAGCTCACATGCTGGAAGCGAAAAATTCTCTTCTAACCAGATGAAAGAGCAACAGACCTAATAGAAGACTTAGAGCCAAGATCGCCCAAGTTAATCGTGATATCGAAACGTACGCGGCTCATATTTCACGTCAACAATGAGACGAAACTTGCTCAGAAACAGACTGCAGATTGCGCAGAGGAGACAAATGGAATCTATTGAAGAGCCTACTTAATGACAAGCTCTCCAGTGGTACTGCAAACCTCACCATAAACAGACTTATCAATAAAAAGATAACTATAGGGCGGACAGCAAGAGAGGTCGCAAACGACCTCGCACACATGTACCTGCCACTTAAAACATGAATATGAAAACGAAGAAGAAATAAGCAAACCTTACTCCGGAATATCGCAACTGGACTTAGACAGTGACTTCGCTACAGCTGAGATAAGGCATGTACTCTTTAATTTAAAAGGGAGTTCAGCCCCGGGTCCGGATGGCATCACCAATAAACTTTTGCGAAACCTGGACGATGATGCCATAGACATAATCACGGTCAAAAACAATAGTTACTGGAGATGCGGCACTTTCCCACCGGAATGGAGGGAGGCCAACGTGACGTTTATACCGAAACCCGGCAAACCACTAACAAAGGAGAACCTCAGACCCATATCACTTACATCCTGCATTGGCAAAGTAGCCGAACATGCTATTCATAACAAGATAATAGAAAACATAGAAAACCAGGAGCTTTGCAGGCACAATCTCAGAGGCTTTCGGAAGGCATTATCCACACAGGACGCCATGCTCATGATCAAACGGGCTACTATTGACGACCCTAGCAGGGACGTAAAGGGCCTCCTGGGTCTGGATCTTATCAAAGGATTTGATACGGTGGCACATAAACATATCCTACATGAAATCTCAACCTTGAACTTGGGAAGCAATTTTTACAATTATGTGAGGTCCTCTCTAGCTAATCAGGCAGCTCGGGACAAACTCGGCATAGTCACAGGCGGTCCATACAATTTAGACTACAATGGCACACCACAAGTATCAGTATTGTCCCCACTCCTCTTTAACATTGCCATGTACGGGCTCTCGGAGGAATCGTCCAAAATACCGACCTTGGGGCACGTCATATACGCTGACGATATCACAGTGTGGGTCCCAAGGGGTTCACTTTCAGCGCTAGAGGAGACACTACAAGCAGCGGTAGACACTACAGAATCCTTCCTTAAGGGCACCGGACTCAGGCTATCACCTAGTAAATCTGAGCTGCTGCTCTTTAGACAGGGGATACAAGGTGTTAGAAACCTTACGCCTTTAGAAACTCTGCCAGTTAAAGTCACAGACAACACAAGACCGGTGATACCCAGAGTAGAGAAAATTAAAATTCTGGGTCTTCTCATTGACGCAAGGAGCTGTAATGCTACGGCCCTGAACCGTCACACAGGTCAGGCCAACAGTACTTTAGAGCTCCTGGGCAGGGTCTCAAATCGAAATGCAGGCCTCAAGGAGGACAATCTCATCAGAGGATATCACGCATTTTTCATCAGTCATGTGACGTACATTGCATCATACCTGAACTGGGGGAAAGGAGAGAAGGCTAAGCTAAACGCACTTATACGCTCCGGACTCAAAAGAGCTGTGGGTCTCCCGCACTGAACGAGTACCGAACTCCTCAACAAGTTAGGACTTCATAACCCTATAGATGAGCTCATTGAGGCTCATTCGATCTCACAAATTGCAAGACTCTCCAACACTAAGCCAGGGTGCAAAATTCTAGTTGAAGTCGGAATACTGCCTCGAGGAGGAGACGTCTCTCAGTTCGAAATTCCCAAGGAGGTGGAGACGCAGTTAGTTGTAGACCCCATACCTAGAAATATTCATCCTGTCCACAACAAGGGCAGAAGGGACGCCAGGGCCAAATACATTCTGGGTAAACTGCACCAACAACACAGCTGAGCTTTTTTGCCGATGCAACTAGTTACGGATTGGGCAACCGCTACGCTATTGCCGTAGTCGATGACAGCGGTAAATGATTAAGCGCGGCGTCACTAAGAACAAGCTCCATTCATGCCACCGTAGAAGCAAGCATAGCACTTGCAATTACAATGAGGAGAGGCTCCACGATTTTCTCCGATTCCTGTACAGCTATTAGGAATTACTCAGCCGGCTTTGTCTCAATGGAAGCACACAAGTTACTTATACACAGTATTAATACTCATAATTACGACCAACTAGATAGCTCACACCTAGTCTGGTTTCCGGATCATCAGGGCCACTCGGTCAGCCCCAATGGTTGCAATCCTAACGAGCAAGCTCACTCTGCTGTGCGAGATCTCACATGCCGCCCATCAGATCAGGAACTGCTCCAGGATGACTGCGGCTCCTACAAAGACCAACTTACTACTTTTCACGAGATCACCTCACACTATAGCGACGGCAGGAGGCTTTTTCCTCCCCCATCAGAAGCTCAGCCGAGCTCAGGCAGTCCACATTAAGAATGATTCAAACTAAATCTTATCCCACACCTTTTGTGCTTAACAAAATTGACCAGGATTTTCCCGCGGAATGTAAAAGTTGTGGACACGCTCCGTGTCTATTTGATCATATGTTTTGGCTGTGCTTCAAATAAAGGGCTTCGGATCTCAACAGTGAGGTGGACTGGATCAGCGCATATCCAGCGACGTCCTCCAAGATCAACTCCTGGCCGTCTGGAGAGCTCACGACATAGGGAAGGCCTTTGGCCTACCGGTGCCTACGTGGGCGGAGCCACCGACTTAGCCTGGGGGCTTGTGCCCTCGGACCCTAGTTTCTCTGGACTAAAATAAAGTTCTTGCCATGCAATACCTTTCGGAAGATGCCGACTATCACCTGATCCAGCTCGGCAGCGCCCGCGAAAGTAAGAACAAAACTTTGGCCGAAGTTCCTATCGGGTCGTATTCTTCGCGTCTCGGTAATTTCTATTAGTCTCAAGGTTGCGTTGTTTGGTAGCAGCGAACACTCTTTTGTGCTGAAGAAAGGAACACAACGTTGAAGCAAGGTGATATAATGCCGTATGTGGTGCACTACCACCATCACAATACGGCTGCTTCGGAATAGAGGACATCGAAGCGCATGGGAAAGGTTAATACTGCGCTACTAGTATCTACACTCGTACGGGGTCCTGAAAAATTATTTTGGTGGTACATTCCGGGAAGGTACTAGTCTCGCACAATGGCGTTTCTGATGCTTTAAAGAACGATGGGCCAGGCTATCTTTAGGCCTAGCTAACTACGCATCAGCTCGCCATGAGTGGTAATAAAACAGGCAACTTTATACCGCAATTCTTTTGGATCCACGAAAAGGTAAGCTCGGTCTTTGTCTATTACGCTTTATCTTAGGCCGAAGCGCGCCGATACACGAGATAGATTCACTTGTGCGAGCTCGCGGTGGCCCTCTGGTTCCTTATTCACTACGTGGAAGCTCGGCATCCTCACGCTGCAGTTTGGTAGATTCCCGCATGTTGATGTCGCCCCAGAATGTCTCGTAGTCTGCTCCTTGAATGAGAGATCTGACAATGTGTCTTCTTGACAAACAAGTAAGCCTGAATTAGTAATCATTGCAATGTCACAGTTTGAAACTTTTAATCACGTTGTTCAGCTGTTTTTCGTCAACATAGAAGAGTTGGTTTCCTTTGTTTGCTTTCTCTAGAACATAAGACTATCACCTGAAGCTGTTAGAAAGTTGGATAACGCCTTCGTCAGCAAAACTTGGACGTGTGCACGCATCGCTTGGAGTTATTTGTGTTGATACGCGGATGCCTGCTGGTATATTCGGCTTTTGTCGTCGTGCAGGATAGTCTTGTGCCTTGTGATCAAAGTCTGGAGGCCTCGTATTACATTGCGAAGCGCTCCTTCAATTCAATGACCTGCCTTAAAAGTGTACTATGGTTGTACTTCGAGTGATGGAAATCATTGGCTATGTAGAATGGTAGCGTGTCACTGATCCCCAGTGCTGCAGGTGCAAAACACTCAGCTGCATTTGGTAAATGTTGTGCGAATTTATTTCAAGTATCCGATAAGGGATGGTAATATTCAGTGCTGAAGTTTATAGTAGCACTTGAAATTCGCGCTCGCGAAATAAATCAGACTTCAAGCCACAAAAACGCTCTCCATCAGAGTATGAGAGCTTTTGTATTCAATATGTGTATAAAATCGTGCTATTTCTAGGGAGATATGCACAATAGTGTCACGCTGGATCAGACTCCTCACACTAAATATGTGCGGCGGTACGGCTTGCGCCCGATGATTGAAGTGCTACCAGAGGCGCGGCGAGAACAGTGTCGAAGCAGAAGGTTTCAGTACCTCTGTATGGGTCACCCGGCAGTGTTGTATCTGCAAAGTAGCGGTGCCATCGCGAGATCTGTTGGCTCTGAGCGATTGGCGAACTTAATCTTTGATTAGATTTGCGGCTGAGCTAGGTGCACTCTGTTGTCCGCAGCAAACCATCTGCAACTCTTCCGCCACATCGAGCAGTTTCACGAAAGGCATCACTGTCGCTTCTAGTACGCCATTTCTGCAATGGCCCTGATCCGCAGGAAAAGCGTTGTGCAAAATGGGAAAACACGAGCGCGTTACGGCATCGGACGCCGTCATCGTTTCCGTGTATCGCTCGCTCTGTACAAAGGTTGACTCGCGGCTCCTGAACGTCAATTATGGTGCCGTGTTACTGCAGAACGTCCCTCTCTGTAAGGTGGCTGTAACACTCGCGTGTATTATCACTTTCAGTGACAAATACTTCCTACTGCAGACTTCGTTGAAGGACGGCCTGGATGGTAGGAAGATGGCTTTTCCATTTTCTAGGGAGTCATCAAAATTCAAGGTAATCAAAATTCCATCAAACAAATCTCAATTTAGTGAAAAGTCAACCATGTCACATTTTTCAAGCGAAGCTTGTATTGGCTCACAAGTTTCGGGGGTGGTCTGGTCAAGCAAAAACCCAATTGCTGCCAGAGCAGAACATCTGCGCGAAGACGCGGTTTGATGAACTGACAGATGCGCCGGCACGGGAGCCTGAGTCACTAGCACGGATTCCAGGTGCGTAGGCGCGCTCACGCCACGCCCATAACCAAACAGAGCCGTTTTGCTTCCGCCGGGGAGGGAAAGGGCAGGAAAGGGTTTCGCGCGCTCTGCGCCGGCTTCGTTTTCGTTCACTTCAGTCTCGGAAAACAGATAAATGTTCCCCGGAGAAACAGGCAGCGTTCGAAGAGCGACGGCGAGATCTCGCCCGTGAAAGGCATCGCCGCCGGCGCGCTGATCCAACCATTAGAGCCGCCCGAGCACAGGGAATCTGACAGCAACGAGAAGCTTATACCGAGCATAGGATCTGGGAGGCCGAAGCAATCCAGTACCATTACCTGTGGGTTAATTAACCATGACGAAGGTCACATGCACGCAGGACAAGATTCGCTTATCCCCCTTTTCCTCTAGGGGAGGGTTGGCAATTTTTTCGAAAAGATATTCGAGTCGTCTCACCAAGCATACGTGCATTATTATTGACTGAAGTAATAACAAGGAACAAAAAACTACAAATTTCGCACTGATAACGAAACATGGAACATCGAACATCCCGACAAACACGATAGCGAGGTACTAAATTGGCAAATTTCATCGCTGCTCTGCAGTCTGCAATGAGCTTGAGTAATATTTGGTGAGCAGAGGGAGAAAGTAACCCGCATGTTCGTTTCCGCGCTTTCTTTTTTTGCGACCGATGGGTGCATTTGCCAAAAGCAATTCACTTGTACAAATGTACTCCTCGAGGCTGGAAGAAATAAGACAGCTACGCGACAAGGCTAGGGATATACACGTGAATTCAAACTGAAGTCATGCAACTACCCAACGGAGTAACGGCGTGTCGCTAGCCATTTGAATCTGCGGGCAGTTAATGCATAATGGCTGTTTTCAGGAGCGCTGGCACTTTTATACTTATAATAAAATAGAACACCTCAGTATCCAAGAAAATGCTAACCGTATAGCCGTATATCACAGCCACTGCGTGAAGCGAACAGCATAAACTGTTCGGCGGCAACTGACGCTGGTCCTGACTTTCATTGAGCGGGTCAATCTCAGTGGTCTCGCCGTCGAAGGCCAATGTAGCTATTGTTCGGTGATTTGGATATTGCACGCACAATGTTCTCGAATAACGCTAGGACAGCGTTGAAGACCATCTTGGCGATGTTGAGCGTCCCTGTTGCTCGGTAGGCAGTGGCATGCGCTGCTGAGCGAGGAAGTAATCGATCTCCCGGAGTCGTTGGCAAAGACGATGTCACGGCATCGATATGGACAATGGTGACACGCTGGACCAGACTCCCTACACTAAAAAAGTGCGGCGGTACGGCTTGCGCCCGATGATTGAAGTGCTACCAGAGGCGCGGCGAGAATAGTGTCGAAGCAGAAGGTTTCAGTACCTCTGTATGGGTCACACGGCAGTGTTGTATCTGCAAAGTAGCTGCGCCATCGCGAGATCTGTTGGCTCTGAGTGATTAGCGAACTTCATCTTTGATTATATTTGCGGCTGAGCTAGCTGCACTCTGTTGTCCGCAGCAAACCATCTGCAACTCTTCCGCCACATCGAGCAGTTTCACGAAAGCCATCACTGTCGCTTCTAGTAACTGCGAAGCTGTCCATAGTACTGTTCACTTGTTGATATATGGTCGATACATGCTGGAGAACTTTCGCCCTTACAGCTCAGCGACTGTCTTCATGGGGCTTCTTTAAATAGAAAAAGGAGTTCTATGTTCACCCCATGCATACAGTGTCCAACTTTGTTATCCCTTCTCATCACGGCACCGCAAGACTGACAAGGTGCGGTTGTTTTCGACGCAAGTCGTTGGGATTTCACTAGAGGGGTTAATGCCTACTTGGTCATTCACGTGGACCACCACTGGTGTAAATATTGAGCAGCCGAAGTGGTGACTCGTGATACCATTTCAACTGCTCTTCATGGTTCTCCAGGCTGAAATTGAGGTTCCTATGTTTAAATGTGTAGTTCTATTGATTGAAGGTGGCAACAACTTCAGCGTGACTTATCTATGTACCTGAACCTGTAGCACATTGAAAGACTAGGGCATCCGTAGATTATTAAGTACGCGGCGGTTTTCCAATGTTACAATATGCAAGCAAGGAGTCCTGAACCTTATTCTCAATCTTGACACCAAAAAAGGCTGCAGTCCAGACAATGTCAACAATGTGTTCCTTCATCGTTATGCGCTTTGGACGTGTCAATACCTCACATTGATTTTTGAGAAATCAGTTTCTACTTGTACAGTTCCTTGTTCATGGAAACGGGCTAGAGTCATTCCATTGTTGAAAACTGGGCAGAAACAATCTCTTATAAATTGTAGACCCATTTCTTTACCTTTTCATGCATGCAGACTCCTTGAACACATCATTTATAAACACATCATCACTTTTCTCGAGTCTAATAACATTTTATGCAGCGCTCAGCATGGATTTCGTAGTGGTTGTAGCACAATGGCTCAATTAACAGAATTAACACATGACATCAGTTCTGCTCTTACTTTAGATCATCAAGTAGATGCGCTATTAATTGATTTATCCAAAGCATTCGATATTGTAGCACATCCTAAACTATTACATAAACTAAGCCTTATCCTTAATAGCCCTCTTCTCGTTTACTGGATCCGTAGTTTTCTTTATGATCGTTCACAGTATGTTTCGTTTAATTCATTCAACTCTCCTGACGCATCAGTATGTTCCGGTGTGCCCCAAGCTTCGATTTTAGGGCCATTGCTTTTTTTGCTTTATATTAAGAACATTGGAAGCTCTGTTTCAGTAAAAATTCGGCTTTACGCTGACGACTGCGTTCTCTATAATGTCATTTCTTCACCTAACAATCATAACACTCTGAATCAATCTTTTATAAGTTTTTGTGAATGGTGCGAACTCTGGCAAATGAACATTACCTTCAAAAAAACAGAGGCCATGTCCTTTCACAAGCATGCTAATTGCTCATGTTTCAATTACTCCAATAAATCCACTTTTCTGCAGTATTTAGGCCTTCTTTTCACACCATGGTTATCCTGGTCAGAACATATTCTAACAACTTGCAACAAAGGACTAAAAAAACTTGGTTACCTAACCCGAACTCTACGTGCTGCCCCCAAAGAAACTAAACTCATTACATACAAAACACTTGTAAGACCTATTTTTGAATATGCGGAACCCTACCATATGGAACCCTTACAAAATTTCGGACATCCACAAAATTGAATCTGTTCAGAAAAAAAGGTTGTTCGCTTCATATACCGCCGTTATGACAGAATGTTTTCACCGTCATCTCTTCTGAATATGCTCGGTTTAACCCCTCTTTCCCACCGTCGTCACATTAATTCTCCGAAACTTCTACACTCTCTATTTTACTCTCCACATTATGCTTCCCCTAACACATATCTGACCCGTGCAAAGCCCATAATCACGAGAAACAGCAATGACTTAAACTTATCCGCCTTTTTTGCTCGCACCAACACTTCAAATACACTTTTTTCTTCCTTGGACAATTGAACTCTGGAATGACCTGCCTGGTTCCACTCGTTGTTTACCACATAGGGAATTTGGGGATGCCATTGAGCGCTCCCCTTAGTCATGTTACTCACATATGCTTCTTTTGTATGGTGATTTTCTTTCTCACATTTTGTATTCACCCACTCCTGCAATAGCCCTTCCGGGCTGCAGTATTTGTAAATAAATAAATAAATAAATAAATAAATAAATAAATAAATAAATAAATTGTCCACAATGGTTGAAGCGATCGGAACCGCCTTGGCTTCCTGAGCCCATCCTATTATGCGGAGGTGGTCCCAATATACTGTAGTGCCCACTCATCCAGTGCTGGTGTTGCTACACCCTGGTGGAGTCTAATGCATTTGAGAAGTTGCCCAGTTCGTACACCAATGTTTCCACGTAGAATTTCTATTATATAACGGGTGAAGTTTAATCGGAGAAGTTGGCTCAGTGCTACGGATAAGTTATTGAAGCCCTAGATCTTAAGTCAGAAGCGTAACGCTTTCATATTTCTGATGTTGAAGCAGCGCACTTCAATCTGGCACGTACACGTACACATAGAAAGGACATACACCGGCGCAGGAATGCAACTACTGCTTTATTGTTCAAACACCCGTCTTTTCTAGTGTGCCTTGAGAAGCGCACGTGCTCTGATGGTAGTCAGACGTGCCGAGAGCTTCCCTTTTTTGTGTGTATGTTTTGCTGTGGCTCTCGTCAAGCCTCACTACCATCATGGCCCACCAACCTGCCCATCAGTATATTTTAATCATATTTCTGGTTCTTCGTGCGCCGCCCAATAGTACAACTAGCAATGATTCGGAACTTATCAGAAAGCGCCATTTGATTCCATGCTGTAATCCTGAACAAATACCTATGCACAATAAATTGACTAGAGGACGTAGTCCCAACACTTGTTACCGTATATGAAGTTTCGGTTAATTCAGCTCACTGATCAGCTTGCAGTGAATGCCTCTTCCTTGTCGCATGGTGTAGTGCTACAGCTTCAAGGCGAATAAAAAAGCACTTCTCTCTGATGGACTCCCAGTTGGACGCCTCAGAAAAGGCACTTCCAATCCTTCACTCAGATGTGTCGACGACCGTTGGAAATCACTTCACTGTGCTTTGCGTTGAAACCTCACCGAAGGCGGCTGCCTTCCAATCAGGACGCAAGTCTGCGTATGAAGGCTGCTCGGAACAGCCAGGGTTACCAAGATGCTGTGCAATGTTTTACTGCCTCATGAAAGGCCTCGGTCAGGCAGTAACAGGTTGCAATATTCTTTCAGCGGGGTACAATAATGTGGCCGCATTACCCTAAGGGTCGCCTTCCTACTACTATATTTGTCGTGTTCTGGTGGCCATCACCATACACTGGCTTCCATCGTGCACACAATTTTCCGCCTTGTAAGAATGGGTTGCTCTATCTTATTATACTTTGCGGAACACCAAAATATAATACATAGTCCAATATCTGCATGACGTTTCGCGCAATAGTCTTTCTCATGACAATGCGCGCGAGAAAACAGCTGCTGCGCAGCAGAACCGGCATACTAGCACCTATCAGGTGCCTCGCAACATGCTCGAGTGAACAGGAGTGCCGACGCAGGTGTTGCAGGCGTTGCCCGGGTATTGTGCGCGACACACGACCGGAGGAAAACTGTCGGCGTTTATCCGAGCCAACTCAAAGGATTTGGCAGACTTAGTTGGACGCTTACTGACTGTTCAGCTCAGTACAGTGTATGCATCACTGCGTGCTATTCAAACAGCTGCGCAGTTAAAAAGCTTATGCGCCTCGACCCGTCGACATTGTTATAGCATTAGAAACGCTAATGTACAACTGTATACAAAAGAAATATAACCAGGTTTACATGTTAACTCGTGTTATATGCAGAGCCGAAGCTAGATCGTACGAAACTTTATATTCAGAAGCGTTACAAATTCTTTCCAGGAATTTTCATTTGGAAGGTTATCCTGTTCTGGCCAAACAAACCAAACAATTAATAGCCCCCTGTAACCTGAGTGACTCGCGTATGCAACTACTGCACTGACTGGCCTGATGAGATCGGCTAACGTCTCACATAGCGTTAATATTCAATAAGAGCTCCCCATTTTACGGGCATCCATCGCCGTTTCTTTCAGTCCAATTCCTTCTAAAAATCATGAAATTCAAGAACACTAACTTGGTTTCTTTGTTGCAGTTTGCTTTTTTATGTACATTGCATCTTAATATAGGATTTAAACAATTTGTGATATATTCAACTAATCAGAAATAAACTGTCTGGAGTAAGCCTCTTTTATTAGTGCTCATTAAAGATCTGGCAGATTTCGAACATTGATTGCAACAGATGCTATACGTCTTTTATTTTCTTTCGAATCTGTCTGGGCCTTTAGCACTCTGCTTTCCGTCTTTACATTCGTATATACAAGGGTCTTCCATGGAATCCGTATTACTATTATGAAGTAACAAAGGTTAAGCACTATGACTCGAGCGAGAGTTTAACCTGATCACGCACACAAGCTAGTCGGTTTCACTAGTTGTTCAACAGCGGCTTGCCGGCCAACAAGAGCTAGAGTGTGGGCACATTCTACTGCACTGGAATTGTCTGAGACATTCTTGAAGAGTATCATAACCCGGGGCACTGTTACCGCATACCGCCACCAGTTCGGCATCAATCTGCTTGGCAATGTGTCTCCTCAAATAATGAAATTGAATCACTGCTTCGTCTGCCACCAACTTTCGCGATGGACGTTGGTATTTTTGATTTCTTGGCCTAGCAGTGTTGCGTGATGTTACAAATAAAACAGCATTTAAATTACGCTGAAAATAGAGTGATCTGTGGTGAATTTGATGCCAATCATATAGGCACGTCTCAAAATTTTTGCCCCAATGAAACGAATTTTAATAACGTTTTAGTAAAGCCCTTATGTTATTCGGGTGGCGATGAACGTTTGGTTATAACGGAAGCGACAAGCCAATAATGGTGACTAAATTGGCGACAGCACAACGACACCGTCCCCGTTTATATGCTTAAACAAGCGTTCGTCAAACTTTTTCCGCCCTGGTCAACCAGAACTAAGTTATCCCTCCGCGGTTTCACCCAGGAGAACACTCGCTCAACCTACTGCACTTTTGTACCTACTGCCGAACCGTTATTATTCAGGCTCCCGGCAGTATCTGGACGCCTGCATTCGCGGAAGGGTCACCGCGCACCAGACGACATGCGAGACTCGGAGAGGGACGAGAAAGAACCTTCTCTTCTTGTGACTGCGCAGCACAAGGATCGTGGCCTTGATTCGAGGCAATCAGGTTTACCGAAACATTCTTTAGAGTTTTTGGTTTGAGGCAAAAGCTGTGCTGTTTTTAAAACATGTCACCGTAGTGGCTGAACGATCCCCTTGATAATCCTCTTACCACAGCAGCTAAGCGTTCGCCGTTTCTCGTTCTCAATAGAAGTGACCTATTTGTGGCAACCTTTTCCATTCCTACGCTAACGCCACAACAAATGTCACGTCGATTTCTTGTGATAAGTACGTTGCTTCATCCTTAGTTTTTCGGCACCATAACGAGAACGACTATTACGTAAGACATGACAGAAAAGAAGCTTGTATTGGCCCTAATGTTATACTACAATGTTTCGAGTGCTCTAGAAAAAGAAACAGGGGCCCAACTTATTTCGCCAGCACTACTGGAGAGAGAGCGTCAACGGTACACTGGACTCTATCAATGTGCACAGCACTTGTAATGAAAACCATTGCGGTAGCTAGAGATATATGCATGAGGAGACGGGGGAAAATAAAACTTTGTGAAAATATGCATGCTTAATACAAGACTGGAAAGGTTCTGAGAATGTATTGCTTGACACATAGCTGGAAGGAAAGATTCTTGGATCTCGCTTTGTTCTTTCGGTAAAAATGTAGAATTGCGCACGTCAATCAGCGTTATTATTTTCCGTTGGATAATTTATTTCGAGCAGGAGTAGGTTCGAATAACGAAATTTTCGAAGTGAAGATACTTCTAATTATATACAGAAAGGAAAGCAACGATCCCGAATATTGAATCGAATATTTTAACTTTTCTAAAAGAAGGAGCAAATATATTTGCGCGCAGAGTGGTTAAAAGACAGATACGTACTTTGGTTCATGCATATAAGCTCATTCGCAACTGGACGTCTGCGTAACAGAGGAACTGGTAAATCAGAACTACAGCTCGTAATTACCAAGTGTCCCATGAATATAACTGTGATGTAACATGGAAGCAGTACATCATGGAATGCATGTGTTTTCTAATTCTTTGCAGGAAGGAAGCGTGATACATATATGCAAGGTGTCCCACATAACTTTAAAAATGGAAATGGAAATGGAAATGACACGCAGCTGGTCAGAATAAAGGTAATGTTGCTTGCCGTCACTTGGAGATGCTCGTATTATTTTGTTTCATTCTGCGTAATTAGCTCATTAGTGAAAATTATTTTTTTCAAATTCTCAAATAATACAATTAGATGAAAAGTGTCAATGAGAAATGTGTAGAGCGACATGAAAAACTTCCGATACTGCTTTCTGTTGCATAAAACGTGCTAGATAAAAGTGTTTTTCTGAGCTTGAAAGAAGCCCGCAAATCCACGCAAAATTGCCGCGCGACTGGCCGCTTGTATGACTTTGCCTGCATTTGAGGGCATCATTCACGCTCAGAAAAACAATTTATGTAGCGCTAATTGGGCAACAAAAAGCTGCATCGGGAGGGTTTCATGTTGCTCTCCAATTTTCCTCATGACACTTTTCATCTAATAATAATATTAATTCTAATAATAAATATACCGTATTATGTCATTAAGTTGCATGATAGAAAATAATGATTTGAGTATCTCTAACCGACGGCAAACATTACCTTGGAGCTGTTCAGCTACCTGGCATTCGCATGGTTTTATGGTTTAGCTAAGTTACGTGTGATACCCTGTATAAGAGTGTATAAAGTTTGTGCATAGGCGAATAAGGCGAGTCTTTTGAACGTAATGGATCGCTTCGTCTACATGGTTTCATAAATTTCGTATATATATGGCTGAAAAAGATCAATTCTTATGGAATGACTGCAGCTACTGCACAGAATTTAACTGCCCCGTACGTTCGCTTACGAAGTTGTGCCTCGTGCAAACAACTGCAGCTTTTATGCAGTATCATTTGGAAAAGCCCTACCTTGCATCGGTTTTTCTCTCTCAAGTCTAAAGAAGTGTTGTTGTTCCTGACGTTCTAGTATAAGCCAATTTTTGACAGCTTTTAAGACTGAATTTTCGAACTAAATGCGGGTCACACAGCAATGGCTCTTCGATTCATTTTGAAATTTCGAATACTCAGTCTCCTAATGCTGACATTTTAACGCGACAGCGTTAAAGAGCTCGTGTCGCAGGAAAGGCGGTGTCGTCGGTGTCGGCAGTGCTGTCCGTGAGCGAAAAATCACGGAAGGCAATTCATAAATAAAAGAACTTGCAAGATGGGCTCGGTGGGAATCGAAACAGGGTCTCTGGAATGTGAGACGGAGACGCTACCACTCAGCCATGAGTCTGATGCTTCAAAGCGGGACAATAATAATAATAATAATATTTGGGGTTTTACGTGCCAAAACCACTTTCTGATTATGAGGCACGCCGTAGTGGAGGACTCCGGAAATTTTGACCACCTGGGGTTCTTTAACGTGCACCTAAATCTAAGCACACGGGTGTTTTCGCATTTCGCCCCCATCGAAATGCGGCCGCCGTGGCCGGGATTCGATCCCGCGACCTCGTGCTCAGCAGCCCAACACTATAGCCACTGAGCAACCACGGCGGGTCAAAGCGGGACAAAAGCGCCTCTAGTGAATGCGGTGTTGCCCTATAAACGTGCCGTACAAAGTTATACTGCGGTGGATATCAGTAATTATAAGCATGTAAATTACAGAAGTTGCAGTTAAACGAGTAGCGAAGTTCGTTTCTGGTACATTCTTCTGTGCTTGGCGCACAGGCAGAGCCATCTTGCGGCAAACACAGAAGACCCCCTCCTCGAAATGTATGGCGCTGCCCCAACAGGTGGCGTGCCACTCGCCCGCGTCTCTGCTTTGTCTCGTTTGCGCGCATTGAGGCCGTGCGGGGGTCGGGGCGATGATGCCCCAAAGTTGTGCTGTGGACTTAGAATTGTTATATGTGGAAACTATGTCTTTGTGTGACTAACGAGCATGCCGAGCGAATGAGTGGGCGGTGCGAACGGGGTGCGATAACGCTATCGCGTTCCACTCTTGAAGCCGAAGCTTAAGCGTGCTACAATTTTTTTCAGGCAATTGGACTAGAAGGACTCATGAGAATGGCGATAAATTATACATGCACATGCCCGCTCGGAGAATGCCAGAACGGGACTTGCGTTGCAAATGGAATGAACGGAACCTGCTTTAATATAGGGTGGGAGTAATTAAACTTCATTTGAATGTCCACAGTTTCACCTTTATACCACGTCTGCTTCTGGATTCCATTTTTATTTCAGTGGTTTCTACATGCTGTCTGTATTTATAAAGCACGAGTACAAATTTGATGTCACATCGTTGTTCCCAGATCTCCACGCGTGAATAGGGCATTCCTCCAAAATATATTTGAACCGGCCAATCAATTTGTTCATTCTAGACCTGTTGTCCATCACGAGGCTAATATAAGACATGGTTTGCGTCATGAATGTGTAGCCAAGACTGACCGTAACAGAAAAAAAAGTGCTTGATAATCCTTGTGAAATGAGACTAACCAAGTACTCCAAGCTGAAAGTGCACAAAATATTTTTCCTTTTTATATGAAATTCCTGGGACATTCACAGTCTGCCTTGTTTAATTTCAGGGTCCGCCGGAAATCTCATTAGTTCATGTTTTCCCTCTATCTATGTGTGCGATTGCAGGTTTACTTCTTCTTGATGTCTGCCACTTTTCTCATTTTTATTACTGCATTTGCAAAGCTTTAGCTAATGTGCGCTGGCTTTTATTTTACCTTTTTATTCTGATAGGGGGTTCCCGGTAACTGTTATTTCAACAATTTCGAATAGATCATAGAATTTTTTAAATGATATTTCAAATGCAGCATTAACAACACAATTATTTATCGGCATTACTAAAGATTTTTCACTTTTTAGCGTTGGTAAGCCGTGAAATATTACGAGCGTTTGAAGAAAGATGTGGGAAGGCAACTTTGTGACACGAGCACTATCATTCTAATCGTCATTTCCCTCCATTTCTACCCCAGTATACTAATAGACTATCGCATATTCCCCCTCCCCCATGCGCCCAGTGTGAGTTTATGATGCGAATAATATTTCCACAGAGTGTTAACGTGCACAATGTGCGTCTGTCGGCTCCATTTGGCTGGAATAGGGCATGGAACTGAAGCCTCGATGGTAAGGAGCAATCTGTCACCACAAAGAATACACCGCCACAATCACATGCGTGCAACGTCGAACAAAGAAGACAATCAAACGTGCTCATGTACAGATAGCAGACGAAAGAGGCGCAGGGGCCTGGAAAGACATCGGAATGCTAAACACAGCGCCACCACGGCCACTATGGTGGCCGCATCAACCCAAGAGAGCGCGTTTGCCGCGAACGTAGGGGCGTTGGCGACCCCTCTACTTCTAGACACCACATACATAGCAGTCTTGAGACGTCGTTCATATTGGCACGTGACTTCGAAAATTATTCAAGGCAACCACAGCTGTATTTTTATCTATTGCTTCAATGGACGAATTAAAGTTTAGAGAAATAATAAAACCTACAAAACGAGAGTTTGCGTGTCTTTCTTTTGACTTTTCAGATGTACTTACCTTTTCTCCGCTACTTCAAATCTCATGCAGTCGCGCGCAGAGAGCGAAACTATGCTATTTCTACCGTTCTCTAAGCGCGATCATGCCCTTTGTTCCGCTTGCGCCTGCCTCAGTGTTCCTGTAAAACTTACTTACACCGCTAGTCAGTTGTTCTCGTGCACAGTGCGCAAAAACGTGCACTGCGCGAAACGAGACGTTGCGCTCCTAGCAACAGTTCGTGCTACTGACCATCGTAAGGCTTATGACCAAAATTTGCTATGTGACGTGGTGAGGGGCTCTTTAACGGATCTGAGGTCTATACTTGTACGTTCTAGAGAGGCTGGAGAAACTGCCTAAGTTGGGCAATGAGACACTCTTTTTTACAGATATTCTAAGAGAACTCCTCGATAATGGGCCACAACTGACAATACTTGTCATTACAGAAATGAGAGGCAGAAAGTGGGCCCGTGCCGCACTCTTACCTGGCCCCCAATACACTATCCTTGTGATAGAAAGACATCTTTAATAATTTAGAGGATTTACGCACGCTTAGGAATATTTCGACGCTGTGATTGACTGAACAGTTACCGTGCAGAAAACCTGTACTGTCCATCATTTCATAAGTACCAAAATAAGTGAAACCACCTCCGACCAGCGAATCTCGTCATTCTCGCAAAACGACAGGAATCAATTGAGGGTATTGAAGTAACAATAGAAATACATGTGTCTGAAATATATTTTTGTTCTTGAATCCTACTTTTATTACATCAAAAAATATCCACACCAACTAATCGACTTATGATCTCCAAGAAATTAGGATAACTTCAGAACTGTTTTGCTTAGATGCCTTTTCTGGGGGTACCTACATTGCCCCAGTGGGCTATCGCTAGGCCTGTCCGGGCTACCGCATCGTGCTTAGGTCACCATCTGCAGTTCGTCCGTATAGAGCCACCCAAGTGGTTGATCCGTATAGAAAGCTGCCATCCAAAACACTCAAAAAGTCGAGCTGTAAAAAAAAAGAAAAACAATGTTCAGTTCGTGAAGATGGCCGAACAGCGGACCTGTATTAGTTACGGCCAGTTCTGCACCATGCACTTGGCTTGGCCTCGCTTGTAGCAAGTCTAGGCCGTTGAGCTTAGGCTACTCGGGGGCGCAGCTCGGGGTCGGCCTTACGACGACGAGCCCGTTGACGAGCCAACTTTCGCTGATGCTCGTGGTAAGCAGCTTCTTCCTCGGGAGTACGCTCTACTCGTGCTCTTCCCATAGGTGTAGGTGCGATTGAATGTGCGGAGCCACTAATGCAAAGCTCCGTATATTGGGCGCCAAGCTCGCCACTGGAATTGGGGCCTCTGCAATCGTTTTGACGATCGGCTGGATTGGTTTGACAACTGATGTGGCTTCTTGAAGCAATTCTCGCTGGCGCAAGAAGTGCCGGCAGTCACGCGCTCCTAGCATTGTGTTTCAATCGCTGGGCACGGTTCGTTGGCCGCAAACCGCCAGCGTAACGCGTTTTTTCCACGGCAGGCTGGAATCAATCATTGTTAAATTCGATGCCGATCTGGCTTGACCACCAAAATTGCACCGTGTGGCAATTGTATAAGTTTCGCGTGGAAGATAGCCTTCTCACATGGGGAAAGGGGTCACTTCAACCACTTTTTCCCTGTTGAGCTCTTCTTTTCCTCTCCCGCTTGGTCACGTGGCCCCTTGCTAGCGAAGTCCGACAACGACAACACAGAGCCTGAATAAACAGCTTCGCTATAAAACTGGGCACATTTATGTTCACACGCAGTCAAAGTAAGCGAAATAACACTAGAATTTGCGACGACAGGCACACATGAACGCAGCAACAAGGGGGCGTGAAATGAAAGGCAGAAATTTTGGTGCTCATTTCAGCTGCTAATCATAAACCTTCTCAGGGCAAATCAATGCAGAAGGCTTTTTATTAAGTCCCACTTGTGAATAAATCATTTTTGGGTTTCACTTTAGAGGATATACTTAGTACCTTTGGTTTCTGCTATTTTAGCTTGTTGTTTTGTCCACTGAGTGTAGCAGGTGTAGATGGACTCCTAATTGCTTACAGCTATGGGGGCTGGCAAAGCATGCCTTCTTTCTCGTAGTTTTGCTTAGATAAGCAGCTGGAATTTTGTAGCAATCCGATAGAAGCCATGTTGCACCAGTTGTTCATAGTATCGGTTTGTAGGAATTTTACGCATTAGGTGGCAGACGGAACTGAAGGTACTAAATGATTCCAAGTGTGGGATGGCCGGACATGGTTGCTGCTCCTCATCTTTGCAAGCATTGCATTTCCCGGGCGACTGCTCCTAATAAATGCACTTTGTGTTCACGTTCGTTTCTGTAAGATAGCGTTTGGTAAACAAAGCATCAGACTGCAGACGCGAAAGATTTAATTTGGGCTCCCAGGTCTGTACGATTGACGTTTTTTTTTCGCGAAGGATAAAGAGCTTCTATAATGCTTGCGCGTTCGTAGATGTATTGATATGGCTAGAGCTGACCTGTGTAAAAGCCGAACTATTGTGTCGATTTTATTTCTGTGCACAAAGTAACCATTACTCTGAGCTGTTTCCAGGTCGCTCTACTTGGTGAAACAGGGGTTGATGAAGAGGCTTTCGGCTGCTTGGCTGAATCCGTCGAGAGTGGCACTCACACGTTTACAAGTGAAATTTCTACATAATGAGCCAATTAGGTTTCAGAAGATCCAAGCCAATGCGAAAATTAATCGTCACGGACTAGTCACACGGAACTTGATTATTGCGTATGTTATGACGGTGACACATTTTGTGGCTCACAGAAAAAACGTAAAGTACCATACATGTATTTCATTATAGTATGAGAAGTAAGGGCACACAGAATATTATACTCGCTACATGCATCTGCAGGAACAGGAAGTAGCATATAATTGCTATTATTATTGGAACTACATGCCGAATGAAGGAGAATATTTCTATAGTGCTTACAACCGCATATGATCTGCCTGTAGTCATACCTTGCGTCATAATAACATTTACACAAGTGCACGGCGAGTACTAGGACAGTATATTTACACGACAGCAACGCAAGGAACCAACCAGTCATTAAAGAAACTTGATACCACTGTTCATGGCAAGGGGCATTAGCATTTCTTAATTAGCCATAAATAGTCTATACTTGGATTACTGGGCATATTAAATCCAGCTGGCGGGGAAACAATTTACATTGCGCCTCGTTCATAATACAGGTGCTTTAATACATGCACACACTAAAGCTGAGCTGAAAGAAAGGTAACTGAGCCCATGGTACCGTCTACGTTCCAAACTTCAGATAAAATAGAGAGCTTAAATCTTCGTTCGTGTGATATCTTAGTATTGGTGCATCAGAATGCAACAAAATGTTACGTGCGCGCATCTTTTTGCCGTCATTGCGCTTAAAATTTAATGAGACATCACTGCTGTGTACTTTTTTCTTTACTTTAGCCTTGGCTGTACGTGTCGGCAAAGAGTGCAGAAAATGTATAGCCCAACAAACACGCACTCAAGCCCTTCAGTAGAAGTATTTCACCGACAGCGGATGGGCTGCCGCCATGACGAATGGCTCGGGCGACCCTCTTCCTAATGCAGTCCACTCAGGCTGGCACAGAGCTGGTTCACTCATGCAAAATGAATGCCTCCTCAGGAAATAAAGCGGAATACTTGTACTTACCTGCTTTCATTAGGAAATGCAAAAAAATATTGCAGAACTCTAATGATCGGTGCTTTAACACCAAAGAGCCGCGCAACACATGTTATGCCCCGATTTGGCCCTTCGTCTAATGCTTTGCTGACCTGGGACGCTATTCTGGACCATTCCGCGATTTTCTTCTATGCATGACGTAGACGCGACGTGAATAAAATGGCGCCGATGGCCCCATTTTGCTTTCGTAACGTGACGTCAACTTGACTTTTTCCCTAAGAAACTGAAATGAAGGCGCTGAACGTAAGGTTCTCGGTAAGGCAAAACAGTTTTCCTCCGCTGTAAAAATAAAGCAGCTAGCTCAAAGCGCATGATTATTCCGTTGAAAACGCTTCTCGCTTCCGTCGTCTGCTGCGTACAAGCCGTCGTCTGCTTCATTAGGTAAGATGCGTGTCCCCGCAAAATGGAATGAGTCATCGTATGTTTGGGCCAACGCGCTTGTTTTCTACCTTGAGACAACATACGCGACATACCAGTGGTGATGCGCGCGCGTTCTAGGCCACGTTATCGCTATCACGTGAAACGCGAGTGACTCAGCCCGACTCGTCTGGCTGAGAAATAGCCGAACATGCCTGATAGCGTTGCGCGCGCCAGAGATATCCACTAGCGCGACGCAGGCGCGGGCGCTGCCATCTCTTGTTCACTTCGCTGGTTACTCGCACCGCAGGAAGAAACTTCTAGGCGCCGCCTTGCGTGCAATTCTTTTTATGAATTAGAAACGCGCCGTTGTCATTACTTTTGATTGTGCGAAAAGGCTTTAATCTTGATTACAATACAAAAGCACCAGTGAAAAGTGGACAACATTGGCGAAAGTTTGCTATGTTCAATCAATATTATTTCGTATAAACGCGTTCTTTTAAAGAATGATGGCCCCAAACACAAATGCAAACACTACCCGAGAGCGATGCAAATACTATGGGCGCGCGTTATGAATAAAATATTTTTATGGCACCAAACGACGAGGGAAATGTGGCGATACGCATTCTTCTAAGCTGCCATTGTATATGGCTGCTCATCAGCATAATTGGCTCGGCTCTTCGCACCACAAATTATGGCGGAAAATCTCAGCAATGGCGGCCCAGCGCAACGTCACGCATCGTCAAAATGACGTTTACACAACAGCCTTCCCTGTGACGCTGCTCACGGGAGATCCCTTCAGCCAATCAGGAAGCTCGCATGGCGGCTATCTTGGATCGCCACCACATATTCGCGAAATTGGAGATTCATTGCACTGCACTCTAAGAACAATTTACACCCTTTGGCTTGCCCCTTCTGCCACACAAAAATAATCGTCATCTGCCTTGATGCGTTTCCTTTCTTTATCGCTGCGAGCCCAGAACTTTACAGTAACGAATGACACGCGCGTTATAGAACAGTTTACACCCTTTGGAGCGCCCCTTCTGATAACGCGCGTGCCGTTCGTCACTGGAAAGTTCCGGGCTTGCAGCGATAAAGAAAGGAAACGCATCAAAGCAGATGGCGATTATTTTTGTGTGGCAGAAGGGGCAAGCGAAAGGGTGTAAATTGTTCTTAGAGTGTGGCTTCTGTACGCTGGACCAAAAGTACTAAGAAAATGTATTAGTCGATATAATTTGCAGCTCCACGTCACGTTTTGTCATCTTTATGAAAACGCAAAATTGCATTTCGCAAAACTTCCGTTTCCCGGCACAAATTTCAAGGCACGTGAGCTCTCCACAGCCAACCAGAGAGTAAACATGGCGGATAATGGCGGCCGTGCAGCCGCCATGCGTGTTGACAATAGCAGCCCTCGTCCGGCCTCGGAAACTCCGCCGCTTCCGTGCCAGAGGTAATTTGCGCTATCCATCGGGAGGGCGGGAAAGCAACTCCGCTTCCCATAGAGTTTCTCACTACATTACCTAGAGGGAAATCTGGCGCTGCTGCGCTGTGGTATGCATGGGAATGCCGGTATATTGTGGATTCGGATTGGCATCGTTCTCGTAGAGACAGGACACCTTGAAGACGCGCTTGGCAAGTACCGTTCCGTCTGTCACAATGATTAATTTTCTACTAGAACAGCACATGGAAAGCTGTTTTAGCTTTATTATTACGCGAAAACATGTTGTGTTTAACTATGAGAACTTGTTATTGTGTGTATGACTACATGTTACGTAAAAAGTATCAGCGGGCCGCTAAAGTTGGAGGACAGACGACAAGGTTCGCGCTCGCTTTGAAACAGTTGGTCGTCTGTTCTTGCTTTTCTTCGCTTGGTCATGCATGGTGGGTGAGTAAAGATGTAATATGCGTGAATGGAAACATTTTATGAAGATTTTACTTTGAGAACGCGTTATTTGCGTAGCCATATCCACGTTTTAGACGAAGCCTCTTACAACACCAGCCAACACGAGCCTCGCAGACACATATACCGGCATTCCCATGACGGCACGGTGCCCCCTTAAGAAACTCCCATAGACGGTGGCGCCAGATTACCCTCTAGGTGTTATAGTGAGAAACTCTATGCCGCTTCCCTTCCACGGCATCTAAGATCGGCGCGCAACCGCCCTCGTTGATCCAGGACGCTGTGCCCTTTCGCCCTCCTCTGAACTCCTCTTCCCTTGCCCTCCCACGTAACTGCCTCACCTTCGGCTCTCTTCGTGTGCGCACGCCGGGCCGGCGCCAGCTTAGCCCGCTGCATGCAGTTTCATGTGTCGTTATCTGCTGTTAGCGGA
This sequence comes from Dermacentor variabilis, assembly GCF_050947875.1. Taxonomy (NCBI): domain Eukaryota; kingdom Metazoa; phylum Arthropoda; class Arachnida; order Ixodida; family Ixodidae; genus Dermacentor; species Dermacentor variabilis. The sequence goes on from NC_134570.1 coordinate 126,360,624, forward strand.
AAGCGTGCGCTGCTGTGCGTTGACCGGCGGGGGCAGTTTCGTCAGTTTCGTGGACCTCAGTGGCTGTGTGCGTGTGCTCCGCGATGTTTAACGATTCGCACCGCTCGTGCATCGTGCAGTTGTGCACGAATACCTCAAGAATAAGCCCTGCAAGGTTATTCCGTGCGCCTAAAGACAACAGGTGAGCGCGAAGGCCCAAGGACATAAGAAAACGCATGTATACCAACACGGTCCTCTGCATGTGTGTGCTCCCGGAGCCTCCGCACGTCGTTGCGCCTTGACTGTGCTGCACCTCCCCCTCACCGCTAGATGAAAGCTGATAAATAGATGTTCCTCCTCATTGTCACCTGGTCTTTAACTTGTTTTCCTGTGCCAAGTCTCATTCTGCAACTTCACTCATTCGCCCAGCTTTCCATTCCGCCCTCAGTGCTTTTTCTGTTTGTCACCGTTCTGCAAACGTACTAATAGCTGAAAAATTACCGTTCATGCTTATGTATTGTCTCAGTAATTTCCGATCGGAAATCCGCGCGAATAACCTTCATGTGTAGGCGTGATGCGTTTTTTTTCTCTTTTTTTTCTGGGAAGCATGGGCATTGCAAGTGTCCTATATGCAGACTTTTGGAGCTCGTGTTTGTTACACAAACTAGTGCCCGGTAGCTATGACCTAGTGCCTTAAGGGACGTGATTTTACTGCTAAGTATTGCATTCATGGTAAAAGAAAAGTCGTGTTGTTGGCATATTTCCGCTGGTCTTTGATTGAAGAATAGGCCTTTCTACGAATATTTTGTATGTGCTGCTGCAAAAGCTGACTACCTAGTGCTCTCCCATACCACGGTTACTAAATGTGTGGCCAAGTGCAATAGGATGTGATAATGTGTATTTCCGTTTTTAGTGCAATGTAATTTTTGTTCTGCCATGTCGGCTTCTTCATTTTGTTCGGTATTATTGAACATGTCTCACATTTCGTATACGTTTGTGCAGGTATATAAGTAATTAATTTCCTGTTTTTCTTGTATGAATGTTAGTAAAACAATCTTTGTTTTTCTTGTATCTTTAAGTATCTTGCTTTCCATTGTTTCTACCATTGCCAGTGAAGTTTCGCTTTATTTAGTTGTCATGACTGTGTCATACACGTCGTCTAGTTTTGTGCAATATCTTAGTGCATATATCAGAAGCTGATCTACACTGGTCTTGAGGGCGTTGTATAAAAATATTTTTTTAAATATTTGTGTGTACATGAAACGGCCTTCGCGTTTTCCAACCTTTCTATTTTTTTATTGCATTGTCTCTGAACTTTTGTGTTCAGTACTCGTGAATGTCATGCGCCTTTCAATTTCGTTCATTTTTTGAGCGTGTATCACACCACGTTATAAGAAACATCTTTTTTTTTTCGGTAACGAAGTCAAGAAAGCGAGACCAAAGATCTGTTGTTTTGGAAGGGGAATTTTTTATGTCCCGGAACATGCTGGTTTAATATGGGCAAGGCTGCGCGCGTGCCACACATAGCCCACGGCGCAACACGCGCCAGCTCGCAAGCAATGCCAATGCGCGGAGTAACGGGAGCCGCGATAAAAAAAAAAAAAAGAGAAAACACAGGAGAACGCCCCGCGTGCAGGCGAAAACAAAAGTAAGCGATGCGCGCGGCATGGGGGAAAGCGAGCGGAGCGGGTCTGCATAATAAAAAAAGGAAAAAAAAACTCTAGATAGAGAGAGGTGCCCCACCGCTGTTGTTGCTATTGCCATTACAACGTAAAAAATTGTGCGCGCCGCCATTTTGCTAAAGCATCACCCTCTTGTTAAGCCCGTAACTGAAGGAGACCTTGGCGCTAGCGTCGAAAGAGCGTCTGCTTTAAAACAGCCAATCGCAACCATGCGGAGATTCAACCCTGGAACCTGGTTTCTTTTGTCTTCCGTTCGTTGCATGCCTGATCAAACTTTTGTCTCATCTTTCCCATCTCCATACTTGGGGCGACAACAGTAGCAGATGACCAAGCGCGATCCGACTTGTGATATCGCTGTGCGAGCGGCAAGGGTGAGTGAGAGTAAGCTTGACGGACGCATGATTACAACCACTTCCCGCGCTTCGCCTGATTTAAAAGTTAGAAAAAAAAAAGCGTTGAAAAAAGTTAAGTTGTCCAGCAACCGCTTGGAGCGCGCATGTTCCTTCAAGGTGGAACTAGCACTCGCCTTCGGGGGTTGCATCGTTGGTCACTTTCATGCTTAGAAAAAAAAAATCACACACACACACACAAGCTGCGCGAAGGAATTCATTCCTATTATTTAAATTGTCTGGAACACATCACTGCAACGGGGTGGAGGGGATCAGCCCCTCCCCCCGCAATATTTTTGTGTTGCCATGCAACGCCGACCAAAATAACCCTAGACGCCGGAAATCATTCTGGAGTTTGTCTAGAATGTATTTCTCATGCTCGAAAAGACATGTCGGTGCGAAGATTGTGAACTCGGGCTGGATTTCGTGGCAACGCCGATGCACCTGGCTGGAGTCATATAACGCCAAAAAGCCGCATCCGAGCACAAAGTTTAAAGGGCGTTTTGACGTTGAGCGGGCTCGTTGCGCCATCTTGTGAAGGACGGGGAATCCACGAAGCGCATGGATTTCAATTCCGAAACTATATGGGTACAAAGATCAGAAACTTTTGATGCGAAAGGTGCATTGACATATCCAAAGTCGTGGTTTAGATTTTTAACTACGGATCTTCGCGGGTGTAATATAAATATTTGACACCAAAGAATCATTGACTTTTTAAAAATCGTACATCGGACGCTTTCGGGCTAGCTAGCAGATCAGAAAAAAAAAAACAATGGTCACTTGCCGCCATCACTGTGGGCACTCGACGTATGCAACGCGTTCGCTTGAGCGCAACCTCTCCGGAAAGACTTCTCTCGCCGGTGTTGGATACCGAGCAGCATGCGCATGGTTCTCCGTGGCCCAAGCGTCTCGCGTTTTCTTCATAATTTCTTCGGTAGCCACATTAGGTGCCCAAAGTAGGCATTCGATTGTGGCCAATATGCTTTGCGTTTTTGTTTTGGTTTCGGTGTCCCCGCCCCACAAAAAAAAAAGACGTTGTTGCGGCGCAGCGATTTGTCGCATGGTGAGAGTTCGATTTTGTTATTTCTTCTTTTGCGGAAAGTGGTGGGCCACAGCACTCTTCACTTGTCGGGTACTCTTACCAAATTATTGCGATAACAAGTATATGGACACTCAAGGCGCATTCCTGTCGTCGCCGCCACCGCCATGTTCAGTATGAAGTCCAAGGGCGATAACATCGTAACCGCGCCCCGCATGCCTTATGTGCGAGAGAAAGCAAAGGGGGTGGGGGTATGGGGTGAGACGACGATGGTGTGTCAGTCTTGTGTGCGGAACGGAGAAAAGCGGGGAGGAAGCGTGCAGCCTTCCGCCGGAGGGAAGGGGGGAGGGCTTAAGGTTCTGTGATCTGTCAATATGTGATTGCGAAACAGGTTTATTTGCCTTGTGTGACGTACTATACAGGTTCATTCAGCGAACTTTAGCCACAGCTTTAAACTATGCCGATGCGCTCTAAGAGGACGCGACCAAATGTATGTTGCTCACTTTTGTATGTCGTGTGTCACGGTATTTTTGTATTTTGCTTAATTATATCATTAGTGAAGATTAATTAACCGATTTTTGAAAGAACTTAGCTAGGAAAAAATTCTAATTAGAAAGTTGTAGAGCCGTTTGCAAAACTTGCAAATAAACAGTTTCCGTGTTTCCATCTATTAAGTATTAGGGTTTTTCAGCCTACTTCGGGTGTCCGCGGTACACACACCAAAAAAAAAAATAAAAAACCCCGACGCGACATGTCCGCTTGCGCATCGTGATTGCACTTCTCACAAGCATTCTTCGCACAAACAACCATGGGTGCGCTGCCGTTTGAAAAGTGTCAGGGCAGCGGCGCAAGCGCTGGCTGTTCCATTTAAAATAGCTAGCAACCATTATCGCTTGCGCTGCGTAAAGCGACTGACGGACGTGGTGGTGGTGGTAGGTGGTAGTTCGAGACAGCGATAAACAGACTATCGTGCATCGCAGTTGCATCATCTGCTGTTGCATCAATGCCTGGAGTCAAGGGATCTGCGACAGAGACTCGACTTTGCCAATTGGATTTTTGATTCTGGAGGAGCAGCATTCTCAAATTCGCGCCAAGGTACTTTAGAATGACGAGGAGAACTTTTCCCGAAATTGCCGAGTAATTATGCACAACGCACACTATTGGAGTGAGAAAAATCCCCACTGGCTAGGAAGATTTCGCCACCAATATCAGCGGTTTTTTAATGTTTGGCGCGCATTATATAACAGCACAGTCATTAGCCCACTGTTTTTTAACGACACACTGAGCGGCAATATGTATGTATGTGAGTTCCTCAAAGGGCCTGTTGACTTCTGCTGCAACATGATTCTAGCCCCGCTTGAAACAATGTGGTATCAGCACGACGGGGCCCCAGCCCGCACCTGCAGTCATGCACGAACACTGCCTGATGTTACCTACCCATGGCGATGGATAGGGACAAACGGGCCTGTCCTGTGGCCGACAAGGTCACCCGACCTCAGCACTGTTGACTTTTGCTTGTGGGGCTATACTAAAGATCACGTATACACGACGGCAACGACGACTCCAGAAGCCTCGAAGGAGAAGATAATTGAAGTCTTCCACAGCATGTCACCGAACGGGCTCAAGGCAGCGACGTCAAGCCTTCTCAGAAGAGCCCAGTGTTGTATCGCTGCAGAAGGTGACCGCTTCGAGCGCTTGCTGAGAAGGCGCATGAAAAATAAACGTAAATTCAGTGAAAGACGGCGTCTGACCTTATTGGATACTCCTACCATTTTTAGCCTTCTCAAATCTGAGTTTCTTTTTTATTTGGGGATGTTCAGCTTTCTTACAGCTATCATGAAATGACGGACTTCTTGCTTCCGGCAGCACACGCGATAACCATAGCGTCTGCTTATCGCTATAACAAGCTGTCGCGAGGGGAGCACATCCCTGGCGTAAATCGCACAGCCAACGCAACTACTTGTCTTACCTGTCTCCTTTTAAGCGGCAACGCCCTCATGGCTGTTTGAGCGCGGAACATTTGGGAGCAGGGCAATCACGACATGGAAGCGGGCATGCCACGTGGTGTACTCTATTTCGCGGGCATCATCAGTAAGCTAAAATACACTAATACTTAATAGGTAGAAAGACAGCAACTGGTTATTCGCATGTTTTGTTAACCGCTCTGCAACTTTCTAACTGGAATTTTTTTTCCTAGCTTTGTTACCTTTAAGTTGGTTCATTATTCTTGGACAAAAATCGCATTACGCAAAATACAAAAATAACGTGACACACTAAATACAAAAGTGAGCAACATGCATTTGGTCCCGTCGTCTTATAGTATATCGGGATATGTTTAAACGCTGGCTAAAGTTAGCGGAGACACCCTGTATACAATGACTTTTGCTTAGATACGTAGATTTATAGACTTATATTTATATTTAAATATATTGGTGCTTGGAAGAGGAGGAGGAGGAAGTAAACTTTATTGCTCTAGAAAGAGTAATTGAGTGGTCAGGCCGGATGTCTTCATCTTCATTCGTTGATGACGATCTCGGGCCTGCATGGCTGACGCCCCTATTCCAAGACACCACTGAGTGTGGCTGCTCGTCGGGCGTGCTCCACCAGCCTCCGTTGGAGGCTAGGGGGCTATAACGTAAAACTTTTCCAAACTTTTCTATTCCAATTCTGCAATCAGCCCACCGCGATGTGTGAAAAACTTTTTTCGACCACCCCCACTTGACCTGTCTGTAATGCGACGTCACGAAAACCGCGATAACTCCCCATCTGATGTGACGTGTACACACTGATTATGCATAATTAGACCGAACAAAACAAAAACAGTTATTTCTGATTCGACGCCTCTTTGCCATTAGCCTTCTGCTACTGGTCAAAAGTTTTCGGGCTGCACCCACTTGACCTGCCTCTCACGCAACGTCACAAAACCGCAGAAACTTACCGCGTCAAAGTGACCTGTACGCGTTAAATATGCATTACACTGCCGAACAAAACTGAATTTTCTTCTGAATAGCCGCAGGCTGCCCCGTTCCGAAAGGAATAGAAGATGGCGGCCGCCGGTCACTCAGACACTGGCTACTCGCCCCTGCCGGAGAGCATGGGTTTATTTGCGTGTTAGAAAGCGTTTTGCGAGGCCGTGTAACGCTTTCGAGCACTTTCGGCACGTTTACGACCTCATGCTGCCAACTATACTTCGCTGAGGATTGGTTTTATCGTCATTCTTAAGCTTCCGTTGCATGCCACCGCGATTGTCGATGAGCCACCGCAAGCTAAGTAAGAGAAAGCGGACCAATCGCAGACGCCGGCACCACCCTCTTCATCCGGTTATCGGTATTCAGTGCAGTGGCTCAGCCCTATCGAATCCCTCTCCACTTGAGCATGCTCCTCGCCTCTTGTGAGCCAATTAGATAAGACAAGCCGCTCAGTGCAGGCAATGTTATTCGTTTTTCAAGCAAACAAAAGTGACCTCCTATGAACGCGAGGAGCATTTGATTGGTTTGTTCAGACAACCCTGCGGGTGAACGCCCCATGCTTGCGTCGGCGGTTACGCAAATTTGACGTCAGGAGATTGGAATAAAAACATATTGGAATAGTTTTACGTTATACGGTCCTAGGGTTGCCGCTGGAGAGCACGCTCTCCCACTGCTCCGCACTCAGATTTTCTATTTTGTGGAATGCCTTATGCGACGAACTTTGTTTCCAGTGACACTTTTTGCCCTTTATCAAGCTTTATCTTGGCATTTGTGTATTCCATAGTATCTTCGCATTTCTAATGTATGTTTTGCAGAACTCCTGCTTTTGATATGCGATCTCTGTTGCAACTATAGTTGCTGCTCCTGCGCAATATATTGGAAAAAAGGACAGCGTCATTAGGATTTTTTCCTGGCCATACCACATGTACAAAAATGTAAACAAGGTTCTTGAATGACCAAGTTTCAATAATATATTCTTCCTGAACTCGTTCATTTCAGTACTTTTACAGTTATCGTATCAGCGGCCTGCACTGCGTTGCTGGTTTCGAACTGACATAGTTCTAAAGTTCTTGTGATATTTTCCTTACTTACTAAATAGACAGAAAACGTGGAAGCGTTGATATCAATTAATGGAACAACTTTTTGGGACCTACAAAAATATTCTTTTAAGAAAATATACATATTTCTCTTGTGTCGATAGTGTGTAGCGTCCAAGAATTCGTGTGCAACATTTTGGCAGTGGCAGTGCAGTTGTTATTCATGTGTTTGATCCCTCGACAAATTCTGTAATGAGATGGCCGAGCTCCCAACGTGAGCGCTCCCCCCCCCCTTCCCCCCCGGAACCAAATTTTTGGCTACGCCACTGCTAGTCAGGTAGCTGAGCGCCAGTGTTGATGAGGGCTGATAAGCGGAAACGTGGAGAGGATTTTGAATGTTGCGAGACCTCTTAGCTTAACATATGTGTTCAATGTTTTTTACTTCGACGCCCCCACGTCCAGATTAACAATTTTCTGTTACGTATGTAATTTGATACAGCCAGATTTCACTGAAATAACCTGCTTCAGCTGAACTCATTATTATTACCTTCAAAAGAATGAACCGACAATACCGCTCAGCGTATATCAACATAAAATTGTAAGTTTTATCACTGCAAATCTGCTTTTTGTAAGTCAGCCCATCTTTCAATACACCTGCCATCTTTTACTGGATAAAGAGCTTACAATATCAAGCATCAGCAAGAAGCTGACACGACACAATTTCAGTCTAGAAACGCATATCAAGACATTGTCGTTCAACAATGCGAATCAGTTACATGAGTGGTACAAATTGATACATATAAGTCAAAACTGAGCTTTCTGTGGAAAAAATATGCATTTGTTTTGTATCATATGGTAGTCAAAATTAGCAGAATTCAGCTCAACTTGTAAAAATTGAATTTGAGACGCTGCAAAAATTTGTAACCGGGCATAAATCCAGCTGATGGAGATGTTTAGCTGGCTTTGTGTATTAATATGCTGTCTACTTATAACAATATTGTTACGGTTATGTTGCGCGTATATAAACCTATATATACAATATATTTACAGGATGCGTCAAAATAACTAAGATGGCTGACGAACAACAACACGCAGCAGCCAGCGTCTCCGATCTTCATCTTCCTCTCTCATCCTTCCGTAACAGGACAACCGGGTGGCGAAGCGCCGTCTCGGCGCATGGCAGGCCAACAATTGCGAGCGAAGTATGGCTTCAGCCGGGAAACGTGCATGACGTCGACAGGCTTCTGACTTGAGGATGCGTCAAATTGTAGTGGCAAAATCTCGTAATTGACGTCGCTAATTTGGTGTAGGACGTCATAAGGCCCTGTCTAGCGAGAAAGAAGCTTCTGGGATAGGCCAACCCGACGACATGGTGACCAGAGCAGCACCAAAGCACCTGCTGCGAAATTAACATCGCGATGGCAGCGGTCGTAACGCTGTTTTTGTATACGCTGCGAGGCTAATAAACGAGATCGGACGACTTGACGCGCCCTGCGAGCGCGATCGATGACTTCACAAGCGTACTCAGGTGCAACACGTCGCACAGAAGGGAGGACGGTGTGAAGCGCCAGGGGGGAGGGGGGAGTCGCGACGATACAAGAGATAAAAGGGTGAATATCCTTCGGTGTCATGTCTCAAAGAGTTATACGTCAACGTCACGTAAGCCAGCGTGGCGTCCCAGTCGCGGTGATTGTTGGAGACGTACATCGACAGCATCTCTGTAATTGTTCGGTTCAGACGTTCCATGAGGCCGTTCATTTGTGGGTGGTAGGTGGTGGACGGCTTGTGCTCAGTGGCACAAGAGCGGAGGAGGCCGTCGGCAACTCGTGACAAGAACGAGGGCCGCGATCTGTAAGTAACTGTTGAGGTGCACAGTGCTGGAGAATGACGCCGTGAAGGAGAAAATCGGTGACGTCAGTTGAGCAACTATCGGCAACGCCTTTGTTATCGCGTAGCGTGTCGCGTAATCAGTAGCGATGGCTTCCACTTGTTCCCTCTAGTCGTTGCCGGAAAAGGGCCAAGCAGGTCAAGGCCTACACGAAAGAACGGTTCAGAGGGAACTTCAATGGCTTGGAGTCGTTCGACAGGTGCCAGGGCAGGTTTCTTCTGGCGCTGACACAATTGCGATTCGCTGATGATATTGCCTTGCTTAGTAACTCAGGGGACCAATTGCAATGCATGCTCACTGACCTGGAGAGGCAAAGCAGAAGAGTCGGTCTAAAAATTAATCTGCAGAAAACTAAAGTAATGCTTAACAGTCTCGGGAGAGAACAGCAATTTACAATAGGCAGCGAGGCACTGGAAGTCGTAAGGGAATACATCTACTTAGGGCAGGTAGTGACGGCGGATCCGGATCATGAGACGGAAATAATCAGAAGAATAAGAATGGGCTGGGGTGCGTTTGGCAGGCATTCCCAAATCATGAACAGCAGGTTGCCATTATCCCTCAAGAGAAAAGTATATAATAGCTGTGTCTTACCAGTACTCACCTACGGGGCAGAAACCTGGAGGCTTACTAAAAGGGTTCTACTCAAATTGAGGACGACACAACGAGCTATGGAAAGAAGAATGATAGGTGTAACGTTAAGGGATAAGAAAAGAGCAGATTCGGTGAGGGAACAAACGCGAGTTAATGACATCTTAGTTGAAATCAAGAAAAAGAAATGGGCATGGGCAGGACATGTAATGAGGAGGGAAGATAACCGATGGTCATTAAGGGTTACGGACTGGATCCCAAGGGAAGGGAAGCGTAGCAGGGGGCGGCAGAAAGTTAGGTGGGCGGATGAGATAAAGAAGTTTGCAGGGACGGCATGGACACAATTAGTACATGACCGGGGTTGTTGGAGAAGTATGGGAGAGGCCTTTGCCCTGCAGTGGGCGTAACCAGGCTGATGATGATGATGATGATGATGATGATGACAATTCGCAAGTTGCGACATAACGATGCACAAAGCGGTAGAAGCCCGGCCTGAAGAACCGGCGTCTTACGCGGTCGTATGTACACAAAACTCTAAGGTGACCCGCCGTTGGTACATTGTGAAGTTCTTTGAGAACGACGGGTCGCAGGTGACGAGGAAGGACAAGCAGTAACTCAGGCCTGTCAGGGTTGATATTGCGGCGGTAGATGATGCCGTCATGCAGCACGAGCATGCGGCACGTGCCGTCGGTGCTGCCAGATTGTACTCCGGCGATGATGGACTGTAAGGATGCATCGCTTTGTTATTCAGCGCACTTGTCGGTCATGTCAGTCAAAACCATCACGCAGGTCATCGGATGATGCGAAACAGGATCGGCAGGATCCACGGGGTGACGCGAGAGGCAGTCAGCGTCCTTGTGGATGCGTCCAGTCTTGTAATGGACACTAAATGAAAATTCCTGGAGCCGCGAAGCTCAGCGACCAAGACGTCGTGTCGAGTCCCGGAGGGAAGACAGCCAGCAGGGTCCGTGGTGGTCTGTGACGACCGAAAACGTGCTGCCGTACAAATATGGCCAGATCTTAGCGACAGCCCAAACTAAACCTGAGCACTCCCGCTCCATGATGGAGTAATTTCTCTCGGCAGGTGGCAGCAGGCGGCTGGCGTAAGCTATCACGCACTCGTTATCACTCTGGTATTGGACGAGAACAGCGCCGATGTCAGAGCCGCTTGCGTCATTTGGAACTTCGGTCGGTGCAGACGGATCAAATTGGGTTAGTGTGGGAGGGGTGGTCAGAAACCCGATGAGAGCGGCGAACGCGTGAGCCCGCTCCGGGCCCCATGAGAATGGTGTGTTCTTCTTCAGAAGATTTCTCTAAGGCCGAACAACGTCGGCGAAGTTTTTGACGAAATGGCGAAAGTAAAAACACAGGCAAATGAAGCAGCGCACGTCAGAGGCATAATTGGCACAGGAAAACTGCGTACGGCGCGAATTTTTCCGGATATGGCCGGACACCGGATCCGTCAACGAGGTGTCCCAACACAGTCGGGTAAAGTGGCTGCCGAACGTGGGAGAAAAATCAATAATGCCTAGAAGGTAACAAAGACTGGTGGTCTATTTGTAGTGCTGGAGAAGAAAGTCCATCATACGTTCAAGTCTCACCGGAGTATTGCATAGGCCAAAGAGCATGACTTTGAACTTATATCAGCCATCCGGCGTGATGAAACCCGTCTTCTCGCGGTGCATTTCATCAACTGAAATATACCAGTAGCCGGATCGAAGATCGATGGACGAGAAGAATTTAGCTCCGTGCAAGCAGTCCAAGGCGTCATCGATGCATCGTAGTGGGCAGACGTCTTTTCGCCTAATCTTGTTTAAGTGGCGATAAGCGACGCAAAAGCGCCAGGTACCATCATTCTTTTTCGCAAGGATGACAGGCGAAGCCCAAGGCCTGGCTGATGGCTCGATGACCCCTTTTCGGAGCATTTGGTCACTTCTAATTGAATTACTCGGCCTTCAGCATACAATACACAATAGGGACGCCGACGAATAGGATTCATATCTCTATTGTTTATACGGTGGTGAACAACACATGTTTGGCCTAATGGCCTGTCGCCGAAATAAAAGATGTCACTGTACGATTCAAGCAGGAGTCGTATGTCGATTGTCTGTGCAATAGTGAGGTTAGGTACAATCATTTTCGCGAAGTCATCCATTAAGCAACGAGAGCTACCAGCTGCAATTGACGCTAATAAGCCCCTCTCGGCATTGAGACTCTCAATGTCAATTTCGGAACTACTGGAATCGCTAACCAAGAACATGCCGGCCGGAAGCACTTGAGGGCACAGGCTGAAATTAAGAAGCGGTGTAACGACGTCGTTATTTGTAACCGTGACCAACGTTTGCGGAACAGCAACGTTCTGTTTCAAAAACATGCCGATGATGGGGTGAAGCGCACATTCACCATCAGCAACATGTGGCTGGTCGGTAAAGTGACGTAAGTAACTGCCTCGGGCGACAGACGCACATCTTGAAGCGAGCACAAGCGTGTTGGGGTGGTACTCGGAGCATCGGCGAGTTGAGGCAGTTCTAACTGAAGAATGCCGGTCGCGCACTTGATGAGAGCAGAATGAGTGGATAAAAAGTCCAATCCAAGAATAACGTCTTGAGGGCAGTTGTCGATCACAGCAAAGAGAACAGATGTAGGGCGGCCGGCTATAATTAAACGCGCTGTACACATTCCAAGAACAACCAGCATGCCGCAGGCGGCCACACGAAGTACTGGGGCAGCTGCTGGGGTGAGGACCTTCTTTAAACGTCTGCGTAGGCTAACATTCATCACAGATACGTGGGCTCCTGTGTAGACGAGTGCTTGGACAGGTACGCCTTCTATTTTAACGTCAATTACACTTCTCCTTGTGGGCACAGAAAGAGGATTTGCTGCAGTAGTCGGCGATGCAGCACCACCTCCCAGGGCTGCATTTTCTAGTTCTCCGAAAGGGTGTGGCCTAAAGCCACAGGGGACTAAAGGCGGCGCTGCGGCGAACGCGAAGATGGGCGACGTGTTTGCGGTGAACGAGACTGGTGTCCGCGCAGCGATGGTGATCGGCTGTACCACGTGTTCCGAGCAGAGTTGGCGACGCTGTTAGACTCGGCGGTGGGCGGAACATTGCGGGTATTTCCATCAAAACGGCTCAGGTTGGCCGGCGTGCGAGGTGTTGAGGGCCGCGAGTTGCGACAGTGTCGAGCGACATGACCAATGCGGCGGCAGGTGAAACATAGCGCCTGGTCATCCGCATTTCTCCAGTCAGTCGGGTAGCGATAACGGGGGGAGAAGCGTCGGGTCGGAGCGAAAATAGTCGAAGGGCGTTCGTTAGCTCTGGGATTGGCGACAGAACACAAATATTGTAAACCAATGTATTCAAGTTCTTGGCGAACGATGGCTTGTAGGAGGGGACCTGAAAATGTGGTACCATCAGGGCTACGCGAACAAAAAGCTGCGGGCGCCATCGCATCCAGTTCACATCTAACGATTCGCGCCACGTCCTCTGATGGCGACGCACGCTGCTGTGCAGGTTGATCTTAACACGTCGACGTTGCCGCAGTATAGGGAAGTCTGGCGAATGGTTGCGAGACGCGTCGACTTTTGGCCTGCTCGAATTGTTGGCACTCTTAAATGTTTGCGTGAACTGTAGGGCAGCTCTTGCACATGTGCTGATTAAACGCGTCGTCAGCAATGCCCTTAAGCATGTGCCCGACCTTCTCAGCTTCTGTCAAGTGGTGATCGGCAAGTGCCAGCACGTCCTGGAAGTACCAGACATAGGACCCCATGAGGGATTGGGCGCGGGAGGCCAGTTCCTGCTTTGCGGCCATTCTACGGCCGGATGGTTTGCCAAACAACTCTGTCAATTTCTCTTTGCATTGGTCCTAGTTGGTTAGCTCCTCTTTGTGGTTTTCGTCCCACACTTTTGCCGTGCCTCTTAGGTAGAGCAGCAGGTTAGCTAGCACAAGCGTAGGGTCCAATGTGTTCATTCCACTCACGCGTTCGTACATGGCCACCTACTCTTCAACGTCGGTGCCGTTGTTCCCGCAGAAATTTGCAGGCTCCTTGGGTTGCACAACGACAACCGAAGGTGACAGCGACGTAGCTGGCAACGGTGACGTTGGAGGCGGCAACGACGTTGATCCCGCGTGCTAACCGTCATTTATGGTACGGGCACTGATGCGACGTGCACTGCGGAGCTCCGTTTGCAGCCGCCGTACCCAGCACCACCACCAATATTTTACAGGTATGCTGCGAGTATATAAAAACTATATTTACTATATATATATACAGGATGAGTCAGAATATCTAAGATGGCTGACCACCAACAACAACACGCAGCAGCCTGCGTGTCTGCTGCGTGTTGTTGTTGGTAACAATATTTACGAAGCGCCCCGCTACGGGCTTTATTTCCTTCTTTGTTCTTGCTGTGAGCGCCCATGGCATTGTAGCAGATGTGGGCGCAACATTCCTTCTTTATGGCCGAATATTATTTTATGTAGACGAGCCATTAGAAAGGCTCCACTACTAGTGATAATTATATTGTTTACAGGTCAGCAGGTTGTGTGACGCAGTGCCAACGAACTATGTCTTTCAGTCATGTGTGAATTTCATGCCTTTCAAAGATGTTAGCTCTCTCTGCAAAAAATGTGTTCTTTAAATAACTGGCTGTACGTAGCACAGTGGTAATTCGATTTCGCAGGGAGAATCTTCTGTCCTGTAGTGGACATAAAAACAGGCTGATGTTGATGAATAAGCTGTGCGTTTGCGGTATTTTGAAGTACTGCTGGTCCCTACCTTCTTTATAGCTATGCCGCTTTTGAACTACATTATATCATTGATTGTGTAGACCAGGCTATTTATTCGAAGACTGCGTGGACAAGGCAATCTGGTTGAAGGCTCTGCTACAATTTTCTTTAAACCTGTTCCTCTTCCAGGAGAATAGGTTGGGAATTTTAGGTGGTTTTTACAATGTGCATAACTCCTAAAACAAATTATAACGTGCTGCGACGTCTGCATATTTCATTGAGGTCTTCTTGGTCTAGCATAATACGCCCTCCTGTAAACCTTGGCAGGCTTGTAGCGGTTAAGTGCGTGATAAACTTCTGGTAACAACCTTTGCGATGATAAATTCTTCTCCCGATAATATTGTTTTGTCAAGCAACTTGCGCAATGAGTTGCAAATAATGTGTGAGGTTCGCAACGGCGACCACATAAGTGTGGGTTTCATGATTATTGTGACAACGACTTGTGGTCACAGCCTTAGGAAGTAAGAGCAATTGATGAGAGACGAGGAGGTATGGGAAGTAGTAAGAGAGTACGTTTACTTTGGCCATCTAAGGACGAGTGAACCCTTGTGCAAAAAGAGATTAGTGGGTGAATAAGTATTGCTTGGGGTGCACTTGCGAAGTACTGCCACAGTGAGCAAGAGCAGCTTACTAATTCCTGTAAAAAGAAATGTACATAATCCATGTATCCGGCCAGTACTCACCTATGGTTTTGAAACATTAAAGGTAATAAAGAAAGTTGAACAAAACTGAGGAATGTCGAACGAGTAATGCAACGAAAGAGGTACAGGGCGTGGAAGAGAGCTGGTTGCGTTAGAGAAGAGATGGATGTTGGTGACATTCTAGTTGACATCAAGGAAAACAAATGCTCGCCTTTATGATTAGAACAGAATGATCACCGAGGGAAGTGAAGCACAGTAGAGGCTGCCAGCGACAGAGATGGCATCATGAGATTAATTGACAGGAGTAACGTCGGCGCTCACGGCACCAAAGAAATGCTGTGGAAGGACCGAGTCGGGCAATAACTTTGTGTGACAGCAGACGTACAACTGGGTGACGATGAATCTCTGCCTGCTATCAGCACAGAGCCCTAGGACAATTTTCTTGAGTTAGTTGACCTTATGCCCATTGCTCGAGAAAGACACCATGAAAATGGTCAGGATTTTATAGTGTACGGAACATTCAGAAAAATACATTTCTCTGACGTATTTCTTCATGACAGCAATGAAACAGTGAATTATGGCTGAGAAGCTGACAGTCGGAAACATTTATAATATGTGCTACACTGCAGGGCTGAAAGCAGAAATATTTTTCTGCCAGGATGACAGCATATACGGAGGGAGCCATGGTTAGATTTCAGCCTATGGAGAGATGGAAACGAGCATTCATTTTCTTGAACGAGCCTCAAAATCCATGTTGAGTTGGCTGACTGAAACAGCAATTGCTTCTCCACTCATCTCTGTCAGTGAAGTTGGTGCCATTGATTGGGTTTGCTTTGTGCGTGGAAGCCAAGAGCTGTGTAACTGCTGGTTAATGACTATGAATGTGAGCTAACCTTCTCCAATTTCTTTCCACCAACATTGGTCTTGCCCCACTTCTAACTACGCTCTTAGGAGAACGAAAGCTTCGCAATCTCATACCTTTAAATTCCTAGGAACCAGTCTAATCCATAATTTTTCTTCCTCAAACACATTATAAAGTGACACGGTTTGGCGGCGCCAACCAAGGAAGATCACGCGGAAGCACATTTTCTTGGACTAAATTCTTTGTTTTCTTGCACCCAGCTAGACATTGCGAGGCCGTTGTTTCATCGGTTGCTAATTAAGTGCCTCTCAGTCGCGATGCCTTTTTTTTTCTCACACACACGCCTGCAGGCGTCATAGCGCACAAGGCGATGCGTAAGGGTTGAGAAACTAAGCGGCACGGCACGCGTGTACATTTTATAGCGTCCACGACTGACTGTCATCACATTATACCCGTGCTGTCACAAAGAAAAGAAGACGAGTAAATGGCATAGGATACAGACGCCGAGCGTTTGAAAGATCTGGCTGGCTTTAGAACGCGAGATGTATGCATGGGATCGTTGTCTAATGCTTACAGGACCAGACTGCTGTGCTGGACGGCCGAGGTTCGATTGCACCTTCGACCACATAATTTTCACTTTGCGCGGTGCTGCATAAAGTGGCTTCATCCATACAGAGGCGGAATATAGGTTAATACATTCTTAGGCAAAGTTATACCCCTTGGGGTGTATCTCTGCCACACAGCAATAATTTTCATCTGCCTTGCTTGCGTTTTCTTTCTTGAAAACACCGCGCCCGCTACTTTCCTATCGGCCATGCGTTGTCATATTGATAACGCGCATGCCGTTCGCTGCTGGGAAATACCAGGCTCGCCGCGTTAGAGAAAGGAAATACGGGCAAGAAAGATGATGATTATTGTTGTGCGGCAAAAGAGTGTAATTTGGTTGAACTGTAGGCAAGTAGTGCTTTCGCACTAAAATACGCAAGGAAGCTAACTGCGTTATTGAGTACTTGCATTGTTCCTTCATAGTCGCACGAACTTCCGTGAAAACACTAGCATTTTCGGCAAAAATAATATAAAAATTAAAATATCATTTTCGAGTCGGAGCCACCCAATCTATTCAAAGCTCCACAACTACATTTGTTTATAACGCGTATTTCTGGTGCTTCATCATCAGCCTATCTTTATGTCCACTGCTGGACGGAGGCCTCTCCATGCGGTCTGCAATGACTCCTGTTCTGCTCCAACCTACTAGCGCATGCGAATTTCCGAATTTCATCGCCTCAGCTTCTGTCCATCGCCGTCCATAGCGCCCGCCGAGGGGCGTGGCCTCTGCCCCCACGTGGCAGCGGCCCGGTGCGCACTAATCAGGCGCACCGAGGGATCTCAATAAAGTTATTGATGCAGCCATCTACCCATCGCCCCACCTTGCCTTTGCCATCCTCCCCTTCGCTGCTCTTGTTACCCATTCTGTAACCTTCTGTAAACGAACGGGACAAGGCCGACGCCATCATAAGGAAAGCATACAAAACAGCGCTTTACCCTCCGACCTACACCTCGACAGAGAAGCTGCTGGCCCCCGAACTCCACAACACGTTCGAGGAGCTCAAAGAAGCACAATAATGGTCGCAGCTACTCAGGCTCCAGCAGACTACCACGGGCAAAAAGCTCCTAAAAATACTGGAGCACAAAGAAATTGAACGAGAAGAACACATAACGGCAAATCTACCCGATGACCCCCGCAGCACGATGAAGGTAGGGTCCCTGTCAAGAAGCGTGGACCGTAATTTACACACAGCCAGACGGAACGCTAGGGAAAAATATGTAGAAAAATACCTGTATAATTGTATAATTTCGTTCGAAAGTTCGTCCGCTCTTGACATGAGTGCCAACGCCGGAAAGCGCCACGGCACAACTCCGCCGGTGAACTCCAGCGTTTACAATGCCCATCGCGACTCTTTGATCGCGTGGGCTTGGATCTCTACGGGCCACTTCCGTTGACTCCTGCCGGCAACAGGTGGATAATCGTTGCGGTAGACCACTTAACCCGTTATTCGGAGGCTGCTGCTCCACCAAATGCTGCAACGCAGGAGGTCGCCAATTTCCTACTTCGCCGTTTTCTCTTTCGTCATGGAGGTCCACGTGAACTTTTAAGCGATAGAGGCTGCGCCTTCTTATCTGAAGTCATCGAACAACTGCTTGCTGAATGCGCTATTGTTCATCTTAAGTGCACTACTTATCATCCACAGACTAACGATACCACGGAACGCTTTAATCGAACTCTTGGTGACATCCTCGTCATGTATGTCTCACCTGATCACTCTAATTGGGACCTAGTTCTTCCGTTTGTCACCTACGCCTACAACACCGCGACTCAGGCCACTACCGGATCGTCACCCTTTTACCTTCTTTACGGCCGTCATCCTTCGCACACCATTGACACCATTCTGCCCTACCGGCCGGACCTATCCGAATGCCTGCCGATCTCGGAAGCCGCCAGACAAGCAGAGGAATGTCGCCGGCTTGCCCGCCGATTCACCTTGCACGACCAGAACCGCCAAAAAGCCGTTCACGATGCCCAGAACTCGACTCCCACTTTTCTCCCTGGCGCTCTCGTCTGGTTGTTAGTGCCACACCGCACGCCTGGGCTCGCATCAAAACTACTTCCGATGTACGACGGTCCATACGGCGTTCTCGAGAGAACATCACCCGTTTATTACCTGGTTGAGCCGCTAACGCCGCCGTCCGACATGCGACGTCGTAACCGCGAAGTCGTTCACGTTCAGCGTCTCAAGCCGTATAACAATTCTACCGTCCTTCCAGAAAACTAAGTCGCCAGGATGGCTCCTTTATTTCCGCAGGGCCATTGTAGGGAAGATGACGAACATGCGCGCACTCAGCAGCATCGGCAGCATCAAGCGCGCAGCAGAGGCTCGAGCTCGGGAACTGTAGCCGGTGCATCGTAGAGCCGGCGGTCGCTACGAACCCCAATAAACCTCCTTTATAATATGAATTACCTTCCTTGTGGCATTTCCTCTACTGTGGATCAGTTTATCGATGATTAGGCAATATAGAAAAATTATGTTGTATTAGAATAGTATGTAACGCACATCGCTTTCCAAGTTTTTATGCGATTTATATGCAAGGTAAGTCTCCATCTAGTGGTGCTTCACAGTGCAACCTAGACAAAGTTCAAGATCCACTATTTGGTTTATAAATACGAATATTTCGAAGAGCAAGCAAAACTGCTTTGCTAAGTGGAAGACTTCTCCAGGGTTAGTGTACCAATACTGTTCCTTTTAAGAATATATGAGTGTTCCCCTCACTTGTATATAATATAGTACTAAACGCCTGCGAGCTCTGCATTCACTTGCCTTCGCTGTGCTTTGTGTTCATCTTAACCTTGACAACAAAGGAATTGCTTAAAAACGCATTCCATAGATCATCATCTGAAGACCCAGAAACCTACATGGAGGCGTATGAACGAATCTGAACGTTCAACAATTGGTACTGCGACGACAAGCTGCGGCATGTATACTTCGCCTTAGAAGACGCCCCCAGAACGTAGTTTGGGAACCAGGAGTCGACCCTGACAACGTGGAACTTGTTCCGTGGCGGCTTCTTGCGGACCTTTACGAGCGTCGTGTGCAAGGAAAGGGCCGAAGCTATGCTAGAAGCTGGAGTACAACTACCCACGAAAAACATAGCGAACTTCACCTAGGAGAACACGTACCTGGTCCGCCATACCGACCCCGAAGTGTCCGAGGCGAAAAAGCTTCGCCTAGCTATGCGTGGGGTCTAGCAAGAACTTTTCGCCGGAAGGATACGAAATCCACCAAAGACTTTTGAAGAGTTTCTTCACGAGGCCATAAGCATCGGGAAAACTCTGGAACTGTGGAACCCACAATTAAACTGCCGCGCAAGACCAGCAAACTACGCCAAAGTTTTCTCATTTGGCACCGACGACCTACGCGAGAGCTTCAGAGCGGTCTTGCAAGAGAAACGCCAGATGATGATCCGAAGACCCCAGTCTCAGCTTGCTCCATCGCTGACTCTGTGAAAGAAGAAATGCAGTGGTAACTGGGACTTCCCGAAGGACAGCCGAAATCACCACAGGCCCAGCCTGAAGCGATTACCTATGCCACAATCGCCCACCGTAAACGTAAGACTCAGAGCCTGCGCCAGGGCGCTGTAACGACACAGTCCCGCCGTCCGCCACCCCCCCCCCCCCACCGCAAGCTGAGAGACGTGTGGCGCGTTCCTGACCACCACTCGCTCTGTTAACACTGCGGAGAAGTGGGTCACGTCCACAGCCGATGTCCATACCGAGGTATGGGACTGCGAGGGTTCGCCGTTAACGTCCTGCGATCACAGCCTGGCAAACGACCTCGTGCTATCGCGGACTTCCTCGCTGTCACTCAGTGGGCCCTCGACGACCATACCGTTCGCAGTCACCAGTCCGCTACGTGCTGCCGCAGCGCCGACCATACAATGGCCCAGTCCGGTGCCGGTCTGCTACCCCATGTCCGCAAAACTAACAGCAGCAACCCTTAGAGGTGCGGTTCCGGTTTTTCGAACTGACGCAGACCTTCCACCGCCTAAGAAGAGGCCGAAAAGTCTTTCTCGAGGCCGCCATCACGACGAAGCCTGGAGGCAACAATATTCTGACATAAGGCGACTTGATGAGGCGAAGTTCCAGCTTCAGATCAACGAGACGCAGCCATGATCGTACGCCAAAACCTAACTGCAACAAAAGACAAATAACCAGCGTCATCGACGTGCTCCTCGATGACCACGCACTCACCGCCTTCGTGCCCACAGGAGCCGATTACTCCATCATGAGTGGACCCCTTGCCGCCCACTTGAAGAAGACTGCATGGGGAGGCACTCAAATGCGGACAGCTGGGGGACTTGTGATAACACCAACTGGAAGCTGCACGGCCAGAATTTCCGGTATTTACCACTGCTACACTGCCATCTTCGTTATCCTTTTACAGTGCTCACGAGGCGTAATCATCGGCATATACTTTCTGAACCAACACGGCACAATCCTCAACCTGAAGTCGAAGTCGATAACGCTATCCGAAGACCAAGCGACACCGCCAGAGAACTGATACTGCCAGCCACCATGCCTTGTGTGTGCTCGAAAATTAAGCCCGGATCCTGCCCCCCTCCAGCATTGTCATTTCCGTCGGCACCAAAGCCCCTGCAGACATAGAAGGCGTCGTTGAGGGTGACCACCGTCTGCAGCTCGACCGTAATATTTTCGGTATCGCTTGACTGCACGGAGCAAAAACGAAAACGTTGCTGACATACATCAGCTAGGAGTTCAAGCACATCAACAGGGGCACGAAGATCGCATACATCGAGCAAATTCTGGAAACTAGCAATGCGTTTGTCCGCTCAGATTCTGCCGCAACTACTCCGACGGCCGTAGTTCCCACCGTAGCAAGAGCCCTTACCGAGTTTCGATGTGAGAACGTGAAGCTATAAGACAAGTCGACTAAATGCTACGCCACGACATAATCCAGGAGTGGATTAACCAGTGGGAATATCTTGTTGTCTTGTGCAGTTGTGCAGGAAAATGACGGAAATCTACATTTCTGCCTCGATTATAGTCGACTTAACAAGATCGCTTAGAAGAACGTATACCCCCTCCTACGTATAGACGTATTGGATCGGCTCTGCAACGCTAAATCTTTCTCATGGATGGATCTCATCTCTGGGTACTGGCAAATAGAAGGCGCCCAGAGACCGCAAAGAGACCGCCACACGTAACATATTGGCGGGAGGGGGGGTGCACACTGATTCCGTCAAAACTCGACAAAACAGAGACAAGAAAAAGGCTCGCAAATTAAATGCAAGTCAACCGTGACAAATTTTGGCAACCACTTGTTCCGGCATTTTAGCATACGTTGCGCTTTTTGAGACAGCGTGCGATTTGGTCTTAAATTTAGATTTGGAGTTATTTACAGCACACGCAAGCAAGGCAGTGTCTGTTCTGTCCTATCTGTTCTCTCCAATTTAGGATATGCTGGTTTTTGCTGTAGCTGTGCGAGACAGAAAAAATGCGTGCGTGAGTTCTCAACGAAGTTCACTAGGCAAAGTTAGCTCCTGCGTACAATCATGTGTTTAGTTACTTTAAGTGACCAAAAGTGCGACTTTTTTTATTTGTGTGGCATTTTAGTTTCTGTGTTCGGATGCTGGCATATGAACCTGCAGAATGTGTGGGCACATTCTACCAGTTTTGATCTTATTGCTTGATTAGGTGAGGCTCGAGTGATTTAGTGTCTTCACGTCGGTAAATTATTTTGTCTAGTCCATGGATACGTTGTTTTCTTTTGAAGATAGCGGGAACAGTGGTAGGCGTGCGTTGGTGTATTATCTGCGCATTTTAAAAGCACAGCGCAGAATGTGCTAGTATCCGAGTCGCAAAGATATGCTGCCATCACGCCCTTCGTCACAAATAATTGCTCACATGCTGTGTGCAAACCTCGCTTCCTGACTGTGGCCAAGAATAACTAAATGTGCGAATGACGCACCATAAAAATTAGAAATAAATGGCTAAAAATTGCATAAATTCGAGGCAGCAGAACTTTTCTAAAGAAAGTGAAAAGGCTCCACGACTGTACTGTTAACCTAATCTGTGCATCGCTCTATTATCAGGACAATTTTGTAACTTGCGCAGTTTTGCTTGATTAGCTTCAAAAGCGGTTGACGTGTGATTTGTTTCCTCGTATGGTCAGTCGAACGGTCGTGTAAATGTCGTGTGTTCTACATGATGTAAATATCTGGAACTCCAGTAAATTCCGTTCATTTTTCGTTTTGACTGTTGGACTTTAGTGTAGATGACACGTTGAGCAAACGAAAGACGAGCACTCGGAATACAAGGTTGTCACGAAAAATATATATTTGTGTTTCATGTAGTGTGCGCCAGGGCGGCATTTTCAAGGCTGATAGTAGACGCGGGACAGTAAACACGTCGCATGCACAGACGTCCATAGAGTAAAAGTTATTGTGGCCGATTCTATGAGCTCCTCTATCCAGAGGGAGAAGATGTTGGCATGTTTACGCGTTCTGCGGGGCATGTGTGCAACTGCCGTGACCGCACGTCGAACAAACGCCGTGACCTCATGAAGCCTGTCATGCCGGCCTTCGTGTCCACTGCTACATGTTTTGAGCGCGCCTAGCCTGCATTGCGGTGAAGCAACCTTTGATTTCAATCTTCTATTTCAGTGCTTTGATAGTTTTTGCTGTAAACATCAAACAAAATTACCCTCCATAAATATGTACGAACCAAAGTAACACGTATGGTTATTTCGATTGGTTTGTTATCATTCCCGTGTTTCTTTATATATTAGCAGGGTGGAATGACATTAGGCAACGCATTTCGTGCAGTTTTTAGGATTTCATGGAAATACTTGTTCTTTATTTAACGTTTTCGCTCTCACTTTACTTTGCCTTATGTTTTTAGGGTAGTATAAAACTCGAAATGACGAGTTCCTGATGAAACAATTATCATGCGCTTTTATAAATCCAATGGAATCGCAGACGTCAGTGACACCTCCGTAGAATTTCCTATGCCTAACAAACATATGCTGCTTGGGGTTCTTGTGGTATTTAATCATGATATTAACAATCACCTTTGGCGCTTTCCGTGAATCGCCACCACTCCGATGCCGAGCGTCACTCTTGCTCTTTTGAATAAAGTCAGCTAGGAAAAAAGAGTGAAAATATCATGAAGCGTGGCAAGGAAGGATTGAAAGGTCGAAATGCAGTTGGCAGTCATTCATGGCTAGTACGGAGAGGAGCAGATATAATGACAAAACTTCAGAATGTTAACAAATTTCTCGCTTTTTATCTGCAAGGAAAACGCAAACTTACGCGGCTAACGTCAAAAATTCTCCAGCTAGGTTAAAAACATCTCTGTGTTGATATTTACCGAATAATAATTTGAAACCACACTGGCACAGATTATTATTTCATGCCGCAGTACTTAATACAAACAGCAAATTATTGTTGTATAGTTATATTATTGCAATATCCTTATTAATCCTCGATATCGGGCAAATATTCGAACAAGCGTTCAGAAAAGAACTCTTATTTCTATGTGCACATCTCGGTAGCAAACATTGTGCAGATTAAAAATAGCTGTTACATGTGAGTAGTACAATCGCAACTAGTATCCGAAAATGCTAAATAAAAAAAACATGTAGATTGACAAGAAATCTTAGAGTTCACAGGAGTTTAATTTAGAAATTGAGGCCTAGAACTAAGCAAGTGATTGACTCATAGGAGGAATTCGAACCCTAGCGTTACCTTCGAGACATCAGGCTCAAAAATCTTCCAATAAACGAATTGGCTTTGAAGTCAAACTCTTCGTGAACCATTTCATGCACGCATTCTGGAAGCTATACGTTAGAAGGTCCATGAATTTCACTGTAGGCTTGAAGGCCGGATATCAAAAGTCTCGAAAGGCAAAAGGTACGCTCTCTTGGCGCAAAACAGGAGTTATGAGATCGCTGGGACAGGCCTTAGTCCGGTTGTAGACATAAATAAGTTGATAATGATGAGGTTAATAATAATGGACACACACAACTTGATGCTATTGGGTGTCGCAAATATGTGCATGAACACATGCGGTCACTAATTCAAAAACAGTTTACTGACAGGGGCCGGGAGGGGTTTAATAACCTGCCTCTATATGCCTAATATGCACAAAGCTGTCCGTATTTGTTACATCGCTTACCTTACGTTGAAAGGGCATGTATATTTTTCTGTTCTTCCTACTTTACATCCGCGTGTGATCCATAGGAAGCTGCAGAATATATACAGCCTCGCAAATTCAATTTTAGTGTGTTTTACCTACCTACGGCAAGGTGATGATGCTGCCTGCTGAACGTAGTGGGCAGAAGCGGCTCTCTTATTATTACTGTTTTCAGATTTATCTGTCAAAGGACGTTTCGGCGTAAAATAAAACAAATATTTGTTTACTTCTACAATGTTCAGAATTACAAATTATTTCTCACAGCCACTGAGACAAAAAGTATTGACCATATTTAACAGCAGCGGACGAAAACTGAATGAAGTAAGAAAATGTCCGGCGATTATCATACTCCATAATGTGAAGGTCTAGCCCACCTCGACACGTGTTTTCATTTCGCGATATATTGAGGCGAGACACTTGACGCCAAAATCACGGCCCCGACTGGCAGTGGGCCAGTGTCGTCAGCGCCTTCGTCGAGTGAGGGGCAGTATGGAAGCGCTGGCATGATGAGCGGCGTCGGAGCAGGTTCTTGAAGATGACGATGACCAACGCCCGAGCAGTGGCACGAGAGTGTTCGCGCCGTTACGCAGAGCGACGCCAACGCTCAACCCAAGAACCGGCGCTTAAGAACTCCATTCTAAAAAGAAAGAAGCGAAGACACACATGAATGCTACGCGTGACCTTTGCGTTTTTGCGCTACTGTTAAATATTTTCACCACTGGTAACACGGTGTAAATTTCGTTTTCAGACCAGCTGCCTATTTTCAGGATATTTGTTATTTTTACAATAATTTGGTTAGGCACGATTGAGAGTTCAAACAGGAGAGCAGTTCACAGGAAAATGAAGGCTAGAAGTGTAAAGTGTAGTCGAAGAACAGCTATCGCCTGCAGCTGACGTTTCGACAAAGAAAATTGCCTTTGTTAGGACGGCAACTGCCGTGAGGAAACGAAATTCCCTTATTAAAAAGTTAGCTTTAACAACTCTCCTCGTCCACCCAATATTCATCACAATAGAAAATTCCCTTTACACATCAAAATTCATCAAAATATCAACGTGTATAATACATTTACGCATACATCTGCTGGAAAATAAAGCAGAAAATGATTTTAAGGTGGGAAAAAAATTAGACAGTAATTATAATTTTTTCTGTCATGCAAAACAGATAACTGTCTAGAAACACAAAATTTCTTTAAATATAGAAAAGAAAAACTTGTTAATAGAGCAGTCGAAAACAAAAGGCTGAGCTTTCCTGAAATTTTCTGGCAAGGCAGCTGCCACAAAGTTTCCTTTTTTATAAGAAAATATTCTTTACTGCATGAAAATATGTGCTGTTTCCGGAGAGTTGTGGAAGTTCGCGTCGTCGTGAGTGTGTATTTATTGGAGCAAGTATGTTCCGTTAACCCATCAAAATAAACACCGGCAATATGCCACATTCTACCCACCTTTTTCTGTTAATTTATTTACAAGTGTTGTGCGCTAATCGCATAATTACCATATTTAAATTTATGTATATCCTATCCCCCATCCAAATCCCCTAATACAGAGCCACTTCATTAAAATACCATTCGCCAGGTTTGGGTTTGTGAAATATAAATGCTCGGTGCTCAGACCACGCGGCGCCGATCGTGTCTGCGAATTAGTGAACTACTGTACGGCGTGAAAACAGCTCAGATTTCAGAGGAAAGCGTGTGCGATCTTTCTCTCGAAGGAGCCCCGCTTTATAAACCAAAGTTCAAGCTGACACGCACAAGAGATGCACACGTCAGATGCACCCGCTGCAACGTCACAAAATTACGGCGCATGATCACAGTAAATTATCCAATGCTTAACACACGTACTACATCTGGAAGTTCCGCTCGCACCTAAATGAGGAAGAGAAGCAAGAAAAAAAAAGAGGCGTTCTTGGGGAGTAAAATTGACGCAGTCTCTCATATTCAGGTGGAAAAGAAGGAAGGGAAAGTATTTAACCAATGGGTGCCATTCGACGCAGGAGAGTGCGCATTCATTGTTAATGAATCTTACCTTGAAAGAGCAAACCAACAGACAGTTTCAATTTCCTGTTTCTCCACTAATAATAATAAAATTTGATAACTTTCTGATGCAAAAAACTCCCTAGATGACGTCGTAAATAGCCATTGAATATAAATTTCCACAGGGACTAACTAACTAACGTACCTTATGGCAATCAAGTGTTGGGAACATCTCAAATGATTCATTTCATTCGCTATCATGCAGCTACTAACATAACATCAATTTGATTCCGGCAACGATCATAGAATTTTTCGCGGAACGCCGGTCCGATATATGTGCCACAAGTGCTTAGGAAAGTATGTACATAATCTGACATGCTTTGAAACGCTCCGAAACCGCCCTAACAGTGAACTATGATCGGCAAAAGCAGCGTCTTACAACAAAAATGCTTGATAAACAGTTTACTGAGAACCCAAAAGAAGTATTAAAGAAGCTTAATTGGCTGCTAATTAGACGCTAAAATACCATGCTCACATCTTTCCTAACTATACATAGCAAAGAAAAGAACGACGCCTTAGTGGCTACGGCATTGAATAACTTCTTTGAGGTAGGTATATTGAGGAGGTGGGTATTTGTAATCAAGGCATATTTCAAACTTTGGAAGACGGGCTGCAGCAGTCCTTTTTAGAACGAACAAATGAATGTGAAAATATCTCAATATACAGTCCCATGAGACGTATAAGAAGGCTTTACCGGAGTAAGGTAAAATAATTGCAGTTTCGCACGAACGGTGAAGCATTGCTTGCGATAGTAAATTAGCCGATAGCTATTGAAAGTAAGGATAGTAGATTTATGGGCCATATAAACTTGTAAACACTCACTTACTAACTAAATTAAAAAGCACGGTGTCACGCACGCGCAAGTAAACATGAACACATCTCGCACGATGACCGCGGAAACTCACTCTCAGAACGCTGGAGTGAGGAATTGCGGTATCAGCAGCGAGAGAATTCGTTTTCGTACATATCTCGCTTCAACAGGACGAAACGTCGAAATCACAGCGCATGCAATGATGCCGGAAATACACGCAGTCAACAAACATCGCAGATTGCTTTGAAGAAGAGGCCAGAGTGGCCGCGCAATTTGGTCATGTCGCAGTTCCCTTTCAAGACACGGCGCCCGTATGGTCGCACCGTAAGCCACCGCCGGAAAAAAAAACGCACCCTCCCCCCCCCTCCCCTCGCGCCCCTGGCCTTCCCATATCGCGCACGCGAGTTTGAGCTGCCTTCGCAGGCTCACCCTCGCACGCTTTAACTCGCACATACAGCATACGGCGCGCAGCATCGTGCTATCACCCTTGGACTTTATACGGCACCTCGCGGCGAGGCCGTCGCCTACGACAGAAATTCCCCCGGAGTGCCTATTTGTATGCTATCGCAATGAAACGCTGGCCGAAAACTTATGTCTTGCCAAGAATTGCACCATACCTAAAATGTATTTATAAGACTGCAATGACAAATAGACAATTTCCCGCCAATATACAACGTGCGAGGGTGAATGCAGTCAACAGAGCAGCTTACGAAAATGCACTACGAAACTATCTGCATTTCTGCTTGCTTCCATACTCTTCGAAAAAAGATAGAAGGCTTAGTTTATAGTCCCGTCCTTAAATTTATGGTAAAACACTCCATAATAACTGGCTCCAAAAAATGAATTCATTCCGCAAAAATCAACATGAATTGAATTACTCGTCCAAACAGAATACATCTTAGAAAACAGTGAGTAAAAACCCCGCACTTTACGTATTTTAACGAAGAGCAGCCTGTGCCTCAGCAGCATCGCCACCGGCATGAGGTCGCCGTTGCTGTCCTTGGCCGAACGCTTGTGACTCCTGCCCGTTCGCCTGCGTCCGTTGCTCCATTAGGAAGTGCTGGAGGAGCTCAGCTTCAACCACCTTGCAACTTCGGAATTGTACTCCGCCCCCTATCATGCCCGATGACGCATGCGCTCCTAACTCCTCCTACTGCGTCGCCAACTTTGGTGTGTGCTGGTGCCACGCGTGAAAGATACCCCTATCTTCTCCGGCACCGATGACAAAGATGTTGAATGTCGGATCTCCTCTTACGAGTGAGTGAGTGCCCATAACCAGCAGGACGATGTTCTTAAGTTGAGAAATGTCGCATTCTATCTCTCAGACTCAGGGAAACACTGCTTTCTCAACCATGAAGACGACCTAACTTCGTGGTTCATCTCCCAAACCAGCTTTATCAACGTTTTCGGTCGGGCAGCAGTACGAAAGCTTCATGCAGAACAACGTTTGCGTACACGATCCTAAGATCGGAGATAATTTCAGGAGATATACTGAGGAGATTGTTCACCTTACGAACGGGTGAACACGTCGCTATCAGAGGAGGAGCAGATCAAACATATAATGAAATGTATTAAGGACGAGGCGTTCCAAATGTTATTGTCGAAGCGTCCTCAGACTGTCGTCGAAGTGAATGAGCATTGCCAGAGGTACGACCAGTCGCGCAGGGAACGGCATCACACCCGACGTCCCCCTACACCCGTGGACTCTCTGTCAAGCCTTGGAGTCGGTGACAACCATGCTACCGTGTTCCTAAAGTTCATGCAGAGGTCGCTCGCCAGCTATCTTTAATGTCTTGTGTCCCGGAAACACCACCCTCTTTGCCCCCTACGACCCGCGACTTCATTCAAAACCAAATTTCCCAAGCCCTTCATCCAGCCTGTGAACAGCCACCAGTCACTCCACCTCTCACCTACGCCGAAACTGTTTCCTGATGTCGTCCACAAAAGGTCTTGCCGACCACTATGCATCGACCACCGACATCTTCCTGCCATCTATGCCGCTTCCAGCCCGACAGCATTTTCCTCCTACGCCGCTGCCAGACAGACAGCACATTACGAATCCTCAACCATGCCTCGGACCTCACCCCCACTAGTGGCGCACCTTCGATGAACGTCAAATATTTTTTGCTTGTGGTAATTCTGGTCACGTGGCGCGCCATCGACGTCCTTGCGTGCTTCCTTTTTCGAACATCCGGCCAGCACAACCTTTCCTTTCTGACGTTTCCTCTTCGCCTTCCAGCCTTCCTACCTCTTCCTTTTCCCCTGATCTATCTGCCGTCTATCGTCTATCTGCCGCTGACAGCCTCTACGTCGTCACTCGCTTGTCCACCGAGCAGGATACTGATAACCCCAGTTCCTGAGGCGCGAACTACGTCCACGTTGCAATGCCCAAGTCCTCATCCCTCTCCAGCCAACGCATTTGAATCGTCTGTCGAAGCAAGCGTCGTGTTATCACATGTAGTTATAGGAGATGCCGAATCCGTAATTTCTGCCGAAATCTGTCGCATCATATGGGAAGTTCTGACGCCTCTCTACGACCTCTCCCTTCGAATCTCGAACGCTCAACATATTAAGCCTCTCGGTGCCTGTACTGCTGGAGTCATCTTTCAAGTACTAAGGTATGCCGTAGAGTTCGTCGTGCTGCCTTCATTTTCCAATGAAATATTAGGCCTGGACTTCCTTGCAAATACTAACGCCGTTATTGACTGTTCTCACGCCGAGCTCGAACTTTCTGCACTTCCCGACCTCGACTTCATCGAAACCCTCCCTTCTAGTGGTAAACTGTTTGTGAAATCGAAGAGAATGCCGTCCCTCCGTGCTCTTTCCTGTATTTTTCTGTGCCATGCGCCGCTATTTCGCATGGCACTGTTCTCTTTACGCCCTATGAAATGTGCATTCGCCGCAAATGTTCTCCGCTGCCTTTTACTCTCCTTGCTCTTCGCAGTGGTGTCACGAAGATGCTCGTCGACAATCCCACGGCGCACGCTTTACCTTTATTTCATGGTGAATGCCGAGGCCTCGTTCAACCGGTCGACACCTTCTGCATCTGTGACGCTCCTGCCGCTTCTACTTCTACAGACCTTAGCGCACTTGTGACCCTGCCGTTGATCAGTCACTCCTCGACGCTTTCCACTGCTGCATCGATGATGAAATGTAATCTTCCGAACGAAGCCAACTTATCGCTCTCCTGCAGAAAGTCCGGGTTTCTTTCGACAGCCGTGCTTCCGCTTTGGGCCGCATATCGACCGTTTTTCACCAAATAGATACCAGCAGTCATGCAGCTCTGCAGCAACGCCCTTAGGAGTATCCGGCTCGGAGCGCCGTGTCATTGACGACCAGGTTGCTGACATGCTAAAGCGTGGGGTTGTGCAGACTTCAAACAGTCCCTGGGCGTCCCCGGTCGTTCTCATAAGAGAAAGGATGGCTCTATTCGGTTCGGCGTCAACTACCGTCGTATGAAGAAGATACGGTGCAAGGACGTTTGCCAGTGAACGCGCATTGACTACGCCCTCGACTGTTTGCACGGAGCGGAATTTCTTCGCTGGATTTACGTTCCGGATACTGGCAAGGTCCTTTGGCGCCATCTGATCGACCTAACACAGATTTACAACACCCGACGGATTATACGACTTTATGGTAATGCCTCTCGGCCTGTGTAACGCTCCAGCCGCGTTTGAGAGTATGATGCCCAATATTTTACGCGACCTCAAATAAAACACATGTCTATGCTAACTGGATGACGTAGCTGTCTTTTCCGCTGATTTCCAAACAAATCTCGGGTTTCTCTAGTACGTTCTGAAATGCCTCAATGACGCGGGACGTCAACTCAACTTTTAAAAAGAATGGCGTTTTGGTGCAAGAAAGTTCACTATTCTTGGCAATGTTGTATCGTGAGACCGCATCCTTCCGGATACCGCCAAGCTCCGCGCTGTCGCTGACTTTCCACAACCAAAAGAAGTTAAAGGAGCTTCAAAGTTTCTTTGGTTTATGCTCGAATTTCCGAAGTTTTATTCGAAATTTCACCTCCATATCTGCAGCCTGACAGCCCTTCTAAGTGGTTGAAACATGTTGGCGGGCTTGTTGGTTAGAATCCATGGTAGAGTGTAGAAGCGCGGCTGAACGACGACGTAAAAGAAACAGATACACAGACACAGCGCTTCACTTTCAACTATAGATTTTGTTTTCCCACGCATCGATAAATATATACCGTACGAGTGGAAACAAACGTGACAGCAAAAATGAACATTCAGTGGTGCATTTCGATGAACCGTACATGTGTGCTATGCATGGTAAAAACATGTACCGCTATGGTCAGAAAGATAAACGGAGCAGTCGTATCTCATTTTCAGATAGCGACACTAAAGGCTTGCTTAAGCATTTTTCCTCGATTTTCCTCAATTACAGAATTTTCAATCTCGTAGGCCTCGACAATCTCCCTCGTCATCCTGCTATGAGCCCTATACAGAATGAAAGTACTTTCAAACATGGGCTTGCGGGTACAATCTCGCCAGTGAATACCCAATCGACCCGAGATTGCCCTAGTGACGCTATATCGATGCTCTTTTAATCTCTCATTGATTCATCTGCCGGCTTGACCAACTTACGTTCTTCCACATGAAAGTGGAATTGCAGAGACAACATTATGAGTGAAGGTTACAAATTGTTTGCGATGTTGAGTACAACATACGTGAGTTTTGTTATTCTCTGCATTAACCTCTTGAATAGCTTTTTTAGACGCTCAGGGGCAGAGAAAACAACGTCGACGCCGGATTTCACTGCTATTATTCTGAGGTTATGTGAAATGCAATGAATGTATGGTACCACAGCAATTTTCTTTGCTCTAGTATTCGCACTGCTTACATTCGACACGTTCTTGCACTTCCTGCTTAAGCCCTCCCCGACAGAGCTGAGCATACGCATCGAGTTACCAGAATCGGCCAGGCGCTTGGCCTGATCTCTAAAACTGGCTTCCACTTTGTGGTCACATGACTTCAGAGAATTGTTTAAACACGATGTTAGTACTGCGCGTTTTACAAGTTTTGAATGAGCGGAATGAAATTGTAGGACTGGCGCATTGCCTCTCGGCTGACGTCTCCAGCAGGTCATTTCTAAAGGAAAGTACAATACGAAGTCTGAAAACCTTATGAAATTTCCTATGGGGACTTCATAGGTCAAGGATAAAGGGGACAACACTTCAGTGAACGAGGTTACGGTTTTTGAAACCAGCCAGTCAAAATTGTCTGATTCGTTATTCAAAATCAAGTCCCCACCGGCAATTGATTGTGTCGCTTCCATGTAGGCGGAGCCCCAGATGTATGGATTAATGTTATGACCGTCCCCTTTGGAACAGAACGGTGGGTTGCGCCACCAAGTTCTTTCTGTTATACTGCCTATTGTCCTACCTAGGTTAAAAAAGAAATAAAGCAAATAACCCAATGTGAACTCCCACAACGAAATGTTCTGACCAACTATTGGAAACTTTGCTTTTGCACGTCTCCGTTTTCTGTCGTCTTCCTACTTTTCTTCCAGCAATCTTCCGATGGCCTCTTACTAATCTTTGATGCGGACATGCTGTTCCCCTGCTCTCGCTGAACCCAAAGGCTTCAAGGAGGCCAGTGGTGCCTAAATCGACCACGGGGCAGATGTCTTCACATACTAATAAAACATGCTCCATCGTTTCCCTAGCTTTTCTGCAGCAAGCACATGCTTCTTCTTCCTTCCTATAACTCGCTCTATAGGTGCGTGCTCTAAGGAATCCTGATCTCGCTTCGAAAATTAATGAGCTTCCATTGAGTTATCATAAATTGTTTTTTTTCCTGATTTCGTTTTTTCCTCTTATGTAGTTACCGATGGCCGGTTTCTTTTCCATTGCGCTCACCCATGAGAATACTTGAGCCTCTCTGACTTTCCTCCGGACAGGCCGCCATTGGAATCTGAACCTGGCAACGTTTAACGTTAGAACGTTATCTAGTGAGGCGAGTCTAGCAGTGTTATTGGAGGAATTAGAGGGTAGTAAACGGGATATAATAGGGCTCAGTGAGGTTAGGAGGACAAAAGAAGCATATACAGTGCTAAAAAGCGGGCACGTACTGTGCTACCGGGGCTTAGCGGAGAGACGAGAACTAGCAGTCG
This sequence comes from Dermacentor variabilis, assembly GCF_050947875.1. Taxonomy (NCBI): domain Eukaryota; kingdom Metazoa; phylum Arthropoda; class Arachnida; order Ixodida; family Ixodidae; genus Dermacentor; species Dermacentor variabilis. The sequence continues at coordinate 126,394,228 of NC_134570.1, forward strand.
GATTCCTGATTAATAAGGAAATAGCTAGTAACATACAGGAATTCTATAGCATTAACGAGAGGGTGGCAGGTCTTGTTGTGAAACTTAATAAGAGGTACAAATTGAAGGTGGTACAAGTCTATGCCCCTACATGCAGTCATGATGACCAGGAAGTCGAAAGCTTTTATGAAGACGTGGAATCGGCGATGGGTAAAGTCAAAACAATATATACTATACTGATGGGCGACTTCAATGCCAGGGTAGGCAAGAAGCAGCCTGGAGACAAGTCAGTGGGGGAATATGGCATAGGCTCTAGGAATAGCAGAGGAGAGTTATTAGTGGGAGTTTACAGAACAGAATAATATGCGGATAATGAATACCTTTTTCCGCAAGCGGGTTAGCCGAAAGTGGACGTGGAGGAGCCCGAATGGTGAGACTAGAAATGAAATCGACTTCATACTCTGCGCGAACCCTGGCATCATACAAGATGTAGACGTGCTCGGCCAGGTACGCTGCAGTGACCATAGGATGGCAAGAACTCGAATTAGCCTAGACTTGAGGAGGGAACGGAAGAAACTGGTACACAAAAAGCCAATCAATGAGTAAGCGGTAAGGGGGAAACTAGAGGAATTCCGGATCAAGCTACAGAACAGATATCCGGCTTTAACTCAGGAAGAGGACCTTAGTGTTGAAGCAATGAACGACAATCTCATGGGCATCATTAAGGAGTGCGCAATAGAAGTCGGTGGTAACGCCGTTAGACAGGAAACCAGTAAGCTATCTCAGGAGACGAAAGATCTGATCAAGAAACGCCAATGTATGAAAGCCTCTAACCCTACAGCTAGAATAGAACTGGCAGAACTTTCTAAGCTAATCAACAAGCGTAAGACTGCGGACATCAGGAACTATAATATGGATAGAATTCAACAGGCTCTCAGGAACGGAGGAAGCCTAAAAACAGTGAAGAAGAAACTAGGAATAGGCAAGAATCAGGTGTGTGCTTTAAGAGACAAAGCCGGCAATATCGTTACTAATATGGATGAGATAGTTCAAGTGGCTGAGGAGTTCTATAGAGATTTATACAGTACCAGTGGCACCCACGACGATAGTGGAAGAGAGAATAGCCTAGAGGAATTCGAAATCCCACAGGTAACGCTAGAAGAAGTAAAGAAAGCCTTAGGTGCTATGCAAAGGGGGAAGGCAGCTGGGGAGGATCAGGTAAGAGCAGATTTGTTGAAGGATGGTGGTCAGATTGTTCTAGAGAAACTGGCCACCCTGTATACACAATGCCTCATCACCTCGAGCGTACCGGAATCTTGGAAGAACGCTAACATAATCCTAATCCTTAAGAAAGGGGACGCCAAAGACTTGAAAAATTATAGACCGATCAGCTTACTGTCCGTTGCTTACAAAGTATTTACTAAGGTAATCGCAAATAGAATCAGGAACACCTTAGACTTCTGTCAACCAAAGGACCAGGCAGGATTCCGTAAAGGCTACTCAACAATAGACCATATTCACACTATCAATCAAGTGATAGAGAAATGTGCAGAATATAACCAACCCTTATATATAGCTTTCATTGATTACGAGAAAGCGTTTGATTCAGTCGAAACCTCAGCAGTCATGGAGGCATTACCGAATCAGGGTGTAGATGAGCCATATGTAAAAATACTGAAAGATATATATAGCGGCTCCACAGCCACCGTAGTCCTCCACAAAGAAAGCAACAAAATCCCAATAAAGAAAGGCGTCAGACAGGGAGATACGATCTCTCCAATGCTATTCACAGCATGTTTACAGGAGTTATTCAGAGGCCTGGGGTGGGAAGAATTGGGGATAAAAGTTGATGGAGAATACCTTAGCAACTTGCTATTCGCTGATGATATTGCCTTGCTTAGTAACTCAGGAGACCAATTGCAATGCATGCTCACTGGCCTGGAGAGGCAAAGCACAAGGGTGGGTCTGAAAATTAATCTGCAGAAAACTAAAGTAATGTTTAACAGTCTCGGAAGAGAACAGCAGTTTACGATAGGTAGCGAGGCACTGGAAGTGGTAAGGGAATACATCTACTTAGGGCAGGTAGTGACCACGGATCCGGATCATGAGACTGAAATAACCAGAAGAATAAGAATGGGCTGCGGTGCGTTTGGCAGGCATTCTCAAATCATGAACAGCAGGTTGCCACTATCCCTCTAAAGGAAAGTGTATAACAGCTGTGTGTTACAAGTACTCACATATGAGGCAGAAACCTGGAGGCTTACGAAAAGGGTTCTGCTGAAATTGAGGACGACGCAACGAGCTATGGAAAAAAGAATGATGGGTGTAACGTTAAGGGATAAGAAAAGAGCAGATTGGGTGAGACAACAAACGCGGGTAAATGACATCTTAGTTGAAATCAAGAAAAAGAAATGGGCATGGGCCGGACATGTAATGAGGAGGGAAGATAACCGATGGTCATTAAGGGTTACGGACTGGATTCCAAGGGAAGGGAAGCGTAGCAGGGGGCGGCAGAAAGTTAGGTGGGCGGATGACATTAAGACGTTTGCAGGGACAACATGGCCACAATTAGTACACGACCGGGGTAGTTGGAGAAGTATGGCAGAGGCCTTTGCCCTGCAGTGGGCGTAACTAGGCTGATGATGATGATGATGACTTTCCTCTTGACGTTCTTTGTTGCTGGGTTGCCCACCCTACAGGCCGCATAATTGCGAGGCTAGGAACATACCAGCTCCTACCCTCGGCGCGCCCTATGGGAATGAGATCCGAAACCTCCCCCCCCCCCCGCCCCACCCGGCGTGACATCGAGCGCCGGACGGCGAGGGCTCGACTGAAAATGCCTGAGCTCTAAAAAAATGTCAGCGCACTTCCACTCTGTGATGAAGTATTACTAGCGAAGCTGCGTATCCGGGCGCCTTAGGGCGAACTGGACCTCCGACGCGTGTCGGCCCGCTATTTCATTGCCTCCGTAATCGGCCCACGCATGGAGAGTTCTTAACGCCTGCTTTGCCTGAGCCTTGGGTTGGCCCGGTATTGCATTATCTTCGGAATCGGCCCACGTATCCCTATACGTGGGCCGATTCCGAAGATAATGCGATTCCGAAGATAGTGCTTAAAGCCTGCTTGACCTCCGCTGGGAGTTGGCCCGGCATTGCAGAAGCTTCGGGATCAGCGCTCGTATAGGGAGTTCTTACCGCCTGCTTCAACTCCACCGCGAGTCGGCCCGGTATTGCACTGCTTCGGGATCGGCCCAGGTATGGAGAGTTCTTAACGCCTGCTTCACCTCAGCGTGGTTTGGCCCGGTATTGCACTATCTTCGAGATCGGCCATCGTATGAGAAGTACTCAATGCCTTCTTCACCTCCGCCGCGAGTTGCCCCGACATTGCACAAGCTTCGGGATTGGCCTACTTGTGGGAATTTCTCACCGCCTGCTTCTCCTCCGCCGTGCTTTGAGGTAAAGATAGGCGAGATAGAAAATAGCGTAAGAAGAAAGGCGGATGAGGAGCGTGCAGCGGAAGCATGAGGAGGAAAGCCGAAGAGGAGAGGATGAAAAAAAGGTGAGGAGGAAAGTGCAGTAGCGCACGATACGTGCTCCACGGCAGCGACCAGGCATGTGATGTGCGGATACATCGATACCATATATGGAAACAAAGCGCTGGAGTACGCTTCGAATCCACAGCGCATGAGCTACTTCGCCTGCGCAGTGGCCGCTACAGAATACGCTCCGCGCGAGCCACGCGTTCGTGTGTGCACGCTTTCTTCCTGAACAATGAGCGATGCAATCGGTGGAAATGTTTTGTCTGCCGCTGCTGCTAAATGAGCGGTCCGAGCCGAATCTCAGCGCCGCCGCCAAAAGAACCATGACGTCAACAATCAAATGCTTTGCCACGACATATCACGAATTCCAAATACCTAAAAGCGGCCTTGGAAATTCAAATTAGGGGGTATCGTTATCGCCGGTGAATTTTTTTTCATACCTGTACCAATGACATTGTAAATATTAGTCTGTATAAATTTATTATGTACCCGGTTGACAATACCGTTCTAATAGCCTCCTCAGACCAAAACGAAATAATTAATAAACACTAGTTTAGACGCACCATCAAAATGAGCGCCAGCGAATTCTCTCACTATAAACAAAACTCAAGCTAAAGAGTTCATTTCCCTCCCAAATGTATACGTATGAGTAGTCGCAGACTCCTGCGTTTGTCGGGATCTGTCAAAAAGTCTTTGAAGACACTTCGGTATCTGGGCATTCTATTCAAGCGACCCATGTCACGTAATGCACATGTTACGCGCATTAGCGTTAAAATACTACAACTAAAGTTGGGATTTTACGCAACAAACACTTATTGCCCGTTCAGACTAAACTGTCCTTGTTCTACGCATACTGTGACTCCTACATAAATCACTGTGTTTTGTTATGTGGTCATAAGACAATGGCTAGCTTTTTATCACTTCCACAGAAAATCAGGTTGCGAGTAGTAGTTAACGCTTCTTGTGATTCTATAACGAAACCAGGTCACTCGGAATTCAAACTTATACCTCTGAACTGATTCATTGATTATGAACTTGCTTGCAGTTATAAAAGACAAATGACAAATAATCGCACGTTTCTTCATGACATACTTCAACGTTAAAAAAACATTTTTACAGCCAGGAAATTTGTTACTTTTATGCTACGATAGTGTCGTACAAATTATGGCTTCGCAATGCTCAAATGTATTGTACCAACACATCGATCTCTGAGCACTTGACAACTCTGACCTTTTGTGCAGTTCGTGATTTCTACAGTATATAGTCTCTTCTAAAGTTTACTCATTTTCTTACCAGTGCATCTGGTTCATATATACCTTGGAAAATCCCGCTTATGCCGTGTATATTTCCTTAGTTTTTCGCTTTGTGGTCATCTCATTTTATGTCTGAATATAAGCTATATCTCACTACACCGATGAGCATTCCTTACAGGTTTACCACGAGGCGACCCTCCCCACTCATCAGCGCCTAGCCAGAAGTCTACACAGCATTGACGCCGACTGTTGACGGGTCAAGAAAAGACCCCTCTACCTGAACCTGACAACCTGAACTAATTTATGTAAAAGGCCAACGTCGAATACTACCGTGAAAACGGCGTTGACTTCGGATTCCCAGTTTGCTACGAGCTTGCACTATATGCGGGGGCAAATATGCAATATAGGAGGCAGAACAGTACGACAAATTGTGCAGGATTTTGCGAGCGTTTCGGCGAATTTGATTGACCCTGGTATAGTAATCAGGAAACCTATGTAGTCTACTAGGGAAGACGACGGTAATAAAACCGGCTACCTTTGGTGCAGTGAAGTGAGGCTGATGTGTGCTAATGTAAACTCAGACGTTTAACGTACTCCTACATTGAGTGGGCGTCTGTATCTTAAGCCAATGCGGATAATGTGAAATAAAACTTTTTTTCTTAATTTTTCTTAAGCTACCGAATGGGCTCGTCAATGGGCTTGGTGGATTTCTGGCCCAAACGCCACCTGGAGCCATATCAAACTGGTTGTCAATGGTGATATCCAGAAGGCAGTCTTCACGAAGTGAGAGTGGTGGACCCGGGCCCCTTCGCAAGCTCTGGGTAAACTGCGGATGGAATAGCGGCTTCTGTGGATCCAGGGTCAGCAGTGCTCCTCTTCCTGGCTCAGGGAGACTCAACTGTGACAGGAATGGTATAGAGCCTGGGTCGACCAGAGGAAACTTAAAGGAAGAGCAGAAGGCACTCCTCACTATCAGGGATCAGCAGACCAGGGAACGTGTTTCCAAGAAGCACGACCTTCGCAAGCTTGATATTGGGTCAGTGCTAGAGCGGCTACGCTTTGCCGTACGATAAGGACAGGGTTTTCTCGGGAAATTCGCAGCTATTCATCGCTACCAGGCGTGCGGTCAATACAGGGGAAGTATAGTCTGCTCTCGGAAAAGCAGGTATATCACATGTTTAGAAAAAGGAGCTCCTGCTGTTCGTTGCAGAGGCCGGCAAGGACTCTATTCTAACCACATACTTGAGGAAGATCAACATTCGCACTGAGATTCACGAAGCTAGTTTAGATGGGGGCGAGATCATGCATGCCTGAAAAGGTATGTCGCGACAGGAAGTAAGTGCAGTGATGGAAGAGGATGAACAGAATGGAAGGGAGAGATAAATTGAGCTCCAGAAAATAACACTAGAGCAAGCGAGCCACAAACGAAAAACGCGAAAATGACGTGTTTGGTTCAGCCGTACAGAACAAGCGATGACAGCGGTCTATACCTGATTAATTTTGATCGGATCTTTGAGAAGCAATCATTTCAGCCAGACGCATGGCCGCAACGGTTGCTTACGTTAGTGCTGGCAGGAGCTTCGCAAGTTGTGGCCGACTAAGCGCATCCGAGGCAGGTGCGTACAGTTTTGTGAAGTGTTGCTTGCTCGCAAACTACAAGTTTTCCACAGAGCAATTTCGCAGGAGATTACGACACCAAAAATAAGCCGAATAATAGCTTTGTTGAGTTTGCACGTAGCATGAAGGATAATTTTCTAAAGTGGGTGAAAGGTGCGGGATCAGATATCAGTAAGCTGTCAGATTTAATCTGCTTAGAGCAGTTTTACGAGACTCTAACGGATAACTTGCGTCTTTGGGTTAAGGACAGGCCGGAAGCTGCGTCCGTAAACAGTGCAGCACATCTGGCCGATCATTATGTGGCAAGCCGTGGCTTGGGGCCACAGAGCTGTAGCGTAGAGTTCTGTCAAATGTCTCCCCCCCCCCTCCCCGCCGACACAATCTTGCCTTTGAGGGAAGCAAACCACAAAAAAAGAACGAAACTAGTCGCAGTTCGGCACCCACCAAACGTATAGAGAGATAACCGGAAACGGGTAGCACGCAGCCCACAAATCCTTTGGAAGAGCTCGAATCAAGAATTCAGTTGGAATGTTAACGCTCTAAGGAAACGGGTCACTTGGCCCTAAACTGCACAAAGGCCAGCATTCGCTTGCCTACGCAATCATTCGAGTAACTGCGATCCTCTCAAGCCATACTTGATGGATGTAATGGTGAATGGTAAAGAGTACAGGGTACTCAACGTCTCCGTGGCCTCTGTATACGTCGTCCATCCGAAGTATGTGAGAAGTGAATAGTACGTGTCTGAATGCACGCGGGTAAGGCAGGCCGTCAGCGAAGACTCAGTGCACCTATATATAGCAAAGATACAGCTTGAGGGACCTTTCGGTGATATCAAGACAGTGGCAGCAGTCTCGAATGGGCTACTGAAAGGCTACGCCCACCTTTTCGTCAGCAGCTCTTCGTACCTACTGAATAAAAAGGGGTGCGCATTTGCTGAAGCCCAAATTATGACTTTGAAGTAGAGAAGCACGCGAATCAGCGCAGCAGCTGCCTTACGACGAGTAACGAAGTGCAAAAAAATAGAGGCGGAAACAGCTAGCTCTGCAGACGTAGTAAAGCAGGAGGAGGAAATCTTTTCAATTTTCCCGAAAGAAAAGCTGGTGGAGGGTGAAGCCGAGAAGCCGCCAATGAAGAAAGGAAAAGGGCACTCGACATATGAAAAAAAAAACAGTTTGCAGGGGTTCCTGTAAGCACCAACCGGGCATTTATGTTAGCGCATGCTAAGTGTTGTCAGGGAAACACTACGGATGTTACAGCAAAGTAACTAAACGGTACCGGTTCTGAAGCGCAAAACAAGTGAAGGTGTGTCGTCGAAAATATTTCTTTCGAATTGTGAAACGGTTTCCTGTAGCGCAAGTACCGAGATAGGTGAGGGCAATCTTACGATCAACTGGTGGTGACGGCACCGTATCGTAACTACTTTCGGAGCCTTTATCCTGACGACTCCTGGGCAGCAGACCTATGTATACATAATACGAAGAAAAGACTGCTGCTGAAATTTTATAGGTTGGTTGTTTCGGAGTGGCGCAGGATTTCGCCCGCAGCTGTGAGACTTGTCAGAGAGCACGCAAGCCTAACGACAAATGAAAATCCCCATTGCTTAGGTGCCCAATATTTCCGCGCCCTTCCGCATAGTTCTTGTTTATTCGTTATGACCGTTGCCAAACCGAACGCGGGAAACAAAAACGCATTCAACTTGCTGTGCCTTGCAACAATGTTTACTGAGGTGGTTCCCTTAAAAAAGACAACTACTGTCGGTGTAGTAGATGCGTTGCTTTCCATATCTCCGCCTCTCAATTTCCCGGCAAGAATAAAATGAGAGCAGGGAACAGTTTTCCCAAGCGCACTGAAGGCAACGTTTCTCGAGAAATGTGGCAATAAAAATTGTCCATATTTCGGCCTATCACCCTGACAGCAACATCATAGAGAGATCGCATGCTGTCCTCTAGAATGTTTTGAGAGCGCTTTGCCATGAGAGGAAGTGAGACTGAGACTGTGGTCTGTGGTTGACAAGCTGATAGATATTTCATACTTCTCGCGGACGGCTCTGTTCATTTTCCGAGTAAAAACGGAAGGAACGAATTTTGTTCTTCCAAAATTGCTACTATATTTGTTTTTGTGCGTATCAGCGATAAATAACCGCCATATCCATCCTGATTTTTTGGTGTCTTCGTAGTAAGGCTGCTGGAATTTGCCATTATGCTTTTGTTTTGTTTGTTTTGTGATATGTGATATTTTGTTTACACATAAACATCACGTGAGCGCCAGGCAGTACGAATTTTTATAGTCTACATCTGAATGACGTCTGCCATGACCTTTAATTATTGTGTACCCATTTTCATCGTTTCATCGGAAGCTCTTCACTTCGAGTGCTCTGCCACGCTGAACTGATCAAGTATGCTTGAGTAAAAGAGAATACGAAAAAAAAGGATCGATTTGTCGCTTAAAATTTAAAAACTATATCAAACCCTGTATTACGAAGTTGTATCCACCGCGAATAACAGAAAAATGACAAAAATAGAAAGCTGTCTGTGACGTACGTAAATCTTTCTTGATTGAATTTGGGCGCATATAAACAAGCTGCACGAAAAGCAGAACGATAGGTGGGAGCGTTGTCGGTGACCGCTGAAAGTGATCTCCTGATGAAGCAGTCCAGCTCTTTATGCAGGTCCCATCGGACATTGCAGCGCAATCGCCTGGGGTGGCGCAACTTCTAGAATATACATCGATATTCGCGACAAGATTGCGATGTGTTTACAGACAAAATTCTTTCGAAGTGTCGAAAGCAATCGATAAAGTTCGCATACACCAAGGCGCATCTGGCGCCCAGCAATAACTTGCAGCAGTTGTTGGCCGATGATAAACAGTCACCGAGAAAACATAAACAGTCTACTGGAGTCAATTCTCTCCCCCCCCCCTCATCTTAAAATGCATCGTCCCGATGCTACATACAGAAGACGAAAGTGACAAAGCCCACCTAACAAATAAGAGGTGCAAAGCAAGTAACAATGAAAGTTTTGATACTCATCGCGGGTCGAGCACTTTGGGGCACATTACATCAACGACTTCGGGTCGTGCACATTGATGCTGCGATTGCTTTACGCGGTCGGGTTCGACCTCATAGTACAGTGCACGAAGATGTCGGACGGTCTTGTACGGACCGACGCAGCGTCACAATGTTTTACTTTCCTTTGCGATGATCGCCGGGTTTTCGTGACCGTGGGAGCTGCGTGACCGTTCTCTAGCCTTAATAGGCCAACCAGTCACAGCGGAGGTTAAAGAGGAAAAGAACAAAGCGAGCTCGCCATGCAGTAGGCTGCATAAGCCTGCAGGGCGGCATAAGAAAGGAAAATTTGGTAGAGATTGAGCAGCAGGTAAATAGAGAACAAATATAGGTATATGCAGTTACAGAAATTCACTTGAGAGACTCGGGAGAGCCCCCAGTGATAAAGACTTATGTTTGGGAAGGATGCAACAGAACTAAATCGGAAAGAAAGAGAGTGGAATCGGAATGCTCGTCCATGAGGTAGCCAAATGGAAAAGAGTGAATTCAAAATGGCAAGAGGATTTTCGATTATCATTTACGATGAGCAGAAATAAAAGTTTGCTGAGCGTAACGAATTTGTAGAGCAGAAATAATTGCACTGAGTAGAAGCAAGAGTTACTGGAATGCATAAGTACTGATACTATGGGTTTCAGGAATGATGCCTAAATTGTCTCATTAGGCGACATGAATGCCCACGCAGAGGATCAAGATGGCTATACCGACAACAACGGGAAGTCTGTGCTAGATCTTTGCGAGCAACGTAACCTGGTTATCCTGAATACAGGGCTTAAGTATGATGGACAGACTACGTGGGAAGTGGGAAATCAGCAGTCGACCATTGATAACTGTCTGATGACAGAAGAAATTTATGTTATGTTGAGTGAAATGGTCGTTGACGAGGAAGGGCATAGCTGCATAGGGAGTGATCGTCAACTCATCAGTTTGAAAATGGGATATGTAGTTGGGAAAGAAATCAATAAGCGCAAAATGGCCAATGCAAACTGCATCGTTGTACAAACAACAAATATAGTCACAAGAGTCAAGGAAGAACTTGGCACACGGCCGAGCAGAGATTTGGAAGATTGACACTTGTACTTACTTGTTTATCTGTTCTGATTGACGATTTTCACCGTCTAACAAATGTTATTGCTCAGCGCGGGACGCGCCTGCATGTATCGGAAGTTTCTGCAGCGTTATCGATAGTCCCTTCTGCTGTCTGTTTTCACCGAAGCTTGTGTAACCTAATTGTATGTGGGGCGCGAATTTTGTAAAACTTTCTGGAAAACACGCGGGCACCTGCGATTACTCTAGAGCCTTCGAGAGCTCATGTATAGAAGCCGACACGCTTGGCCGGCAGATCAAATTTCGACAATCGCCGATCGTGTTCACCGCCATTGCTGTGCTTTGATTGTAACTTGCTTTTGTGGGAACATGTTTACCCAATAAGTTCACTGCTTTACAGCTGTCTTATTCACTATCACTACTACTTGAGAATAATGTGAGCTTCTAAGCGTAATAATGAGAGAAACGCGGACAGGGAAGCAACATGCTCGTTGGAAAGGAAAAAATAAACCGAAAAACTGCTTGAACGGGTAGATACTAGAAGCGATCGCTTAACGACCGGAAGCATCCCAAGAGCAGCAGCAAGCGAGAAAAGCACATTTGTCGCAGCAGGAAGTTGGCAGTAAAGGTGAAATATACCTGGAGAAAAAATGTGCGGTTCAAATAGCCAAATAAAAGGTGAAATTTAATGTTGGTTGTGAGAAATACGTGACAAAGAAGAAGCCTCACCTAGAATATTTCAGACGCACATAAAATTGTATAATAAGAAGCCTGGAACAATACAACAACATATCCCAGACGAAGATGGAAAGAAACTGTAAAGGCACGTGGAATTACCTCCCGTTGAACTCATCCCGGGAATAACGTGGAACGAAATAACGAAATCCCGAAATAACATGGAAAATAACGTAGAACTACATCCTGAAAATAACAACCGACTATTTCCAAGGCACGGACGAGGACGTATTTGAGGGGAAAAAAGAACATGAAACAGAACCAGATGGAAAAGGAGCTGTAGCTGACAAATTTGAACTGGAAGAAAGCCGAACACAACATTGCTAAGTGCAGAGCCACAGAGCTATACGAGGTTCCAAGTTAGGTTGATTAATAAACACGGTCGAAAAAGTGAAGACACTCTGTTGAAAGCAGCAAAAAAAAACTTTAAAAGATACAAGAATAGCATACAGTTGGCGACAACGTAGAATGAATTTATTTGTAAAGTTAATGAGGGAGAAAGATAGAATTCACTCATATAGGCCGTTGACCCTTACATCGGCTACATAAAGGTTAGCAATGCAGGCAGTTAAATAAAGGCTGCAAGTGTGGGCAAAAATAATGGCAATCCGGGAGAACTTGAAGATGCGTGGGCATCTAGATGATAATTTATTTTTCCTTAGTAGTGTATTGAAATATCAAGAGTACAAAGGAGACCGTTATATGTGGCCTTTTAACAAAATCGAGGAGCTTACGACAACGTAGAGTGCAGTATTTTGTAGGATATTCTTGAAGGGGAAGGCTTGGTCGTCCATTGTCAGCAGTCTTGAGAAACCTAGAACATACGGTTTCTGTTGAATGGGAAGCGATAAGGAGCGAGGAGAAAGTTGATATCAACGAGGTACTAAGGCAAGGAAGCCCTTCATCCCCGTTGCTGTTTATGATGTACATAGTGACGTTGCAAGGGGCGCTAGAAGAAAGTAATGTCGGGTTTAAACTTTCACGCAAACAGGGTAATACAGTAGTTGAGCAGCAGATTCAATGCTTGTTTTATGCTCACAACATTGTGTTGCTACGTAACATGCAAAGTGATTTGCAGCATCTGGCAATATCTGTGGACAAGAAGGCGAAAGTTAAGTTTGAAATTTAGCGTTAGAAAATCTCGTGTTACGGTATTCAATGAAACATGTGAACACACAGTGCCCATACAAGGCTAGCAAATACCCCGCGTAAAGGCGTATACATACCGTTGCACCAGAATGAACGATGGAAATAGATATATTTAAACAGAGAAAAAAACAATGACCTTTAAGGGGAAGACGAACGTGACCATAATGAAGCACAGATCGTATGGGGATTCAATGGGCACGAGGTGCTCCGGGATATTTGGAAAGGTATAATGGTTCTAGTACTTACATTGTGAAATGTAGTTGTTTGCTTGACATCAGGGGTACAATCAGAACTCGATGGGAACCAAAGGCCAGTGAAACGCCTCGCATTGGGCACTCTCGGCAGCGAACAAATAAAGCTATGCAGGGTGATATAGGCTGGACGACTTTTGAGATGAGGGATGCTCACCGTAAGGTTCATTATAAAGAACGACTGAGGAATATGGAAGTAAATGGGCTGGGAGAGTGTTCAGGCATTTGTACAGGAAAAACATTCATTCACAGTGGAGCAAAAGAACTAGGAAGCTTACCAGCAAGCATGCGGCATGTATGGCGATCAACATGGCAAGAAAGAACGTCAATCGAAAATCAGAGCCGCTGAGATATACTCATGGATGGCGGCAATGGAACAAAAGCATGCCACGAGTAAGTACTTAAGAGCAAAAAACGCAATCAGGAAAAAAACAATTGATGATAACTGAAATGGTTGCTGATCACATTCCGAAGCGAGGTCGGGATACCTTAGAACGCGCACTTATAAAGCGAGATATAAGAATGAAGATGCATGCGCTTGCGGCGGTAAAGCTAGGGAACTGACGGAGCATGTTTTATTAAAATGTTCAGATATATGACAAGCGGTCAATTTAGGCACCACTGGCCCTATTGAAACCCTTGGGTTCAGCGATAGCAGGTGGAAAGTAAACATGTGCACAATACAGATTAGTAAGAGGTGATTGGAGTATCGGTGGAGAAAGAGTAAGGAAACGACAAATAACGGAGGTGTCCTAAAGCAAAGGTCCCAATGGGATAACTCATGGGAGAACAAGTGGGAGTTCAGAAGGCCTGGTTATGGGTATTCATCGCGGGTTTTTCCCCTTATCCTTTTTAACATAGTTTGGACATTAGACGATATAATGTCAAGTGTTTTGTTACGCAGTCCACCGCCCCTTTCCAAAGGGGACGCTCGTAGCATCCATCCATCCATCCATCCATCCGTACATCCATCCACGGAGACTTTAGAAAAGTGAACGCCAGTCTCTCTGTAGTGACACCGTAGGGAAAAGAGGTGCCGAGTGGAAGTTTCTTCTCAGCGCAGCTGGAGCAGCCCGCCAAAGTACGTTTTTTTAGAGCGCAGCTCTTTGGCGTCCGTTCCTGGGTTTTGCGCCGTCGTCGGCGTCGTCGTCGGCCTCGTAACCAGCTCCGCCCCCCTTTCATCCCCCCAGCGCTAGCAGCGACCGACTGATACCGCTGGATGCCGCTGACGCCGCTAGAGAGTCAAGATAACGTGACTGCATAGAACACCGTCGCCGCCATGCAGAAAGAGGAGGAAAGGGTCCCCCCCCCCCCTGTTCTTGTGTGGCGGATAGCTGGGGTTGACTCACTATCGCCGTCAGCGGCATCAGTCAGTCGCTGCTATCTCTTCCCTCCTCCCTTTATCGTGTTGTCCGCTTGCTGCGCGCGCTTCTGCCCCCATCGTTTGCCGCTGGGTGTACACGCCGCCCCCCTCCGCTTCCGCTTACTGCTGGTTGCTCTCGACGGCGGCGATGAGCCTCCGCTTCGGCGGCGCGAACTGCAGGGTCTTCTCGGCGGCGGCGATGAGCTTCTGCTTCAGCCTCGCTTACTGCTGGTTGCTCTCGACGGCGGCGATGAGCCTCCGCTTCGGCGGCGCGAACGGCAGGGTCTTCTCGGCGGCGGCGCTTAGCCTCTGCTTCCCCCACGGCTGTGACAACCTCGCGAGGCACTTGTATAGATCTCGTCTTTGAGAATCAAGCATTGGTGTACCAAGTCGAACATATATCAGTCTATTTCTCCGACCACAACGCTTCCTTCATGACTGTCAAGAACTGTTAGTGGAGTCTTTGTTAAAGGAATACGTGGGAAAAATAAAAAAAAAATTATGTGATAGCGCATACATGTGTTGCTCGATTTCTTTGCCTCAATCTATCCAAAAGGTGAAACAGCTTATTTGCTGCGCTCACATTTCGCATTAGGAAGTAACGTAATCGTCGGTAATTTTTTTTATTAGATTTCTGATTCATTTGGTTGTCAGAAGCGTTAGGTTAAACAATCAATCTATATATATATAATATTTCCCATGCTTTTCAGCCTCTTAAGAGCGAGCAGAAGCAGAAGAATGTGATAGAAGATAAACTGGCCGACGTAGAAATGAAGCTGACAGCCGCCGTTTCCCAACGCAGTGATGAATGCTTCCATGCGAGCGCCACAAATGGAGCCCGCTCTGAAGCGAGAGTAGGTAAACAAGCCGAAAGCACCAAGTTGGAAAGCACTGGCGGACACGTCAGTAATGTCGCAGAAGTGGTTAGCAATGGTGTGCCGACCACGGAAGATGGGAACAAAGTGAAGAGTGAGTGAATATCTGTTACATGTTCAAACATGTGTCAAGTAGTACCGGTGATTAAAGATAGGGTGGATACAGGCGAGGGAGTGTACATGAGCGCGCTTCCGTGGAATCCAATTAGGGAAGTCATAGCGAAAGCTAAGGAACACACGTGGGACACAATGGAGGAGGCGTACGTATTGGTGGTAACTGGCGAAGCGATTGGCGCACTGCAAAGACGGGCGACAGGAATCGCGAAAAAAATAGCGGAAGGGGTTAACAATCTACGGATTGATTCAAAGGAAGTGCAAATAGCAGTGCGCGCAATATACGGCACATTGTGCACGGTGTGTTCTCAGTGTGAACAGTAAACAGCGAAATTTGGCCGCTCCACAGGTAAATATAGACGGCAAACAAATTTATGACCATTGACATCAACGGAGAAGGGCGCCAAAGGCGCGTCTATGCTTCAAGAGATGCATTTTACCGATGGCGCAGCAACACCGCTTCGACGTCGATTTCTGGCACGGGCAGTATCGTTTTCAGGCTGGCCCAAGGAAATTGGGAAGGAAGTTGAAGTATTCAATGCTGTGAGACACAAGCCAGGAGCAGAATTAGACCATAAATGTTAAGACATATAAAGGATAAGTATAGAGGCGGTAAAATTTTTTACATGATGTTGTAGGTTGGTCGCGAGCCTGGAAAGTGGCTGGAAATTGAAACGCCGTTGAATTGAAATTGAAGCGTGTACACCTTGACCAAAACGCATCAAGAAGATTTGGAGCAGCCGCTTGTTATCGACAGTTTGGTACGGGAGGGCTGCAACAGAAGGATCCGGTCAAGGAAACGTGGAAGCGTAAGCATGCTAGAAAGCTGAGGTATGAAGTGGCAGAGGGTAAAATAGACATTTTAGGAGCATTTATGGATTAGCGGCACATGGAAAGGCAAAAGGAGCCGGTTTGGAGGAGCTTACCTATGGACAGGTGTCGGTAACTGAGATAAAAATAAAGAAATATTTTATTGCATTAGAATCCATGCTAATTACTTCAAAAAAATTAGGCCATGTGCATTTTGTGGGAGTTATGAATGCGCACATGGAGAGTTTAGGCGGTTCTACGGATTACAGCGGTTCTCTTGTACTGAGTCTGGGCGATAATGAGAACCGCGTAGTAGTTACCAGGGGAATAAGTGTCTAGGACAGGTAACGAGACAGTCCGGAAACAGACAGTCATGTATCGACTGCGCCATAGTATAAGAAACGGTCTACGAACGACTGAACCGAATGGTGATACACAGACAGGGTAGAAATCGCTTGGCTAGATATCATAAATTATTAATCTTTAAATTTGGAGAGAAACAACGCACAACATAAAGCAATGGCATCAGATTGTCTGAACAATAATGAAAACCAAATAACAGAGATTGCAAAAAACGTAGAGGAAAATATATATGCATTTCTCACAACAGACGTAAGTATAGAGAAATTGTAGAGGTCACGTAGCAGGTAAGAAAACAGACACAGAAGATAACTGTACCTTGAGAAAGCGGAATCTACGTATGTGGTTGAACAAAGAAATAAAGCAATTTATAAAAGTCCCTAAGGAAACGTTAGACGAGCTTAAACAAGACTAGATTTGAATTAGACGTGGAATAGGTGCTGCTAAAATGGAACAAATACCTAAAATGGGTGACGATTGAGCTTGTGCAAGAGAAAATTAAATGCCCAACTGAACATTGATGCATAAGATTCGCAGAAGCCACAAAGGCGCACAAAAATTATTCTGAAACTATGTAAGAGCACTGGAAGCTCCGACTTATGATTTGCAAACGATTATAAGGGATGAATACAGTAACATTTTGGAAAGGAGTAGATGCATTGCTGTACATCAGAGACGTTACTAGGGATAACTTCCACACTAAAAAAACGGTTCAGCCTTAAACAGATGCAGCTTCAAGACAGAAGTGTGAGAGATTAAAATTTACCATTGAAAACTTTTGCCGCAAGAAAGCAGAAGAAAATGTCTCTAATAAAAGGGCCTCAGTATCGAATGAAGTCTCAAAACAGTTAATCAAAAATGCTTAGTCAAAACAGCAAGCTACTGCAGACTTATGTCATAGAGGGAGTGATTAGAACGTCGAAAATTTGGTTGTATGCGTGAAAGCCACATGAACCTCATTTTCAAAGACAAAATTGATTAGGTCCCGACGAGCTCGTACAGGACAGTAGCGGTAACATCGGTGATACATAATAAGGTGAGGCAGGTTTTAAAATTTGTACTGACGAAGTGGGTTGAAAAGTATGATATACTTAGGGAACTACATCATGGGTTCAGGCAAGGCAGGCGCTTAGAGGATAAAGTGTTGGCGCTTGCTCAGTGCATAGACATTTCAGTCGTTGAGAATCGACTTTTATGAATAGCATTTCTAGATATTAAAGGAGTCTACGACAGCATGGAGAGGCGGGAATTGTTATGGGTTATTTCCAACTACGAAAGCATTGGCAATTATTTCTTTTAGTTGTGGTACTGACGGAAGCATTATCCGGTTAGCAGAAGAAGAAGAAACTTTAGTAAAGAATAGTCCGGCAGTTCTAGATGTGGTGGCCTCAGGTGACGGCTCGAAGTTCTTGGACTCGAGCGGCATCTTTGGCTTGCCGGACGGCCCAGAGCTGGTCTGCCAGCTCTGAACTTCTGATAGCCGCCTCCCAGCGGCGGCGACGCCTACGGAGAAGGTCCCCGGCGGCTCCCGCATCCGGGGCGGCGTCGGGAAGAACGGAGCTCGAGCCTTCTCCTACTCTGGCAACAGCCGCGATTCTGGACGCGTCGCCAACGGAGCTGCTTTGATTACCGTTGTTGCCGGCACACTCCCAGAGCATGTGTCGCAGCGTTGCTCTGTGTCCGCATGTTTTACACGCGTCTGTTGGATACAAACTCGGATAGCAGTGGTGTAAGATAGCGGGGCTAGGGTAGGTGTGTGTCTGGAGCAAGCGTAATGTTACGGCCTCGTTCCTGTTCAATTTATCGTGTGGTGGCGGGAATGTGCGTCTTTCGAGTCTGTAGTGTTGGGTGAGGTCTCTGAACGTGGTTGGGCGATCGCCCCACGCCCAGTGTGTTTCTTGTTGCTGTGTTTCTGTTGTAGTGTCCCGATCCGGCAGATCCGATGCCCCGCTCTCGGGGGCGGAGGCGGCCTCATAATCAGCGGCGTCTCGGCGTGTGAGACCTCGAGCCGTGGCGTGGGCCGCCTCGTTTCCCGCGAGCGGAACATCGGTGTGTGCCGGGGTCCAGAGGAGGAAGACCGTAGAATTTTGGGGTTGCGAGGGCGAGTCGCCGTCGTCAGAAATTTGGAGTATGCGGGCCGCTTCCCGCGAGACACGACCACGCGCGAAGCCGCGGATTGCCGCCTGCGAGTCGCTGATCACGATCGCAGCGTTCGGCACCGCGACGAGTGCTAGGGCTATCGCGGCTTCTTCGGCCGCCTCCGTGTGTCCCGTGGTCACCGTGGCGCTCGCGAGGCACCTACCCGAGCGGTCTACAACCGCTATCGCGTGTGCGCTTCTCCCTCCTCCATATCGCGCCGCGTCTACGTACACCGCCTCGTTGCTGTTACCAAACTTCTTCTGAAGGTCGCTTGCTCGTTTGTTGCGCCTCCCGGCGTGGTGCGTCGGGTGCATGCATGTCGGGTGCTAGAGGTAGGCAGCCTCACCGAAATTGCCTTCGTCGTTGACGCTCGGAAGCTGGCGTCAGGCGTCGTCGCCAGGTTCCTTCGGTAAAACCGTTGGAACTGCATCATCTGTGTTGTTTCTTGCACTGTCATGGTGTAATCAATATAAGCAAAGGCATCACACAAAAGGACGGCTGCCCACGCCGTATGTTCAAAGCCGATGTAGGTCGAGATAAACATGAGCCGATGAGTATCGGAGAAAAAAAAAAGCAGGCAAGAAATTGATGCGACGGGATGATTTAGAGGCATAGATAGCGATAGAAGATATAAAGAGAAGCTTTCACGAGAAAAAGAAATGTTATAGAGAGGTTTACAAAAATGCTTGAATTAAAAAAATTCGTGGCTACCTAAGCACTTAATTGTAAGTTGAGATTGCGAAAGCATTAATGTCCAATTGAACGCCGCTGAGCGCTGCTTCGAGTTTTTCGCTTCTCTAATGTTTTTGAGTTTGGCTGCAGGCTGTGTCATGGAGTTTAGCGATTGAATTGTTGCTGTTTTGTTTTTGGTACGGTCTCTACTTTAGCATGTTAACTGTAGACCTAAATATTTTGGACCATATTGATGAGAAATCAAGCACCCTGCATGCCTGCGGCGTCCTGCAAAACGAGGCTGAGGAAGAAGCAGCGGCCACCAAGGAGGTCAGGGGTGCGCAGCAGCTAAGCCCACTTCAGGTGAGAAAGAGATTTCTTCAGCAGTCCAGACGACGCGTCGCTTGCTTTCTGCTAGAACCGCTACCTCCTGGCTAGCCTGAGCACGACGCTGTTGTGCATATTGACATTGCTTTTTCCGTTGCCGCTTGTCTTCGGGATTCCTAACTAGCCGTAGGCTTTCCATAGCGCTATCAGAAGACAAATGAAATTAGATGCTAGGCGGATTGTTGATTTAAATATGAAATTGTAGCTACGTCACTTCCTGTTTCGTATGCTTCATTTGCCGCTTTGCGACCACTGCAGATTCTTCAAACGCAATCTTTACTTGGAAAAGCTTGCGGCGAGTGCTTTGCCTGCGTGAAGGAGTTTTTTCTGGTTCATGTTGTTTGTGTGTCCCGCATGGCCGCCTGTGCCGCGGTTGGATGGATAGATGTTATGAGCGTCCCCTTTCGAACGGGGCGGTGAGTTGCGCCACCAAGATCTTGCTGTTATACTACCTTATGGCTTACTTGGGTTAAAAAAGAAAAATAACTATACTATGAACTCCCCCAACAAATTTCCTGGCCCCATATTGCGAACTTTGCTTTTTACGTCTCCGTTTTTTGTCATTTCCCTGCATTTTTTCCACCAATCTTCCAATCCCGTTTTACGAATCTCTATTTCGGCATGTTTACTTTTCCATTGCTCTCGCTGAACCCAAGTGCTTCAAGGAGGCCAGTGGTGCCTAAGTCGACCGCTGGGAAGACGACTTCACATTCTAACTAAACATACTCCATCGTTTCCCTAGCTTTACCGCAGCAAGTACATGCTTCTCCCGAATCCACAAGCACATGCTTCAGAAGCATCATATTTCGTTAATTCCGCGTCCGAGTAGCGTAAAACGGCAAGGGAAGATCCACAAAGCGCTCAAAGATGTTGGACTTTGTTGTAGGAACCGAAGTAGCGTCGCAGAAGTTTTTCACTGAGTCAACGTTGGCATAGCCTCCAAATGCAAACACAGAGGCAGGAAGAGCGCCAGAAAATGCCAGATTATCTTTGCGAACCGATGCTGCGTCGCTGATGACAAGTGACTGTGGTGACGGTCCCTTGTCTAATATTCCACGTAGCGTCATCGCAGGTTGCACTGTTGGGTGTGCTTACGTTGCTGCTTGCTGATGCGCACTTTTTCGGCGTGCTAGAGGTAGGCAGTCTCACCGAAATTGGCTTCGTCGTTGACGCTCGGAAGCTGGCGTCAGGCGTCGTCGCCAGGTTCCTTCGGTAAACCCGTTGGAACTGCATCATCTGTGTTGTTTCTTGCACTGTCATGGTGTAATCAATATAAGAAAAGGCATCACACAAAAGGACGGCTGCCCACGCCGTATGTTCAAAGCCGATGTAGGTTGCTAGCATGTCAGTGATGATTTTATTCAAGCGCTCGGTATGGTAATTTCTGTACGTGGTCCTATAGGGTTCCCCTTGCGTGGCTTGCCTGGCTGTATTGCAGAATAGCTTGCGAAGGCTCCACTGTAAAAGCTGTTCCGTAGTCTGTGATGAAATCTTCTGGGACACTATGTTCTAGCAAGATGCTCGGGACAAACAATTTCACCATTTAGCCTGTACTAAGTTTTGGCAGGGCTTTCGTTTAGGCGTAGGGAGTAACAATTCAATATTTCCGGTTGTGGACGGCTCAGAAAGCTCGAGCAAGTCAATACATAATTCTGGAAGGTTGGCAAGGAGGTATGATCGGCTGAGCAATATCGCAGATTTTGCCGGTGGTGTCTCCTGTTGCCAGAGTCTGCGCAGATCTTAACCTAATGTATGACGACGGCGTTGAATCGCGTCCAGTAGTACTTCTCCTAAATCTGCGAGAGCTTAGGCGAGAATGGGAGATGTCCAACGGTCGGATCGCCATAAGGAGCATGGAGAACATGTCGCTGCATATATAAAGGCACAGCAAAAAGGTTGTTAGCACAGACTGATGAGAAATTCTTGCTGATGGGGGGGTTGATTCGCAAGGGAAATGTAAACAATCTACGCGCAAATGTCCTAGGGCCAATGCAGGCGTTACCTGCCTAGTACTCGACAAGGCTTCTTGGTTTAGTATGTGATCGTGGCTGTTTGCCGAAGTCGTTGGAGCTTACTTTAACCAGAAGATTTCGTCGTCCTGTTCGAATAGCGGCGGCGGTGTAACAGTGACGGTGACTGGCAGTCAGCTTGGAGTGTTTCGGTATGGTTTTGTAGACAGGAGCAATGTCTAGTTCCTACGGTCTGATGCTCCGCCGCTCAATACACCTGAACAAAGGTAGCAGAGAAAGTCTTGAAAACGTCGTATTAAAGGATTCTACATCTGGATCGAATATTTGACCAAAATCAACCGCATCAAAAGCGTTCCAAACAAGATAGCTTAAAAACCAGGGGTGAATACGTTTGGAAACGTTGGAAGCCAGACAGCTTTCAAACGAGGGGTGAATACGCTTTGAAAAAAAAAAACACATGACTCGTTCTGTTTAGGTATGAAGCGTACCGGGTAAGTTGTCGACAGCGCTGTTTTTCGTGGGAGAATTCCTCGCTTGTCAAACAGCACTCGTTGTGTCAATTGCTTCTCTATTCGACCTACATCAGAATGAGTGCGGCAAGAAAAACAAAGCCTTTTTTGGTGTTAAACTCACGTCAGAAGAGGCGAAAGATTGCAAATGAAGTCGGCATCTCAACGGGAAGCGTTTGGCGCCTAGAGGAAATGGAGCGCGAGTACAGAAACATCGAAGCCGCTCTTTGTAACCCAGACAACGCCTCCGCATCGACCTCGGAGGAGCGCTGCCAGTCAGCACATGTCGGTGGCGTCAGCGCTGATTCTGACAGCGCATCCGTTACATCAGTAGCCAAGGAACTGTCAATATGCACTGTATATGAACTGTATATATAGCGACGGAAACAATCTTGGACTTCCAGGGGCAAGCGACGACGACGGCTATCCAGGGTCCCATCTAGAAGCTGGACCCACGTTCTCTGTTTATGACTGGCTGCTACGAAGGAAAGGGAAAACGTCATTCTGTACAAGCCTTCCTTTCGAAGTTTGTGGTGGACCTGGCCTGAGTCATTAATACTGGCATCACATCGAACGGTCATGGCTTTGATGTGCACGTGAAAGGATTTATTTGCGATGCACCAGCATCTGCAGCATTTGTGCTAGGTATTGAATATCACGGTGGGCACCATGGATGCAGCTGGTGCCAGCAGAAGGGCCTGTATTGCATGGGCAAAGTGGTTTTCCCTGATACCGCAGTGCGACAGCGGACAGATGAGGACTTTGAGACACGAGCTTGGGCTGATCATCCCGTGGACAACACTCCACTCTCGCAACTTCGGATTGGGTTAGTGAGCCGGGTCCCATACGAGTGCATGCATATGGTTTGCTTGGGCGTGGAGAAGAAACTCTTACAGTAGTGGAAAGGAGAAAGCAGGTCTTCTTTCAAACTACAGCCCGATGAAATTTCCAGGTTGTCAAGAAAGATGGTAAACATTGGCAGCATAGACATCTGCCAAGAATTCGCCCGCAAACCGCAACCTCTGCATGACCTGAGCGCGTGGAAGGCTACCGAGTACCGGTAATTGCTTTTATACACAGGTCCGGTATTAATACAACGCTACTTGGATCGCCAAAGGTATGGCAACTTCTTGGTGCTGCCTACTGCCATTACAATTTTGTCTCGCCAGAAGTTGTGCCACAGCATGAACCAGTACGCCCACAAGCTGCTGGTATTCTTTGTTCGTACGTTTAGCCAATTGTACGGCCAGCAACATGTAACGTACAATGTCCATGGCCTCGTGCACTTCGTTCTGGATGTCCGGCAGCTTGGCCTGCATGGGGGTTTGAGCGCCTTTAGGACAGACAAATACATGAGTCAAATAAGACGAATCATTCGACCTGGAAAACATCAGCTGGAGCAGATCTGCAGGCGCGTGCCCGAGAAGCACCAAGCCAACTGCGCTACACTTCCATCCAATGTCAGGCCAGAGTTGCAGTTGAAACAGCCGCACGAAGGTGTGTTGCTGCCGCAGGATTGTGCAGGTACACAGTACTCCGTAGCACAAATTCAAAGCATTGTTTTGAAGACAAGTGAAGCTGACAATTGTGTTCTTTTGGATGGAACGTTCATAATAGACGATAGTTTTGTTTTTGGTTTGGATGCCCGTGCGCCAATGGTAGTCGGCCGAACCTTCAGCACGAATAAACATCTGTATGATTACCCGGTTCCTTCCAGGGTGTTTGGCATATCAAAGGTATCATCACTAAATATGACAACGAGATAATGTAAAATGAGCAGCGTCGCATGCAAATGCTTCAAACTTCCCGCTGGACAAGGCAGCTTTGCCGTGTTTCATCTTATTCACGGTGCATTGATGTGAATACCTTACCGCTGAACGACTCATATTTTTTTACTGTTGAGGCCCGAGTACCGTACAGTTTTCATGCGTACAAAGTTAACACTTTGTGCACAATCGTATGAATCATAATAACTGCGGTTTTATTATAAACAGTAGGTTCATTTTATTTCCTCCTTGTGTAATCTAAAGAAGAGAACGCAATAAGCGTATTCACTATTCTAGCATGTACACGTTCACAATGCTTTGCATAAGTACGCGTGAAGTTGACCGTAACATATATATATATGTATATATATATATATATATATATATATATATATATATATATATATATATAATGTATATGTATATATATATATATGTATATGTATGTATATATATTATGGCAAAGAAGTCCGACACGGCTGTGGACGACACGAAGGACGAGGACAAGAAGACGTAACAGCGTAGGCTTAGCCAGTCACACCAGGAACAGCGTCTAGCCCGAGCCCCACTTCCGTAGCGCTGGCGATCCGGCTGCGGAGCTCGGCACGGCGCACTTCTTCTTCCTTACAACTTCCCCCCTCGCTGAAGACAGAGCCGCACAGGAGACAATGATGGTTCGCAGCCATATAGAAGAAAGAATGGAGAAAAGCCCGTCGTTGACTGGGGTGCCGTATTGTAGGCGTACGTGACATAGGGAAGGATGAAGTCTCAGTTGGTGCAGCTGGAGACGACATACATCGAAAGCATGTCGCCAAGAGTCCGGTTAAAGCGTTCTGTCAATCCGTTTGTTTGTGGGTGATATGCGGTGGTACAACGATGAATAATGCGGCATTCAGCGAGAAGTGCTTGAATGACATCGGCGAGAAAGACGCGGCCACGGTCGCTCAGGAGTTCGCGGGGAGCGCCGTGACGTAGAACGAAGCGTTGAAGGAGGAAGGGGGCAACGTCACGAGCCGTCGCGGCTGGCAGAGCGGCCGTTTCTGCATACCTCGTGAGATGGTCTACAGCTACAATGACCCAACGATTGCCAGCAGCTGTGTATGGCAGAGGCCCGTAGAGGTCTATCCCAACCCGGTCAAAGGGTCGCGAAGGGCACAGCAAAGGTTGCATGGGTCCAGAAGGGCGGCAAGGATCAGGCTTCCGGCGTTGACATTCTGTGCAAGAGCGAATGTACTTTTGCACAAATGTGTACATACCACGCCAATAAAACCTATGACGTAGTCTGGTGTAGGTCTTGAAGAGACCAGCGTGTGCGCACTGAGGGTCGGCGTGGAAAGCGGCACATACATCAGTGCGGAGCTGCCGAGGTATTACAAGCAGCCAATTGCGGCCGTCGGAACTGTAGTTACGGCGATAGACAATTCCGTCGCGGATGGCGAAGTGCGAAGCTTGTCGGCGTAATGCTCGGGATGGTGGGCGTGTAGGTGAATTAGAGATGTAATTTATCAAAGATGAAATCCAGGAGTCCTTGCGCTGCTCCAAAGCCATGTCGACAGAAGCGAATGGGAGAAGTGGGTCGTCTAGGACGGACACACTGACAATGTCGGCGTGGACAGGCGAGCGCGACAGAGCATCGGCATCGGCGTGTTTCTTGCCTGAGCGGTAGACAACCCGGATATCGTATTCTTGTAGCCTCAATGCCCACCGGGCTAGGCGGCCGCAGGGATCCTTGAGAGACGACAACCAGCAAAGTGCGTGGTGATCGGTAACGACATCGAAGGACCGGCCGTACAGGTATGGGCGAAATTATGTGATTGCCCAGATGATCGCGAGACATTCTTTTTCCGTGACGGAATAGTTGGCTTCAGCTTACATCAGAGTGCGGCTCGCGTAAGCAACAACATATTCTTGGCAGCCGGGCTTTCGCTGGGCGAGCACAGCGCCAAGACCAACACCGCTAGCATCCGTATGGATTTCCGTGGCAGCAGTTGGATCGAAATGGCGTAGTATCGGTGGTGTTGTGAGCAGGCGACGTAGCGTCGCAAAGGCATCATCGCAAGCCGGGGACCATGAGGTAAGATTGGGGTCTCCTCGAAGAAGCTCTGTAAGTGGTGCCATAATCGAAGCGAATTTGCGAATAAAGCGGCGGAAGTACGAGCAGAGGCCAATGAAACTGCGCAAGTCTTTTAGTGACGTTGGCCTCGGGAATTCTGTCACAGCACGTAGCTTAGCGGCATCACCGTCCTTCGACACGACATGTCCGAGAATTGTCAGCTTGCGTGCGCCAAAGTGACATTTCTTCAGGTTTAGTTGGAGGCCAGCGTCACTGAGACAGCGTAAAATCTGCCCTAAGCGATGAAGGTGAGTAGGAAAATCTGGTGCAAACACTACTACATCATCCAAATAACACAAGCATGTGTGCCATATGAGGCCTCGGAGAATAGTGTCCATCATTCGCTCAAAAGTCGCGGGCGCGTTGCAAAGTCCGAATGGCATCACACGAAATTCGTATAGGCCATCTATTGTGATGAAAGCAGTTTTAGGCTTATCATCTGCAGCCATAGGCACCTGCCAATAACCAGAGCGCAGATCGAGGGAGGAAAAGAACTCTGCGCCTTGTAAGCAGTTCTAGGGCGTCGTCGATCCGCGGCAATGGATAAACATCCTTTCGGGTTATTTTGTTTAGGCGACGGTAATCCACACAAAAGCGGATCGAGCCATCTTTCTTTTTAACTAAAACTACTGGCGATGCCCATGGGCTGTCGGATGGTTCAATGACACCACGCTTTAGCATGTCACCTACTTGCTCATCGATGACGCGCCGTTCGGTCGACGATACGCGGTATGGTCGCTGCCGTAGCGGTGAGTGAGAACCGGTGTCAATGCGGTGACATACAGTCGTCGTTCGGCCCAGAGAAGTGGTATGGCTGTCAAAAGCAGGGCGAAATTTCTCGAGGAGACGAAGAAGGTCATGGCGTTGCTTGGGGGTTAAGGCATTGTCGATGACATGGTTGAAAACGTCTTCAGGCGATGTGGACGTCACGGAACTACAGTAGAGGGTGTTGACCTCTGACGCTCCAATAGGAAGTTGCAACGTGGTAATGGCGTCGTAAGGCTCCATAGTGCCGAGAGATTCACCGCGAAGCAACGTAATCGGGAATGGGAAGTAATTGTATATAGGAAGGTGAGTCGCGCCAGCTTGAAGGCCAAGCAGCGCAGTTGGGAGTGGTGAGAGGTGGCGATGAACGAAAGCAGTCGAAGGTGCGAAGAGTACGGTAGCGACGGAGGCAACGGAACAGGATACAGGTGCCAGAACGGATGCGTGTGGAGGTATTTGGATGTCGTCAGTTAGGGACAACTTGGTGCAGGAAAGCGAAACGTCATCAGATATGGCATTGCCAAGCGAAGAGAAGGCGACTTCTGCACGGGAGCAATCAATGACAGCTTGGTGACGGGAGAGAAAATCCCAACCTAAAATAATATCGTGGGAACAGTGGGGAAGAACGACGAACTCGACTGCGTAGAGCACTCCTTGAATTTCAAGTCTGGCGGTGCACGCAGCCACCGGCTGGACGTGCTGTGCTGTGGCCGTGCGGAGTAAAGGACCGAAGAAAGGCGTCGTGACTTTTCGTATTAAGCGGCAAAGTTTTTCGGAAATTACAGATATGGCGGCACCTGTGTCAATGAGGGCAAGCACAGAGACACCTTCAACAGCGACATCAATAACGTTGGTCGGCGAAAGAAGAGGGCTTGAGAGTTGCGGTGATGACGCAGTTCTTGCTTCAGGAACTGCGCCACCTAGTTTTCCGTGTCAGCAGGAGAGGGACGTCGACGCATCGGGGAGGGCGAGCGACGACGAGGAGAAGGAGAACGGCGGTCAGAAACTTGACGAAGGCTTGGGCGGGGAAGGGGTAAATCGCGGCCAGGAACGTAAGGCAACGGATGGTCGTACGCGGCTGTGCGTGGGTCGTCACGTGGATGAAGTGGACGGCGGCGACACAGGCGTGCAACGTGACCGGGAATACCGCACGAATAGCAGATGAGCCGATTGTCCGCCGTACGCCGTGGATTAATTACTCGATGAACTGGAGGTCGTGGCGGCGTGGGGGTAAAGACAGGGCTAGGCATCGGAGGCGGAGCCCGGAAGGTCTGTGGTCGTGGTCGTGCGACGGCGTCGGCGTAAGTCAATGGGGCGGTGAGTTGAGGCGCCCGTTCCAGAGGAAGGACCTCGGACACTTGTCCTTCTATAACGTGTCGTAGGGTTGGACTAAGGGACGAACTTGACTCCGACTGGGGAGCAGATGGTGGTAAGCTCGTGGCGCTTTCGGTGGTCATGATGGCAGGGAGAGTCCGGCTGCGCAATTACAGGATTGCAGGAGACCCAGCACCTGCACCAATTATGGCAAAGAAGTCCGACACGGCTGTGGACGACACGAAGGACGCGGACAAGAAGACGCAACAGCGTAGGCTTAGCCAGTCACACCAGGAACAGCGTCTAGCCCGAGCCCCACTTCCGTAGCGCTGGCGATCCGGCTGCGGAGCTCGGCACGGCGCACTTCTTCTTCCTTACAATATATATATATATATATATATATATATATATATATATATATATATATATATATATATATATATATACATATATATATATATATATATAGACTATAGCGATATCTTCGAGCGATGCTCAAGAGACGAGCCGAAGCGAGAACGATGAAGTTGGTCTGTGCCCTTGGCACGAGCGAGTTTTAGCCTGGCTTCCTGGCTCCTGTGTAAATAGCGTGCAAATAGCATCTTTCGTCTGTGTCTTTCCACGCGTAACATTTCTGGTCGAGGTTAGCGATCCCCGTGCTCACCACGGAACTCCGAAGTGGTCGCCACACCAAACTTGTCACCATGCCTCCCGGTGACGAGCCCACCTCTGCAACGGCTTCGGCTTGTCCGATTGCTCCAATCGTCACAGTTGCCCCACATCGTGACCCAGGTGTGTTCTCTGGCCTGGAAGGACAGGATGTCGACGACTGGATCAAGCTCTATGAATACGCCAGTGCTCATAACAGGTGGGACCCAACTATTAGGCTCGCCAATATCATCCTTTATCTCGGCGGCACCCCACGAGTGTGGTACCAAACGCATGTTGACGAAATAACCAGTTGGGACAGTTTCAAAGAAAAGCAACGGGAACTGTTCAGCGACCCCATTGGGCGCAAGAGTGCCGCGAGAAAGGCTCTTGCGTCTCGTGTTCATTCATCTACAGAACCATACGTTTCCTACATCCTCGACGTCTTGGCTCTATGCCGTAAAGCTGACGACAATATGTCCGAAGCAGATAAAGTGGCACATGTGCGAAAGGGCATCGCCGACGACGCTTTCAATTTGCTTGTTTTCAGCAACATCTCGACTATCGACGCCCTTATAAAAGAATGCCGTCGGCAGAACAGGCTAAGAGCCGCCGTATGTCACACCACATTGCGCGGCTACCCAACACTGCTGCTACGTCGACATGTGAGGGTCGACCGCGTCAGACCACCACCTGTGATTACGTCACCCGTATTGTTCGCCGCGAACTCGAGGCTGCCTGTTCGCCAGCCTTCTCCACGACGCCTCCCGATCCGCCAGCAACCACCATTGCGATATTTTAGGCCGTCGTAAGACAGGAATTTGAAAACATGGGTATGAACACCGTGTGTTCCACGTCTCGAGCCAGCGTTCCCCAGTTATCTAGCGGCCCTCCCCGTCCTCGGCAGTCCTTTTCCGCGGCATCTCGCCGCAACCCGTCCGATTGGCATACCCCTGATGACCGGCCGATCTGCTTCCACTGCTGTCGGATCGGCCACGTCACCCGTCACTGCCGCAACCGATGGCCACCACCTCGTCGGATTTACGCCGCTGCTTATTCCCGCACCTTTGGACCTTCCGTTCCCTATACCAGCCGCCATGAATCCACTGCGGCTGATGCTCCTGCTCCGAACCTTCGGTACAGCCGCTCGCCCTCACCTCGACGCCATCAGTCTCGTTCGCCCCAACCCCGTCGCTTCTCTTCTTCTCTTCACCGCCTATCGCCTCCCGGATCCAGCAGGAAAACTAGGCACTGCAGCTTCTGGAGGTAAAGCTGCATTCTCGACCCTGCCCTCTAATCCTCTGCTCACGTTACCCACGAACCAAAACCTTCTTGACGTTGACGTTGACGGCTATCCTGTCACGGCACTCATCGATACAGGAGCACATCTTTCAATTATGAGTGCTGACTTCCGACGACGACTCAAAAAGCTCCTCACCACAGCGTCGGCCCGCGTCGTACGCGTTGCGCATGGCGGTACTGTGCCTATCATCGGCATGTGTACGGCACGCGTCAGCATCGCCGGCCGCCACACTCCTGTCCTCCTCACCGTAATTGCTCATTGCCCCCACGACCTCATTCTCGGCCTCGATTTTCTCTCCAGCCATTCTGTACTCATTGACTGGTATTCCAGTACCCTTCGCTTTGAGTTGCCGATGCCCACAGAACCTTCTGACGCACCCCACTGCCGCTTACGCTCCACCGGCTTTCGTCGCCTGCCGCAAAAGTCCATAGCCTACGTTGAACCGTTGTCTTTCCCACCAGTTCCTGATGGCGAGTACCTCGTCAGTCCACAGCCCGACAACCCTATACAGTATGACGTCACCGTGCCTCACAGTATACTTACTATTACTGCGAACCACACTCGCATGCCTGTCAGTAACTTTGGATTGGCAAAGCAAATTCTACCGCAAGGTATTTGCCTTGCCACCATTGATTGTTGCAAATTATTCGATGCAACTTTGTTTTTGCCGGAGTGGTACATATTTGCCTGTTGTACAGGGTTCTTAGATAAACAAAATTCTATGTATTATGACCATTGCTTCCTTTAACACACAAATGCAGCTGGCAGTGCATTCCAGTTTATTTCCATATTTATGTAAGCTTATAATATGAGGCTTGCACATTCATTTCTCATGTTATGGAGCAGCAAGATGCAGCATTACTGAGTCTCATCGTTCATTGTACTACAGTAGTGCTCACTGGTTACACTGACCCCCCGTTTAAGTATTCTATACTAACTTCGCTTTGCTGCTTTTTTGTTGTATAGTGTTTTTCTCGCCATTACGTTCTTTGATATATCCTAAAGGCAATATTTCAGGTTTTAAATTGCTCCCATTGTTTGATTTCTCTCACAGGATTGTTTTATGATAGTATCCGGCGGTATTTCTTTCTGTGCTCTTTTCAAGCTTCTAGCGGATTGGCAACGTTGCTTGGAGGCAGTTACCATCCGATTCAAACTCTTGCATCTTTCAGTCTATATATATTCCATTCGCTGCGATGTCACTTCTGGATAACTCTAGTACATCTAATAGCACGTGCTCTTTACAATGATAAATGAGAAACTTTAGTACACTTTATGTTTTTCTGTTCATTTTTGTATTGTACATGGAATTTTGTTTATGTGCTAGTGAATGTTCACTTTCGAGTTCATTACGAATCCTTTCTGCGGCTTTTGTTCTTGTTGACGTACTTTTACTTCTATTAGCATTTCTCACACATTTTGCTCGAACCTTGCATAGGCATTATATTTTAATAAAGTGTTTTTGCTTGGTCACAATGTTCTCATTTCGTGCACTCATGGCATGAAGGCCGTCGGCTGGCCGACTGCAAACACGTGACCATTTCTTCTTTGCAGCTATAATTCCCATTTTAGTTGTAAGCTACGTAGCATACTAAAACGCGGTATTATGGATTCATTATTCCTAACAGGCTCATTTTCATGTGAATTGGTAGAGGATGCGCCGACCATTCGGGCAACAGTGCTTGGCACTGCGCCATGGCTCTTACAGTCAACACCGACGCTTCTACGCATCTGGGCGCGATCGGAGATCGTTGTTGGAAACGCCCGTTCAGTTTCACCTCACGGGATTGGCCTAGGCCGTGCCGACGGGTGCGGCTGACGACGTTGGCGCGGCATAGGCCAGTCGCGTGAGGCGAAACTCAACGCGTGTTTTGAACAAAGGTATCCGATCGCGCCCCTGGCACCCGCGAAAATTCGCTTCAGGTTATCCTAAACCTTTCAAGACCATTTCTGGACCAGCTTCTTGATAACGTCCTAAAAACGTTCAGAAATTGGTTATGAATAGTTTTAGCAAAGTGACTATTTGTGTCTTTCCCAATCTTATTTCTAGACCAGCTTTTTGAATACGTCTTGCAGACCTGTTCTAGATCGTCTGAAGAAAGTAATTAAGCCGGGCATTAGCAGACATATACGACGTTTTCACAACGAAGTTCTCTCATTCGTGTCTTCTTTAACCCGTTTTTATAGTCTTGGATAAACACCACGAAAACGTTATGTATCTCTTTCGTCCTACCTGGGAAGGGTAACGAAAGTTTGCCAGTGAACGCTGTCCGTGGGGCTCCATCACGACTATGAAATACTTACCGTAAACTGAGGCTAAGATTTCACTGTATTCCCTATGATGGCAACTCATTCCTTCATTAAACGAGACAAGCACGGCCTTTTAAGCCAACCGATATAATGTATATTACGCGGGTGCCAAAGGAACACCGAATAGCTTGACCTTGATATCATAAAGGCCATCCGGCGTTATAAAGGTATTCTTTTCTCTATCCCTGTCATTGATTTAAATTTACCAGTAGACAGCCTTCAAATCCGATGACAAAAAAAATAGTTTGTGTTGCATATCCTGTCCAACACGTCTTCACTTGGGAGGTGGCTTACGTACTTGTTAGCGATTTTTTGAGGTGGTGGTAACCAACGCAAACCCGAACAGCTCCATCCTTCTTCACTCAAATCTACTGTTGATTCGCACGGACTGTTTGACGGCTAGATAATGTCGTCATGAACATTTCATCGACTTGTTGCTTTATAAGCTCTCGTTCTTATGTCTAAATTCAGTACAGACAATGAAGGAGTGGCAGAGGGTGTTTATCGTTTAGTGTACGATGGTTACCAACTTGTGTTCGACGCATATTTTTGACGAATAAAATCACTCTTAGTATTGCAGAACTAGACCTTTCGGCTGTTCCTGGTAACCTGAGAAGACTTCAGATAATATCAATAGCTACTGCAGGAACTATAGGACCGTCATGGTTCATTCGAAAGAACTTGAGAGGACGAACGCAATGGTAATTCCGATGACCTCTTCCACGTATGCGATTTTCGTGCCCCTCTTTAAGTGTTATATTTGTGGCTGAAGTTTCTCATGTATACTCGCACGTCGAAGGATTCCCCTTCGGACGCCGATTTCACGGTCGAGCAGCACGTGTTGGCCGTTCTCAAGGATGGTATCCATGTCTCTCATTGCTTCCGCACCCACGGAAATGATGCTAGAACGAGGCAGAATACTGAAATAATCGTCAAGTACAAGCAAAACTTTCTTGACCGTATACTCGGGAGCAACTACCGCCCAGTACGACCAGAGCGCACTAGAGAGAGGCTGGCACGCTTAGTTTGGGTGCGGCGCGCGCTTACGTGTACACTGCCATAAAGCTTTTGTCTGTACATTCAATGCGCGGTGACCTAGGCGCCTACACGGCGTTACTGTTTGGTCCGCAGACAGTGTTCTTAACTTGCATGTAAATCGATGATTGCGCCGTGTTGCCTTAGGAAGTACATGCCGTAGATTACATGCCGTGAACATTGAAGCATGATAACGAAGATCGCTGGAGAAATCTGGTTTTGAACTGGCATTGTTAGCATGCAGATACCACTCGGTGTTATTAAGTGACCCTCGAGCTGTTCCGGTTTGGGACCCGTATCTTGCCGTGTTTACTTTCTTAAACTTCGTGGCGAAAACCCCATTGATGATGGAGAAATCGGCTTCGGTGCCCACTAAAGTGGTGACTGTGTCACCATCCAGAAAGGCGCCGTGGTCGGTGGTCATTGGTAATCAAATGCAGAAACGTCATGGAGTTGGATCGCGACCGCATTGTAGTGGCCCGCTCTTGATTCACCGCGTCGTTAGGTCATGCATAACCGGCGTTTTCATTACTTCGAGTCTTTGCCTGGATAGCCGCGAGTGACTTCTGCGTTGTCGTGATGCTTCTTGCAACATCGTTCTCGCCTGTGGAGGTTCTTCAGTATAAGAACGCCTCCATCGACTGGTGCTTTCAGATTTCTAGATATGGAGAGACAGAGGGGGCACGCATTGCGCCAATATACTGCTGGCGCTGCGGTTAAAGGTAGCAATCTGGTGACGGCGAACTAGAAGCTCGCATGGGTCTCCACGCATCTGCGGCAAGGTAATCAGCGATCTCGCAAGGCCATTAGCCTTGTGGACGCGAAACGTTGACGGCGAAACCTAGTATGTCCATCTCTCGGTATGGTTAACGGTGGCAGACATGACCCGCTTCTTCGCAGTGATTGAAGAAAGGGCAGCGGTCCGAATGCTTGTTGCATTGGGCGATGGGTGGTCGTTGTGGCGGCGTCGGCGCCGACTCGGAGGCAGGCACTAGCAGCGGGCGATGGCGGTGCATGTCATTCCTTCCGGCTATGGTTGGAGAGGTTCGGGCTACACTTCAGGCACTCCAAATGACCACTGCATTGATTGGCGGACAACGCTAGCAATCGAAGGCTCTTGTTATGACGAAGGGAACAACTTGTACAACTACTCCCGTACGACCTCTAAGATGGTCTCGCGGAAGAGGTCGGTGCCTAATTCTTGAGCTTTGGCGTTCTTTGTGATAAGCGTACGGTGGTTAAATTGTCTGTGCTTGATTACGGGCGCGTGCTTGATGGTGGCGGCTTCACGAGGAAACTGTTTCGCTGTCTTTTGCAGGTTTCATGTCATTCTGGACGATAATTCTTGCTTAACAAAGCGCATCGGGAAATCAAAAGATAGATGTTCATTTCCTACCTCGCATTTCTTCCATGAACATCTTCACGCTTTTATTCAGAAGTTTTTATGTGGTGTGGAGACGAGCGTCGGTGCATTCTGTTCATAGCCGTTTATGAATGTCACGAGTAGTGTGCCGAAATCACGCGCCAACTTGTCCTCACAGATTCAGGAGTCGTAGGTTGACACTCTTTCAAAAGTCTCTAGCGAGGTTCCGGTTGCATTTGAGGATGCTGCAAGGTAGGTAAGCTGCCCAGTCGGTGGGTGCAGTGTAATGGCTGCAGGCACTGCTTGGTCCATCATTGTGGTTGAAGACTTGGAAATGAGCTTCCTGGCTTTCTCGTATAGAAGTCCGTACTCCGCAAGCAATTTTGCTGGTACGTGACGACGTTTACGTTTTGTACGCAGTTTGGGCATGCTGGGAATTGTCAGTACACAGCGAAACACTTCCGCCAGATCTGACGTGGTAGTGACGGTCAACAAGCAGGCAGTAGAAACAAACTTTGAGTCACGAAACTAAGTTACTATTGGGCGAACTTGCGCCAATAAAAACAAGCTACATTCAAAGCACAGAGTTAGCGGGTGAAGTATGCCATCATCGAAAATTTATCTTCATATGAAAAGGGACGGCTATTTGGTTCACATGACTAATTATGCATTCCAGCGTAATCGCTGGTATGCGCGGAATTTCTACAATGTACACAATAATTCGCGTCGCTCATGCGATCTGATTGCAGAACGATTGCAAAAAATTATCAGTAGAATTGTCGACAACAATCGAGAAAGTTGCAATAGATGAAGGCGCGTCTTGCGCCAAGTGATAACGTGTGACAGCGATTCGTTAGTGATAAACGGTCAGCGGAAAAATATAAACAATGTACTCGTGTCAATACGGAGTGAGAGTGCTCGCTACTGATCCCAATAAAAAACTGAGAATAATAAGAATATTCACGAAAGTATCTTCAATTACTAATGCTTCATGGTGCCTAATGTAATTTTCAATAATTGTACGTCAAACAAACCTTACATTTACAGTTTAGCAGCCGTGTTTCGTTGAAGGCATTCCATTGAAGAATTGCTGTTAGTCACTGCTTGAAATTTCAGCATAAGGTTGATCGTTTGTTAGTAGGCTCTAGAGCGGAATAATAAAAATAAGGTACCACAAATAAATTACAAGAATAGGTTCTTGAGAGACATATGCTATTTCATAAATGAATGGACTTATTGAAACGATGGTGTGCAAAAGCGCCTCCTATAGGTATACAGTGGAAGCTGATAAAGATTACATTACTTTTTCAGCCACTATAGTTGCGCAACACAAGTTTTGTTCAATTTTTGATTATATGGGCTTGCCAGAAAACATATATCTATAAAGAAAGAACAAAAAAACTATCAAATAAAACATCATGGCTTACTATTTTTGTATATATTAAATAGGTTGGTTGTTCGCCCTCCCACCGTATTTTGTTTTGCGGAAGCTGCTCATTCGTTACATGCTTATGTGGAGTAGAGTATGACACTGTCGATGAATCCGGATTCGGAAACATATATTATGCGTAGCGCCAAGCTTCGAGAGGCTGTTGCAATAAGCTACAAGTCAAGTGCTATGTTGTAGCAGAACAAGACCTATAGGATCTTTTCAGACCACACACAAGCAACAGATGGGTAAAGCGCAGGTACCAACACGACAAAAATGTTCTGATATTTCACTATGACTTGTCCTTTCTCTGCGCAAAGCACGAATCGTGACGCATATAGAATACAATCGTTATTTATTTCTCTCTAGAAAACAACATTGAGACGTCATTCTCGTAAATATAAACGCAACATTTGAGGCGATCGACACGGGTAGTCTCTGAAAGTGTAAAAGGACACTGCAAGCTCATAGTTTAACGACAAGTGAACTTGCCTGCTCGGTAAGTAACTTCACTTTCTGCTCATGGAACATATGTTTGTGGAGAAGTACGTAAACGGAAGCCATGGTGTACGTGGTCTCAACGAACTTCATGTCTGAACGGCTTCCCAGAATTCTGTTCATGTCCTCAAGGGCCCGCCTATCATTAATAATTTTAGAATAAACATGTTTGCTGGAGTTCAAAGCGTCTTCCGTGTGGCGGTGATGAACGCGGCGTGAGTGCGGCAGCCTGTTCTGTATCAAATCTCAAACAGTAGTAAGAAAAAGAGCGAGCATCCTGGCCCCGAATTTGAAACGTATTTATCAGAAGTTCAAAAATAAAAGCTGATATGCCTAAGTTTCCCTTTATTAGGCAACTTCTTTGCACAGTTTACATTACCTGATGTTAATTCTTTATTTTCCTCTCATTGTCGCATTCCACCGTCTCCACGTGATTATGCAGCTAGGAGTAACCCTAATCAACTAGTGTCGCATCAGAAAATTTTAGCTAAAATCATTTATAGTTACTATTCGAAACAAATACGCTGGTGGCGCGCAGTTTATTTCGTAGAATTTTAAAGAAAAGAAGCCGTTGTGACAGCGATATCAAGATTTAGCATTGTCATTGGACTCCTGTGATTGTGTTGTAACTATAGACCGCTTTATCGAGAGCGCCGGACATTTTGCAATTGCAGTGCCGTCTATCATCGGATGCCATGCTGGTACGTTGAATTGCGCTGAAGAGCGCACAGCGAACGCGTTGCTTATGACGAGTGGCAAATTTTCACGTTTTCTTTATTGGTATCAGCACGTTCTTTTCTTTTTAATTAGGAAGCTTCTGAGCGTGTCGTTACGAATATTTGAGCTTCAATAGGGTCGCAATATTGAGTGGCGATGTGCCTAGAGGCACTGCCCCACCTTTGTCCGCGATTGAAATAGCAGGCGACTCAAGTCTGAACATTGTCGACACGCACCAATGAGCAACGTGTTATTATTGTACGTCTAGCCTTGAACACCAATAATACCCGCCGTGGTTGCTCAGTGGCTATGGTGTTGGGCTGCTGAGCACGAGGTCGCGGGATCGAATCCCGGCCACGGCGGCCGCATTTAGATGGGGGCGAAATGCGAAAACACCCGTGTGTTTAGATTTAGGTGCACGTTAAAGAACCCCAGGTGGTCAAAATTTTCGGAGTCCTCCACTACGGCGTGCCTCATAATCATAAAGTGGTTTTGGCACGTAAAACCCCAACTATTATTATATTGAACACTAATAATGTATCACTCAGGTTACAACAATCAGAGTTGTCAGCGCGTGCCATAGGTTGAGTCCCACCGGCAAACATACGCAATCCCAGTAACTGACGAAGGTCCGAGGAAACACGTTTGACTGGCTTTCACGCTCTTAAAATTCTTGTGGTGTGATTTTCTAAGCGTTGTTCACATGGCGCCCGGGCATCAAGCTTTGCAAAAGAAAAGTAATATACCTCGATCGGAAGGCCCGTTACAATGGAATACCTGATGAAACGCCCGTATAACGTTGGCCACGAATATTCCACGATCAACCAGATGCACCTGACGCGTCCAGGGAATATGCGCGCTCTTGGGTCTCGAGTGGTGCCTGTGCAGTGAACTAGGCTCTGCAAAAGCAACTTTATTCTCTTAATACAGCGAGCTGTGCGATATGCCTGGAGTGTGCCGAAAGGTTGCAGCCGATATTTGACAGTACGGGAGAGCCCATGTGTACAAGGTGGTGGCCGGCACACGCTGGGCATGGATTTGGTTGCAGAACGAAAAAGTATGCACTTTCATTTTCTTCGTCTTCAAGTACTGTCACAACATCACGTCCCTGGTTAACTTCCACCAGAATATTGGTTGCTAAGCATGATTACCTTAGAACACATTTGAACAGGATAACTTTAATGTTCGTGCACGAAGAAATAGTTGATTTCGTCCATTCGTAATACTTGAGCGACTATAATGCGCACCTTTCGTTCGTATCACAGTTAGACTACGGGTGCCCATTTCTTCGCAGTGCGCTCACTGGAACCATTAGGATTCGTGAATACATGCGACGAAGCTGATGGTGTCAACTACTATCTATTTGTGCTGGCAAAGCAACACCGCACTCGCCCTCAACTGCAGTGGCGGAGTCCGCGGAGTCGCCACGGCGGAAGGGGTGCTTTACATTCACTTTTCAAGTCATTTTTTTTTACTGAATACGGCACAGGTGGTAGCCCATTGACCTTGAATTATCTTGCATCACCGGAATCGTCAACGGAACACGTTAGAATCGCAATATTCCGCAATCACAATGCTACCGTTCCAAGCCACTGCAGGCACAACGCTGCGAATCCCCGAAATCAGTTTTCCCCTGAATTGCGTATAAATATTTCCCGAGAGTTCAACACATATATGTAAAATGACGTTGCGCAGCTTCCTAATCCACTTTATGTCATGATGGTGGTGGTGGTGGTGAAAAACGTTCATGTTGCTTTATTTACATTTGGAGTTAGCGGTTCTTCAGATGACTTGTTCCATCTTGATTTGCAGGGTTGGTGCCCCTAGTCCAGGGCCCCACTGAGGGTAGCTGCCGTGTGAGCACGCCTTACTAGCCCTTGCTGGACTTTCAGGATGACGCTGGAAAGCATCCTCTCCCACTGTTCCGCACTCGGGTTTTCTATTATGGTTTTTCCTTTGCTTTTTGGCAGGCCCACGTGATATGATATAGCGTGGGCATGTCCCCGCACCAGGGGCATGTGTTCTCATATTGGGTAGGGTGAATTTCGTTTAGTGTGTATAAGTTTGGGTATGTGCCCGTTTGTAGTTGCCGCCAGATTACGGCTTCTTCTCTGTTGAGTTGTTTGTCTGGTGCCGGGTATCTCATTCTGGCGCCCCTGAAGTAGTTTAGCGTGTCAGCGTATGTTTGGCCTACCGGTTCTGGGTCCTCTATGGCGGCAGTGCTCTTGGACGCCCGGTTTGTTGCGTACCCTCGAGCTATCCTATCTGCCTTCAGATTTCCCTCGACACTCGTGTGTCCCGGTATCCAAACTATCGCGTGTTTGCTTTGCTTGTCTGTGGGTCGGCCGTTAGAGCGGAGAATGTTCAGCGCTTTGCGGCTGATCCTGCCATTCATGTAATTCCGGCATGCTGTTTGCGAGTCTGTTAAAATCGTTAGGGATTTGCCTAGTCGATAGCCCTCCACTGCCGCTAGATCTACGGCCGCTTCCTCGGCTTCAACTACCGTGCAGTTCCGTATTGACGCGCTGGTGATTTCCCTGAGGTCCTAGCCAATCACCGTCGCCACTTTATGCTTATTGCCTTCTCCTTTGCCGGTGCATGTTGCGGCGTCAACATACACCGTTTCGTTCCGGGTGGCCAGTGTCCTTTGCACGTACTCTGCCCTCGCCTCCCTGCGTGCCTTGTGCAGGTTCGGGTCCATATTTCTGGGTATTGGTGCTACCCTGATGGTACTGCGGTACTCGTCCGGGATCGTCATGTTATCTTGTACTTCTCGTAGGGTTGATTCGCCGCCGTACCTGACCAGAAGTCTTCTACCAGTTTCAGTTTGCTGTAGTCTTTGGAATTGTGCGATCCTTTGGGCTTCTTGCAGTTCCTCAAAGCTGTTGTGCAGGCCTAGGGCTAGCAGCTTCTCGGTCGACGCTGGGGTTATTGTAACCTACTGTTCATGACCTGAGAATGCCTGCCAAACTAACCCCAGCCCATTCTTATTCTTCTGAATAATTCAGTCTGATGATCCGGATCCGATGTGACTAGCTGCCCTAAGTAGATATATTCCCATACCACGTCCAGTGCCTCGCTACCTAACGTAAACTGATGTTCGTGTCCGAGACTGTTAAAGATTACTTTAGTTTTCTGTAGATTAATGTTTTGACGCACCCTTCTATTTTGCCTGTCTAGCTCAGTGAGCATGCACATCAATTAGTCCCCTTAGTTACTGAGCAAGGTAATATCATCAGCGATTCGCATTTTACTAAAGTATTCTCCCCTAACTCTTATCCCCA
Organism: Dermacentor variabilis; assembly: GCF_050947875.1. Taxonomy (NCBI): domain Eukaryota; kingdom Metazoa; phylum Arthropoda; class Arachnida; order Ixodida; family Ixodidae; genus Dermacentor; species Dermacentor variabilis. The sequence goes on from NC_134570.1 coordinate 126,434,602, forward strand.
ATTTTTCCCAATCTACGTGTCTGAATACGTCCTGTAAACACGCTGTGAATAGCATTGAAGAGATCCTATCTCCCTGCCTGACGCCCTTCTTTATTGGGCTTTTGTTGCTTATTTTATGGAGGACTACGGTAGCTATGAAGCCGCAATAGATATTTTTCAGTATATTTATATACGGCTCATCTACACGCTGATTCTGCAACGTTTGCATGACTGCTGAGATTTCGACTGAATCAAACGCTTTCTCGTAATCAATGAAAGCTATACGTCTGGGCTGGGCATATTGCACGCATTTCTCTATCACTTGATTGATAGCGTGAATATGGTCTATTGTTGAGTAGCCTTTACGAAATCCTGCCTGGTCCTTTGGTTGACAGAAGTCTACGGTGTTCCTGATTCTATTTGCGATTACCTTAGTAAATGCTTTGTAGGCAACGGACAGTAAGCTGATCGTTCTATAATTTTTCAAGTCTTTGGCGTCCCCTTTCTTACGGGTTATGATAATGTTGGCCTTCTTCCAAGATTCCGGTACGCATGAGGGCATGAGGCATTGCGTATACAGGGTGGCCAGTTTTACTAGAACAATCTGCCCACCATCCTTCAACAAATCTTCTGTTACCTGATCTTCCACAGCTCTCTTCCCTCTTGCATACCTCTCCAGGCTTTCTTTACTTCTTCCGGCGTTACTTGTGGCACGTCAAATTCCTCCAGACTATTCCCACTTCCATTATGATCGTGGGTTTCACTGGTACTGTATGAGTCTCTATGGAACTACTCAGTCACTTGAACTATCTTATCGATATTAGTAATGATATTACCAGCTTTGTCGCTTAACGTATGCATTTTATTCTTGCCTATTCCTACTTTCTCCTTCACTGCTTTGAGGCTTCCTCCGTTCCTGAGAGCATGTTCCATTCTATCCATATTATTCTTCCTTAAGTCAGCTATCTTAGGCTTGTTGATTAACTTGGAAAGTTCTGCCATTCCTATTCTAACTGTAAGGTTAGAGGCTTTCATAGATTGGCGTTTCTCAATCAGATCTTTCGTCTCCTGCGATAGCTTAGTGGTAGGTATCCTGTCTAACGAAGTAACCACCGACTTCTATTGCACACACCTTAATGATGCCCATATTGTCGTTCATTGCGTCAGCACTAAGGTCCTCTTCCTGAGTTAAAGCCGAATAGCTGTTCTGTAGCTTGATCCGGAATTCCTCTATTTTCCCTCTAACCACTAACTCATTGTTCGGCTTGGTATGTACGAGTTTCTTCCGTTCCCTCCTGAAGTCTAGGCTAATTCGAGATCTTACCATACCATGGTCATTGCAGCACATCTTGCCTCCCTGTCTTTCCTTTGCCTTTCTCTCTCTCTTTGCCGAGCGCGCCCACATCTTGTATGATGCCAGGGTTAGCACAGAGTATGAAGTCTGTTCCATTTCTAGTCTGGCAATTCGGGCTCATGCACGTCCACTTTCGGTTATCCCGCTTGCTGAAGAAAGTATTCATTATCTGTAAATTATTCCGTTTTTCAAACTGTACTAATAACTCTCGCCTGCTATTCTTATAACCTATACCATATTCCCCCATAGACTTGTCTCCAGCCTGCTTCTGGCCCACTCTGGCATTGAAGTCGCCCATCAGTATAGAATATTTTCTTTTAACTTTACCCATCGTTGATTCCTCTTCTTCACAGAAGCATTCGGCTTGCTGGTCATCATGACTGGATGTTCATGCGTAGACCTGTACGACCTTTAATTTGTACCTCTTATTAAATTTCACAGCAAGATCTGCCACCCTCTCGTTGATGCTATAGAATTCCTGTATGTCACCAGGTATATCCTAATTAATCAGGAATCCGACTCCTTGTCCTCGTCTCTCTGCTAAGCTTCGGTAGCACAGGACGTGCCCGCTTTTTAGCACTGTATATGCTTGATTTGTCCTCCTAACCTCACTGAACCTTATTATATCCCATTTATTGCCCGCTAATTCTTCCAATAACCACTGCTAGATTCGCCTCACTAGATAACGTTCTAGCGTTAAACGTTACCAGGTTTAGATTCCAATGACTGCCTGTCCGGATCCAGAGATTCTTAGCGCCCTCTCCTGCGTCACAGGTCTGACCGCCGCCATGGTCAGTGGCTTCGCACCTGCTGAGAACTGAGGGTGGGGGTTTGGTTGTTGTATGCATATAGGAGGTTGTAGCGAAACACTGCACCAGGGTGGCCAATCCTGCTCTGGCTCGGGAGTGCGTTACCTGTTCTGGTAACCAGGGTAAGGCCGCACTCCAGGCCTGTTTAGAGAATTGTATTAACACGAGGATTTTTTTTAATACGGTGGAAAATTTCGCGGCACCGGGATTTGAACCACGGTCCTTTTGCACGTGAGGCGAATGCTCTACATATGTGCCATCGCTGCAATCTGCAACCCATGATTGGGCTAGCGAAAAAAACTTTAAGAAATTCGCGTGATCTGTCATTCCCTATACGCGGTGATATAACAATATGGATAACAAAGGACAACTTGGGAGGGAAGTAGGAGACTCCAACGGGCAGCAAATATAATAAGAACTGTACCAAAGAAAGTGAAATCCAGTGTTCGACGGTGAAATCAAAACTCAATCAGGGCTCAGCAGATTAACTGGATGATGACCCGTGTTGCTCGTAATCGGACAGGGATGGGGAAAGAAGAAACCTTCAAAGTGCGGAAAAGCCTGGTCATTAGCAGACTAAATGACGAAATTATAAAGGGGAATGAGACATTCATCCCGACATAACAAATTGCTCCAAAGAAAATCCATACGAGTTCTTCGAAAGAAAAGCCTCGCAGTTGAAGAAAAATTCGTCCTGGGGTGCTATGCACGATGTGCCGAGTTTCTCGTTCACGCGAGTTTTACCCGAGTTTGAGCGATGGCAGTCAGTGAACGGAGATAGCGTGAAACGCGCAAAAGCTGCAAGCAAAAAAATATGTAGGCAAAAAGCCGCGTATGGCAACATGAGCGCACAATGCGCGGCACGCTGCTTCCGCGTTTCAAGCGCAGAAGGCTGCACAACAAAACGCGCCAGCGCCGCGTGTTGTTATCAAGGGATTATCGCAACTTTGCAATACCGTGACTGACCCGTTGTCTGTCTGCACACTTGCCGTGAGCCGCTTGCCACGCCTTTTCCGCGCACGTCAAGGGCGTGCCTCCTCTTTCAGCCACTATCTTTCTAACCTCCATCGAATGCGAACAGGGTACATGCGGCGCATTCTTGCATCTACACTTTCGCTCGAACGAATACGTTAAAATAGAACAAATAAAATAAAAACATGTTTTATTTGTTTAGGTATCTGTTTTTCGTTTTGAATACTAGAAATTTCGGATGACAAACGGAAATCGAGCAAATATTAAATTTTGCACTTCTTGCCGCGAGTGGCGACAGGGCACGAAAGCTTAGAAGCGGATACATTGAAGAAGGACGAACGTGCGAGAGAGTTCATACGGTGAGAAGTCGCCCAGGGGCGCTGCATTGCTATTCTCAATAAAGTCAGTCTTCGCCACATTTTCTCTATTAGGGGAATATAAACGCACCACCGCGGTAGGGCTGCTCATCGCAGGCGCTTCACTAGGCTATTAAAGCCCCCGCTTTACCAACTAAAAACCACACACTAGTCACAGATACGGGAGCAACGGCTGTCGCTGAAAAATGGCGGTACGTTATTTCGGGGTCCGTTGACGCAGTTCAGTGAATATGTACCAGTTTATCTTTGTGCGCGAAGCCTCTGCGATGCATTGCGAAGAAGTGCCTGCGTCCCACACAATTCATCGATTGTCATCGCTTGCCCAGTGAATGGGCCTCTGAGCGCATGTACGCAATATTTGAGTGTGTTGTGCAGTCTAAGGTGCTTGCGGATTACCTCTGCAGGAGCCAACAGCGATCGCAGACGGATATCGTAACGATACCGCTGCAATCGCATGTTGGCAGGTGTGGGCTCTTGTGTGCAGTTATGAATGAGACTTCGGACGGAGAAATGTGTTGCAACTGTTGAGTGCGCAGTGCTTGTGATGAAGAAATGCCATTGCACTGGGTCTATAAAAGCTATCGATTTTCGGACGCTGATCGTGTTTACGACGCTGTGGCTCCGATACATCACCGATGACAGAGCAGCCATCTCAAACGACTGCTGCGATACGCACTCCTCAGCATCGTCGCCCCGATCGGCGCATGCAGGCAATGAAACCGTGCTGTGGGGCCATCTCAGCCCGAGAAGATATATGCGTAAGCCAGCGACAGTCAACGCTTTGTTTTTGATAGTGGTGCTCAGTACATCACAGATGACAGTGCGTTGTGCGTGTTTTATGTCGGCGGTCAAGATTGTTGATGCCTCTCAGCTCGGCACCGCGTCGCTGTTGCCGAAAAGTAAGTTGGGCGGGGCCCAACCGTGGTGGGTGCGCGCACAAGAGTTCCACGCCTCGCGCGGGGCGTGATCTCTGGCTTTGATTGGCAGGCGAACTCGTACATGACGAAACCCCCTTCGAGTTCAACTCGGGAACATGGCTGCGGCAGCAGCAGCGTGGGTCATTGCATCCAGCGGCAGCAAGCGTCAGTATATCCGTCTGTACCCGTTCACGTACATGATCGCCGTGGAGTTTCAGCGTCACATTCGCTTGTCGAAGACGGTGCGCTGGATGTGTGACGAGTTAGGCGAAGGCTCTCGTCTGTGGGTACAGCATGGCGGGCTTCATTCGCTCACTGTCGAAGAGCAAGTCCTCTGCGCCCTCCGTTTCTATGGGACTGAGAGTTTTCAGGGAAGCGTCGGCGCCGAGCGTTACATTGGACGTCATCAAACTACTGTGAGCCGCTGTGTCAAAGATGTGTCTGACGCGCTTATCGATTCGGCCGTGCGTAAGCGGTGTCTGGCTTTCTCGAAGACTGCGGCTGAGCGGGCATATATAAAAGAACGCTTCCTACTTCGCAGGAACACTACGAACGTAGTCGGGTGTGTCGAAGGGAATGTACGTAGGAATTAGGGCGCCTTCAATGTCAGCGTTACTGTGATTTGCATTGAAGCAATGTCTAGACACACCATATTGACAAATTTGTCACTTCTTTGTAGCCGACTTAAATTTTGTGTTACCGACATCTCATATGCCTACGATATTGACTTTTTCGCTGGTTGCTGACTTTTTGCCGATTGTTCTACTTGTCTGTCAGGTTGCGTACCAAAAGGCTCACTTTTATGGGAAAGAGGTTAATTAAGTGTAAATAGATAAATGAATACCACAAATTGTGAAGTACCCTGTGAATGCTAATCTCATAAAGAACTTGGGTTTCTTCATTGGTGAAGTTACTTAGAATGCATAATGCTGAATTTTGGTCATGCGTCATCCATCGGCTGCACTATGAAACAGCGAGGCATTGCACAATTCTTTGCTGCGCGAGATGCGGATGTTGCGCCAAGCCGCTTGTGCCTATGCATTTGTGGCGAAATGAAAATGCATTGAGAATCATAGTGTGCTGGCGTGCATCAAGAAAATACTTCAGAGTGGTTGCTCTGTTCACTGTTGATGCATGTACGAGAGGTACAGTGTTTATTTTTTTGGGGGGGCAGCGTTTTCTGTATGGACAATTTATATATTTTCGTCTCATAATGGGGCTCTAATTCTTAAGCTGTAGAACAATGCAGATCCAATGCTCTGCAGAACTCGGTGTGCGTGAAGATGTCATGAACCACCAAGGCAAAATTACATACCGGGAGAAATGTTGTGTAGATGCCAATTAAAAGTGGGTCTTTAAACCGCCATCATAAAAATAAATATTGCAGAGCGAATTGACATTTTGTACAGCTTTAGAGCAATGATTACACAAAACGTGATATGCTCAAATGTGTAAAAGCTTGCCGCAATGCCAAAGTAGGATAAGCGACATGAAGCATATTTTGGCATTGCACATGCCTTGTAACAGCCATTTTTATTGTAAGCCTCGCTGTCACGCCTTTACCTCCGGCACTCGCTTTACTGAAACGTGGCAGTGTCTTTCCATTGGTGTCATGATGATGATGGTAACGGCAGCAGTAAGATTGGTTAATGCTTGCCCCTTTGATTCCTGCGAGTTTAATGGTAAAGAATATGGCACGGGCATACAGCTGTGCTGCAAAATTGTACGCTTGTGGTGGATAGCTAATTCGTGTTGGGATAATGAAAAGATGTGCACCATTGTTGCCTAATAACTGGAGCATTGGTGAGGTTGAAGACTGGGTGTATTGGTATAGCAGCTTGAAGTTGAATTGCACAACAATTCGACGGGACACAAAGAAGAGAAATACAGCAGAACGCACTGCTGTGTGTGTTACTCTTCTTTCTGTGCCGTCCAATTGTTGCGCGATCCAACTTCAAATAGAGCATTGGGATTCTTTGGTGCAGGACCGAGGAAGTGTCAGCTATTCGACAACATGCCAGTACTTTGCCACACAATTATGGAAGTCTGAAGGTTTGTAAACAAAGCTTTGCTTTCAGATCCACCTGCTCATGTAGTACGAGCACTGATGGAAAGAACCGTCATACAAAAATAATGGTGAAATGAATGGCCTTTTAAAAGTGTAATTTGTATATTGACACTAATGACACAATAGGTGCCACACCGGACTTGACAACTGTACTGGACAGAGCAGTTTGTTGCGTATGTGAAGCACAAGCTTCCGTTTCATGCTGTACAGATAACCAAGCTCACTTTGTTTTAACGTGGTACAAAACATTCACTGTTATCTGTTTTCGATTCTAACGAAGTGCCAAACAACACTTCTCTTTCAAGGGCATCATGGGAATATTTGGCGAGACCTTTTTACAGGCCCTCATAATGGAAGTGTGGCCAGCCAACTTTGCTTGGATGCTTTTATAGATTTCTCTTCCTGGTCACTGTGTGCTATCAAGTTTCTAAAGTCTGTGTAACCAGTGCAAGGCATTACGTGATTCTATAGTCGGATACAACTTTAGGAGGCCGCAGAATCTGCACTTCAACGGCAGGTGAACACAAGCCTGCACCAATGGGCACACACTCTAGACTGACTTCGTGCCGTCGGACACACTTACCCGCTCGTTGGAGAGGGACTATTTCTTTAGACGTGGAGGCAATCGGCTGCTGCGCTTTGATCATCTGGTCATCTCTCCTGTCTTCTGAAGTTGTATCCGACTAGAGGATGCCACTTTTCATACAACACAAAAGGACAAAGTATACAATTATTTGGCCTATGAAATGGATACCTCACAAGTGAGCTAGGCACGGGCTTAAGCTCTGTGAACATTAGTACATGCAAATATATGACATTGTTAAAGAATATGTGGTATCGAAGATGCATGTAATGGCACGTTTGAATCGGGGAGTGTTGCATTCATATGCACAGTCTATAGGTGATAGCATTATTAAGCACCTGCTGTTTCCTGTCTTTTCATTGTGAATTATACACACCGTTCATCTTGTGGCTAGTCAAAACGCACTGTATTCTTGCACATAGTAATAATAAACAGCACAATGACGTGTATGCTGCATTAGTGTATTTTCATTTACACGGTCCAGGTTCTTACGTTTTTGCCCATTTTGAAAAGACACCAAGTGCACGTTACAAGTGTCCTATATGCACAGCAGAATGCTTACTGCAATAATTTTATTCATGCTCTTTAATAATAAAGAAAATAATAAACTGAAAGCTCCTTTATAAGGTGTCTTCTGGGGGCTCGACTGGAGAGCAGTGAGGGCAAAGATTGTACTGTTGCAGGGAAGCCCTATGGACCTTGCGACACTCTCAAGAGCACGTGCCTGGCGCTCGCCTACTGCCACCAGGCGGTTGAGTGCCTCCAGCAGCAGAATGTTTTGCTGCAAAAAAAGTGAATTGTCGAAATGAATCAACCGCATGTAAACCATTATTTACAAAGAAAAATGCTCGTTGCACTATTGGTACTAAGTGCCCTTAACTGTGTAAGCCTTCAGTGTATGCATAATAAAACAATGTGTCAGGACAACGTTACATTATTTTTCATAACTGGGGTTGTCTTTTTCGCTGCCAATTGTCACGTTGATTAGTATGCGAGCAGCTTAGGTGTCCTCGCACGTTCACGAATCTCTACTCTCAGCACCACAAACCTGTTTTTGTTCACTGCAAAACAAATGCCTCGCCCTACAATCCCGTCTCATGCGATCTGATTGCATCCTATGCCTACAAACATCATATTTTTGTCCCATTATGCAATTTTCTACCATCCTCGGCTACAGTTTTCTCTCCTTGACATCCATTTTGTCACGCTTATGTAACCACCTGTGATGAATTGGCAACAGGTGATTGAAGACGTACATGGCCTGCCTGCCGATTCCATTTTTGTTTCTTAATCTCAACTAGCATATCACTTGCCGCGGTTTACTACGCCACTGTCTTCCTGCCTTAATACTATCTCCAACAATTTTTGTTACTTCGCTTTCTGCACAGTATTCAAGTTCTCGAGTTTCTTTGTTAATCTCCAGGTTTATGTCCCATATTGCATAAATGGTAGAATCCAGTGATTCTAAACATTTTTCAAAGGTATCGGTAACGTGGCGATCACGATTTGGTAATGCCTTCCATCTGCTGTTCAACCCATGATATTTTTTGCATAAGTTTCCTGCTGTATATTAGTAGCTGCTATTGATATTTCACCAGTACTCTTCCATAGATTCTGCGGGCTGAACGTCACTCACGAATTTCTGTTATTTCACCAAATTTGTGAAGGTTACCTTTACCTTTTCCATATTCTCGCGGGCCCACGTGCATGTAAAAGCACGAACACTCATTGGTTCTCAATGCCTTCTTTTTTAAACTGTTAGACATTCAGTTGATTACTACGAAAGTGGCTTAATCCGTTCATCATTATTATGCTAAATATGAAACAGTAGAAATATACTTATCTGCAGTTTGTCGATGTCTCCTTGACTGTGTTGGTTGCGAGATCCATAGTCGGCACCATCTGCTTGTCGCATCGTAGCTATATAGGCTGTCTTCCTTTTGCACACACTATGTTATATTTCTGACGCTCGCAGTCACGCAGAGTGCAGGAGCTCAGCGCACTCACAGGAGCAGCACCGGACAAGTTGTTTCTTCGGCATTGCGCCATGTACAGCAGGTGGGCGTTACGATCTGTAAGATCGCCGAAGGTATTGACAGTCTTATGGTGTGCACGGAAAGATTGCTCTCAGAGGAAAAGAGCAGTCCAAGAAATAGTGGTCATGGTCGAGCCTGATGACAACGTCGCGCACTGCAAGCTCGTTGTATGAGTTTGTTTACACTGGGCCTCTTCGATGTTTAGCCATCATGCTCGCCCGGTGAATGGATGTGAGGACGCCACCACAGCGTTCCCTCCTGGTATATTGCGAAGCGTACTAAATTACAAATTAGTCTAATACACATTCAGTGTACACCCTGTAAGCTTTAAAATGATTATACACCACGTTAAAGTAACAAACAACATTGCACGAAATGCATTTGTTTTATAACTCGCTTGTGCATGTAATGCACTCGTCGGAACGACAAACAAGTGAGAGAAGGCACGACCATGCACGGACCGTATCATCACGTGAGCCCCAGTTTGTCGACCGCCCAGAAGGCAACGCCCAAGGAATGATGGCCACCCAGAGTGTATCTAGATAAGCCAATTAAACTGGAGTCTTGGCAAAAGATAAAGTGGGTGTCGGTACCATTTGTGCTTTCATCTTGGGGTGTCGCCAGAGCTCGTGAAGATCGCGAGTTTCGCCAAACTCGGCGCATCTTGCATAGCACATCTGGTGCATGTACTGCCTCCCTTACCATGCCAAGAGTAGGAAAGAATAATAATAAAAGGCTGATAAAATAATAAGTACGGCATGTAAGACAGCCCTGAGGCTGCCACGCGAAACTTCAAATAAGAAGCTGCTGGCCCTCAGCCTCCACAATACATTTGATGAACTGGATGAGGCCCAAATCATACCGCAGAGGAATCGATTGGCGCATACGACAGCCGGCAGAGATCTTCTTCAAATATTCGGCCTTAGAGAAAGCACACACTCATACCATGACACCAAAGACTACCCCGCCTGATCAGAGATTTATACGGGACATTACATGCAGGAAGAATAATGGCTGTAGCAGAATAAATAGACAAAACAATTAAGTACTTAGACAGGGCAAGATTCACGGATGCTTCACCGTATCGGGCCAATGCAAAGAATATATTGGCAGTTGTCGTAAACCGGAAAGGTAAAATCATGGCCTGTGCTTCGGTTTCCAGAGCAACTATTATAGAAGCAGAGGAGATAGCCATTACCTTAGCTATAATGGAAGGTGTGGCGCACAACGCTCCACTGTTAACAATCACAAATTCTCAGGCCGCATGTAGGAACTATAAGAGAGAGAAAATCGGTGGCTAGGCAAAGCGGATACTTACCGATATCACCATCGTACGCAAAGCCAGAGATTCCCAAACAATAACATGGGCCCCGAGACACGAGGGTGTTACTTGGAACCTCCAATCATAAGCGGCAGCTCGAGGTTGTTTTAATTGCCGAGCTACTGAAGGTAACATCGTGGAGGACCCGACATCCATCAGTCCCAGTTACAAAGCAATCTCCCAATACTACAGTGAATTCAGAAGACTCTACCTGACATCGCGCAGGAACCTTTCAGACGCACAATTTGTGACGTTACGTATGCTCCCATACGGACACATATACAAACCTCCATGGATTGGCATACCGCAATTCATACAACTCAATTTCTTTTTACAGGTTTTATTAAGACCATGAACACGTTTATCTACGCCGCTGCGATGAGTTTCGCAGTATGGGTGGCTTGCGGTAAGTCACACTATGTTCCATGACAACTATATTACCAATATATATATATATATATATATATATATATATATATATATATATATATATATATATATATATATATATATATATATTGACACGTGTACTTATATTTAACGGGCTACCACGTTTTCGCACAGCGCGGGATGCGTCTGCATGTATCCGAAGTTTCTGGAAAGTTATCGCTGCTTCTATCCGCTGTCTGTTGTCGCCGAACCTTGTGTTATCTGATTTCATCGCGTGACTCGAATGTTGTAGAACTTTGTGGAAGGCATGCGGGTCCCAGCGATTAATCTGGAACATTCGATGACTGCTGTATAAAAGCCGACGCACTTGACCCGCTGATCAGATTTTCGACGATCGCCGACCGTGTTCGCCGCTATCGTTGTGCTATAAGTGTAGCCTGTTTTTGTGGGAACAGCTTCGCCCAATAAAAGTTAATTCTGTCTTTCACAGTATTTGCTACTGTGCTCTTCAACGTCACCACCACGTGACAATATATTGTCGCGTAATACTGATGGTGAAGGAGGGAGCAAAACTGAATGACGAAACTAGCGTTTTATTGGGTGAAGCTGTGCCCTCACTCAAAGAACAACGATGACGAAGAACAAAGTCGGCGATCGTTGAAAATGTGATCCGCCACTTAAGCGCGTCAACTTTTGCGCACGAATCATCGAAGGTTCCAGAGTAATCGCTGGTTCCCGGGTGTTTTCAAGAAAGTTCTACATAACTCGCGTCGCATCGCGGGATCGAATCCCGGCCACGGCGGCCGCATTTTGATGGGGGCGAAATGCGAAAACACCCGTGTGCTTAGATTTAGGTGCACGTTAAAGAACCCCAGGTGGTCGAAATTTCCGGAGTCCTCCACTACGGCGTGCCTCATAATCAAAAAGTGGTTTTGGCACGTAAAACGCCATAATTTTTTTTGACAATTCGCGTCGCACATGCAGTAAGATTAGGCAAGCTTCGGTGACAACAGCAGAAAGAACCATCGATAACATAAGAGAAACTTCTGACGCAGGCGGGCGCGTCCTGCGCTAAGCAAGAACAAGTCTTAGACGGTGAAAGGTGGTCAACCGAAAAAGATAAAGTACGCGTTTCACTATATATATATATATATATATATATATATATATATATATATATATATATATATATATATATACGTATTGTAGTGACCGTCAATAACATAATATTGAGTTGTGAACGACGAAGCCACATTTTTATTGGGCGCCCCTCTGCACAGAAGAAGTTACGCTCAAAGCACAACGACAGCGGCGAACACAGTCGGTGTTCGTGAGAATGCGATGTGCAGATTAAGCGCGTGGGTTTTTAACCACGAGTCATTGAAGATTCCAGAGAAACCGCTGGTGCCCGCGAGTCTTCCGAAAGTACTACACAGTTCGTGTCACGCCTACATGCAAACAGATTGGACAAGGGGCGGTGACAACAGACAGCGGATAGGCTCATCAATAACCTTCGAGAAATTTCCGATACATGCTGATGCTTCCTGCGCTGATCGGGAACGTTCGACACTTGTTAGCTGGGGAAGAGTGGTCTCACGAGAAATATAGACAAATAGACGTGTCAATGTGCGTTTGTTGACGCAGATAAATGAAAGGAACAGTTTTTGAAGAAATGATTACCCAACGAAGGCGCTGTCGTCTACGAAAATTTAAAACTTATTATGCAAAAAATTTCAAGTGTGAAACTTTCGTCGTAAGGGCAATTTGAAATTTTCTGAAGGCTGAACACGTGAAACGCTTCGGGTTTCCAATAATTAGAAGCTGATCTGAGAAATCTGGAAAAGTTTTCAGTATCAGCGCTAGCGTTCGCAAATGCCAATAGGGGCTTTTAATCAGAGATCTCGTGGGGATTGCATTTACCTAAAGGCTGGTGCGCCAATGGGCATTACGGGTACTCATTAAAGCCATAAATGAGGCATGGCAGGCTCACATAGGTTGGACCTAATTTTAAGTAAGAGAAGCGCATCAGAGAATTCGTTTCCAAGTAGAATCAGGAACATGGATACAGATTAATGGGTGGCTCAAGCGCACCGATACTGGTACCCCCAAAGCGTAGACAGGGAATAGTGCAAGTGGGGAACAAAGTAGGCATGGTGAACCACATGGTGATCGAAAGTGCACATATACCAACCGGAGTCATCAAAAAGAAAATAAGAGGATAACAGACGTTGAATGGTCTGGAAAGAATGAAAACAAAGTGTCGACGGAAATGTGGAAGAAAGGCAAGAAAGAAATGAGGAGAGAAAATCTGCACTACACAAAGAAAGCAATGCCTTGTTATATCAGACCGGAGCAGAACAGAGCCAGGCGGCCTGAAGAGAAAATCAGTAAAATTAAATTGTTCCGTAGCAGTTTCAGGCATGTGTCTGTTATAGCAAAAACTGGGGATTGAACTTCGCTCTTTGTAATTGAGTATCAACATGTCGACCAACCCAGGACGAAGGAGAACGTTCACATTCCAAAATCACTGGTGGTTACAGCAGATTTGAACGCTAAATGGTCAGCAGTCGAGATAAATAGGAAATGTGGGGGGGGGGGGTACTTGTGGAAAAAAATTGAAGGCAAGAGATGAATCCATAGTAGCTAAATGCATAGTTAACTAACTTTACAATATTGAGGTGCAAGTTGTAAATTAGGAGAAACAGTTTCAAGCAGAATGAAGCGAAATGTTAGGCGGCAATAGATGTAGTAAAGCATGACTGGCTTATTAACCTGATTATACTGGTATAAATCACTATGGTCCTTAGAACAGAATTGAAATTAGAAGCGAGAAATGTAACATCTACGCGAGTTTACTGTGAGCAGTATGAGGAACATGATCACCGAAGTGAGAATGTGATGAGAGATAGACGAAATTATAAAACACGTTTTGAGAAATCTCCATCTATATTTACTCAGTCTGGTCAGCACACCTTGTCTGTGGCAATGCACTTGTTTTGTCACTTTTATAAAAATTCAGCTCTGGTAATCTTCTTTTGGTACAGTAAGTCCTATGGGCGTTGGGACACCGGTATCACTTCTCAGGTTAGTCACATATTCCACTAGAATTATGCGCGTCAGTACGCATACTAGAAGGAGGCAATAAAAACAACTAACTTGGATATTTCTCACATTACAATGGTGCAAATATTGCCTGACCATAGGGCTTAGCAATGTCTCTAACATGTCTCGTAGTTCACAGTACAAATGGTATAATACAAAGTCAGGGGTTTTAAAAGTTGCGCGGCGAAAGTGAAAACATCTACCTTCCATCTTGCCTACCTACAATTTTGAACGCTCCCGGGAACATATCCGCCCTGAAGGCTTCGCGGCTATAGTGACAAGCCACTTAGTGTCACACAGTGTGAGCAAATAGGCGGAATGTGTCACCAAGCTGCAGTTATATCAATGGTTGTGGTGTATGACGGCGCGATGAACATTGTAATGTGGTCCTGAACTCCACATTGTCTAGCCCACGGCTGCTACAAGATTGCCCGTGCACGTTTCACAGAATGACGTGACTTAAGTGGCCGAAGTGGTTAATGTCTTCAGCTTTTTTGTCTATGCTCTAAATATTTTCCGAATGTTGCGCAAATGGTATGTCGCCAGTGGGCAACGTTGTAGGTCCCATCGTCCTTCCTGTCCCTTTCTTTTTCTAGCAACGTTCATGATAGCGTGGTGAGATTCAGAGAGCAACGGTTGGTTGCATGCCAAATTGCTGCTATTTGGCTTAATCAGATCTCTGTCATGTAGTGATTTGTCTTTAGCTGGTTTAGGAGGAGCAACTGATGTGTTAAGACAGAGCTCCTAACACCTCACGAAGGATCTGGATGTAAGATCTGCACCATCGGCTCTGCCAAGCTAAAACGGGCGCTCAAATGTCCACCTCGAAATGGCTGCCAGTAAATGCTTAGTATATAAAGTCATTGATTTCGAAGCAGAGAGGGACTGTACCATGGTGTGAGATGGCAAAAATACGGCAGCCCGGTCATCACGGTGTCAAAAGGATGGATTAAGCGTTGCTATCTGCGTTCTCATCTGTAGTCGTCTAGCTAAGGCAAGATATACTGCAACACTGAGGGTCTTTTACGCATGCCTTGGAGGCGCTTTCGTGGTGTTGAGTAATCATTGAGCTCATTTCTTAGAAAAATTTCAGCTGGAAATATAAGGTAGCAAAGTAAGAGAAGCCGCTTTAAAGATTTTCAGCTAGAAGTAATATTGAAAGATTTGGAGGCCGGTTGCGGTGTTTAGAAAGTTTTATCAAGCTTTTTATTGCCATCATGTGCAGATGCAACAGAAGAAAGAACTTTCCTGCAAAACGTCGCTGAGCAGCATTCACTAAACAGCTGGCGGAAGCACTAGTGCCACCGTATGGCTAGGCCTATCCGCTCACGATGGCTAGCAAACAAAAGAAAAAGCACAATGAGCGCACAATACGCTTTCCTATTACCCGCTTTCTTTTAGTATTTGATTATATTTAAAAAAAACATGCTAAGAGAAGAAAAACGTCTCCAATTCAACAAACATTCTTTTGTGCAGCAATCCTAGACGGTGTAGTGACTGCTGTCGCCAGATTAGCGCAAAAACCCCACACACAGAAACTGCCCCATCTAGCCCCAATGCCATTCCAAACCAAGTTTACTACAAAGGATTGGCACGTTCGATATCTGTACAGCACACGGGAGGGCTCTTCGCCCCAGAATCTTGCACGATAACAGCTTCACATAAATGTATTGCTACTTCTCTCGCCGTAAATGTTGCGAAAATTTTTCATATTCCAGAAATGGGCAGTGGAGACTCGACGGAGGGTAAGTTGAGAACCTCGACATCTTTTTCGACACTGAGCCCTTACATGCCACTAATGTAGCCATGCAAATGCACCAGGTTATGCCGGCTCATAGTAAGTCTTCAAGACGCACAAGAATATAAATGTACGCCTAATGAAATATATCTACGTGCAATCTTTAGCTACCCGAATGTCTAACTTGAAAAAAATTATATTTCTGAAAAACGGTGTCAGCCGCGAACATAAACAATTTCTTTTTGACTATACAGCATATCTTTGCAAGAAATGTCCAAGGTTTATTATTGAAATTTATCAGGTGTTTGGTTTAACAATTGTTCGCCTCCTCCGGCTTGCATGACAAATTTTTTTTTTGTGTACTGCGCGCCTGAAGAGAGCAGCAGGCAAATTTTTAAATGCTAGAAAGAAATATCTCAAACAGGAAAGCTTCTTGTCTTGCGCACTACTGTACGTAGAAGAAACAGAGAAGGGAAAAAAAGAGAGAGTGCAGATGATAGTGGTAGCTAGTATGCAGGGAACGATATACACGTGTGATGAACATGCTTGTCCTGCGCACACCATTGCAACGCTGAAGGGAACGACAAATTTTTATTGGAGACATGAATTACCCAAACAGCAGTTTAACTTTTGTAAACGGGATAAGGTGCTTCAGAAAAGCTGGCCAACGTTTCGATAGGAGGACCAATATTCGTCAAAGGCGGCCTCGTCATACTCGGCATGTTAGTTTTAAAGGGTTAGTGCAGTGACGTCACGTGCGGATGTTGTCCGTGGTGGTTGGTTATAAAGGGTTACGAGCGCTGTCGCCAAACGTCTGTGATCGTGGTTCCCAAGACGAGTGGACAAAAGCGAGAGAGTGGTGGGAAGGCGAGGAGGGAAATAAAAGAAAGGGAGAGAAAGAAAGGGGGACACACCACAGGGAACAAGAAAAAGAAGGGGTCTTGGGATGGCATTCGGAAAATGAAAGGTTAGGGAGCAATCAGGAATGTGATTGGCGGCATGTTTTTGCAGCTTTAAAAGAGCCGGTCAGGTGGTCAGTGCGCGAGTAACAAAAAAAGACCTAGAAACATGAGTTGAGAGAGTGTCTTTAGCATGGCAGCAATGCACCGAGTAACATTGAAGGATTTAAGATGGCAACAAGGAGTCTCCGCTGCAAAACATGGTCTAACTGGAAGGCAGCAGCATGGTCTTTCTGATGGACGTTAGCCCCAGTAGCTCAACGTAGGCGTCAGAAATGGTGACACCCTGTGTGACTGGTGCGCCGAAAAAGGTATACAGGCGTCTAGGACTTTCCAATGTGCTGGTGAGGGTGTTTTAAAAAATAGATAACAAAAACTAGAAAACAAGAAAGGGCGGGGTACTGAAACCGGCATAACAAATAAGAGGGTAACGTGCGCTGACGCGGGCGGGGGCAGGTGTACATGGGGAAATGGGGTCGTACAGTTGATATAAACGTAAAAACATGCAAGAGTATATTAAATCGAGCGGTAGGCAGGAAAAAAAGTTTCGAAATGGAGGAATAGATGAGGTTAAGAATTAAGGTTAGCCGGTGGCATAATGTGTTTGGTGCCTTGGTTGATAATATGAGAATTTCAGATTTAAGTTACCACTTTTAAAGATTCTATGTTGCCTTGTGCCAAATTAATTCCTGTTGGGAGTGGGCGAATAAACTTGTACGTGTGGTATAATTCTGCACACTTTCTTTGGCGAGGTGAACGGAACTTTGTTTGAAGTATATAGAGCCTTGCTTTGTCAAATATTTTGACCATGTTCATAAAGTGGCTGGCTACTGCTTTAGGTAATTTGTGTATTTTGTCCCCGCTTTGACCGTTGAGACTTGTATGAATTTCTTGTCCAGTCTCACCTATGTATTGATTGCTACAAGCGGCACATTTTAGACATTAGACTACGTTGCTTGACGTGCAGGTGAAACGCGAAGTTACCTTGTGTGCGTAATTCGACGCTGTTCTTTTTACTGTAGTAGCCGGTTGAAGAATATGTTTGCATATAGAATACCTGGGGCGGCCACAGTGACCGGTTCCTAGCTTCGTCTTTGTTCGTAGTTTTTGCATGCACAAGAATGTTATTAAAATTAGTGTTTCGTCTGTAGGCTACCCTGGGTGGGCAGGGAAAACCCTTATTAAGTGTCTGGTTGCTGGTTGCAATTGGGTAGTATTTACTGAGGATGTTACTCATTTTTGGGAGTGCATTTCAGAATTTAGTAGTAAGAAGAGGGGTTGTTTTTCTTGTGATCCTCGGGTGGGGCATGAGGACCTCGGCACGATCAATTTGGGTTGCACTGGCATAGGCTTTTTGAAGGTCACTGTATGTGTGGTCCCTGTTTGATAGGGTTCTTTCAGGTGATCGAGCCTATGTAGTAGTGGTTCTCAACGCTAATGCAACGTAGTCGTGTGGCTTGGCCTTTAAGGATGCCTTTTTTGCAATGTCTGGGATGGTGGCTCGTATATTCTAGGTACTGTTTGTCGAAAGGTTCCCTATACAGCGTTGTCTTTTGCGCCCCATTGTCAATATATATTGGTGCGTCCAAAAAGCTTGTGCGCTCAGTTAAGAATACTGATGTGAATGTTATTGTTGGATGAAAATAGTTTAGAAATACTACATATTTGTCTAGATTGTCTTGACCATGTCCCCATATTATGAATATGTCGCCTATGTACCGTAGGTATGTGTGGAGCTTGTCAGTACAGCGCGATAGGAAATCGGTTTCTAGAATCCTCATAAATATGTTCGTGTAGGTTGGTGCAAAAGGCGTACCCATGCTCTTACCATGCATCTGTAGCTAGCAACTCTCCTCCAAGTCGTAGTAGCTATGTGTTACAACTAATTCAAGGAGAGCCAAGTAGAATTTAGTGAAGAGTTATGCATTGTATTTAAACAGCATTTGTTTTAGCGGAGATAAATCATCAGGGATTAGAATGTTGGTGTACAGGGCCATGACGTCTAGTGTTTGCGAGATTTATGTTGTGGGGTAGAGTGCCTTTAATATTAATGTCCATAATTCTCAGCAGGTCGGGCGTGTCTTGTACAAATGACGGAAGTGCTTTTGGCAAGTCACCAAGGAAATGACTAAGGAATATGAAGATGATCGGTGTCGGTGTGTTGTTGTTTGATACTATCGGGCGACCTGAGATAACAGCGGTGTATAGTTCAGTGGGCAGAAGTTTATGAATTTTTGGAAGGAGGTAGACACGCCCGGCAGTTTTATTGCTTGGTTTAATAAATTTGTATTCTGATGGTGTTATCAATTCATCAGCCAAAAGTGATTTCAGCCTGTTGGTAATTATCACTGTGTATAATAATGTCGGATGGGTATCTAGCTTACGGTAATGTTCTGGGTTATTTGTCTGTTAGCCTCGTGCTTGTATTATCCTACTGGCCAAATAAGTATACTTCCACCCTTATTTGCTCTTTAATAACAGTGTGATTCCAGCAACTAAGATTTGCAATGATATGACTCTCCGACGAAGTTGTGTTTTTAGGTTGCTCAGATGTCTTGGATTCGCTTACAATTTCTTTACATACAGTTTTAAGGTGTATGTCAAGTTCTATGGTTTGTTCTGGTTCGGGATGCCAAGAGGATTGGGCTCTAAGTGGTGCAGTCCTGGTGTCTGGTGTGTTGTCTGTCAAAAAGTGTCTGACACGCATTCATCGGGAAAATTCTGAGAAGTCCTGGTGAAGCTCGGATTCATTTATTGTGTTGTTCGTGTTTCAAAAGTTTAGGTCCTTGCTCAGTACGCCTATTTATTTTTTACTTAATGTTTTTGAAATGTCTGCAAAATTGGAGTGGTTAATTTTGTGGAAGTTTCCGCCACGTCTGGTATTTCTAAACTCGAGGTGCTCTTGTCGGCGTGTAGTGGCTTTTTGCCTGGAAGGTTGTTTTTTGATTAAAGTTTGCTTCTTCCTTTGTTTTGAATAAATTTTCTAGAATGTTTCTCGTCGTAATGCTCTAAATCTTTCTTCTCATCTGGTGTCAGGGCTATGTTCAGAAGTGTGTGATTAAAACTTTCGGTATGTTCTTCGCAGTGTTCCTTGAGGATATTCAAAAGTGAAAGTGAGGCATTGTGCAATGTTTTTTGCTAGTTTGCACGATGGTGTGGTGGGAGTGTTCCTAGAGCTGGTACAGCCTTCAGTGTTAGACCTTTAGGGATGATATTTTTCTCTGTGCAGCTTCTGTAGGTTTTCAGATATGAGGTGCAGCTCGCTTGTTTTTTGGTAAGTTTTCTAGCCTGCAGGAATTCGGCGCTTCGTGGCAGAGAAGAGTTATTGATTTGGATGGCTGTCATTTATTCGTCTTTGGCGGGTAGATTTCCGTGAGGTGTTTTCCTCTTTCGCAGGTTTATTACCGCATGCCTGGTTTAATTGGAACTCGGTTTCTGATTAACTTTAAGGGGGTGCAGGGACGCGTGTGGGCGTCTGTGTGAAAACTACGGTTGTGTATTTTCTGTTGTCTATTACAGTTGTGTCTGTTTGCACTGTGGTGTATGTCATTTTTGGAGTAGTGTTTGTCTTGTACCTCGTTTCACCTTCCGTTGCTGTCTTCCGAGTGTTCTTGAGGTGACTGTTGCACTTGTGAAATGGCTTGTTTCACATTACGTTGTCTGTGTTCCTAGTCTTCTTAAGGTGACTGTCGCAGTAGTGTTGTTCGGGGTGACACGCTCGGCAGAATCGGTGCGGGTGTATTTGAGGTGGATTTAAAGAGTGTTTTTCTGCATTTGTCCTTAATAAAGGATTTAGATGTGTTGAGAAACTAATTGTATTCCTCTGAAGTTTCAGTGGAAACCGTAGTAAGCTAGGTGTTCGTGCTGTGCTACGTGTATTTCTGCGTGGTGCATCGTGTCAACGTTCTTATGGAAGTATTGTAGTTTGAAACTTATTGAGTTGAGCTTGTTAGTCTCCTCGTTGTACTTCATGAATGCGTTAGTTTGGTGGATTAGTTGGCAGTGTTTGTTTTGCAGGTGGGGAGCCACAGTTGTTACGGTTATATGTGGGTTTGGGCGAATGGCTTGAATAGTCCGTATTACGACGTTCACGGACTCGGTCATTTCCGTAGCGCTTTGTTTACTGTGGTTGTTTCTGTCTACATGATAATGAAGTTTCTGGTGTCAACTGGCGTATCACAAACTAGCCGGAGCATATCTGATGTTTGCGCCCCACTCAGGTATCTTATGTATTGCGCTTATGGGCCTGGTGGAAAGTGTTCCTTTAGGTATCTGTACTGACTGTCTCCAAGGACTGCAACGTGGGCAAAGGATAACAAGGGGCACTTACCCGTTCTGTCAGCGCTAGCTGGCATGGTAGTCTAAAATCAAGAAAGGGGCTGACAGATGGAATAAAACACTCTGGTATAAAGTTTGTAAACAGGGATAAGGTGCCTCAGAAAGTGTACCCAACGTTTCGATAGGAGGGCTTATCTTCGTCAAAGGCGGCCTCCTCATCCTCGGCATGTTTGTTTTAAAGGGTTAGTGCAGTGACGTCACGTGCGGTTGTTATCGGCGGCGGCTGGTTATAAAAGGAGAGATTTCAAAGATAATGAACGCTGTCGCCTGAGGTCTTTGAGCGTGGTTCCCAGGACGAGGGGACAAGAGCGGGAGATCGGTGGGAAGGCGTGGAGAAAAGAAAAGAAAAAGAAAAAAAAAGAGGGGCGGACACCAAGGGGAGATAAAAGAAAGAAAAAGAACAAAAGAAGGGGGCTTGGGAGGATTACGGAGCATTCAGGAGTGTCGTTGGCGCCATGTTATTGTGGTTCTAGAACAACTTATCAGGCGGTCAGTGCGCGAGGAACAGAAAAGACCCCAAAAACATGAGTTTAAAGAGTGAGATTAGTAGCATGGCAGCAATGCGTCGAGTAATTTTGAAGGATTTAAGATTGCGACAAAGGGTCTCGGTTGCACTGCATGGGGTAACTAGAACACAGCGGCATGGTCTTTCAAGGGACGTTATCCCCAGTAGTTCAACGTAGGTGTCGTTACAGGGGTATACAGAAATGGAGATAACATGTGTGGCTGAGGCGTCGAAAAAGCTATACTCACGTCTGGGACTTTGGAATGTGTTGGTGAGGGTGTTTAAGAAAGTATGTAATAAAGAACAGACAAGAAAAGAAAGAGACGGGGAACAGAAACCGGAATACCAAATAGGAGGGTGACGTGCGCAGAAGCGGGTGGGGGCAGGTATACATGGGAAAAGCGGGTCGTACCGTGGATATAAACGTAAAACATGCAAGAGTATTAAAGTGAGTAGTAGGCAGGGAAAATCTTTTTCGACGACATATAGACGACATATACACGACATATCCATATATGGGGACATGGTCAAGACAGTCTAGATGAATGTGCAGCATTTCTAAGCTCTTTTCATCCGACAAGAAAATTCACATCAGAATCCTCAACTGAGCGCATAAGCTTTCTCGACACAGCAATATACATTGACAATGCCACACTAAGGACAATGTGGTATAGGAAACCTTTCGACAAACAACTGTGTCCAGAATATACGGGCCACACCAAGCCACACCACACCAAGCCACACCACTACTTCGCATTTGCGTTGAAAACCAAGACTACATAGATAGACTCGATCACCTTAAGGAAACCCTATCAAACAGGAATCACCCAAACAGTGACCTTCAAGAAGCCTACACCGCTGCAACCAAACTTGATCGAGCCGAGATCTTCAAGCCCCGCCCGAGGATCACAAGAACAACAATGCCTCTTCTTCGTACCAAATTCTCACAGACAACCAGAAACTTAAGATTTTTCTCGCCCCGCCCAGAGTAGCCTACAAACGCAAAACTAATTTAAAAGATATCTTGTGCATGCTAAACTTAGGACAAAGACGAAGTTGGGAACCCGTCCCTGTGGCTGCCCCATGTGGTCTACCTGTAAACATATTCAATCTACTACTCAGTAAAAAGTACAGCGTCGAATTACGCACACAAGCTAACTTCGGGTTTCACCTGCAGATAAAGCAATGTAGTCTGTGTCTAGAATGTGCAGCTGGTAGTAAATAATACATAGGTGAGAGTGGACAACAAGTTCATACACGACTCACCAGTCACCAAGCGGACACAAAACACAATTTAACTAAGGCAATAGCCACTCACTTTAATTAATATGGTCATATGTTCGACAAAGCAAGGCTCTATTTACTACAAACAAATTTCTGTTCACACAGAAGTTTAATTGCCTACACCCTACGGGAATTAATTTGGCACGTGGCAAGTTAGAGTCTTTAAAAGCAGTAACTTAAATCTGAAACTCTCATATCATCAACCAAGGCACAAAACACATTATTCCACCAGCTAGCCTTAATTCGTAAGCAAACCTATTCCTCTATTTTGAACCTTTTTCCTGCCTACTGCTCAATTTTATATAATCTTGCATGTTTTAACGTTTATATCAACTGTACGACCCCCTTTTGCAAAAAAGACTTGAGGCGTGCAGACAGGACACAAGTGTAGCGAAGTGGACAACACGAACGCCGGCTATCAACTGAAGGGAGCACTGAGGCGAAAAAAGAAAGAAGACACAAAACTCATCTGCGCAAACTCATGAATGGTATCACCACGTGTCAGCCGGGTACATGCGCTAGTCTACGTGAGAGATAACTGTTAAGGCACTGAATCTCTTCCTTGCGTAAAGTAATCGAAGGCTGACTGACGCATGCGCTTCCACATTATCTTCTGTAATTCTATATCTTCTATAATTCACATTAACGTTTTCCACAAATCTTCTATTGTATGCGCATAAACCCCAAAAATTGTCGCACCGACTTTTTTTCTGTGGGTATCGGGAACCTCGCAACAGCTGCTGCCTTTTCGGCATCTGGCCGAGCACCTTCAGCACTGATGAAGTGTCCGAGAAACCGAAGTTCATCGAAGCCGAATCGACATTTTTCCGGCTTAACTGTCGTCTGCTGCGCGAATAGCTCCTAATACTAGTGGCTGGCGCTCTAGATGCTCGTCAAATGTTGCGGAAAATACGACCACATCATCCAAATACACTAAGCACGACGGCCATTTCAATACTGCGAGCACAGTGTCCATCATTCGCTGGAACGTTGCAGGCGCGGAAGAGGCGCCAAATGGAAGCGCTTTAAATTCGCAGAGGCCATCAGGGGTTATGAATGCTGCCTTTTCACGGTCCCGCTCATCCACCTGTATTTGCCAATATCCACTCTTCAGATCCAGGGAGCACAAGAACTTTGCACATCAGAGCCGGTCTAACGTAACATCGATGCGCGGAAGGGGGTATACATCTCGCTCAGTTGCGCTGTTCACTTTACGGTAGTCGGCGCAGAATCGAATTGTCTTATCTTTTTCTTAACGAGCACTACGGGAGACGCCTATGGACTGCTGGAAGGCTGAATAACGTCATCTCAAAGCATCTCGTTTACTTGCTTCTAGATGATCTCCCTTTCTTTTGGTGAAACTCGATACGAGTTCAGGCATACCGGTCTTGTGGCGTCCTCTGTTATGTTTCTGTGCTTTGCAACAGACGTGCGCCGTACCTTCGAGGAAGTGGATACTTTATTAGGGCATATATCTGTTTCTTTTGGGCTTCCGGGAGTCTCGGGTTGACGGTAATTGATATGTCGATGCCGCAGGTTGCTGGCAGAGCACCTGACGTCGTGAGGCAGCATAATTTGGTCGCTACGCAGAACTCGTGGAAATAGGTTGGAATTCATTTCCGAAAAGTGCATTTGCACGGCCGTTGCTTAAGTGAACAAGACCCCGAGCCACGCAAATACCTTTGTTGAAAAGGAGCTCTATGTTTCCAAGCGCTATGCCTTCGCGATCGTAAAATATTTCATTCTCCACAAGAACCATTATACTGCAGCGTGGCGGCACAGTTACATCATCACTAACAACGACGCGCAGTGCAGCAAGACGCCGCTCATCCGAATCTTCCACAGGTATAGCTTTCTTTGTCGAGGAAGACACACTGGACCTAGGTAGATTAATTATGGCGCCGTTAGCTTGTAGAAAATCCATTCCCAGTATAAGTTCCCGTGAACATTCTGACAGTACAATAAAGTCGGAAACGTAAGTGAAGCCTTTTATCCTAAGTCTTGTGGTGAACTGGCCATGGGGCGTAATAAGATAACCGCCTGCCTTGCGTATCTGCAGTCCAGTGCACTGCGTTACAACTTTTTTCATGTGCTTCGCCATCTTGAAGCTTATTACAGAATAATCAGCGCCGGGGTCAACTAAAGCATTCAGCTCGCATCCGTCTTATCAACCGCAAATCTGATGTAATTGTTTCTTTCCTGCACCTGTCTACTGGAATTATCTCGTCGTCGCACTGGAACCGTGTTGGAGGATCTTCGCAACTCTGGTTATCAGCGGCCTCACCTCGACAGGTCGCTTGCTTCAGTTTTCCTGGTGTGGGCTTGGTGAACGACGCCCAGGCAATCTTGGAGACGCGCTGGCTTGGCGATCGGTAGCGCATGGGCTACGGTGACCGTGGTTGATGCTGGCGAGATGTAATGGGGCTTTGGCGCGTGGACAAGTATTCTTCGATCTCTGCTGGCCGTTCGCCGTTTCGGGGGCATGGTGCACTTAATCCCTTAATCGAACTTTATGGTACGGGCACAACCTCTACAGGGGACCTGCTTCTCCGCAGTGAAAATAAAGAGGCCTGCGCTCGTGGTCACGCCAGACGTCACTTTTCCGGGGCCTTTGTTCCACAAAAAGCGGTGCACTACGTGCTGGAGGTGGATAGGCAGCTGGTGGTCCCAGCAGACGAGGTGCACTGCGTAATGTCGGCGGTTAGGGAATGGTCGTCGCAACTGCTCCACTACTGTCTGTCGCGGGTTGCCCGAGTACGTCGGCGTACGTTGGGGTGCGCGGCATCGGCTGTGGCTCAAGCTCTGGATCCCGTATGTCCTGCCTCAGCTCGTCCCGGAGAACGTCAAACGATAGATAGTACAGTTGAAGTCTGAGGTGTCTGCAACTTTTGAGTTCTTGCCTGATCACGGACCAGATGAGCTGCCGCACTGCTTCACGGTCGTTCGGCACGCCTCCAGAGAAGTCATAGCCAGGTGCACAGCTTGCCTCATGGTTGTATTGCCGAGCCCGCTGTTCCAGCGTCTTTTCGATGGTCGCTGCTTCGTATCTGAACAGGACGACCGTGTGCGGCTGGTTGCGGACGAGAACTGCGAAAGGTTCCTGCGTTACTCCACGCATGAGATTGCACAGCCTCTTATCTTCACTCATGTTTGGATCAGTACACTTGAACAGGCGGGACATGTCCTCGAAGTACATCGCCACGTTCTCGTTTCTGAGCTGGATCCTAGCTTGAAGTGCAATTTCCGCCTTTTCTTTACACTCCGTGCTGGCGTATGTTGCTAACAATTGTCGTTGAAATTCCTCCTAAGAGGACAACGAGAGTTCGTGGTTTTCATACCACGTTTTTGCGAAGTCCTCCGAAGCGAAATATTCGTTACGGAGCTCCTATCTATCATTCCATTCATTACAGCTCCCTACTATATCCAACACTTCCAACTAGTCTTCCACGTTTTCGAACGAGCCGCCATGGAATCTTGGAGGCTTGCGAGGTTGGATTACGACCAGCTGTGTCGGTGTTACCTGGCTAGTTGTTCTGGCGGCGTCCGTTATCTGAGTGTCCCTGGGCGGGAAGAGAAGAGGGCCGAGTTCGGGCGAGTAACCTCGAAGACGGCGGCTGGTCCGCTGGTGCACAGTTGTCCGGTCCATGGCAGGGACTCGCTGGCGGTGGGGCTACGGTGACTTTTGTTCATGGGGCTTCGACTCACATCCCGCACCTCCACCAGAATTGTAACGATGTTAAAGAACACAGGTTACCAGAAGAACGATATTTATTAAGGGCAACCGTGTGCCTACAACTAAAAGTCACTGCGGTCGTGAAGAAATCCCCGGCAGTCGCGTTCTAAAACTGGCCTCCAACAGTGTTCTTCTTTCTTCCCGCGTGATACCTCGTGCGCGCGAGGCACGCGAACCGGGTCCCACCGGCTAACCGTGCCACGAAGATTGCTGCCTGTTGTTTCTGAAGAACCCCACGGTACGGCGTGCACAGTCTCCATTACGAAGGGCGCGCAACTTGAATGTGACAAATTTGTCGCGGCAATGAGATGGGATTACACTACCGATGACGTTGCCTAAAGCGGAAGTAAGAAAATTGATTACTTCGATTCCATTGTAGCTCCCCTTCCATTGTAGCTCGCCCTTATATTTCATAGCGTGCGGAGCAGACGTCGGAGAGTGCTCAAGTCACTGGGGAGACTGGCAGAACGTACATTGAAGATATACTGACACTACGCAAGCATGTGGATGCCCACATTGTGGAAGAAAACAAGGTGGGCCATGGGGAGTCTGGAATCAGTGACTGACGTGATTAATCACAGTAGAAACCTCGGGGCCATTAAAATAAGTACCACCACATCGAAGTTTAGAAGTCTGGCCAACCTCACGACGGTCGCCACCGTCGATGTATGCCTTGAATAACTAACTGCGACCTTTCTTTCACCAGTGTTCTCATTGTACGCGAGGAACTACATCGCATGCTTCGGTTCCTACGCAAAGTAGAGACACGCAGAGTGATGTACATCCACAACTATGAATGCTGCAAGCTCCGGCAAGCGCACCTGCTCCCGCCGCGGGCCTCGGCTGAGGGCTCCACTACCAAGGACCACTAACGCTCAGCCGGCTTATACGCCCCGAGAAACTTGCAGGTACAAAAGCCGACCGTCTCTTTTGGTTCCAGAGTGTGGACAGTGTGCCTAGTACGCACACAACACCGCGACTTTGAGTATGCCATGTGAACGGCCCGTCTGGTACTAGTTGGTGTCCGCGAACACACCACCCAGTTCTTTCGTACGCGGCGTCGCCCACGTACGATATTTTCGAGAGATCTGCAGAATCCTCGAAGCGAAGCTAACGGCCCGATCCCACCTACTGGTCTGTGTATCCGACTGCCCAGCAGCCCATGTACCAGCAGAACGTCCCTAGTGACTCTCCCGCCTCTGTGCGAAGCCTGATGCCGCCTACTATGCGCCAGCGACGGTCACCATCTCCACAGCTCCGGCCGGCGCGTTCATCTCCACCACAGGGAAACTAGCCTGCGCGACCGATGGAGGTGAAGTCACTGCATTGCACACAAGTATACCTCCACCAGTTTGGATGCTTCCAAACAAGGTTCATGCGCTTTTAGACGATGTTCCCACAATGGCTGTGATGGACACCGGGGCAACTGTTGCTGTGGTGAGTTTAGTCTTCAACGTACGGCATGGCCGTACAGTTATGTCTTATTGGGACAAAGCTACTACCTTTCGGGTAGTGAGCGGAGTGTCTTTGTGCTCATTCGTTGTATGTACCGCGTCTTTTTGTGTAGCAGGAATGACCTTCAAGGCAGAATTTGCTCTAATTGCTCATTCCACACGCGACTTTATCCTTGGCGTCGACTCTTTGCAAGTGTCGTTCGACTGTGGACTGCGGAGCAGGCCAAATTCTGTTTTCAGCTCTCGCATGCAGCCTCCTTGTCGAAGTGACCGCTTCGTTGTAGTAAAATCTTCTGTTCGTCCGGCTAGGTCCCCCTCCAGCTTTCTAGTTTATGCTTCGACAACCAGCAGGTTGTCACAGATTCGTTTCACATTTGACCCATTGGCCTTACCTATGGTGAAGAAAAACATGTTTGTGTTTCGCTGCGTTGTATCCCTTACTGGCGGAAAAACACAGTTAAGGCCGGCTAACTGTACGGCCGAGTGAAGGAGAGAGAGAGACAAACAACTTTATTTGCCACTGCAGGGTAGGAAGTTAGGGCAGGTAGGCCTAGTGTGGCTCCCAGGTGGGGGCGACGTCTCGGCCCCACGACACGAGTGCGAGTTGCGTTTCCTTGTCTGCTCTTGTCAGCAGCTGGTTCCAATCCTCCTCGGGGGGAACTGGCAGTAATGATTGTGGGGGAGGGTTGCCCTCGCATCCCCATAGATTGTGTGCCCGAGTGACGAACACTCCATGGTCCCACTAAGTACAGACGGGGCCGTAATCCCCTCCAGTGATTAAATAAAGCCCAGAATGACTGAGGATTGGATCGGTCTGCAGTCTGCGAAGCATGGTGGCTTGCGCTCGTTCGAGGACGGGGTGGGGAGGCGGGTACACGCGTCTCGTTTCCTTGTAGAAGTTAGTAATGTCAGCATAGGACTTGGGGGCCTCTGCGAGCGCATCTGCGTTCGAAGGGCCGGCTTCCCGATTAGTTAGGCCTCGGGCTAAACAGTCGGCCCCTTTGCTCCCAGAGTTCCCCGCGTGAGCATGTAGCCCCACTAAGCTTACAGTTCTGTCGAGAGCGCAACCATGGATGATGTGTGCGACGGCGAGGCAGTGAGTTTTTTGAGAAATTTTGGATGGCTTGTTTAGAGTCACTGAGATCCGTGCTAGCGCGATCGCGACTTCTTCGCCAGTGCTGGAGCAGTGTGTGCGCACTGTAGTAGCACTGATGCGAGTGGTGGTTGGCGTCGCTACGCAGGTTACGTATGTGTTGAGTCGAATTTCGCCGCGTCCACGTACATGGCATGTTCGCCGGCGTAGTAGGTGGCGTCTAAGGCTTGTGCCTTCAGTTGGCGGCGCCTATCGTGACGGCCGGGTAGCATATTCTTGGCCATGGATTTGATGACCAGCCGACTGAAGACTCCAGTCGGGAGGGGAGCAGTGGGGTGGATCTTACATGTAGGGTTGATGTTAAGACGGTTAAGAGTGTAACGACCGCGTTCGGAGCGAGAAAGACGGTGTATCTGCGCAGTCTTGTGTGCCTCTATCAGCTCTGTGAGGGTGTTGTATAGTCCAAGCTGGAGGAGACGCTGTGTGCTGGCGGACTGGGGCAGTCCCATTGCCGCGTTGTACGCCGAGCGGATGATACTATTTACCGCCTCTTCGTCTTTGCGGCGGAGGTAGTCATAAGGGTACGTGTAGACAATCCTACTAATGAGGTAGGCTTGTGTGAGGCGGAAGAGGTCGCTCTCCCGCATTCCGCTGCGGCGAGTGGCAATGCGGCGAATTAGGCCGTTGATTTGGGGGGCTCTGGTTTGGAGGCGTTGACTGGTTTCGGAGTTCTGAGTGTTGTTCTGCACCAGCATGCCTAACACGGGGATGGTCTGTACGGGGGCTATGGGGTGGGTAGCAATGTGGAGCCTGATCGACTCTTGAGGGTCGGGGACGGGTCTGCGAACGCGGCTGTCTCGTGTAACTAACAGTTCAGACTTGGTGGGCGAAATAACGAGACCGTTTGCCTGCACGTAAGTGTGGACGGTGTCGATTGCCTTTTGAAGTGAACCTTGTATCTCCCCGTCCGAGCCAGAGTTCGTCCAGAGGGTAATATCGTCTGCGTATATTGAGTGCTTAATGTGAGGTATGTTGTCAGAGGTGTGGGAAGGCCTCGCATAGAAACGTTGAATAGGAACGGGGACAAAACAGCTCCTTGTGGTGTTACCCGGGTGCCCATGTTGGCTTTGTCACTGCAGAGGTCACCAATGTGGAGTTCAGCAGTGCGGTTGTGATGAAAGTTGGCAATATAGTTGTAGGTGCGAGTGCCTACATTCATCTGCGAGAGGTTGGTCAGTATAGAAGCGTGCGACACGTTGTCGAACGCTTTACTGACGTCGAGGCCGAGAATGGTGCGTGTCACCCGGATGGGACCCGGGTCGAGTATGTCGTGTTGTATCTGCCACATGATGTCTTGGGTAGAGACTCCAGCCCGGAACCCAAACATGGTGCGGGGGAGGAGATCCTCCTTGTCTGCGTGAGTGTGGAGTCTGTTCAGAACTTCGTGCTCCATAACCTTCCCCAAGCAAGACGTGAGCGAGATGGGCCCGAGGTTGCCCAGATCGAGTCGTTTGCATGGTTTAGATATGAAGATTACCTTGACATGCTCCCAGGAGTCTGGAAGGCGACCTTCATGCCAGTGGCGGTTGAAAACGTCCGCAGGTGCTGCGACCGACTGGTCGTCAAAGTTGCGGAACACTTTGTTGATGATATGGTCATTGCCGGCGGCCGCGGTAGTCTTGATGCAGTGGAGAGCGGCGCGGACTTCCAACGCCATGATGTCTCTGTCAATGTCTGGGTTCTAGGGGCCTTTGTAATTTAAGGGTCAACTATGCTCCCGAAGGGTATGCGCCTTACCTTGTTCGAAAGGGGTGTAGCATCTGCAATAGAGCCCAAGGTGCCTGCGCTAAGTCTGAAACTACTGATGTCTCCCTTACAGAATCGGAGTAGTTAAAGAAGATGAGCAAGTATGTTTCCTCGCAGGAGTGCACAGCCTTACTTACATTGTTGGCCATAGACGTTAAATTATTTGATTTTGCACATAAAGCGCACGACACTCAAGAATCTAGCTCATGCACCCGTCACAAGAGTGACACCGGTTATGCGCATCCTCTCCTACCGTCGGCTTATCGATTTCCGCGTCGCAGCCCAAAGTCACCACAGAGCAAATCAGCTAGATGCCAACCACCGGCGTTATTCTAGAATAGTCGAGCCCCTGGGCTGCGCCTGTTATCTTGGTCAAGAAGAAGGACGGGTCATGGAGATTCTGGGTTGACTATCGCTGTCTCAACCCCATAAGAAAGAAGGACATCTACATACTTCCTGGCATCGATGACGTTATGGATTGCTCACATTCGGCGTCTTGTTTTTTTCTCGGTACACTTTCGATCCTGGTATTGCCAAATTCCTATGAATCCGACTAACAGAGTAAAGACAGCTTTTGTAACGCCAGACGGTTTGTTCGAATTTAATGTTATGGCGCTCATTTAACGTCAATGCCCTTGCTACCTTTGAGAGACAAATGGACACAATTTGGCGGGGCCTCAAACAGAAAATCTGTTTATGTTACCGGGATCATTTGGTGGGTTTTAGCCGAACGCTCTACGAACATAACCAGCCTCTTAATCTTGTGGTAAGTTGTCTCGAGAAAGCTGCACTGGCATTGAACTCCAAGAAATGTCGTTTTGGAGAACGCGAGACACCTATTCTGGGACACCTTGTAGAGAATAATGGCGTTAGACCGGATGCGAAGAAAGTTTCTGCTATCTGTAACTTGAAGAAGCCTCAATATCTCTGGGACCTACGAAGTTTTGTGGGCCTATGCTCATAATTCCGCCGATTCATTCCAAATTTTACTGATAGGGCACAACTCACTGACTTTCTGCAAAAAGATGTGCCTTTCCCCTGGGCACCGGATTGTGATCCCACTTACGCAGCTAAATTTCACGTTGACATCAGGGCCGGTGCTGTACCACATTGATTCTTCCGCTCCTGCAGAAATTGGCCTGTGTCCAGTGCCAGGTGGTTGCTTATGCAAGCTGTTCATTTAGCAAGGCAGCACGCAACTATAAGGTGAGAAAACAGGAGTGCTTGGTAGTAATTTTCGTCTTTCACAAGTTTCTCCAATACGTCTACGGTCGTCGTTTTTGAGTCATCACTGACCATTATTCTCTATTGCTTGGTGGGGTTACGTGACTCCTCGGTCACACTTGCGCGATGGGCCCTGTGCTTACATGAGTGACTTGGTAGCAGTCTACAAAAGCGGTAACTGCCACGCAGACGCCGACTGTCTGAGGCGCCAACGTCTACCTACGACTGCCTGCAGCACGGGCCACTTGCATTAGTATATCGATGCTATCGACGCCCCGTTCCCTGATATCGCAATATTCCGGAAAAAGCAACATGACGACCGTAGCATAGATTCTCGGTTCGCTTCTGCGGATGAGCACGCGAGCCCCAGCTGTTTTGTTGTCCAGGACGATGTCCTCTACGAAAAAAATTATTCAGGCCAAGGGGCCCGCGATCTTCTCGTCATAACACGCACTCTAGGTTGTCACGTTCGTCGCTTCACTCACGACGACGCCGCTTGTGGTCACATGGCCTTTGCCCGAACGTTTCACCGCGGCCAGCAAAGATTCTACTGGCCAAAGATGAGACACGGCACGGAAAAATACGTTCCAGGCTGCGAATAATGCTAACGTAACAAGCGCCCAAGACTACGCCGTCTGCACTTCTTCATCCTGTACTGCGTCTTAACATTGCCATTCGAGGCTGTTGGTACAGATCTGTTTGGCCCATTTTCGCAACCAAACAATGCCAGTTGATGGGTAGGCGTCTGGGTCGACCATCCGATGTGCTACGCAAAAACTGCGGCAATACCTGCAGCAAAGGCCTTCAATGGATCACAGTTTATCCTTAGCTTTATATTTCTACGCAACGGTCCTCCACGACTCATCATCAGTGATCGTCGGCGTCAATTTGCATCTGATGTCTCGACACGATTCTTCCTTTTACGCTAGACGTGGAAATTTGGCTGCCGAGACAATGTGCCGAGCAGAAGAAGCCCCGTAGCATCGCACATCTCCAAACTCCGCCTATGTTACGTTATGTATGTAATCTCCAGCGTCACAAGCAATGGTCGCCTCTCCAGAAAGACACAGCTGACACATGTAGCGCGCCTTATGCCAATCTTCAGCCGATCTTCTGAATCATTCGGCCAACGGGCATCGCCTGCGAACGGGGAAGTGAAACGTGCGAGCGGAGTTTGGCTGAAGAGGAGAACAAAGATGTGTTGGCTCGCGTGCTGCGCTGTGAACTGCTTTTCCTGAGTGATACATTTGCATTCTTCGCCTTGTAAATAAACGCATTCCATCGTCACCATATTTTAAAATTATGAAGTAGATAGCACATTGTTCCCGCTATTAGCTCGGTATAGCTCTCCTAAACGATTTCTCCAAGCACTTTTTAGTTGTAATTAACACCAATGTACAGTATAAATTCTCACAGGCAGAACATTGTGTTGAATACTGTGTTACTTGTACTGCACCGCTGCGCGATATGATAGCAGCCATTAAGGAACACTCACTTGCGGTATAGTAAGCGTAATCGTACGTTAAAAACACAAATATGCGATGCAGAGGGTTTATAACTTGCTGCGAGTGCACTTTCGTTCTGCACATAGACGTTAATGCAGCGGTAATATCTTACTTTCGGTTCAATATTGCTATGTTTGCCTTTGTAAGATTTATCTTGAGAATTGACGACCACTGCGTTTACCATTCCTGTGATTATCTATTGCACGTATCGGTGAAAGTACTCTTATCTTGGCCAGACAGCCACGTGTCCTTATCCCTGGCACCTCTTATAGCACCAACAGATTTAGCGACATATATGTTGTCGTCAATACAAACAAAGGAGAATCTGTCCCACTTTGCCGTGATGCTATGCTGATTTCCAGCAATGACTATAATCATTTGGTTTGCGTGATTTGTGCAGCTAAACAACAAAGACAATCTATGGGGTTATAAAAAAAACCATAGTGGGGGGCTTGAGATTAACACTTACCGTCTTTTTTATGTGCGCATCAATTTATTCGAACAACGACAAATCATTTCCTCGACAACAGAGTATGAAACATATTGATTAAGCATGGTGTTGTTAAAATAAGGTGAAATACACGAATGTTTGCACCTTTCAGGTTTGTTGCAATCTATCATCTAAGTGAACCAAATACTTTCTCATGTTGTCAATATTACTATAATTAGAAATTTTGTGTTATTTCTTGAAGTATGGCATATTTTACTCTCAGCATTATGTATTGACAAGATATGTCGTCACAAAATGCATAGCACATGCTAGTGATAAAGTTAGAACATGTAATACATAATATGATAATTTTTTTAGAAGAACTCGACTGCGCTGAGGCCACCTGTAGCTTTTAGTCTGGCTGAGCGACATCCGACGCTTCAATCCAGTAAAAAATTTAATACTAGAAGACACAAAAAGAGACATTGCCGTCATGCGAAATAATACTAAGAGAGAGAGGAGTCTCATGCGCACGAGCGAAATTCTTTGCTGGCCTAGTTGGTGTTTACATATGATTGAAAGTGGCGCAGAAACGTGGTAAAGAGAATGGCGAAAGCACAGAGCACTAAGTGCTTTCAGCCTTCTTTCCTCAGCCTTTTTGTGCTAGGTTTAGTCATGTCAAGCAAAAGGCACGGGTTTACTGAAGCGTACAAGCTCTCATTGTAACTGCTACGCTCGCCACGCTAAATTGTTTAATGTTATTTACTAAATAAAAGTAATTAATTGCCACGTTGTCGTGATGATGAACGTGTATCCTAAAAAGTGTCATAAATATTGGCCACTTTTGAATTGTCCGCGACGCTTACCACGCCTTTCCCTCTACAGCACGGCGGATATGCCAAACAGATCTTACAAAATGGCGACTCTTGCGCTTCCATGAAACTGCACAAATACTACTTATGTATCTCGTACTTGTGTTAAGAGCGGATTCTATAACATCGAATACCATTTTACTGCAAAAGACAAAGGCGGCCGGAAAAACAGCCTCAGCTCGTGAAACCTGGTTCCAGGTTTGCGTCTGCTTTTTTTGGCAACGTTCGGCGTACATTTTATCGGCTAATAATTGCAACTAGAAACTTTTTTAACATTTGCCGGTTTCTTTCTTTTCGTGGTTAAAGTTAAGGTTTCGTGTGGACCACTTTCCTGTAAATTATGGTTTACAAAATGTTTCCCTAATGAATCACGCTCCGTGGGCTCGCAACGTGTTGTTGAATAGGTGAGCTTCATCCAATACTCCGAATGACGAAGCTTTCAAGATGCTGCTTATAGCAATAGCACGCTGCAATACGGCCATATAACTACCCATTAATTAATAGGGCGCATTTGATTACTGAGTTTAAACGGAATGAGAAAATATTTGTAACACTATGCGAGTACTATCGACAAAAATAATACAGAAAACAACGACAAAGTGCAGATCCGACGCCGCCTTATCATCAGTGAACTTGCGCGGTTAATGAACCACAGTGGCCCCAGGGCCAAGTCTGCTAGAACACAGGTGAGGCCGTTTCTTTCTTCGCGCAGCTTGAGGCTGTATGTACGCGAGTTTGAAAAACAATTACGCTCTTCCAACGCACAATTTGGGACCCGTCTGAAGCGCAGATATCGCGAAGCGGGTAATTTATTGTTATGAAAATGGTCATCCCCTTCAAAGTGTCTTGTAGCATAGCATAGAGATTATGAGCCAGCACCGCAAATAAGCAACGCACGGTAGCCCCCATCAAGAGAACAACGCGCCGATGTATTACAGTGCCCATAGGATCTGCTCACTTTTCATGCCGCAATCTTCGACGCCGGGTTAAAGGGTGGGCTCCACTTCTTTTCCCCCAACAATAGTCTGGGACTAACGACTCCTCCCACTGAGGATGCTCACTGAATCTGGCTTCAATAAAAATGCACGCTATTGCATTCTGGGATCAGCCCCGTTGAGTATTTCACCATCTGACCGACAGGCCTAATTTACTTGGTAAAATGCCTAGCGAGCAGACTTGCCGAACTCCGGGAAAGAAGGCAATGGACAGCTTAGCTTATAACGAAATTGTGCTTTTGAAGGCTTGTATTTGTCGTACTGGGATAACATTCAGGTACAACGCGACTTTTCACTGCCTTTTTCAGCAGTGGACATAAATGACAACCCGAACATTTATTTGGATAGTATATTAGGGGCTACATATAATCCTATTTGCTGCGCAAGCGCTGGAGTGTGGAGCAATTCAGCATAACCGCAGCAACAGCAGTCACGGCTGCTTAACTCCTGGAGGTTTCCATAGAAAGGCGCGATTTGAAAAAAAAAATTCGCAGCTGCGCCATATTCAATGCCTTGGCTATCTGGAACATTTGCCTTCACTGAGCCTTTTCAGTAAAAACCGAATTCCTTGAAAAAGTTGTGGTTACACTTTTTGTCTTCTTTTCATTTTGTTTAAAGCAAAAACATTGAGTGTAAGCATTCAAGAGAAGCAGCCATTTCATGTTTGCTTCAAGAAAACTCCAGGGGGAAAGGCGCAATGATAATAGTCCGTTACGTGAAAGGTTTTTGAGATGTCAGAAATGTTCCTCAGCCAGGCATGCCTATCGGTTCTAGGCACTAAATTTACTCACATCTGGGAGATTGAAAATATTGTTTCTCTTACAGAATAATGTTAATATTGAAACATCTGAATATACATCCCACCATTCTTAAATGTTTGAATACTACACTCTAAAATTGTGGAATAGTTCAAGAGGTCACTCTTGGTCTTTCAACGCTTTGTTTGCCTAATTATTAATTACAAGGTATTCGGCACTCGAATAAATTTTTCAAACTCTTACATTTTGCGTCATCCTAGGAGAGTATACGAAATTTAAAGTGTTAATAAAGATACGTAGTCTTATGATGCATTAAATAGCATGTTTTATTCACGAGGTTGAAGAGTAACAATCGGAATAATCGAGCAGCAGCATTAAATTTGTACAAAGACTACGTACAAATTCTTGAAGTTTCTGTGTTGCAAATTTTTTAATCGCCCTGTCACTCACTCGAATCTTTCGCGCTGACACATCGGACACACCGGTCCTATACACCGACATGGCGCGGTACCCACAGAGACGTTCCCTGTGTCTAGTCGTACTAGATAGTACATACATTCTGAGAGCTACGACAACGCTCAACACTATGGACAGTCTTACGGCGGAAGAGGCTGCTATCGCCATAGCCATCCTACACGCTCCAACCGTAACGGAACCAGGTGGACCCATCACAGTGGTCACTGATCCACAGACCGTCTGCAGTACTTTGGCACAAGTGATGGTGACATCCTACATACACCACAACCTTACATTACGCTCCACAGCGTTTCACAGGGTGCGGATTGCCTGAACACCTGGGCACGCCTCTTTCCACGGGGATGAAGACGCTCATGCGGTAGCCCGAGAGCTCGCCAACCGGGCGCCATTGGAAGAGCTGTCGAACCAAGACGACGCACCGACAGAACCATTAAACTACACTGAAACTCTAGAACATTAAGAAGAAAGCAGGAGACACTTCCCCTCTCCGCATAATTCCCTTAAACCAGAAGACGCCGTCGCGTGGCGACAGCTTCAAACTGATTCATTTCCCTGTCTCTTTTATCTTCACCTCTTCCACCCCACACAATATTCCTCATACTCTTCCTACAGTGGAGCAAAGCCCACAGTACATTATTGCACTTGGGAGTACTCACACCCACTGGGTTACTTCCCTATTCCTTCGCCTTTACCTTCCTCCTGGGAGACTGCGCTGACCAGTTTAGACCTACAAGAGCAGCGACGGCTGATGCGGTGGGTACGCGGAATAGCCTGAGCCAATGGGGCCCGCAACTAAGCCATCCACCCTACGAGGATGTCTCCTCAGCTCATAAAAAATAAATTTCTCTCTCTCTCTTTCTTGCGCAGTTTTTCTTGCCTGTAATTATAAGTGTCGCCACCCACGGCGCGTTTTACCGCTGCACTTTGGAGGCTAGTTATTTGTTTGTACGGTTACGGTAGTGCAAATCACTGGCGCTGTGAAGCAATGTCTACTACGTGAAAGCCGCGTAGCGGCCGCATGACTAAGTTCTCTGTGAAAATGACACGCGATGTTGGGGATGAATTATTATAAGACCCGCAAGCAGCAGGTGGCTAGTGCTTTGAAAAGTGTCAGAAGTCCCTCACGCATCTTTGCCGTGTTGGATGTATCAGTGTCTCACATTGGCATATATCTGAAAATATTTTTTATAACAAATTCTTGCGAAGTACTAAGCGATCGTATGAAATTTAGATACGCGCGTATATTCTCAGCATTGTGTCTTCAGAAGAAATGAAAATACTTCAGCACACAATAAACGGTATTGGAGAAACTCTGTCGAAATTGCGTCATTTGCAAGCGCTCTGATTCAATACAACACTAGATTCGTGATTATTATAAGTACAAAACCTCAGCAGTCATGCTCAGTGTAGCTTTTGAATCTGCGTTGAATTTTTAGGACGAAAAATGCTCTTTCTAATAACGGTATTGCAAAATTGCATTGTTTGTCGTTACCACACACATGAATAAAAAATATATTTTTACTTCTTAGTAACAGCGTGTAGACAGATGTGTCTATTGAAAAATGAATTCTCTGCCTAGACACGAATGTATATTTCAAAGGATAAATCCCAGAGACATGATGTTTTCAGCCAGTTGTAGCATCCTATAACCATTAACATTATTGCATTGTAGTATTCTATAGTTCATCGAAGCTGCTGCCTACAGTAAATATTTCACATGTTTTTTTTTGCTTGTTTCGTTATACCTAAAGTCATTCCATTGCTGAAGTATAACACAAAAAGACAAATTCTCTGCGGAAAAAATAAATGCATTCTCGCATATTCCCAGTAATATGTCCTGGAGCCAGAATCTCAGACGCCATGAGATAATTTTTCACAATATTGAGTGCTAGTATTGTAGGCGGTTTACAGGTGTTTCTACAGAAAAGATATAAATAAATCTTTGAGCAGTTTCTATTATTGGTTTCTGTACACCGATTTTCCTTTGTTTCAGAGTCCGACTACGGCCCTGGAGGATGTCCGTATCCGGTCGCTGTGAATGGAACGGGATTCGGAGTGAGTATACAATCTCGGAAAGTAAAGACCAATGTAATAAGTTCGTAAAATATGAATAGACATTGGAACCAAATGCCATGTTGTCTAATGTCATGAGTCAATCGTGTGTAGTCATATGTCATTCGCTGTCATGTGTAAAGTATCGCGCTTCTTGCATTGGTTTTCTCCCTTTCCTACATTATTCTTTATTCAATTGTTTTTACTGGTGAACAGTGTCAGCGATTCATTAAATTTTCCATCAAAGGACATCATTAAAATGTCCATTTGAACGGCTCAATCAAACCTTTACTTCCCACCATCAGAATTAAACAAACAAAAATCATAATTTAGTAAATGCAGTAACGATATTGAATCACATAGGAAACGAAATAAATAATATGAGTAGCGAGAAAACTGAGGCAACAAATAACTATTTTTTACGTAGACCTAAAACAGTCTTGCATAGAGCCAGCTATAGCTCATTGTTAGTGACGCACGTTTGCGTACTAACATCTGCCGAAAACACTTTGAGCAACGTGCGGACAATCTTCTTTGACAAAAGGCGATCACATTGATCTTCCTTTATGTGTTATAAGTCATTTCGCACATTTCATCATCAAGTTTGAGCTCGATGATAAACGTCCTGTGTTTGGTGCACCTTAATACGCGCCACAACCACTGCCCCGCGACGCATAGCGCCTTTCAGCGCTCGCAGTGAGACAGCGTTCTGACGAAACAGTTATATGCAACAGCATTTTTACTCCCGGCTAACCTTAGTCTCCTGGACCGCGAGCAGCTCTAGGTGTGTTTCTTACATCATGCATTTGACGTGATATTATTTATTTGTTTATTTATTTATTTATTACAAATACTTTCAGAGCCCGACGGCATTACAGAAAGGAGTGGGCAATACATATACAAGTGTGCAATAGTACAATTTATGAAAATACAAGTTAACAAAATAAGTAATCTTTAATGGCACTTCTGAACTTAGTGTCGATAATGGCAGCGATGGATGCAGGAAGGTGGTTCCATTCTGCGCTGGTTTTTGGAACGAAAGAATAACTATATAAGTTAGTTCGGCAAAATGGCACTCCAACCTTGAAGTTGTGGTCCACAGGCGATGAAATATGCGTCGGTTGAAGAAAAAGACAGCTTTTGAACACTTCATTTTGATGATAGATTTTGTGAAAGAGGCAGAGACGAAGAAATTTACGACGTAAAGACAGATCAGGCAGGTTTAGTGTGTTCTTAATAGTGGATACAGAAGCGTAGCGGAAATAATTTGATAGAATAAACCGGGCTGCGCGATTCTGAACAGGTTCAAGGGAAGCGACTAGTATGGATTTACTGGGGTCCCAGATGCTGGATGCATATTCTAGTTTTGGACGGATAAAGTTTTATAAAGAATTAATTTTAAGGAAGACGGCGCCCTGGAAAATTTCGGCGCAAGTAGCCACGAGTGCGGTTAGCATTGCGGGTTACGTAATCAACGTGCATGTTCCAGGATAGGTCGTTAGTAATATTAATGCCAAGGTACTTGTAGGAGTTAACGGGATTCAAGGGGGCTCCTTTAAGGTAATAACTGTGGTTTGTACTGTGAGGGCGCCGGGTTATTCTCATGGTTTTACATTTATTAACGTTTAATTGCATAAGCCATTTGTCACACCATAAAGATAATTGATCGATATCTTTTTCGATATTTATTGAATCAGATAAATTTGTTATTTTGTTTAAATTACGCAGTCATCTGCAAAAAGCTTAATTGATGAAAAAACGATACTGTCAGGAAGATCATTTATATATACAAGAAACAACGAAGGGCACTGTACAGACCACTGTGGTACGCCCGACGTAACAGAAGAAAGAGCAGAAGTTGTTAGCATAATTGTTAGCAGTTACATATTGAGTACGGTTTGAAAGAAAGTCTTTAAACCAGTTAAATACGCGAGCGTCGATTTTAGGTTTACTAAGCTTGAAAAGGAGTAAGTCATGAGGTACTGAGTTAAATGCCTTTGGGAAATCGAGAAAAATGCAGTCTATATCGAAACCGAGGTCCGTAGCTATAAACAGATCATTAGTAAACGCTATTAGTTGGGTCTCACACGAAAGCATTTTCCTAAATCCATGTTGAGAATTATTAAAAAGGAATTGTTCTCCAAAAATTCAATTAGCTGCGAATGTATGATGTGTTCTATCATTTTGCATGGTATGCTAGTCAGTGAGATCGGACGATAGTTATCTGCTGAAT
This sequence comes from Dermacentor variabilis, assembly GCF_050947875.1. Taxonomy (NCBI): domain Eukaryota; kingdom Metazoa; phylum Arthropoda; class Arachnida; order Ixodida; family Ixodidae; genus Dermacentor; species Dermacentor variabilis. The sequence goes on from NC_134570.1 coordinate 126,475,966, forward strand.
GAGCATTACCCGATTTGAAGATAGGGACCACCTTTCCCACCTTCCAGTCGCTGGGTAATGTGGAACACCGTAACGATTGTTCAAACAGTTTTGAGAGTATGATTGCTGAGTATACTGTGATTATTTTTAGCATCTTTGAGTTGAGGAGGTCAGCACCAGCGGAAGAGGAGATCTTCAGATTGTCAATGAGCTTGGTAACGCCAATCCAATCTATAACAATGGGGTCCATAGGGGGAAAGTTTTGGTCAGGTAAACGGGGTAATAATGCAGGAGCAGCTGTAAAAAAAGCACTGCATTTTCCCGGCGAGGAGATTCAAGAGTGGAGGATGACGCGAGTGTCATTCGGAGCAACATGTACACCCTTCCTACTGACGGTAACCATACTCCATCACCTAAAGAGTATACCTTCAAGCAAAGCCAGTACCGCGAAACTTCTCAGCGAGTCACTCTATGTGGATTATTTAGTGGTTGAAGCAGAGTAAGATGAAGAAGCGCTTCAAGTCTGCGGCGAAGCCGACTAGATTATGCGGGAAGTACGAATGACGATAAGAAAATGGACGACCAACTCAGATGGTCGTATGTCAAAGGACTGTTCCTCAGTATGAGAAACAGGCCGCAGGCAAAGAACTGACTGTCCTCCACGAGGCAAGTGGGAAGGTACTTGGAATCAAATGGAATCCGTACACGGATATTATAACTTTTTCTTTGAGGGGCCTGCTCGTATTTATCAAAGAAAAAGATGATACCAAGAGGTGCATTCTTCAAGCTGCTTCACTGATATTCGACCCAATGGGATTTGTTGCACCGTTCACCATTGCCATCAAGATCTTCTTCCAGAAATTGGGGACACGTGGAACAGGCTGACATGAGCAGCTAGCTACCTAAGGATCTGCAAAAAGAATGACATGAATGGGTGAGCCAACTACCAGTCTTCCAGAATGTTTCCATACCACGCTGTCTCAGCCGCGGAAACAAATCGCCCTGAGCGCTACAGGCTCACCTATTTTGCGACGCAAGCCCTTCGGCATACGGCGCAGCGCTCTAATGCGCTCTACAGCGCTCAACGACGCCCGAGCTGTTCAGGAGGCCCATGTTATTGGTCGCAAAAGCCCGTGTGGCACCTATCCAAAAAACAACACTGCCACGACTGGAACTTCTAGGAGCCTTGATCGGAGCAAGGCTACTTAATTGCGTCTCGTGCGCCTTCACTGACTTTGAGATCCACTGTACAATATGGTCGGATCCCACAATTAGGTTGTAATGGATAAAAGGTGACGCAACGGAGTGGATCAATTTGTGTCGAACAGCATGAAAGAGATCAGGCAAGAAATTGATACTTCTATGTGGAAGTATTGTCCAGGAGAGGCAGATCCTGCTGACCTACTGACACGTGGAGTTTCAATAGATAGGTTATTGTATAACCGTACGTGGCTGCATGGACCAGACTGGCTAGGCGAGTCAGAAGATAGGTGGTGACTACAAGCCGCAGAACCTATCAGAACCGAAGATACAATATTCTGTGAAATGACTGCCGTTCACGTTGCGATCTCCAGTGCGACAAAGTCGACATCGATTCTGGATATTCACAGCTACAGAATCAAAAAACTGCTCAGGGTCCCGGCAAGGATATTCAGATTCATCAAATAATTCCGATTCAGAAACGGAGCGCACACTGGTTTACCAGAAGCCGGTAAACCTGGGCATCCTGGGCATCATTCACTGAAGCAGGAAAAATATTGGATCAGACATATACAGCAGCAGGCCTTTAGCGAAGATATAAGTTCGATTTCTACAGGTACATCAGAAAAGACAACCTGTCGCACCAAAGACCTCAGCCCGTTATTGGATGGGGACAGCATTCTCCGGGTGGGCGGGCGCCTATTGCACATTGACGCATCTGAGCAGGTACAACACCCAGTTATCCATCCGCACGATCATCTACTTTCCTACGTTACCGACAATGCGAGCACACTGCGAAATACTTCACGGAAGCGTGAGAGACGCCCTGTCACAGTTGCGGGAACACTATTGGATCTGCCGGGTAAGAACATTAGTGAAGAAAGTCATACACGGCTGTCATGCGTGCAGAGGTTTCAGAATTGGCACTTCAGAAGTGGAAAAAAGACCTGAAGCAGTCGAGGAAAAGTTGAACAGTGCCGTCATTGTGAACGGGAATGGCCGTGACAATGGAACGTAGTCCCCCAACGTGACAGAAGAGGGAGTGCCAGCAAAGTACGTGGAATGCGTGCAAAGTGGTGCGTGGTTAGCTGGAAAGAGTGGCACCTACCTTGAGGCCGCCACGTGGAAAAAGCAGGAGCGCATGCATAAATGCCCCTTGTCAAGTGCGAATCACGCGGAAAAGGAAAAGCGGAAGCAGGGAGAGGTAGCAGAGAGTTGAATGGTGATTATCGTTGGCTACTCAAACCTGGGTAGGTGCTCAGAAGCAATTTTGGAGAGTGTGAAAGGCGAAAAATCAACCATTGATTGCTGTCTCACGACAGAAGGAATTCATAAGTTGAGGCAAATGGTTATTGATTATGAAGGGCATAGCAGCATAGCGAGTGACCATAAACGCATCACTTTGAAAATGGAATATGTAGTTAGGGAAGAGAGCAAGAAGTGCAAAATGACCAGTCCAAATTTGAATGCTGAACAAATAACAAATATAGTCAGTAGAGTCGAGGAAGAACTTTGCAAATTGCAAAGTAACGAGTGGGAATACAGTGAGCGAAACAAAATGTTTGTTAGGAAGGAAAAAAGAAACGGAAAAGCTGGTGGAACAGGGAGATACGAGAAGCGATCGCCGAACGACAGACAGCATCCTCACAGCACAGGCAGGCAAAGAAGGCGCAGTTATGACAGCACGAAGTTGCCAGTAAAGGGGAAATATACCGGGAGGAAATGTCTATGGTTCAAATACTGGCACAAGCAAAGATAAAAGGTGGAAGTGAACGTTGGTTCTCAGAAATACGTGAGAAAAGAAGGCCGCAGCTAGAATATTTTGGAACCACGTAAAATTATTAGGCAGGAAGTCGCCAACAACACAACACATCCTCGACGAAGATGGAAACCAAAAGAAGGGGAAGCGGCAATAAATTACATCCGAAAAATAGCAGCCCAATCATTCCAAGACAATGCGGAGGTTGTATGTAAAGAAACAAAAGAGATGAAAGAGACCCAGGTGGAGAAGGAGCTGGTGCTGAAAAATTTGAACTTGAACAAAGCCGAAGAGAAAATTCCTAAGCGCACAGATATAGGGCTAGACTGGGTTCCCGTTAGGCTGATTATCGAACTAGGACCAAAAAGTAAGGAAGCTCTGGTGAAAGCAGTGGACATAACTTTAAAAGATATACAAATACCAGGCAGTTGGTGGGAAAAAAGAATGAATTTAATGTATAAAAGTAAGGGGGAGAACGATAGAATTCCCTCGTATAGACGGTTGACCATTACATCTGTAATATACAGGTTAGCAATGAAGGCAACCAAATTAAAGCTGCAAGCATGGACAGAGACTGATGGCATTTTAGGCGGACTTCAGTATGGCTTCAGTATAGTTAGACGTTTGGATGATAACTTATTTGTTCTTACTCAGTGTATTGAAATATCAAAAGTAGAAAGCAGACCATTGTGTATGGCCTTTTTAGACATTAGAGGAGCCTATCACAAGGTAGACCGCAAGATTTTGTGGGATACTCTGGAAGGGGAAGTCTTAGTTGACGGTTTTCAAGAGCTTTGCAGAGAGATTTACCTAGAAAATACCGTTTGCGTTGAATGGGAAGGGATGAGGAGTGAGTAGAAAGCTGATATAAATAAGAGACTGAGGCAGGGATGCCCTTTATCCCGACTGATAGTTATGACGTGCATGGTGAGGATGGGGAAAGCGCTAGAAGGAAGTAATATCTGGTTTAATCTCTCATACCAACAGGCGGGTACAGTTGTAGACCAGCAACTTCAAGGTTTATAGTATGCGGACGACATTGTGTTGCTAGCAAGAAGCAAAGTGATTTGCTACATCTGGCTGATATCTGTTAACAGCAAGGCAACAATTTAGGTTTGAAATTTACTGTTAGAAAATCAGGTATTATGGTATTCATTGGAAACATTGAACAGCCACTGGCAATAGAGGGCCAGAAAATACCTCGTGTAAGAAAATATAAATATCTTAGTTTATGGATAAACGAAGCAAAATATACACGGAAACACAGGAAAAAATAACAGTGAAGGGGAACAGAAATACAGCCATACTAAAGCACAGAGTGCTATGGGGATGCAATAGGTACGAGGTGCTACGGAGTATTTGGGAAGGTGTAATGGTTCCAGGACTTACTTTTGGAAACGCGGTTGTTTGCTTTATATCAGGGGTACGATCAGGACTCGATGGGAACCAAAGGTCAGTGGGACACCTCACATTGGGCGCTGACGGGAGGACTACAAATGCAGCTGTGCAGGGCGATAAGGGCTGTACTAGTCCTGACGTGATGCAATCTCGTAGTAAAATTGATTATGAAGCACGGCTGAAGAATATGGAAGAAAGTGAATGGGCTGGGAGAGTGTTGAGGTATCTGTACAGGTAAACATTGATTCACATTAAAGGAAAAGAACTAAGAAGCTAAACAGCAAGTATGCGGCCTGTAAGGTGGGCAACTCATCAAGGAAGAACGTCAAGCGGAAACTCAGAGAGGCTGAAGTAATCTCACGGGTCGCGACAATGTAAAAGAAACCTGATATGAGTAACTAGTCAAAAGGAAAAAATAACAGCAAAGAAACAATTTATGATAACTCAAAGGGAAGCTCATTACTTTTCGAAACGAGATCGGCATACCTTAGAATCCGCACCTATAATGCGAGGTATACGAAGGAGGAAGAAGCATGTGCTTGCTGCGGTAAAGCTAGGGAAAAGCTGAAGCATGTTTTATTAGAATGTGAAGACGTCTGCCCAGAGGTCGATTTAGGCACCACTGACCTCCCTGAAGCCCTTGGGTACTGCGGGAGTAAGGGAAAAGTAAACATATCCGCAATAGAGATTGGTAAGAGGTGATTGGAATATTGGTGGAAGTAGGGTAACGATAAAAAAAACGACGAGTACAAGTGCAAAGTTCGCAATAGGGGATCAGAAAATTTGGTTGCGGGAGTTCATAGTGTTTTTTTTCTTTTTTTTACTTTCTTATCTTAGGTAGGACATTAAGCAGTATAATTGCATGAGCTTGGTGGCGAAACCCACCACCCCGTTCCAAGGGGAAGCTCATAACATGCATCCATCCATACTTGAACAGAATAGACACAGAATGCATGAAGCGGTCAAGAAAGTTGGCAGTCAACTACAGCGTAACTGAAACTGCTAATCGATAACCAGATGTGACGAGAAAGAAAGTGAGAGAAATATAGACAGTTAATCGGATGCAAAGTATAGAAACAAAAAGTAACATGAAGTTCTAAAGAATGAGACGAAGGGAAATCTGTACGTTAAGACAATGAGCAGTACTTGCTGCTTGTGGCTCAAGCCATTCGCCCGATGACAAGAGCATACCTGACTGTATATTCGGAACTAGATGAGGCACGTGTATGCTGCAGGAAAAATGTGGATGCCACTCAAGACATCCTAATGGAATGCGAAGGGACTCACCCAGTGACAACCATAGGTAACGTACACCTTCCCGAAGCCCTGGGGTTTAAAGTGGACGGAACAGTCTACCGGTCAGCAGCCGAGATAAGCAAAAGGCGTTTAGAGCGTTTAGAGCGAAGCAACCTTTATATATAGCTTTCATTGATTACGAGAAAGCGTTTGATTCTGTCGAAATGTCAGCAGTCATGGAGGCATTACGGAATCAGTGTGTAGACGAGCCGTATGTAAAAATACTGAAACATACCTATGCCGGCTCCACAGCCACAATTATCATCATCATCATCATCATCATCATCAGCCTGGTTACGCCCACTGCAGGGCAAAGGCCTCTCCCATACTGCTCCAACTACCCCGGTCATGTACTAATTGTGGCCATGTCCCTGCAAACTTGTTAGTCTAATCCGCCCACCTAACTTTCTGCCGCCCTCTGCTACGCTTCCGTTCCCTTGGAATCCATTCCGTAACTCTTAATGACCATCGGTTATCTTCCCTCCTCATTGCGTGTCCTGCCCCTGCCCCCATTTCTTTTCCTCGATTTCAACTAAGATATCATTAACTCGCGTTTGTTCCCTGACCCAATCGGCTCTTTTCGTATTCCTTAACCTTACACCTATCATTCTTCTTTCCATAGCTCGTTGCGTCGTCCTCAATTTAAGTAGAACCCTTTTCGTAAGCCTCCAGGTTTCTGCCCCGTACGTGAGTACTGGTAAGACACAGCTGTTACAAACGTTTCTCTTGAGGGATAATGGCAATCTGCTGTTCATGATCTGAGAATGCCTGCCAAACGCACCCCAGCCCATTCTTATTTTTCTGATAATTTCAGTCTCATGATTTGGATCCGCAGTCACTATCTGTCCTAAGTAAATGTATTCCCTTCCCACTTCCAGCGCCTCACTACCTATCGTAAACTGCTGTTCTCTTCCGAGACTGTTAAACACTACTTTAGTTTTCTGCAGATTAACTTTTAGACCCACCTTTCGGCTTTGCCTCTCCAGGTCAGTGAGCATGCATTGCAATTGGTCCCCTGAGTTACTAAGCAAGGCAATATCGTCAGCGAATCACAAGTTACTAAGGTATTCTCCATTAACTCATTGGAGATACGATCTCTCCAATGCTATTCACAGCGTGTTTACAGGAGGTATTCAGAGACCTGGATTGGGAAGAATTGGGGATAAAAGTTAATGGAGAATACCTTAGTAACTTGCGATTTGCTGGTGATATTGCCTTGCTTAGTAACTCTGGGGAACAATTGCAATACATTCTCACTGATCCGGAGAGGCAAAGCAGAAGAGTGGGTCTAAAAATTAATATGCAGAAAACTAAAGTAATGTTTAACACTCTCTGAAGAGAACAGCAATTTACAATAGGCAGCGAGGCACTGGAAGTGGCAAGGGAGTACATCTACTTAGGGCAGGTAGTGACGGCGGATCCGGATCATGAGAACGAAGTAATCACAAGAATAAGAATGGGCTCGGTTGTGTTTGGCAGGTACTCTCAGTTCATGAACCGCAGGTTGCCATTAACTTTCAAGAGAAAAGTGTATAATAGCTGTCTTACCAGGTCTGACCTACGGGGCAGAAACCTGGAGGCTTACGAAAAGGGTTCTATTTAAATTGAGGACGACGCAACGAGCTATGGAAAGAAGAATGATGGGTGCAACGTTGAGCGATAAGAAAAGGGCAGATTGTGTCAGGGAACAAACGCGAGTTAATCACATCTTAGTTGAAATCAAGAAAAAGAAATGGGGCATGGGCAGGACATGTAATGAAGAGGGAAGATAACCGATGGTCATTAAGGGTTACGGACTGGATTCCAAGGGAAGGGAAGCGTAGCAGGGCGCAGCAGAAAGTTAGGTGGGCGGTTGAGATTAAGAAGTTTGCAGGAACGACATGGCCACAATTAGTACATGACCGGGGTTGTTGGGGAAGTATGAGAGATACCTTTGCCCTGCAGTGGGCGTAACCAGGCTTATGATGATGATGTTTACAGCGTTGTTGAAGAAGAATAGGAAATATTGATAGGAACGTATCTCTTACAATCATAGCTAGCCGTTCAAGATGTATTTCATAGGGGCAAAAAGATCAAGGAGATGTATACAAATATGTTAGATAAAGAACATGTATAGCCCAACTGTTTAAATCAAGCAGGCTAGGTGACTGCTCCGTTGCAAAAGAGATGTAATTAAATCATCATCACCATCGTCACCGCGGCACCAGTGGCGCTGGCTGCCTGAGAAAAAACAATTATTATGCCCCGGAAAAGTGGCCTTCGCGCACAGAGTCACCAGCAAGCGTTTCCAGGTAAAGATTACGGTTGCATAAATCCTTGTATAGCTCCACGCGTTGCGGCTTTCCCATTTGGTGCGGTGATCGATAATTCTATATATGGCAAAATGAAAACTCGTATAAAGCTGCGCTAAGAAATTCGCATTAGGGAGTATCATAATCCTCGGAGAATTCATTACTGTGTTTCTTTTGTGGCATGTTAAATTACTGGTATAACTGTGGAAAAAATTCTAGCGATTGGCGTTATGCCTTCGCGTTGCATAATGCCACAACGAATATGACTAATCACACTCGGAGTGTGCGCTGTTTCAGAAGAGTGCTCAATAAATCAAAGCACCTTTCATGAGTTTGCGGTGCACAGCGGCAGCCTAACAATTAGCAACCGTGGAAAGCTGAAGCCACATGTTTAATATTTTATATGAACAAACTTGGTTCTGCAGGAACTCATGTGGTAATTGTATTGATTAGTTTGATTGGGAGTATATGTAGGATTGTGACTGTAGGAAACACTACACAATATGACAAACCTTTAAGGGTTAAGTTTTGTGCATTGTACGGCAGGTGAAAGAGCTCTGAAACACTTTTTTGAACACAGTTAAAGAAAGAAACGTTTCCGATCGCTAGAAGAGGCCGTCATGAGCGTGTGATCAATTATAATTGTACTGCATGACGCAGGGAGTTAGAAATCTCGTGGCAAAAGCAGTCAAGGATTACTTGTTCTTTCCTTCGTAATGTCGTCGACTGTTGCGCCATCAGCGGGTGTAAGCTGGCAAAAAAGGGGTCGGAGGAATTTGTGATCGCAAATGCATTCACGGTGTTAAGATTATTGATAGTTTTAAGGTGAATAATTTTTAAATAAAACGCCTGTGATCTCAAAAACGCCAATAAAGTACGAGTGTAGATCAGAAAGTCTTCGCCCCGATTTTTTTTAGCCAAATTACGGCTGTAAATGCGAAGTCAACATATCCATTCCAAGCGGTCGCCCTTTCTTGGACCGGCCCGGCCTTATCTGCCGGTAGCTGTGCGGCAATTGGCTTCGGTCAACTGAATATGGTGGTAGTGCTTTACATATTCACGACGTACGAGCAACGAAGTGTCATTCGTTTTCTATGGAGCAAAGGACTAGAGCTGTGCACGGGCCGCAATTCTGAGCCCGCGCCCGGCCCGGGCCCTACACTACCACAGGCGGCCCGGCCCGGCCCGACGCTAAAGAAGCCCGAGGTCCCCCGCCCCGGCCCAGCTCGGCCTTAGACCGGGTTCAGGCCCGGCCTGGGCCCTGTCCGACCTGCAATATAGCGGCGCCGACACAAAAAAGAAACAATATCACGAAAATCAGTTTGTTTAAATGACCTTATAACGTTGAACTCTTGCATTCCATATGACAAAATCGTGAATATATACAGATGCAACGCGCGCACACAATTTTTGCTCTAATTTATTGTGCAAGAACAACAAGTTCTCCGTTGATGAAGGGTTAAGGCAAGCGGTTCCGGGTGCGCGTCTTCTGAGCTTTGTGAAGCCTCGTCCTGCGAATGCCCCAAAACACCCGGTCGTCCCCTTTTTTGGGTGCCGACAGAGGCGAGTTGAAAAAGTTCACCTGTTTCTAAGGTGCTGCTGAAAGGAAACAGTCACCTTTCCAGCATGGGCAGTGACGAAGTGTGCTTCCTGTCGACTTCGGTCAACGACCAGTCTTCAAGCAATATCACTGCCCATTGGAAAAGCCCCCTATACGCCGCCGCTTGGCTAATTTTTATGTGTGGGAAAGGCGACCCCGCGTGTGCCGTACACAGACTTATCTTCGCTTCCCAAACCCTTCCCTTCTCAGCCTTTTTACTGGGAGGCGCCTGGAAGCGGCGGCTTTTCCACAGCGTCGGTACTTGGTAGAACTGAAAACGCATTCCGAGCCTCTGCTAGCTTTTGTTTGCCTTTTGTTAGCGTTTGTACTTTTTTCCCGTTCCTGTAGATTCCATTTTTCATGAATAAATACATTGCTGTTCCTGCTGTACCTACATGCGAGACAACAATAATACTTTCGCATAAGGTACGCAGTCGAGATCGGGGAGCCCGACCGGTCCGTCTGAGACATAGAAAGCCTGGCCCGGGCCCGGCCCAAGCCCGAGTGAGATAATCTCCAAATGGCCCGAGCCCGGCCCGCGGGCCGGGCCGGGTCCGGGCTTTCGGCCCGGCCCGAGCCAGTGCATAGTTCTACAAATAACCCCTGGACCGATTTTGCTGAAATTTGCTGGATTCTAGAGAAAAAGGTAAATACTAGTGACTTTTGGAAGTGGACTTACCATTTAGGGCCTTAATGTTGTTAGAATAACTTTAGAGTTTCAAAAGTGCGAGAAAGATAGAAGCGCGAAGTGTACAAATTAATAGCTCCGCATCAAGAATAGATATGTCAGTTCTGTAAACGGCATCCATTATATCGTTCAAAGCCGACAAATTCAATATGTCGATTTATATGTTACTTGTATTCAATACGTTGTGTACAAGGGTTCAGCAAAAGCTGTATTTCCATAGTACTCATTTTCTTTTGAAATTTATGTGTAATATATTAATTTTGTCCGCTTTAGATGTGCTGTAAGATGCAATGCACAGAATTGTGATATGATTCTTTATTGCCGAAAGACAGAGTTGTAAACTTGATGGTTTCGTTTTCCAAAAAGTAGCAATTTTTGTCAAATTTGGTGCAGTGGTTGCCGAGAAAAAGGAATTCTCCTTTTACATATATTGAGATAAAATCACCCGAGCTAAAGTTTCCTCTTAAGGGCTACTTTCTCCACTATCGTGTCCGCGTGTAGAACAAAATCCCGAAGATAGTACAATGTCGGACTGACCCGCGGCGGCGGTGAAGCAGGCGTAAAGCCCTCCCCATAAGTGCGCCGATACCGAAGCTAGTGCAAAACCGACCCGACCCGCGGCGGCGACGAAGCAGGCGTTAAGCACTCCCCATGCGTGGGCCGATCCCGAAGATAGTGCAATTCCGACTAGACCCGAGGCGGTGGCGAAGCAGGCGTTAAGCACTCCCCATGCGTGGGCCGATCCCGAAGATACTGCAATACCGACCCGAACCGCGGCGGCGGCGAAGCAGCCGTTAAGCACTACACATACGTGCGCCGATCCCGAAGATAGTGCAATGCCAACCCAACCCGCGGCGGCGGTGAAGCAGACGTTAAGCATTCCCCATACGTGGGCCGACCCCCAAGATAGTGCAATGGCAGGCCGACGCGCGGCGGAGGTGCAGTTCGCCATTAACGGGTCCACATACACAGCTTTCTTGGTGATCCTTCTTCACAGAGTGGAAGGGCGCTGAAATCTTTTCTTATGCGCGTTTGTGCTGCATGCGTCTGCGATAAAAACAAGAAGCAAGTATGCATGGAAAATTTGTGGTGGCGGCGGCAGGTGGTAGCGCAGAAGTCAGCATGCCCAGCCCCTGCACGTACTTATATCTGCATTGACATAGGTTCGTGGTAGTGATAGCGACCAAAGCTCTCGTTTTTCTGCGCGCTCTAGCGATTGTGAAACTAAGGATGTGGTTAGCATGCCTAGCCACTGAATACAAATTGCAGCATTTACGAGTGGTGGAATCCCGCTGGGGCTAATTTTGAAGAAGGCTTCCTTTCTCTGTCCGCTCTCGCGATGGTGAAGCTAAAAATGAGGAGGAGGCCTGACGGACACAACGTTGATAGTCACCATAACACAATGGATGGACGGCCTGCGGAAAGGGCAAGGCACCCCATTTTTAACGCTTCACTTGCCCTACAGTAAAGCGCTACAATGGCTAGTATGCCCTCTCGGATATGGTTGACCGAACTGCTTCTCGCTGCTAATACTGGACTGATACTAAGAAAATGCTCCGTTCGCAGACACCTCGCTACACTGAAAATTGCAAAACAATATCAGTTTATAAAAGTGCGTGTGCCAATTTTGTGGTGTCCTTCTTGTGTGTTTGGAGGGCATAAAGGTCCTGGCAATGGAACGGTAGTATCGGCATTTTTGCTGCAGTTGCACACAAACACAACTGGTTGAATTGATCGGACAGCGTTCTACCAGAGAAAACCAACGCGCAAATTAAAAAAAAATTGCTGGTTTCAGATCTTCCAATATACTTTGCGGCTTAGCTACCAACTGTAATATGCTTCTTTCTGTGCTCTTATGAAGAGGAAAACTCCCCATTACTACAATATCAACAACAGTACATAAAATAGACTGCTTTTGAAGCTGCGACCACGCAACGCACTTTTGTACATTTAGCCCATGTAGTATTGGGTCAACGCGTTTGAGCAAAATGATTAGGTTTTCGGTCAAAGCATTGTGACAGGCGGGAAGAAATCGTTGTCATGCCCGGTGGAAACAATACCATCTGAAATCTTATTTACTTATATATATATATATATATATATATATATATATATATATATTGAAGAATCACTACAACCATTTACACGTTTGCCCTTCGTATGAGTTATATACTAACTTGCCTCGTCAATCTCAAAAATGTATTCTCTTTGCGGGAGAAGGCCTTCGTGAAAAACGACGCAACATAACAGTAAAACATCCAGCAAGGTTCCTATCCAGATGGTTGGCGAAACTTTGCACTGAGAGCGTGTCGACTAGCGCGCGATTGAAAGCTGAATTATTATCGTTGTAAGCTTGTGTTGAGTCTAGCACGAGCGAGTAGTGTTAGCGATGAGATTGGTGTGAAACTGGTCAGCTCAGTCTGCGATAAGTTCTTGTGGATCTCATTGAACGTCGCAGTCGTCACGATGAGAGCACTCCTGTGACATTATTAGTCCAGTGGGCTGGGAAGGCTGGAGTGGCAGCTCACCCTGAGGGGTGTTGGCTAACAATTAATAATATACGTACTTTGCGATGGTGAAAAAGATGCAGCAACACCACTGGTATTGTCCAACTATTAGTAAACAGGCACCCAGATTTCAATTAGCCCACCCCCAAACATGAATCAGGCCCACCCCCCAATTTCAAGTTTACACACCCTCAAATTTAAATGAGCCTACCCCCAAATTTAAAGTTGGCCACGCCAGATTTTCATTTCGCCTAGTCTTAAGCTTTAAGTTGGCCCAATCCCAAATTTCAAATGGGCCACCCCTAATTTTGAAGTTGGTCCACCCACGAATTTGAATAATTCGCACCCAAATTTCTAGTCAATGCACCCCGCAATTTAGGTTGGCCCACCCCTATATCGCCCCCAAATTCAGATTGGCCGACTCCGAGATTGTCCCCCCCCCCCCATTTAGGTAAGTCCAACCCCGTATCACCTCCAAATAAAGATTGGCCCACCTCCACAACCCACCAAATTCACATTGGCCCACTCTAATACCACCTGCTAATTTAGGTTGGCCCACCCTTATATCAGCCCCAAACTAACTCTGGCCCACTCCTCGATCACCTCAAATTTAGGATGGCCCACCGCAAGTCACCCCCCAATTAAGGTTAGTCCACCCATATATCACCCCCAATTCAGCTTGGCCCACCCGCACATAACCGCCGTGATTAGGTTAGCCCGTCCCCATGTCACCCACAAATTTAGGATGGCCCACCCCCTTATCATCCCGAAATCCAGGTTGGCCCACCCCCATATCAGCCCCAATCTTAGGCTGGCGCACCCCTCTATCACGTCATATTTAGGATGGCCCACCGCAAATCACTCCCAAATTTAGGTTAGCCCACCCCCATATTACCCCCAATTCAACATGGCCCAGCCCCATATCACCCCCACGTTTAGGTTGGCCCACCCCCCATATTACCCCCAAATTGAGGTTCGATCACCTCCATATCATTCCCAAATCCAGGCTGGCGCACCCCCCATATTCCCCCAAACTTAGGCTTAGCTACCCCTATATCACCTCAAAGTTAGGTTGGACTACTCCCATATCAGCCTCACATTCCGCCTGGCTCACTACCACTTCACCCCAAATTTAAGTTGAGCCACTCCCATATCCCTACCAAATTCAGCTTCGCCCATCCCTGTATCACGCACAAATTTATGCTGATGCCACTTCCAATTTCAAGTTGGCCAGCACAACCCTCTTTATGAAGACCTATGTATTCATATGGGAAATGCGTCAAGTTCTTTGACGCTACAGACACGATTTTGCACAATTTTGCTACCAAATTGCTGGGGTACTCGCCAAAGAATGCTGCGCATTAAAAGCAAATGCACCGAACGAAGGTCGCCATATGTTGATCCTAAATGCTGACGGCTAGCCAACCTAGTTTTTCTGTAGAGCGACGGGGGCTGACACAGCACGGCACATTTATTCAAATGGTTTTTTTACGGCTAGACCTACGGATTCATACCACTTGGCTGAAGGGAACACATTAACAGTAGCTATTAATGCAGACGCTGCCCATCTTCTCCTATTTGGTGCACTTCTTATTTGGATGAATCTTTTTTTTATATTTGGGGTTTTACGTGCCAAAACCACTGTCTGATTATGAGGCACGCCGTAGTGGAGGACTCAGGAAATTTTGACTACCTGGGGTTCTTTAACGTGCACCTAAATCTAAGCACATGGGTGTTTTCGCATTTCGCCCCCATCGAAATGCGGCCGCCGTGGCGGGATTCGATCCCGTGACCTCGTGCTCAGCAGCCCAACACTGGATGAATCTTTACAAATAATTAACGTTCGGGCAGCGACTCAGCCTAGCAGACCCTTTGTTCCACACAAATGTTGCATAGGAATGGCACTGGCCACTGGGTGTCATTGTGGGCCAGGTGGACCTGATTTGCTCGGAGTGTGTGCCATTAAGGACAGCCGAAAGTCGAAGAAAACGGACCTTCCAGAAGAGCGCAATAAAAATAGCCATTTTATTCTCCCAGGTTTGACGCTACGAAGCACGATTTTTTTTTTTTGCGTAACACAAAGCCATGCGCAACTTCTACTTATGATGTCCAATGAATAATATCTTCATAAAAGCGACGACTTAACAAATGAACACGACACTGGTACGTTTTAGGAAGGAAAAATAGAAAATTTAATATTTCAAGGGCACCACTGGAAAACCAGAACCGAAAGCAAATCTTGAGATTTGTGTTTCTGCCTTTTGGTAGGAGACTATGAAACTAAGTCCTATGCGGCTTTAAAAATACTGCGCTGCTGAAAAACCAGAACCGAAAGCAAATCTTGGGTTTTGTGTTTCTGCCATCTAGTGAGAGACTACAAAACTAGGTCCTATGCGACTTTAAAATAAAGTGCGAAGCTGGAATCGAACCGCGGCCACCGTGACCATAGGTGCGCGCGATTCTACCACTCGGCCACGGCTTCGCCAAGCGGTACGCTCATGTTTTTATAGGTACTACGTGAGTTTTCACGAGAGTGTTACAAAAATCGCTTTTGGGAGCAGTGTTACTCCATGTGTGGAGAGCCGAGATAGGCATCAATCGAAAGCTGAGTCTCCGCAATACATACGCTGCACTGGGTAGTACGATAGACGCCGCAGTTTTATCACAGGCATCGTTCTTGCCTCAAAAATCGAGTTCAAATTTACGTCGTTTCCAAAGGCTTCCGTTGCTAAATAAGCGCTGTGGGAACAAAATTCTTACGTGCCATAGCGTGATCTCTGCATTTGGCTCGCGTGGATTGTCTTCCAGAACTAGTCTGTCACCTGCCTTTTTCAATAAACGACCTACAGCTTTTGTTATTCGCGGAAAACCCGCTTGTTCTATTGAAAACGCACTAGCTTCGTGCCGGGCCCACCTGGGCGCTAGTTTGTACGTGTCCTCAAAGCTGGATATGTTCCTTCTACTCGCACTCAAGAGAAATGCGTAGGTGCCGTTCAGAAGACACAATTTTCGAGTTACTAGATTCTGGCGTTTGAGCTCCTTGGCGCAATCATTTGCGCGTACTGCCGGCGCAAGCAATACACTCACGTGTCATCACCCATGGCGATCGCTCGTTGCGTTTTCGACAAGCGTGAGCACCGAACGAAGGTTTAAGTTGTTGCGGGGCCATAAAAACTGTCACATACTTGTCGCAGTAAGATTTAGTACAAGCCTAACTAATTTTGTCACCATGGCGGAGCTGCTTTTCGCTGCGTCACGACAGGCACGGACAGTGTGCCTCAAAATTATCCCGAAATTAAATGAAATTATTTACAATCATGATGGAGGTCAGAGAGAGCGTCACGAATTTGTCCCAGCAAGATTCATAACACGCCAAAAACTGCTCCACACAGGCGAGCTGCTTTTCACTAATTGCGTTCACAAGGCTTATAAAGTACCCCGAAAATAATCAAATGTGTTACAATAATATTAGGCGTCAGGTAACGCGGTATGAACTTGTCTTATCACTGCGCTAATGCGTTAAAATTAACTGCGCACAACCGCCGAGATGCTTTTCTTTAACCGCGTCACAGCGCCAGGCACGCCCATTTCGCATGATAAGTACCCCAAAAAATAACGAAATTAGTTACAATAATGCTGGCGTTCAGAGAAAGCGCCAAAATTGTCGCAGTGAGATTCAGTACACGTGAAAGTGCGTCACAGCAACCTGTGCGACTAGCTTACCAAAAAAACTACCGAAATAAGTTAATATAATATTGTGGCTTACAGAAAGCGTCGCACACAGCTCCCAGTACGATTCATAAATTCAAATTAAGTGCGCCACGACGGCCGCCCTGTTTTTCGTTAACTGCGTCACAAGTCCAGCCTAGGTGCACCGTGCCTTAAGCCTAATTGCTTGAAATGCGTCGCAGACTGTCGAACAAAATTTCTCGCCTTGCCTAGTCCAATAGTGCAACGGTGCCATGTCGAAGTTCAGAATGAACGCAAGAACTCTCCGGGAGCCCACCAAACCAGGCTGCATCTAAGAATAGAAAAACAGGCAGAGGGGTCACCGAACAGGCCAACGGTAAAATGCGCGGCTGGTATCTCTCGCTTCGGCGCTGTGTCTGACGAATGACGCACGCACTTGTCTCGTCATTCGCCGATTCGCCGGTCGCTAGGCAACGCAAGTAGGCCGCAAAGTTCAATTTACTTTATACACACATATTTTTACTTTTGCAGGAAAAAGAGTAAAAAAATAAAACAATTTCTGTTAATCTCATATCACTTTCCTTTTTTTTCGATGGTCACGGCAGCAAGCGGTCGGCGCTAGTACCATAGCGTGGCGTATTTCCTGTTGCCACTTTTTGCCGAGTGTCTCCTCTTGTTATATTTTGTTCTCTATGCTATGAGCCTGAGTACGTCACTTGCTTCGTACTGAGTCTAGGATCGCTGCTATAGTACTGCCCAATCCATATTGTCACGTGGTACTGACTGTGACGAGCACAGTAGAAAAACTGTAAATGGCGAAACAAAATCTTTATTGGGTGAACTTGTGCTCTCAAAAGCAAGTTACACTTAAAGCACAACGATAGCGGCGAACACTGTCGCCGATCGTCAGAAATGTGAGCAGCCGGTCAAGCACATCGGCTTTTATACATTAGTCGTCAACTGTTCTAGAGCAATCGCTACCACCCGCATGCTTTCCACAAAGGTCTACACTATTCGCGTCGCGCATACCTGCAATCAGATTACAGAAGGTTCGGTGACGGACAGCCTATAGAATCATCGATAACATTCCAGAAACTTGTGATACATGCAGGTGGCGCGTCCTGCGCTGCGCGATAGCATTTGTTATTCGTGAGGCAAGGTCGCCTGATAAACACTTACGCGTGTCAAAATCGATGTTCACTCATTGTGCTGGTGGCAGCAATTCCCTCCCACACAATTTAGCGGGGCGGTGCATGTGGGTGGGGATCAAAAGCCATTTCGGCTGTCGTCTCATCCACGCGCGCGCAGAGGTCGGCATCCATGGCTGGTCTATCGTTGTCAACGTGACGAACGGTCCCACGGTAGTCCAGTAAGTGTACTTGGTCTACAGTGGCTTGTCAGCTGTCGCGCACAAAGCCGTGCACAAAGAGCTACCGCAGCCCAAAAATTTGCTAAAAAGAACAAGAAAAACGTGGGGATCCAAGGGGATGCTGGAATATGGGTGAAGACAAGCTTATGTAAAGCGTTAGTAAAATTCTCTATAGGTAATGAGGATGCGAACAATTTGGCCACGACACGTGTATACGCGCAAATGTACGACAAGTATCTAGTCACATTTAGGGATTCTGAGATCTCATGAAATGACATACCTATTCTGGAGGATTGGCCATGAACGCGCTAAACTGCAGTGGTGCTGATGGGTAAATTAAAGAAAGCAAAGGAAATATATAAATTCAGGAATAAAAATGATATCATTAACCATTCTATTAACTCAACCATGTGCTTCACAGATATATGAGCGCCGACATTATATGGTAAGGTTTTACGTAGAAAGTCATTTTTGTGTTACACAGAACACAGCTACTCATGTGTTACCAGGGGCATGGTTTACTTGAGCCAGTTGGCGGATACATATATATAAGGTTTGAATGTCTATCTACAAATAAATTAGCCCACATAGCGACTGAACCAACGTCAGGTAGCTGTCGTGAATTGCTGACCTTTGTTTATTTCGTATATTTTCTTGAGTCTATCAATGCTCCGTTATTGCTGACACAACCGCACCCACCAGCAATGTCAAACCCGGAAAAGCAGACAAAGAGGGGTTTTTGGGTGAGGCATACCCTTGTCACTGTCACCCTTTTGTGTAGCTTTCAGCTTGCTAATGGAGAATTAGGAAAATAGAAACCTGCACTGTTGTGCGATAACTCCGCTTTATACTTGGTGGACTGAAACTATATTTCAGACAGGAAATTCGTGAAGTGGCCTACAGCAGTAGCGATTCCATTCTATAATTACTTAGGAAAGTGCTTCAGGGTCTCTTTAAATAGCGCGCACTCAGGTGAAGCCCGAGAATGATACGATACATGGGAAAGTTCGCGCGGAACTTTACGTACAAACAAGATGGTTGTGTCTTGTATACACGTTGCATTTTGCTTGTCGAAAGAAGACCGACAGTTGTTATCAAGGCAGAGAGGTGGGCTAGTTGGTGTGTCATCATTAATCAAAAAGGCTAGCGCGAATAACAGGGACTCAGAAAGAGAAGATGACAGGACGAGCGCTAAACATCAACTGAGGTTTTACTGCGACAGAAGGCACATATGTACATTTCGGTGGTGCATGTGCACTCAGGGTAAAAACAGTACAAGCACAATCTAATCAGAATGTGGCAAACTATTCTGTAAGTACATTTCTTTTCTTGGACAAGGCAAGTGAAGCCGTGCAGACACAGTTATCACCTGCCCTATCAATGTGATATGCCTCACAAATCTCGCCCCCCCCCCCTTGTGCCTCGCCTACCAAGCACACACGTGGTATCAAACGCAGGCACGCAGCCGCACCGCTTACAATGATTGGCCAAATGACCGCCCCCCGCTAATGAATCTACCAGCGTTCGGTGCTCTCGTAGCCGTTCATTTAGGCACGGCCAGACTGCCCCACGTAGCATCTACCGCACGACAGAGGTATGCGGTATACGACCCCAACAATGCAGGGTGCAAACTTGCATTCATGTTTTCTGGCGCAGACCGGTTTATTCTTCTCGTTTACGGCTTTGCACATGCGCACGAGCTTTTCGGGGGCAGTGAACATCACGTCTACGCCGCCCTTCTCTGCAACGTTTCTGAGCCGATGCGATAGCTGGTGCACGTATGGTATAGATGTACGCTTCAGCTTCCTGCAGCTTTTTTCAGCTGCCACGCCAGGGCATCCACCTGCTCTGATTTATTTCAGGAGGCATTCCGGCACAGCCGTCACGATATCTTTCGGAAAACCGACGTTCTGCAACCGGATCACTTGCATCTGCAAACTAACCTCAATTTTATGGTGGCAACACTTTTCGAGAGCACCGCGCAGGCAATCTTTTGCAATGCCCTTCTTAACCAATTTTGAGTGAGCCGAATTTTATGCTAAAGTTTCCTTTTTTTGTGCGTGGCTGGTACGAAAAGCAGATGTGCCCTGTGCCAAAGTACAAACACAGCTCGAGGTATTGGAGACACCCGTTCATGGGCACTTTATGCGTGAGCCTTAGTTTGCCAGAACAATCACCGAAAATCTCTAAAACTCTTTTTACAATCCGTGGTTTGTCGCTCTGGTTGTCAACATTCACAAACATAATAAAATCGTTGACATATCTATGCCTGTGCTAATACCATCTTTTTGCACGAACAACTTGTCGTTAAAACAAATGTATGTGGGAGAGAGGTAGCACTCAACTAATGCTATGAAGTCATTTACGGAAACCACGCTACTATTTTGGAACTGGACAGCCCCCCCATCTTCCAATCAGCTATTTTACTGCGTCTACCAACTCTGGTGAAAGGAATAAAAGAGCTCCTCCAATATCGACTGAAAAAGCAAAATTGGCTCATGAAGCACCATCTTGCTCACCCATAAATTCAATCTCATCCTTTAAGTTGTTCGCACGAAAGGAATCTTCTACTTCTATATGGCTAAGATGCTTTTGTAGGTATTTTGATACCAGACTTTGCCAGGCTTCTTTCTCGGATACAATTTCTCCGAGAGGCATGCCTTCTTTGTGTGTTTTTCACGTAAGAAATACGTTCAGCCCCGGCATATTCGCAGCTATTACAGAGTTGTGTAGTGCTGTCAAATTGACCTGTTCACACAGTTTTAACGCCTCTGCTTTTACTCTCCTGCCAGATATTTCCAATGGAACAAAAATTCTTTTCAATAGCCAGTTTTGCCTTTTCATGATACATCGTTTTAGGCAACATGACGAAACCACCCTCGTTATCAGCAGTCAGCAAAGAGAGATTATTCTTCCTGAGGTAGCGAATTTTTTTGCCCACCGCTAGCGTTGCCCCGAGTGAACACGGCTTTCTACTTGACAGGCAGTCGACACCTTCGGAAATACATCTAGCTTCCTCTTCCGCCTCTGCACAATGCCCAACTTTCCTAACCATGGTAAGGAGTCCGAGCGGTGTCTGGTTAACCTCATTACAAGATTAAGGCCCGCAGCTCAAAACCCTTTGAACTTGATGTGGGCCCCGCAGGGGCGTCTGCGTCAGCAGGCGTTTGGTGTGTTGCGACACCACGTACCCGAGCACACGAGGGTTGGACCCTCCCGCGTGTAGCCGTGCGCGGCTTAGCCGTGTCTGGGGAAAAGGGGATCCTGGGGGTTGAGCCGATGCTGGGTGTTCGGACCTTTAAGGCCCCCCGGCGGAGGCAACACACCTCTTCGGCCTCGGCTTCACATAGACGGCACCTCCAGACTGACCCACCTGGAGGACATCGGCAGTCGCCTTTTCCTGTCTCTCCCTCTTCGAATGTTCGTCTTTATCTCCCACTTTTTGACCTTTCCTGTCTCCTTCTCTCTTCTTATTACTTCTTTTCTCCTGGCGGCAAGGGTTAACCCTGTGTGGCTATCCAACCTTGGGTACACCATATTCGGTTATAGTGATGGCGTACGACTGGCGTCGTGCAGACTTACATGCAAGCTCTGCCGCGTCCCCTTGTTGGGCTCCGTGGTGGGCGGTTGGCGCTGTTGCCGAATGTATACATTTTTCCATGGAAACTTCTTTCCCTTCCCTTGCTGATCGCCCTCAGAAACGAGGGCGCACCGAAGATGTATTCAAGTTTTTTGGACGCCAAACCCAGAATTTTCCCCGCTTCCACGTTATTCATTCCGAAAAGCCAAACAAAGCAGTGCGAAACATTTCTCCATTCCTTGTTTCAAAGTCCCTCAATGATGTTTTTGGTCCAGGATACAAGGTGTCGAGGATGGTAAGCGGCGACCTCCTCTTGGAGCTCCGCGATGTAAAACAATATGAGAAACTACCGCAACTAGCGTCATTTGGGGAGACCTCCATAACAGTAAGCCCTCACCGTACAATGAACACCACCCGTGGTGTTGTGTCAGATGAGGATTTGCTTGAGCTGACTGAAGCGGAACTCCTGGAGGGCTTCAGCGAACAAAATGTGATCAACGTCAGAAGAATTAAGATGAGGCGGGATGGTAAAGAGATTCAGACGAAGCACCTAATAATTACTTTTGGATCAAGTATCTTGCCCGAGTCAATCGAGGCCGGGTACATCAAGCTCCGCGTTAGGCCGTACGTGCCAAACCCACTGCGTTGTTTCAAATGCCAACGCTTCGGTCACAGCTCGCAGAGCTGCCGAGGCCGCCAAACTTGTGCTAAATGTAGTGTCCAAGAACACACCTCTGAAACATGCGAAAACGCTCCACCCTGCGTGAACTGCGATGGCGAGCACGCCGCGTACTCGCGGTCGTGCCCGTCTTGGAAAAAAGAAAAAGAAATAGTTACAATCAAGGTTAAAGAAAACATATCTTTCAAAGAGGCACGCAGGCGGGTTGCATACCTACCTAAGGCTAGCTTTGCCGAAGTGGCGCGTCAGGGGGCAGCGTCACAACGGCCTCCGGCGGCTGTCCGACCCACAAGCCGTGAGTCGGCAGCAACGCCATCTGCCCCCGCAGCGGTTGCAGCTAGCGCTGCTCCGTCAACACAGCAGACGGGGCCACCGACCCCGAAGGTGGGCGCAGCCGAGGCTGCCCCAACCTCCCCGGCCCCTTCCAGCGCTGGCAACGGCCGGCGCAGCCAAATCCCCCAGGGAGACCCATCGACCTCCGGGCTGGTGGGCGCAGGGGTCTTGCCCTCCAAGGCGGGACCCTCGCTGGTAATTTCCCGCTCGCAAGAGCACGTGTCCGGCGCCTCACAAGAGGCAATGGACACTACACCTATCCCCAAGGCGCACCAAGCGCCTAAGGAGCGGCGAGGCTCACTCGAACGCTCCAGAAAGGGCAGAATCCCTGTTACAGGGCCTCGAAAGAGCTCTGTAACCTAAGGCATCACCTGTTTCCACACACACAGCACCTTTAACCTTCAATATGGATGCACAAATTATTCAATGGAACGTTAGAGGTCTTCTTAGGAACCTTGATGACTTGCAAGAGCTTATCCAAAAACACAATCCAAAAGTGCTGTGTCTACAGGAAACACACTTAAAACCACAACACACTAACTTACTCCGACCTTATGTTAAGTTCCGCAAAGACCGCGATGATGCTGTCGTATCATCAGGCGGTGTTGCCATTTTTATTCATAAAAGTATTTCCTGTCAACTTTTACAGCTACAAACGCCTCTCGAAGCAGTGGCGGTTCGAGCTGTACTCCTAAACAAACTCATTACCATTAGCTCTCTTTACATACCCCCACATTACAAATTCACGAAGCATGAGTTCCAATCCTTTATAGATCAATTTGCCAGAACCTTATGTTGTTCTTGGCGATTTCAATGCGCACAGCTCTCTATGGGGCGACTCTCGTGTAGATGCGCGAGGTCGTCTTATTGAACAGTTCCTTTTTTCTTCTGGTGCGTGCCTTCTGAATAAGAAGAATCCCACATATTACTGTCTTGCAAACAACACCTTTTCTTCAATTGATCTGAGCATAGTTTCCCCGTCCATACTGCCTGAACTCGAATGGGAAGTTACGAATAATCCTTACGGAAGCGACCATTTCCCCATACTATTAAGAACACTTAAAGAAGACGAATATCCACCACAGGCTCCTAGGTGGAAGATTGAGACAGCAGACGGGGAGAAATTCCGAAACTTAACTAGTATATCATGGGATGACATGTCCTCGTTAGGAATTGATGCTGCTGTGGAGTATGTTACAGCGTTCATAATAGATGCCGCATCTAAATGCATATCTGAAGGAAGTGGTTTGGCATGCAGACGGCGTGTCCCGTGGTGGAACAACGAATGTAGGATTGCTCGTAAGAAACAGAACAAAGCGTGGGGGTTGCTACGCGCCTCCCCCACTGCAGAGAACCTTATCAACTTTAAGAAAGTAAAATCTCAAGGCAGGAGAACCCGCAGGCAGGCCAGAAGAGAAAGTTGGCAGAACTTTTTATCAATTATTAACTCGTTTACAGATGAGGCGAAAGTCTGGAACCGCGTAAATAGAATTAGAGGGCGACAAACATATTCACTCCCTCTGGTAAACACACAGGGTGATATGCTGCAAGACCAGGCAGACTCACTTGGGGAGCACTTTCAGAGCGTGTCAAGTTCAACAAATTATTCAGAATCCTTCCTCAAATACAAACAAATAGAAGAATGTAAGCCACTAATAGGAAAATGGCGAAAGAATGAACCATACAACTGTCCATTTAGTATTGCCGAGTTCAGAGCTGCCTTGAGATCATGCAAGAGCTCCGCACCGGGTTCTGACAAAATCATGTATGAAATGATCAAAAACCTACACAATGACACCCAAGTTACACTACTCACAATTTTTAACACTATTTGGGCTGCAGGATACTTTCCAACTGCATGGAAAGAAGCAATTGTGGTCCCTGTTTTGAAGCAGGGGAAAGACCCATCCATGGCGGCAAGCTATCGTCCGATAGCTCTTACAAGCTGCCTGTGTAAGGTTTTTGAAGAAATGATAAATCGGCGACTCATTCATTTTCTTGAACAAAACAAATGCTTGATCCCTATCAGTGTGGCTTCCGACAAGGGCGCTGCACAACCGACCATCTTGTACGTATTGAAGGACATATTCGTGACGCGTTTGTACACAAACAGTTTTTCTTATCGATATTCCTCGATATGGAGAAGGCGTACGATACGAGCTAGTGCTACGGAATCTTGAGAGATTTGTCAGAAATGGGCATTCATGGTAATATGCTAAACGTAATAAAAAGCTAGTTGTCCAATCGTACCTTCCGCGTGAAAGTCGGCAATGTGCTGTCACGTCCTTTTATACAAGAAACCGGTGTACCCCAGGGTGGCGTGCTCAGTTGCACACTCTTTATTGTTAAGATGACAACACTTCATGCTTCCTTACCACCGGCCATTTTATATTCTGTCTATGTGGACGACATTAAAATAGGCTTCAAATCCTGTAACCTCGCAGTATGCGAGAGACAGGTACAGCATGATTTGAACAAGGTGTCAGGGTGGGCAGAGAAAAATGGTTTTAAAATCAATCCTCAAAAGAGTTCTTGCGTGCTGTTTACAAGGAAGAGAGGCCTGGTTCCGGATCCTTGCTTGGAAATGTGTGGACAACAGATACCTGTAAACAAAGAGCACAAATTTCTAGGTGTTATACTCGACAATAGACTCACTTTCATCCCACACATTAAACATCTTAAAGAAAAGTGTCTAAAAACAATGAACATAATGAAACTTCTATCGCAGACGACGTGGGGTAGTGACAGGAAGTGCCTAATGAATCTCTATAAGAGCCTCATCCGGTCACGATTAGATTATGGTGCCGTGGTATATAACTCTGCCGCCCCGAGCGCGCTAAAGATGCTAGACCCTGTTCACCATCTGGGTATCCGTTTAGCCACAGGAGCTTTCAGAACGAGTCCCGTACAAAGTTTATATGCAGAATCGAATGAGTGGTCACTTCATATCCAGAGAACATACATCAGCCAAACATATTTTTTGAAAGTCCATTCTAATCCTGAACATCCCTGTTTTAACACCGTTAATGATATGACATATGCTACACTGTTTCGTAATCGTCCTTCCGTAAGACAGCCTTTCTCGCTGCGTGTGAGGGAGCTTAGTCATGAAATGCATGTTCCACTCCTCGAACTTCGCCTAATGAATCCAGCCAAGCTGCTACCTCCTTGGGAGTGGCAGTTGATACAATGCGATATATCTTTCATGCAAGTCCCAAAACACGCTCCAGAGATTGAAATACAAATGCATTTCCGGGAACTCCAATACAAACACTCCTGCGCGGAGTTCTACACAGACGCATCGAAGTCACGCGAGGGGGTGTCCTATGCAGCCGTCGGCCCATCCTTCTCGGAATCCGATGTACTGCATCCGGAAACAAGCATCTTTACGGCCGAGGCCTACGCACTGCTGTCGGCTGTAAAGTATAAAAAGAAATCAAAACTCGAGAAATCAGTTATATATACGGACTCCCTAAGTGCTGTGAAGGCCTTAACGTCATTTTCTAAGCACAAAAACCCAGTCATCAACGAACTCTATTCCGTCCTATGTAAAACGTATATATGTAACCAGCATGTCATCATATGCTGGGTGCCCGGTCATAGGGGCATCGAAGGCAATGTTCTGGCGGACCAGATGGCCACATCAATTGCATCGTATTCTGTAAATCCTACCGCAGCAGTCCCTGTCACAGATCTGAGGCCCTACTTGCGCAGAAAACTGCGGAACTACTGGCAACGCTCGTGGGACATGGAAACAAATAATAAACTGCATGTAATAAAGCCACAATTAGCTTTCTGGCCTCCTGTAACAAAATCCCGCCGGACAGATGTCCTATTCTGCCGTCTAAGAATAGGACACACTTTTGGCACACATAACTTCTTACTCACGGGAAACGAGCCTCCAACCTGTGGTAGATGCGGGGAGAGGCTGACCGTCCTCCACGTCCTACTGGAGTGTCGGGAAGCCGAACCCGAAAGAAAAAAACATTTTCTCTTAGCATACAGGCACCACATCCCTTTTCATCCTGTTATGTTACTTGGTCCAGAACCACTCTTTGACACCAACGCCATCTTAGCTTTTTTGAAAGATGTTGTGTTGCATGTTATTAGCCCCACACGTTCGTAGCGCTTCCTCTCTTCAGAGGATGCCGCTGCGATAATTATTTTGAATAGCACATGCCTCTAGGCCCTTGTGGTTCAAGGGCTCTGGCGAGGCACTTGTGCTGTAAGCAATTTAACGTCTCGAATATTTTAAACAATGCATCATTCTTTTACGATGGATTTTAATCTTCACAGTCTTCGTCATTAGTCATTGCCATAATTTTATAGCACGTAGATTTTACGCACTTTACAGCGACTATTTTTAGGCCACTTTACAGCAAAGTCACATCTTCCATACTACATCGTTAACACCACCATTTGTCATGGCGCTCTTTGGCCAAATCTGGCCCTTGCGCCACAAAACACCACACATCATCATCAACTTGATGTGGGAGACCACATTCTGCTAAACACAACACTTTTTTCTTATGATCATCTTCGGAATCCGCTTCTGCTTTTTTCCAAGCACACAAAGATGGCAGGCCAAAAGACCACAGAAACTCGGTAACATTGGCTGCCTCCCTAGCCCAAGTCCTCATTAATGCGTCACAGGTTACCTGGCAGCTTGCCCTCGTCGCGGCATGCAAACGTAGACACGAGTGGAAATACCGGATTTGTCTCAAGAGTTCGGCACGAAAGATCTTGGTGATTCTTCCAGTATGTCGCACGGACGCTTGGCAGGGATGGAACAAGGCTTGCACATCAGGCGGTACCAGTCCACTATCGGGCGAAGGTTAGCACTCTTGCCCGATAGGTAGTTACTGCTATTAAGTTCACATAAGTAACGGAAGGATCTCGACACAGAAAAGAAGGAAGCACAGAGCCCCATGTACGAGAAATCAAGGCGATCAAGGCAGAAAGCTGGGCTAGTTGGTGTGTCATCATTAATCAAAAAGGCTAGCGCGAATAAGAGGGACACAGACAGAGAAGACGACAGGAAGAGCGCTAATTATAATTCGGCTCACTCAAAATTGGTTAAGAGGGGCATTGCAAAAGATTACCTGCGTGGTGCTCTCGAAAAGTCTTGCCACCATAAAATTGCGGTTAGTTTGCAGATCCAAGTGATCCGGTTGCAGAACGCCGGTTTTCCGAAAGATATCGTGACGGCTGTGGTGGAATGCCTCCAGAAAGAAATCAGGGCAGGTGGATGCCCTGGTGTGGCAGCCGAAAAAAGGTACAGGAAGCTGAAGCGTTCAGTCTCGATCAATTTGAAGGTGATCGCTCGAGCGGCGACTGCAACTAGGAGCAGCGCCACACTACGTCATCGCCGTCAGTCGAGAGGGAAGCATCAGATAGCTCCCCTCTCTCTCTTTTGCTGTTCCCTGAGCCGCTGTCACTCCCGTCGCCCTTCACGAGACAACCTGCGATTACCTTATCAGCTTTTGCACAGAGGCGTCATTGTTAGCCATTATATGCATGAGACATCGACGCACACACATCAGTGCCATGAAAGGGAAACAAAAATGTTGCGAGTTAGTCTTGGGGGTGACGGTTGCAGCCTGGAAGAGCATAAAAGGGGAAGAAGGCAGCGAATTTTTATCTTCGCAGTTCCGAAATCGGCCGCTATGCTGCTTGGAAGGCCCGCCGGTCGATGCTCGCGCGATCACCTTCAAATTGATCGCGACTGTACAGCTTCCGTACGTGAACCAGCTATCGCAACAGCTGAGAAAAGTTACAGAGAAGTGCGGCGTGGACGTGATGTTCACTGCCCCCGAAAAGCTCGTGCGCATGTGCAAAGCCGTAAACGAGAAGAATAAACCGGTCTGTGCCATAAAACATGAATGCAAGTTTGCACCCTGCATTGTTGGGGTCGTATACCGCATACCTCTGTCGTGCGGTAGATGCTACGTGGGGCA
Source organism: Dermacentor variabilis (assembly GCF_050947875.1). Lineage (NCBI taxonomy): Eukaryota > Metazoa > Arthropoda > Arachnida > Ixodida > Ixodidae > Dermacentor > Dermacentor variabilis. The sequence continues at coordinate 126,504,292 of NC_134570.1, forward strand.
GTCTGGCCGCTGCCTAAATGAACGGCTACGAGAGCACCGAACGCTGGTAGATTCATTAGCGGGGGGCGGCCATTTGGCCAATCATTGTAAGCGGTGCGGCTGCGTGCCTGCGTTTGATACCACATGTGTGCTTGGTAGGGGAGTCACAAGGGGGGGGGGGCGAGGTTTGTGAGGCATATCACTTTGACAGGGAAGGTGATAACTGTGCCAGCTCGGCATCACTTGCCTTATCCATAAAAGAAAAAAAAATGTACTTACAGAATAGTTTGCCACATTTTGATTATATTGTGCTTGCACTGTTTTAACCCTCAGTGCGCATGCTTCACCAAAATGTATATATGTACCTTCTCTCGCAGTAAAACCTCAGTTTATGTTTAGCATTCGTCGTGTCGTCTTCTCTGCCTGTGTCCCTGTTATTCGCGCTAGCGTTTTTAATTAAAGCGCACTGGTTCTTCGCACGGTGTTGAAATGTTATCTACAAATTGACCTACACTCGCATCGCACGATCAGTTTAAGCCTTTTTTGCTTCAGTGGCCACTCGCGTTCATGTAAAGAAATTGTACAATTTTATTGGGGAATTTTCATTACACAAAGCTATAAAACAACATAGCAATGCGAACCATTATTTTGCCTACAGCACCAAAGCGAGAAACTTGATGGAATGCCAAGATAATTGTGTGCCGTTTTTTTGACGCTCAGATGTTCGTTTATATGTTTAAAGGAAGGTATGCAGATATATTGTAATACGTGCGCCTCATGAATCTTGGTGCTGCTTATCTTAAGCCGTTGGATATCGCGAGTTCTTAATGAACGGGGACCTTAATACCCTATTATGGTTCTATTCTCCTTATTAAGGCAAAGAAAACGTGTTTTCTTTTAATTTAAGGAAACGTTTGAGAAAACCATGGATCATAGAATGAAGCTCGGGTTGTTCTTGTGTCTTTCGTGAAGAGGCAGATATTATTTGTACGAAAAATCGTATCTTCCAGATGGCCAATAACAGTATTTACCAATGAAATGTTCTATTACTCACTTGAAGACAAATACTTCATCTGTGAAGGAGCAGCCAAAAAGTGGTATTAATATTCATTACCGTACTAAAACTAGCCCAATTTTCGGGATATGACCTCACAATATCTCGTAAAAGCTGTGTTGCCCTTCCGATTAGGATCATCACGAATTGCTTGACGTATGTTGTTTTTTTTTTTTGGAACTACTGGCACTGACAGTGTATTTCGCAGCACACATACAGACGCGTATCTCGAAAGTTCCGCCACACTCAGCAGCTTTTTATTGGTGATGAAACACGACATCGTTACGGCTCTCTTCGATTTCACAATTGCCACTTGTGTCCTAAACTGGATAACAAAAGAATATTTTCAAAACTAGGCTTTCTTTGGGAACCTGGGCATCATTTCCTCACGGTGTCTCTTGGCTGCTGCTGCTGTCTTGCACATAGGTTAAGAAAAGTTCATTACGTGACCGATGCTTAAATGGAGATGCTCCTTCCTTCAACGCAATGTTACAACCATTAGGGCCGCAATTACAGGCACGCTTCTGTCGTGCCAACGCCAGTTAGCTCTTTGAGAGCATTGCCGCGCGTCTCCTATTGCAGCATCATGGGTGCGAGAGCGCAAGTGCGCATTGACAAGTTTCCTCTAAGGGAAAAGCGCATGACATTAATGTGCAATTTCATAAAATTTGCTTAACCGCTTGATGAAAGCTTGGCTTCACATTGACTCGATGTGCACTGAATTTGCACAATGTTTTTTTTTATTCTTTTAGCAACCAGGAGGCTACTTTCTGTTGTGCAATCTTTGTTCGCGTGTTCAGGTAGTGCAACTAAAAAGGCGGTACCTGTCACATGCGAATGAAAATATGTATCAGACTTTAAAAAAAAAGTCGCGCAAGAACGTGATACTGGTGAATAACATTTCAATGAAACAAGATTTTAGGCTGGATCTCCATGTTAGCAAAAACAGCAAGGACTTTAGTCGCACTTCCATACGTAATCTCTGGAATAATCATGATTGATATTATAAAGAGCATGAAACGCGGAAAGAAATTGCCGTGAATCGGGAAACATTTTGTATTGCGAGGAAAATTTTTCTAACCACCATCATTTGTTTGTACAGACTACGGTTGTATGCAGGCAGGAGTGTAACAACGGTACCGACACTTTAGACAACGGCACACGCTGCTATGTAAGTACTACGCAACTTTTTCAAATGGCGCTTTCATAATAATGTAGGGTGCTCCTTTTCCGAACGGACGGTGCATTTTATAAGCGCGTTGCTTATTGTTACTCATTTAGGAAAATTATGTGTTTTCTCGTCAGGCATGAACTGAAATAACGCACGTATGTTTATCTCCCGCTTGCTGCTCACTTAAACTCATAGCACCGAAAAGTATAACTACTTCAAGTTAAAAAAAAGCTTCTGACAGCTTTTTGAAAACCGGTGAAAGCTTCTTACTGGCAGAGATGGGGCACCCGATGCGCCCTCAATTTAAATAAACGAGGGATTACGTGGCGATATATGCAAAATATGTGGTCTCCTTCTCAACACGTTGCAGTGACTTTTTCGGTATAGAAATGTCCCGTGTCGTATGTGTTGGAGCAAGAACGCGCAAGAGAACGAGGTCAATCTCCTTTCAATATTTCATTACAGACAACTGTAGTTCCAGTTGTCTTAGTTTATTGAAGTGGCGGTGATCAGTACCGAACGCCAGAGATACTGCGTTTAAATGAATAACTTTCTCTACTTGCCTAGGTTTTCATGATTGAGATATCATGTCTAGGAGCGCAGCCTTATTGCATCGAGAGCGCGAGAAGTAACTGTACGCAGCGCGAAAATGGAGGCGTGTACGAATTGGAGAAGCCAAGAATCGCTACGCTTAGGGAGCCCACGTGGAAATATTGTTTTCAAACAACGCTTGGCGCGTAGACTTCATAGTCATTCATCGTCGCCATAGTTGTCTCCATTGTCCGCTCCATCACCATGACGTCACTTCCATTCCCTTGCAGATCAACTGTAGCCGTCATTCGTTCCTCGCCGTGCCACCATCTTCATTACGACGTCGTTAATCCGTAATTCTAACGCCGAGGTCAATTCATCGCCGCTGCCGCACAGTTCTTGGCAGCGTTATACAAATTACGTTGCACTGTTACACAAACGAGACATATTAGCCATTTCTACATAACAAAATTATCGCTTGGTTTAAGCCGTAAGCCCCACAATAGTTCAGATAAAATTTTCTTCCTTGTGCCTTATTAGTCCCAAATCTTGATTTTTTTACACTATATTAACTGATCGCTTCTTTAAGAATAGGCTGTAGAACGTGGTTTCGGTCTGATGCCGCCCGCAATCCAAGCGCAGCAGCTCGTCATCATCATCATCATCATCAGCCTGGTTACGCCCACTGCAGGGCAAAGGCCTCTCCCATATTTCTCCAACAACCCCGGTCATGTACTAATTGTGGCCATGCCGTCCCTGCAAACTTCTTAATCTCATCCGCCCACCTAACTTTCTGCCGCCCCCTGCTACGCTTCCCTTCCCTTGGGATCCAGTCCGTAACCCTTAATGACCATCGGTTATCTTCCCTCCTCATTACATGTCCTGCCCATGCCCATTTCTTTTTCTTGATTTCAACTAAGATGTCATCAACTCGCGTTTGTTCCCTCACCCAATCTGCTCTTTTCTTATCCCTTAACGTTACACCTATCATTCTTCTTTCCATAGCTCGTTGTGTCGTCCTCAATTTGAGTAGAACCTTTTTCGTAAGCCTCCAGGTTTCTGCCCCGTAGGTCAGTACTGGTAAGACACAGCTATTATATACTTTTCTCTTGAGGGATAACGGCAACCTGCTGTTCATGATTTGGGAATGCCTGCCAAACGCACTCCAGCCCATTCTTATTCTTCTGATTATTTCCGTCTCATGATCCGGATCCGCCGTCACTACCTGCCCTAAGTAGATGTATTCCCTTACGACTTCCAGTGCCTCGCTGCCTATTGTAAATTGCTGTTCTCTCCCGAGACTGTTAAGCATTACTTTAGTTTTCTGCATATTAATTTTTAGACCCACTCTTCTGCTTTGCCTCTCCAGGTCAGTGAGCATGCATTGCAATTGGTCCCCTGAGTTACTAAGCAAGGCAATATCATCAGCGAATCGCAAGTTACTAAGGTATTCTCCATTAACTTTTATCCCCAATTCTTCCCAATCCAGGTCTCTGAATACCTCCTGTAAACACGCTGTGAATAGCATTGGAGATATCGTATCTCCCTGCCTGACGCCTTTCTTTATTGGGATTTTGTTGCTTGCTTTATGGAGCACTACGGTGGCTGTGGAGCCGCTATAGATATCTTCCAGTATTTTTACATATGGCTCATCTACACCCTGATTCCGTAATGCCTCCATGACTGCTGAAGTTTCGACTGAATCAAACGCTTTCTCGTAATCAATGAAAGCTATATATAAGGGTTGGTTATATTCCGCACATTTCTCTATCACCTGATTGATAGTGTGAATATGATCTATTGTTGAGTAGCCTTTACGGAATCCTGCCTGGTCCTTTGGTTGACAGAAGTCTAAGGTGTTCCTGATTCTATTTGCAATTACCTTAGTAAATACTTTGTAGGCAACAGACAGTAAGCTGATCGGTCTATAATTTTTCAAGTCTTTGGCGTCCCCTTTCTTATGGATTAGGATTATGTTAGCGTTCTTCCAAGATTCCGGTACGCTCGCGGTCATGAGGCATTGCGTATACAGGGTGGCCAGTTTCTCTAGAACAATCTGTCCACCATCCTTCAACAAATCTGCTGTTACCTGATCCTCCCCAGCTGCCTTCCCCCTTTGCATATCTCCTAAGGCTTTCCTTACTTCTTCCGGCGTTACCTTCGGGATTTCGAATTCCTCTAGACTATTTTCTCTTCCATTATCGTCGTGGGTGCCACTGGTACTGTATAAATCTCTACAAAACTCCTCAGCCACTTCAACTATCTCATCCATATTAGTAATGATATTGCCGGCTTTGTCTCTTAACGCATACATCTGATTCTTGCCAATTCCTAGTTTCTTCCTCACTGTTTTTAGGCTTCCTCCGTTCCTCCGTTCCAGCAGCTCGTGACGAACCGCAAATTACAGGCACTGCACTATTATCGGTAATAGCTTAAGCAATTACAAAACTCGACTGGCTGAAATGTAAATTTGTTAGTGGGCAATCTTTTCGTTTTGGCGGGACATCGGATCTGCCTTCTCTACACATTGAACGAGAAAAATGGGAACGAAGGCATCCATATTTGTTAGTCACAATCATATGAAGCCACTAGATAAAGTAGTGTCAAATCAGCTTGAGAGGGAGGAATGGCACGTATTAAGAGCCGCTAGCTCAGCTCTTCCCATGGATTGATCAAGTACACGACCCCGAGCAGTTGCTTACTGACCACTTATCGCTTCTTTTTTTACACTTTGCCCAATACAGTAGGCGGCATTATTGCCATCCTTGAGAAGGTGGCATCATTCCCATCTTTCAGTACTTTCAAAGCATTGAAATACACAAGAAAAACAAGAACACATATGTAGGCCGAGCGAAAGCTTGTACTTACCCTATACAGCAGAGGGAGCGCGCAAAAATGCTGCAAAGCGATGTGAACCATGCTTGGACGTTGTCAAGGTCAGCTTGGAGCAGCAGCGAGTCGCCGAGTTTAGTAATCTGCCGCTATATTATGCATCGTCAGCAAAAACTAATTTATGAGAAAACATGATTAGGAATGTCACCAATACAAATTAGGAAGAGCAAAGGCCCGAGAACTGTCTTTTGCGGTACACTGGAGACGACAGTGAAATTAGCAGTCGCAGCCGTTTGCCTTGAAGTACTGCTTTCCATGTAGTAAAAAAAAAATAATCCACTGAAGCATGCTAGGGCCGATGTTAAATAATCCACTGAAGCATGCTAGGGCCGATGTAAATGTTTTCGATTGTGGAAGCCAGTGAGACACGGTGTCATATAGTTTATGAAAGTCAAAGAGGGCGCAATGTACGAAAGAACCATGATCAAGGGCATTAACAAGGTCGTTAGTAAAGAGAAGCTGCGTTTCAAAACAGCAATATTTCCTGAAGCCGAGCTCATGAAACATTGAATCCATCAAAGAAAGAAGAATGATAGTAGAGGAAGGGTATGTAATTAAAACATTGTGTAAGGCTTCGTGTAACACGTCGCAAAATTTTAATGGTGAATTAGGCGCGCGGTAACGGGCACAGAAAATGTTTTTTTTCCCTAAGCGGACACGTCCGCACAGTAGTTTCCAAGCGCACGTGAGTGGGACAATAGGAGGGGACACGTGCGCTTAACAGTGACTGAACTGCTCCCACCTACTTCTCATCCTCGGTCAGAATTGTAGAAATTAAATGCCGTTGCGCACTGAAGAATCTCATGAACACTCACTTTAACTTTGAAGCATGTTTCACATGTGGCGACATCGTAATAATATTCACAGCAAAATGTTGGCGAAAATTAATTGAACGCTTTTTAATGCAACTGTTATTTTTGCCATGAAATTGCTGTGATATGCTATTTACGGTTGTAATCGTCATAAAAGAGATTGGTGCAAGGTTTCGGTCTATAGAATTTGCTTTCGCATAGTTCACAGGCGCTACCTGTTTCGGGGAAACAAAACAAAACATTTATACTTTACGTATGATTTGTTCTGCCGAACTTAATATTGCTCGCCCGTAACTTTACCCTATTTCAGAAGTTGTTTGCGTGAGTTGCGAATCGCTTTACAGTAATATTCGCTGTAGCTTAGAACTGATATTTTCAGATTTTCTTAGCTTGTAAGAACAACCTCCTTGAAGTTATTAGGACAAAACTTCAGAATTATCGGTAGTCATTATTGGTGATATAACTGCCAAGTAGGAGAGCTCGAGAGATACACCCGTCTGGTATGCTCACGCAAAGCAAACAAAACAGTACGTCGCGAACTTTTACTTGTGAGCCCCATCATGTTTCAGTAGCGCAGTCGGCAACGCAGTGGAATATTAGGTCTTGCCGCCTAAACAAGTCCCCAGTATCGTCAAGGTATGCACACAGTTCGACATTTTCATGGCTAACCATGTCGGCTATCGTCTTTGGTATGACCAAGTTTCCTAACTGATCAAAGTTCTTAATGCGGGCTTCGGCGGTTGCCGGTCGGGCGTCGATTTAACGTGCGGTTTGTTCAAGTTTTTCCTGGCTGGATCTGACATCATGAAGCCTTTTTCACAGCTCGTAGTGGGGTTATCAACGTGGGCTTTAAAAGCTTTTACAACGTAACGAAGTTACTTAGGCAGATTGCTTACAACATCATCAGGGGTGAATTGAGTTCTATGTATCCGCACATGAAGAGTAGTCTACCGATATGAAGGTACTCATAAATATTTAACCACAAACCAGTTTGGCATAGGAGAAGCACCAGAAAAACATCAATAAATTTCTTACAGTGGTATGATTGAACTGTGCCAATCTGTACAAGAAAACAAAAAGAATTCATCGGCACCTGATGCCCACTGCAGTCCCGCGGTCAAGCCATGCGCTTCTGTACGGTTCTGATGGCGCCTACATCGTTGATGATGGTTCTGTGATGAAGACAGGGCTCAGCTGTGGTGAAACAAACAGGAATGGGGCCGCAAATTGCTCAAAAAGCTTTGTTCGCGTTCTAATGGCGCTAACTCGTAATCCTCAGCATTGTCAAAACTTTGCGGCCGTAGAGAAGAGGAAATGGTTTAAAGCGCTCTGTGTCTTGTACAGGGTGCGATGCTACAGGCGAAGGTCACGTAATGTAAGATCTCATCCCAAGCTGTGTGCTGATCCTCTGTCACTGTGGACGCTAAGTCTCTGAGAGTGTTTTCTAGTCGCTCCATAAATCCTTTTGACTGTGGCTGGTAGGCAGTTATTTTTTTTTAATGTCTGGTTTTATTCAGACGTACTAGTTCTTCCATGAGCTTCGCCTTAAATGTCATTCATCTGTCTCTTTCTACGCGGGGTATCGTCCACGATGCGACGCTGGAAAAAATGGGCCACCTCCAACGCCACCGCTCGTGGCAAACGCATCAGTCGCGACATACGAATTAAACATTCAGCTGCGCCAATAACGCCCTTCTGGCCGCTAATTTAAAAAAGAAATGGCTCAGGAATGATCCTGGTGATTCGGTGGAATCGCGTGTGAGTAGGTAAGATGGCTTAGAGTAAGCCGTTCAGCTTCACAGGTACTGTCTTTCTCAGATGAAATACACGGCAGCGTTTATCATAGCGTTTGACGCTTGCCGAAAGCCCGGAAAACTCGTACACGTCGACACTTTGACAAGTGCCCGCATGAAAGAATGTTGAACTTGTCTTCGGGTTTGGGAAACGTATCTGTAGAATTTGGCAGACGTGTGCGGGACGTAGAGTTCCCAAGCAGAGCACGAAGTCGCCTTTTTACCGCCAACCCTCTTTTCAAAAGGAAGCCGTCAGCTCACCCTTTTCGAAGCAGCCAGCCACGGCCATATTTTGTCTTTTAGCGCATTCCCATGGGCGGCTGCTATTCACCGATAGATTGCAATAGTTGACATCAATCATGAACAATGTGAATATCAGTGCGTTTCTTCCTACAGTTACTGCGTTTTCTAATTGACACACTTCAACTAAATATGGTAAATAATAGAAAAATATGCTTTTCAACTCTCTGTAAAAATTTCGGAAGAAGCCGACAATCACCTGGTCGCACTCGGCAGCGCCCGCCAACGTAAGAACAAAACTTTGGCCTCAGTTCTTTTTGGGTCGTATTCTTCGCGTCTCGGTAATTTCTATTAGTCTCAAGCACTCATCTAGTCCGGAATCACGCGTCTCTACAGTCCACAACACACATAGGCTACGCCTGCCACACCTCACGAGGAATGGCCGTAAGAATCTATAAAAGGAACGAGCGAGCGTGCGCTCATTCTTAGCCACTTTTGCCTAGACGCCTTGGCCGACATCGCTTTGTATTAGGCCAATGTTAGCGCTTGAAAATGCGCAATCTGAATCTCGCTGCTGCCCCTGCAAGACAAAGACGGTACACACTACACGCATCACCGCGTAGGAGCAACAAACAGCGCATGCGCGCAATCCAGTGCTCTCGGGCAAATAACGAACACGGAATACAGTTGCATGTAGCTGCGCCCCATGGACAACGAACGTACCGCGCCCGCCTATGTGTGCGCCAACGAGCGCTCATGCTTTTGCGACTTTGAGCAGAGTGTGTGCTCTATGTTGTATCCATGGGTGACGTGGCATGGCTACTCGCCAGTTGGACTGCCCACAAAGAACGGCAACAGGTCGTCTGCTTCCGGAGTTGCACATCTTCGAGGTGCATCGCCATTACGGTCGTACCTGGTTACGTTAGAAATATTTGCAACGCGAGTACTGATAGGCGTCATTCATCACTCAACTGATGGGCTCACTGCGGACATAGTAGCACAGCCAAACAGAAAAATGACGTTTTATTAGAGTCTTGGACATATTGTGATTGTCTTAGAAATAAGTGCGCAAGCAAATCTTCTACTGAGGCCGCTTGGTAAGACAAAAAATATCCGCGTAGATCCAAGCGCAACTAAATAGCACAGTTGAGCAAAGTAGTTATCGCAAGTGTGCGTAGCTAGCAGCGGCCGTTCATTTGTGCTGAAAAAGAAATGCAACGTTAAAGCAAGGTGATATAATGCCGCATGTCGTGCACTACCACCAGCACGATACAGCTGCTTCGGAATGGAAGACGCTGAAGTGCATGGGAAAGGTTAATACTTCGCTACTAGTATCTACACTCCTACGGGGTCCTCAAAAATTATTTTGGTGCTACATTCCGGGGAAGTACTACTCTCGCACAGAGGCGTTTCTGAGGCTTCAAAGAACAATGGGTCAGGCTATCTTTAGGACTAGCTAATTACGTCTGAGCTCGCCATGAGCGGTAAAAAAACAGGCAACCTAATACCGCAATTCTTTTGGATCCACAAAAAGGTAGTCTCGGTCTTTGTCTAGTACGCTTTATCTTAGGCCGAAGAGCGCCAGTACCCGAGATAGATTCAGTCTTGATAGCTCGCGGTAGCCCTCTAGTTCCTTAATCACTAGGTGGGAGCTCAGTATCCTCACGCTGCTGTTCGGTAGATTCCCGCACGTTTGTGTCGCCCCAGAATTTCTGAAATGTGTCTTCTTGACAAACAACTGAGCCTCAATTGGTAATCATTGCGATGTCGCAATTTGCAATGGTGTTTCTCATTACGTTGTTCCGCTTTTTTTCATTAACATAGAAGAGTTGCTTTCCATTTTTTGCTTTCTCTAGAAGACAAGACTACCACCAGTAGCTCTTAATAAGTTGGATAACGCCTTCGGCAGCAAAACGTGAACGTGTGTACGCATCGCTTGGAGTTTTTTGTGTCGACACGCCGAAGGCCTGCTGGTGTATTGGGCTGACGTGGTCGCGCAGGATAGTCTTGTGCCTTGTGATCAAAGTCTGGGGACCTCGTATTACTTTGCGAAGCGCTCCTTCAATTCCATGGCTACCCTTCAAAGCGTAGTATGGTCGTACTTCGACTAATGCAAATTATTGGATATGTAGAATGGTAGCCTATCACTGATCCCCATTACTGCACATGTAAAACACTCAGCAACATTTGCTAATTGCTGTGCGAATTTAATTGAAGTATCCGAGAAGAGGTGGCAATAGTCATTGCTGATGTTTATAAGTAGCACATGAAATTCGCGCTCGCGAAATAAATCAGACTTCCAGTAACAAAAACGCTTTCCGTCAAAGTATGAGAGCGTTTGCTTTTAATGTGTTCAAAGTCGTGCAATTCACAGCACGCCATTGCTACAATGACACTGCTCCGCACGAGAGGCGCGGCGCAAACGTGGAAAATACAAGCGCGTTACGTCGTCAGTTGCCTTCATCTTTTCCATGTATAGCTCGCTCTCAACAAAGGTTGACTCGCGGCTCTCGAACGTCGATGATGGCACCGTTTTACTGCAGAATGTCTCAATCTATAAGGTCGCTGTAACCCTTGCGCATATTATCGCTTTTAGTTACAAATTTCGTCCCATTGCAGACTTCATTCAAGGAGGGTCTGGATGGTAGGAAGATGGCTTTAGCATCTTCTACGCAGTCATCGAAATTTCAAATCAAAATTCCATCAAACAAATTTCAACTTAGTGAACAGTCAGCCATGTCACATTTTTCTAACGAAGCTTGTATTGGCTCACAACTTTCGGTGGCGGTCTGGTCACGCGAAAACCCAGTTGCTGCCAGAGCGGAACAGCTGCGGGAAGACGCGGTTTGATGAGCTGACACATGCACCGGCACTAGAGCGTGAGTCACTAGCAAGGATTCGAGGTGCATAGGTGCGCGCACGCCACGCACACAACCAAACAGTCCTGTTTTGCTTCCGCCGGGGAGGGAAAGGGCAGGAAAAGGTTTCGCGCGCTCTGCGCAGGCTACGTTTTCGTTCACTTCAGTCTCGGAAAACCGATGTTCCCCGGAGAAACAGGCAGCGTTCGAAGGGCGACGGCGAGAACTCGCCCGTGAAAGGGTTTGCTGGCGGCGCTCTGATCGAATCATTAGAGCCTGCCCTCGCCCAGGCAATCTGACAGCAACGATAAGCATATACAGAGCGTAGGGTGCGGGAGGCCGAAGCAGTCCACCACCATTACGTGTGGGTTAATTACCCATGACGAAAGTCACGTGCACGCAGGGCAAGCTTCGCTTACTCCCCTTTTTCCCTTAGGGGAGGGTTGGTATTTTTTTTTTGAAAAAATATTCGTGTCATCTCACCAAGCATACGTACATTATCATTGACTGCAGTAATAACAAGGAACAAAAAACTACTACTTTACCGCTGATAACGAAACATGGCACATCGAACATTCCGACAAACACAATAGCGAGTTACTAAATTGGCAAATTGCAGCGGTGCTCTGCAGTCTGCAATGAACTTAAGTTGTATTGGGTAAGCAGAGGGAGATTTTGACCCGCAGCTCGGTTTCCGCGCTTTTTTTTATGGCGACTGGTGGGTGCATTTGCCAAAAGCAATTCCCTTGTACAAATGTACACAACACATTGAGGCTGGAAGAAATAAGACAGCTGCGCGACAAGGCGAAGGATATACACGTGAATTCAAACTGAAGCCATGCAACTACCCAACGGAGTAACGGCGTGTCGCTAGGCACTTGAATCTGCGCGCAGTTAAGGCATAATGGCTGTTTTCAGGAGCACTGCCACTTTTCCACTTATTAGAAGATAGAACACCTGAGTATCAAGGAAAACTGTATACCGTATATCACAGCCACTGCGTGAAGCGAACAGCATAAACTGTTCGGTGGCAACTGATGTTGATCCTGATTTTCATTGAGCGGGTCAATCTCAGTGGTCTCGCCCTCGAAGGCCAATCTACTCGGTGATTTGAAGATTGCGCGCACAATGATCTCGAAGAACGCTAGGACAGCGTTGAAGGCCATCCTGGCCATGTTAAGCATTCCTGTTGCTCAGTAGGCAGTGGCATGCGCTGCTGAGCCAGGAAGTAATTGATTTCCCGGAGTCGTTGGCAAAGACGAGGTCGCAACACCGATATTGAGAATGACGACACGCTGGATCAGACTTCCCATACTCAAACAGTGCGGTGGTACGGCTTGCGCACGATGATTGAAGTGCTACCAGAGGCGTGGTGAAAAGTGTGTCGAAGCAGAAGTTTTCAATACCTCAGCATGGGTCACTCGGCGGTGCTGTACTTGCAAAGTCGGGGTGCCATCGCGTGATCTGTTGGCTCTGAGCGATTGCCGAACTTCATATTTGATCTTATTTCCGGCTGAGCTAGCTGCAGTCTGTTCTCCGCAGCAAACCATCTGCAACTCTTCCGCCCCATCCAGCAGTTTCACGAAGGGCATCACTGTCGCTTCTAGTAACTGCGAGTCTTTCCATAGTACTGTTCACTTGTTGACACATTTCAATACATGCTGGAGCACCTTCGCCCTTATGGCTGAGCAACTGTCTTCATGGGGCTTGCTTAAATAGAAAAAGGAGTTCTATTTTCACCGCATGCATACAGGGTCGAACTTTGTTCTCCCTTGTAATCCCGGCATCGCAAGACTGACAAGGTGCGGTTGTTTTCGAAGTAAGTCGTGGGGATTTCAGGAACGGGGGTTAATGCCTACTTGGTCATTCACGTGGACCACCACTGGTGTAAATATCGAGCAGCCGAAGTGGTGACTCGTGATGCCATTTCAACTGCTCTTCATGGTTCTCCAGGCTTAAATACACGTTCCTAAATTTAGATATGTGGTTCTATTGATTGAAGATGGCAACGCCTTCATCGTGAGTTATCCATGTACCTGAAGCTGTAGCACGGAAAAACTTGGGCATCCGTAGATTATTAGGTACGTAGCGGTTTCCAATGCATTGCCCACTATGGTTGAAGAGTTCGGAACTGCCTTGTCTTCCTGAGCCCATCTTATAATCCGGAGGTGGTCCCAGTTTACTGAAGTGCCATCTCATCCAGTGCTGGTGTTACTAGTCTCTGGAGGAGTCTGATGAATTCGTGAGAGTTGGCCAGTTCGTACAGCAATGTTTTCACGTGGAATTTCTATTATATAACGCGTGAAGTTTAATACGAGAAGCTGGCTCAGTGCTGCCGATAAGTTATCGAAGTCCTAGATATTGAGCAGGAGCGTAACGTTTTCATATTTCTGATAGTGAAGCAGCGCCCTTCAATCGGACACGTGCACGTACACATAGAAAGGACATACACAGGCGCAGGACTGCAACTACTGCTTTATTGTTCCAACACCCGTCTTTTCTAGTGCCCCTTGAGAAGTGCACTTGCTCTGATGGTAGTCAGACGTGACGAGAGCTTTACTTTTATGTGCGTGTGTTTTACTGTGGCTCTCGTCACGCCTCACTACCACCATGGCTCACCAACTAGCCCATCAGTATATTTTAATCATATTTCTGGTGCTTCGTGCGCCGCCCAATAGTCCAACTGGCAATTATTCCGAACTCATCAGAAAGTGCCTTTTCATTCCATGGTGTAAACCTGCACACAATAAATTCACTAGCGGACGCAGTGCCAACACTTGTCACGGTATATGAAGTTTCAGATAACTCAGCTAACTGATCAGCTTGCAGTGAATGCCTCTTCCTCGTCGCAAGTAGGCTTCAAGGCGAATTAAAAAGCACTTCCCTCTGATGGACTCCCAGTTGGACGCCCTGAGAAAACGCACTTCCAATCCTTCACTCAGATGTTTCGACCACAGTTGGAATTCAGTTAACTGTGCGTTGCGTTTGAAGACTCAGCAAAGGCGGCTGCCTTCCGCTCAGGACGTAAGACTGCGTATGAAGGCTGCTCGGAACAGCCAGGGTTACCAACATGCTGCGCAATATTTTACTGCCTCCTGGACAGACCTCGGTCAGGCAGTAACAGGTTGCAACATTCTTTCAGCGGAGCACAGCAATGTGGCCGTATTGTCCTAAAGGTCGCCTTCCTACTGTTATAATCAATGTGTTCTAGCGGCCGTCACCATACACTGGCTTTCGTCATGCACAAAATTTTCCGCCTTGCAAGAATGGGTTGCTCAATCTTATTAATGTCTGCGAAACACCAAAATATAATAGATGGTTCAATATCTGCACAACTTATTGCGCAATAGTCTTTCTCACAGTGCGTAACATCAGCAAAAATATTTTGCGAGGTTCAAAGCAAACCCTCCATTCTGGCTGCAAATTACTTCGTATAAACGATAGAAATTATGCGTCACAGGAGCAACGAAGGGAGTCCGTCTTCAAAAATCCCTGGAGTGATGCTTTATGAGTGGAGAGCAAACATGGGGAGTGGTCATAACGAAGAGCGCTGTCCCGGCAAGAAGTTGATAGCAGAAATCATGTCCACACGTTTTGAAGGCCCTGCAATTGTCGGGCATATGTTGGGTAGTACATGACCACCACCCGACGACCGCGGTCAAATGACTTGGTGAAGTTACCAATGTACTCCTCACATTCAGGACTTCGGGTCACACGTGTTAAGACCACTGGATTAGACTTTAGAGAATTACCTCTGGATGAACACCAGACAAATGAAAAGAGCCGAGATAGCATCCACAGAAGAGCAACTGCTGAATCAGGAACGCCACAGAGCGCAACGTGACACGCTGTGATCAAAATCCTTGAGTTCGGGCGCTGAACCCAACAGCATTGAACCTCAGCACCCGTTCCTGAGTGCTCGCAGATGTGAAGCTTCTTCGCTGGCCTCCATTTGAATGCGCGATGGCAAGATTTCGCGCTGCGTATTAGCTCCTCAACGGCTTTCCTAAGGATTCGTGGCAGCGACATGTTGGTGCGACAATGCGCGCGAGGAAGCAGGTGCTGCGCAGCCGAACCAGCGTAATGGCAACTATCAGGTGCCTTCCAACGTGCTCGACTGAACAGGAGTGCCGACGCAGGTGTTGCAGGCGTTGCCGGGGAATAGTGCGCGAGATGTAAACGGAGGGAAACTGTCGGCATTTGTCCGAGCCAACTCAAAGGATTAGATAGACATAGTTGGACGTTTACTGACTGTTCAGCTGAGTACAGTGTATGCATCACTGTGTACTATTCAAAATGCTGCGAGGTTAAAAAGCTTACGCGCCTCGACGCATAGATATAATTGTTATTGCATTAAAACGGCTAATGTACAACTATATACAAAAAGAAATATAACCAGGTTTACATGTTAACTTATGTACTATGCGCAGCCGAAGCTGGATCGTACCAAAGTTTATATTCAGAAGCGTTGCAAATTCTTTCAGGGAATGTTCATTTCGAAGGTTATCCTGTTCATGCCAAACGAACCAAACAAATAATAGCCCTCTGTAACCTCGTTGACTAGCGTATATTGCACTTACTGGTGTGATGAGATCGGCTTACGTCTCACATAGTGTTGATATTCAATAATAGCGCCCCATTTTACTGGAATCCAGCATCGTTTCATTTATTCCGATTCCTTCCAAAAATCATGAAATTCAAGAACACTAACTTGGTTTCTTTCTTGCAGTTTCTTTTTTTTTTATGTACATTGCATCTTAATATCGGATTTAAACGATTTGTGATATATTGAACTAATCAGAAATGAACCGCCAGGAGTAAACTTCTTTTATTAGTGTTTATTAAAGATCTGGCAGATTTCGAACATTGATTACCACAGATGCTATACGTCTTTCATTTTCTTTCGAATCTCTCTGGGTCTTTAGCAGTCTGGTTTCCGTCTTTACATTCGTATATAGAAGGGGCTTTCATAGAATCCGTATTACTATCATGAAGGAACAAAGAATAAGCACGATGGCTCGAGCGACAGTTTAATCTCATCACGCACACAAGCTAGTTGGCTTCACTGTTTGTTCAACAGTGGCTTACCGGCCAACAAGAGCTAGAGACTGGGCAGGTTCGATTGCACTGGAATTGTCTGAGGCATTATTGAAGAGTATCATAGGAAGGAAGGAAATCAACTTTATTCGAGGTCCTGCAGGCCACGAAAACTTTGCGCTCTCATGGAGTGAGCGTCTCGCACGACGGAACCGAGAGGTTGAGTTTCCTGGCGACGTCGTGGACCTGCTGGATGGCCCAGAGTTGGGGAGCGAGTTCTTCGCTCCGGATTGCTTCTTCAGACTTGCGCTTATCCTGTTCGTAGTTTATGTGAGCTCGAGAGCAAGGCCAGAGTAAATGATGTACGTTAAGAGATCTATTGCAATTAGTGCAATAAGACTTGTCGTAGAGCTCAGGCATGTAATGGTGTAGTCTGTTTTGCGTGGGGTATGTGTCTGTTTGTAGCATTCGGAGTGTAACCGCTTGAGCTCGAGTGAGCGTGCGGTGTGGCGTGCTATACCCTCTACGTTGTAGGTAGTAGTGTTTAGTGATTTCATTGTATGTAGTGGGGGCGTCGTTGTTCACTGAGTGGTCGGGTGAAGCAGCGTGGTCTGTAAGCGCGCGCGCAGCCTCGTGTGCCGCCTCGTTAAGGTTGGGGACGTCGCCGATGTTTGGTCCTAAGTGTGCTGGGGACCAGTATATGACGTGTTTCTTAATCTCTTTCTTTGTAACGATTCTGAGTGCCCGTGTGCATACCGTGCCCTTTTGGAAAGCGGCTATGGATGCGCTATAGATATGGCAAAGACTGTCGTAGATGAGCGCAACAGCGATCGCAACCTGTTCGGCCTGTTCAGGCTTCCTTGCGATTACCGTGGCTGCATGTCTTGTGGATCTGCGGCCGTCCACTACCGCCACTGCGAAAGCTTTGTTTCCCGCGTATGTAGCCGCGTCCACAAAAGCTGAGCGTTCGCTGTTCGCCGAGGCTTGGTTAAGGAGGAATTGGCCCCTCGCTTGTCGTCTGCCCTTGTTGTTTTCGGGGTGTGCGTTTCTGGGCACAGGTCGTACCGTGATCTTGACGCGGCTGTCACGTGGGAGGTCCGCAAAGTCCTTTTCTATGTTTCCTTGAGCAAAGCCTAGCTTCCCTAGGATCGTGCGCCCCGGAGGAGTCGTCGAAAGCCCAGCAAGCTGGGCGCGCTGCTGGGCTTCGGCAATTTCTTCCACGGTGTTGTGGATGCCCGGCTGCTCCAGCTTCTCGTTGCTGGTGCTGGTCGGAATGCCGAGGGCTTGCTTAGTGACCTTTCCGATTTGGGCATTAAGTCTGTCTCTTTCGGATCGTGACCAATTGAGCATTGCCGCAACGAATGCGAACATAACCTGGGGCACTGTTACGGCATACCTGCTATCGGCATGAGTCTGCTTGCCAATGTGTCTCCTCAGATAATGGACGTGGCCTAGCAGTGTTGCGTGATGTTACAAAAAAAGCAGCATTTAAATTACGCTGAAAGTAGAGTGAGCTGCGGTAAATTTGATGCCTCTCATATACGCAAGGTCTCAAATATTGAGCGCCAACAAAACGAATTTAATTACCTTTTAGTAAAGCCCTTATGTTATTCGGATGGCGGTGAATGTTTGGTTATACCCGGAACGACAGGGTAGAATTAGCGGCTGAACTGGCGGCAGCACAACGACACCGTCCCCGTTTACATACTTAAACCAGCGTTCGTGAAACGTTTTTTGCCCTGGTCAAGCCGAAATAAGTTATCCCTCCGCGGTTTCATCCAGGAGAACACTCGCTCAACCTGCATCACTTTTGTACCTACTGCCGAACGGTTATTGTTCCGGCACCCGGCAGTATCTGGATGCCTTCATTAGCGAGAGTGTCAACGTGCAACGGACGACACGCGAGCCTCGGACATCGACGAGGAGGAACCTTCTCTTCTTGTGACTGCGCAGCACAAGGATCGTGCCCTTGATTCGAGGCGATCAGGTTTACCGAGACATTTTGTAGAGTTTTTGGTTTGAGACAAAAGCTGTGGTGCCGGCAGCACACGTCACCGTAGCGGCTGAACCATCCTCTTGATACACAGTGCTCAGCACGGCAGCTAAACGTTCGCCGTTTCTTGTTCTCAATAGAAGTGGCGTATTTGTGGCAACCTTTTCCATTCCTACGCTAACGTCGCAACAAATGTCGCGTCGATTTCTTGTGATAAGTACGTTGGTTCATCCTTAGTTTTCGGCACCATAACGGGAACGAATATTAAGTAAGGACACGACGGAAAAGAAGCTTGTATTGGCCATAATGTTGTACCACATTGTTTCAAGGGCTCTAGCAAAAAACAGGAGCCCAACCTAGTTCACTAGCACTACTAGAGAGAGAGCTTCAACGTTACACTGGACTCGATCAATGTGCACAGCACTTCTAATGAAAACCATTGCGGTAACTAGAAATATATCGACGAGGAGACGGGGGAAAATAGAACTTTGTGAAAATATGCATGTTTAATACAAGACTGGAAAGGTTCTGCGAATGTATTGCTTGACATATAGCTGGAAGTAAAGATTCTTGAATCTCGCTTTGTTTGATTTGGTAAATATGTAGAATTGCGCACGCCAATCAGCGTTATTGTTTTCCTTTAGTTAAATTATTTTCGTGCATGAGTAGGTTCGAATAACGAAAATTTTAAATTGAATATACGTCTAATTTTATGCAGAAAGGAAACCAACGAGCCCGAATATTGAATCGAATATTTTAACTTTTCTGAAAGAACGCGACAAAAATAGTTGCACGTGGAGTGGTTAAAAAACCGATACGTAATTTTGTTCATGTATATAAGCTCATTTGCAACTGGACGTCGGCGTAACAGACGAACTGGTAAATCACAACTACAGCTCGTAGTTACCAAGTGTCCCACGATAATAACAGTGATGTAACAAGGAAGGAGTATATCATGGAATGCAAGTGTTTTAACGCGATAGCGTTAAGGAGCTCGTGTCGCAGAAAAGCCGGTGTCGTCGGTGTCGGGTGTCGGCGTCGGCGTCCGCGGCGTTGGCCGTGAGCGATAAATCATGGCAGGCACTTCATAAATAAAAAGCAACTTCCAAGATGGGCTGGGTGGGAATCGAACCAGGGTCTCCGGAGTGTGAGACGGAGACGCTACCACTCAGCCACGAGTTCGACGCTTGAAAGCGGTACAAACGCGCTTCTAGTGAACGTGGTGTTGCCTTAAAAACGTGCCGTACAAAGTTATACTGCGGTGCATATCGGTAATTATGAGCATGTAACTTACAGAAGTCGCATTTACACGAGTAGCGAAGTAAGTTTCCGCTAAATTTCTTCTGCGCTTACCGCACACGCAGAGCCATCTTGCGGCAAACACAGAAGACCCCCTCCTCTCAATGTACGGCGCTGCCCCGACAGGTGGCGCGCCATGCGCGCATTGGGGCTGTGCGCGGACCGGTGCCAGGCGCGTCGCGGCTCCGACTCCCTCTCCCCTGACGACGCTTCGCCGTGCTCCCACGCGGGTTGCAGAATCAAGCGCCGTTCCTTTCTTTAGATCACTATCTATCTATCTCTCTGCCCGTGCCGATCACGACGTTTGGGTGGCGTAGATCGTTTCCCCCTCCGAGACACCGAGTTCTTTGGTTCGTTCCGTTTGCTCAGGCGCACGTTTCGTTGCCGCGCCGAACGCTGCGTTGCTTGACGCTCTCCGTGTGATAGGTGGCCTCAAAGTCCGATGCGGGGCGCCTCGTAAGTGATCCCTGCGCCGTAGCGCATTGTCTTACACCCCTTGTCTGGTCGATGGGAACGCTGTCGCGTTCCACTCTTGAAGGCGAAGCTTAAGCGTCCTCCAATTTTTCTAATTCCTTGCTGGAAAGAAGTGTGATACATATATGCAAGGTGTCCCACATAACTTTAGCCAAACATTAAAAATATCAAAATTCCACGTAACTGGTCAGAATAAAGGTAATGTTGCTTGCTGTTAGTCATAGCTCGTTAGTCATATTTTTTTATTCAAATTCTCAAATAATATAATTAGATGAAAAGTGTCACAGAGAAAAGTTTAGAGTGACATGAAAAACTTCCGATACTTCTTTCTGTTGCATAAAGCGTCCTAGATAAAAGTGTTTTTCAGAGCTTGAAAGAAGCCCGCAAATGCACGCAACATTGCCCCGCGACTGGCCGCTTCAATCACTTTGCCTGTATCCGAGGGCTTCATTAACGTTCAGAAAAACACTTTTATGTAGCACAAATGGGGCAACAGAAAGCTCCATGGGGAGTTTTTCATGTTGCTCTCCAATTTTCCTGTTGACACTTTTCATATAATAATATTATTAATTTTAATATTGAATATAGCGTATTATGTATTTAGGTTGCATGATACAAAACAATAATCTGAGTATCTCTAAGCGACGGCAAACATTACCTTGGAGCTGTCCAGCTACGTGGCATTCGCACGTTTTTATGGTCTAGCTAAAGCTATGTGTGACACCCTGTATAAGAGTGCATAAAATTTATGCATAGGCGAATAAGGCGAGACTTTTGAACGTAATGCATCGCTGCGTCCACATGGTTTCAATAAATTCGTATATATTATGGCTGAAAGAGATCAGTTTGTATGGAATGACTGCAGCATATTGCGCAGAATTTATCTGCCCAGTACGTTCGCTTACGAAGTTGTGCCTCGTGCAAACAACTGCAGCTTTTATGCAGTATCATTTGGAACAGCCTTACCTTGCATCGGTTTTTCTCTCTCAAGTCGAAAGAAGTCTTGTTCTTTACGTTTAAATAGAAACCAATTTTGGACAGTTTTTAAGACTAAATTTTCGAACTAAATATGAATCGCATAGCAACGGCTCTTCGATTCCTGTTGAAATTTTGGATACTCAGTCTCCTAATGCTGACATTTTAACGCGACAGCGTTAAGGGGCTCGTGTCCCAGAAAAGCCGGTGTCGTCGGCGTCGGTGTCGGCATTGGCGGCGTTGTCCGTGAGCGCAAAATCCCGGAAGGCAATTCATAAATAAAAACAACTTGCAAGATGGGCTGCGCGGGAATCGAAATAGGGTTTCCGGAGCGTGAGACGGAGACGCTACCGGTCAGCCATGAGTTGGATGCTTCAAAGCGGGACAAAAGCGTCTCTAGTGAATGAGGTGTTGCCTTACAAACGTGCCGTACAAAGTTATACTGCGGTGTATATCGACAATTATGAGCATGTAAATTACAGAAGTGGCAGTTAAACGAGTAGCGAAGAACGTTTCCGCTACATTTCTTCTGGGCTTCACACGCAGAACCATCTTGCGGCAAACACAGAAGACCCCCTCCTCGAAATGTATGGCGCTGCCCCGACAGGTGGCGTGCCACTTGCCCGCTTCTCCCCTTTGTCTCGTTTGCGCGCATTGAGGCCGTGTGGGGGTCGGGGCGATCATGCCCCAAAGTTGTGCTGTGGACTTAGAAGTGTTGTAAATGAAAACTATGTCCTTGTGTGACTTAAGAGCATGCTGAGCGATGAGTGGGCGGTGCGAACGGAGTGCGATAACGCTATCGCGTTCCACTCTTCAAGGCAAAGCCTAAGCGTCCTCCAATTTTTTTCAGGTACTGGGACTAGGCGGACTCATGAACATGACGATAAATATGACATGCATATGCCCGCTCGGAGAATGCCTGAACGGAACTTGCATAGCAAATGGAATGAACGAAACCTGCTATAGGATGGATTGGTAGTTAATAAACTCCATTTTAATGTCCACAGTTTCACCTTTATACCATGTGTGCTTTTGCATTCCATTTTTATTTCAGTGGTTTTTAAATGCTGTCTGTATTTACAAAGCATGAGTACAAATTTGGTATCACATCGTTTTTGCCACATCTCCTCACGTGAACAGGACAGGCCTGCAAAAGATATTTGAGCCGGCCAATAAATTTGTTCACTGTACACTTGTTGTCCATCACGAGGATAATATAAGACATGGTTTGCGTCATGAATGTGCAGCCAAGACTGACCGTAAGAGAAAAAAAAGTGTTTGATAATGGTTGTGAAATGAGACTAACCAAGTACTCCAAGCTGAAAGTGCACAAAATATTTTTCCTTTCTATATGAAATTCCTGGGACATTCACAGTTTGCCTTGTTTCATTTCAGGGTCCGCGCGGAAATCTTATTAATTCATGTTTTCCCTCTATCAATGTGTGCACTTGCAGGTTTACTTCTTGATGTCTCATACTTTTCTCATTTTATTACTGCATTTGCAAAGCTTTACCTAAAGTGAGCTGTCTTTTATTTTACTTTTTTATTCTGACAGGGGGTCCCGGCAACTGTTACTTAAACCATTTAGAATGGGTCATAGAATTTTCTTAAAATTATATTTCAAATGTAGCATTAACAACACAATTATTTATCGGCATTACTAAACATTTGGTACTTTTTCGTGTTGGTAAGCTGTGAAATATTACAAACGTTCGAAGAAAGATGTGGGAAGGCAACGTGGCGACACGAACGCTATCTTTCTTATCGCCTTTTCCCTCCATTTCTACCCCAGTCTACTTATAGACTATCGCATATTTCCCCTCCCCCATGCACCCAGTGTGAGTTTATGACGCGAATAATATTTCCACAGACTGTTTACGTGCACAATGTGCGTCTGTCGGCTCCATTTGGCTGGAACAGGGCACGGAACTCAAGCCTCGATGCTAACGAGGAATTTGTCACCACAAAGAAAACACCACGAAAATCACATGCGTGCAACGTTGAACAAAGAAGAAGACAATCACACGTGCTCATGCACAGATAGCAGACGAAAGACGCGGAGGGGCCAGCAGAGACATCGCAATGCTAACCACAGCGCCACCACGGCCACTGTGGTGGCGGTACGAACCGAAGGAGAGTGCGTTCGCGGCGAACATAGGGGCGTTGACTACACCTCCGATTCTAGTAACCATATACATCACAGTGTGGAGACGCCGTTCATATTGGCACGTGACTTCGAGAATTATTCAAGACAACCGCAGCAGTATTTTTATCTATTGCTTCAATGGACGAATTAAAGTTTAGAGAAATAATATAACCTACAAAGCGAGAGTTTCCGTGTCTTTGCATTTCTTTTGTACCGTAGCAAGAGATGTACTTACCTTTTGTCCGCTACTTCAAATGTCATGCAGTCGCGCGCAGAGAGCGAAACTGTGCCATTTCTACCGTTTTCTACGCGCGATCATGCTCTGTGATCCGCTTGCGCCTGCCTCAGTGTTCCTGTAACAGTTACTTACGCCGCTAGTCAGGTATTCTCGTGCACAATGCGCAAAAAGGTGCGTTGCGCGAAACGAGACGTTGCGCTCCTAGCAAGAGCTCGTGCTACTGTCCATGGTAAGGCGTATGACTAAATTTTGCTATGTGACGTGATGAGGGGCTCTTTAACGGATCTGAGGTCTGTACTTTTGCGTTCTAGAGAGGCTTTAGAAACTGCCTAAGTTGGGCAATGATACACCATTTTTTACAGATGTTCTGTAGAGAAATCGCCGATAGTGGGCCACAACTGACAATACTTGTCATTACAGATATGAGATGCAGAAAGTGGGCCCGTGCTGCACTTTTACCTGGCCCCCAATGGGGAACCAGCGCTGGAGTTTTCACGGCGCCTGCAGCGCCGCCCTGGCGGTCAGAACGTGCACAATGCAGCCTCCCCCGCGGACGAAAATTGCGTTGCGTGCCCTTAAAGTCGAAGGAAAACAAAAGGGCGCCGACGATACTGTTGCGTATACAAGTGCCACAAGTAAGTCGGGATGAGGGAGGATGTATCCTTCTGCGTCTTTCCATCTAAACCCTACGAACAAGAACGGAGGCGGCGTTGGATCCAAGCAGTCAGGCGAGCGGAGTAAGCTCCCGTCTTGTCGCCCTGTCAAGCGGTGTCGGGCTGGTTTCTAAATCAAATTTTGCGTGTATCCTTGGTTTATTCGATAGTGAAGACGGTCAGCCATGGCAGACAGTACCAAACAGCAGAATCTGCTGTCGGTATTTCGTCGGAAACAAAATGAGCAATAGCATGCACCATCCGGCATATGTACCATTTTTCCTTCGCAATGCCACCGCCAAGCGCCTTCCAACGCCACCGCACCATGTGAACGATACGAAAGGTAAAAATTATCCATTCATTGCCAAGAATTATGTAGGAGGGAAGCTGCCTTGTAATACGAGTTGTATGCGCATAGTGCCGGCGCACGCGCGACTAAGCCACCTATGTGTTTATAAATATGCGCATGCGGATGAGGACTCGGCGCTGAGATGCATCCGGCAAATTAATGTAATTAGTGCTAAATGTAGCCAGAATTGTTACGGATCAAGCAGCCGAGCGCTCAAACCTTTGCTTGCGCGAGTCAGCTGATGCGATAAAGCTTTCTTCTCCATTGACTGCTGTGGCGAAGTAACATCAGAATTTTTTATGTCTAGCCAGAGAAATATGGAATATCTTCAGGCCAACTAATACTTCCGAAACCATAGCGCAGCACGACCGGAGCCATAACTGCTAGATTTGCGAGGCAGGCAGCCACGCAAGCATGGCATCGATACACGACGCAACCGTTAAAGAAACACACGTGCTCGCCGCGACGCACTGTGAAAAATGTATAAAGCTTAAAAAGCTTCTTTCGTCATTTCTTCACTTGATGGCGCTAGCTTCTTTACAAAAACTCCACTTGAAGCGGCGCGAAAACGGAAACATACGAACTATAATACGGCTGCGTATGCGTGTGTCGTCTGGTTGTGTGGCTGGAATATGCCGCGTTTCGTCGCCAGGGCGGCGTGCAACGCACTCTTTTCGACGCGCCGCCTATCCAGCGCTGGTTCCCCATATACTATCCTCGTGATTGAAAGACATCTTTAATAATTTAAAGGATTTGCGCACACTTAGGAATATTTAGATGTTGTGCTTTATTGAACAGTTACCGTGCAACAGGCCTGTACTGTCCATAATTGCACAAGTACCAAAATAAGTGAAACCGTCACTGACCAGCTAATCTCGTCATTCGCGCAAAAGGACAGGAATGTATTGAGGGTTTTGAAGTAAGAACAGAAATACAGGTGTGTCAAATATATTTTTGTTCTTGAATCCTATTTCTTTTACATCAAGAAACATCCACACCAGCTAGTCGACTTAGGATCTCCAAGAAATTAGAAAAAAAGGTTGGAGGACGCTTAAGCTTCGCCTTCAAGAGTGTAACGCGATAGCGTTATCGCACCCCTTTCGCACCTCCCAATCATTCGCTCGGCATGCTCTTGAGTCACACAAAGACGAAACGTGCGCCTGAGCAAGCGGAACGAACCAAAGAACTTGGTGTCTCGGAGGGAGAAAAGAGCTACACGAGCCAAACATCGTGATCGGCACGGACAGCCGGGCTGCGATGCGCCATGAAGGCGGACGCGATCATGGGGCTGACGCCTCGATGGGATCAGTCTCGCTTGGGAGCACCATGCAGACGCATGACTCCTCGCCAGCAGCACGGCACACTTCGCTTGGGACGCTTTCCCACCAGACGCGCTTCGGCGCAGCGATCACGCCAGAGGCGTCCCGCATCAGACGCTGCACCTAGGCACGGTGGGGCACCTAGGAATTGCGCTGTGAACGGAAAGAGGAGCCGCGTCGCGCGGGCGAGTAGCGCGCCACCTGTCGGGGTAGCGCCGTACATTGCGAGGAGGGGGTATCCTGCGTTTGCCGCAAGATGGCTCTACATGCGCGGCAAGCGAAGAAGAAATGTAGCGGAAACATATTTCGCTACGCGTTTAAAGGCGACTTCTGTAATTTACATGCTCATAATTACCGACATACACCGCAGTATAACTTTCTACGGCACGTTTCTAAGGCAATACCGCATTCACTAGAGGCGCTTTTGTCCCGCTTTGAAGCATCATACGCAGGCATTCAATGGAAAGAAGATCTGCGTTATTTAGGTGTGCCTCTCTCACAGTATAGAAATAGCAACGCTCATTGGTCGGGAGAAGTTGGCAAAATTCAACGTAAAGTGAATTCATGGCGAGGGCGGAATTTGTCAATGTTCTCTCGTGCTGAAGTGTGTAACGTTTTCTTAGCTTCCCGTCTTATGTATGTGCTGCAAGTACTGCACTGCTCACGACTTCGCCTTCAGGCACTGCATCGCGTATTTGCAACATTTATTTGGAGTTCCAGTTGTGAATCGATGCGGCGCGACAATCTATTCCTCCCTCTTGAACGTGGTGGTCTAGGATTAGTCCACCTCTTCATCAGGCAAATTGTTTCACGCCTGTTTTTCTTTCGAGACAATGACCATCCATTTTTGCGTGAAATGTTGCAACTCCGTTTAGTTCATTATATTCCTAATATAGTAGTGTCATCAAATGCCAAAGATGTCCCACAGGCCCCTTGGGGCTTTCTTAAGGAGGTTGTTGACACATTTCTTTTCTTGAAAGTTAGATTCAGCCTGGAGTACGTGTTCACTGCGAGTCGAAAAGCAATTTCTGCGGCACTGGTGGACTCTATTTTCCCAGATCCTTTGTATCGTGCACCTTATTTAAACCGACCTTATCAGGATGTACTTAAGCGCGTCCGAAAAATGTGTGTACCTCCTGGAGTAAAAACATTTTTCTTTAAATTACATTCGGAAACACTCCCTGTTAAAACTTGGTTGAATACGAGGGGTTGCTTTGTGCCGTGGTCAACAAACTGTCGGCTCTGTCCACGTGCCGAAACCATAGATCACTGCTTCATAGACTGTAGGGACGCTGTATTCTTTTGGGACATTCTCCAACGGACGCTCAAAAAGGACATTGACATGACCCCATATACAATTAGGTTTCTACCGTTTAAGGTTACGGGTGGTCCTCCCTATGACATGTTCATAGTACTTGGTTTACATAGCCTATGGAGAAGTAGACTGTGTGACCGCCATGCCGAAAGCCCGCGATCTACAAAGTCCTTCTTTCGCGAAAGTGCTGCTTATGTCAGAAGTGTCTACGCTGCGCAGGAACCTCCGCCAGACTGGATGCTCTTGTTGGATGCATGTGTGTGTTTGCCTGAGTTTTAAGTGTGTAGTCGTGTCCACTTTGTAATACACCTTCAGTTTTCTTTTCCATGTAATAAAGAAAAAAAAACTCCAGGCTGAATGGTAGCGTCTCCTTCTCACACTCCGGGGACCCTGGTTCGATTCCCACCCAAGCCCTTCTTTCAAGTTGTTTTTTTTATGAATTGCCTTCCGGGATATTTTCGCTCACGGCCTAACGGCGCCAACGCCGACGACACCGGTTTTTCTACAACACGAGCTCGTTAAACTTCAACACTGTTATGTTTAGATACCTTTTAGGGGGTTCCTAAATTGCCCCAGTCGGATATCGCTAGGCCGGTCTGGGCTACCGCATCATGCTTAGGTCACCATCTGCAGTTGGTCCGTATGGATCCACCCAGCTGTTCATTCGTATCGAAAGCTGCCATCAAAAACACTCAAAAAGTCTACCGGTAAAAAAAAGAATATATCACCGCCCCTTCCAGTTCCGGAAGGTTGTCGAACAGCGGAGTTGTATCAGTTACGGCGAGTTTCACACCATGGACTTGGCTCGGCCTCGCTTGTAGCAAGTATAGGTGGTTGAGCTTAGGCTACTCGTGCGCGCAGCTCGGGGTCGACCCTACAATGACGAGCCTGTTGGGGAGCCAACTTTCGCTGACGCTCGTGGTAGGCAACCTCTTCCTCAGGAGCACGCACTACGCGTGCTCTTCCCATAGGTGCAGGTGCGATGGAGTGTGCGGAACCACTAATGCAAAGCTCCGTATAATGGGCGCGAAGCTCACCACTGGAATTGGAGCCGCTCCAATCGTTTTGAAGATTGGCTGGATTGGTTTGACGATGGAAAGAAAACACACGATAACGCGCCGTGTGCAGGCAAAAGCAAAAGAAAGCGGTGCGCGCGGCATAGGGGAAAGGGAGCGGAGCGCGTGGGCATAATAAAAAGAAAAGAAAAGAAAAGAAAAAAATACTAGAGAGCAGAGGCGCCCCGCCACTGCTTTTCCTGTCGCCATGACAACGTAAAAAAAAATAGTGCGCGCCGCCATTTTGCTAAAGCATCACCCTCCTGTTAGGGCCGTAACTGAAGGAGACCATGGTGCGAGCGTCGAAAGAGCGTCTGCTTCAAAACAGCCAATCGCAACCATGCGGAGATTTAACCCTGGGACCTGATTTCCTGCGTCTTCCGTTCGTTGCATGCCTGATCAAACTTTTGTCTTATCTTTCCACATCTTCATACTTGGGGCGACAACAGTAGCAGGTGATCAAGCGCGATCCGACTTGTGATATCGCTGAGCGAACGGCAAGGGTGAATGACGGTAAGCTTGACGGACGCACGAAGACAACCACTTCCCGCGCTTGGCCTGATTTAAATATCCCAAAAAGAGCATTAAAAAAGTTAAGATGTCCGGCTACCGCTTGGAGCGCGCATGTTCCTTGAAGCTGAAACTATCACTCGCTTTCCGGGGGTTGCTTCAGTGGTCACTTTCGTGCTTACAAAAAAAAAACACAAGCTGCGCGATGGACTTCATTCCTATCATTTAAACTGTCTGGAACATAGCACTGCGTCGGGGAGGGGGGGGGGGATCAGAATCCCCCACCCCGGAATGTTCTCGTGTTGTTATGCACCGCAGACCAAAGCAACCCCCGACGCTGGAAATCATTCTGCAGTTTGTCTAGAATGCATTTTTCACGCTCGAACCACTCTTCGGCGGCAAGATTGTGAACTCGGGCTGGATTTCATGGCAACGCCCATGCACCTGGAGCCAATTACGCCAAAAAGCCCCAACCGAGCACGAAGATTCAAGGGCGTTCTGATGGCGAGCGGGCTCGTCGCGGTGTCTCGTGAATGACGCGGAATCTACAGAGCGCATGCATTTCAATTCCGAAACTATATGGGTGTAAAGATCAGAAACGTTTGATGCGAAAAGTGCATTGGCATTTCCGAAGTCATGGTTTAGATGTTTAATTGCGAATCTTCGCGGGTTTAATATAAACGTTTAACGCCAAGGTGCATTGATTTTTCTAAAGTCGTACATAGAACCCTACACGAGACAAGCCAAGTCAACACACTTTCAGGCAAGTTGACAAAGCACGCAGCGAGGCCCGATGAGACTAAGCGTTGTGACGGTTCATTTGTGCCATCATGCCACAGAAAAGAATATCAGCACTCTTTTTATCCGCGCCAAAGCATCCACCTCAAGACCCTAAAGCCAGCAAAGTTAACTACGTTCTTATTTATTTTTTCTACTTCGACTTTTATTCGTGAGAACACATTCAACTTCTTCAATTTCCTTGTTCTCATTAACCGCGCACTGCCAGAGCCAGCCAGAGGTCATGCGTTTTTCACGTGTTGTCCTGACAACCGTGGGGCCCACTTCGGTGTGCGTTCGTGTTTTTCTTTCCGAGCCTTCGCCGAGTTTTGGACACTTTCGGGCTAGCAGATGAGTAACAGAAACAATGGTGGCTTGCCGCTATCACTGTGGGGACTTGACGTATTGCAACGCGTTTACCTGAGCGCCACCTCTCCGGAAACTCTTGTCTCGCCGGTGTAGGATACCGAGCAGTATGCGTAAGGTTCTCCGTGGCCCAATCGTCTCACGTTTTCTTCAATATTCCTTCGGTAGCCACATTAGGTGCCCAAAGTAGGCAATCTATTGTGGCCCATACGCTTTCCTTTGCGTTTTATTTTTATTTCGTTGTCCCTGCCCCACAAAAGAAAAAGAAAAACGTTGTTGCGGCGTAGCGATTCGTCGCATTGTGAAAGTTTGATTTTGTTACTCCTTTGGGGCAACCAATGGGCCACAGGACTCTTCAGTCGCCGGATACTCTTACTAAACTATTGCGATAGCAATTATATGGACCCTCAAGGCGCATTCCTGTCGTCGCCACCTCCGCCATGTTCAGTATGAAGTCCAAGGGCGATAACGTCGTAACCGCGCGCCGCATGCCTTATGTGCGAGAGAAAGCGTAAGGGGGTGGGGGGATGGTGGGAGCCGAGGATGGTGGGTTAGTCTTGTGTGCGGACTGGGAAAATCAGTAAGGAAGCGCGCCGCCATCCCTCGGAGGGAGGGAGGGAGGGAGGGAGGGGGGGCGCTTAAGATTCTTCCACAATTCATTGTCAACATTAAGGAATTATCTTCTTTCTAACCAGCTTTACTAAACCACCTTAATGAGCAAACCTGCAATACCAACTGATCCTTTCTAAACAACCATGTTTTCCTGCTCAGCCATCTTACTACCTATGATCACTGTTATGTATTTCTTGCATTATTGTAACAGTGTTTTTGATCGATGTTGTGTTATTGCATTATATAATCATTACGTCGCACACTGTATCAGATGCACTGTGTCGCCTAAATGCTGAAAACAGTTCTGTTCTTTATTTTGTGTTAGGATCTTCCTACTTATAACCCCCATTTGAAGTTTCTTATGACCTCCCCCCCCCCCATGTAATGCCTGATTCTGGGCGCTTAGGGCAAATAAATAAAATGTAGCCAACGGGTACATACACATCAATATAGAACTCGGTATCCACGAATTGTTAGCATATATGCGTGGCGCACGCGCCTAGAGCAGACGCTAGCGGCACACCTGCGGTACGCTAGAAAATCTAGGGCCGTTGCCACAGCTGTGCAGGAGTCGAAGATTCCCCGGCGCAAGTGGTGTATCCCTGATGATAAAGTGCGTCACTATGTGTCAAGTAATAATGCTGAATTTGAACGGTGATTAGTGCGAACGCGAGATGAGGCCAATCGACGAGTGTCAGAAGCGACCCTGAAGAGTGATGGATGGACAAATAAGATTTGCGGCGCGTCAAGACATGCAGGAAAAGATGTCTATCGTAGAGCATGAGCACAATATAGCTGCGCGACATGTAAAGCAGCACGCAAGACAGGCCGTTTCATTGTAGCAAAAGTCGTGTACATGTATTAAATGTCAAGCACTTCGTGGTTAGCGAGTTCGGGGCGGTATGTAACGCCTCCGACCAGATACGATTTTTCACGAAAGGGTATTTTGTGCTGGTTAAATACTTGTAGACTCTTGCAAAACTCTCGGGAAAGGGTGTCACTCGTTTTATACGACATATCACTATAGGCAGAGGATAGCTGTATAAAAAGGAATATTTTGGTTCCTCCTGACGAATAGTTTCTTCTTCATCAGCCTTACCTCAGCAACATAAGTAAGCCCTTCGTTTTGTTGCGGATCCCCTAAAGGAGATATATGGAAAGCAGTCCAAAAAGTTTTTTAAGCTTGGCATAAGACCCATTCCTGAATTGCCTTGGATCCTCAACTTTATTTTCTTCTGAATCTCTTCGCCATACCACGCTGCGAATATAGTTTCTTCTTTCTTCAGCTTTTTGCTGTGTGCGGGGAGAAGGAGTTTGTTATGGTATACACAGTGCTTTTGCATTTCCGTCACTTTGAAAACATTTAGGAATTCCTTAATTGCCCAGCTAAAAGGCGAAAACCGGCTGAAGGTGGCACGACCGGCAGCGAAATATGCCACGGAGACCAAGGGCATTGCCCAGCTAAAAAAAAAGAACCAGCTGAAGGTAGCAAGACAGGCAGCGAAATTTGCCAGGGAGATCGAGCGCATTGCCCAGCTAGAAGAAGAAAAGCGCCTGAAGGTAGCACAACAGGCAGCAAAAATATCAGGGAGACCGAGGGCATTGCCCAGCTAGAAGAAGTAAACGTGCTGACGGTGGCACGACAGGCAGCGAAAGATGCCAAGGAGTTAGAGCGCATTGCCCAGCTAGAAGAAGTAAAAGTGCCTGAAGGTGGCACCATAGGCGGCGAAAATATCAGGGAGATCGAGGGCATTGCCCAGCTAGAAGAAGAAAACCGGCTGAAGGTGGCACGACAGGCAGCGAAAGATGCCAGGGAGACCGCGCGCATTGCCCAGCTAGAAAAAGAACAGCGCCTGAAGATGGCACGACAGGCAGCGAAAGTTGCCAGGCAGACCGAGCGCATTGCCCAGCTAGAAAAAGAAAAGCGTCTGAAGGTGGCACGATAGGCAGCGAAAATATCAGAGAAACCGAGGGCATTGCCCAGCTAGAAGAAGCAAACCTGCTGACGGTGGCACGAAAGAAGAGAAAGATGCCAGGGAGATCGAGCGCATTGCCCAGCTAGAAGGAGAAAAGCGCCTGAAGGTAGCACAACAGGCAGCGAAAATATCAGGGAGACCGAGGTGATTGCCCAGCTAGAAGAAATAAAAGCGTCTGAAGATGGCACGACAGGCAGCGAAAGATGCCAGGGTCACCGAACGCAAGCTTCCGCTGCAGTTCCCTATTCATTTCCAACATAGCACCATAGAGGAGCTGCAGCATGAGACGCGCAATGGCGTCGACTAAAATATTTCTCGTCAGTGAGCTGTTGGAGATATCTGCACAGCGATATATTCTTTTTTCAGAACTGCCCCCTTTGACGATCTCACAAGACCTGAAGGCGCGGAGTGCCTCCAAAAGTGTCGATCAAATCGCCATGCATTTGGCAAAGTGCCGAGACAGCGCAATATTATTTCAACGTCGGAGCCATAGCGCATTCTTGAGACAGGCCGAAGGAGGCAGGAAAAGAAAAGTGCTAAAAAAATTGGACGACGCCTTAGCGCTCTTATGAGTTGTAAATGCGAAAGAATCAATCTCCATCTGAACGTCATGGAGCGATCCTTCTAGTTATAATGGAAGACCTTATTTATTGGCAGAAGGTTGGGAGATAGTGGGCCTGTCCGTCGCACTAAGTGGCCGGAAGCCCTGGCTCTCGACGACCTCTTTGGCCCGCTCAACAGCCCGGAGGGGTACTGTCGGGTCGGACTTGATGAATATGGCCTTGCACTGCTCGGAAGTAACTAACTAACCCTGTTCGAGGACGTGGGTCTTCTAAAAAATTCCAAAATATTTGCTCCGATGTCGCTCTATCGCCACAATGAATGCAGGAGGGAGAGTACTGACCAGGGTATATGTGAGAGTATACTGCCATGTCGGTTAAGGAGTGGGTCTTTAACCGGCGCTAGATGATTTCGGGGGTCTCGATTAAGGTCTTGTAGGTGGCTGGGTACAGTTGCTTTTCACTTTCACTTTCACTTGATTTCCTTAAAGACCCCTCTTCGGGGTATTGCATAAGGGGTGGGTTACAAAGAATATGACAAAGAAAGAATATCAAAATGTTACAAGGCATAATGCAAGGCAATTTCTTCTATGAAGGCAGATGAGCTAGGTATAGAAACGCTGTTGTGCGCAGGGCCATTCCAGTCTTTGGCTGGTCGAGGAAAAAAGACGATGTAAAAGTGATAGTACTCGCGTGTGGACGAGCTAGGTTTAAGGAATGTCCTATGCGATGGGATATGCGTGATGGTGGCAAGGTATATGGTGCACGATTGAGTATGCTGTGGTAGAACTTGTGAAATAATGATAAGCTGGCAATTAAGCGGAGGTAGGAAAGGGTTTGTGCGCCAGATTCCGATTTTAATGCACTTAGGCTGACATCGTATGAAAAAGCGGAGTGAATGAACCGGATGGCCCGATTCTGAAATGCCTCAAGGGCGGTAATGAGGAAATTCTGGCGAACGCTCCAAATGGCTGATACGTATACTAGTTTGGGTCGTATTAGTGTCTTATAAGCTTATAGTTTCACATCCCGTGGTGCGTTTTTTTTAAATGACGTCGTACGAACCCAAGTGATCTGCTAGCTGAAGTGATAACGTTAGTCACATGCACACACCAGTCCAGATCATTTGAGACGGTAACACCCAGGTACTCAAAATTGTTTACACATTGAATTTGTTCGTTAGCAATTTTGTATTGAAATACCAAGGCTTTAGAACGGCGAGAGAACGACATTGCTTTACATTTAGTAGTGTTTAGGACCATTAACCGACGTTGACACCAATTTTGAATATAGTTTAAGTCTTTCTGAAGGGCGCTTTGATCATTATCGTTAGTACCTAGCGGTAAATGACGCAGTCATGAGCGCACATGCCATAATTATTTTGACCAGTTGAAATTTTGTAACAGCACTCGGCCGTTTGTGCGTTTCGACCCGATCGAAAGGCGGCCGCCGTGAAAAAGGTTCCATTCCGTGACCTAGGCATAGCAGCGCACCGCTAATGCCACTATACCGCCACGGCAGGTGGTTTTCCTGCAATGCCTCCAACGTTGTTAAGACCTGTGAAAAACACATTAACGTTCACTTTGGTGGCACCTTTGTGATCTTGCTTTGTGATCCGCCTGCTTTTTAGCAGGTAAAACTTCTGAGCGAGTGCTCCCAGGAGTGAAAGGTTGCTAGGCGTCTGTGAGGTGTATTAAATGCAGTGTCATAGCAGCCGTTCGTTTATTTTGTTTCTGAAATGCGCACTCAACAATTCTTGAAGACTCGGAAGAGGCAATTTCTTTATGTTCAACTGTTTATCTCACTATATTCCGTTCCTCAGTATGTTTACAATTTTTCACCGAGTCAGTCAGTAAACAAGTTATGGTTGTTATTATTGTAATACTTTCCCCGTTTTGATGATTAGATACATTCCGTGAGCAAATAAGTAATCCGGCCCCATTCCATCCTGTAAAAGCGGATGTACAGCGAGGCTGTTGCCGATGTTAGGCAAACGCAACCGAAGTTTGACGACGTTACATGAGCCCACCACCATAAGCGACGCATGTCACGCGCGCAGCGAATTGTTCCCATGTGCCGCACACATCCTCATTTTTCTAGGCCCAACTCCAAGCGCAAGTTGATGACAAAATTTATGAACGTTTAATAGTAAACGCCGGCAGAAAATGCGCAAAGTATGACCTACACGCAAGCAGCAGACATGGCAGCTTCGAAATGTTATTCGAATACACGAGAAACATCAATCTGTTACGTGGAAACTGAAAGATAAAGCCCTTTTCGAGCTGTACTTTCTTTAGGAAAATATTATTTCAACTAGAGACGATGCGAACACTCAGTCACAGTGACGGCACAATTCCACCAGGACGATAACATATACAAGTACCGAACCATTGTACACACGGCACGTTTCCAAGGTAGTGCCCACGTCCTCACTCACTAACATATAACCACAGACACCCAGGGAAAGGCAAAGTTATACATAAACTAATTGTCATTGTATAAAATGCTGTTGAATATATACAGTCCACACAACGGTTACACATAATGATGACGTGACAGAGACATTGTGCATAATTGTGTAGTGATGCTATGAGATGTGAATATACAAAAATTATCATGTACATTAAAGCACGCACACACAGAAATCACGGGCGCCTACATTGTATGCACATTTAATGAATACTTTTAATGGCCTGGCTACAATAACGAGGCTGGTCCAAAATTAAGCCATACGTGTCCATCAGCCACCGATAAAAAACAGCATGGCCACTGACAAAAGAACCCTTCTGCCCTAGGAAGAAAAATTCATCTGACAGAAACGACAGTAACTCAGACTAGAGCCTCCGCAGAAGTGGAAACAGAGCGCGCCGGCGATGTCCCGCGCGATATGCCTCGTACTGATTACGCCATAACAAAAGGTCCCCGCAGCCATTATAAGGTAGCGTAAGCAGCTACAAGATCTAATAAAGCGGTCGACACGAAGCCACGGAAAGCAGCATGAGCGGCCTTCCAAATACCTTAGCAACGACGCACTGCAGCAACGCATGCCTGTTGGATTGTTGAAGGGGATAACTGGTACACACGGAAGGTAGGACTATGCACCACCGCTCAAGTCAGTCACACGTTTGAAGCACTTGGCGTCCTAGGCACCACATGAAGTTGTGTAGGTAGCCAAGCAGAAAGGACACCGTTATCGCACCCCACAACACATTATTGGAAAGTGGACAACCAGAAGATGCACTAAGGCCAATTTTGTATCAAAACGGTTTTCGAGAACGTCTGCAATAGAACATACCTGCTGTACGCGGCGATAAAATGCCACGACCGCAGAGTAAATTGCAGGCGCGTTTAACTCTTGTGCCCCGTAATGTAAGTGTACGCCCGGTAATATGTAACGAATGTTTGTACTGTAGTGAAGAGGAACGCCCGGCGCCGCAGCCACACCGCCAGTCACCCGGGAGGCACGAGCTCGAGATTGCCTGAGCTGCTCTCGTTGAGACACGCTGCCTTCTGCTCTCTTGTGCTGTATTCATATTAGATTCTGGTGGAGGTGCTACGGTTTTCCCCAACCTGGAATTACGCGCCCGAACTCTGCTATCCGTCTTGCCTGACGACCCCAGCCCGACATCTCCACCGGTTAGTCCAGCCATCTTAAGTGCCGGTGCCCAGCCTCAACGGGATCCTGATATCTTCAGCGGCACCGATGAGAAAGACGTCGAAGGTTAGCTGGAATCGTATGAACGCGCCAGCAACACCAACAAATGGGACGATCCCCTAAAGCTCGGCAACGCGATCTTCTATTTATCGGGCGTCGCCAAGCTGTGGTTCACAAACCACGAAGCCGATCTCCGCACGTGGACTAGCTTCAAAAGCGGCATTGCAGAAGTTTTCAGCCGCCCTGGCGTGCGCAAACTTCGCGCTCAACAACGCCTACGAAGCTGATCCAGCAAACTGGTGAAACGTTCACCAGCTACGTAGAAGACATCGTCGGTCTCTGCCGGCGTGTCAGCCCGACGATGGTGGAGGCTAACAAGGTACGTCACATCATGAAGGTCATTTCCGACGATATCGTTCATATGCTGCTCTCCAAAAACCTAGGCACCGTTTCTCACGTCATTGAGCTTTGTCAGAGCTTCGACGAGCTCTGCAAACAGCGTCTTCTCATGCGGCGCCCCTCCTGCGTCCGACGAAACCCTCGCGAGCATGACCGCGGCTCCTGAGATGGACTCCTTGTTTGGCCAGATAAAAGAGTTCGTCCGTGCTGGCGTCGCTCGTCAGCTTTCGCTGCTCTCCTCAGGCACGCCACCACCTTCCCCTTTCCCGGCCAACCTTCGCCAAGTCATTCACGAGCTAGTTTGCGCAGCTCTCCCTTCTGCCCGCGAGACTACGCCTGTGTTGGCTCCCGTTGTTTTCCCCAGGTGACTGCACCTCTCAGCTATGCCGAGGTTCTCCCACGGCCACCACCTCCAACCTTTGTGCCATCTCCATCGGTCGTGCCACTGCGTCCACCTCCTCACTTCGTTCAGTCGCAGTACAGCAGTAGACAATGGCGCACTCCTGACAACCGGCCAATATGTTTTGCGTGTGGTGTATCTGGCCACGTGGCACAATTTTGTTGTCACCGCGCAACGTCCTACCGCCGTAGCTTCGTCGCCGCACCATACGTTTCGCTATACCCCTCATCCTCTGCGTCTCAGAACCCCGGCCAGATGTCTTCCTACTCGGACCACCGCCCTCTTGTTGACCGCCACTCGTCATCACCTCGGCACTGCTTGCTTTCGCCGATGCGCCGTCGTCCTTCTTCGCCGAAACGGGAAAACTAATCGTCGCAGTTCCAGAGGCAAGAACTGCGTCACCGAGGAACAGACCAAGACATGTCCATTCTCCGACTAATGTTATTGAGGTATATGTGGACGGCGTCGTTGCACTCGCCCTCGTTGACACTGGTGCCGCAGTTTCAGTTATTAGTGCAAAACATTGCCGTTCGCCCCGAAAAGTCATGACGCCACTGTCCAACATGTCACTTCGTACTGCCAGCGCAGACAGCATCACGCCTGCAGCTGCGTGTACTGCTCGCGTTGTGATCAACGGCCTTCCCTACATCGTCGAATTTTTGGTGGTGTGTTCTTGTTCCCACGATCTTATTTTCGGCTGGGACTTCCTTTCCGCTAATAAGGCCGTCATCGACGGTTCTCGTGCTGAGGTGGAATTTCAAACGCTGTGTAATGCCCCACTCCTTGACGCTCATGAACCTAAAGATAAAGTATTTGATGCCGCAGACGTTACAATTCAACCGTACTCATCTGCCCTTGACGCAGTGTCATGCAACATTGTTGCTGATGCCACCGCAATTTTTACGCCATCTCCAATTTTCACTCGTCGCAAATCCTCCCCGTTGCGTTTCACTCTTTTGGAAGTTCATGCCGGCGTCAGCAGATTGCTCGTGGCCAACCGATTATCCTGTCTTCTCACTTTTCTTCGCGGGGAGTGCGTTGGCCGTGCCAAGTGTGTCGACCCTGCTGCTGTCATTGACATGCCAACTGGTCCCATCACCACTCATGAGGTCGCCGGAGTGACCTGTAACCCCACGCAGGAGCCGAATTCGCCTGATGCTTTGCACAGCTCCATCGCCGACACCTTGACTGTTCCACAACGCCCCCAGTTTCTACGCCTTATCGACAAGTTCCGTTCGTCTTTCGACTGCCAGAATCTTCCCTTGGGCCGCACGTCGACTGTTTGTCATCGCACCGACAAGGGTACCAGTGCGCCACTGTGACAAAGACCATATCGCGCATCTGCGACAGAGCGCCATGTTATCAATGACCAACTAGCTGGCATGCTCAAGCGCGGCGTCATTCAGCCTCCGGACAGCCCCTGGGCATGTTATGGTGTTCTTGTTCAGAAGAAGGATGGATGGATACGATTTTTTCGATTACCGTCGACTTAACAAAATAACTCGTGAAGATGTTTACCCTCTTCAGAGAATTGACGATGCCCTTGGCTGTCTACAAGGCGCGGAGTTCTTCTCTTCTATCGACTTACGCAGCGGCTATAGGCAAGTCCCCATGGCACCCGAAGACCAACCTAAAACGGCCTTTGTAACACCAGATGGCCTATACGAATTTCGTGCCATGCCTTTCGGGTTTTGCAACACCCCCGCAACATTTGAGCGTATGATGTACAATCTTTTGCGTGGTCTCAAGTGGAAAACGTGCCTGTGCTATTTAGGTGACGTGGTTTCTTCGTCCGATTTTCCCACCCAGCTCTGTAGGCAGGAGGAAGTGTTGCAGTGCCTAGCTGCCGCCGGCCTTCAGCTCAACCTGAAGAAATGCCACTTTGGCGCAAGTCAGCTCACCCTCCTTGGCCATGTAGTATCTAAACACGGTATTCTTCCTGACGCCGCCAAGCTCCGTGGAGTTGCTGATTTTCCCAAACCTTCCTCCGTAAGAGAATTGCGCAGCTTCCTTGGCCTGGGTCCTTACTTTCGCCGCTTCATACGGAATTTTGCGTCTATCACCGCTCCCTTGAATCAGCTTCTACGGAGCGACTTGAACGATTACGCCTGGTCGTCCGCTTGTGACGATACCTTCCAAGAGTTGCGTCGTCTACTGACCTCGCCGCCCATACTGCGTCATTTTGACCCGACTGCTCCGACCGAAGTACACACCGACGCCAGCAGTGTTGGACTCGGCGCCGTGCTCGCGCAGCGCAAATCTGAATTCGATGAGTACGTCGTTGCAAGCGCAAGCCGCACCCTCACCAAAGCCGAGAAGAATTATTCCGTTGCAGAGAAAGGATGTTTGGCCATAATGTGGGCACTTGGTAAATTTCGACCCTACCCCAATGGCCGCCCTTTCGACGTGATTACAGACCACCATGCACTTTGTTGGCTGTCCACATTGAAGGACACCTCAGGTCGATTAGCTCGCTGGGCTTCGCGGTTGCAAGGCTTCAACGTGCGCGTTGTCTACAGGTCTGGCCGCCGCCACACCGATGCCGACAGGCTTTCCCGTTCGCCCGTGTCAACCGAAAGCGATGCCTGCCTCTCTGCCGTTGACCAAGTACTTTCGTTCCCATTAGGCTGCGACATGACTTTGGAGCAACGCATGGATGCCTGGATTAGTACTCTTATCCGCTTCCTTTCAAACCCGTCGACTGTTCCTTCACCTTCGCAAGCTTTGCGCCGTCAAGCATCTCACTTCAAAATTCGGGATGGACTTCTCTATCGCCGGAAATACATCTCTGACGTCCGCAAGTGGTTGCTGGTCATTCCTCGACATCTTCGTGGTGACACATGTTCTGCCTTCCACACTGACCTAGAGTGTGCACGTGCGGGTGTCTTCAAGACGTACACCCGGCTTCGCTCCAGGCTTTATTGGCGTGGCATGTACACCTTTGTGTGCAAGTACTTTCGGTCGTGCCCTCAGTGCCAACGCCGCGAGGTTCCTGCTCAGCATGTCTCTGGTTCACTGCAACCAATCCTGTGTCCTGCGAGGCCCTTCGACCGCATTGGCATTAACCAGTATGGACCCCTTCCGAGCACGACTTCCGGGAACCGCTGGATAGTCGTCGCCATCGACCATTTGACGCGATACGCAGAAACAGCCGCTCTGCCTGCTGCCACCACTCACGATATAGCATCCTTCCTCCTGACAAACTGTATTCTCCGTCACGGTGCACCTCGCGAGCATTTAAGGGATAGAGTACGTGTCTTTCTCTCCGAAATCGTAAACTCGCTCCTTGCTGAATGTCGCATTGTTGATCGCACCACCACCGCCTACCATCCTAAAACTAATGGTCTCACCGAAAGATTTAACCGCACCCTTGGCGACATGCTCTCCGAATACGTAGCCTCTGATCACACTGCTTGGGACCTCATTTTTCCATTCATCACGTTCGCCTACAACACTGCACCACAGGCGACCTCGAACTTCTGCCCATTCTTCTCATTGTATGGCCACGAACCTTTGACTACCCTCGACACCATTCTTCCGTACAGACCCAAATCATGCGAATGTACTCCCCTCTCTGAAGCTGCCCGCCACGCAGAGGAATGCCGTCAGCTCGCCCGTTCCATTACAGCCGTCGACCAATGGAAACAAAAATCTAGACTTGACGATGGTCACCCGCATTATCACTTTCTTCCGGACTCTCTTGTGTGGCTTTGGGTTCCCGACGTTCCTGCTCGACGCTCATCCGAGCTTGTCTCCAAATATCAAGGACCCTACCGTGTTGTACCGCAGACATCGCCTGTGAACTTGATTGTCGAGCCTGTCACGCCACCTACGGACCAACGCTGTCGTCGAGCGGTAGGCTCGCTTCCGAACGCCCGTCTGTAATTTTAAGTCTTTTTTAGCAAGTGTAGAGCTCATTTTTACTCTTTGTGCCTCTCTTTCACCGAACGCCGGTGGGGGGGTCACCGTCCTGCTAGAGAAGCACAGCAAGCGGCTCCCGAAGCGCACCGGACCGAAGCAGCGCGGCGAGCCTCCGCCGTCGGCCGCCCTTCGTGATGCTCTGATGGCATCCGTCGCAAGCAATCAGCAATCAGGTCAGCACGTTGCTTCTGTAGACCACAGAGAAGATGAGCAAGCAAGGAAAAGGCTACGTGAAGATGACAACGGCACAAGGGAGTCTGCAGGAGACAACGAAGAGATAGACCAGACAGCCTTCACTGTTGTCTCTCACAAAAAGAAAAGAGCCGCAGGTGCTCCTATTACATTCAAGCCAACTCAGCCTGACAGCAGCTTATGAATAGTAAACCCAAATCTTCTGGCTTCAGCGGTCCTGACAACAGCCCAAGAAAAGATATTCAGCCACCGTCTCAAGAAGGATGGCAGCCTCATGGTGACAATGTCTACACTTCCCGCAGCCAGTTGTCTCCTCACAGTGACAGATCTATCGGGTATTCCTGTAGAAGCTCGAGTTCCATACTCCTACTCTGCCACGTACGGGAGGATACAGGAAGTTCCTGTTGAGTACTCAGATGACGACCTCAAGGCGTATTTGAGCGAACGAGGAGTCATATCTGCTAAAAGGCAAGTTTTCTACGTCCCTAACGAAGATGGCGTAGTAACGGAAACTTGAAGACGCTCGGTCATCCTGGAATTCTTTAAGGACGCCCCTTTACCAAACCGAGTGTTGCTTGCATTCTGCAGTTATACCGTGACGAAATACATGGCGTCTGCTGCTCAATGTTTCGGATGTCAAAGACATGGACATATAGCGAAATATTGTAAAGGCCCAATCCGCTGCAAGATATGCGCTGGTCCACATACGCATAAGGAGTGTACGTCACGTTCCCAGCCTCGGTGTGCGAACTGTGGAGCTGAACATGCTGCGTCATACGGAGGGTGTCCTAAAAAGAAATCAGCCACTTTTGCACAGACGATGGAGCAAATCGAAGGAAAAGTGTGGAAACGACGAGAACCACCACCGAATCCGGATGGGATGTATACATCTACAAACCAAAAGCAACACGACGCGGTGCAGCGCAGCGACACGGCTTTCAAAAAGTCCTACGCCTCAGTCGTGAAAGAAAACCAGCAAAGGCCTTCAACTGCAACGAATTCTTCAAAGCCCTCAAGTGATATAACCTCAAACCCACGACAGCAACAAGTGTCCTCAAGGTAGCAGCAGAATAACAGAAAGAACCAAGAAAAGTTGTCAGAAGGTAGCACTGCAAATGAGATATCAAGTATGCTGATTCCCATGATGTTCGCCGCAACCAAGGCTATTCTCCGTGCCAGCCCATCGTTTAAGAGCATCCCTGAAGTAGAGGCCGTCCTGACTTTGGAACCGCTAGTGTCGTCTTCTTTCACGGCGCAAAGCCGTGATTCTTCGCAGTAGCAACGATGGCTTCGCCAACAACCGTCTCACAAGCGGTGTCCACCAACAAGCACTTCCGCACATGTACTATATTCCAGTGGAACGCTCGCGGCTTGCGCTCGAAGTTAGCAGACTTTAAGCATCTTACGCGAGTGTGCCGATTTCCTTTTTTAGTCATTTCCGACTCTCGCGTCGACGAGCACTTTAGGATAAAGAGGTATTATTTTCATCATTCAAGGCGACAAAATGGAATTAGCCGACTGCTCGTTGGATTTCGCAACGACATACCTGCCTCTGCGATTGACGTAGCACCACATGAAAAGAACGAATATATTTGCGCAACCACAGTGATTGCATCCAAAGTGTTTACCCTGATCGGCGTCTACTTGGAACCATGATCAGCTTTCGACGTGACAAGATTGGAAAACTTGCTGACAAACACTCAGTCTCCACATATTATTTGTGGCGATTTCAACGCACATAACGAGATCTGGGGCAGTTCACATACTTGTGCTCGGGGTGCCAAGCTGGCTAAGCTTTTTGGAAAATACAATATAGAGCCCTTGAACGATGGCAGCATAACATACCCGAAAAATCCGGCGACTGTTAGCTGCATTGACGTTACATTCGTATCAAGTCAAGTGGCCCCTATGTTCGGATGGTGTGCAGATTTCGAGACTCGAGGTAGTGATCACTACCCGATCCTAATCTCTGCCCTTCATTTTCGGACGTCGGCCAGGAAAGTCAAACTCAAGTCGGTAGACTGGGAAGCTTACACAGCAGACGTAGACAAAGGAATCACAGCCTCGACTACGAATACAGAAATAATACCGACAATAGCTCATTGCCTCAAACAAAGTACCCACTCTGCCACTAAACACTGTAATGTACCAACACACCACGAGGAATTTGAAAGGTTATGTGCCATTGGAAGGCGTGCCGAAAGGAAGGCTCTACGTACTAAGAATATCGAAGACCTCAGAACTTGTCGACGGGCACAAAGACATATACGACGTTACCTCACAAAACTGGACCGTAAAAGGTGGAGGGACTTTTGTGGGACACTGGACATACGACAACCGTTGAGCAAAATCTGGCGAGTCGTCGGAGGCATTCGCAAAGAGCCGCAACAGCTTTATCCTTTTATCGCCCTCTCATTACATGAGCGCGCATCCCAGAAAGAGGTGGCAGAGCAGTACTGCAGGCTCCTTTCCAACGGGGCACAACTAGGCTGACTACTTGCGCATTGCAAGTCGTCAGCCTAGTCCACCTCGAGCTACCCTTCCTGACTTAGAATTACCATTCACCATCGAAGAGCTCACGGCAGCAATCGGCGACGTAAACAAGCGATCATCACCTGGCCATGACGGCGTGAGTTATGAAGCACTCGCAAATCTCTGCCACACATCTCGCCTACACCTTCTGGAGTGCTACAACACCTCTTGGATAACTGGGAAGTTCCTACGGAATGGAAGCTTGCGAAAGTCATTCCTATATTGAAACCAGCGAAGCAGCCAACAAATTACGCCTCCTTCAGACCCATATCTCTGCTTAGCTGCGTACGGAAGCTATTCGAAAAAATGATCGACAAAAGACTAAATTGGTTCCTGGAAACTGCA
Organism: Dermacentor variabilis; assembly: GCF_050947875.1. NCBI lineage: Eukaryota > Metazoa > Arthropoda > Arachnida > Ixodida > Ixodidae > Dermacentor > Dermacentor variabilis. The sequence goes on from NC_134570.1 coordinate 126,548,720, forward strand.
AAAGTTTACCCGGAGGAAATGAATGGCTTCCGGCAAAATAGATCCGCAGTTGATAATGTCATTACCTTGGTCTCATCAAATGACGAGGAATTGGTCTCTGGAAACCTACCTACTGCATTATTTTTAGACATTAAGGTAGCATATGATTCGGTCTATCATAAAACAATGCTTGACGCTTTGGAAACCCTTGCTCTTGGAGGACGGCTCTACGCATGGATTGAAGACTATCTTCAAGGACGCCAACTTTTCATTTGTACCCCGGATGGCCCCACGACGCTTTATGCCGTCGAGAAGGGAGTGCCACAAGGAGCTGTGTTAAGCCCGGTATTATTTACTTTAGTCCTCATCCATCTGAGAAGAAACCTGCCCCCTGGCGTCAAAATCACACTGTATGCGGACGACATCTGCATTTGGAGTGCGGCGCGTTCCCGCAGTACCACCCAAGAAAGCCTCCAGAGAGCGCTAGCAAATACATCGGCCTACCTAAATCCAAGGGGTCTGAAATTGTCCCCCGACAAAAGCGTTGCCATGGCTTTCACGCGGAGGTGTATGGAAATATACCCACTAGTGTTGGGTGGTCATGCCCTTCCATACGTCAAGACGCAAAGGTTTCTTGGAGTGACGATCGATAGGAACCTCACATGGTCGCCCTAAGTGAAAAACTGAGTGAGAAGATTTCCTCGGCGTCGCACGTATTCCGATATTTAGCCGGATCACAGTGGGGCAGCACCTGTCGATCAACGGTGCTCCTCCATAAGGCCTACGTCGACGGTACACTATGATATTACCTCCCGATCCTGCACAAAATATCTCCCACAAGCAAGAGAAAACTCGAGGCAGCACGAAACAACTGGCTTCGCGTATATCTTGGCCTTCGGAAGGGGTCGTACCGCTCAGGGACTGTAGCAGAAGCTGGATGCCTGCCTCTGGAAGTGCTATGTTCGCAGGAGACACTTCGGATACACCTCCGCCACGTCATTCATACGAAGACTCACTTTTTAAAGGATATTTCCAGAACCCGTGCTACATCTAGTTTTGGGCAGGCCGTCAGAAGCATATCTATTTCGATTCCTGTTCAGGCGTCACAAATTATGCCATGAAGCATTTCAGCGTGGACACTGTCCCCACTGGAAATCGTGCCATATATACCTGGAATCGGTGCGAAAAAGAAAATGCCTCAAGCAGCGACTTATCAGATAGCTTTAAAATATATGAACAAAGAATACGCAGCCGCAACGCACATTTTCACAGATGGCTCTACAACTCCACATCGTTCATCATGCGGACTTTTTGTTCCCTCTACAGGGCAGCGATTCTCGTTTCCTCTTGAGCGAGTGACATCATCTACTTCAGCGGAGCTATATGGCATTAAGGAGGCCCTTGTGTATGTATTTCAACAGCAGCCGCCAAAGACATGGGTGATTTTCACAGACTCAAAAGCAGCCCTACATATTATGTGGAACCGGCACAAGCGTTGCAATAATCACACAGCTGCATTTGACATTGCTTATCGTCACCACATGGCTAAGATTGCTGCGCATTGCATAAAGTTCCAGTGGATACCTGGCCATGCCGGCATTTCGGGAAATGAAAGAGCGGACGAAGCTGCCAGAAATGAACTCCAATACTGCCAGTTCAAAAGAACATATTTTACAAAAGCCGACGCTTCAAACATGGCAAAAAATATGCCTATCACGAAAAAGACCGCATCTTGAATCTGCCGCTTCACCAAGATAACTTCCTAAGTTACATTGACCCAGAAATGAGACCGAAAATTCCACGACCATTTCCTCGACACTTAGAGATATTGTACCATCGTCTTCGACTGAACGTGGCATATACGAACAATTATCTGTACCGCATAGGACTTCCCACTAACCCATAGTGTGATAACTGTCGCAACTTAGAGACAACTGAGCACATATTACTAGAATGCCCCGCCTACCACGACAAGAGACAATTTTTTGAGCACGAAATGGACATGATTTGCCATGAACCGAGCAGCTTAGGTCCAATGCCCGGCCCTTCAAAACAGCGACCGGTTTTGGATTTATTGCTCAAATACCTGACAGAAATTGGTCAAATAGGAAAGCTTTAAAAATTACATCCTTCCTATACGAAAGCGTAAATTTACCCGCCATGTCACCTGTAAATATCAGTATCAGGTCAACTGGGACATTTCATATTTATTTTTATCCTGTTTTTCTCCCAATCTTTTCTGGAATCCTTTAATCCCATTCCCCATCCCTATACAGAGTAGCATGCCAGCGGTTATATACGCGCTGGAAAAATTCCCTGTTTTTCTAATAAAGAGCCCTCTCTCTCTCTCTAGTCGTGAAACCGTCCACGTACAACGCCTGAAGTCGTATTACGACCCCATGATTCTAAGTTCACCGTGTGTAGCCAGGATGGCTCCTTTTCTTATGGGGGGCCATTGCAGCGAAGAGAAATTTTATTTTATTTATTTATTTTATTTATTTATTCATACTGTCGATCCCATCAGGGATCATAACAGGAAGGGCATACATAGTTATTTTGCAGTGTAACAATAATAATTAGCGCAATAATAAGATTAGACATATTAGACATGCAGTTAGCAGAGGCAGACAATGTAGTAGGCAGAAAAGTAACGTTATACACTGTAATAATGTTGCGAAAAAAGAAACAACAGGTAATCAAAGGTAGAAAATTTACAAAGCTGAACAAAATGGTAGGCATAAATTATACATTCATACATTGCATTAAATTTAAGAGTAACAAGGGGTAATGAGGTAGTCTGTCAAATATCAATGGTGGTAAGCAATAATTACAACAGGAAAAAAAGTAAACAATTTGCATAAATAAACAATAGTATTCAGTAATGGCAGGTAATACAAGTTATAAAAGTGAGGTATACACAAGAGGTAGTAATCCACAAGATACGTTTAAGGTGTCGTTAAAGAAATTGTGATTATGTACACAATCTAATGAAATAAAATGGCACAAAATAGATGGTGGCACAGGTACATCATAATTGTGAAACACGCAATTCATTTTCGGCTAGTGTCAAAAAAGTTGTTAACGATGGGCTGCCTGTAATACTAGGGTCCAGCTTATTCCATTCACGTGTCATTAAAGGGAAAAATGAATGCTTATGGCTTTCCGTATGAAATGGGTGTTCGTTTAATGACAGTGAATGTTTATGTCGAGCGACTCGTGTTTGTGCTAAAGATAAGTATATGGAACTGTCTATTTTCAATTCATTATGAATATGTTGATATATAAATTTTAACCGTGCAAGATTGGCTCGTTTTTGTAAGGTCACTATACCGGCCTGTTTTAGCAATTCTGTGGGCGAGTCTGTTAACCTATGTTTGTTGTAAATATATCTTAGTGCCTTCCTTTGAATTGCTTCTAGTTTGTTAATGAGTTCTTTGGTGAAAGGAAACCAAACAACGTTAGCATACTCTAATACAGATCTGACAAATGTGTTATATGCCAGTAGTTTTGTGTTTGGGGGTGCTAGTCTAAGACGTCTGTTAAGGAAAAACAATTTTTTTTGTGCGGTCGAGGTAACGTTGTTAACATGGCGCTCCCATCGGAAATCGTGTGTTAATGTTAAGCCAAGGTACTTGCACTCCTTCACTTTGTTAAGTGTGGCGTTATTTATAGTGTAGTTAAATTCTGATGCGAGCTTTTTTTCTAGTAATTGATAAAATAGCTCATTTTTTAATATTTAAAGTCATCAAATGCCCGGCGCCGCAGCCAGACTGCCAGTCACCCGGGAGGAGCGAGCTTGAGATTGCCTGAGCTGCTCTGGTTGACACACGATGCTTCCTGCTCTCTTGTGCTGTACGCTGCCTGCTACTCTCTTGTGCTGTATTCATATTAGAGTACCAATGAAATACCAGGCGAATTCACGCGCAGGACACTGATCACCCTGTAACAGGTGGAGCGGAAATCGCACAGCAAGCAGCAGGCAGCGGGCTAACACGGATGAAAATACGAACCCATGGCGAGAGCGTGGTTGCCCAAGCTCCACACGACAGGCCAGTTCTGTACTTCCGCACCAGAAAAGGCAACCAAGAACGGACTGCAAGCACCTAGTAATCCGTAATGGTGCCTGTACAACGTGACAAACGTACCACACTCGGCCGTAAAGTACAGACTGTGCTAAGTACCTTCTTTCTAATAGAGGTAAATCTAGGCCTTGAAGGTCCTGAATTTTTCGCCTTACATATTCAAGAATTGAGAGCCACATAAAGTCTGTTATGCCATCACCGGTGTAATCGAGGAATGAAATACAAAGAAAGTATCACTCTTTTGAAGACAGAAAAGGGGACATCGCCTGTCTGTCTGTTTTAATTACTTTGTAGGCAACAAATAGCCCGCACGACAAAACTAATGTATCTTGGTGTCACCATCTCAAATAACCTCAGTTGGAAGGATCATGTAAAGAACAGACTTTATTTTTCATTTTTTTATTTGATTTCGAATACTGTTAGCCCTTTTCGGGCTGGTACAGGGTGGGAGGATTGAAACATTTTTCAACACATCAAGCAATGAAATAAAATAAATACATCACGTTAGGTACATTTGAAGCTTCCGTTCAAAGGATTGTACAGTCATTGTGTCCTCAAAAATTAGTACATCAAGGGCATTCCAGTCTTCCATTCTCCTAACCAGGGGAGAATATTTAAAAACATCAATTCTGGAATTGTAAGGCAGAAAAACATAAAGGTAATTCACACGCGGAGAGTCTCTGCCAGGACGTAGGAAATAGCGCGACAGATCTAAGTTAAATTTATTACTAGAGAGCTGGTACAAAGACTTCATTCGTGCGATTTTTCTGCGTGTTCCCAGTGTCGATAAATCTGCCCTAGCGAGCAAAGTGGTTACGAACTGTGTTTTGCGATACGCTGAAAATATAAACCGTACCGCAAGGCTCTGAATGCGTTCAAGCCGTTTAAACTGATATTGCTGGTGAGGACCCAATATAACACTAGCATATTCCAAAGAAGGGCGTACAACGGCTGCATACGCCTTAAGTTTAGCTGCAGACGTTGCATGCGCCAATTTTCTTTTCAAAAATCCAAGTTCTCGCTGAGCAGATCCACATATGTTCCTTACATGATCCTTCCAATTGAGGTTATTTGAGATGGTGACGCCAAGATACCTTAGTTTTGTCGTGCGGGCTATTTGTTGCCTAAAAAGTGATTAAAACACACTGGCATTATCTTGTTCGAGACAGTCATACACGCGGTCTTTTCAAAATTAAATTCCATATTCCATTTGGAGCACCAATTGTGGATTTCTTCCAAGGATTTATTATTATTTATTGTTAACTAATGAACAAATAACGATAGTATGAAAAATAGAGCGCAGTGCTAAACTATTTCGTATTCAGTGAAAATTCGAAGGCTACGAGATAAGCTATCTTCATTCCTGAGATAAAATGTGATGTCATCGACGACGGCTGTTATGTTCAAAACAGCGGTACCAGGCAGTAGGAGACGGCACACGTAAGGGGTCTCTCAGTATCGAGCGCAAACATAACTCAGGGAGGAGCACACAAAGTACCAGGGATAGAAGGCACCCTTGACGAACACCACGAGTAACTGGAGTGGGTGCATTTTCACGACCATCAAGAACGAACGTACTTCGAATATTTAACAGGCGTTCCTAATAAGTTCAACAATATTTGACGAAAAGCCGAGCGAGCTCAGTACAATAAATTTGTTGCTATGTTCAAGGCAACCGAATGCGTTTTCTTGAGCTACTGAAATTAACTGACCATATGCTGACCTGGTCCCCGTCATAACATAATAAGAAGGCGACATAACAATGAAGTACTCTTGGTGCCACAGAACAGTATGCATTCGGCTGTCCAAAAAGGCGAGTTTCTTGCAAAAGGCAGAACTTCAAAGTGTGGAGACGGATTGCGTCTGCATCTCCAAGCAGTACCTTACAACGACTATACTGCGACGAGGCGTTAGAAACGCTTTCGTTGCTCACGCTATTATGACCACATCAGTGGAATCAGTTGATTGAACTCAAGGGCAATACTAACTTTCGTGGAAGTACCCGCCAGTTCTTCTGACATGCTTGCAGGACCATCAATTGAGCAATGCAGACGCCAGTGCACCTTGACCGCGTCCCGTGACTTTCGGTGAGATCTAGAAAAAGAGACACGCAAAACTCTTGACAAACAAGAGCCTGAGTGCGCATGATGTAGACCGCGGATGCCGAGGCGTCAAGGTTTTGCTGATGAAAATACAGGGAACCAAACTTCAAACATAACCAGTCTGCGATCGCATATATAAAGAGGAGATAAACGTAAATTTATCACATCAGATTGGGAGACATACTGATCTAAATTGCTTGGCACATAAGCACGGTCTAACCTGCTGGACATCGCCTCACGTCGCTACGTGTTGACAAATGAAGAAACACGAAAAGTCGACATGTATCCAGCAAACAAATGTGCTGGACGAGGCGACGCAAATCCCGTGCGTTGCAGTCAGGGCAACCTCATTCCGTGCATTACACATGTGCTCCGGTGTCTAAAACGCAATTAATATCCCCAACACCGCACTATGTGACGACCGTCCAGAAAATACACGTCTATGGCAAGAAAAAAATCATTGGGCTTAGTGGCTTGCGCAGGTCCATAGATGCACAAAATACGTAGCCTAAATCAAGATATCACACAATGAAAACCGACAAGGATGGTCACATTCATCACCTTCGTGGCCATGAGCCCTGTAACGTAAAACTATTCCAATATGTTTTTATTCCAATCACCTGACGTCGAATTTGCGTAACGCCAGACGCAAGCATAAGGCGGTGACCCGCAGGGTTGTCTGAGTAGACCAATGAAACGTTCCCCTCGTTTATAGGCGGTCACTTTTGTTTGCTTTAAAAACGAATAACATTGCCCAGACTTAGCGGCTTGTCTTATCTTATTGGCCCACAAGAGGTGAGGAGCACGCTCAAGCGGAGAGGGATTCGCTGTGGCTGAGCCAGTGCACTGAAAATCGGTAACCGGATGGAGCGGGTGGTGCCGGCGTCTGTGATTGGTCTGCTTTCCCTTACTCACATTGCTGTGGCTGGTCGAAAATCGCGACGGCATGCATCGGAAGGTTAAGAATGCCGCTAAAACGGATCCTCAGCAAACAATAGTTGGCAGAACGAGGTTGTAAACATGCCGAAAGTGCTCAAAAACGTTATACGGCCACACGAGCACTTTTATTGTATGCAAAAAACATATACTATCCAGCTGGTGCGAGTAGCTTGTGCCTGAGCCATCAGCAGCAGCCACCATTTACTCCTTTTCGAATGGGGCAGGTTGACCCTATTCAGAAGAAAACTCAGTTTTGTTCGGCATATTAATGCATCTCTAACGCGTACACCTCACCTTGACGTGGTGAGTTCTTGCGGGTTTGTGACGTCGCGTGACAGGCGGGTGAATTGGGTGTTGCCTGAAAACTTTTGACCTATAGCAGAGCACTAATGGCGAAAAGGCGTCGAATCATAAACAACTATATTTCTTTTGTTATTTCCAGTCCTGCATAACCAGTGTGTTCATGTCATATCAGATGGGGAGCCATCGCGGTTTTCGCGACGTCGCGTGACAGACAGGCGAAGGGGGGGGGGGTCAAAAAAGTTTTTGATCAATAGTGGAGGGCTGATTGCAGAAATAAAATAGAAAACTTTGGAATAGTTTTACGTTACAGCGCCCCGTGCATGCCACAACCGTTACAGAATTCTACACTGCACTGTGCACGGTAGTGGTCGCTGGAGCCTATACCAATGGCACACGCATTGCAAGCCACGGTAGTCAAACAGACAGACAGACAGACAAGAAACTTTAATTGGTCCTAAGGGACTACGTTGCCGTAGTCGCGGGCCGCACCTGCGCCGGGGGCGGAAGACCGTGATCTTCAGCCCTGTCGCAGGCCCTTTGGACAGCCCGAAGCTGGACTTGAAGGTCGTTGCTCTTGACGGCTTCATCCCAATCTTCTTGCCGATTTAAAGGTGAGTGGCGCAACGCAGAACATTGCCACAGCATGTGGTTCAAGGTCGACCGTTCCTCGCCGCAGTCTGGGCAGCGGGGATCCACACCCGGAGTGTAGTGGCTCAGCCTCGAGCGAGACGGAAAGGAGCCCGTCTGCAGCATTCTCAGCACCGAGGCCTGGGGTCTGCCCAGCTTCGGGTGAGGAGCCGGATACTGTGTGCGTCCCAGCTGGTAATGAGTAGTGATCTGGTGGAAAGTAAGCAGCGGGTCCGTGGTTCGGTCGATCCCCTGCGAAGCCGGGCCCCTCGGACTGGCGCGATTGATGAGACCTCGCGCCTGGTCGTGGGCCAGCTCATTAGGGTTGATCGAGCCGGGGGAGACGTTCCGGCCCATGTGAGCCGGGAACCAAGTGATGACATGACGGGCCGTGCCTGTCTTGCGGGTCCTCAGCACTGCCGCAGCCTCGGCCGAGACAGAGCCGGCGAGAAAGGCCATTGCCGCCGACCTGGAGTCCGTGAAGATATGCGTGTGCCCGGGTTCGCACAGAGCCAGCGCCACTGCGACTTGCTCTGCGACGGACGCCGTCGAGCGTTGTATAGACGCCGCATTCAGGATCTTGCCCTGGGGGTCAACCACCGTGGCCACGTACGAGTTTGATCCGGGATACCGCGCCGCGTCGACAAAGGACGCGAGCTCTGGGGTTTGCAGGGCAGTCTTGATGAGTGCTCGGGCTCTGGCTGCGCGCCGGGCCTCGTTGTGTTGTGGATGAACATTCCTCGGAAAGGGGGAGACTCGAAAGGTTTCCCTTTCACTCTGGCAAAGCGGGACGGCGCACCACTCCTCGGCCATGGCTGCCAGACCCGCCATCTCGAGTATTCGGCGGCCGGTCTTGGTGGTAGAGAGGCGAACGATCTGTGCCGTTTTCTGCGCTTCGACCACTTAGCTCAGGGTGTTGTGGACCCCGAGTTGCATCAACTTCTCCGTGCTGGTCGTCATGGGGATGCCGAGGACTCGTTTAATACTCTTCCTCATGAGTGCGTCGATCTTGTTCTCCTCCGAACGTGACCAGTTTAGCGCAGAAGCCACGTAGTTGATATGGCTCATAAGGAAGGCGTGGTAGATCCTTATGAGGTTGGCTTCGCTGATGCCCCCCCTCCTGCTTGTCACTCGCGAAACAAGTCTGAGCATGTTCTCCGTCTTCGCACTCAGGCGCGCGATCGTTTGCGCGTTGCTGCCCTTTGCATTGAGGACCAGACCGAGCACTCTGAGAGAATCCACCCTCTGGATGCGCTGACCCGTCTTCGTTCTGAGTGCGATCGGTACTTGGTCCAGCGTCGTGTCGAACTTGCGGCCTTTTCTGTCGGGTCGATACAGCAAGAGTTCCGACTTAGTCGGCGAAAGGACCAGTCCCGTGCCCTCGAGGAATTCTTCCGTGACTTGCAAGGCTTCTTGCAGGGCCCGCTCCACCGCCGCGTCCGACCCACCGCCGCACCAGACGTGTGATGTCGTCCGCGTAGATAGCGTGATTTAGATTGACGGCCCCGATTCGGTCGAGTCGGACTGATAGGTCGCTCAGGGAGATGTTGAAGAGCAGTGGAGATAACACCGCACCCTGCGGCGTGCCACAGGCTCCCAGCGCGTATCCGTCCGACTTGATCTGGCCCAATTTGATCGTGGCCTTGCGATCCCTTAGGAAAGAGCTCACGAACGCGTGAAAGCGTTCGCCGAGGTTCAATCTTGTCACAGAGTCGAGGACGTGCTTGTGCTTGACCGTGTCGAAGGCCTTGGCGATGTCCAGCGCCAAGATGCCTCGGACGTCTCTCGTGACCACGTCGACTATCTGCCTCTTGATCAGCAGCATGACCTCTTGAGTGGACAGCGAGGGTCTGAAGCCGACCATATTCGGCGGGAGCAGGTGTCGTTCCTCGACATGCCTCGATATTCTGTTGTGGATGACATGATCCGCCACCTTGCCCACGCAAGACGTGAGCGAAATGGGTCGCAGGCTGTCTATGGCTGGTGTCTTGCCCGGCTTCGGAATTAGGATCACCGAGGCTTCCTTCCAGGCATCCGGTACGATGCCGGCCTCCCAGACATCGTTTATTTCTTTGGTGAGCAGTTCGATCGAGCCTTCGTCTAAATTTCGGAGGAGTCTGTTCGAGATTCCATCCGGCCCGGGCGCCGATCTTCCGTTGAGGCCTTGAAGGGCCGCTCTGACTTCCGAGACGGAGAAGGGGGCGTCGAGCTCCTCGTCCGCCTTGCCGCCATAGGCCGGGTAATCTTCTGGCCCGGTCTGCCCGAATGAAGCGGGTGCCCGTGAGCACTCCACGTCGTCCGCTCATAAGACCAGCGTCGACAGAGTGAACCTTGCCGTATGGTGACAGTGCCCGAACGAGGACTTCGTTCGGAACGAATGATGGCAACAAGAGGCAGTTTACGTTGTGGATGGAGCTCCGGGCCGACGGGAACGACAGGACAACGCTCGCCACCAATGATAAGGCAGCCAGCGTCGACGATTAGAGCCATGGAAGCTATTGCTCTTGACGGTGACATTGAAGTTGAAGCCTCCCACATGCTGTACGCAGTAGACCTCAGAAAGGCCAACTATTAAGACATTAAGGCCGTCCCGTGAACAAAGTTCTGGGGACCGTTCCCTGCAGGGACAACGTCAACGAAGAGCTGGACCTTCGAAGGAGTCCACGGCACTGTAGGTGTTATGGCGGGAGAGTTGGACGCACCTCACTTGAAACACGCAGGGACGTCAGCACAAGCTTTTCTTTCCGTCTTCTTTCTATGCGCTCTGAGGTCTGTCTAAGTGACCGCGGCCGCTAAGTGGTGGTACCATTAGCACAGAATACGCACTCATTCTTGGAGGCCCTCCGCCTAGCACAAGTTCGTTATTGAAGTAATCCAGTTTATCAAAATACAATGTGTCAAAAATTCACAAAGGATCACATGCAAACACCCTACAATGATGATAGCATCTCATTGTAATTCAAATATTTGAGAAAACGCAATTTTCATACGCGGAATCCCAAATACCAAGCCTTCACCTGCCGTTTCTTTTTGCGTGAGCACGCCACAAAAAACCCGACCAAGCAGTGGCTAAAAGCTTCGCTGTAATGTCTCTGTAGAATTCATCTCACGACTAAAGTCGACAGCATCGTGATAACAATCGAGCAATGTCGTGACATACCGCAGTCCTGAAGTCTCATTTATTTAACACGTGCAGTGGTAGTTCTGAGGCATTCGTCGATTCGGCTGCGTGTCACATACTCCGATATCGTCCAATTTTGCATTGGCATTCACTTGCGAGCGTTCGTATGAGCATGGAGGCATGACGACGACGCTGGGACACTGACGCAGTCACGATAGAATAACGAAAAGGGATTGATTACGACGGAACGAAAAGGGCGTATGACGAAGATGGCATGACGACAATAATATGTCAATCATTAAATTACGGTGATTCTTAAATTACGACTACGCCATGAGGGGAATGACGTGAGGACGAGTGTATGACCAAGGTGGCATGCGGCAACAGTATGATGCCGACCTGATGAAGAGGGAATGACGACAAGCGCGCAACCAAGACGGCAAGATGACGATGATATATCAACGGACGCTTGATGGCATCTGCGTCCCGCCGACGCAATGAAGACGATGTCATGACAGCGGCGGCATACTCAAAATTGAATGATGCAAGCATGATTACGATAGAATGATGAACCCGGTGGCATGACGACGATGGCATGACGATAATGCAGTGACTGTGTCAAAGTGACGAAGTGAAGCGATCGCGTTACGACGATGGTTAACGACTGTATGACGACGACAAGAAGGAGAGCTGGATGTCGAGCAGAATGTCACTGGGTTCGGGGTAGAAGGAGTGACGACGAGGGCATGAGGAAAGTATGATCACGAAGCTGGAATAGAGGTAATGCAGGGAGCCTGATGGCATCATGACCAGGAACACATATTTAGTGGCCTAAGCAGGTAAACAACTTTGGTAACTGGGTTGCCATAAAAGGCTAGATAGATTAATAGAAGATACGTTCAAGACAACTGAAGTGCGCAATAAAAGCGATTTGCGCACCAAAAAGCAATGTTTCGTTGCCCTTATGTGGTAACATCATTTTGTCAAAATCTCCGCGTGGGGATCCGTCATAAGTTCAGGAAGAGAAGAAGAGGAAGAAGAAGGCTGTGTCCAAATAACAAGCACCACCTTACTGAAGCAGAAAGAAAACTGTCGATATGCTGCCACCAGAGACAGGGATGACGTTTCCAGCTTTTGAAAGCGCAAACGAGGTAGAGTACCCTTTCATGTCCTTCCTTGCTTTCGCGTATGACGGGCGCGTGGGCCATGTTAGTGCCTCCTAAACAAACACTTAGCCTGATGAGGAAATCGCAGTGCACTTCTGAGCAATTGCGCAAGGATTGGTTACTAATTTCTCCTTTATTTATCGATTCACCTGGGTTGCGATTTCCGTGCAGCGCAACGTGATAATCCCTTCACGCTACTTAAGAGGCTGGGTATCACTTTGAAAACATTGAACATAAAATTGAGAAGGCCGAGACGAGTATGGACTGGATGGTACACCACTCAGCGAGGCGGAAACGTGTTTCACTCGTGTGTTGAATTAGTTTGTGTCGGGGCGTCCGCCATTAAAGGCAACGCCGAAACAAAGGCAGCAAGATTTCTGTATTAGAGGATCTGCAATGTGCTACACATATTACATGACCTGTCGAACTTCGCTTCATCGTCCTCACATCACGCGGCTTTCGGCTTCCTCGCTAATTCTTTCCCTCAACTGTTTTTCTCGCACTGTCACGCCTCTCATTAGATATTCCATCGCACGATGAGCGGCACGGCGCGTTTACGCAACTTTGTTTGCAGTCCTCCAGTTTCCGACCCCAAAACTCAGTATCAGCAAACTGTATTTATCTATTTACCTATGTATAAGAAATACATACATAACAGTATTGTATATACACATTATTAATTTTTAAGGACAACCTTAAGTGAACTCTCACCTTTTGAGAATGCTTCCACATGTGTATTCTAAGGCCATAATTGTATTGTGAGAATGACTGCGTGTGCTTCAATGAATTTTTAGAAATTGTGCACAAACCATCGTCGACGATTGTCAATGTAAGCGAATAGCCGGATACATATAGAAAGCTACTCGCTTTATTAAATAAACGATGTGTTGGTTGCTTATGTTTGTTACAGTGACGACATTTACGTGGTGCTTGTTGCGTCATTGCATAATTCTGTAAAGGACAGAACCATTGTTCTGTTTATCTACAACGCCATGTCTTCAGGAACGCAAGCACTGCCGTAGAGCGTGAGTGCCATCTTACTCTCTCATTGGCGCCCTCTACGGCCTGTGCAAATGGAGAGAATGGAATGGGAAAAGAGGAGGGATATCTATGCCAAGCGCTAGACTGCAGCATCTAAACCTTCAGAATAAATAGCACTTTCGCAAAAAAAATACGCGAAGCATCTCTTGCGGTACAAATTCGTTGACAGCTATACGAATTTCTAATAATAGGTTTATGGGCCGTGTAAACTTGTAAACATTCGCTTACTAACTACATAAACAAGTGTGGTGTCCCGCGCGCACAATGAAAGTTCAACACGTCTCAATCGATGACCGCGCACAATTGTTATCGAAACGCTGGAATGAGAAAGCACAGGCGCAGCAACGAGCTAAATGACCTTTGTGCTGCTTGTCACGTCAACGAGAAGTATGCGCCGAGGAGACAGTTGACACGAAGCTATGAGAACTCTGCGCACATGTCCATGTTGCAGATTGATTTCAAGATAAGACCACGCGCGTTCACGCCACACGGAGCCGCCGCCGATGTAAGGCGTCCGCTGCGTGACCCGCGACGGGGGACGGTGCACTTCCTCCCCGCTTTCCTGCGTTGCGCGAGGGAGATCGAGCCACCGTCGTCTGCTCAGCCTCGCACGCATCAACTCGCGCATATAGCGTGCGGCACGCGGCGGTAATGTTATCGTGCTTGGACTTGTTACGGAACAGCGCGGCGTCTGCCACGCCTACGGTTCGAATGTCCCTGGAGTGCGCATATAGTATCTGTGGCAATCAAATACTACAGTTGGCGTTTTGTGAGGAACGCGCTACGCAGCTCAGTAGCGAAACAGCACGCTCCTATTGCATCGGCGCCATTTTATCAGCGGTGGAAGTGAAACAACCGACCACCAACCACGAAAACAGACGTAAGTGGCAACGAAAGCTGTTCGCTTAAAAAAACCATGTCAGTGCTACCTTTACAAAGAACACGGAAGCCACACGCTTATTAGAGGGTCTTAGGCTTCGAGAACAAAGTGGCCTGGGGACCCAAGATAAATGCGGGCGGTGAGTGCGCATGCTCAGAACCCAAGCGAGTCTCGGCTTCTTGCGTTCCCGTTGACCCTAGAGCCCAAAAGCAAAACTAGCATGGATCCCTAAGTCGTCTTGGGTCGCCTTCGCGGCGTTGCTTTGCTTAAAATAGCATACGTAATTCGAAGCTGTAATACAGTGATTGCGTTTATTAAATGTTCAGTTTGCCCTTCTTGCTCAAAAATGTATTCTGATAGTTTTCACTTGTAAAAAAACTTTCCTCCTACTTTTTTTTTTCTTTCAAGCGCCATTTGCCCTACTGCGGCGTCCCAAGACATTGACCCAAGGTTATATACGTTTAACCCAAATCTCAGACGCTGCTGCTCTTCTAAACCCAGAAACAGCATACCCATGGGGCTTGGGAACCCAGATTTTTCAGTCTCAATTGTAATGTTCCTTATTGACAAAATATTTACGTGGACCGCGACATAAATATGTGTAGAATTGTGTAGAAGCAATACTTTTTTTCACAGTTCTCACGATTTGCGGCCCTTACACGAGGCTACACTTTTGATAAATTTTTTGTCCTGAGTATGACCATCAAATCTGTCGTAATCATCTATGGCCACCCACCAAAAGCGAATGTTGTCCTTTTCATAATAGGTTTGCTATCATTGTTATAATAGCTAACAAAGAAAAAATGCTGCCGACGCAGCCGCCGGCTTGTGCACACCACGGATCACCGCATATAACATTGCATCAGAGGGCAGCGCGTAACTCCCGCCATCTTGTGGCAGCACGTCGCACTACGCTGCTCGCGAAAATTCGCCGATGCACACGCACCCCCCAATGCGATTGATTCTCAGTTGGAATATTTTTCTCCAAATTTTGCGCTTTCAACTTGGGGGTGTGGCCCTTACGCGGGTGCGGCTCGAACACGAGTCTGTATGATACGTTGTTTGGAAATCACGCATTTGACGAATGTTCGGCGGCGACTGTCGAAGAAGAAGACCCATTTGAAACGAGAATGCAGTGAGTGTTTGTTCTTGTGGGCTTGTCCTACGGCACAACTGTGTAAGTTGTACTCGAGGCCATAAATATTTATTCCTTCTTGAACTGCTCCTCCCATAGGCGAGCATCCACCTGCAGGAATCAGACATCTACTTGTTAAGGCCCGTTGGTGACAATCAGCAAGACAACGAAGAGTGGCAAAGAGGGAGCAGCCCGGATTTAATCACGCTAATGGTCTGCGTGTTCAGCCTGCTACCAGGAATTATTATTACTGCACTCCTAACCATCTATTCCCTCTCCAGTGACTCGCTATCCGAAGCCACCATGAAGGTGAGAGCGGCGTCACTATCCGACTTGACACGGCGAAGAGGGAGAAAAATAAATAAATATGCAGACATATATATTACAAATATTAAAATGTAGGTGAAACGAAGTTGTTAACGCAGCTCAACTGTTTATATCTTGGGGGTATTTTGTAAGTGTTCACATAGTGGACTCGTCAATCTCGTCTGCAGCTGAAATTCTGAATGGCTGGGCTGGGACACGCGTTAGAAGGAGACAGGAGCTTACACGTAGTCAGTCCTTCAGTACCAGACGAAATGGACATGTGCACTAGGTTAACACTTATACAATACAGCAACCGACGGATTCCGTCACCACGTGACTGTGAATTAAACTGCCCCGAGAACTGTCCCACTATGCGAGTGCGCTACCTCCATTGTTTGCACAAATTAACCAGACGGAAACCCACCAATACGACGCGCCAAACACAAGGAAAACTAGACATTGAAAGCGAAGCTTCAATATAGATAATATACCCTTAAACTAACGCTATTGAAGTAACTTATGCTGCAGTAGCACTATGTTCCTGCAGTTCGGTGTTTCATTGCGAAACTGTGTAGATAAAAACGCTGACCACGCACATGTTTGCAGGGGTAAAGCGGAGCAGGCTACATATAGGCTGATTCATTATACGAGTCCCGTTATGCATGCGGCCTATTCAGCAAGAATATGTGTCCGGTCCCACCTGCGGCATATTTCGCTAGACTGCATTAGCACATGCAACGGTCAGCAGTGTGCGCGATGGTTGGCAAAGGAAGCAACGCTTTCAAAAACCTCTTACAAAAACCACCAAAAGTGAAGGACAAAATGAATGAGTAGTTTTTGTGGAGAGCATGAATGAAATGGACAAAGTAGGCAATGCCTCCGAAGTACACTGGTGGTGCTGAAAACGTGGTAGGATGATCGAAGCGGAAATGATCGTCGACATGCTTTGCCAGAGGGTGTGACCGTGTGGCGGCCACCATGGCGGTGGCATGATATTGTAGGCCAGATACTCCTCCCTAACATTCGCATTAAAACTATTGTCACGTGGTGGCGACGTTGAAGAACACAAGAGCAATATTGTGAACGACAAAACTAACTTTTTTGGGCGAACCTGTGCCCAAAAAACAGGCTACACATATAGCACAACGATAGCGGCGAACACGGTCGGCGATCGTCGAAAATCTGATCAGCGGGTCAAGCGCGTCGGCTTTTATACATCGGTCGTCGAATGTTCCAGACATAGAGTTTCTCACTATAATACCTAGAGGGAAATCTGGCGCCACCGTCTATGGGAGTTTCTTAAGGGGGCACCGTGCCGTCATGGGAATGACGGTATATGTGTCTGCGAGGCTCGTGTTGGCTGGTGTTGTAAGAGGCTTCGTCTAAAACGTGGCTTTGGCTACATAAATAACGCGCTCTCAAAGTAAAATCCTAATGAAATGTTTCCATTCACGCATATTACATCTTTACTCACCCACAATGCATGATCAAGCGAAGAAAAGCAAGAACAGACGACCGACTATTTCAGAGCGAGCGCCAACCTTGTCGTCTGTCCTCCAACTTTAGCGGCCCGCTGATATTTCTTACGTAACATATAGTCGTACACGCAATAGCAAGTTTTCATAGTTAAACAAAACATGTTTTCGGGTAATAATAAAGCTTAAATAGCTTTTTACGCGCTGTTTTAGTAGAAAATGAATCATTGTGACAGACGGAACGGTACTTGCCAGGCGCGTCTTCAAGGTGTCCTGTCTCTCCGAGAACGATGTCAATCCGAAGTCACAATATCCCGGCATTCCCATGCATACCACAGCGCAGCAGCGCCAGATTTCCCTCTAGGTAATAGTGAGAAACCCTATGGTTCCAGATTAACCGCTGGGACCCGCGTGTCTTCCACAAAGTTCTACACTATCCGCGTCGCGCATAGATGCAATCAGATTACGCAAGTTGCGGTGAAAGACAGTGGACGGAACCATCGATAACATTCCAGAAATTTCTTTTACAAGCAGGCGCGTCCTGCGCTGTGCGATAACATTTGTTAGGCGGCGAAACGTGGTCGCCAGATATACTTAAGTACACGTGTCACTATGTAAGTACCGTGCATGGCGGAGCTCATTAGGTGAAGCTGGCGTGAGCTCTCAAGACAACCAAGCAACGCATATATACAATAGACGGATAGCCGACTTTCCTAGGAAGCCAGCACGTCCCACAGCCATTAGCGCAGGCGGGGGGGGAAATTGGGAAACTACTCAAGACGCGACAACTCCTCTACGCAACCGCGCGAGGGAGATCCAGCAAGTGTTGTAGTTGGCGTTCAACTTGTTTGCACGAGAGCGCGTTCCTTTTAATGAGAAGCCAATTATATAGACAATCCGAGCGAATTCTTGCCATCGCCGGCAGGTTCCGTACATATTTACGCGCATGTATACTTTCTTTTCTAGTTTATCACTATATCAGGCAATGGCATATCTTTGCCACGAACGTCCGCACTTATTTATGACCACTCATGTGCAGGTCATAAAATACCAGGTTTCTCCAGTTGAGTGCCATCTATGCGGTTTAACCGGGCTCAGATTGGCATAAACAGGCCTGGAGTGCGGCCTGATCCCGGTGACCAGAACCAGTAACGCACTCTCTCACCAGAGCAGGATTGGCCACCCTGGTGCAGTACTTTGCAACAACCTCCTATATGAATACAACAATCGAAACCCGGCCCTCAGTCCCCAGCAGCTGCGAAGCAACTGACCACGGCGGCGGTCAGACCTGTGACGCAGCAGAGCGTGCTAAGAATCCCTGGCTCTAGACAGGCTGCCATTGGAATCTGAACCTGGCAACGTTTAATGTTTGAACGTTATCTATTGAGGCGAGTCTAGCAGTGTTATTGGAGAAATTAGAGCGTAGTAAATGGTATATAATAGGACTCAGTGAGGTTAGGAGGACAAAAGAACCATATAGAGTGCTAAAAAGTGGGCACGTCCTGCGCTACCGGGGCTTAGCGGAGATACGAAAACTAGGAGTCGGATTACTGATTATTAAGGATATAGCTGGTTACATACAGGAATTCTATAGCATTAACGAGAGAGTAGTAGGTCTTGTTGTGAAACATAATATGAGGTACAAATTGAAGGTCGTACAAGTCTACGCCTCTACATCCAGTCATGATGACCAGGGGGTCGAAATCTTCTATGAAGACGTGGTATCGGCGACGGGTAAAGACAAACAAAATACGCGATACTGATGGGCGACTTCAATGCCAAGGTAGGCAAGAAGCAAGCTGGAGACAAGTCAGTGGGGGCATATGGCATAGGCTGTAGGAATAGCAGGGGAGAATTATTAGTAGAGTTTGCAGAACAGAATAATATGCGGATAATGAACACCTTCTTCCGCAAGCGGGATAGCCGAAAGTGGACTTGGAGGCGCCCAAATGACGAGACTGGAAATGAAATAGACTTTATACTATAGCCGCTATCTATAGCGGCTCCACAGCCACCGTAGTCCTCCATAAAGCAAGCAACAAAATCCGAATAAAGAAAGGCGTCAGGCAGGGAGATACGATCTCGTTTACAGGAGGTATTCAGAAAGCTGGAGTGAGAAGAATTGGGGATAACAGTTAATCGAGAATACCTTAGTGACTTGCGATTCGCTGAGCATATTGCCTTGCTTAGTAACTCAGGGGACCAATTGCAATACATGCTGACTGACCTGGAGAGGCAAAACAAAAGGGCGGGTCTAAAAATTAATCTGCAGAAAACTAATGTAATGTTTAACAGTCTGGGAAGCGAACAGCAGTTTACGATAGGTAGCGAGGCACTGGAAATGGTAAGGGAATAGATCTACTTAGGGCAGGTAGTTACCGCGGATCCGGATCATGAGACTGAAATAATCAAAATAATAAGAATCGGCTTCGTTGTGTTTGGCAGGCATTCTCAGATCATGAACATCAGGTTGCCATTATCCCTCAAGAGAAAAGTGTATAACAGCTTTGTCATAGCAGTACTCACGTACGGGGCGGAAACCTGAAGGCTTATGGAAACGGTTCTGCTTAAATTGAGGACGACGCAATGGGCTATGGGAAGAAGAATTATGGGTGTAACGTTAAGGGATAAGAAAAGAGCAGATTGGGTGAGGGAACAAATGCGAGTTAATGACATCATAGTTGAAATCAAGAAAAGGGAAAGGGCATGGGCAGGACTTGAAATGAGGAGGGAAAATAACCGATGGTCATTAAGCGTTACGGACTGGATTCCAAGAGAAGGGAAGCGTAGCGGGTGGCGGCAGAAGGTTGGCGGATGAGATTAAGAAGTTTGCAGGGACAACATGGCCACGATTAGTACATGACCGGGGTAGTTGGAGAAGTATGGGAGAGGCCTCTGCCCTACAGTGGGCGTAACCAGGCTGATGATGATGATGCTACATGCCATACCATGCTATGTGATATGGGCATTATACGCGGGTTATATTGCCACATCGAGAAAGTTGTTGATGCCAGGTCTTACATTCTCGACAAAAATTTTGAAAATTTTGAAAATGGGAGCCCAGAAAGAAATGTCATCAAACAAAACACCCACAGCACATGCCTTTCATCTTAAACTTTTACAGACTTCAATAGTAAAAATGCGAAACAATAACAGAGCACCAACCTAAAATTTACGTAATAAATTGGTGTGGCTGTGGAATACTTCCGGGAACGGTCCATGAAAGCGGTTTTTAGCATACACGATAGGTAAAAGTGGTGGTAAAGTCACTCATAACGACGACCTTAATAAATAAAAAGAAATGAAATTGTGTCATTACAGGATACAGACAGAAGACCTCTAGCGGGACTGCTCGTTTTTCCTTATTCTTTTTACGCTTACATTAATTGCTACTACCTCTGCAGATGCTACACTTACAGTACGTTTAATATTCGAACATGGTGCTGTCGGATTCATGGTATTATACTTTTGCAGGAACTTGAACTTTTTTCGTTGGTGTTGGAGTTAAGGCCTCCTACAAGCAGCAATTAAAATGGGTGAAAGAACCAACAAAAAAGGCTTTTTTATTTGATCAGCTGTTAAATGAGCAACTGAGGGCGGCAATAATGCGGTTTGAGTGAGGACCGCGTCTCTGACCACCATGCAGCGCTGCCTCTGCTGAACATTTTGAAGCTTGTACAGCCATGCTCGGACTCTAACCATTGTTTCCGACGCGAATTTTCCAACATTGCGATGGCTTCTTCCCAAAATAGGCCATGAGATTAGTGCTTCCCCCTATAGGTAAACATCAGCTCTTACCGTCCTTGCTTCTGTCGCTTTAGCGTGAAGAGCTACAAAAGAGGGGAGCACATTCTAAAGCTGTGAGGCACTCGGGAGAAAAGTGCCGGAACGCAGCAGAGACAAACTTTAGTCGCTCTACGTCGCGCAGACGATAGTGCTCTACAGTGCATTCTTAGAGTGAATACGTGTTAATGTTGAGTTTCGCCGTATGTTCGTATATTTTGTCCAAGCATTCAGAAATTTCTTCTCGAAAGACTTGTATGCGCACGAAGTCACCTATAATCAATGTGGGGGTCACACTATTGCAGAAAGAAACAACGCTTGTCTTAAGAAAAACAGAACAACAGTTCGCCGTATCCAGCAGAATACGGCTGTCTGCATTCGCGTTTAAAAACGTGTAGAGGCATTAAATCGGCACCCCTGCCGGCGTGACTCGGTGGTTATGGCACTTCGCATGAAGCGCAGGTAATAATATTCTAATTTCATTGAATTATATAACTGCCGTTAAGCTTAATGCTAAAGTGCACATTAACACAATACCAGGCATAACAAACTTTCATAGTCTATATTAAATCCTGATAAAACAGCAAGTAGGGAGCAAACTTTGTGGTGGAGGCAATAAAAAGAAGAAAACCGGTAGCGCAAGTAGCTTCCGGTGCCGGTAGCGCTCGAAGGCTAACACGTTTCCCGCAACGCCGATGGCGGCTGGGCCAAAAATATACTGACTGGCTAAACGAGTTTAGCAAGGAGCGGGAAACGCTGAAGTCCAAGGGAAGGTGCGCCGCTTGTGTTCGGCGTTTGCGTAATGCTTCAATGTCACTCGGCAAAATACACGTTGGCTGGCTAGTTGGTTAGAATCCCTGATAGAGTGTATAAGCGCCACCGAACGAGGACGTAGAAAGACGGCGATACACAAGCGCTGTCTCTGTGTATCTCTTCCTTTCTACGTCCTCGTTAAGTCGCGCTTATACACTCTATCATGGACTAGGCAAAAGTACACAAATCGGTTATTTGATTCGACCCCACGTTTCGACAAGGAAAGTAGTGTTTGTCGGGGCACTGAGGAAGGAAATTTCTTTTGTCGAAACGTTAGGTCCTGCAAAATTCCTTCGTTGACCATTGTTGATTCCTTCAACTGCGCATCTCCGAGCCCGCGTCTGTCCGGTTCGAAATACAATTCAATATATCTTTCTGTGATCGCAGAACAACCTCCAATACCTGCTCATCAGGAATACTTTGTAGCGAGCACAATATTGCGCTTTTGCCTTTAAATGATATTTCGAAGGGCTGTGTACCAAAAGCGTCAATTAAAATGCGAAAAAAAGAAAATCTGTAGGTCCAAAGCACATCTTGGAATCTATGAAGTGATGCTTTCGTGGAGTGCTTAACCAAGTGCTTTACATTCGTCCATTTCATTTTCGCGTGTTTGGTGCGAAGGAAACGTGCGGGCACCTCTGTTCTCTCCCGCACCCGTGCTGCACAATTTAGCCGACGAGGCACTTTTCGCAAAGATCTAGTTTGCGTTCTTACTATAGAAGCAGACGTGCCATTGTAGCAAACGTACGATTGTAGCCTAATGATTATATAAATTATTGGAGCGTAATGACCAGAAACTCTTCGATACTGAAGTTGACATTAAAGCGGAAAGATCCCGCTGGGCAGGGCTATGTAATGTGTATGGTACATAACTGGTAGATAATTAGACCAACATGATGGATACCAAGCGAAAGGAAGCACAGTCTAGGATGGCAGAAACTCTGAAGGGATGATTACCTTGGGAAATTTGTTGGTGCAATTTCGAACCACCAAGCGCAAGAGGGGGATAATTAGCGATCGCTCGGAGACGCCTTCGTCCTGCAGTAGGTACAAATATATGCTGGAGATGATGGGAACAATAAATAAAACTACGGGCTGCTGCGCAGAGAGATTGAGGTTCGATTGCACCATTGGGCTCATTTTCTATAATTTTAATGCGTGAGCATTATTCTGCGAGTACCCCAGCTCCCACTGGAAAAGTGATGCGAACAGTGTAAAATAGCTTAATTCGCGTAGCAAAGACATTTAATCCTTACAAAATTGTACATGTACATGACCGGTACCTTTATGAGCGATGAGCGATATTTTGAACAAAAAAGGAAAATAAATTTGATCAGACAGAATACCCAATTGGATACATAGGGCTCCATAGAAATGCATGGGCAATATTATAGTAGGGGTGTGCTAACTGAAATGTGGGAGTATACTTTTGCATATTTAGGAAACTGTAGTGGAGATTCCGTATTATTTCCTTTTTGTATGACTTCTTCCGCAAAACAACAGCAGCGTAAAGCAGCCACCGTCAGGAGAGTCCAGGAGGGGGCGCAATGAAAACTTCGTTTAAAAAAAGCAGGGGGATGATCGCAAGGCTTACGGCACGTAATGGCGTGAGAGAAAGACGTCGAATCCATGTAGTTGGTTGCTACGGATGGTGTAGTTCCAAGTCTACATTTCGTAGCCTGAATCAAGCTGTTGCAAATCTTGGCAGTGTAGGAAGCACAAAACAGCATAATAGAATCTTTCGCCTCGTTAACGTTTAAATTTATGCTCAGAATACATGTTTTCTGAAATATACAGCATATTTCAGTGTGTCGTAAAATCATAAAAGCAGCACGAGCTCACAGACATAAATAGAGCGGTTTTAAAGAATGCGACATATTATTCCACTTACCTATACAGCCGCCACAAGAAATGAACAAGTTGAAGTGAGTAGAGGAACTCCTTTAGGAAGCATATGTTGCTTGTGCAAAATGCAGTACGTGCAAAAGTTGTTTGTGGCGGTTGTAAAATTTATCGATCTTGTCGAGCTGCACATCCATTTTCATTTTCCACCTAATTACAACGCCGCCACGCCATCATAATTCTAAAGAAAATGTACCCGCTGCCTTGTTCCAGTTTCTAAATACATGATAACTGTTATAAAGATAGGTTACGCAATCGCAATTGGGTGCAACATGTAGGTAATCTGATCACTCTGTTTATTCCCGCAAACAGGGGACGCAAGCGCCAGAATCTCCGGGTGGTGGCGTTGTTGTGCCGCGCGTCGAGTCAATAACGCCCCAGCAGTCACTCACACTGGAAACAGCCACCGTCAGGCAGTCAGTTTCTGTGACTCCAGCACCTGTTTCTACAACCAAGACTGTACGGATGCTTACGGTACCACCTGTTGTGGGGACTCCAACAGCTGTCCCGACAACTGTTTCACCATCTGGTGGTGCGAGCGACAACGTATGCACGACTGACGAGTGTCACTTCATGGCGCAGTGGCTGCGGCTGAAGCTGGACGCGGAAGCAGACCCGTGCGAAGACTTCTACCGTTTTGTATGCGGCACATTCCAGGGGCCGGGCACCGACGTCTTCTCTCAGGTATGCCACGATAGGCTACATGTACCGTTGGCCTTTGAAGAGCTTTTGAGCAAATTGATTGTTCTGCACAATTGTCTCTGTACTGGTGATGCGTCAACCGCAGCTGCTGATGCCGATTGCGCAGAAAGGTATCTGTACATTTGATTCAATACAAACAGAGGAGGAAGATAAAGGATGCGGCTCAAGCCAGTGTTTGGATGAGACGACATGTCTTCGCCGTGAAAAAGACATTTTCTTTTCGAAAAATTTTCCCTACAGTGATATTTTTTTATCACTCTAACGACTTCAAGCCTCCATATTTCTATGAACTTCTATACACTTGGGGTCACCCTACACCAGTCACTTCACTGAATACTTTAAACAGAGCGCAAGCAAAGTCGACGGACCTATCGGAGACACAGTTAAATGAACTGGTTGCACTCACTTTAAACTGTGGGAAGGCCACCAATTTAGCTACGGTGGATATCACTAGATTTCGAATCATGCACAACGAACTAGCCGGAACCTTTACTTGATTAAGTCGCTTGTGAGGTTGCCACATGCCCGGTTTTCCAAACAGTCGCTAAAGTTAATCCTGCAGTATGTGCACTTTGCGTATGCCTACTTTTTAGGTTGTCCTCCTTACTCGCGCTACGAATACCGCTAGCAAATAATAACTGAATCTAGCGCCTTTTACAATACGTTTTGAGCATATTGCTCCCCAGGTAAATAACGGTCGACACCAAAGTGACTGCTGCTCATTCTATGTCGCCTGTTGGCACCTCATGTTGCAGGAACGTGGCAACAAACGGGAAATATTTTGGATAAACTACCTTAATATAGGTGTCAATTTATGAAATTATTTATTAATGTGACAGTCATAAATGCTGACGGGCAGATGAATATGTATGTTTTTTATCCGAAATGTAGCTCCCAGGCCAAGGCAGAGGAAGCTTCAGATTACGAGTGCGGCAGCTATCAGCCTCTCTCAGGCTACTTTTAAAGCGAAAGCTTTACTGGCCGCGAACTCGCGATTTGGCCGTGGCGGTGCTCCGAGGAGGCACACGACGTCACAATGAGCGCCTCGTCGCAGATATTTTTGCAAGAACATCATTGTAAGCGGTGTTTCCCTGCAACGTTTATGATGTGCTGTGCGCTGCATTGCTAAAGAGCGCGAGCATAAATTCCATTTTACCAATTCTGGGCCTGAATAAACCTGTGATTAGAGTACTATGACTTTACGCCGTACGGCATATATATACGGTCAGGTCTGCAGGGACTTGGAAACTTTGGATGTAAATTTTATGATGTGTGAAATTGCTGCGTTTTTTTTGTCAACTTTTTCAGGTTAATCATACTATGTTAAGCATCACAGTAGGAGCCGCGTACGCTGCCCGGGTTCCAACAACAGGTCAGACTTCATGGCAGAAAGCTGCCGGCATGTTCCAGGCCTGCGCTTCCCTCTTCGCGGAAGAGCGATCCGAGGTACGTGTGAACGATATTGCACGATGAAGGCAGGAAGCTTTTTTATAGAGGTCAGTTTGTGGATCCCTGCTACCTCAACAACATTTTTAACGCACTTTAATATTGTGCAGGCTGCTATAAAATAGTTAAATGCCACGCTCCGTCTTTCATGCCGTCTATTTTACAGCCAGCGATTGTCTGAATAGAAGCACATAACATATGCTACAATATTGGACTAGCTATGATTTTAGCGATTCGAATCCTGATTTATGCACGATTCACTTATTACACAGTGGCCGCAGTGACGACATTTACAATATTGTTTACCTGCAAGGGTGCGTAGGCAGTGTACATACGCACATAGTAAGTAAATAGCTTCACGAAAGCTTCCGGTTTTACCGGTACCCTTTCTTTGCGGCAGATAGCAGGGAAACCAAAGTGCATTTTCCTTTTGCTTAACTACGAACACATTATCCTTCATAAACCCTCTATCTAACTTGGTTAACCCCGTGCTTTTTTGCCCGCAAAACTGTAGTATGTCTAGAACCAATGAAAGGATACTCACCGATGAAATTAATCAAGAAATAATATGACAAATAGCGTACGCATTCACAGCATACGAATCATGAACCCCTGCAATTAGGCTTCATGTGGTGTCCGTGTCATATTTCGTGTTGTCGGTTACGTTGCTGAAACATATTCTCAGGCTGTCCTTCCCGCTGAAAGCACAGTTATTTAACCTTTGTTATGCCAAATCGCATCTATACACTTGATATAAATATTCCTTGGCGCCTACATTAAAAGGAAATATTTCTTAATATTGTCGCGGTACAACGAGGACAGAAGACAGGGAGATGTTCAAGAACAACAGGACAACCTGTTCAAAAAACAAACGGAACCGAGGCATGTCTTCTTCGTCCTCACCCAATCTCAGCCACCCACTAGACGAGTCCGTTATTGCCCCCATCGTCGTTGTCTTCTACGTAGAATACACGCGTCATTTGTCCCTCCCAAAAAGAGCATCGCCCCGACGCTGAACCAGAAATGTCACTTGCGAAAGTTCTGTTAATCCTTTGGTTTGTGGATAGTAGCGGTTGATTTCCGATGAGACGTTCCACTTAGGAGCAAGAGATGATGTAAAAGTGCAGTCGTGAATTCGGTTCCTCGGTCTGTTATTACGACGGTTGGTGCACCGTGTCGCAACACAACACGCTCAATGAAAAAGCGCGCCACCTCGGCTGCTGTACTTCTCCGGATTGCCTTTGTTTCAGCGTAACGTGTGAGATAGTCGGTTGCGACGACAACGAAGCGATTCTCCGCAATAGAAGTAGGAAGTGGGCCCAAATATATCCATTTCGACTTGGTCAAATTGTCTTCGAGGAACCTGGACGGGTTGTAGGAGGCCAGCTGGTTTCGACGGAGGCGTCTTGCGCCTCTGACAGTCGAGGCAAGTGCGGACGTGATGTTTCACGGTGGTGATAAGTCTCGGCCGTTAGTACCTCTGCTGAACTCTGGCCAGTGTTCTCGTGTAACCTAAGTTACCAGAAGTCACCTCGTTTTGACAGGCTTCAAGTACTTCCGTACGAAGAGCTGCAGGAATGATGAGCAGATAGGGGGACCCGGCCGAAGAAAAGTTTCGTTTGGAAAGTACTTTCGCCCGCAAACAAAACGACAACAGTCCTCTTGCGAAACCTCTAGGCGGTTTCGCAGATCTGCCCTCTAAGTAATTGATAAGTTCAAGCAACTCAGGGTCGTCCCGTTGTTGTTGCGCGATGGTGGATGTGTCCAGAACACCAATAAATGCCGAGTCTTCTTCTGGTGGAGCAGACGACTCTGTCGGGGATCGAGACCGGCAGTCAGCATCCGTATGTCGTTTCCCCGACTTGTACTTGACAGTCATGTCAAACTCCTGCAACCGTAGGCTCCAACGTGCCAGTCGTCCCGAAGGATCTTTAAGGTTTGTCTGCCAACACAGTGAATGGTGGTCGCTGATAACTGTGAAGTGGCGGCCATACAAATATGGGCGAAATTTCATAACCGCCCATACTACGTCGAGGCATTCCTTCTCAGTTGTAGAGTAATTAGCCTCTGTGCGTGAGAGTGTTCTGCTTGCATAGGGAAGTACTCTTTCTGTGCCCTCCTGAAGCTGCACAAGAACAGCTCCCAAGCCAACATTGCTGGAATCAGTGTGGAGCAATGTAGGGGCGGTCTCATCAAAGTGAGCAAGCACTGGAGGTGTCTGGAGACGTTCCCGCAAGTCATTGAATGCTCCTTGCTCTTCGTCGCCCCATACAAATGCACCGTCGTCTCTCGTCAGGCGAGTTAACGGCGACGCGATGCGAGCAAAGTCCGCAATAAACCGCTGGTAATAGGCGCAGAGGTCCAGGAAGCGCCTGACAGCTTTTTTATAGTATGGTACGGGAAACTGTGCTACGGCGGCAATTTTCTCAGTATCTGGGCGAACACCTGCGTGGCTGACGACGTGACCGAGAAACTGTAGTTCCCCGAAGCCAAAGTGGCACTTCTCCGGCTTCAGAGTGAGGCCGGTGGACCGGATGGATTGCAGAACCACTTCAAGGCGTTCGAGGTGTTCTTCAAAACTTGCGGAGAACACGATGACGTCGTCCAAGTATACTAAGCATGTTTTCCACGTCAGACCAGAAAGCACAGTATCTATGAGGCGTTGGAATGTAGCAGAGGCAGAGTACAAGCCGAAAGGCAAGACTTTAAATTCGTATAGGCCGTCTGGTCCCACAAGAGCAGTTTTTTCACGGTCTCTCGGGTCTACATGGATTTGCCAATATCCGCTTTCTAAATCCATTGAAGAGAAGTAACGCGCGTGTCGAAGCCTGTCGAGTGAAGCCTGTCGAGTTGCGGCGAGCTCGTTTCGGCTATTGCGAGATGTGTGCAGCTGCCGGATAGAGGTGTTGAAGAGGGAAAAACTCCGGGGCAAGGCCTAGCAGTCGGCGACTAAAGCGATGCATGGGTGTCGTAACTGGTGACAATGCCTACGGGCTAGATGAACGACTCCCAGAAGGACTTTCAACCATGAACGCAGCTGAAGAGATGAAAAGCGAAGGCACCCAAAAAATCAATATGTAGGAAGCATCCATCCTAACATGTGAGATATTCCGCGATAGGAAATCAGGCTTATTTCTAGTGAACGAACACCATAACAAGTGTAACCCATAATAAAGCCCACTTATAACCCATTGTGCTTCTATGAATTCTTTTGAGCTTGTATCTCTTCCTTTCGTAAATGCATGCGCTTGCACAACGAGAACCCGAAAACCCCAATCTTGGCAAAGCAGCCCAAGGCACTCGCTAACAATTCATTGTATATTGTACCTATGTTGTCGAAGTTCTTCTAGGCTCCAATTATTTGCTCCAAGCACTAGCTTCGGTACATTGTGAAGGTGACCCTCTTTGAAACAATGTCGAAGAAGTTACCTTCTGATTCCCATCCCCTTACGGTTA
The DNA here is from genome assembly GCF_050947875.1 of Dermacentor variabilis. Taxonomy (NCBI): domain Eukaryota; kingdom Metazoa; phylum Arthropoda; class Arachnida; order Ixodida; family Ixodidae; genus Dermacentor; species Dermacentor variabilis. The sequence continues at coordinate 126,577,978 of NC_134570.1, forward strand.
TTGAAATTACAACTATATTTTCTAAAAGACATTCTTTTTCAAAGATTTTTGTGGAGCGGGGAACAAAGAAGACAAACCACGTTATTAGGTTACACAACCGCGTTTCTGGCATATAGTTCGGACCCAGCGAATTCAGGTCGGGCATTTTAGCACCATATGTGTCAGCCTCGTTCTATGTCTAGCAATATAAAGCTGTGCAGTGGAGCCCAGCAAGCAACAAAAGTTTCCAGTGTCGGTCCCAACTTCAAAATGTTTTTCTTTCTTTCCTAAAACCAAAAGTGAATTTTAAGAAATGTTGGTATAATAGTTTTCCCTTCTGTATGACGGCCATTATTATTCATATTTTTACTGGAATCGCTACAGCACTATGTAATCGGTCAGACAGCGCAATCATCGGTCAGAAATCTGATTTTTCTCATCTAAGCTAGGATTTGCGACGCTGCCGCGTAAGATTGCGGCACAAATAAAAATTTGGCACGTAATATAAATTGAGGACACTTGAATGAGATTATTTTCGGGCATTTTCGTCCACGGATGTTTTTTTTTGTGTGTGCAGATTATATAAAACTCAATATTTTTGTCATTTTCAGGAGTAAGTCACAGAACAAAGATATCAATATTGTGCTTAAACTATTTTCTCGTAAAAAGTATGTCTACCAGTGATGATACAACAAGCACTGTGACAATGACAGATAACTCGATCTTTAAGCAAGTTTTTTTCTGCCACCCGGTTTGGCGCTGTTGAAGAAAATTTAGGTTACTCTCGAATGGAGGGAGGAGGGAGGGGGGCGGCTTTTTTATGTCTATAAAAATAACGCGTTAAAAAGTTCCTCGCTTAAGTTATCGCATATTTTTTTTAATAAAACGATAGTTGGTCTTGTTCCCGGCTGGGACAGTTCGCATGAATGGCCGCGCAATAACGTTGGTCATCACTTTCCTCTGCCACTGCGCAATAGATGGAAGCACACGGTGGCGTTCTATCGTATCAAGTCGCATGAGTAGAACACTTCATTTCGCACTTATCACTACGGCAACCATCGAAATTTTCCACGATTGAGGGAAACGTTGTCTTCGCTCGCGACTTCCAGTACGTCCGCAGAACGCGCATCGCCTCAGCGATGGTTACGCGCATTGTGGGCTCGCGCTGACGGGATTCCTAACGGCAACGAGTTTCGACCACGATGCGACGCGCCACGAAGATCCGCAACTCGGCAAGGAGACGGCCTGTACGACTTGGTGTGGGCGCTCGGGCGGGCTCCCGTCGCGGCGCCTCTGATTCATGTCACGTACAGACAAAAAATCGGAGCAAAGCGGTTCTCGACATATTTCGATCGTCAGAGTGCTTCTGACGGCACCTTGTGGAGGCCGCTACGCAACTATGTGGAACTGTATTTGGGATGCGCAGGGCAGGGGGCGCGGGCTCGTGCTTCTGTGCTCCATTCTGTCCGTGCTACGCACGAGGTCGGCTTTGTATTGTAGAAATGTTAGGCAAATGAGGATTGCGCAGTTTGAAGCGCATTCCTTAAAGCGAAGCCATGGCCCGCCACGGTGTCTCGACAGGAGTGGGCGAGAGCAACGTTAGCCGGAAGCGCACATCCTTTGTCGATGCAAACCGCCATTGCTCGCGAAGCGCGTCATGTGTAGCGTACTTGTGGTTTAGGCTTACCTATCACGTGGTTTGAGGCTAGTTGAGTGTTCCAAACTAGTTGACATCATCAAGGTCCCATGGCAACGACACTGACAATCAGTGTGATCACAGTCTTTTTTTTTTTCACACGCGGGGTGGGCGTGGTCGGGTCTGAGAAGACAATAATGAGCTTCTTCCAATGATCCACAATTATCAAATTTGGAAACGCACATGTCCGCTTACTTCAGCCTGTGTAGTTAGCTGCGTCAATCATTATACACAGTAACGGTAGGTACGCGTGCACTAAATCCAAACAATCTTCTTGCTTAATATAAGTTAGTGGCCAATAGCAGCCGTTATGAGAACTTGCTCAATGGCTAAATATACGGCAGTCACCGGCAGCTTAGCAACAGGTGAGAAGCAGGCCTCTGTTTGGAAAGAGTGCATCTGCAAAAAGGTGAATTCGCGCTCCCTTGTGAGCTCCACCCATCATGCACGACTGCAAAATTTTGGTGAGGTGCTGACAGCAGCTGAAAGTATCCACTCAATATGTTTTCTCAGAAAATTTGAGAGTTGGTTCAGGAGCTTTTTAACAATGGTGCTATAGGAGACCTTACGCATACGCCGCTCTTCTTTCTCTTTTTTTTTGTGAAAACCTATAGGCATGAAGGTTGGCTTGAGTTATGCGATTAGCAACTCTAGAAACCGACCACCAGACATCCGATACGCTTTTTGACATACAATAATCACCTCTGCGCAGATAAGAAAGATTCGCGATACATATAAGCGAATTATCCAGGGCGATTAAGTCGTATAAGTATCTTTCGTCAATTGAAATGCATCCGTGTTATCAGCCAATGGGTTCCCAGAAGGTTAAAAAAAACATGTGCTTCACTACACCTCAGCGCCTCTTCTCCGAATACAAAAAGATAACTTCGCCCGGCACACGCACTTTTCACTTTAAAAAAGTTGTAGTAACTTGCCAGCTCTTTTCAAATTTCGGGCCCACAATGACCACCTGTTTCAGAGGCGCAGCCAAGGTTTCCTTTTTTTTCGGAGAGCGAGGCAAATAAGCTGTGTGTTCAAAGGGGCTGGTTGGCTCATCTTCAGAATAAAACCAGAAACAGCGCGAACCAGGAAGAGCGAATAAAGAGCACAGGACAGAGCCCTGTCCTGTGCTCTTTACTCGCTCGTCCAGTGTCGCGCTGTTTCTGTAGCGATTTCCCAGAAAATATCTTGTTCTCTAGTCACGTATCTATAGCTATATTTATATATCTTATAATTATATTCCGCTCCACTTTTATTTCCCTTTCCTTTACATTGTTCTACATTTCAATTTCAACCACAGCTAATGCCCCCGATACTTACTTTGGCTTCGTTGACTCTTTACCTTATATGATCATGATTAACAAAAATTGAGCCCCTCAGTTTCACTTCTTTTCTCGTTCATTCAGAGCGAGGGTCTCGAATCTAGCAACCTCGATGTCACTAGGTAGCATACGGTGGTTTTTTGCCACGTGCCTTCTCTCCTAATTCCACGTGTTACGTGACGCCACGGGGCTGGACAAAAGGATGCTCCACATCCGCCCGCCACGGCTCTGATTAGCTCTGTCTAACATTCCCCGGGCTCTATAGAATTTACATAAATACCGAAGTTAGTGGATCGATTGGTAGCAGTTTCCGTAGCACAAGTGGTAGTCAAAGGCAAGCATTATACGGAGCTTGTGAGTTTGGCTCTCTCCCGGTGCAACTTAACTTCTCATGAAATTTCATTTCTCTGTGCTTTGTTATTTTTGCCTTTTCATTTTCAACGACAGCTAATTTCAACGGTGGTTTCCTAGGATTCATTTCTCTTGGCTATATCTCATCATGATTAACAAAAATCCAGCCCCTCGGTTTCCCTTCTTCACTACTTTGTACGTTGTGGGAGGGGCGCGGTCCCTCCCTTGTTTGCTTGAAAAAGTAATAACATTGCCTACACTGAGCGGATTGTCTGATCTAATTGGCTGATAAGAGGCGCGGAGCACGCTCAAGTGGAGAGGGATTCGATAGGGCCGAGCCACGGCACTGAAAATCGCTAACCGGATGAAGAAGATGGCGCTGGCGTCTGCCATTGGTCCGTTTTCGCTTACTTTCCTTGCAGTGGCTGATGAAAAATCGCGACGGCATGCAACGGAAGCCTAAGAATGACGCTAAAACGGATCCTCATGAAAGGCTAGTTACCCGCCGTGGTTGCTCAGTGGCTATGGTGTTGGGCTGCTGAGCACGAGGTCGCGGGCTCGAATCCCGGCCACGGCGGCCGCATTTGGATGGGGGCGAAATACGACAACACCCGTATACTTAGATTTAGGCGCACGTTAAAGAACCCCAGGTGATCGAAATTTCCGGAGTCCTTCACTACGGCATGCTTCATAATCAGAAACTGGTTTTGGCACGTAAAACCCCATAATTTTTTGAAAGGCTAGTTGACAGAATGAGGTCGTAAACTGGCCGAAAGTGCTCGAAAACGTTACACGGCCACTCAAGAAGCTTTAATATATGCCAGTAAACCCGTGCTCTCCGGCAGGTGCGAGTAGCCAGCGCCTGAGCGATCGGCGGCAGCCATCTTTCATTCCTTTCGGAACGGAGGAGCTTGCGGCTATGCAGAAGGAAATTCAGTTTTGTTCAGCATAATAATGCATCTTTAATGTGTACACGTCACTTTGACGCAGTGAGCTTTTGCGGTTTTGTGAAGTCGCCTGACAGGCAGGTGAAGTGGGTGCAGCTCAAAAACTTCTGACGAATAACCAGGGGGCAATCGGGAAATGGCGTCGAATTAGCGATAACTATTTTTCGTTTTTCGGTCAAATCATGCATAATCACTGTGCACACGTCATATCAGATGGGGATGTATTCTGGTTTTCGTGACGTTGCGTGAGTGACAGGTGAAGTGGGGGCGGTCCAAAAAGTTTTTTGCCAATCGCGGAGGGCTGATTACAGAATTAGAATAGAAAAGTTTGGAATAGATTTACGTTATAGCGCCCCTGGTCCGGTCTTCCTCCTCTTCCACGTCCTGACAAGCGCACGCAGCAGGTCACCGGAAGTAGCAGCTGCCCGTTCACTAAGGTTGTGCAAAAGGAGACTACACGGCACTACGCCAAGAAATGACCAGGAGGGGGAAAATAGCAGATACTGGTGATGGTCGCTTGAACGGTGCTGCTTCCTCTACTCATGGCAACCCACATAAAAGGCCTATGGGGTACACGTCATAGCCGTCGTTGAACTTCTCTTCTTCGGAAGCCTCGTCACCGCCCCTAGAGTAAGAGGCTTTGCCCTCCTCGGGCTCGGGCGAGGACCATGCGCCGCTCTTGTTCTCGGCATCCCTACATGACGAGGGGTTCTTCCGAGCCGTTTTCTTCGACAGCTTGCCTTTGCGTGTCTTGGCGCGGCTCCTATACCGCCAACGTCCCAGTCATCGTCACTTTCCGACGTCTCCGAGTAGCTCGACATGGCCACGCCGCAGGGTTTGGAGCCAAGCGTGGTACGTGTGCTTCCACAACTTGTCGCGTTGATACAGTACTGCATCGCGTTGATGCAGTAACCACGCCGGCAGGACCCTTCTTTAAAGGTGGCGCCGGGAGCTTCAGCACTGCTTAGGAAACCACTCCGCCGTCGTGTCCAATGCCAGGCGCGATGATGGTGTCAGTGGAGGAGCCGGCGGAATGCTTCTCAGCGAATGTCAGAGCTGTTGCCCGCACAGCAGAGATGGTCACGCACCAGACCAGGTAAGCGTCGCTACTGGCAATGGAACGGGCGTCGCCTATCCCACGTATCCTACGAGTATGGTCTCTCCCGTTACGGAGCCGGGGCCCACGTTACGGACGTCCATGTAGGAACGGGGCAGTCCTACAGTACGTGCCCGCAGGCCCCAATCCTGGCCGCACGCGCCCATGAGCGCCCAGCGCCGAGCCCTGAACCACCGCTCACGCCCACGAATCCCTTCGTCTACCACTTCTTCGACTGCTGGCTCCGAGGACGGAGTGTCGATTTGAAAGGAGTGCGTATTGAAACTCGTTCGAGGGATCGCCAAGGAGCTCTTAATCACCAGTCCCAGCTCTTGGCATCAGCAGCTCGAGCTCGGGTATCGCGCCGCATCAGTGGCAGTGCGTAAATTTATACATGCTTATTCCACACTACAATAGCCGCCGCGGCGAAGAGGAGCCATCGAGACGACCTAAGGTGCTCACGCGATGAGGAGATTGTGGTACGGTTTCAGGTGGCTTACGTGAACCGTCTCGCGGCCACCGCGGCACTTGTCCGAAGATGGCGTCACCGGTTCGACCACATAGTTCACAGACGATGTGCACTACAATCCGGTACCGAGCCTGATATTTCGAAGCAAGGTTTGGGCTAAGGCCTTGAGATTAGAAGGGCAGCCGAAGCCAGTGCTGAGAGTTCATGGCGGAGGACTGTGTGGGCTGAACGTTGTCGTGGAGATCTTTGTGGATGTGTGAGTATCCGACGTGAATGAGCAAGCCAGTCGACGGCACTCTTCAGCATGGTGAGCAACTTCTGAAAGAGGGGTGTATTCAGAGGCATCCACATGATATGGTAGTAGGGTGTCAAGGCTTGTGGATGGTTCAGGTTCATCAAGAAGAAAAATAGTGAGAGACTTGTGGTAGCCCGAGTCACAAAAAGGAGAGCGTCATCCCAATTTGAATGATCAGACACAACATGCATTGTAAGCATGTCACCAAGAGTGCGGTGGACCCGTTATGTTATACCGTTAGCTTGTTCGTGATACGCCATACTCGTACGGTGAATAATTCAGCACGCGGCGAGCAGCTCATTAAAATCTTCGGACAAGAAGACAAGGCCTCGGTCCCTGAGCAGACTCGCGGTGCACGGCGCCGTAAGATCAAATGCCGTAAGATGAACGCGTCGAAGTCGCGAGCAGCGGCCGAAGCAACAGCAGCACTTTCGACGTATCTTGTTACCTGGTTGGCTGCGACAACTATCCATAGATTTCCGTTAGCAGTATAATGAAGAGGCCCATATTGGTCATGCCAACCCGGTCAAAAAGGCGTGCAGGACACAGTAAAGGTTGCAGAGGGCCTCTCCTATGACGAGATGTCTTGCGTGGCTGACAGGCTGCTCATGACCGAATGTATTTGCGGACATAAGTATACATGGCCCGCCAGTAGTACCGCAGGTCGATCCGTTCGTACGTTTTAGGACGCTAGCATGAGCTACATGTGGGTCGGCGTGGAAATACGTGCATATGTCGGACGAAAAATGGCGAGGGATGACAAGCAGCCGTCTGAGACTGTCTGGCTGATAGTTTCGGCGGTACAAGATGGCGTCCCGTAGCAGCAAATGGGTGACTTGGATACGAAGGGCTCCAGGGCATCTAGCCGTTGAAGAACTGGTGAGAATGTCAATGAAAGACGCTATCCACGGATCTTTTCTCTGTTCAGACGGCATGACAGTAACAGCAACCGTAGGAACCGGGCACACAACATAAAAGGGTGGTGTTCCGTCAAATTGCGTGTGTGAATCTATGTCAGAATGCTGAAGCCCGGAGCGATAGATGACGCGAGTATCAAATTCTTGGAGCCGAGTAGCCCGATGTCCTGGATGCCCCGACGGGTCGTACAGTTATGGAAGCCAGCGCAGCGTGGGGTGGTCTGTCACAACGTCGAACGGATGGCCATACATGTAAGGGCGAAATCTGTTTAATGCCCAAACTATAGCCACACATTCTCTTTCTGTGGCAGAATAATTGGTTTGTGTCATCGGGAGGGCACGACCCGCATATGCAACCCCTTATTCCGGGAAGCCAGGCTTGCCAGGCTCCATGAACAACGCCACTGGCGTGCGTATCACCTTCGGTTGGCGCAACCAGGTTGCAGTGGCGTATAACAGGCCGTGAGGTAAGTAGACGACGCCAAGCGGTCATGGCTTGGTTACATGCTGAAGTCCAATCGCGAAGGTCACTAGGGCCTGCCAGGAGCTTCGTCGGATGTGCAATGATGCAGGCAAAATTGCGCACAAAGCGACGAAAATAAGAGCAAAGCCAGAGAAAACCTCGGACCTACTGTAGTCGCCAGCGGAAATTATGCCACAGCACGAAGCTTGCGAAGCTCGGGTAGGACGCCGTCTTTGGAAACGACGAGGCCAAGTATGTTCTCCTGGCGGGCCAGGAGGCGGCACTTTTTCAAGTTCGATTGAATGCCGGCGGTGGCAAGGCAAGCAAGAACTTCGCGTAGACGAGAGAGGAGAGTGCTGAAATCAGGGAAGAAAACTATCATGACGTCTAAACAACACAAACACGTCTTCAATTTGAGGCCTCGAAGAATATTGTCCATCCTTTCGAATGTCGCGGGCGCATTGCATAGGCCGAATGGCGTTACAGTAAACTCAAACAGGCCGCTAGGCGTAATAGAAGCTGTCTTTGCATGGATGGGGACTTGGGATGGGGACTTGGGATGGGGATTCATGCATTGGGACTTACCAATAGTTGGATCACAAGTCCAAAGAAGAAAAGAATTCGTCACCGTGTAGACAAACCACGGCGTCATTCATATTCGGTAGAGGGTAGATGTCTTTTGCCGTAGTCTTGTTGAGGCGACGATAGCCCACAGAGAAACGAATCGAGCCAGCTTTTTTTCTTAACTAGTACTACGGGAGACAACCAATGATTGCAGGATGGCTTGATAACACAATTTTTAATCACGTCTTCAACTTGCTCGGTGAGGACACGACGCTCAGTGGATGACACGCGGTACGGACGCTTGAGTGCGTGATCTCCCGTATCAATGTCGTGAGAGATGCTACTTGTGCGGCCTAATGACGCTTGGTTCATGTCAAAAGAGGCGTGAAAATCAGTTAAAAGAGTATGTAGCCACTCACGTTGTGTTGGCTCGAGGTGATCGTCAATAGAGCGACAAAAACATCCGGTGATATTCGGTTAGATGGCACATGGGGTGCGAGTGGTGTTACATTCGCGGTATCCATGTCGTCTACAACAGAGAAATGCACAATAACATCAGCGTCCACTGTCTGGACGGTACCAATAGTATTACCACAGTGCTAAGCCAAAGTGTACGAAATTCGGTTAGAAACTATTATTTCTGCAGCACCATGGCGAACCGTGAGCAGGGCGTAAGGGAACAATATAGGTTGGCAGCGGCTGAAGATGGTAGCGGGTGTAAACTTGACCATCGCGTCGGCAAACGATGCGCATGAAATAGGGACAAATACAGTACTGTGAGTAGGGAGGTCAGTATCGGAAGCTGCACAGATACTACGAAGATCATGAACTTGAAATTCGTGAGATGGCAAACCGCACAGGACGGAGACTTGAACCTCAACACGTGCACATTCAATGACGGCATGATGGCGCGACAGAAAATCCCAACCGAGGATCACATCATGGAAGCAATAAGTTAGCACAAAGAAACCAATTTAATACAAACTGTCTCGAATCAGCACCCTGGCAGTGCACATAGCAACCGCCTGAACTTGTGAACTGGCTGTTCAAAGCGATACTACCGAAGGCGCCATGGTCAGTTTCCTTAATGCACGACAAAGTTCTTTCGTCACGGATACAGCAGCAACTGTATCGCCGAGCACAAAAGATTTGGTGCCTTCATCGGGCACTTCAATACCGTTAGCGGGCAAAAACGAGGACTTTGATGTCCCGACGATGACGCAGTTCGTGGCTAAGGAAATACAGAAATCAGTTTTCTATCTCATTACTACTGGCAATGGGCCTACGACGCAGGAGTGAGAGTGAGCGCAGAGGAGGGGAAGGCGAGCGACGAGTACGATAGAGCTGTGACTGCGGAGCTGGTATGTCAACAGCAGCCTAGACTTCCGGTGGCGGCTGTTGAGGCATACGGTGGTTGGAATCCGTAGCTTCCGTAGCTGGCGGGTCAGGTGCCCGTGAATCTCGGCAAGCGCCGGCGGCAGAAGCACTCTACATGTCCCGGGGTACCGCAGGCGTAGCATATTGGGCGGTTGTCAGCAGGGCGCTAAGGATTTGTACCCAGCTGCTGTGCCCTGAAAATAGGATCCGCTGGCTGGCGAGGCGAAGGCGGAGGATAAAACCCAGGTAGACGAGGAGCCCTTAGAACGGCTTCAGCATGCGTCAGAGGCGCGGCCACGCGATCCGGCTGACACAGGAGGTGGAAGAGCTTCCCTCACTTGCTCTTGAATGATCTGTCGGATCGCTGGAGCGCTGCATCGCTGGAGCCTTCTCCGACCGCGCAGAAGGCTTCTCCGTTGTCGGCAAAATGGAGAGCTGTCGCGCGGCCTGCTCACGCACAAATTCTTTTATGTGTGTCAGCAAAGTTGCCTTGTTGTCGCCAATAACCAATGCTGCTCACGAATTTTCCTCGACCGGCCTGTGCCGAGCTAAGATGCGTTTTTCCGTAGCTCGTCAAAACTTTGGCACAAATTGATAACTTCGGCCATGGTACGCGAATCTTTCGCTAACAACATTCGAAAGGCGTCCTCCTCAATGCCTTTCATAATGTGTTTTATGTGGTCCTTATCTGCCATTGACGGATTCACGCTCTTACACAGGTCAATCACATCTTCGATGTAGAAAACCACGTAAGGGTTGTTCAGGGCGAAGCTTGCGCACAGTGGGGCACCTGAACATTTCTGCGAATCTTGCCTTGAATGCGCTCCATGTTTTGAAATTATGTTCATGGTTTCGGAACCAGAGGTTCGCCACGACGGTCAAGTAAAGCAGCACGGTGTGCAACTTGGTGGCGTCATCCCACTTGTGTTGTCTCCCCCATTCGTACAATGACAACCAATCCTGCATGTAATCATCATCGGTGCCGCTAAAGATGGCAGGATCGCGCTGGCGCAACACACCGAACACGATGGCCACTGGAGACTGTGGTGTGTCGTGCTGGGTGGCTTCGACAGGCTTGGTCGCAGCAGTGCGTAGCATCTGGCTTTGGAGTTCCAGTTTTCGAGGTCACTCAGCACCTCCGGCAAATGAAAGGGGCTTTATTGAAGCTCGTTCGAGGGAGTGCAAGTAGCTTTTAATGACCAGTTCGAACTCTTGACATCAGCAGTTCGAGTTCGGGTCTCGCGGCGCAGCGGTGGTAGTGCGCAGAGCGCTACATGCATATTCCCCACTACAATTTATATATATATATATATATATATATATATATATATAATGTTACACACGAGGTGTTTAACCCAGAACCAGATGAATCTGGTTGATAGGCGCGGTTCTTGAAGAGCGGTCTTGCGGCAGCTTGGCCAACGTCGTTTTCTTCTTTCTTCTGGTTGTCTGCGCGGCAGGCGTGGTTCATGACAGCTTGTAACATTTCCCCGCTGGCAGACGAAGCCCGCCGGGCGAGTTAGTCATCTCGTGGGTTGTAACGCCTCAGACGCGCGACGTGCGCCACTTCAGCCTTGCCCGAGCGTCGTCCACTGCTCGTGAGACGCGCAATGCGGTAGTTTACATCGCTGAGGCGCTCCAGAATAACGTAAGGGCCGACGTAGTGGGCGAGAAACTTCTGGCACAAGCCACGCTTCCGCAACGGCGTCCAGAGCCACAGAAGGTCACCAGGATCGAAGTAAACGTGGCGGTGACGCCCGTCATAGCGGATCTTGGACCGGTCCTGCGATGCTAGGGTGCGTAGCCTAGCGAGGCGTCGCGCTTCTTCTGCTCGACATAGGATCTCATCAATTGATTCGTTGTCATGAGCGAAGTAGCGAAATATGGTGTCGAGGGTATAGCGCGGTGGACGAGCATACAGAAGGAAAAATGGTGAGTAACCAATGGTCTCGTGTCTCGCGGTATTGAAGGCATAGGTAATGAAAGGCAAGATACTGTCCCAATTCTTGTGTGCTGAATCGACGTACATGGACAGCATGTTGGCAAGCGTTCTGTTTGTGCGCTCGACCAGACCATCAGTTTGTGGATGGTAGGGCGTTGAATGGCGGAAGCTACATGAACGCAGACGAAGGGTTTCTTCAACCACGTCCGCGGTAAACTGTCGCCCACGATCGCTGATTACTATGCGAGGAGGTCCATGTCGGAGTATAACGTTAGCCAGCAAGAAGATAGAAATTTCTGTAGCTGTGGCCGATGGCAATGTGGCGGTCTCACAATAGCGGGTAAGGTGATCTACGCAAACGATAACCCAACGATTACCCTTGAAGGATCGCGGGAAAGGGCCCATAAGATCTATACTAACTTGCTCAAAGGGGACGCTAGAAGGGGGGACTGGTTGAAGCAGGCCATGTGGCGCTTGTGGCGGACGCTTGTAGCGCTGGCATTGAGAGCAGCTGGCGACGTACCATTCAATATATTTCCGCATCTTAGGCCAGTAAAAACGTTCTTGAGCCCGGTAGAGTGTACGCGTGGAACCAAGATGACCGGAAGTTGGGTCATCGTGCATGGCGTGTAATACTTGGTGGCGAAGGTTCTTGGGGACAACTAAAAGGTAGCGTGCACCGGTGGTCGAGTAGCTCTTCTTATACAGCGCGCCATCATCACGTAGGCGAAAGCGACTGCCTGCAGGTGACTCCTGTGCTGTCGCGAAGAGCGGTTGTAAGCTCTCGGCCTTGTGCTGCTCGGATATGACGATACCCATATCCGGAAATTCAGGGGACACAAAAGCGATGTATTCATCCAAATTGTCCGCATCACATTCAGTTGTTTGAAGTGGCATCCGAGAGAGACAATCAGCGTCAGCATGTCGCCGGCCACTTTTGTAGCAAATAACGAAATCATATTCCTGTAGACGGAGGGCCCAGCGCGCTAGTCGTCCTGAGGGATCCCGCAGATTCACAAGCCAGCATAGCGAATGATGATCTGTTATCACAGTGAAGGGGTGCCCATATAGATACGAACGAAACCGTTGCACGGCGAAGATGACCGCCAGACACTCTTGTTCGGTCACTGTGTAGTTTCGCTCGGAGCGGCTCAAGGACCGGCTAGCGTAAGAGATCACGTGCTCACTGTCGTCAACACGCTGAACTAGCACAGCACCGATGCCTACGCCGCTGGCATCGGTGTGAATCTCAGTTGGTGATGAAGGATCAAAGTGCCGTAGAGTTGGTCGGGATGTCAACAGGAACTTGAGCTGGCGAAACGATGAGTCGCAATCTGCATTCCACTCAAAGGGAACGCCTTTTTGGAGAAGGCGTGTAAGGGGATGAGCCATGTCAGCAAACCGGACAATGAATCGGCGAAAATAGGAGCACAAGCACAAGAAACCTCTTAACTGCTTGACAGAGTTGGGTACTCTAAATGCTTCTAGGGCCGCAGTCTTTTGTGGATCTGGTCGGATGCCTTCTTTAGCGACCAGATGGCCTAGCACAAGAGTTTGTCGTTCCCCAAAACGGCATTTTTTTGAATTGAGCACAAGGCCCGCTTTCTCCAAGCAGTTCAAGACCAAATCCAAACGTTTGTTGTGCTCACTAAACGTTCGCCTGAAGATCACAACGTCGTCTAAGTAGCACATGCAAACTTCCCATTTAAGCCGCGTAATATCGTGTCCATGAACCTTTCGAACGTTGCGGGTGCGTTACACAACCCGAAAGGCATCACGTTAAACCCGAATAGTCCGTCGGGTGTTACAAATGCTGTCTTTTCTCTGTCGTCCTTGTGTATAGGAATTTGCCAGTAACCTGACCGTAAATCGATTGAGGAAAAGTAAGATGCCGCAAAGAGACAGTCGATGGCGTCGTCAATTCGTGGGAGCGGATATACATCTTTCTTAGTGACGGCGTTTAGGCGACGGTAATCAACACAGAACCGCCATGTACCGTCTTTCTTCTTCACCAATATCACGGGGGCTGCCCAAGGACTCGATGATTCTCGAATGACGCCTTTGTATAGCATTTCTTGGACCTGATCGCTGATTATCTTGCGTTCTGACGGCGATACACGATAGGGTTTTTGTCGGATGGGCTGGGCGGCTCCCGTGTTGATGCGGTGACGAGTTCTGGACGCAGGAATTGATGGCGGGCCATCGTGCTGCGCAAAGTCGAATACCGAGGTATGTTTCGTAAGCAGGGCCATCAAAACTCGACGCTCGTGATCGCTGAGTGACTTGTCAATCATGGAAAGTATCTTCGAGCTCCCGGGGCTCGAGACACTGGATGCTCCTCCATCCGGGAGCTCTGTAAGTACTGCCACCGATACGGGCGAGTCTTCCTGAAACGTGGCAATCTTTAGGCCTTGCGGTAGCACTGTTGCTTCAGTGGAACAGTTTAGCGCCCACAGCCCCACGCATCCGTTGGTCACTGAGACTCCGCAGTGGGGAACTAACACGTTTTTCTTGAGGCAGTTCCGATGTACAGGTTCCACTGCAGCGTCGAACGAGATAGGAGTCGGAGATGAACAGGCGACGGCAACATGCATCGCGGATAAGGCGGGCACAACTGTACCCTCAGACACGCACAGCACACTCTCCGGGCAAGCTTCACCTTCAAAGAGCACAGGTGAAACACTGGTGTCAACACTGAGTTCTCCCGTCCGGCAGTCAACATTCGCACCACACAATTGCAAAAAGCCAATCCCCAGAATCACGTCATGCGAGGAGCGAGGAAGAACAGTAAACTCTGCATTAAAAACTATCCCACCCAATGACACATCCACGTTACACACACCAACCGGGTATAATGCGAGAGGTACGGGGATCGATACCCCGCACCTCCACCAAATGTTACACACGAGGTGTTTAACACAGAACCAGATGAATCTGGTTGATAGGCGCGGTTCTTGAAGAGCGGTCTCGCGGCAGCTTGGCCAACGTCGTTTTCTTCTTTCTTCTGGTTGTCTGCGCGGCAGGCTTGGTTCATGACAGCTTGTAACATTATATTATATTGTAACATATATATATATATATATATATATATATATATATATATATATATATATATATATATATATATATAACCTAGGGTGCGTGATGCTTATGAATTATTGTTCTGGCATTTTTGTCAAAATGTGTGCACACATCTTTTTCTCTAAGCTCGTCTGTAAACGCGGCCTTTGTTACATTAGTTGCTCTACGAACCTACTGTTACGACCACCCCATCCCGCAGTGGATTCTTCGCTCGTTTGACACTAATACCTACAACGCAGACAGTATAGCAGGCCACACCGCACGCTCACTCGAGCTCAAGCGGTTACACTCAGAATGCTACAAACAGACACATACCCCACGGAAAACAGATTACACCATTACATGCCCGAGCTCTACGACAAGTCTTATTGCACCAATTTCAATAAATTTCTAAACGTATATCATTTACTCTGGCCGTGCTCGCAAGCTCACATAAACTCCGAACCGGACAAGCGCAAGTTCAAGAAGCAATCCGGAGCGAAGAACTCGCTCCCCAACTATGGGCCGTCCAGCAGGTCCACGACGCCGCCAGGAAACTCAACCTCCCGGTTCCGTTGTGGGAGACGCCCACTCCATGAGAGCCCAAAGCTCTCGTGGCCTGCAGGACCTGAATAAAGTTGATTTCCTTCCTTCCTTGACATGTGTACAGATGATTCACGACGGGTGGAGGCACCTTTCAGCAAAAGTCTGTCTTCAGTCATGATGCTTGCATCTTTATTTCATTCTTTTTGTCTATCCACGTCGCATCTTTTTCGTAAATCCTGTTTTTGCTGTATATAGCGTTGCTCTTCGAACCTGTTACAACCATCCCATCGCACATTTTTTTTCCTTGGCATGTATTGTCGATTTGTCACGCGCGCAGACTCCTTAAAGTGACTGCGTGTCTTCACAGTGGATAAGCGCCTAGAGGAGCGCTCTATCTTATGAAGGTATACAAGCGCAATGCCTTTTCGTTCTATGTATTGCCTGACAAAGGCCGAAACCCGGCCGAAACCCGGCCGAAACGTAGCAAATAAAGCATATTTTTTTTAATTCCTGCATGCGTCCTCAACCTACAAGTGCCTGTTGAACTAGTGGATTCCGGCACACTCTCACTTTATATATATATATATATATATATATATATATATATATATATATATATCATAATTGGTTACGAGAGCCCACTAGAACGCACAACACACTGAAGCCTCCAGTGGAACTCCAGTTCAAGCGCGTACATTTAGCACCCAATTAGTTCAAATGATGGGTATCGTGTTTTTTACGCCTTATGTGGAACACTAAACGCTTAACAAACGCTTCACGCTTGCATATTATTAGGTTTAATGAGATTTTGCATAATAATACATAAATGGTACCTGGCTGACTACAATTAGGGAAATAAATTTGTGAAACAGCATCAAACGCAGAATAAATATTTATTTGCAGCTGCGACCAGCCTTTCTGTTGTAGCTTCGTTTTTCACCCTCAAGACTTACTAGAAATGTCTAAGAAGTTGGTGAAAAATGCTGCAACAGGACGCAACATGAGGATTAAAGCTCAACTACACATATAATATTTTGTTCAGTGATACGACAACGCAAGACTTTCAGTTGGCATAATAACATTCAAGGAAAGGACGACATGATGTTTCTACTGCGCCACCCATTCTCCTACGTGCTTGATTTGTCAGTATGACCGTAGTAGCATCACTGCTTTTTTTTACAATTTCGTGTTCTTAAAGGGATGCTGTTTTCTTGCGCGTTTGTATGTTTGCTTCATAGTATATGCTTCACAGTGTATGCCTCCCCATGAAAATATGCTGGAGAAATAGTTTATCTGCACATGAGAAGATGGGTTTCCATTGCGGGATAGATATAGACGCACCGCTGCTGGCATTTGTGTGCTTCTTTCGCATGCGAAAGTGCGCGAAGAGTTGCATTGCTGGTGGGGGTGGGGCGAGTGGGGAGGAGGGCATCAGCGCCTGCGGGTCCTCCGTTGAATACGTGCCTTGCTTCTTTGACTAGAGTTCAGATAAAGAAATCATCACCTACAAAAAGCACGTTGACAACCTCCAGCCTTTCTCATGGTTGCTGCCGCTGCAACTCTGCACTGCATGTAGTTAAGACGAAAACAGCTATCCCCTTTAAAGGAAGCGAAGTTGACTTGCTACGCACATCCCCACTGCAGACACGCTTTTAAAAAGCATTTATAATTCAAAAATTGACCACGCAAAACTAAAACACATTTTTTTATAGACCTAGGTATGTGAAGTGTGGGTGCTCCGTGCTCGATGACGGTTTCGGTTAAACGCCATAGGTACACCTATTCCTCAGCGGACTCCCGTTTGACAACGAAATGCAAAAGGCGTTATGTGATGAGCAGGGCACTACAAAAATGCAGGACAAGGCTCAGTTAGGATTCCACCCACAATGTTTCCTTTGGCGATCAGCAGGGTTTTGTTCCCGCAGACGGCTGATCTTGTGGCCTGGATGACTTCGGTTAATTTGGACCTGAACAACCAGACTGCGCTTCAGAGCGTCGACCCAAAAGACATGATGGTGCGCTGCTCGCTCGATTTCGGAGTCCACGCAATCATTTCCATCAGCCTTCTCGACGTTATCTTCCTCAAGAATAAGAGGGCACTTGCGGTGAGTCTACTGTACTCCTATTCTTACAGGCTCTCTGGAAATCAGAGGAATATTACCGTGTAGATTTGCGTTATACTTCGGTATGATTCTGATAATTTCTCCGCAATGAAATTCACAGTACACATCTGTCCTTCGTGGTAGTGACGGTAGCAATCAAATTGCGATGTCGGCAAGCATGCCACTCGGATATAGCAGTTAAGTATGCTGAGCATGCTCTTATCCCGCGTTTCTTTGCACTGTTCTGCGAAACACTTTCAGCAATTACTTGAATTGCGGTGTACAAAATTTCACTTGCAATGTGTGGCGTTCAAGAATTTTTCAACTGGTGGATGTGTATGAATGGAATGTGTGGTATTTTTAATTCTCACCATAATGAGGCACAAGTTGAATAGAGTGACACTCTTATTTAGTGCACAGCAGTAAATTTACAGAAGTAGACAACTTAAGCACATCACTTTATAGTGTGTACACACCTAGTTATATTAAGGCAGCAGTATATTTCGCACTCTGCCGACTGAAAAATCGTGCTCAATTCTTCCTGATGCCCCATCAAAACCACACGCTGGTATTAATTGTAGCATGTGTATTTTCTATCATGAATTTCTATATTTCCTTTGTATGTCGTGTAGATGGACGCGCTTCTATGTTCATGCCTAATATAAAAGTCCATAGTTGTGGACAAAACTATTTGTTCCAGCTGCAGGCTTTCATTGCGCAAGAAGGTGCGTAGGGAAAATTATTCCGAACTCATCAATTGCTCATCAACTTTCACGTTCGCTTTAGGTGTCCACCGCATCCAAGTTCTTTCGAAATAAATAATGACAGGAGTAGCTCTCCCAGCTCTACGGTACGTTTCTGTGTTTGCTACTGGCGGGTTATGCCGTGTTCAGCCGTATGCAGTGGTATGATGCCATGTAAGTACAACGGCTGTTTCACATACTGCTACATGAACGACCAAATCTGGTGGAGCCTTACGCATCATAGTAAAGTTCACCGAAGTGTGGTTGTAATTCATGGCAGCTCTTCTATTTCAGTCGTTCAGATAATGAAACTCCCTTGCTGCTCCACAAGTGATCGGTGCTGTTTATCATCCAAAAAAGAAATGCCGTGCATGTATGCTTTATAAATATATTTCGAACATTTTAGAAACGCACGTTGCGTCAGCCCAGTAGCTTTGGCGTTGCGCTACTGTCCTAGATGTGGCGGGTTCAAATTAGGCCGTGGCAGCTGAATTTTGATAAGAATAAAGTGCGAAAAGCCTCTTGTACTGTGATTCAGGCACAACATAAACAACCCCAAGAGCCCAACATTTTTCCGGATCCCTCTACAGCTTGCATTATAGTCATATTGTAGTTTTGGCGCGTAAATGTTCAATGTTGAATTTCTACAAACGATATATAATGATTTCCTAGAGAAACGAAATGTTCTCAGGGACCTTAGCATGCAGATGCCGTTATTACCTGCCACAACGTGGTCTTTGTGCAAGCATATAAAAGCAGAAGTTATTTATGTCTAACAGTAAAGAGGTCAAAAGAATATAAAGACAATGCTCTCCGCAGCTTCGATGAATGTCACCTCAAAGGTTATGTCATTTTATTCGTAACAAAAAAAAGTCGCTGTTGCTTACTGACACGAGTACTTGTTTATCTGTTTCGGGTGACCGTTTTTCAGCGTCTAAAAATTGTTATCGCTCAGCGCGGAACGCGCCCGCATGTATCAAAATTTCCCCAATGTTATCGATGGTTCTTTTTGCTGTCTGTTGCCAGAGGAGCTTGCGTAATTTGAGTGAATGTGCGACGCGAATTGTGTAGAACTTTCTGGGAGGACACGGGGGCACCAGCGATTACTCTGGAACCCTCGATGACCGATGTATAAAAAACCGACGTGCTTGACCGGCAGATCAGATTTCGAAAATCGCCGACCGCGTTCACCGCTATCGCGGTGCTTTGAGCGTAACTTGCTTTCATGGGCACAAGTACGCCCAATAAAAAGTTAGTTTCGTCATTCACAGTTCTGCCTCTGTATTATTTACCGTCAATACAACGTGACAATGTAATGCTTCTGCAACAGCTTGCAACATAAACCGCAGCAAAGGCGCTTCCCCACTTCCTCGCCCGGGTTCTCGTTTCATGCAATGACCTCACGCACGCACGGTCGCGTCCTTCTAGTTTGTTTGCGAGAAAGCAATAGGAGCAATCGCAATTGCTCGTTGACCGTGCGTCCGACTTAGCGGAACTGATCTGCAGAAGTTTTGCAAAAACAGCCGCAATCGCAAGGCGGCAGATATTACAAAGTCACAGAATAAAGACGGATTCATGCGAACTACTTTTAAGGTAATACTGCTGTGATATGGGGGAGTGCAGAGTGGAACTGTTAACACCATGAAGATGCCCTGTTCTCTCGCAGTTGACTTACAGCGAAAGAGACTCTGAGTGGCAGGCTTCAGTCAGGTATGTTTCGGAAGAGGCGAAGTTGGATAATTACGTCCGAATTCTCAGCTTGTACGGCTTGGACCTAAATGACACGAAGAGACACGCTTCCCTCATCAGCAAACACGAGTCAAAACGTGAGACATCTTCCATTTCTAAAGCACTGCTGACATAAGAACAAAGCAATTTATTCAAATCTGGTTGAGGTCAAGCTCAACCAGATTCGCAATGAAATTTGTACGCTAAAGTGCTTTCTAAGAATATGCGACGAATAAACGTGATTTCCATATTAATATTAGCTGGTGCTGTCGGTCGAATTAAAGATACTCTTACAATGAAAATCCTGTTTGTGAGTTCCTAGCCAGAAGCTATTTCTTTCCTCAGAAGAGTTACATCTGCCTAATGCTTTCCTATAAAACGTGGTCGGTATTTTTAGCAACATCTTTAAACGTCTCGTTCGAAGAAGGTGAAATAAGAAGCGAGTGGCGACATATTCCTTTCGGAAGTGATTCTGCATGCATTCCTACAATTATGTTTTCCCTATATTTTTTCGACAAAGATGGAGATTTCGCGCCAATTACCTTTTTATACCGCACGATTCAAGAAAAAAATAATTAACAATTCGCCAATACAAAATTCTTAAACTGTGAATTCCTTTTTTCTAATGTTTCCTGCTTGCTCATTCCAGTTGACAACATCGTCTTGAATGAAAATGTGTCGCAAGCCAAGACCTTGCTGGGAAATATTCGTTCTATGGGGATTAAGACACGACCGTACGTGAAGGGAGGTGCGTATATATATATATATATATATATGTATATAAATATATATGTGGTATAGGGTGTCCCAAGTAACATGCATGAGGCAAAGCTTAAAAATATACAGATGCTACGTAGTAGAAAAGAACCAAGGTAATGTTGTTTGCTGTCGCTTCGAGACACACAGATTACTCTTTTCCAATACGCGTACCTAATAATTTGTCTGAATTATTCATTCAGCTCCTCAAATATTATAATTAGACGAGAGGCATCAATGAGAAAGTTGTGCAGTAACAATAAAGAGTCGTTAAACTTTTTTTTATCAATACGTACAACATAAAAGTGTTTTTATCAAGCATAGTAGCCCGCGAATATACGCAATATTATCGCGCGACTGGTTGCCAGAGACATTTTGCGCGCCTTCGTTAGCTTCTTGTATTCCGTCTATACGCGGACATGAGTCCCCTGTTCTACGAAAGACGACGACGTCGAAGAGCGTCAAACACGATGACACGCGGGTCAAGTAAAGAGAAAAAAATCTGCGGATCCCACACGGTGTGCGAATAGCTGTAAGCGAAGCGTTGTCTGCTGCTTGCATTGATCGAGAATAATTAGCCGTAACGTTGGCGGCGAATATCTAATTTTTTCAGCGTTTAGTGCAGTACGAGAGTGGTGAGTTGAAGTGAAACATAACCATGCGTGCACCGCTGCTCTTTGTCAGCGCTGGGCACATAACACATAGGGAGGCGTGTTCGCTTGAGCCGTTGTTGTATGTCATGGTTCATAATCACTGAGAGGGTTGGGCATTATCCTAGCCTCACATAGAACATCGCGTCGTGGCAGAAGTGTTGAGCTTTATCGAAATATGGGAATGTGCGTAATTCAATTAGGTAATAAAATTGTATGTATACATCGTATACATACATTCGCGGTTCGCACTATGTTTCGCTGCGCAGCGATGGCGCTTCTCTTCAGCGTGACTCATCTTCAGGGCTTGCGTCTTCTCGATGCTGTGTGCACGCTTTGGAGCCATTTTTCTGCCGCGTCTTTGCGTGCTCTTTATGCATATGTGGTCATCCCGCTGTTCAGGCACCAGCTCCAAGCGCTCTCTTCAGCCTTGCTTCATTCAGACTCCGGGTATAAAACGGAGTCCTCTCCCCTGACGTTCCTCACCATCTGGACCTCGATCGCAGGTGCTGTTCCACCGACGAATACCTTTTGCAATCGAAGCAGCGCGAGTGGTGTTTCTTCGGCTGCGGCTTGCTACTTGCTCTTGTTTTTAGGATGGGGGGGGTCGCTTTCAGTCGTTTCTTACATTGTCTTTCCCCGACGAAATGGCTTCCGCCACACGCCACAAGCTTCGTGACCAATTCATATCATTGCGTTGGCTCTCGGTTCCACGCTTGTGGCAGACTATAGCGTTCGGTATTGGGCACATCTCCGTACGATGCCCGGTTCAGTGGATAATCTTGCACACTTGGCTCGTTGGTTTGTAGGTGGAGCACAGGGATTCCCGACCAAATGAAATAAAAGCAATATTGGCGGAACACCACCAGTGATAAGGATAATGGCTGTTTTGAACAAACCAAGCATTATCACACGCTCGATCACCAGCCCTGGTTCCGTACCACGAGGTTGGCCATGAGTTCCTCCGGCGTGGTATTGGGCGGGTTCATGATCATGTGCATAATAATTGTCCCCCATTCACGCGCCACCGCTGCTTTTGCTAAGTAGCGTCAACCTTTGACGTGCGCCGCTGTTGCCTGATTCGTTGATCAAACCACTTCCGCTTCCTAGGTTTTCTTTTCCGGTGGTACCACTTTCGAGATTTTCCGCTCCTGAATTCAACTTGTTGCACGCTCGCATCTCTGAACAGAAGTGATGTCGCCTCCGCTTAAAGCCAGAAGCTTCTACTGCATAAGATCTGCTTGAGGCCAAAATCTGAGGGGAGGGAGGAGTGGGGGAGGCGCTTGGAAAGGGAGGGTAGGTTGGCGGTACCTGGAGGATAGAAAGGGGTATGGAGAGGCTTTAGTGTACATCTCGAAGGGAATTCTCTGGGTGCGCCAGATGCACGTTAAATGGATGTGCTCTACCCAAATGTTGAGGTGGGCGATTTTGCTCCCCTGTTCTGGCACGTGGTAGAGCGACGTCGAAATGAAGAGGATGTTGGAGCCACGACATATGTGCGGTAGAAAATAGGTGCAGTTGCATGCCATTCGCAGACGTCGAACACGGCCATAGACAGCTCCCAGCTCAAGTAAGTTTCCACAGCAAAACCAATGAACGCCCTCCTCACAATTTTAATGCTGTCCCTCAGTAGGGGTGGAAGGGGCAGTCGTCTTCTTTGACGATGCCTACTCTTCTGGCAATTCAGAGACAAAATAACGCTCGGCATATTGGTGGCAGTGTCACGTTCCGCCGCTTTTTCTCTTTTTTTCTGCTGTGCCTGTTGATTCTGTCGTCGTGAGAGGACCGCCTGCCAGCCATCTTCCATTCATGCGTCGTCATTCAGGCCGCCTTTGCAGCTGGCCAGAATGCCCTGCCGCTTATTCACTCACTTACTCACTCACTCCCTCACTCAAAAAGCATGTCACGGGCTGCGATCCTGTTCTCGGTGCTTGGATGATGACCGTGCGGATATCTTGTGTGCGCACGCTACCCCTACCATTGCTGCAGAGTTGTACGCCTTGCTTTGTAAACGATTTCACTGTACATAGATTCCCACAGTACCTTCGTCGGTAGACGTGCGAGGTCAGCTCGCTACAACACATGGAACTAGATCTTCACACAGGACGGCATGTTGCTGCTACCACAATGACAGAACAAGCGACCCAGTAAGAACAAGGCCCGTCACTGGTCAGTCTCTTGGATCCTTGTTATCCGGGTGCTTGCAACGGCACAAGCGGCGTGGACGTCGATGAGTGGCTGGCTGTGTTTGAGCGCTTGAGCAACAGTAAAAAGTGCCAACCGATGACATAGCTGGCTAATGTAATCCTATATTTTTTTAGCACTGTGGTACTCTGGTTCTAGACGAATCACGAATATTTCATAGGTTGGAACGATTGTGAGCAGTAATTACGCGAGCTCTTTTGGAAGCGAATATGACGACAGCTAGCGGCTAATAAGGAACTCGCGATTCGTGCCTAGACGTCCACAGAGCTGTACATCTATATTCAGGACGTGTTGGCTCTGTGTCACAAGGTCGACAATGACATGCCTGAAGCGGACAGTCTGACATGTAGTCAACAGAACAGCCGATGGTGCTTTCAATCTGCTACTGCGTAAAGATTGTTCTGCGGTGGAGTCGGTCTGCACAGAATGTCGTCGTGTTAAGCACGTAACCGTCAGTGTATTACTCACCACTTCGACCGACTTTCCAATACGGCTGCCACATCACCAAGGTGTCTCCAAACGACGTGAAACGCCAGCTACAGAAAACGTCGCGAACATCGTCCGTCGAGGATTCAAACCCATTACATCCGTTGCCCATATGACGGTATGGTTCGGTGGGAGGTCGAGAATATGGGCATTTTAACCGCCTTTCATAACAGTAGCGCTGCTCATAATCCGGTCTCCCCAATCATAGCTGCTGCCTACACGGAACACAACCTTCACGCGACGTTCTAGAAATCCGCTCGAATAGCGCACGCCAGATGATTGGTTCTACTTCACATGCCCCAGGATTGGACGCATCGCCCACCATTACCGCCGCCGCTGGCTTACGTCATACTGACACATGCTTTACACTTAGTGGCGCCTGGAAGTTGCACTATATTCTCCCTCGTTCCGTCGTGAGGCCTCAAGTGTTGAACGGCTTCCTACTGAAAACCAGACCAGCCGCCTCATCATCGCCCCACCGCCGTCAGTTCCACTCACCCGAAACTCGCCGCTCTCTGTCTCCCTTCGGCTGCATCACGGAAAACTAGCCAGTACAAACCCAAGAGGCCACGCTTTGTTTGCAACCTGGCTCGAAAATCCTCTGATTTTCCTTCATAGACAATGCCATCTTCTTGAAGTTCTGGTTGATTGCCTTGCAGTTACTTCTGTTGTTGATACCTGCGCACAATTCTACGTAATGAGCTGGAACCCGGGCCGCTGACGCCTTGGCTTCACCTACGTTCAGAGTAGCCGACGGAATTACACCTGCCGTGCTTGGAATGGGCACTGCACACAACGCGATTTCTGGTGATCATACACCTCATTTTCTTCGTGTGCTAGTACACGGCCCCTTGGCCTCATTCTTGGAATGGTCTTGCCCTCCACACATGCGTCCCTGATCAACTTCTCCCTGGGACTTGTCTGCCTAGAAATTCCTTCGTGCTCCGACAACGTTCGACAATCTCATTCCCCTGAACATCATGCTTGCTGCTTTTCGCCGTGGTTGCCTGCAGCCTAGCTATTCGAAATGTCAATATGAGCACTGCGAAATCTGCATACCCGGCCATGTTGTAGACGTTGCAGGCATGCGACCAGACTCATAAAGTTCGCGTGGTTACTCAGTTTTCTACGCCATGGTAGGGGAAGGGCGTGCGTAGTTTTCTTGGCCTATGCTCGTACAACCGTAGTTTTATCAAGAAGTTCGCCGATGTAGCACGCCCTCTCACTGACCTACTCAAGAAGAATGTAATTTTCAATTCGGGTAGTGAAGAAGCGGACAACTTGACATCGTTCGTTGCCATCCTAATAAAGCCACCTGTTCTAGCACAAGTTTAACCGTCAGCCAGCCCGAACATGCGTACTGATGCCAGTGGCCACTGTGTGGTCGCCGTCCTCGCAAAACAGCAGCACGGCATAAACCGCGTGGTCGCCTATGCAAACCGCCTTCTGTCGCTGTCGTAGCAAAATTACTCGATCACTTAACGTCAGTACTGAGCTCTCGTCTTAAGCATCAAAAAATCAGATCGTACCTGTATGGCAGGGACTTCACAGTAATTACAGACCGCCATGCAGTTTGCTGGCTTTCCTGAGCCCAGTGGTCGCCTTTGCCGTTAGACACTATGCTTGCAAGAATACACATTGTCTGTTTTCTATGAATTTCGACGGCGACTCCAAGATGCCGACGGCTTACCGCGTTACGCAGTCGATCCCCCTGATACACTAGGAGATGAGCTTGAATCTTTTGTCCTCTCCATTACAGACTTCGCGCAAATAGCTCCCGAACAGCGCCCTGACTCATCGTTGCGGCGTATTACAGATGGTCTCAACTCTCTACATCCGGACCCTTTCTTGCGAATGTTTGTCATTCACAACCACACCTTACACCGCTACAGCGCCCGCCCATACGACGCTTAGCTCTTGTTTGTTGTTCCCGCGCATCTTCGCTCTGCTGCTGTGGGCCAGCTTCAAGATGCGCCGACCACCGTAGGCCCAGGTGTATCACGCACGTATGATCACATCCATAGGCGCCTGTTTTGGCCTTGTCTGTTACGTTCTGCGCGACAGTACGTTGCAGCTTGCGACTGCTGACAGCGACGCAAGATGTATGCTCTACTGCCTGTTGGCATCCTTGAGCCCCTTAATATCCTTGATGTACCGCATTTCCGAGTAACACTCAATCTCCCAGGGCCTTTCCCCATGTGAATCACTGCCAATAGATTGCTTGTAGTCATTGCCGACTACACAGCGCGGTGCGCTGTGACACGAGCACTTCCCGCCAGCTGTTCTGCTAGGGTAGCCCATTTCATTATTTACAACGTCGTCCTGCGCCACAATGCTCCTCGTTCGTTACCTGCCGCTGCTTCGGCTCTTAAAATTCTCGACGACATTCTTCGTTCCTCCTGGATCATCCCAAGATCACCACTGTGCACGATCCACAGACAAATGGCCTTACTGAACTCCCCTATACTTGCTGTTTACGTGTCTGATGACCACCGTGACTAGGAGATCAAGCTGGCTTTTGTGAACATTCACCTACAACTATTCCCGTCATGCCAAAGATGGCTACTTGCATTTTTACCCACCATTGCATGCTCAATCGTAAAGCAGCCGCATCCAGTGCCTATGCTGGTGAAGCTCTCGCCCATGTTCACATCTCCGCGAGTTTGTCCGTGATCGTTTATCAGTTTCAGAGATTAATCAAAATATGTTTGGGATCGTCGACAAGGGGAGGTGAGTTCCCTACAGGCTGTGGCTGCCTTCACGTTGCGTTAGCCTACGCGGTGATCTTCTATCACGTTACCTTGGCTTTTAGGGCATCATATGCAAATCACGAATGGGACCTTTCAGGTCGCTCTACTAAATCCTACAACAATATATGCAACAATTACCAGTCAAACAGCCTGTGTGACTCCTTAAATCGTAGTACTCCTCACACGAACACTAATTGCACTGGGGCGGTGCATCTGCCAGCGAATGGAAATTTCATTGGCGGCCACCTGTGGCTTGTGCTTAGACGATGACGATGGTGTGGTTATTTATTTTGTACGCGCTAGCCGTACCTCTGCTACAGCTTCGTGCGATTTGCCTTGTAATTATATCCTTTGAATGCAGATTCTTCCCGTACCAATATTAACAGTCAACAGACTCCTAAATTGCTGTTAGCTGCAAAGTGTGGCAGTTCTGGCGTAAGTGCGCATAACCTAAATGGAGCTTGTTGTATGCACACCGTTTGCTCAACATGTGAAACCGAATTGCACTTGTGAACCCGCCATAATGAAGTTTTATGCAGGCAAGCGTACTTATTTGCTCGTCGCCGCTGTAGCCCTTCATAGTTCGGTACGCTACGGTAAATGTATAGCAAGACGTGAGATCGAGAATCGAATTTAGATTTTGTCACTACCTTCGTCATTTTACCACAGGGCTGCAAACCGCTCATACTTGGAACGGACTGGTTTCAGGAATATTGCGCCGTCAGCTGCGAAATGTCGCAGTTCTGGCATAAATGTGCATAACGGTAATAAGAGCACGCATTATGCGCACTGGCTGCCCACCATTTGAGACGGAATTACATTTGTGAAGCAGAAATGCGAAAGGGCTATGCAGGCCAGATATGTCACGCTTACCTAAATCACTAGGTTGTCAGCGGTGGAACGGGCAGCGCTGTGCGCGAAGTTCGATCCCTGACCTTTGGTTCGGCCAAACTGGGCTGCGCACGCCACCAGTGACGATTACTATTCTTTACTTGAACTAGAACAGCGCGGTTGTCACCGGGACAAGCAGGGAGAAAATCAATTCGTCTCTTGTAAAGAGGGAGTTGTCTACGCCATTCCGTTCTCATGTGGCAGGCTTTATGTCGGTGAAACGTGGGGATGACTTAATGAACGCCTGAAGGAGCACAACAACAATGTGCATAATGCAGTAAAAGGGCATCTGGGCATCCACTGTAGAGACTGCAACACCAGGGCCTGCAACCCTGACTTCGCTAGAACACAAATTTTAAGTACACATAGTAACCAAATAACGCGTGAAATCATCGAAGCAGCGCACATCGCCAAGTCAAAAGACGCATGCGTCAGTAGCTCCTTCTTATCCGATACGTCCAAAGAACTAGAATATTTTGCGGGGGGGGATATGATGATTACAGTTATCTCCCATGTTCAGTGCTGCGTGTATGATTCATTGTGAATACAAGTCTGGTTTTTTTGTTTTTTTCTGTTGGTTTGAGCTGTTATATATTCTTCGTTCCAAGCAATAAACTTCATTTCTAAGTCAGCGCTCGTCCGTGTCGTATCTCCCTGCTTGTCCCCGTGAAAACCGCGCTGTTCTATTTCAAATATGTCTTACCAACTCGCCCAAACGTCCGTTTTAACGAGTCTATTCATTACGTAGCACCCTCTACCTACCAAGCAAATCACGGCTGTCCCAAGCAATGGCGGCGTGGTTAGCTTGAGGTTAAATTTAAGCGGGGTTATATCTTTATGGGTTCTGAATTGTTGCCTAAAGAAGAAAAATTGCGGCCGAAGCATTCTCAAGATGACTGTCAAAGGTATTGCGTTTGCATTGAATCAGTGTAGTCACACAACATGTCCCCGCCATCGAAACGAGTTAAGGAAAGTTGAGTCACTATAGCGTAAGCTAAAGAGGCCGAAGGCGACAACATGTGCACTCACGAGGCACTCCTTAAAGTACATGACATTCTCATTCGAATGCGTTGTTACTTCCAATAACTTGTTTTCTCCCGCCAAAGGTCGCAGCGTCGACTGCCTTCTTTTCAGTGTGTCCTAATCGGTATTCCGTAATTACCTTCGCCTTAACACCGTAGCTTGTGGGACCGACTCCCGCCAAAGCTCATGGGTTCGAGTGCCTTAACTCTCACTGTGCCCTAAATGTTGGTTCTACTCCCACAAAAAGTCTAATGCCTTAATTACCTATCTTAGCTGCCCCTATTTGCCCATGTAATAATTAACCGCTACAGTGGTTCGACTCGCATCAATTTTGCTGCCGTTAAGTTTTGATTCATAACACCGGACGGCCAATTTTTTATGAGGCTTCCCCTCATTAAAGGCATGTATTACAGCGAGACACGCCCTTTACCACGTTGATCCGATGGTTGGTTTCGAACCGTGCAACTTCAACGCAGCGCGATGCGCTACCCTTTCGCCCGGTGATAACCCATGGAGCCAGAAAGGCGGGAAAATGGTTTTGTTACAAACATGCAAAGATGCCCAAGTAGACAGCCGCCGCGAAATTTCTAGGATGACCAAACAATGCTAAGGCAAAATTTCAACCAATAACCGATAGTAAAGCTCACGCCCTGATCCTAGCTTTGACGAAACTCGAGAAAGTACAAAAAAGAAAGCACAAAAATTATTATACAGTCTCAATTATATTCCAACTACTAGGGCGTGCTTTCTTTCTTTAGCTTAGTTCTATTTGTGTCCCACTCATTGTTTCCACAAGTTGACGCCGGTTTGCTTTTTTCTCAGGCTGTGAACGTTTTCACATTTGTGTGTGTCCCACTTCAGCAGATTGAAACATATACCTTCAACTGATTCTCAATATTCAGGCAACGCACCTTAAGAAAAGCAGCATCAGCTTAAGCACTGAAGCGTCACTACCGCGTCCTTTATATTTGCATGGCCATCTGAGGAATGGTCCACGGCTATTTCCAAATACACCAATAACACCTACAAAGGCGACGACCTCATATTGTATAAGACGGACATACTCAACATTGTCGCTGCACTCTTCAAGTCTGTGAAACAGCAGTGGATTAGCTACCTCATCGCTTGGAGCGTCTACAGGCAGCTGGTGCCGTTCACAGATTGGAGGTTTTTCGCGAACCCGGAAGAACCAAGCCGAGCCTGCTATTATTACGTCAAAAAGGTGATGAATCTCGCAATTGCGGCTCCGTACCTGCTCTCCGGTACGTCGGCCCCCTGTAACATTTCTACTGTACAATTTGTCACTTTGTTGTTATCGCCTAATTGTTAGATTAAAAAGCCAGCAGGAGAAGCTAAAAAACAAAATCCCTCTATTCAGAAAGCATTCAAGAGGTATGTGTTACCAAAGTGAATTGGCATAGATGTTTTGCGCATACCTCAACGCGGTAGCGTAAGGACAAGGACAATTATAACTTATCTTCATTGGAAAACACCACCTTAGTGTGATAATATTGCTTACCACCCACGTTCCATGACAGCCACAGTGAAGGCTACAAATATAAACATGTAGTTAGCGAGAGATATCAATCGTATCGGGCTAATTTTTTCAGAAAACAGAGGTCTTTAAAAGGTATTCACGTGTCACCGTTTCGATAATTAAAAAATACGCTTTGGCGGCTTATGTGAGAGGGCTATTTTGACGTTCCGAGTGTCTTGGTACGAGGGGAGCCCCTGTTTTATTTGCCAATTGCCTTCACGTTCGTATTATTTTCAGTGCGCAATTTTTGTTTATTTCCTGAAGCAACGCAGTCGTTTTGTCTCATATGTCAGAGGCATGTATCATTGACAAAAGGTTCGCACAATTTAGGCTGCAGAACGTCGTGATTTGCCAGTGTCTGACGAATATCAGCCCTACAGAGCAGGTGAACGATTGTTACCATAGACGTTGCAGTTACTAGTTTTGCACTTAAGTAACGATGATTATTCCCAGTAAAGGCAACTGTAATATAGTTACTGACATGAGGTAACTAACTCAGTCAAACAAGTATCACTAAGTATTTACTGACGAACGCCAGTCACTACAAAGGCATTTAAAATAATCATTTCCGCCAACTTCGACGCTTAACTATCTGATTTGCTAGTAATACTCAGTGCTTGTATATGACGCAATGTTTCACATGCTAGACAACGAATCAGACATATGTACACGAGACTGGGCATATATCATCCCAGTCTGTAATTACAATACGTCAGTACAACAGCACGCGACACAGCGAGGTTACAGCAGTGTGAGATGGTGCGAGATCCACGTATCGCTTTCTTCTGCCGTCGTTTCAGGGACACAACCCTTAGCACCGGTTTGCACTCGTCAGTGTCAAGATACATGATGGTACGGTTTTATTGCACAAACCAATTATCAAAGCGTTCCTTCGGCATAGCTGCAAATGACTGTCAACTCGGCATCACGCAAGAACTTCGACTCCATAGCAAATAATAACAATAAATAAGTCCGCTGTAGCATGAAACTCTTTCCCTACAATCTTCAATTCAAACACTCCTAGCTCGCTTCAGCAGCCTGCATCACAGGCTTGCAAATTTCGCAAATTCATTCTATCAGTTTTTTTCTAAAATTTCTGACCCTTTCCTTTCCTCTAGAGCCCGTTCATTTCTTTTAACCATGAGCATACTATTTTGCGTTCCACTGCCCATTCAGTTGTCCTTAGGTAATTCTCAAGCTTATTTTTACATTCCGTGTTCTAGTCTAATATTGTACTGCGGATGAAATGATTGTGCAATGATCGTTTCAAAGATAGCGGTAAGATCTCGATCATGCCCATGTAATGGGTGCTGCATGTTGTCCAATCTTTTGCATTCTTCGGCTGAGTTCCATTTAGTGATCCCCCTCCAGTGCAATCGATTGACCCAGATAAACACATATTCTAGAAACCAGATTCTCGTTCTGTTACCAGCATAGGTCGGCAAACTCACTAATGAGTCAACTTAGTGAAACTCAGACTCACCTTGCCTGTGAGTCTGAGGGAGTCCATCTGAATAGAAGTTTGGTGAATCCGAGTTCCACTGAGTAGAGCTAAATAGAATTTTGGTTTGTTTGAGTCTGAGTGAGCCTGTATGAGTATAATTTCGGTGTTTCTGAGTGTGAGAGAGCCTTGCTAAGTGGAATTTTAGTGAGCTGAAAGTGACCCTCAGCTATGACACCTTTTATTGAGCCTGAGACAACTATTGCGAAGCATGTCCGTCGTACTATTCTTTGTGCTTTTTCTCCTTCCCTTGTTTGAGAAGGGCAGAAATATTA
The DNA here is from genome assembly GCF_050947875.1 of Dermacentor variabilis. Classification (NCBI taxonomy): domain Eukaryota; kingdom Metazoa; phylum Arthropoda; class Arachnida; order Ixodida; family Ixodidae; genus Dermacentor; species Dermacentor variabilis. The sequence continues at coordinate 126,609,649 of NC_134570.1, forward strand.
TTCAGGGGATCATAAAGCACGCATTCTTTTCCCATTAAAGTGATTTTGAAAAAAAGAACGGTTAATAGCCTGCCAACAAATATTTCCGGTAATAAGTTAATGAGATGACTTGCACCAGCTATGTCATTATATGTTACTGTCAGTGATTTCGCTTGTAAAAATAGAACATCTCTCTCAAACACAAGACCAGTGCATGTTTGTGGTATTTTATATTTATGATATTTACCACGGAAACCCGAAACGTGGGCTAGCTAAATTCCGATTTATACCCAGTTTTGCTCATTAAAAATAACATGCTTATTATTACCCCCCCCCCCCCCCCCGTTCTTCAAAGAAAGTCAAAACTAAATACGAAAGGGCCCACGAGTATTTCATTGATATCTGCCCAAGCCTCTGCTCTCTCGGTTTTCGAAGTTTAACTCTTGATTGATCAATGTTTTTAGATAATCTCACTCGCACTGAGTTAAGTCGAAGCGTGATTTTTTATGTTCGTTTATGGCAACCAGTGACCAACCAAAAGACGCTGAATGAGACTGCGTCAATGATTGACAATATTCGAAGAGCCTTCCGGACAGCCTTCGAGACATCAAGCTGGGTCACAGGTGGTGTACGACAAGTGGCCGTCCAGAAACTCACAAACATGAAGTACTACGTGGGAAGTCCTGGACAGCGGCTAGTCCCCGCCGTCATAGAGAAGTATTACGGTCAGCAGGACCCTCAAAATAATTATCCAACGCAGCGCGTGACAGAACATTGCAAATATATATTGCCTTATTCTATTAAGTTATTGTTTGTTAAGTAGTGCTGAATTTAGGTGACGCAATGGTTTCTGGTTAGAAAACAGTCACGGTAACGTGGTAGCTTAAAGGGGTCCTGACCCACCCTCGGGCTTGGCCTCAAAACAGAGTTCGCGGGTGGCATAAGCTGCTGTGAACGTCTAAGTCAAATTTTGCAGACGTGCGTGACGCGTGGAGTTGGCAAACGAAGTGCGAGATCACCTTTTTGTCAAGAAGTCTCTTCTCTTAACAGAATCTTTCTCACTCTATTCCGGTGATATATTTCGCCAATTTCCTATGCGGCTGGTACAGGCCAATAGCTCACATAAATCAAGAAGGGTGTTCGGAGCAGTGCGCCTCTTCATACTTTTAGAGCGTGCATTTATTGACGTAGTTTAATGAGCAGGCTGAAGTAAACGAAAATCCGCCGTCGAATTCCGATAATAAGTAAGTATTTTGATATTACGTACTTGTGATATCATGTCTACGCTAGAAGGCATACGTTCATCCCAGGAAACCATACTAAACGAAATGTAATCCATTTGTTCTAAGCTGTCCAAACACGAAAAGACCTACGACGATGTCATTTCAACGTTTACAAAAATAGAGAGTGGCTGTTCCGCTCCGGTCTACCCGCCGTGGTTGCTCAGTGGCTATGGTGTTGGGCTGCTGAGCACGAGGTCGCGGGATCGAATCCCGGCCACGGCGGCCGCATTTCGATGGGGGCGAAATGCGAAAACACCCGTGTGCTTAGATTTAGGTGCACGTTAAAGAACCCCAGGCGGTCAAAATTTCCGGAGTCCTCCACTACGGCGTGCCTCATAATCAGAAAGTGGTTTTGGCACGTAAAACCCCAAATATAATTATTATTGTTCCGCTCCGGTCTCGCTTAAAAACCAGGTTGAGGACCTTCAGACGCTCGCCGTGCGAAACTCCGGTACTATTGAAACTTTAGCCGACAGGATTGACAATTCCGAGAACCGCGCCCGCCGGTCAAACCTTCTATTTTTTTGGCTGCAATAATGACGTGAAGGAAACATTGACACAATCCGAAGAATTAGTGCTAAAACTCTGCAACCAAACACTCCAGGTATATCTTTAGTCAAGGAGCGTGGAGCGGGCTTACAGAATAGGCCGGTTCCAACCAAACAAAAAGCGTCCAATCGTCGTGCGTTTCGCGCACTAAAAGACAACTAAATCGTTCTTTTAAATAAAAAGAAGCTGAAAGAGTCTGATTATAGCATTGAGTAGGACATTGAGTAGGAAACACGCGCCTTGCGGAGAAACGCCTTTTCGAGTTCGGCAAGTCTCAGCACAAAACTTAAAAGCTCCTTCATGACAAAATTTTGATTGAAAAAACCACTTACATCTTTAATAGCCATGCACAAAAAGTAGCCCCTCGACCCCCAATAGCCGCAAGTTCACAAATTTTTTGACGAAAGCTAAATCTATAAACCATCACTAATATACACTAATATTCGGAGCCTTCTGCCTAAACGCAACGATCTTCGTTTCCTTATTGATACCACTGAACAGACCTAATAGTACCAACAGAAACATGGCTGTAGTCTTCAATTTCCGATCCAGAACTCTTGTCTTGGTTCCCACATCACGATATCTTCCGACTTGACCACGTGACCAAAGAAGGCGGCGGTATTTTAAAACCCGCTCCCCAGCGAATTCAGTACGGTCCTCTAAAATCTCCTTTCACACCCTAGAGCTACTATTTATAATGTTCAATCATTCTTCTCCTCGTATAATTACTTGTGCATGTTACCGCCCCCCTGGCGCTCATCCTTCATCCATAACAGAATTCTACAGCGCCCTAAATCTACTTCCCATATCTAATCACAGTGCTCGCAAGCTAATACTCGGCGACTTCCATTTCCCAGCGACTCTTGCTCTGACCTCGCCCTAACATAAAAATGTATCTTAGAAAGTAATTTCGTCGACACGTGTTTAACGTTTCGCTTGTCACAACTTGTTTCTGCGATAATTCGAGAATTCAATAATTCCTCGAACATACTACGTTATCCTAACCTCGCATGCGGATAGCGCATTGCCACTTACACATTTACCTGGGATAAGTGATCATGCAATAATCCGCACCACAGTCTATCGCAAGCTATCACATCAGAAAAAAAAATACCACGCTCTACGATAAAGAACGCTGCGATGCCATCAGTGAAGAACTAGCAACATTCTGCGATTGGTTCCTCATAGACTTTTCGCGGCGCTTTGTTGAGTTCTTCTTGGTCCTTGTTTAAAAACAAAATGGAAGAGTTAGTTGCGAAGCACATTCCCACGATTACTATTCTACAAAATCGTCGCCCCCCTTGTTCAACGCTTCACTCAAACGCCTCAGTAACAAGAACAAAATATAATTCCGGGCAGCGAAAGAGTCAAACAACAAATTCGCACGGGCCAGATATTGTGCTGCAGATAAAACGTTCGCAGCGCCATTTCGAAAAACTAAACGTGTTTTCTATTGAACAACATCGCCAGATACGTTCAGAACTAATCCAAAGCGGTTCTGGAAGACCATTAACCTTAGTAATCCTAAATTCTAGTCGTTAACTGATGAACATAACCCCGTGTTGTAGAAGGTGAAGTCACCCAAATATTGAACAACTTTTCTTGCTCCGTATTCACCACTGAACCTGAAAACGAATCACCTGACACCACATCTACGACCACGACATCATGCCATCATTAACGTTTCAACCTAATGGAATTTTGAAAGTTATTGAGTCACTGTGACTAACTTCTACATCTGGCATTGGTAGAATCGATTGAAAAATACTCAAAAACACAAAACATATCCCAAGCACCACTGTAGCGCACATTTTTCTTCAATCTTCTCTATCTGGAGTGGTGCCGCTGGACTAGAAGATAGGCAGAATTATCCCAGTTGCAATAAAGGGACCTCAAATTACAATCCCAGCTACCGTCCAAGTTCTTTACCTTGTGTTTGTTCAAAAGTTTTGGAGCATACTATCCATTCACACGGAGTAAAATTCCCTAGTAGCTAGCCAATTCTTCCATTCTAACCAACAGGGCATCCAGAAAGGGCTATCTTGTGACACACAGCTTGCACTATTCTTGAATGACATTAGCTCTAGCGTATATCTACTAACACACCAGTAGATGCCCTGTTTTTAGATTTCGAAAAAGCATTAAATAAAGTTCCGCACAAACGCTTGCTTTAAAACTAGCGTGTCTAAATTTAAGCTACCCGATTTTGGATTGGATGTATGACTTCTTGACTAACCGCCAACAGTATTTTTACGCTAACAACGCTTCTTAGCGTGTGTAGCCCCTACGTTCCGACGTAGCACAGGGCACTAAACTTGGTAATTCGCTTTCCTTGATCTACATTAATTACCTTCGTACTTTAATGTCCTTCCTCTTCAGTCAAACGTCCGGCTATTCGCCGACGATTGCGTTCTTTACCACCCTGTTCTTAATGCCTCCGATTCTTCCATTGTTCAGTTAGATCTTAACTGCATTCAAGCATGGTGCGAAAAATGGTTGATTAGCTTGAATATTAAAAAAAAACGTCCTATTTTCATTTCATCGGAGACAGTCATACCAAAGTTTTAAGTACACTATTTCTGGATCAGAAATTCTCCCTTTAAGCACTTATATATACCTGGGCATAAAACTAACTTGCGATCTTTCTTGGTCCTCGCAGATATCACATGTTACTAACGACGCTGACCCTGCACTTGGCCACTTACGATGAAATTTAAACCTTGCTCCTCCTTTACTAAAGATCCTAGCATACTTAACACCAGTTCGGCCTAAGCTGGAATACACATGTGTGGTGTGGGACCCCTTTCAATCTAACCATACACATACACTCGAAGCTGTCCAAAACCCTGCGATAAGGTTTGTTTAATCGGAATATTCATATTACACCAGCGTATCTGCCTTAAATACCGCGCCAATATTAAAACGTTAGCCTGCCGATTCAATATTTCTCTCCTTTGCCCTTTTTTATAATTTCTATCGCGCATCACCTTCCTCATCTGCTATCGCTCTCGCCGACCAGTCTTCATGCCGCACAAGCCATAGAAAGGCACTTTATCGATCAGTCGCACGTTCTTCAGCGTACATGCGTTCATATTTTTGTACAAACAGCCAAAGACTGGAATCACCTGCCCACTGACTCCATCCACCACTCTGACCCCAACAAATTCAAGGAATTCATCGATCGCCTTATCTACTGATGTAACCTCCGACTCATGTAATACCCTTCAACGGGAGATTTGAGGTATAATAAACATCTAAATAAATATATAAATAGGCGGACTGTCGACTGCTCTTCTAGGCCGCGATTGCCCCATAGAAACTAAACTTAAGACAGGCTACTCATTGGTACGCAACTGTGGGGTCTCGCTAACTTCGATTAGGTTTCAACAATCAACAAGCCTTGAGCCACGCCAGACAGGAGTCTTTGAGCACGAACGCATACTCAAGCCCTGTCGTGCACCAAGCAAATTCTGCGCATTCGCACTTCAGTTGCATGCAGTTGCGATCTACAATATAACGTAGACTACGCGGCCGCTGCGGGTTACACGAGGAGTCCGCTCGGTGACCGCACTGAGGCTCGCTGAGAACATCCTTGTTGGTCCTTCGTCGGCGCCCAAATTCGGAATTAGTCAAGTCTACGCGAACATCCTGCACAAATTTAAAACTGCGCGTCATGGTGACGTTCAGCAAACGGAGCATTGTGGCTTCGCCCAGCGTCTCCTAAACAGCACAAGGCCTGTGCACTTCAATCAATGACGTCATGCTACCTTGCCCGACTACAATAGAATCTAATGGAGATTCTCCTGAGTAAGCCGCGGTGAATTCGACGTCACTGCTTTCGTCAAGCCGTGCTTGATAGTGGAAATCTCAGTCCAGGTATCACGACGTCACAAAGCAGAGTGCACGCGCCTTCTTAACAGGAGGCCCTGGCTAGTGCCGCTGCGCCTCAGGTTTCGCAGTGCAAGGTACTGAAGAACGAGTGGGAGCACCTCGAAGGGGATCATAGGCGATAACCCCGCTTCTGCTCAATGCATGGAAGTTTTTTTTTGTTAAAGTATTTCTCATGTATAGCATTTCAACTTTAAGTGCATTCCTAGAATTAGATAAACAGTGGTTCAGGGCCTTTTTAGTGAAGTTGCATGCTTCGAGAATAAATACCTTGCGCAAGATCAATACCAGTGTCCTCTCGAGTGATAACAACGTTTTTTGGATGACTGCATTTTTGTTGGACTGTTTCCGGTAGCCAGGCTACGCATATTTTTGTCACTGAGTCGCGTAGTATGGTACCAAAAATGATACAAGCTTGATGTTCACATCACCATAACTTGGCATATAAAGAAAATGTAACCAGTCATGATATTTCTTCTGAGTAACTGCACAAAATTTCAACGCGTAAGCGTTCTGTAGTTGGTTTTGATGCCTAGATATATTTTAGGCTTAATTTGTTGAGTCAGAACATGGACACTCTTAGAATTTTATTCGAACCGCGAAACATATAATTCAAATCCTGGTCGTTCTAAACAAGTTGGCGTGTGAATTCGTTCCGATAGTACATGCGAAGGTGTAACTTGTGGGCTTATTCGGAAAGCTGTAGTACAACTGCAGTTAGGCCGATTTACTCAGTACACAGCAAATACCATACTTTAGGAAGGAAGCATCCTGCCATCAGTGCTGGCTGGTAACAGAAGTCTTACTAAGAGCATCACTTAGGACACTCGCAGGAACAGCAAAGCTAAACAAAGTGAAATTTTAAAAAAGATAGGCGCAACTTCCGCGTTCCAATGGCATCTGCGCGGCGGCAAGCAACAACCTTCAGATCAAAAGAAGAGAAAAAAAACGCCATATATATTCAAACCTAAACGTCGCCGGGGGTCGTTCGCAGGACTTGGCGTGTTGCGGAGGCCTTAGAGCGTCACACAAGGCATGCGAAATTTGCAGTTCTACACATAATCGCGTAGTGCAACACGTGCATGCTGTATTTCGATTCGTTGTTGTGAAATTTGCGATCTACTGTAATGACATACCACGGGGCCAGGTAATGGCCTCGGGCGGTTTGTTCCATTCCGGGTTAAGCTGCTTTGTTGCTGAGCCAATTATAGGTGTAGTGGAACTCCTACTCGCCCGTCATGACAACATGTCGCTTCACTGCTACGTTTAACCCGCCGTGGTTGCTCAATGGCTGCTCAGCACGAGGTCGCAGGTTCGAATCCCGGCCATGGCGGCCACATTGCGATGGAGGCGAAATGCAAAAACGCCGGTGTACTTAGATTTAGATGCACGTTAAAAAACCCCAGGTGGTGCAAATTTCCTGAGTCCTCCACTACGCCGTGCCTGATAATCAGAAAGTGGTTTTGGCACGTAAAACCCCATTATTTATTTTAACTGCTACGTTCAGTACAGCGACAACCAAAGTTCACAAAGGTTTTAATGGGCGCCCACGATTTGCGTATAAGTTCGTTAACAGGGAGCACGTGACCAATTCAGCCTACGCTGTCTTCATCACGTGTTAGATTCAGTGCCGGACGTGACTACGGACAAATTTTTCGACGCATGGAGGAACGCACTGTCGGTTTCTTGTCATCAGACTTGGGCTGACCAGAAGACCTGGATATTCGACGAAACTGCAGTGAACGCCTACTATGGTAATAACTTCAATACTGTGGTTATTCCAACCGCAATTCTCCAGCTCCCCTTCTTTTATACCGGAGCTCCTCCTGCTATCAACTATGGCGGCATTGGCATGGCAAGTACATGTAATTTTAAATACTATTTTATATATTAGGATGGTTTCAGAAACCTACAATAGGGATTAGTGCACGTAGTTAATTATTCATGCTGTCCTGCTAGTACCCACGTTGTAAACAAAGTTCTAGGCGTACAAAAAGCATTCACAGGCACTTGCTTCCGTCGCCGTCCCAGCGAAGTAGCCGTTGATGAGTTGTTTTAACAGGCTCCACAGATGATAATGCAGCGTCGCTAAGAAGGTCCGTGCATATTGTTCACAAATTTGTCGCGGAATTTCATTTACGTTGTAGGCACTGTACATGCTGTGTAGTTAACTACACCTTTTGTTGAAAAATTCTGTACTCTTGTTACTATTCCTGCGCTTTTGCAAAGCTACTGAAAACTTGCGGCATGGGACAACTGTCTTTTTGCGTTTTCTTTATTTATATGGTTAATTTCACAAGCCCAGGGGTGACTGTGTGACACCAAGAATAGCGAGCACTATGAAAGCAGTGGACAGTGCATTCCCTTGGGCCACCTACATGGGAGCAGCCGGCCTACAGCTGCCGCGACAATTGTAGATGCGGTTACATAAACAAAAAATGAATGTTGTCAATCTATGAAATACTTCAGCGTCGTAGAAAATCTCCCGAGTGGAAATTAAGGGATATTCGCCTGCATCACAATAAAAACGCATCCTACCGCTTTAGGCTATATTGTGAAATTAGCAACCGCAATTACGCAGTGGTTGGAGCAGCACGGTTTGGACAATTGCGATTCGCTATAATTTCTTCCGATTAACTATTGGAAACACGCTACGCTTGCTATGTGGTTAAATGATTTTACTTTAGTATGCTCTCTGGGCACAGAGTATTTTTCTTGCAAATAAGCGGCCAGTATATTTCTTTATGGGGGCCTACTATTTGTCTATAAAAAATAAGTAAGCACATTTGATTGCGGCATGACACTCGCGTACACTTTTGTGAAACAGCAAATATTTGAAGCTAAACTACTGCTGGCATAGGAATGGTTTGCTCTGCCATAAATGCGGGCATATTTTAGCCGAGTGACCACTAGAATGTTGGAATCCCTCATAATATATATTGGTACCAGCGCCCAGTTTGCACATTTAGTTAAAAATTTTTACGCTCCAGCTTGCAGGGGCGATATGGATCGCGTCTAAGACGGTAGAAACAGGGTCTAAAACGAGGCTTAGTACGGATCCATGATAAATAGCGTAAAGACGTGTGTTGTGAATAATAGTTAGCAACTTCAACTGCCAAACGCGCCGTTTAGAGCCTTAGAGTGAATGAGGAATTCTCGATAAGTTGCTGGCCGCAAGTAAATGTCACTTTTTCTTTTGTCTGCTTTCTGGCACATTGACTTCTTCGACAGTATGTTCCCTATGCCGCTTTATATCGAAGACAGTGGCTTGTCACTGCATTATATTATTAGAAATGTTGGTGCGCAGCCCTTAGGCGCCTGTTCCAGCGTGAAGCGTCAGAGTGCCTCGGCGTCGCTCGTAACTGAACGAACGAGCGCAGCGAAAGATCGGAGTACAGAGCTGCCCGGTGCTCTTGTGTGTTTTTGGCGCTGTTTAACATGAACGAAACAGCGAACATGGAGGCCAGCGGTGATGAAAGATGGCGATAGCGAAGACAGCGAGCGTATTTAAGCGGAGGAGAAAGGCGCAGCGAAACCACGAGGCCGAAATTGGAGGAGCAGAGTATGGCGAAAGCGTGAGGAAAAGAGCGTAAGTGCCGTGTAAGGCGGGCACTGCGGCGAGGATCGACACGAGGTGGCGCCAGAGTAGAGCGCGTCGGACATATGAAAACAGAGCGCTGCATGACCGGAGGTCTGTCTGCGGCGACGACTGTGAATAGCGCCCACGCGTCACCCACCCGCTGCATCTCGCGATCTCCCAATTATCGAGGCAGTCGCGCAGCATTTCGCTCCGTTTGCAACGTGCTACACGAGACATATTCTCCGCGCCAACCAATCTACTGCGAAATGAAAACAAGCATAGAGCTAGGCTCAAGTTCCGCATTAGGGAGTATTGTAATGGTCGGTGATCTTTTTCACGACTTAGCGGACGTGAATGGAGCTTAGTAATCATCTCTACCGACTAAAACAATTATAGAGCACCGCGTATTCGTAAAGTGTACAGCTATTTGTGTTATGCAAGAAGAAGCATATTGAAGAAAATTTTTGTCCAAGACGTAAAAGTGTCCATGAATTTCAAAGTGCAAGGAAATTACCTGTTACTTCAGGCCATTAACCATAATTAGGAAGACAGGGTAAATTAGAGATTTGGATAACCTACCATTTGGAATTTTAATGCGAACAGTTATTTGCGAACTTCAGGCTGTTTATCTATCTATCTATCTATCTATCTATCTATCTATCTATCTATCTATCTATCTATCTATCTATCTATCTATCTATCTATCTATCTATCTATCTATCTATCTATCTATCTATCTAACCACCTACGTTTTGGTGCTCTCAGGATCCCTTAGTTTACTTGGTATCTACCAAAACTGGCGTTGTATGACAAGAGTGTACCACAAACATAAATGGTTGGTCATGCCACAAATATTATGATATGTGCGCCATGTAGGTCATGAAACAGCCGCCTAGGTCTTGGTGCTCTCACGAAGGTTTCGTTCGTGAGAGCTCGAACGAAACTCCAGTGGAGATTCTCCATTCTTTTTTCTTGACTAGTACAATTGCAGTTTGAAGATTTATATGCTCAGACCAATTTTAAGCTTTCGTGAAAATGTAAATGGAAGATCTGTTAAATGTCTACAGCGTGTTTAGTTTTAGCTATCTTGCGATGGACTGTTGAACTGCTTTCCTATCGCTTCTGCCTTTTACGAAGAGTATGGCCTTCATAATCAGTGGCTCCCTGACGATGAGTTGTTCAAGCGGGTGGAAACAGTTTATACGATTGCGCACTTCGAAAGCACTTCACAGTAAGGCCAGTCTGGTGCAGCAGTTATGACAATTCTCTATCCATATTCAACAGCACATGTTGTTGCTGAATCATTTCCAGCAAGGAGAAAGTTACTTCTGAATTCCAAGAACTAAGTAAATCACAATTACCACATACGGGCGCGAAGACTGTCGCGTATCTTATATACAATAGTGAAATTCACATTCACGAGAAATCTTTTACACTGTCACGGCTGTGATTACCTTGATGTTCTGTCGAAGTGTTTGATGAAGGAAGCCATCACTAACCTCATTCTAAAGTTTTACAACGGAAATGAGCAATACATAAGTACATTCAGATTTGTGTGTCCCCTTATACGTTGGTATAGCACCCAGAAAGTGAAAAAAAAAGGACAAGCCAATAAAGCATCTGTTAGCTGGCGGATGAGACCACAGTAAACAAGAATCCAAGCCGGGGACGAAAGTTATCAGGGTAGACAACTTTTCTGAAGGATGAAATGGGTCAGTTCGGAATCCCTTCAGGCCAGTGAGGTACTAAACTGTCAGAATCGATAATTTTTTCCATGTGCGCGCAAATGTAATTCCGTGAACTGCTACACAATCGCTTAAATGTAATTTTTTCGGTTTTGCTATGTTTATTGTGTTGTCTCTCGATTATCACAATTAGGTTACTCGATCTTCTGTTGTGTTAGAACGCACGTGCACTTAGCAATTTTCAAATTAATCTCTCCTTTTCAAATCAAAGTGCGTGTTATTATTATGCGCGGATTCGGTTCTGCCATTTTGCTCCATTGCAGGTAGTTGGTCACGAGATTATGCATGGTTACGACGTAGATGGGACCATGTACGACGCTTTCGGGATGCAGAGTCCCTGGGCAACACCTGAGTTCCTAGCGAATTACACAGAGAAGGCTCTCTGCTTGCGGGAATCTCACGAAGCTGCCGTGAGTGTATGCTTCATCACTTTGCTGACAAACTTTCCGGGCTTTTGAGAGGCGCTCCCGTTAAGCAAGGCATTGCGCATAGACAAGTAATATGTTGAGGTTGTGCACGTTTGAAAGCAACTATAATAGCGACACAAAAGCCAAGCAGCGTAGAGAAACTCTATGCCACAGTTAACAGTAGCCAACAGTTACTGCTGCAGTTCTCCGTGCCGGGAACGGGACCACTTCACACGCGAAGGCATGCCGCGCGTTCTGCTATAGAAATGTGCAAGCAGTAAAGCGTGGAGTTGACGGCCTTTTCAAAGGAGAGCGCGACCGTGAAGCTTAGTACTGGCGCATAGCAGATATTGTTAACAAAATGTTTAAAGTAGGCACATTTCCCAGTTCTCTGAAAGTTGGTAAAATAACACCTGTTTACAAAAAAGGCAATCGTGAACTTCTGAACAACTACAGGCCTATTTGTATTCTTTCATTTTTCAGTAAAATAATTGAACGACTAGTTCATACACGTTTATCATCCTATCTAGCAAAATTTAATCTACTATCACCTAAACAGTATGGCTTTCGGCAGGGTTACTCAACTGAACTTGCGCTTCTAACTTTCACCGATAAAGTTAAGAAAGCAATCGACAAAGGCTTGCTGGTTGGAAGTGTATTTATAGATTTATCAAAAGCTTTTGACACCATTAATCACAAAATTCTAATACATAAACTCGAATCTTACGGCATAACTGGCCCGCCACTTCAGTTTATTTCTAGCTACTTAACCAATCGTACCCAAGTTGTTCAGATTGACGGCAAACTCTCATCTTCTAAGAACATATGTCAAGGCGTTCCTCAGGGTTCGATCCTTGGTCCGCTATTGTTTCTACTATTTATTAATGACCTGCCTAATGTTCTGACCACTACCGACTGTATATTATATGCAGACGACACGACTATTTTTACTTACGCTAATAATGTCGACGAGCTTCAGCGAAGCATTAACGTTGATCTGCATAACGTAACTTCCTGGTGCCGAAAGAACATGTTGCACATCAATGCTCTAAAAACGGTTTTTTGGTTTTTCATTCCTTCCCGACACTAATTTCGAAATCTATATCTATGTGTCTCGACAACAACTTAATACCAATATCTGATAGCGCAAAGTTCCTTGGCGTAGTTTTAGACAAGCATCTGAAATTCACTCTCCATGCGCAGTCACTTGTCCGTAAGATTTCTTTTGGAATACGCGCCATAATCAAAACCCGCTCATATTTTCAGCCGCACATTATCCATTCCCTTTATCATGCACACATTCACAGCCATTTATCTTACTGCGTATCAGCCTGGGGAAACACATACCTCGCTCACCTCAGCCAACTTCAACGCCTGAAGAATCAGGCGCTTCGTCTCATGACTTTCAGCCATTTTCTATCCAATTCTACGCCACTTTATTGCCGTTTAAACATTCATCCTCTTCACCAGCTTTTTCAGTTCAAGTTAACAATCGTGATCTATAAGTTATTTCGCAATATTGCACATATAGATGGCTTTGTTGCTGAAACGTTCGTAAATACTAATACTACTAGGTTCTCTGAACTCGATAATCGTCTTTTACCTAAAGTGCGCACAAACTATGGTAAGTTCACTACCACATTTGCGGGAATAAAACTGTGGAATTCAATTCCACATACCATTAAATCATCCCCCACAGAGCATATATTCAAGAACCAAGTCAAGAAATATTTTATGCAGCAACTCTCTTCATCTTAACAACTGACTTTTGTGATTGTAATAATATTTCACTTGGCTATTGTACTATGTTATATTACTCCCATTTTTATTCTGTTGTAAATTTGCATTACTTGTTGACTACAGAAGTTTTCTTCGCAATTTTTGTCTTACTAAACAGCTTTATATTCTTGTTTTTTCATACTGTTCCTTATTTTTATGAAATTGTTTGTAAAGTCACCGTAACCAATGCTTGATCTGTATCTTGTTTTTTTTGTTCATGTATGGGAGTCCCCCTGACAGTTTCTAACTTTAGGACTCCCTGTGTAGTGCTTATTCTGTTTACAATTCTTTGTAAAACTCACATCGCTGATGACTAAACTTGAAACTTGAAACGTCCGGCGTGTCATCTAGAAAAATAAGGTGTTCCTCTTGAAGGTATCAAATACGGATAAAACACTTCGAGCTCCATGCGTGAAACTCTCTGCCCACAAGTATTCGTGCCAGCTTCCTGATCAGTGCCTTTCAACACCCTTCGCAGAAGAAAATGAAAGCCCGGCAGGCAGTGCTTGACGAAACCCTCGACTCGGAAAACCTCGCTGACTTCGCGGGCGCCGCGATTGCTTACGCAGCCTACGCTTCGTTGCCCGCCTTCCAGCGGAGTCTGAAGCTTCCTGGCCTCAACCTGACGGCCGAGCATCTCTTCTTCGTCAGCCACTGCGCAAAGTTTTGCCAGAACGTGAACGACGCTTCAGCAAAATATGCCCCTGGGCGCTCCCGCTGCATTGTGCCACTGTTGAACATGGTCGCGTTCTCGGACGCGTTCGGGTGTGCGCCAAGGACTCCCATGAATCCGGACAAGAAGTGCGTCTTCTGGTTGTGACCGCGGTGCGTGGCCTTGTGTAGTTTAACGTTTGACCTCCATTGGGCCTTCATTGTCAGTGACATTGACGTTTAACTTTTTGATGAGAACAACCGAAGTAGCGCCATACAAAAGACGTTCCTTGCTTCTCTTGTGTCGTACTGAGGCCTAATATATGTGCGCGATCGTAGCGGTAATTAATTGTTGCGACGTGCATTAGTGAAATTTTTGTTTGAAACAGAACACGCTCAATGCGCAAAGTATAATTTTTGAACAGAAGCTTTATTGGCGGATCACTATATATCCTATTTGGTTGAATCCAAATACTTCAAAAACTGCTAATTCTTTCTTCACTTTCAACACTGCGATGGAGCTTTAGCTCCATCGCAGCGTTGCTACATTTACACTTTCCATGAATACTGTATGTTTGTACTCCATATTTCGTTGTCCTTATTACAATCTGCACTATTCAATGTGATCCGTGATGGTCTCACCATTCGGAATACTTTACGGAACATTTCTTCTGCGAACTGCACTCTATTGCGCTCCAGGAGAATTACTGTAAGACGATGTTCCTACCATAGACTAAGGATACTTATCTGCAGTGGCCTGGCCTTGTACCGTCGTGTGGAAGAGAGCTTGAAGGTTAAGGATATGATACCTGGGTGTACATTTCGGTATTAGCAGCAACGCAATCAAAGTTATGCTCCGAAACCACAATGAGGCGGGCATATTATACCCGGAGCTTAATTTATGTAAGTAGTAGCTCTACCAACTTGTGCAAGAACCATTCATCTTTTTTGTTTACGTGTGTGCTCTGATGTATAATGTTTGATAATATATAATACTCCCAATCCTGTTGTAGCCCTGCATCGGACTGCAGTATATGCAACAAACTAAATAAAGAACAGCACCGAGAAAATTCACATGCCCTTGATTCAGTTTTATATTAAAATGCATATGAAAGAATCGTGCCTCAATAGGCTGACCTTGTACGGATTAATGCTGCTCATCAACGCCTCAACTACGAAAAAGCATTTGGGAGAGAACGAGCACTCTATTACTTGCTCATTTCTTGCTTCAGAATTTAATGTCCTTTTACATTAATTCAGAATACAAAAGTAAGAAGTCCAGCTTACGTCCTCGAATTCCTTTCCAATATTAAAAACACCATAAAAGCATTGGGGAAGCAGCAGAAGATCCACGGTAAAACAGCATGCTCCTTGATCCCACTTAGTCCAATAGCGAGACGCTTTCACCTGCTGCCCACGATACATAAACCAAGTAATCCAGGCCGTCCCATTGTATCCGGCATCAGAACAGTCACAGAAAACATCTCTCGTTACGCCGACAGTCTAATCAAATTTATTCCAGCCACATTTTGTTCTTTCATTAAGGATACTAATGCTTGATGACATAATAGACCTAACCGTTTCTTAAGGGTCGCTTCTGCTGACTATGGATGTCATTTCCCTCTACACGAATATTCCCCATAGGTATGGCATTCAAGCTGTCTTGAAATCCTACGAACAGCTGCAGTGTAATAGCCCGTTTGATAGCTCAGCCCTCAAGGTTCTGCTTAAGTTAGTTCTCGAGTTTAAAAACTTGGAATGCAATAATTCTCGTTATGTACAAATTACTGGAACGTCGATGGGAACAAAAATAGGCCCTAACTATGCAAACGTCTTGATAGAGTGCTCGAAGACGCGTTCCGTAATAGTGTACGACTAAAACCTATCTACATTAAACGCTACATCGACGATACATTTTGTATTTGGACGCATAGCGAAACAGAACTCTTAAACTTCATTGTTGCATGCAACCAGGCACACCCCGCTATCAAATTCACACATCATTGCTGACCGTCGTCTGTAGACTTCCTTGACGTCACGATTACTATTGCCGATGGACGCCTAATCACAAAACTCTACAAAAAGCCAACTGATAATCATCAATCAATTAATTTTTAAAGCAGCCAAGTGCGTCATTGCAAGACTGTCATTCCATATAGCCAGGCACAGCGCTTTAAGTGCAAATGTTCCGAAGAAGACAATTATAATTCTTGTTTCCAAGAACTCAAAACGAAACTTCCCAACCGTAATCCAGAAAAGATGATCGATGACGCGATACACGAGCGGCAGGATACGACCCGATGGACTTTCTTAAAGGCAGAAACAAGCCCAGTGTCTCCGAGTGGGCTAATTTGATACTCACACATTCCGCACCAAACCCCCAGGTCTCAGGCACACTCCGCAAACACTATAACGCTCTCACCCAAGGCGACAGGTTAAAAGCCATTTTTCCTGAGCCACCTCGTGTCGTGTACAGACGTTCGAAAAACATAGGTGACATAGTAACGTCTTCGAAAATCGCCACTTCTAAACCGACCAGGTTTCAGCGGCTGCAGTGAACCACGTTGCAAAGTCTGCGCTCATATAACGTCGACATTGATGCCACCAGCATAGCCAGCCAATTCATGTTCACTATTAAAGGCAGTTTCAACTGTGATTCATATAATGGTATGTACTGGCTCCAGTGCGGCACTTGCTACATGAAATACATAGGCCAGACTGAAACACCTTTCAGGATCCGTCTTAACAACCACAGGTCGCATGCCAAATACCACCTAAATTTACCACTCTCGAAACATGTTAACATGCCTAGGGCCCTATAACGTAAAACTATTCCAATATGTTTCTATTCCAATCTCCTGACGTCAAATTTGCGTAACCACTGACGCAAGCACCAGGCGGTCACCCGCAGGGTTGTCTGAACAGACCAATCAAACGCTCTTCTCGTTCATAGGAGGTCACTTTTGTTTGCTTGAAAAACGAATAGCATTGCCTACACTGAGCGGCATGTCGTATCTAATTGGCTGACAACAGGCGAGGAGAACGCTCAAGTGGAGAGGGATTCACTGGGGCAGAGCCAGTGCACTAAAAATCGATAACCGGATGAAGAGGGTGGTGCCGCCGTCTGCGATTGGTCGGCTTTCCCTTACTTAGCTTGTGGTGGCTGGTCGAAAATCACGGTGGCATGCAACGGAAGCTTAAGAATGACGCTAAAACTGACACTCAGCAAAGAAGAGTTGGCCGAATGAGGTGCTAAACGTGCCGGAAGGGCTCGAAAACGTTACACGGCCGCGCAAGAAGTTTTATTATACGCAAATACACCCATGCTCTCCGGCAGGTGCGAGTAGCCAGCGTCTCAGCGATCGGCGGCAGCCATCTTTTATTCCTTTCGGAACGGGGCCGCCTTCGGCTATCCCGAAGAAAATTCAGTTTTGTTCGGCATATTAATGCGTCTTTATCACGTACACGTCAGTTTGACGCGGTGAGTTTGTGCGGTTTTGTGACGTCGCGTGACAGGCAGGTGAAGTTGGTGCAGCCCGAAAACTTTTTACCAATAGCCGAGGGCTAATGGCGAAAAAGGGTCGAATCAGGAACAATTGTTTTTTGTTTTTCTGTCAAATCATGCATAATCAGTGTGTACACATCATATCAGATGGGGAGGTATCGCGGTTTTTGCGACGTCGCGTGACAGACAGGGGAAGTAGGCGTGGTCGAAAAAAGTTTTTGACCAATCGTGGAGGGCTGATAGCAGAATTGGAATAGAAAAGTTTGGAATAGTTTTACTTTATAGCGCCCCTGGCCACTCAAGTAACAATATCAAAGTAACAAAACTCGAATCTGAATTCCGCACCAACCATGACCGCGAGCTTCGCGAATCTTACCTGATTCACAAATTTAACAGTGTCTCGTGCGGAATAAATGAAAACAAAGGAAACCTAACCTGTCTAACTTCATTATAAGCACAAATATACACTTCCAACGCAGTGTACATATATAATTTCAAAGCTTTCTTTTTCTCTTTTTTCTCTTTTCTTTACATGTGGCTTTTTTGACGTATGTCGCTGTGGCTCGAAGTTGTACGCTTAACACTTCAATATTTAGATAATTCGATGTTCCATTTATAGATCCCATGTGCTAAACATCACGCATTTGTATCTGCATGTGTACGTCATTTTGTTTTCACTGCACACAATCACGGTAACCGCTGGCACTTACCTGAGAGCCATGTTTGTATATATTGTATCCTGAACACATCTGCATTTCATTTTTTGTATTCCAAGATGCGTGTCATTGATAATCATTTATAATGCGCAATCATTATGTTTTATGATGCGCAGTGTATAGTCTAGTCAGTGGAGATACTGCGCCTTGTGCTCGTGATACGGTGCCTTTAAAGCTGTGTATGCGTTGTACATGCGTTACTGTACTCTGACGAAGGCTTGTCCACCAGCCGAAAACGTTAAGAAGTCTTCCAAAAAGTTCGTCGTCGCTTGCCTGCGTGTGTATATATCTATATATATATATATATATATATATATATATATATATATATATATATATATATATGAATAAAACGTTTCATACAAATATATACATTGAAGTAGACGCGCGTATGAAGTGATTTATTGACGTTTTAGCCAGAGTACGGCCTTCAGAATACAATGCAGGGAGATATGTTTACAAATCGCGGAGGGCTGATTGCAGAACTGGGGCGCTATAACGTAAAACTATTCCAAACTTTTCTGTTCCATTTCTGCTATCAGGCCTCCGCGATTGGTCAAAAACTTTTTTGGACCATCCCCGATTCACCTGTCTGTCATGCGACGTCACGAAACCGCGATAGCTCTCCATTTGATATTACGTGTACACACTGATTATACATGATTTGACCGAACAAAAGAAAAATAGTTATTTCTCATTTTACACCTTTTCAGCGTTATCCCTCGGCTATTTGTCAAAAGTTTTCGGGCGACACCCACTTCACCTGCCTGTCACGCGACGTCACAAAACCGCAAAAGCTCGCTGCGTCAAATTGACGTGTACACATTAAAGATGCATTAATGTGCCGAACACAAATGAATTTCCTTCTGAATAGCCACAGGCTGCCCCCTTCCGAAAGGAATAAAAGATGGCTGCCACCGATCGGTCAGGCGCTGGCTGCTCGCACCTGCCGGAGAGCATGGATTTACTTGCGTGTAATAAAACTTCTTGCGTGGTGGCGTAACATTTTCGAGCAGTTTCAGCACGTTTAGGACCTCATTCTGCCAATGCTTCATTGCTGAAGATCCGTCTTTAGCGTCATTCTGAAGCTTCCGTCGCATGCCGCCGCGAGTTTCGACCTGCCACGGCAAGCTAAATAAGGGAAAGCGGACCAGTCGCAGACGCCGGCACCACCCTCTTCATGCGGTTGTCGATTTTCAGTGCACTGGCTCTGCCCCATGCTATCCCTCTCCACTTGAGCGTTCTCCTCGCCTCTTGTCAGCTAATTAGATACGACAAGCCGCTCAGTGTAGGCAATGTCATTCGTTTCTCACGCAAACAAATGTGACCTCCTATAAAGGAGGAGAGCGTTTGATTGGTCCGTTCAGAGAACCCTGCCCGGAGCTTGCGTCATTGGTACGCAAATTTGACGTCAGGAGATCGAATTAAAAAACATATTGGAATAGTTTTACGTTATAGGGCCTCTGGAATAGAAATGTTTGGAATAGTTTTACGTTATAGCGCCCCAGAATGCGTGTATATCATCCTGAAGAACAGTTGATACATGTGTAAGCAAATGGCGTTTGCAAACGCACCATTTCTAGTTTCACACAAAATTACATATACGAAAGAATTATCATGGTGGCAGCAAAAAAGTCAAGAACCAATCAAGAACGACAAATGAAAAGAAAAGCAAAAAATTGTGACTTGGTAGCAAAAGGGCAAAGTAGTGCCATACCGGTAAAAAAAAAGGAAAACGAGGGAAGATGTGAAGGGCTATGTAGCCAAGCAACTGGAACCAGACACCACGGTATCAAACCTATACATATGAATGAATTCACGGGCTTTGTTGCCATAATTTGAACGAAATCCCGATTCAAGCAATGTGACGTTCATCTTATCAAATGAGTGGTCAGGGAGATGTACGTTACTCTGTTAGTCCAAGGAAGAGTAAAACAGTTGTTCGAAGTGGAACAGTTATTTGGAAGCGCAATCTCGATACATCGTTTTCGTTGAGTAGGAAACCGCCGACACGAGGGTAAAAAGTGATCGATGGATTTTGGTTCATTGTAAATGTTTAATAAACGGGACACCGCCAGACTACATCTGTACAATTAAAAATTAATTGGTGGTGTACGACAATGCAGCCTTGTGAATGATACTTTGAATTGTTGGCTAGGTCAACATTGTCGCTTCCCTACATAATTTAGATGCCCAAAGTCTGTAGATTTTTTCATTGAGAGGGTTTTTGTGTCTTCGGTTAAAAAAAATTTGCCTTTATCTAGCCGCAGTGGTATGCGGTGATGCCGCCAGCACAGATATCACCGGACCGTGTAGAGAAGGCCGAGCTAGAGAATCGGCTATTTCATTAAGGGGAATGTCTCGGTGGCCGGCCTGGTACCCATACTAAATGAACTAAAGAGGGGTGGAGCTAATATATAAAGCATGTTTACAGCTGTGCAATTTCTAGACTCGTTAAGTACGCTGCATTCTGAAAGAGAATCTGAGATGGTAAAAACTCTGGTAGCATGCAGGAGTAAGCTTTACAAAGCAAGAAATATTGTCAGAAGTTGGGCTTAACAAACTGAATATAAACTGGCAAGCGAAGTGAAAAAGAACAATCGAGGTATGGTGAGAGGTTTGCCTCGCATGCCTTCTCTTCAGACCAGAAAGCATAAATCGCTCTTGCACTTATTGGGCAACGGGTGGAATGGCCTTGCAAAGGGCACTCAAATTTATACGAGGAAGAATTATAGCGTTATTTGGAAAATGTCTGCAAATTCAATTTTGAGCGCAAACATGGACCCATCAAACGGAATTATTTCCCTAATGCGAGCATATAAAGGTGCTAATTGTGCCTGTACAAGTATCCAACCATGGTATAAGCAACCGGGGTGATGAAACCGTGACCGCGTGTTCTGGAAAGATAAAATTGGTTCGCAAATAAATGCACATAGGGTACGTAGGGATTCATAAGATCTCAAGTACGTTTGAACCGTAAGCATGCGGGACACGTGCAAAGAGAATTAAGGCTGGTGCGCTTCCTGGTATAACAGATTATTAGGAACAAAGTTAGGAAGAACTACACATAGTCCAAGAGCTTCTCTCTGCCTAAAAAATGAAGTTAAA
The DNA here is from genome assembly GCF_050947875.1 of Dermacentor variabilis. Classification (NCBI taxonomy): domain Eukaryota; kingdom Metazoa; phylum Arthropoda; class Arachnida; order Ixodida; family Ixodidae; genus Dermacentor; species Dermacentor variabilis. The sequence goes on from NC_134570.1 coordinate 126,630,839, forward strand.
TGAAACAACCCAATTCTGAAAGCGGTCGGACATACATGCACTGTAAAAAATTTCCTTCATTCATTTCCTTCATTATACTTAGCATTTCTTTTACTATAAGGAGGAATTGCAGGTAAACAAACGAAAAGTATGTAGTATTTCAATAATACGGCAAAAGCGTGTGTTAATATACGGAACTCCTCCCCGTTTTAATTTTTACGGACATTGTCCCTATAATAATACAGTGGCTACATTGTTTTGCGCGAAACAATAAGAATTCCGGGTTTTTGTTTGGCGAACATCCGTATTTTTGCGAAGAACACTATACACGCTATCTGAATTAGCGCTTGTACTCGCAAAGTTTCACCTAAGAATATTTTGTTGAACACGCAAACTGTACGCATTATGAAGATACGTACAAAATGTGAGAGCTAGCCTTCTACCAAAAGCTGCAATAACAGATCGTATAAATATATATACAGATCCTCTAATCCGGTCGCAGTTTCCCGCGCATAAGGGCCTTGTATCGCTGATCGCATGCTCAAATATATGCGTGTTCTTGCAATGTTCTCAGATTGAGCGCTTTCTAGTTAATAATACAGCATATGTGTTTAAGTGAACGGAGAGCCATGGCCACATGTGCCTATGTAAACAATTTGGTGGCATTCAGGTGCTGGTGCACTGGGAACGACATGGGTGCTCTGCGCGAAAAAGTGTGTGCACTATAAATCGGTACCCAAAGGTAGGGAGTTGTACAATGACCGTAACTGAGATTACATTTAGCAACACCAGGCCTCGAAGGGAACTGGTGGCCTACAGATGCAACTACAACGGTCGGATGAAATTTTGGAATGCGGCAAGCGATTAACCCCACGTGAAAGGTCTTTGTTGAACTGCAATCTAGTTGGTTCAACTTATTCCCATAATATTTCCAAAATATCTAGTCTCTGTCAATAACTGCCCATTCACTGAGACACATCGATTACGCATAATCTTCACTGTTCATGTGTGAATTCTTGCGGTAACATGTCATCGCAGATATTTGGCGCTTCATCTCAAAGCAAGACCGGTGATCGCGCACGTTTTCGTACGGCCGAATCAAGATCGCAAACATGCGCCGACATGTGTGCAAACTACGGGAAGGTGACTGAAGACGAAGGACCTATAGCACCATGGTAGTACTGTGTGTATTGTCAAAAAGGAAAAAAGAAAGACGGAAAGAAAGAACGCCCAGTGCCGAGATGTAACGATTCAAGCTTCATTTCTTTTTGACCTAGAATGCAACACCATTAGTTCCATTTGCTTTATATGTGGGTAATGTTATGGCACAACTCATTAATCACCCTTTAATTACATCCACCAACCAGCCCAAATAAGCACAATACTCGAGCTCATTGACGCATCGCAGTGCACTGCGTTTGCACTGCATTGCAACATAGGGGTTTGCTATCCCCAGTGCCAAGTATAATTTCTTTTTCAATGAATGCAAGCTTTCTCATTCCACATTCTTGTTAGAGATCATTCCTCTTTATCATCCAAACAATAAAGGTAAACCGATTCTTTTCTCATACTTAATACCAGCCACTGTATAGAAGCCTAACATGTCTGCAGCAGTATTTTCTAGTGTACGTTGCCATGTACAATTCCCCTCCTGAAATAGCTGATACGGCATTGTCGTGTGTCTTGCATTAACCTTTACACTGTGTGCTGTGTATTTTTAGCTTAATGTTTTTGGCTTTCAGTGCTTGTAAGGTAGAGTGGCTTCTTTCTTGAATGCAAGCTTTCTCATTCCCATATTTAATTCCTAGTCTCATTCAGGATTGCTATTCTTGCTCGGCAGCCTGCGTTTTTGCCCAAGCTACATTGAAGTGATTGATTGCAGAATCTAGTTTCGCTGCTGTCCGAGTTGGTACTTATCACGTGTTACTTTTCTCGTATGTGGGAGCCTGGTCAGTTGCATTGGGAAAGGGTCTCTCGAATCAAGGACCTGCCCTACAGTCCGCACAGTGACATAAACTGCAAATTTACACGCACCATGGTTAGTGCTCCTCGTTCCGTCTTTTCCTGCTGGTGCCGTGTGCAAATCTTGCTTGTGCCCTTCCTCGACCATGATTTGGCGTCAACGGAAACTCTCATACATGATTACATGGTTCTAAATCTATCAAGTTGATATCCACATGTGTGGAAAGGACTGCAAACGTGGCCGCAAAATGGTAATGCCCAAAAACGGATCATGCCCATATTTAGAGAATGTGGGGAACCAAGTGTGAGTTACACATTAGTGGCGTGCAAAAGAACAAAAAGAAACGTGCAGGCTACGTGCAGAAAGGAGGTAACGCTAAAATGCCGGGCACTCCATGTCGCTGTGTTGGCTGCGGCAGCAGATGCTTGCATCACCCAATTGCTTCGCAATGCAAGTTGCTCATCTTCAACGGAGACTGTCGGTGCAAACACGTGGGACACACTGTCCAATCTGCTTGCGCTGCTCGTTGTTGCTTGTTACCAGACTACCACGTGCGACAAAGGCAAGCACTATGCCTACATTTGGACTGTTGAATACGCCGCATGCGACCCGTGTGCGTGCATGTATGCTCATTGTTGTCATGTGGACTGTAGCCAATGTATAGTGTGCAGTGCCAATGTGTACATTGAACGCTATGTTAGAGTATGCTGAAGTGATTTGAATGCAGAGACTTGTTTCAATGCTGTCCCACTTGGTCATGGTTGCCGTGTTACATTTCTCGGATGTGGCGGCTCGGTGAGTTGCATTGGGCAACGCCCTCTCGACGTAAGCACCTGCTGCTGCAGTCCGCACAGCGACACAAACTCCCTGTTTACATGTAGTGTGATTTGTGCTCCCTGTTCGTCCGTTCCTGCTGCAGCCGTGGGTAAATTGTGCTTGTGGCTTTTTTCGCCGCAATTTGGCGTGAACGGAGACTCTCATACGTGATTACATGGTTTGAAGTGTGTGAAGTTGACATCCACTTAGGTGGAAAGGCCTGCAAAATGGCGATTCTCACAAAACAGACCATGTCCATAATGAGAACAGGTGGGCACCAAATGTCAGCGACAAATTAGCGGCCACCGAAAGAAAGAAAGAAACGCGCAGGTAGAAAAGGAGGTAACGCCAGAATGCCGCGTTCATTATGTCGCTGTGTTGGCTGTAGCAGCAGGTGCGTGCGTCACCCGATTGATTCGCAGTGCAAGTTAAGGCGACTGTCAATGCAAACAGGTGGGGCACTGTACAATCTGCTTGCGCTGCTGGTTGTCACTCGTTACTAGACCACCATGTACGACTTAGGCAAGCACTGTACCTGAAGTTGGATAGCTGAATGTGCTGTAGGCGACCTGTAGTGCATGAATGCCCACTGTTTTCACGTGGATCTTAGACAATGTACAGTGTATTGTCTGAACTTTATGCGGTGATTGAATGTCGAGCCTCATTTCATATTGGCCGCCGTGTTGTTTCTGGGATACGGCGACCTGGTCAGCCGCATGGCCAAGAGTCTCTCGAGGCAACCATCTGCTCCTGGAGTCGATACAGTGATAAAGACTCCCAATTTGCATGCGCCGTATTTGGTGCTCTCCCCGTTCCACCTTTCCTGCTACGGCCGCGAGGCAAATTCTGCTTATATGCCTTCATCGGCCATGATGTGGCGTGAACGCAGACCAGCACACGTGCTTGCATGGTCCGAAGTATATGAAGTTGATAGCCACATGAGTGGAAAGGCCTGCAAAAGTGGCTGCAAAATGTTATGCCCATATTCAGATTGTGGGGCACCAAATACGAGTTACACATTGGCGGCTTCCGAAAGGACAAAAAGAAATGTGTAGGTTGGAAAGAAGATAACGCTAAAATGCCGGCTAGTCCATGTCGCTGTGTTGGCTGCGGCAGCATGTACCTTGCGTCACCCGATTGCTTCGCAATGCAAGTTCCGGCGAATGTCGATTCAAACAGGTGGGACACTGCCCCATTTTCTTGCGCTGCTGACTCTCGCTCGTTACCACGCCATCATGTGGGACGACGAAAGTGAGCACTTTACGAGCTCGCGTTAGTGGTTTAAGCGCATCTCGACATGCAAATTTTATTTCTGCTCTCGTACGAAAAGGTGTAATGCTTTTTTTCTACCAATAAAGTCGCGCGCCCTGTTCACTCAATTGTGGCTTGTTTGCATGGGCGTCAGTAGAGGCTCTTTAGTGTCCTGGCAAAAAAAAAAAGCGCCAGCTGAGGCATGCCGCAAAGCCAGCAAGGCGAGCGCGGCGCATACCTAGCATATGCCACTGGTAAAAAGTTGCCATATTGGATATTGCACTAAGAAAAATGCATTTCCCCTTTTTGTTTAGGTAGCGCCATCTGTGGGGCTCCCGCTAAATTCCATGCGCTACCGCTCCTTATTTTCGTACCACTGTAGAATGTACAGTTTCCCTTCTCTAAAGTTCGTTCTTTATTATATGTGTGTAGCCAGCCGGCATTTATCGTGTTGTGATGTATAAATTGTAGATTTACCGTAAACATGTCTTGATTTGTACTCAAGAGTGCAGCAAGGCCACAAGGAAGACAGACTGACGCATCGGGAGCGAAGAAGAGAAGCGATGGATGGTTACGCTGCTTGGGTCTCGGCACGTCCATATTCGCAAAGTTCCCAATTTGTCGCTGTGTGATGTACGCTTGTGCGCTCGACATGTTGCGGCATTCCGCGAGCATGTTTGCGCTGAATGTCTTTCAATTTGTATACAAAGCTCTGCGAGCAGCGGCATCGAAGAATTTGTCCTGCGTTCGGATGCACGTACGCGCTTCGACGCACGATAGCCTGCTCAAAACGGGTGTTCAACAGTCTACGCGCGCTCGTAACTTGCTTGTGAGGTTAGCCCATTTTAATATTATTTCGTTTGCATAACGTAGGTTTTAAAATGATGTGGGGTGAGCTGGCGTCGCGAACATAAATATTGTTTCAAAAGGCCACTTTGCAGCGTCTTAGCGCAAAAATGACGCATGACTGGGGAAAAGGATTATTCTATCTTTTGAGATCGATTTCAGTGGTCGCGAGGTCGTATCGATCGCAATTTCCGTGTGACACTTCTAACCTCCTGCTCACTTGCATTAAAAGCGTAGAATAAAACTGCCTTCAGTTGCGTACTTTATTGACGCTTGTACCGGCTTGAAAGCATACTGTATCCGATACAAGAACTTCTGTTAGAATACGGAAAGAAACGTTCGAGGAGTGGCTCACTACGTGTGATCGTTACTTTCTTGCCTGCATGCACGTTTAGCTGTAGTGACCAAAAAAAGTTATTTGCTTTTGCTGTTCTGCAGTGTGTTTGCATGGTGCAACTGCTTGCGGTGCAGTAAGACGTGTTGCTTCGAATGATGTTTGGGCAGTCAAGACATTCATCTCAGCAAGCAAGCAGCAAAAGTTGTATCAGTACAAACTAATTTTGACATACAAGAAAAGCGAATGGTATCATCATAGATTCTATTTTACAAATATTTCAGTTGTATTACTAAAGCGGAGAGTGGATATGCATGAAAATCAGATTTTATTGACACTCAGCATGAACAAGGTATCTTATCATTACTCAATACTCCTTCTATTTTACTAAAATGCAAGTTGTTGTTGTTCTGTTGGAGCTGATAAGAAATCTGCTGCCTGTAATGGGTCCATCTCTCTCAAGTTATCGCGATATTGTAGGTCTCAAGGTGAGTGGCTATTTTTTTTTCTCTTAGCTATTTGCTACCTCATTCATGACCCTCTACTTAGCTGTGTAGGTGATCACTGTTAACGACATTGGAGTGCTGGTGGACAAGCACTCCTTCATTATTGCAACACATATGACAGAGTGCAGCTGTGGCACTATGTGAAGGTGTTAATAAATAAGCGATATTAGGTTCTCTGGTTAAATATGTTAATATATTGAAATAAGTCGATTGTGGTCTAGCAGGCAAAATGCTAAACAAGGAGAAACAACCCTAATTTGCACTTGGTAAGATGTACAAATAAGTCAAGCTGTTACACATGAAATGGGACATTTGTAGATGTCTTCTACAATGCTGCAGTCCTGAATAGCTTCAGAGTTAAGTGATACCGCTACAATTTCTCTGTAAAGCATGCGGAACGGTTTAGTATTGTGGGAAGCAGGCAACAACAGACGTCTGCTTACTGTGAAGTTCAAATGAGGTGTTACTGTTAGGTTGACTACATATGATTTATGCTTAATTATAATCTTGTATGAGGCAGACAGTTTAACCACTTGGCTAAACAAAAGTGATGTAATGTCTATGTATACAAGTATTACCGATGCATTTTTGCCAGTTAGACAATGGCAGAAATGCATGAATAAAACTTGTACACATAGGCATTACATCGCAATTTTATAACCAAGTGGTGCCCCTGCATGCTAAAATTTACAGGGCTATTATTAAATAATGTCAACTTTTGTTGTAACAATAAGGCAACACATTTTATATTATTAGACTACCATCTTTTTGCACCATCATAGTGTGGTATTTGCACTAAATGTATTTGACTTTGTCTTTAAAACCGTGCACGTTTGTTAAACATGTCATGCAACTTACCAATTTGCATGAATATAATGCAAGATTTTTTTCGATAGTCTCTGGCTTCGCAATGCACCCCACCTTATATTCTTGTTTGAAGGGAGACTATGATGCAGTTTTCTCTCTAAATTTTTTGGGACTTAAAACTATGACGAGCTAAACCACTGGGCAACAATACTGGAATCGTTACCGCGTGTGGAGCTGTCTTCAAACACACACAAGGAAACGCGGCTTTGACGTGTTTGACTGTTTGCAGGTACTTCTTAAGTACTGTCTGTCCAATAATCTTGGTGGCATTGAAGAGCCGTCCAGTTCTATACGTTTCTTTCTGTTTCAATGTGACATCACATCACATTATAATCGGAATGTATATGTTCTTTTTCCAAGAGACCCATATTCCTATCCTTGCGTTATATTTGCTGTCGTATTATTTATGTCCAAATGACCAGTGCTCCAAGTTCCATTTTATCGCAGAGTAAGCTGCTGGTACCTAAACAGTTCTGTATAGCAGAAAACCAAAGCCGAACTTCCGAACAGTACCAAGCAGCAGCCTTCGCGTGAGTGGTGCACAACGCACCTATCTATTACTTGCTGAACAATGAAGCTGTGTGAAAACTGAATATTTATCTAGCTTCAACCACATGCTATTTGTCATTGCTCCTGCCCTCAGCAAAAGTGGAAGATTATTACTGCATTTCTTCTTCTAACTCTTTTTCCTCTTGAAGCGGGATTACAGCATGTGTAAGTAGGAAACGGATCACATAGGCGATCAAAAGCCAACAATCTCTAAACTTGGAACATTGACTATGCAGTTTAACGACTTACAATAAGCAGAAATACACCACAAACAATTTACAATTATTTTTGCTTGACACAGGGCTAGAGCAAGCAGTAAGCATACTGTAGTCTCATACGCTGTGTGAAAAAAAAGAGTAAAAAGTGAGTCACGGCAACTTGACTCTCTTTTTTCTTCCAAAGACCCATTTTTGCGCGAGTAGAGTCACAAAACAAGAGTCAACATTTATGTATGGGTCGTTTGACTCTCAATTGCACGCGAAGAGTCGTCGTGGAAGATCGCGACTCCTCTGATATCAAGGTGAGCCTTGCGAGAGAAAGACCATAATGCAGGAGAAGAAATACCAGAAAACGTCTACTGTTTCAGGCAGGCCCTCGGTTTCCCCTCCTGGTTGTAATGAGGTGTATGAATCTTTCGTCCTTGTCATGTTCAGCTATTACATCGAACTCTAAGTATCTATTTTCCTTGACCATGTTTGTTAATATCTCACACACTTAAGCGATAGCTGGTTTCCCCTGCTAAGGAAGACCCGGATTTTTTACACTGGATTCTGACCATAAGTAAATCTCATAAAAAAGTATTGGCTACTAAAGAGAGCACAGCAACGAGATAACAAAACAAATTCAGTAGGTGCACTCAACAGTGTCGATTGTAAATTTAATTGCGCTACGCAAATTAAATTTTGAGGATTAAGTTCCAAAATCAATATCTTGTTATGAGGCGCATGGTAATGGAAAACTGCAGATTTACTTTCAGCGACTCGGATTATTTAACGTGCACGGAATGCACAGTGTGCGCGCGTTTTCGCATTCTGCCCCCATTGCAAGGCGACTTCCGCGGTTGTGATTGGACCCGTCACCTCTAGCTCAGCAGCGCAACACCAAAGCCACTGGGCTACCACAGTGCGTTGCGTTCCGCGACCAGAAACAAACATTAGCCTACGCAGCATTGCTTCTGAACCCCCCTAAAAATATAAAAACGAAAATGTAGCAGTTTCCCCCCAATGCTGCATGAACCGAACTGCGCGAACCAAGGTTCGTAGTTCATCGACTGAATAAACTGCAGTAAACATTGCGCTTACTCCTTAAATTAGCAATCACGGGGTCACGCGCACACGTGCAAACATGAACAGATGCCACTCAATGACCGCGAACGCTCACTGTCACAGCGTCGCCGTGATGAAGGGCAAAAACAGAGCGGACAGAACGCTTCTGCTGACTCTTCCTTCAAAGCGTCTCCGAAACTTGAATTCCGTAGTACAAGGAGCATCGCTGGAGCCAATGTTTCGACAAATAGATTTGTCTTCTCAAAACGTTGGCTCCAGTGAATTTTCTTGTTCTATCACTATTCACGGTTAAAAGAAAGCATTATTTCTCTTACTGAAGTATTGTGCATTATGGAATAAAAATTAGCTGGGTGAAATATCAGGAATGTCAAAATTCTTGCATATTCCAATGCTAGAGCGAAAGCGAGAAAAACAAGATGTAGAGAACCACATTGTTAATTTTCACTGGCCAGTTTGGCCAGCTTCATTCCGAGCTTGCACTTCGTTGCATTAACGACCACTGGATTTCGTTAATTGAATTAGTTTGGTGATTTACTTATGTAAAGATATTTTCAACTTGTATTATAGTTGCTTAAAATAATGCATGTAAAAAGTATACGATGACATTTTAAGGTGGCAGGCTTGCAGTAGACTAGCGGATCACTTGATGGTATGAGCTCAGGCTTCAAGCGAGCTTCCATGCACAAATCGGTTGCACATGCTTTTTTTTCATTGCTTGAATTTTCATAGACATAAGTACCGTTTCTTTTTTGTGGGGGTTCTAGTTGTTTCGTAGGACCTAACCGTTTTCCTTTATTTGTATTGATGGCCATGTTACACAGACAGCTCAATTTTTATTGTAAATCGTGACATGGTAGGACTAAGAACATTTGTGCAAATTTGTTGCAGGTACTTTCTGGCGGCTTCTACCTCTGCGTCCTACCACCACCCTGTCCTGAATACGTCCATTAGGGAGTTGGGAGCCTCTGGCGGCTTCTGCCACTGCGCCCTGCCACCACCATGTCTCGTATACGTCCACTAGGGAGTTGGCAACCTTAGTGATGATGCCAAGCAGGCTGATAGCCGATAGAAAGATTCAGGTAAATACCTGTAATTAAGCGGCGTCTTTCTGAGTGGACTGTCTTATAGCCACTCAACAATGAAAGAATTAACTTCGAAGCAGTTAGACTTCCTGCTATCTGTGCCGGGATGTTCAAGTCCATGCATTCTGTCTTAGCCGCCAAGAGCCTATGTGGATTAGACGAAACGCGATGCAAATTTTGAAACTACAAGATATCACTTGTAAATTTTTTTTCTTGCTTAACACAAAAACTACTTCGATAAAGCATTACCAATTTAAAAACAATAGAATGTGCTCTCATACATGGTATTTGGCATAAATTTACTAGGGCTGCCTCAATGGTAAGTACGCCAATAAACGTACGCCAAAACTGACTTCTTTTCCAAGTTATCCTCATCTCTGTGCACTGCTGCATAATGTACCTTTCTGAAACCAGTTCTTGCACACAAGTCCTAAACACGTGTATTACATAAATTTGCAGCTTTTACAGTAGGCCAGTTCTGTGCAAATAAAGTTAATCAGCCATTTTGTCCATTTTTAATGAGCCATAATAAACGGAGCAGTGGCTAATAAGCAGTTCAGTTTTTGGTGTAAGGCCTCTCTTTCTCGTCCTTAAAATTTGGCCCTCTTAATGAAGCAACCAATTTTTTGGCTATGCTATTATATACATAGTTTGGTGCTTTACACAAAATTTGACATAGTGTTTACACCAGTAAAATTTTTTTTGCTTTAAGTATTCCGTGAAATTGAGATTTGTTCTTTATAGAAGGGCCTCTAGTTTTCAAAAAGAAATTCCACATGGTCGTGTGCCAGGTTGGGCAGCTGGCATGAAATAGTCTACTTACACAAATAAGGGAGGGCCATGTACACTTGACTTTATGTTAAGATACTATTATTGATCCACAAAAGACAAAATGAAGGATTCTATCCTATAAGCAGCTATACACATTCATTTACACTATTGCACGTTTATATACCTTGAGTCTGCTGACTTGTGTCTGTTTTCATTATCTGCTATGTGCAGATGGTAACTTCAGATTTGCCCTATGCTGCGGAATATATTGCTGCTTATATATTTGAACCAGAGTTTTTCAGGTTGCCTCGAAATTTTACGTGAGCCATGCCGCATATTCGGGCCAGGCCTCTTGCGAACGACGTATAACCAGGCTCAACGCATCAGTGTCGAGTGAGTCCGAGATCAAGGCAGCCTGCTGTGTAACCAGCCGGCGACACAGCAGGTTGCCATTCATCTATTTCACAGCTGTACCTCCGACTCCATCTATCCAAACAGCACCACCTGCTCTGGTCACTTATAGAACCATGGATGAATGTTGGGGATCTGGTGAATGTTGGGAGTGATTTGAAGAGACATTCTATTTGTCTCTTCAAATTCCTTGCAAATACTTCTGTTATTATATTTCATATGTGTCTTTGTAACCTAGTTTTTAATAGGTCCTTTCTCTTAGGATCTTCACCATCAACTCTTGCTATTATAATGTATACCTGTCTGTATGCTCCGTTTCTCGTAGTTCCTTTGTATTTGTGGATGTAATTGATAGGGTCTTGGTTCTTGTTGTACAGAAGGCTAAAATGCAAACTTACGGCGTTTTTTGTTCCTTTGATAATCTACAGCACTGCAATGTGTTCAAGAAATGTAACATAACACGGGCTCTTCATCATCATCATCATCAGCCTGGTTACACCCACTGCACGGCAAAGGCCTCTCCCAGACTTCTCCAACTACCCCGGTCATGTACTAATTGTGGCCATGTTGTCCCTGCAAACTTCTTAATGTAATCCGCCCACCTAACTTTCTACCGCACCATGCTACGCTTCCCTTCCCTTGGAATCCAGTCTGTAACCCTTAATGACCATCGGTTATCTTCCCTCCTCATTACATGTCCTGCCCATGCTCATTTCTTTTTCTTGATTTCAACTAAGATGTCATTAACCCGCGTTTGTTCCGTCACCCAATCAGCTCTTTTCTTATCCTTGAAGGTTAGACCCTTCATACTTCACTGCCTCAGAAGCTACGGCTCAGGACTAAGCAAGATGCAAAAAAATTACAATTGATGCAACAACATATCCTATTGCATCATACGGAATTTTCCCCGATAACTCTTGCAAAGGGGTAATATACAACATCGATCCCGACACCACGCCCGAAATGTCACTTAAACGCATTGAATCTCCCGGATACGAGGCGCTAACATGCATAACACTGGGAAACACAACCACCATGACGATCACATTCCTGGGAAAAACACTACCATATTACATCGAATTTTCCGGCCTTCTTCTGCGCAAAAGAGAACAAGAGAACCGTTCCACATTTCCGAACCTGGAACGAGACAGGCCACAGAGAGGACGTCGGCCCGCGGCCCCCCGCCAGACCCAAGTGCAGAGAGTGCGGCACTTCGCTAGCAACGGAGCAACACGAGTGCCACCCTCGGTACTCTCTGTGTGGCGGGAATCACCCGACGGCAGCGAAAACCTGCCCCAACAGGTTCCTGCCACCCGTCGACCGCCGGAAACCGCAGCAGACTCTGAGAGCAGGCTCCTCGTCTCCGAGGCCACGTGGCCAACACTCAGCATCCCGCAAGTCGCGGTCCCCGAAACGACGCGGAGCTGTCCAGGGGAGGAGCATTTCCAGGCCGCGTTCGAGTTCCGGTTCCAGGCGTAGGACCTCATCGCGACGACGGACGCCATCCCGTGGCAGGACCTCGAGCCGTGGTCGTTCCGCAAGCGGCAGGAGGGGAAGCAAGGGAGCAACACAGGTCACGCAGCAGGTGAGCTGGGCACAGGTTGTTTCTCCCAAAGCTCGTCCCCCCCCCCTGTTGACACAAAGCTGGCACAGGCACACGCCCAGAATAGGCGTATTACTGAAGAAAACGCAAAATTCAAATCAGAAATCACTAGCGTACACGCAGAATTCGTAGCACTTAAAGATGAATTGCTTGGAAGAAATACCACTATCCCTACACAAAACACTTCAACCCCACCCCCGGAGAAGCGGAAACGGGAAGAGCAGCCAGCTCACGCAGTCACTTCAAATCCGACACCGCAACGAGCAACCGCGCAGCCCACTGCACCCCAGGGAGTCATATCCGTCCAATATGCCACTCTCCAGAAGGTAGAAGAGGTAGTAGCAAAGGCAATTCAGAGCCTTCAGGCATCCCTACAAGCTGCTATGTAGCAACAACTCACAGCTATACAACAGTCAGCGGCACAGCAACAACAATTCGCAACTCAAAAACAACGCTCTAACACTCAGTCGGCGGAACGCATCGTGGGACTAGAGGAACGCATACTAGCACAGGAAGCTTGTCAAAGCCGGCGCCCCAAGAAAACAGCTCATCAGACCCTACCAGAATTGCCAGATTCTCTGTGCTCCCCAGAACCCCATCTTGTGCACGCATCACCACCCTTTGATAACCAAGATGGCTCCTCCTCAGCATATATTCAGTAAGCGCGGGGGTTCCCTAGGCGAAAGCACGGTGTGGCAGTGGAATTGCAGGGGCTACAAGAACAAGTATGGATCACTGATATAATACATCGCTACATCAACAAGACCACCTGAAATCATCGCACTTCAAGAAACGAACACACACGTCCGCCTACCCGGATACATCACATATGGCACCGATACAGGCAACAGCCTTCACACCCTGGTCAATAAGAAGCAAGTGGTCGTTCAACACCATCTCCAGCAATCCGAACCGCTTGCCATTCTGCTCGAAATTATCCCACAGGCAACGAAGAAGAAGGGTCCCATGTTTGTTCTACACGTCTACTGTCGGCCGAAAAGCGTGCCATCGGTCCTCAAACTGGTTTTGCAGCAAGCCACGCATGCAGCAAGCAACCATCCGCTTCTAATTGTGGGCAACTTTAATGCAGCCCACCCCCTCTGGCGTTATATGTACACCAACCCCAGGGGAAACATGCTTCACAAAGTTATTGAGGACATGGATGTCACACTCGTCAACGATCCAAGGAATAGCACGAGGCTCGGCACAAGTGTTCAAAGTGACACGAACCCCGACTTAACCATCACCAGAAGTATCCCCCAAGCTTGCTGGACAAATCTGGAGGAGTACCTAGGCAGCGACCACGCGCTGATAGCCACCACTCTCCATGGGCTCGAATACAAAGCCAGGATAGGCACTGCTCGCCTCACGGATTGGACCAAGCTGCGGGAGATAAGAGAAGAAAGAGCTGCGAACGAACAGAGCCAACAGCTTCAGTCAATTAAAGACCGGATCAATCAGCTTCACCAGGATGTGAAGGCGCACACTAAAATGCTTCAAACATCCACCACCACTCCGAGCACCGACGCTCGCTTGCTCCACATGTGGGAAGCTCGGCGTAGCACTACTCAAACAAGAGGCTGCGGAATACGATACCACGCTATGCCAACAGAATTGGCTATCCCTCTGCGACAGCTTGAGAGGAAGACTGAGTGCTTTCAAGACGTGGAAATTATTGAGGTATTTAATCAACCCGGCCTGCAGCAAAACGGAATACCACCACAATATGGCCCGAGTAATTCACCAATTTCCTGGAAACGAGGCGGACCTCCTTTAGACTCTCAAAGACCAGTACCTTCCCACACAGCCATCGGAGCCTCTGCTACCCTACACCGGCACCCCTAACAAGCTCCTAGATGAGGACATTTAACTACATGAGGTAACAGCGGCGATAATTAGCTTGAGACGCCACACAGCCTCGGGAGCGGACCAAATTACCAATAAGGCACTTGTAAATCTTGACAGCCCCTCGCTGCTAGAGCTTACCGGTCATCTTAACAAAGTATGGAGGAAAGGAAACCTTCCCGAGGACTGGAAAATAGCCGAGGTTCGTCTGATAGCGAAGCCAGGCAAGCCACCAGCCATTGAGAATCTACGACTGATCTCCCTCACTTCGTGTCTAGGAAAGCTCCTAGAGCGCATCGTTCTCAACCGGCTACAACCATTCCTGGAGGTCTCGGGGAAATTTCCAACAACGATGATAGGATTCCGTCCCCATCTTTCAACTCAACACATGCTAATTCAGCTGAAAGAGGAGTTAGATTGTACCAGCGACACGCAACACCCCCACGGCTATCCTAGCATTTGATGTTAAAGGGGCGTTCGATAACGTCAAGCATACAGCAATCTTACAGAGGCTAAACGCGCTGGGCTGTGGGGCCAGGACGTACTCCTAAATCGGAGATTTCCTCTCAGATAGAAAAGCAATCCTAAAGGCCGGGGACAAAGTCACAAACCCCTTCCTACTGGGCGGGCGCGGCACACCACAGGGCGCCGTGTTATCCCCTCTCCTTTTCTATATCGCCCTAATAAGCCAACCACCGCTCCTCGATAACATCCCAGGGATCCGGCATGGCCTATATGCCGACGACATTACCACCTGGTCGTCCACAGGGTCCATCGGGGAAATGGAGAACCGCTTGCAGGAAGCTGCAGACGTGGTGAGCGACTATGCTAAGTCATGCGGGCTCAGCTGCGCCCCCCAAAAGTCGGAGCTACTCCTGGTCTCACCGCGAAAGAATCACACATCCGACTCGCCCACTATCAACATACAACTGGAGGGACACACCATCGTTCCGTCTCAGAGCGTAAAGATTTTGGGACTGGTTTTCCAGTCGGATCGCACCAATACAATATTAATTTAAAAGCTTAAGAATACAACAGCCCAAGTTTTGCACATGATCCGGCGAATAACGAAGACAAGAGGCATGGGGGAGGCGGACACGCATCGGCTTGTCCAAGCCTTCGTCGTGCCTCGAATAACTTACGCTATTCCATACGGACTACTCAACGCGATGGAACTCAAGAAAATCTCCACAATGATCAGAAAGCATATAAGCAGGCGATGGGCCTGTCAATCAGTACGTCCACTGAACGCACTACGACTAGGTGTGTACAACACGGCCGAGGAGCTGATCGAGGCACATTTATCCAGTCAGTGAACAAGGCTGGCTGTTACGAATCCAGGGAGTTCCATTCTCTTACGCCTGGGGCTCTCTGCCCCTCTGAGCCATCCGCCGCCTCGGTATGTGAGCTTACCCCATGCCATCCGGAGCAACATCACTGTACGTCCTTTACCTCGCAATATGCATCCAGTGCACTACGCAGAGCGAAGGGAGTTCCGCGCCCTGGCCATACACAAGCGATACGGGACTTTACCCTCTACAGCCTACACGGACGCGGCTCCTTACTCCAGACGCGCAGCCACAACAGCCACCGTAGCCGTCAACAAAAAAACATCGGAGCAGTATTTCGCACACACGAAACAATCCCCTCCAAGCCGAGGAAGCGGCCATAGCCCTCGCGCTCTCCCAAACAGAGGTTGAAGTCATAGTGACCGACTCCCAACAGGCGTGCCGCAACTTTGCTAGCGGCAGAATTCATACCACTACGCTCCGGATCATCAATCAAAAGCCGCCAACGAGATCAGTCATGATCGTCTGGGCGCCAGCTCATCAAGACATTCCTGGCAACGAGGTCGGCAACCACGTGGCTCGAGATCTCACCCACCGAGCCGACGCCGAGGAATCTGAACCCGAGCGCATGCTCCCTCTAGTCTCGCACCAAGACATCACACAACACTACAAGCTAACCCGCAGAACATATGCACCCCCACACAAGTCACTACCTAGAGAGCAGGAGCGATTCCTCTGAGCTCTACAGATTAATAATTTCCCCCACCCAACCAGAAATCACCTCATAGACCCTACACATTTCTCTCCGCAATTCCGCTTCTGCGCAGAGCCCGGGTCCCTCAGGCACATAGTAGGGGGTCGCAGAGCGGCACCAATAAATCCTCTAAAGTCCCTTGATAATTTGAAAGTAGCGACACTCTTTGAACTCTGCCGCCGCCGCGCGACGTTCTCGCCCCTTGCGCGTTCCCCCGCTGCAACCAGTTTATCCCCCGTTTTTATGCACAACGATTGGTCTCCCTGCCGTTGCCCATAGAAACGCGCGGATCTTGAGTTTCGCTTGTTTTTCTTTTTCGTTCGCGCCATTTTTCTCCTGAGGACGGCTGGCTCGGCGCTGTAGCTCGGCGTAGCGAACGTTGTACGCTGTGCTTCCGGCTCTATGCGCTAGCGCTATGCCGGGCTGTTGCGCATATAACTGCAGCAAGAAGCCTGAAGATGGTTATGCCGTTTTTATGATACCACAAGGAAAGCGTGACGGCTTGCGCATGAAGCAGTGGCTGCATGACATTGGCCGAAATAACTTTGTACCGACAAAGAACAGCGTTGTTTCCGAGCTGAGGCGTCTTTCTTATAGCTCGTAGTAAAGCATACCTTAATTCTCTATATTTTTTTTTTCATTCTTCCGGCCTGCTCATCAGCGTTTCTGTTGCGCTTGTCCTCAGTATGCTTAATATTCTGGGGCGGCTCCATCATATCGCACGTCGCTAACTGTTGTTATTCAGTCTCGGAAGTGCAGCATATAATCTGCGCCCTGAAAAATATAGTGGAAAGTATACCCGTGGTATTGCAGGTCATGAGCGTTAGCTAGTCAACATTGAGTTTTTTTTTAGTTTTAAGGCGAAAGCCTTTAGATCTCTATATTTCAAGGTCGCGTTGTAAACTGGAAGAATCACGTGACCCAAGGAAGGCCAGAGGTGACCCAAAGCATGTCCACTCTGTACAAGAGAATGATTAGCCAAGTTAATTAATCATTAGTGACTGACATGACGTGGATTAGAGGGGATTAGGTTGATTAGAGTGTATTAAAGAAGATTAAGGTGGATTAGAGTGCATTAAGGATTAAGATGCATGAATAAAGATTAGGGCGTATGGAGGAGGATTAAGGCAAATTATGGTGGATTAAAGTGAAGGGTTTACGAAAGCGTACTAAGACCGATTAGCATGGATTAGGGTGCGTGAGCAAGGATTGGGGAAAATTAAGGTGGATAAAGAAAGATTCAAGTCGATTAACGTGTATTAAGGTGAATTAGGGTTCATAAAGAAGGATTAAGACCGATTAGGATGGTTTAGGGTAGATTAAGGTGGATTAGGGACCATGGAGCTGGATTAGGGTAGATAGAGGTGGATTAGGGTGTATTAAGGTCGATTGGGATTATTAAGCAGGATTAAGTTTGATTAGGGTGCATGGATAAGGATTAAGGTAGATGAAGGGGATTAATAATAATAATAATAATAATAATAATAATAATAATAATAATAATAATGTTTATTTCCCATCAAGCAAGATGGAGGAGGCTGCAGGTAAAAGCTGCACGAACGAACGGCAGCTTGACAGGAGCCCGCAGCCCCCTCTACAAGGCGGCAGTAAAAGGGTTACACAAAAGAACATCGAAAAACATACATAGGCACCGAAATGGACACCGGGAATGAACACAAAAATTATTCAATGAGAAAGATTAGCTACCTTATACATAGTGTTGTCGTATTGCAGCATTAGTTACTTTTAAAATATCAGTGGTAGTTTTGTTGTAATTATTCAGGAGAGTGGGCAGGGTGAAGGACAGTTTTTCTGTAGAGTAGTTAGCGCGAGGGGTTATAACATTCCATTTTTCTTTGTGCCGGGTAATGTGTATGGAAATGTTCTCTTTTAGTGATGATAAGTCGCGTAGAAACGTTCTATTATCAAATACTTCGCGTTTGAAGGCTAGTGTTAGCTTATAGTCATAAAGATTTTTTACTGGTATAATGTTTGTTTTTTGAAAAAAACTGTGTGTATGGCTGTTATATGGTAAGTCATAAAGCAGTCTGACCATTTTTTTCTGGAGAACAAAAAGTTTCTGTAAGTTAGTTTGAGTAGTTGTGCCCCAAACCAATAAACAGTAATTTAGATTAGAGTAAAAAAGCGAATTATAGAGAAGTAGTTTGACCTTGAATGGCAGGCATGTCCGTAGGCGAGATAAGGCGCCAACTACACGAGTTAACTTGGTCAAAAGAGTGTCAATGTGGTTATCCCAAAGCATATTATCGGAAAATGTTACGCCAAGGATTTTAATCTGATCAGTTATTTGTAGTGGTTCGCCCCCATACGTTAAGTTTGCTGGAGCATTGAATTGTTTCGATTTCGGCCTAAATATAACAGCTTTTGTTTTATTAACATTGATTTTCAGCTGATTTGCTATTGACCATTTTTTCAGGTGTATAAGGAGGGAGTTTGCTGCACTTACCAGTTGATAACAATCGGGAGCTGTTATAAAAATACTGGCGTCATCCGCATATAAAATATATTTTGATTTTGTACAGATATTTGTAAGGTCGTTGATGTAAATATTAAAGAGCAGTGGACCCAGAATGCTCCCTTGGGGAACACCTCTAATAATAGATTTCAAGTCAGATTGATATGATTCAATTTTTACAAACTGTTGCCGGTGATTAAGGTATGACTGAATTAGTTGCAGGAAATGTCCACGGATTCCATATATTTCAAGTTTTTTAAGTAGTGTACAGTGATGAATACAGTCGAAGGCTTTAGAGAAGTCCACATAAATACCCAGTACTAACATTTGTTTTTCAAAATGTGATAAAATAAATTCTTTCTGTTCAAGTAACGCCATTTCCGTAGATTTGTTTTTGCTGAATCCAAACTGTGCAGGTGAGATTAAATTGTGTTTATCAAGGAAGCTGGACATTCGAATATGAATAACCTTCTCCAATCCCTTAGAGAATATGGGTAGTACTGAAATTGGTCGATAATTACCCATGTCATTCGCATCACCCTTTTTGAACAGTACAGTCACTTTTGCAATTTGCATTCTTTTGGAAATAACGCACTCGATAAGCAGATGTTAAAAATGTAAGTTATATAGGGACACAGAATGTCAAGAACATATTTAATTGGGCGAATTTGCATAAATTCTGCGTCGCAGCTTGGACTATTTTTAAGAGAGGAAAAAACTGACATCACCTCGGATCCGGTTACTGGACTGAGAAAAGCGCAACGTTGGTTGTGAGCAGGCATGAAATCGATGAACTCATTGAGTACTCCACAATCAGAATAATCAAGGAAGTGATCATTAAAAGAATTGGCAAGTGCATTGCCGCTTTCTTCTCTGCCATCCAATGACAATTTCCAGATACCTGGTGTCGATTTTCTAGGCCTTACAAAGGTATTAAGTTTTTTCCACAGTTGATCACTTTTGTATAGACAACTCTCGAATTCAGAGTAAAGGTAACGAGATCTGCTCGTTCTAATCTCCTTGTTTAGCTTATTTCGATATGTTTTATATTTCTTGAGAAGAGTCGGATCTTTTTTTTTAACGAAGCTATGGTAAAGCGAGTTTTTGTAGTTAATTTTGCTGCGCAGTGCGGGTGTAATCCAGGGCTTACGAATATTTCTACCCAGGGGAAACGTTTTTAGCGGGAAATGTTTGTTATAAATCTCCGTTATTTTATTAATAAACCTGTTGTATGCGTCATCAGCATTTTCTATTTCTAGAAGCCATTCAAAGTCAGACTGCAGTAATTCGTTTCTAAAACTGTCTAGACCAGCCTTCGTAATGGGTTGACAAACAAACGCGCTGTCGGATTTTACGGGCTTCCATATTGTGTTTCTGTACCATGAGAATTATCGGGAGGTGATCACTAAGATCGGATGATACAACTGCCGTCGTGATGTTCGTTTTGTCAATGTTTGTTATGAAAAGGTCAAGTAATGTTTCACAGTCTTTTGTTACTCTTGTGGGTAATGTAATTGTATTCTCACACCCATTTGAGATAATGAGCGTTTCCATTGCTTTTTGCAGATTAGTATTTGCCAGCATATCAATATTAAAATCTCCGCCAGAAATCACATAGTAACCATTGTTAGAAATGAAATCCAGGAATTGCTCATAAAAGTTAAAGAAATTCGGAGCATTTCCATCAGGAGGCCGATAGCAAACAGAAAATACGTGTTTGTTCACACGTGTTAGGGCGTCCTAACACGTGTGTTAGGGCGGATTATGATGGATTAGGGTTGAGGAAGGAGGATTAAAACCGTATAGTGTAGGCTAAGGTGCATTAGGGGCGATCTAGGTTGAGCAGGTTGTATTAAAGGGAAGCTGAAAGATTTTCCAGAAAAAATGAGTGAACATGTGTACATAATGGTTTTCAACCCTCCGAATTCGAATATCGTATCGAAATTGAGCTAAAGAAAGCGGAAATATATTTTATTTCAACGAAAAGTACAGCAGCGTACACGCCCAGCTCGCGCGTCTCGTTTCTGCCTGTGATTGGTCGGGTGCCTCGTGACGTCAACTCTAGTGACCGACCGCTGCCGCTACACATGAAGCGCGGTGCCAGGTAGGTTGGTGCTGTAATAGAAAATTAAGAGGTAATGGAAAATTTAGAGAGACTGCGTTTTTCTGAGGAGTTCAGCGTTACTCCCTACATGTACGAGCCGATTGCGAAGAGCCGGCCTCTCGAAGAAGCAAAGGATGCTGGTGCGAGCAGTGCTTTCGACGCGAATGAAAGCGAAGTCTTGGGATCTCCTCGTGTTGGAAATGCTCTTTGGTGAGTATGTTTTTTTTGCAAAGCGATCTAGTGATCTCGCCGATCTTTCGCAGGTCTAGTGAGCTCGTTTCCGGTCAAACAACTGTAGTGTTGTGTTCCTGCATGCATCCTCGTGGAACGTAAGCGAGGATGCGATCGTCGGCATTTGCGCGCTGTCCAAAGCTGTCGGCAATCTACAAAGACGGTTTAAACGCGTGAAAAGCTTCCCGGTTCATGCAGTACGTAAAGTGACCTTCATCTGTGCGCCATCCGCACACTACTCGTAACCGAAGTCGTAAAGGCGGCGAATTCCGTCGGCTACGTGAGACCACTCTACATACACGCAGACGCACAAACAAAGGAATGCAGGGTCAATCGAAGCAGATTACGATGGCACGCACGCAGAAACAAGCACGGTCAGGCACGGTCGCGCAGGCTGCGAAGGAACAAAACACTAGAGTTGACATCACAACACCGCAGTTTCCGGTCTCCGCTCGGATCGTCAGCGTCAGCAGCAGCGCGCGGCATTCGACGGGGGGCGGAGCTACAGCACAATTTTAACCGACGATTACGTCGCTCCTAATTGAAAAAAACCCCAAAATTTTACCTACATCGTTCATAAGGTTCCCGCATCCGTATATGAGCGTCTTATTGAATTCTACAGACTCTTCAGCTTCCCTTTAAGGTGGATTAAGGTGGATGAAGGAGCAATAAGGTGGATTAGGGTGGACTAAGGTGAATTATGGTTCATTGAGTATTAAGACCGATTAGTCTACCATAATCCTCCTAATGTACATTAATCCACCGAATCCACATTGATCGACCTTAATTCTCCTTCATTCACGTTAATCCACCGTAACCCAAGAAAGTTCTCTTTAATGCCCCTAATCCACCTTCATCGACCTTAATCTACTCTAACCCTCCTTAATGCACTTTAATCTTCCTTAATCAACCCCAATGCTTCCTCATTCACTTTAATCCCCCTAATCCACTATAATCGCCCTTAATTCACCTTAATCCATCCGAATTCACATTCATCAACCGTAGTCCGCCCTAATCTACCTTAATCCACCATAATCCTCCTTCATTCACTTTAATTCACCCTAGCCCACCATAATCCTCTTTAATACAACTTAATTCTTCTTAATCCACACATCCTTCATGCACTTTAATCCACCCTAATCCACTATAATCGTCCTTAATGCACCTCAACACACCTTCATCCACCTTCATTCACCCTAATGCACCTTCACCGACTTTAATCCACCTTAATCCTCCTTAATACACCCGAATTCATCTTAATCCAATCACTAATCAATCATTACTTTCCCAATCATTAATCATCTTATACGCGGCTGCACACGCTTTGGTTCGCTTCCCGCTTTCCTTCGGTCACGTGATATTTTCGGTAGCTCACAACGGGATCTCGAAACAGAGGTCTAAAGCTTTCGCTTAATGAGCCACACACAAAGGGATGCGTCACAAGCAATAGTAGATCAGACGCAGGAAGTAAAGCGTCTGATGATGTGGCAGAAAAATTGTCTGGAGTATGGAACTCGCGTCAAAGCTCCCTTTACATCGGTATACCCCGTTCATGCGGCTTTAAGAAAAAACCAACTTCATTATAAACGTTGCCTCCAGCATTATCAAGGCTGTTAGTAGCATTTATCAAAATTTTCAACACCACTGGCGTGCATAACTAGCTCAAAATAACAGGCCTCCATAGAATCCGCCGGCCCGTCCGCGGGAGCGCAGGAGGAAAAGCGGGCCGTGCGCATCCGGCGGGCGAGGAGAATCGAGGATGAAAGCGCCGTGAGGAGGAGAGTGTCACTACTTTCAAATTATCAAGGGGCTTTAAAATCCCCCGAACCCTTACCCCACTAACGAGCTTTGGGAGAGAGCCTTGGCCAGCTCCGACCTCGAGGATCAGCAACGGCTGATTGCGATGACCCAGTACGCGGTCAAGGCATTCTAGAATGAGGACGCTTCTCCAAAGCTGCATTCACCCAATAAAAATGTTTATTCTCTCTCTCTCTCTCCATAGCTCGTTGCGTCTTCCTCAATTTCAGCGGAACCCTTTTCGTAAGCCTCCAGGTTTCTGCCCCATACGTGAGTACTGGTAATACAAAGCTGTTATACGCTTTTCTCTTGAGGGTAGTTGCCACCTGCTGTTCATGATTTGAGAATGCCTGCCAAACGCACCCCCGCCCATTCTTATACTTCTGGTTATTTCAGTCTCATGATCCGTACCCGTGGTCACTACCTGCCCGAAGTAGTTGTATTCCCTTATCATTTCCAGTGCCTCGCTACCTATCGTAAACTGCTGTTCTCTTCCGAGACTGTTAAACATTAGTTTTCTGCAGAATAATTTTTAGACCCAACCTTCTGCTTTGCCTCTCCAGGTCAGTGAGCATGCATTGCAATTGGTCCCCTGAGTTACTAAACAAGGCAATATCATCAGCGAATCGCAAGTTACTAAGGTATTCTCCATTAACTTTTACCCCCAATTCTTCCCAATCCAGGTCTCTTAATACCTCCTCTAAACACGCTGTGAATAGCATTGGAGAGATCGTATCTCTGTGTCTGACGCCTTTCTTTATTGAGATATTGTTGATTTCTTTATGGAGGACTACGGTGGCTGAGGAGCCGCTTTAGATATCTTTCAGTATTTTTACATATGGCTCATCTACACCCTGATTCCATAATGCCTACATGACTGCTGAGGTTTCGACTGAATCAAACGCTTTTTCGTAATCAATGACAGCTGTATACAAGGGTTGGTTATATTCCGCACATTTCTCTATCACCTGATTGATATTGTGAATATGGTCTATTGTTAAGCAGCCTTTATGGAATCCTGCCTTGTCCTTTGGTTGACAAAAGTCCAAGGTGTTCCTGATTCTATTTGGAATTACTTTAGTAAATACTTTGTAGACAACGCACAGTAAGCTGATCGGTCTATAATTTTTCAAGTTCTTGGCGTCCGCTTTCTGATGGATCAGGATTAGTTAGCGTTCTTCCAAGATCCGGTATGGTCAAGGTCATGAGGCATTGTGTATATAGGGTGGCCAGTCTTTCTAGAACAATGTTCTCACCATCCTTCCACAAATCTGTTGTTACCTGATTCTCCCCAGCTGCCTTCCCCCTTTGCAGATCTCCCTAGGCATTCTTTACTTCTTCCGGCGTTACTTGTGGTATTTAAAATTCCTCTAGACTATTCTCTCTAACATTATCGTCGTGGGTGCTACTGGTACTGTATAAATCTCTGTAGAATTCCTCAGCCACTGGAACTATCTCATCCATATTAGAAACGATATTGCAGGCGTTATCTCTTAACGCATACATCTGATTCTTGCCTATTCCTAGTTTCTTCTGCACTGCTTTTAGGCTTCGTCCATTCCTGAGAGCATGTTCAATTCTATCCATATTATAGTTCCTTATGCCAGCTGTCTTACGCTTGCTGATTAACTTAGTCCTGCCAGTTCTATTGTAGCTGTGGGGTCGGAGGCTTTCATACGTTGGCGTTCCTAGATCAGATCTTTTGTCTCCTGCGATAGCTTACTGGTATCCTGTCTAACGGAGTTATAACCGACTTCTATTGCACACTCCTTAATGATGCGCACAAGATTGTCGTTCATTGCTTCAACACTAAGGTCCTCTTCTTGAGTTAAAGCCGAATACCTGTTCTGTAGCTTGATCTGGAATTCCTCTATTTTTCCTCTTACCGCTAACTCATTGATCAGCTTCCTATGTAGCAGTTTCTTCCGTTCCCTAGGCTAATACGAGTTCTAGGCTAATACGAGTTCTTACCATACTATGGTCACTGCAGCGCCCCTTGCCGGGCACGTCCGCCTCTAGTATGATGCCAGGCTTAGCGCCGAGTATGAAGTCTATTTCAATTCTAGTCTCGCCATTTGGGCTCCTCTAGGTCCAGTTTCGTCTAACCCGCTTGCGGAAGAAGGTATTCATTATCCGCATATTATTCTGGCCTGCAAATTCTACTAGTAACTCTCCCCTGCTATTCGTCGAGCATTTGCCATTTTCCCATACTGACTTGTCTCCAGCCTGCTTCTTGCCTACCTTGGCATTGAAGTCGCCCATCAGTATAGTGTATTTTGCTTTGACGTTACCCATCGCCGATTGCACTTCATAAAATCTTTCCACTTCCTAGTCATCATGACTGGATGTAGGAGCGTGGACCTGTACTACCTTCAATTTGTACCTCTTAATAAGTTAAACAACAAGACCTGCCACCCTCTCGTTAATGCTATAGAATTCTTGTATGTTATCAGCTATATCCTTATTAATCAGGAATCCGGCTCCTAGTTCTCGTCTCTCCGCTAAGCCCAGGTAGCGCAGTGCGGGCCCGCTTTTTAGCACTGTATATGCTTATTTTGTCCTCCTAAGCTCACTGAGCCCTATTACATCCCATTTACTACCCTCTAATTCCTCCAATAACACTGCTAGACTCGCCTTTCTAGATAACGTTCTAACGTTCAACGTTGCCAGGTTCAGATTCCAATGGCCGTCAGTCCGGAGCCAGGGATTCTTAGCACCCTCTGCTGCGTCACAGATCTGACCGCCGCCGTGGTCAGTTGCTTCGCGGCTGCTGGGGACTGAGGGCCGGGGTTTGAATGTTGTATTCATATAGGAGGTTGCGGCCAAGTACTGCACCAGGGTGGCCAATCCTGCTCTGATGAGAGAGTGCGTTACCGGTTGTGGTCACCGGGATCAGGCCGCACTTCAGGCCTGTTTATGCAATTTTCTCAACTCATGGTTCTTTTTCCGGTGGAAAATTAAGCAGCATCGATATTCGCACCATGGTCTTCTTGCACGCGAGGCGGATACGCTACCGCCACCACAGGATTTATACGCCTCATTTAACGTACAGTGGTGCCTTCTTTGATCAGTCAAGCTGGACCAATCTGCGCTCGGTTAAACCGCACAGATGGCACTTAACTACATACATAATAGAGGATATTTTCAAGAGGGTCCCCGTACAGTGATAAACTAAAAAAAAAAGAAGCATGAAAAAGGGGGGAAGAAAAAAAAGAAGAAAAAAAGGAAGAGAACAGCGGATTTGAACTCATGCCCTTGGATGTTTCCCGGAAAAATAGCTCAGTCGGTTGGTCCGTCAAGCCCCGGGTTACATTGAAGTGCCGTAACTCCTGTTGAGAGACTCGTACTTACGTGGAAAGAGGCTGATGTCCGCAGTGGTGCTTGGAAGGCATACGTTCTTGGAAAAAAATGGCCGCCCGTCGATGAACAGGAACTCGAAAGGTATTTGAGCGGTAATTGATTGGAACTGATAATTTTCTCATATATATATATATCTATATATATATATACATATATATATATATATATATATATATATATATATATATATATATATATATATATATATATATATATATATATATATATATATATATATATATATATATATATATATATATATATTATGTCATCTATGGGATCGAATGCGAGCGCTGCTGCTTTGTTTCGGCGTGTAGTAGTTAAGGGAACGAGTTTAAGGGAGGAGAAATAAAAAGAAGGAAAAGAAAATTACTGAAGCATATAACGTGCGTGGCCATGGTACGCACGCGAAAAACTGCCTTAATAAATTTAGAGACTTGAGAAAAAGTTTCGTTAACAACCGATAACATGGCAATAAGGACTCGAATACGACGAGAGAAATTCTTGAGACATGGAAAATTCCCTTGAACTAAGCATTGTCTGCGAGAGAAATGATTGTAAGTATTGAGCATTTTAAAATATCAGGGAATATAAGGTAGTCTCCGCGCTTACCGAGAGGATGGCGTCCGCACGAGTCTACACCAGGCACCTTACTGAGACATGGAGCTGTATGGCTGGAACAAAGCTCCCTTCTCTGCCGGCCAAGCGCAGATAACGTGCGTTCCGATCGCCCGAGGTTGCGCGGATATAGGTTAGTTTGAATCGAGCGAGCTCGAGCGGCTCTAGAGTCTAGGAAAAGGTTAAGCAGGTGCGAGCGCGGCTCACTTAGCGTGGGAAGCTAGCCCGAGTAACTATCTCAAGGACTGCTGCTGGCGAGAGCGATATACCTAGGTGTAATTATAATAACCCTAATAAGACTACTTTGGAAAAGTGAACGGCCCAGAGGGCTGTACTACGAGTGCCATGACTGATAATTTTCTTTATATATATATATATATCATCTATGGAATCGAATTCGTGAGCCGTTGCTTTCTTTCTGCGTGTAGTAGTGCTCTAGTGCAGGATAACTTTAAGGGCAAGCACCCATTATTTTTGAAAAACTGAAGGATATAGGAGCAAAAGAAAGAAAATAATAAACTAGAGAAACATGAGTTCCCCTCATAAGTTTGGTAATAATGTGACTTCCTTTCACTGGAAACATACCAGTGGTACTCACATACAAGGTTTGAGACATGAAAGCTATGTTGCCCTTGGCATTTCTCAGTGCTTATTTTCCACACTGACGAATGTCAAAGGCAGCGCAGGTTTCATGCATACATTGGTTGTTTTACACCTTTTGAGTACTGCATTTCTCAAACACACAGGCTTACAGCAGTGCTTTAAATAGCAGATGTATTTCCTAATGTTTAGAATTTGTTGGTGCAAGAGTAACGGTATAGATCATGTAAAAATAATTTTACAGACCATAATGTCCACGGATGCATGCTTCTTCTGATGACGTAGCAGCGCCATGTGGTCGGGGGATGAATGTCTTTATTTAAGATTTAAATATTGGCTTCCAGGCCCAGGTTAGTCTCCTACACTGAGTATTCTAGGTCAGAGCCCATTTACTAGAGGAAAGAGAATTAAACTAGGAATTATAAACATCAAAATATCTTGTTTGGGACACTAATGTGACAATCAGCAACGTTCTTTGTGCATTCATTTCCGAATTTGTGAGGATATATTTTGACTGATTTCATTAATGCAAGAACAAATATTTGTTTATTCTCGCACGACAGTTGTCTGTCCCCATTTGCATACAACGTCATTACAGGCTAAAAATTCAATGTGTTATTAGGCTGTTTTTGCTTTTGCACACTCAGTGTTAAGGATGCAAACAATGACATACAATAGAATGCAAAAAATGACTAAGGAATGCAAGCAGGGCGTGAGGTTATTTAGGCAGATGCGTGCGCGTGCTATTTGTAAAACTCCCTATGGTATGCCTCAAGGCATTTTCTAACCCTTTGGTAGAAACACTGACACCCACTTATTAAGGAAAAATGCTGCTCGAAACAACTTTTTTTAATTATTTGTTCTAGAGATATGATTATACCGCCATTCATAGGGAGTTTTATGAAGATTTAAATTGTCATTGGTTTTTGTGTAGCTGGTGTTTTTTAGTTATGTCCTTCATAGTGGCAAAATAATTTTATGGGCACCTTCTTGCGTATAAAATTTTCACAAATAGTTTGATGCTGTATTTTATTTAGGTAGTTGTATACACTAAGTGGCGATACCTATCCAAACAGCTTGCACAATTACTGGAACTATGCACAAAATATTAGGCCACTTTAAATATTTTTACAGATCGCAATTTCAATTAGATATCAGCTTTCTCATATCTTGAAGAGTATGTATGTGAAATTTCATTTGTATAAGACAATTATAAGTGCACAAGGTGATTCTCATGCTATTGTGAGAAAAAATTTAAGTATTCTCAATAATTTTTTTCACAATCCATGAGAAGTATGCAAGATTATTAGGCAGGCCGGCCTGCCTGGCCTACTAATCTTGCATACTTCTATTAACTTTACATGCCATTTCAATAGATGTTGGCACTTTGCAGTCTACAAAGAGTTGAGTTAGCTACAGCACGCTGCTTTTAGGAAAAATTTAATACATAAAAAAGTGCCTGCAAATATCACTATGTATTTTGCCGTTGCGTAGGACATAACTCAAGAAGCACCTAAACAAAAACTAATGGAATATATGAAATCTTCATGAAGAACTCTACAATTAGCTCTCTTTTGAAACCTATAATACAAGTAATAAATATATTTCGAGTAATATTAAATTAGCAAAACGTTCCCTTGCTACAGTGACCTACAACATAGAGATGCAAAGTTTAAGGCAAGTCCTCTTGTCGAAGAAACTCTGGGCTGTCTTCCCAAGGGCTATTATTAAACACTGTGAATTTTCCTACATTTGCCAGAAGTGCAATACTAAAATGTTTGTGAATGTGCAATTGGTATTGGCACACTATCAGAAAAAAAGACAGTTCTGTGAAATGTAGAATTGACTATAACTTTGTTCGACATTTACATCTTGAATCCATATATTTATTTTGTGTTTTGTACTGAGTGTTTCAGCGGTGACTGCCGCTAATAATTGAACATAACTGCTTCATGACAGTGCAACAATTTTCACTAACAGAAATTTATAGCAGTGGCAGGCAATTAGAATTACAGTACTCAGTAACATGTACTTTGTAAGAACTCAGACTAGCACCAGTTCTGAGATGCACATACAAAAAAGACAAGATCAAATAGATTTCTCTTCCATACAGAAATATCCCACAAGGCTCACAGAAGGTTTTTTGGCAAAGTAATATCTGAAGGAGCGAATCATGTTCCACCAACGTGAAACTGTCACGCGCACACTGGCAGTGCAAAGACGAATGGTTTTTCTATCTTTTGGAGATCAGGTACATATGTATCTTTCATTTACTTTACACCAAATTTACAGTTCCATGTTAGCGAGATTGTTCTCACATTAACAGAATCACTCATTAGTGTTTGATGGTTTCAGCTGCTTGCGATCACGCTGCATGACGAGATTGCGGAAGGGAGAGAAAGTTATTTATTTTTCTCTTCTCTGCGTGACATTGCATATGCGCTGCTGCATGCACTGCAATAATTAATAGCCGATATGTTCTAAGGTGCCCTTTGTACAGATAATCAGGCCTTCTTTTACGATGCAGTAAATGCATATTTGGACCCTTCAAGAAGTCATCAATTAGTCGCGCGTTTAGGTATTTAAATTGCAATGCTTGGGCTGGTCGTACATGACCCACCAATCACGAAAACCGAGAAATCGGAACCAGTGCTGTCGTTTCGGTGACCCCTCAAACGTAAGCATGGCGTCACTGGCGCTTTCATCAAGAGAGTTGTATATACGAAACCTGCGTAGTGGAGGAGTCATAGCAGAACAAAAGAACACTTTTGTTATGTTTTATGTTTATTAAGTAGCTGTCTGCGTAAACATTAGCTTGCTTCAAATTGAACTGCAGCTAGACCTAAGTTTCTGGGACCACCCAGTTCTGTTAGGGTGGACCTGAGGAAGTCATAGGCATACACATGTTCACATATGAAAGAGGACAAATATGGCTTCCAAGATACCATACAGGCGAAGCATGCATGAGAAATGTGCTACAAAAAAGGTACTACTTACCAGTTACCGTGCAATAACAGAATACACATATCCTTGAAAACTAATTCGGTAGTTTTGGTCAGAGTGGTGACGAGCGCAAATTCTTTGGCTCGAGCACGCTCTAAACAGCTATCGCCCACACTGAGATCTGAACTCGCCAACACTTTACCGCTTTCTGCCCGCACACATGTATGTGAGACTGGTATCAACACTTTGATTAGCACAGTGTTCATGTAAGCATCTTATGCTCTTGGTGAAGTCAACTCACTCACAGTGAGCCAGACGCAAGGCCATCAGAGCAACGAAAGAGCAAAGATGCACGCAACAATTAATTTACTCCTAGCGCAGACAATGGAGCCAAAACGATGCCTTATCAGAACGAGAACGCATACATGTAAATGACAGCCATGCGCATGCAATTTATAGGTGAACTTTTCAGGTGCGCCTCTGTTTCCTTAAGGAGCTGCATTGTATGGCGATTGATGGCGGCGTACGCGCCCCCTTTTATAGCCGGGACTGAATAAGAGGTATAGATTGGTAATGATACCACAAATGAGCGTTGTGTTTTTTCTTTCCTTGCCATGCGTATATAACATTGATTGAGAATTTTATGTATGCTGAACAAAGCCAAGCTGTGTCTCGTTCTAACTAAGAAGTGCTTTTTTTTTCTCTCTTCACAGTTGTTCCCTCCTCACATCGCCGTACTTCAGTCGCTGATCTAATAAAGCCCTTGCTAATGACGGTGAAAATTAGTTCTGTACCGTTTTTCGCCCAATTCCTCGCAATCCATTTGGATCGACCTTGGCAGAGTTCCCTTCACCAGTCACATAACGAAAGAGACGTGTCAGTGACATGCCTCTTTGCCATTTTCTTGATATGATACGCTTCCAGGGCCTTTCGTTCCGCTGCATCTTCACTTTTGCCGAGAATCCTAACATTCGTAAATCGTGTCTAGCGCCAACAATTATTTACATGAGTGTCCAAGTGCATACCATCCCCGCTTCTCACATTATGCGCATGGTCCCTCATGTGGTCATTGTAGCAGCGCGATCGATTTCACCGAAGCACACCTTGCTGCAAGACAGCGTCAGCTCGCACACTACTTCCGTGGAACGTTTTACAAAGAGTTCGTCGTGCTCGTTGCCACATTCTTTTTTGACTCTGCTTACGCTGCAGGTACAGCGAAACAAGTATGAAGGCTTCACTGGGGCACAAAATACAACAGGAACACCGTGCCCGCCCGTCCCCTACATTTAATTGTGGCTTTCCATGTGCAAATAGGGCACCACTTCAGGGCCGCTCTAATGTAAATCTATTTCCAACTTTTCGTTTTCGTTTCTGCAATGAGCCCAACACAATTGATCAACATTCTTTCGAACCGTCCCCAGTTTCTTTGTTTGTTCCGCGATGACAGGAAAACTGGAAAGCCCCCCGTAAGACGTGTATACACTAATTGTGGATTATTAGACCGAATAAAAAATAATAATCTCGGACTCTACGCATCTTCACCATCAGCCCTCCGTGACCGATCAAAAGCTTTCGGTCAGCGCCCACTTCGCCTGTCTCTCACGCAACGTCACAAAACTGCAAGAACTGCGTCAAAGTAACGAGTACGCGTTAATTATGCATTTATGCGCCGAACAAAACTGAACTTCTTTTGGAATTGCCGCGGACCACCCCGATCTAAAATGAATATAATATGGCTGCCCACCTATGACTCTGGCCATAGATACTCGTAGCTGCCGGGGAAAATGCATTGATTTGTGTCTATAAAAAATTCGCTTGCAAGTTTAACACTGTTGAGCCCTTTCAGCACGTACACGCCATCACTCTGCCAAATTTTCTTCGCTGACGATCTTTTATAGCTTCATCTTTACCTTTAGGTGGCAAGCCCCCGCTATTTGCTACCAGATACACAAAGCTAAGCAAGAAGAAGCGAGTCGGTCTAAGACACTGGCATCACCCTCCTTATCAGGTCATCTACTTTCAGCGCACTAGCCAGGTCCCACCGAAATACTCTCCACTTTTGTTTGCTCCTCGCCTCTGGTCCAATTAGATCAGAAAAACATGTCATGTAAGGCAGTGCTTTTTCTTTGAAAGTAAAGAAAAATGACCTATAAACAAGAAAAGCGTTTGATTGGTCTGTTAAAACAACGCTGTCAGTCACCGCCCGATGCATGCGTGGTGGCTGCGTAAACTTGACGTAAGAAGGTTGGATTAAAAACAGATTGGAATGGCTTTAAGTCATGGGGCCCCTGTTCTCAATTTCGTAGACTGAGGTTTGCTCTCCATCGCTACACGTTGACATTTGTAGGAGTGTTTCTCCAAGTGCGAAGAGGACCGCATTAGGGAAGCCAGCTGAAAAAAGCCTACTAAACTCAATGTTAAAAGAGGAAACCGCCTAATGCGGCTGCGGTTTGTAAAACGCAGACTCAAGGCAATGTGAAGCTGTCCCATTCTTACAGTTGTTGAATGCGCTAAATTTTAAAGCAGCAGATCTTTTTTTTTCTTGCGCACGCGCTATACCTACAACGCACATGTCGCTTCAAGAACTCGAAGTTTACAACTAAAAACTGAATGCGCCTCTCGGTCGGAAGTTCATGTCTGAAGAGTAGTCACTTGATGTGGTCACGAAGAGCAGCTAAAACTACGTCAGCCGTAGCCTTTTTCTTCAAATTGCACACTTTAAATAACATCTAAAAATCGTCCATATGTCTAAAAGCCATTAAAATACAGTCGTGGGTTAATTTCGTTTCAATAACTTGATTAAGTTAAGCCCGAGAAATATTGTTTAAAATGGGCACCGCCTAGAACCCAGCCTTCGTGCTGCAGGTGAAAGTTCTGCCCACTGCAAGGAGGAAAGAAAAGGGACTGCATAGTTACTAATAAGCGATTCACGCTTACTACAGACTGGCACTTATCCTTGCCCACGGAGACTGAACATGTTTAATCCAGAGGCGTATACAGAGTCTTACTGCCAAGATTGTGGTGCTTGAGCCACGCTCGAACACATGCTCTGGTCTTGCGAAAGACTTGAAGACTCGGTGATCAAGGATGCGTCCAAGTGGGAGGCTGCACTTCGCAGCCCGGACCTGGATGAACAATTCTGGGCTGTCCAGCAGGCTCACGACGTGGCCGTGAGGCTTGGCCTTCCGGTCTCGACGTGGTAGCGGCCCGCTTAGTGATTAATTATCACTACTTGCGGGACCAAATAAAGTTTTCCTTCCTTCCTTCCTTCGTCAGTCATCAGCAATATCATCATCATCATCATCATTTTTATTTTCACCCCTGTATACAAGGTGAAAAATGGAGAGCCGGAAAAAAAAACTGAAATTTCTTCGGCTTGACAAAGCTCCGGTCTCGCTGTTGTAGCAATACAATCACGCATAAAGTGTGGATATAACAGTATTTTAAACACAAGTACATGTAGATGCTTTCATGTTATACAAACTAGTTAAGCACAGTTGTGTAAAATAACTCCCAGTATAAAATTCTAATCAGTTATCTTCCATATTATTAACACAGACTCAATCTCATATATCACAAGAATGCAAAAGCAATATATATACATACATACATACATACATACATACATCCGGACAGGCCGCCATTGGAATCTGAACCTGGCAACGTTTAACGTTAGAACGCTATCTAGTGAGGCGAGTCTAGCAGTGTTAATGGAGGAATTAGAGGGTAGTAAATGGGATATAATAGGGCTCAGTGAGGTTAGGAGGACAAAAGAAGCATATACAGTGCTAAAAAGCGGGCATGTACTGTGTTACCGGGGCTTAGCGGAGAGACGAGAACTAGGAGTCTGATTCCTGATTAATAAGGAAATAGCTGGTAACATACAGGAATTCTATAGCATTAACGAGAGGGTGGCAGGTCTTGTTGTGAAACTTAATAAGAGGTACAAATTGAAGGTGGTACAAGTCTATGCCCCTACATGCAGTCATGATGACCAGGAAGTCGAAAGCTTTTATGAAGACGTGGAATCTGCGATGGGTAAAGTCAAAACAAAATACACTATACTGATGGGCGACTTCAATGCCAGGGTAGGCAAGAAGCAGGCTGGAGACAAGTCAGTGGGGGAATATGATATAGTTTCTAGGAATAGCAGAGGAGAATTATTAGTAGAGTTTGCAGAACAGAATAATATGCGGATAATGAACACCCTTTTCCGCAAGCGGGTTAGTCGAAAGTGGACGTGGAGGAGCCCGAATGGTAAGACTAGAAATGAAATCGACTTCATACTCTGCGCGAACCCTGGCATCATACAAGATGTAGACGTGCTCGGCAAGGTACGCTGCAGTGACCATAGAATGGTAAGAACTCGAATTAGCCTAGACTTGAGGAGGGAACGGAAGAAACTGGTACACAAGAAGCCAATCAATGAGTTAGCGGTAAGAGGGAAACTAGAGGAATTCCGGATCAAGCTACAGAACAGGTATTCGGCTTTAACTCAGGAAGAGGACCTTAGTGTTGAAGCAATGAACGACTATCTCATGGGAACCATTAAGGAGTGCGCAATAGAAGTCGGTGGTAACTCCGTTAGACAGGAAACCAGTAAGCTATCGCAGGAGACGAAAGATCTGATCAAGAAACGCCAATGTATGAAAGCCTCTAACCCTACAGCTAGAATAGAACTAGCAGAACTTTCTAAGTTAATCAACAAGCGTAAGACAGCGGACATCAGGAACTATAATATGGATAGAATTGAACAGGCTCTCAGGAACGGAGGAAGCCTAAAAACAGTGAAGAAGAAACTAGGAATAGGCAAGAATCAGATGTGTGCGTTAAGAGACAAAGCCGGCAATATCGTTACTAATATGGATGAGATAGTTCAAGTGGCTGAGGAGTTCTATAGAGATTTATACAGTACCAGTGGCACCCACGACGATAGTGGAAGAGAGAATAGCCTAGAGGAATTCGAAATCCCACAGGTAACGCCAGAAGAAGTAAAGAAAGCCTTAGGAGCTATGCAAAGGGGGAAGGCAGCCGGGGAGGATCAGGTAACAGCAGATTTGTTGAAGGATGGTGGTCATATTGTTCTAGAGAAACTGGCCACCCTGTATACGCAATGCCTCATAACCTCGAGCGTACCGGAATCTTGGAAGAACGCTAACATAATCCTAATCCATAAGAAAGGGGACGCCAAAGACTTGAAAAATTATAGACCGATCAGCTTACTGTCCGTTGCCTACAAAGTATTTACTAAGGTAATCGCAAATAGAATCAGGAACACCTTAGACTTCTGTCAACCAAAGGACCAGGCAGGAATCCGTAAAGGCTACTCAACAATAGACCATATTCACACTATCAATCAAGTGATAGAGAAATGTGCAGAATATAACCAACCGTTATATATAGCTTTCATTGATTACGAGAAAGCGTTTGATTCAGTCGAAACCTCAGCAGTCATGGAGGCATTACGGAATCAGGGTATAGTTGAGCCATATGTAAAGATACTGGAAGATATCTATAGCGGCTCCACAGCCACCGTAGTCCTCCACAAAGAAAGCAACAAAATGCCTATAAAGAAAGGCGTCAGACAGGGAGATACGATATCTCCAATGCTATTCACAGCATGTTTACAGGAGGTATTCAGAGGCCTGGAGTGGGAAGAATTGGGGATAAAAGTTGATGGAGAATACCTTAGCAACTTGCGATTCGCTGATGATATTGCCTTGCTTAGTAACTCAGGAGACCAATTGCAATGCATGCTCACTGACCTGGAGAGGCAAAGCAGAAGGGTGGGTCTGAAAATTAATCTGCAGAAAACTAAAGTCATGCTTAACAGGCTCGGAAGAGAACAGCAGTTTACGATAGGTAGCGAAGCACTGGAAGGGGTAAGGGACTACATCTACTTAGGGCAGGTAGTGACCACGGATCCGGATCATGAGACTGAAATAACCAGAAGAATAAGAATGGGCTGGGGTGCGTTTGGCAGGCATTCTCAAATCATGAACAGCAGGTTGCCACTATCCCTCAAAAGGAAAGTGTATAACAGCTGTGTGTTACCAGTACTCACATATGGGGAAGAAACCTGGAGACTTACGAAAAGGGTTCTGCTGAAATTGAGGACGACGCAACGAGCTATGGAAAGAAGAATGATGGGTGTGACGTTAAGGGATAAGAAAAGAGCAGATTGGGTGAGGCAACAAACGCGGGTAAACGACATCTTAGTTGAACTCAAGAAAAAGAAATGGGCATGGGCCGGACATGTAATGAGGAGGGAAGATAACCGATGGTCACTAAGGGTTACGGACTGGATTCCAAGGGAAGGAATGCGTAGCAGGGGGCGGCAGAAAGTTAGGTGGGCGGATGACATTAAGACGTTTGCAGGGACAACATGGCCGCAATTAGTACATGACCGGGGTAGTTGGAGAAGTATGGGAGAGGCCTTTGCCCTGCAGTGGGCGTAACTAGGCTGATGATGATGATGATGATACATACATACATACATAGACATGCATATGCATACACACATGCGCGCACGCACGCACGCACACACACACACACACACACACACACACACACACACATATATATATATATATATATATATATATATATATATATATATATATATATATAAATGTACAGGTAAATATAAGAAATTTTATAGAAGTGTACAAGAAACACAAGTTATCACCAGGAAACGTTTTCTTTAGAAATCATTTTACATACTTGCAAATACATATGTGCATCTATGTTAAAAAAAGAGAAAAACAAAATCTCCATATAGGCCGCTGCTTTCGCGACAGACACGCCGGCAACGTAGCCCAGGGCGTCATCAGATCCTCGAATTTTAAAAACGCGAAGACGCCCTTTGCAATATTCAGGTTACAACGCAAGCACTGTCACGTGGTCCAGGCACAATCACTGCAGCGGAAACCTGGATTCTAGGAATAATTGTTACAAGTGTGAACGTATAGACAAAACGAGAGTATATGATAAGTTCTGCAGAACTGTTAGAGCAGTTAACAATACACGTCTGTAAGATAAATCCAATATTTTAGTCTTGTTTAGAGATAACACATCAACATTCTGTTGGTTGAAAGAGTTAAGTAGGTAAGGTAGTGTATGTTTAAGGGGTTGAGAGCCATAATTAGTACGTGAGAATTCCGTACTTGAAGAAAAAAGAACTTTTTTATGTTTTGTGATAAATACTCCATGTTTTCTTTTATTTTATTAGCATGTGGCCAGAACTGCAAACATAGTTAACACAAGAAAATCGTAAGAAATTTTGAACCGTCACTACGAAACCACGACACGCATACAGCACTACGTGGTTTACTGTTAAATGGAGAGGTACGCTCTGTGAAGAGCAAAAACGATGGTGCAATAAAGTAAATAATCTAGGTAAGGTAAACACAGGCAGGATATTTTTTTTTTCACTGAATTATGCGGTCACGAAGGCAGTGCTCTCAAAAGATGGAATCTCCGCAATAAACTGAAGTAAATATGTTGCAAGTTTCTTTAGCTATAGAGCCTGCCATATGCCAAAGTTTCGCAAACGCCCAGCTCGACGATGTCTCTGTTCTTTAATCTCCAGAGAAGTGGTCTACCGTCTTTGCTACGTACACGGACAACATCTACTGGGGCAACGATACTGTTGTCTACCAGGAATACGTCTTGCCCGTTTTCGTCAAGCTCATCAAGTTGAAAGCTGTGGGGTTACAGGGCTTCGCCACCTGATCGCCTGGAGCGTGTTCCGGCAGATGTTGCAATACACGGAACCGAGGTACTTCGAGCGCACAAAGGACATGACCGCCACCTGCTACGATCACGTCCCCAAGGTCATGAAGCTGGCGGCCGTGAACACTTACCTCAGGGCAAGTGCGCCTGCCTACTTGCGTTCTACGCCAACACATTCATTTCGCGGTGAATTTTAACTGAGCTATTTACAGGGGAAATTCTCCAGAAATTTACAAACCTACCTTGACCTGACATTGTTAAAACAAAATGTGACGTGACGAGGTTTACGCGTGTGCGAGTAATACGTGGAGCCAAGCGAGGGAAAGAAAAAAAAACAAATGGGTTAAATATCAAGCACCTCGACAGAATGGCCTTGCGTGAGACAGGCGTCGTGTATGACATTTCATTTTCATGTGGGGGATGCTGCGTTGGACGGATTGCTTATTTGGATGCCGCATAATATTCTAGATAAAGTTATTTTGTTCATTTGATCTTATTTTATTTAGCCATTCGGAATGTGCAACTTTCCGGTCAATCCTTCAAAATGGGTATATGCCACTGTGACGCAAATATTGAAGTATTACATTTATTTGTACGTCTGTAGTGCTGCCGTGTACATATTTCTGTCATCCCCAATCTACCCTTACCAAGCGACAAACATTTCTTACCTACTCACGCCCTTGCTCTCTAGACATGTCGCACTGTGCATCAGCATGATTTTTTTCCTTGAATTTAGGCGCGCCTCCTACGTGGCCTAGGGCGTAAATATAACAGGGGTGCGACTCCTGCGCCAATTGCGTCATTTTAATACAAACACCAATTCTTGCGCGAAATTGCGCCGAACACAGACAATTGACGGAAATTGTGTCACATTGCACTACAAAGGCTTCGACATGTGTCCTCCGGTAGTGGCCGTGAACAGCGAGCCCATTCGTTTTCTGAAAAAGAGAGCAGCCGTTCGCAATCCACACATTGCGCAACGGCGCCTCCGGCATACCTTGTCGTTATTTTCGCGCTTATAACGAAGGACTTTTCGGCGTTTCCAGCAAGTGGCTGGCGTGGCGCGGTAACTCCCAGCTGTCGTCGCTGCGGTCGGAACAGCCAGGGCAGCTGTGATTAGACAATTTAGAGTGCACGAAAATGCAGCTTAGAGGGTAGAGCGGCGCTGTGCTTCCCAGCTGAAGCGCGAAATAACGAAAAATAGACTGAGGGCGCTGCAAGCTAACTAGATATAGGGACGCGCGCACTGCAGCTGGTTCAGCGGAAGGGCGCCTCTGTCCCTAGTCCGGTATAGCGTAAAGCTATTCCAATCTGTTGGTATGTCAATATGGGCAAGGCCTGTGCCATTTTGACCCATCACGAAGGGTAACGGCGGATTTGGAATAAAACAGATTGGAATAGTTTTACGTGATACCAGGAAGTTAAGACACTTTGGCATCGCCCTGGTCTATTAGGCAAAAAGGGCTTTAAAAAAAAGTCGCACTTTCGAGTGAAACACAAAGCATCGATTGCGACAGCAGACTAGTAGACAGCTATACGAAGTAAGGATAGTAGGTTTACCGGCCTTATAAACTTGTAAACATTTCCTTACAAAATTAACGAACATGGTGACACACGCACACAAACACATGTGAACGCATCTCACTCGATCACAGGGCGCACTCACTCTCAAAACGCTGGAGGGAGGAAGTGCGGCAGCAGCGACGAGCGAAATGACCTACGTGCTGCCTCACGTTTGAACGCGAACTGAGCGACGAAAACACAGCGCCCACGAAGCTATCATCATCATCGCAGATCGCTTTCCAAAAGAAAGGTCTGCGCGGTCGTGCCAGACGAAGCAGC
Organism: Dermacentor variabilis; assembly: GCF_050947875.1. NCBI lineage: Eukaryota > Metazoa > Arthropoda > Arachnida > Ixodida > Ixodidae > Dermacentor > Dermacentor variabilis. Next base: position 126,670,696 of record NC_134570.1, read on the forward strand.
CGCCGGAGTAGGACGCACAATCCCCCCCCCCCATTCGCCTCCCCCTTGGTGCTTTGCACGCGACGGAACATAGCGCGCATTCTCCCCGCGTTTATTTCTCTCGCGCGCGAGATTGGGTCGCCATCTTCGACTCACCCTCGCACGACACAGCACACGGAGCGGGGCAATGATGTTATCATCCTGGGCTATACAGAGAACACCACGGCGATGTCGACGACCATGACATACCTGGGCCTGGTGTGCCCATATAATTGATGAAACACAGTAGTTGATCATTCTCGCTTCCCCGTACAGTCTCCTGGTGAAGCGCATTTCCAGGCAATTCACCTACACTGCCGAGACATAAAACAAAACGGTATTTATAAAAAAAACGTCTTGGGCTACTTTTCGAAATTTCGGACACACTAAGGCTGAATTCTTGTTTTTGTGATCGCTACTACAAATTAAAAATCTGCAGGCACTACTGCCATAATTTGCATGCACTAGACGGTCGAAGTATCGGCGTAATCTGCTTCAAAAATTAAGAAGTTGCATAATGCGGCTGTAGAAAAGTGCTTATGCTGGTTTATTCTGTGTCGTTGTAGCGCTGCCACATTGCCGATTCGAATATTTTACCGAACTTCAGATTGACCTGTTACAAATTACTCAAAACTGCAATGTTTACTATTCCAAGCTGCTCCCAATATGCTATTTTGTCCGCTCCAAACTGCTGCTGAACGCAATTTTACTTGCTCCAAAATTGCTCTAAAATGGCTTTGGGCAGTCCCACCCCTGTAATGTAGAAGTTAACGTGAGAGCAACACAACTGAAAAAGAGGCCGCAAGCTGTATAGCACATGAATAACCGCTTCTCTAGAGATTTGTTGCAAATATAAATCAACATATGAGTTAACATCTGCAGTTATTTTTTTGCAAAATATCTCGCACGATACGCAGCCGCAAGTGTCCTTTGATAAACACTGCTGTTTGCATTAAAAACTTACTTATCGCAGATTGCACTACCTCATTTCCCTGTGACATTGACTGTAGAATTTACGGCCTCCAAATTGGATAATATCCTGCCGGGGCTTTTAAAACAGCTCATCTGGACTGAAAACTAGATGATAGCGTTCAAAATGCCATAAAATGCAATATAGTATCATATTTAGCAGTGTATTGTTACGTGATGTATCATACAGAATAAAAGAATTTATTGCGGCACAATATTTCTTTAGAAATGCATTTTGCGGCTCACAAGGAATTGACGGAGTGATCTCCCTAACAAGGTTTCTTTTTTTTTCTTTTATTATCGAGAAAATTTGAATTGGTTTTTGAAGCAATATTTCAGGTATGTAATTCGTAGAGCACCTAATTTAATTTTCTTTAATATTGTGCAAGAAACCTCTTCCCCACACCCGCCCCAAGCCGCACATAGTTAAGAATGAGGAGACCCTAAGTGCTTGATTTATTTTTAGTTTCCAAGAGGCAACAAGAACCAAAGAAAGTACGAAAGAATATGGCTGGCCAGCGCTGAGTCACAGTGTACACGCATTTACTCCTCACGACCAGCGGTGACAGGTGACGTAGCGTAAGCGATCACCGCCCTTTACTGCCGTCAGTGAGTGAAACATGGCCCATCAGACGGCGGCACCAAGCCAAGACAGAACGGCAGATTCCCCGCTGCAAATGCCTTTTGATCAAGTGGCGTAGACCGTTCGGGCAACCCGCGACGTCACATGAACGTTGACTTCTCTGCTACTTGCAGTTTGTGCGAGTTTCGCGAGCCAGGAAAACCAGAGCAGCAGTGCGCTATCGGGAAAGTACTGTAACGCGAAAGCGTGGGTGGCGCACAGTCGAGCGAAAACGAAACGTTTCGACCGCCCACGTCGTTGTCAACGGTAATTTCAATGAGTTGTTTCTAAACATGAAATGGAACTGGGCAATCGCATTTTATTTTATCTTACAACACAATACGAGGATGTTCTTTTTTGCAACGAGTGGTTTAGTACTAGTATGGTATGAATAACTTTATTTAGATAGTGACATAATTTACCTGAGGAGTTCTTTCGTTATCGAGCTTGAATATCCCGGGAGAGTATGTAATCATTTACCTCGATTTCTCAATTATTTAGACTCTGTTCGCGATAATATTGACGCCTTGGAGATTCTCGAGGACTAATCTATCACTTTAGCGTAATTTCATATTTCCCATTAGTGTCCCTTAATCTTGAAAGTTATTTTAAACATTTATAGTCGAGTTTCAATGGTCAGTCCAAACAATGCTGAAACCGAGCGCCGCAGGAGCGCATAGAATCCGACACCGCTATTATATCAGACCGAAACGTTGCAAAAGTAGCAAACCGAACGTATTACCCTGTCGCGGCAGCTACTGTTGCGGCATGCTTCGCTTCACAAGCGTGTACGGCTGCGTGTCGGGTCACGATTTGGTGTGGCATCTTCTCTTTGAAAGTTCGCCTCGGATTTCCTTATGCGGTGTTGCCGTCTGACGCACAGAGGGATGCGCCAAGTCTCGATATTTATGCAATTGCTGGCGATCACGTCCTAACACGGCTGTTATTCATGTGATGCATCTCATTGGATGGAAACAACTTTATTCTGAATCCGGCAAATTTGATGACCCGGGCTCAGGTCTCCCATGAGGGGACTTCGAGGCCTTGCCTCGTCGCCGCCTCTCGGGCTTGCTGGACAGCCCACTCTTGTGTCTTGAGGTTGGAGCTGCGCAGAGCGGCGGCCCACTTCGACGCAAGAGCCTCCGGAGCTACTGCCATTGTAGCTGATGTAACCCGACACTCCCACAACATGTGTGACAGCGTCGCTCTAGTGTCCTGACATAATTTGCAAAGAGCATTCGGGTATTGCGCGGGGAAAATGTGCTGCAATCGCACTGGACTGGGGAATGTTTGTGTTTGCAATTGTCGCCAGATGACTGCCTGGCGACGTTTCAGCATGGGGTGAGGTGGGGGCAGCAACCGCCTGCCTAGCTGGTAGTGCTTGGTGATGTCATTATACCTGACCAGGCGTTCTCGCGTGCTTTGAGCCAGCAGTTCCGAACTCGAAGAGGCGGTCCCCGATTCTGCGCGGCGGGTCAGTTCTCGCGCAGAGCGGCGTGCTACCTCGTTCAAGTTAATGAGGCCCTCATCGGTGGGGGTGGCGACGTGCGCTGGAAACCATATGATGGCGGTGTTATCGAAGTGCTGTCGACCAGCTTTCCTTAGAATCTGGAGAGCTTCGGAGGAAATGCGCCCCCGCGCGTAGTTGCGAACTGCGGATTGTGAGTCGCTAAACACTACCTCGCAGAGGGGGTCGGTAAGCGCAAGCGCAATCGCTACCTCTTCTGCTGTTTCGGGGTATTCCGTTGCGACACTACACGCGTGCGTAAGCCTGGAGCTAACGTCTACGACTACCGCCGTGAACCGGCGTTCTCGCGTGTATTCTGCGGCGTCTACAAAGCGCGTAGTCCTCTTTCCACCCAAGGAGCGCAGCAGTGCCTTGGCACGGGCCTGGCGTCGGCCCCGATTAAATTCGGGGTGCATATTTCGAGGTATAGGGGCGACAATCAGTGTGTCGCTGAGGTCAGGTGGAATGACCTGTTTCTGACCGTGTTGGACGTGGTAGTTGAAGCCGAGTTTCCGCAGGATGTACCGGCCCGTGGCTGTCAGAGACATGCGTTCGAGGTGAGAGGTTCTTTGCGCATCCACGATTTCCTCAAGCGTGTTGTATACCCCCAGCTGTAGCAGACGAGCAGTGCTTGTGGACTCCGGTAGGCCAAGGGCGATCTTGTAAGACTTGCGTATAAGGGTGTTGATTTTCTCCCTTTCAGTGACATTCCAGTTGTGGAAGGCAGCCACATAAGTGATGTGACTGATTGCGAAAGAGTGTATGAGGCGCATGACACTGTCCTCCTTCATGCCCGTGTGCTTGTTTGTAATGCGTTTGATCAGGCGGGTAGCCGCTGTAACCTTGCCTTCGATTTTGCGAATAGCTTCTATGTTTGACCCGTTGGCTGTTATATGCATGCCTAGGATGCGTATCTTCGGGACTCGGGGAATGCAGGAGCCGTCTTTCGTATAGAGGATTATGTCGTCACATTGGCGCCATTCGGCTGTAGGCTTGGGCCGGCGGCGCGAGCGGTAGACGAGCAGCTCCGATTTCAGTGGAGATAGTCGGAGACCTGTGTCTTGTAGGTAGGTTTCGACTGCAGAGACCGCTGCTTGTAAGGTGCATTCTATCTGACCGTCACTGCCCTTGTTGACCCACAGGGTGATGTCATCTGCGTACAAGGCGTGATGGAGGCCATCGATCTCGTCGAGGTAGGACTGTTGCAGCAGTGGTTGCTTCTTAGTGAAGCCCCGACAGTTCCACTGCCACACCACGAGCTCGTTAGTGGGGCTGGCCATCGTGGTGCTGTACTTGTGCGTTACCTGAAATAGGACTAGGGTGAATGACTGTAGGGCCCATGGTGGGCATCATTTCCATGCCTGGGCGAAGGCCTATGTGAGTCTCGATTTTGTCTATATGGATTTCAACCCTGTCTGTTCGAGCAGTGAGGTTATCTCATATTATTCATGTCATGGATATCCTTACATATATATTTTTTAGAAATTGAAACTGACATGACATGAATGACATGCGACCAAATTAGATGACTAAATAGATTGGGTGACGTGGCGTGCATTTCATTAACTTGATGCGTTTAAGGTATGCCTGTCATGGCGAATGTGTGAAAATGACATGTCACGCCATGTATGCAACAAAATTATTTTAATAAATGCCATAATCTATATATGTGTCAAGCCATGACATGATTCTCCCGAAAGTCGCGTCACGCATGAAAAGAATGCGTGTGGGCACGGCATGACTTTATCATGGCATGAGCTTATGCCACCCCAGTCTGTAGTAACTTAGACCATTGGCCATATGCTCGCAATTGTGATGCCCTGATGGTCGTTGGAACGCCATTCCAGCTTTGTAATCCGACACTGGACTCGTATAATTGGCGGCATGTGTGATTCGAGTCAGGTCGCACGCGTAAGAAGATCCCAGCATCTCGGCAGCAGAGCGTCGATTGGTGGTTGCATCCCTTCAAACAGCGGTTGAAGAGCAATGTTCGCGCGGGCGTTGATTTCCAAACGCCGGACAGAAACGTGCCACCCCCTGGCCCCTCTCAAAGCTTGTACCGGACTATCAAGGGCGTTCGTGTCGTTAGCAGGCTCCTTAATTGAACATCGGGGCACGCTATTTCCTGATGCACAGTGTCCGAGTACAAAAACACTGCATCGAATTCCACTATGACAGCGCGACCACGGCTCGTCAAAGGCGAGAAGCTTCACCACGTCATTTGTCCGGATGGCTGTAAAAGGACTCGGGCTTCTCCTGGTGCTGCAGTATCACCGTCAAGACACGAGTTCGTGTCTTCTGATACCGCGTGCGGCCGTCAGTGAGAATTTAGTTTCTACGTTTCTTACCCGTCACGCACCTGCATACCGTACGTTGGAGTCAATTCGATAGCTCGTAGAAATTGTGTAGTCGTCGTCGTCGTCGTCTTGCTACTGCAGTCAGGCCCATGCGCTCGCATTCAATATAGTTCAGCGCACCCGCATCACACACACAAATACTATGCTTACGCAAACATATTCGTCAACCTGGTAACGCTTTGCGGAACCCCAAACAATGCCGCATAGCCGGCTGCCTACAAAATGCATTGCATTTGCAGATATCGTTTAGCAGTGGCAAATAGAAATGAACGTGAAAGTTTCGCCACCCCACTTTACACATAACATTTCCAAATTTTAACGAAATTTGAATTTGGTATCTTTTATAGCTGTTTTAGGACGGTGCGAATCATGGAGGGCAAATACAGTATGACTGTCTGGAACGCTTGCAAATGGAATTTTTTACTGATGGTGGAGCTATATATAAGCAATCAGCATATATCACTTGTCACTCACGATTTGCTACCTGTTTCAACGGAATCTAAACAACGAGCAAGCATAGTTCTCCCCAGCGACCATAAAAACCAGCTACGTGACTCGTGCAACGATTCAATATTGGGAGAAGAGTATTCCGTAAATATTTTGAAAGCGCGCATTTACCCTACATAGCTCACGCTTTCCGTACACGTGACCCATGGATTGGCTTTTTTTGCTCTAAACAGTAACTTTTTTGTGTTTCTTGTACCTCTCACAGAAGCGTTTAATTAGGTGAGCGTTTCACATAGCGCATATAAACGTGAGAAAAAAACAATGTTTACGCAAGTTTTCTTTGGCTGTTATTTAACGCGTGCACTTGAAAATTTATCTGCATACTACCCCTAGCCTTCCCATAATGCATCAAGATCTAAACTTTGAGTTTTTCTTGTTAGAAAACCTCGCAAATAAGGGTCTTTCGACGCTTGTGTGGAAGAATGATACATTTTTGTGGACTAATTGGTTCGCACTTGAATTATTAACCTGCTGCCCAAGATGCTCCTTTCGTGTGCATATTGCCCAGCTCGGAAACAATTCTGTGTGGAGGGTCTGGGTTAGGCTCCCAACAAGGCTAAGTTATTTTATCATGCTATTTTCCTCCCGCTTACCTTAAATATTGTTCACTTTACATGAACAATACAACTTTACTTCCACGATGCTTTTTTCCTGGTGGATAACTGTTGACTTTGATATGGCCATAACTAAAAAAAATTGGGCACTAACTTGGTGTCCCTTCTCGAAATTGTGCCCTGATAGTAGCATTACCAGCATCATCATAAACCATACAATGCTATGCACTGTATGATTAGTACCACACCTGGTATGCACCGCACTGAGACGAATCATGCGACTTGGATATCATTACCAGATATCTCCTAAGTAAACGTTAATTAAATTTAGTAATTGTTTTACACAGTATGTGGCCAATATAAATGTTTCATTTATGCTGAGAATAATTTTTTGTGAGCAATCACACAAGCGTAAGCACAACGAAATGTTCTGCATGAATATATAAATAAAAAACCTACAAAATCCTTCGGCCATATATCCCGCGAAAAAGAGGAGGATCACTAGAACGTGCCTTTGATGGATTGGCAGGTCTATCCGCAATGACAACATGCTCTGCAGCTTGCTTAGAACTTTCATTGTAAGTGATGCGCATAAGATGCCCCTAGCTTTTTACGAAAGTCACATAAGTAACACCAGGCCGTCACAGGCATTGACTTGCTGTATTATATATCAATATTAGAAATATTTTTTTACGAAAACAATATATTTGCTTGCGCTTGCAATAACCACACGTTCCAGCGGCGCTTGCTGTTCGTTTGAATTAACAGCTTGGTGCCCACCATCTTCGAGAAAAGCTAGATATGCCATAAGCTGCGAGATAAGCCAGATACCTAAACGACAAAGCTAATTATGTTTAAATACATTTTTTTCACCTCTACAACAAATGCACGAAACGAAGCTTTCTTTCTTGCATGCCAAAGCACATGATAGTCGTCTAAATGCTTCACAAGTTAAGCAACTATTATTAGCTGAAATGCTTCTTTTCATGATGCATGAAATAAATTTCAGTTCACATTGACTTCTGCCCTTCGTTAGCTTCGGACTGTGGTGTGCAGAAAATAGAAGTAAAATATTACTGAAGATTATAACTTCAAAACGCTATATAGTCGTACGAAAGCACTCGTAGGTAAATAATAATAATAATGAAATCATGGCTTCATTCTCACCCAAAAATTTTTTTTTAGTTTCTTTTATGAAAAATCGCAGGTTCATTTATCTCGAAACCGTAGTGGAAGACTATTAGTCAAATCAATCCCCCAAATGATGTGAACTTACAGATCTCTTATTTGGTAACCTGAGGGATTTTTAGGTCTTTCCCTGTTCTTTTCCTTCACTGCCCACTTCATGTTCTTTTTTTTTTCTGGCACAAGTATGCATAGTGCCTATAACGAAGGCAGTTTCTGGGCAGCGTCTCCTTAGTCTTTGTTGATTTGTTTATCTTTATCTTAAATAGGACTAGCAGTAGGAAGTGGCAACACTGACAAGAAGCATACTGTCACGCTGAAGTGACCCTGACGAGCCAGACAGTGAAGCACTAATTTAACATTGGGACACTACTTAAGCGCTTTATTTGGAGAACTGGCACTCAGGAAAATAAGTGGCACTTAAAGCGCAGCGATAGCGGCCGGAGAAAGAAAGTCACTGCAAAAATATAAAAACTGTATTGTGTCATTATGAGAGTGGCGTTTATTTGAATTAACGCTATGAACATGATTCTCGCGGCCGTTTGTAGTAGGATGGCGCTGGTTTGCCTATAAAATTAAACGACGACGAATGATGGCACAAGTAGTTTTTCAGAAATGTTGTTTACATTTGTTTCCTATTCCTTTCTTCTAATTTTTTATACTGAACAATCACGTTATTGGCCGAATACCCAAGAATTAATTGGTGTGTACCTCAAAATCAATGCGTTCCGTTTTAACGATAGTGAAAATTTTACCTCAGGAACTGTGCAGTTTTTTTGCACATGTTCAAAATACAGTTCTATAAATAAACAATCGTTTATTATTTACTGATTCGCTGGAAGGGCGAAGTAATGACTACTTCCATCATACAATTATAGATTTCGAAGTTCTCTCTAGCAGGAATGTATAACCATTGAGCAACCCAATTCATGAGTACCCGACGTCACGCAATCCACGTGAACTAACCCAGCGCTGAAGACAACAGACTTATCCGACTTCTGCTCAGCTTCACGTAACCGCCTACACTAGTTGACACCAGAGCTACGTGGCATAATGGAGGTCTTAAAAAAAAGATCCTTCCATGGAAGACGCGCACTTTTCTCTCTCTCCTCTGTTTCGGCAAACGACAGTTCAGCAGCTCTGAAAATGCTTAGCCACGAGTAGTCAAAGCGCGACAAAATTTGTCTGTCAACAACGGCATTTTTATAATGGCTACGGCCACTAGTCTGGAAACGGGAGCAACCTATCATTTCAAGACATTAGAAAATAAATAAAATAACTTTTAGCCGTCGTCTGTTAATCATAATTCGTGAAAGCGTTCCGCCTTAGCATAAAAAAATTATTCATAGACAACTTAGTCTCAAATTTTGCCCTGTACGCTCCTTGAACTTATCATACAACAAGGGTCTCGCAGTCTAATCGTCCTATTGCGCTGGTTTTTCACTTGTAGAGCGATCGCCGTGCTCAAAGGCGGTGGGCGCGAATGTGCATCTCTCGGTGGTGCTGCTTGAGTATCTTCAGGTGATCCCTGTACCCTGTGCTATCAATGCTCCTTTTTTGCCCACAAGACGACGACAGAGAAGACCCTGAGACTTACAACAATGTTTTATTTCGAACTGACCACATATATGGCTATTCTGTGTCAGCTCACGTGCGTGGCGCCCACAGAAAATTTCGATCTCTAGGCAAGAAGGATAGCTCTTAGCTGGAAAGGGCGATAGATGGTTTAGACACACAGGTGTCGCCACACCTGTCAATCAATTCCGCTTCGATGATAGCGTGGTTTAGTTCATTACGATTTTTACTGATATTTGAGCAAGCAGTATATACCGGTTTACACGTGAGCGCTTTTGTGGTCCTTTGCCTGATTATACATTCGATTCCTACAGTGTGCAACCAAAAACCGACCTCTCATCTCTATCACTTCGTAACCATGTTCCCGAAGCCCATTATTAAAACATCGTCCGCTCTGACAAACTTAGACCCACAGTTCACAGGCAGATTGTAAACTATTCCTTGATTGTAAACAGGCAACGAAATTTGACTGATGTCTCATTCTGCATGAAGACTATTTGAGGGCACACGAACAGGTCAATCGCCACAACGACTGCAGTTTCTCCGGAGAGGAAAGAAACACTTTTACATTGGCCCGCTGGCCAATTCTTTTCAGCCGATGCGATATGCCGTTGATACACGGAATAACCGCAACTTCTTTGTAAAGTGTGGAAGACTGAGTGGCATCATTTATTTGTGGTGGCATGCGCTTCAAGAGACTTTCAGCAACGCTTACGAAAACATCCGTGAGGCTATGGGCCATGAGCTCTGGGCAAGTCTTGCATAAAAATTTAAACGAGCGTAACTTCGCGATGCTCCTTTTTACTAGCTTTGAGTGAGCTGGCGCATATGGAAGCCACGGCTTATTGGCCGTATTTCCAGTATATCTGGGAATAATAATATAATATCCAAAAAGCATAAGCTTCCACTAGACGACAACTCTTGAGTAAAAACGTTTGATGATATGCCCTTACGTACGAAGGATAGTTAGTGCGCTTGATGTGCCACAGATGTTGCCATATATATGCTCACTTCTGAACAAAACAACCTTGTAAGCCTGCACTCGTGTGTCTTAGCCTCTTCTCTGTCCTCGTCTTGTGCGCACAAAGCTGCATTCATGTCCTACCAATATGATCAAACCGTTACCGCAGTGACCTAGATTATCGAACGCGGGAGCGTCTTATCCGAAAAGCCGTTAATTTAGAGCAAGTATTCGCACACTTGTAAGCTTTATAACTCTATATGAGCGCTGCAGGCTTGAGTTTGATATATACGTATTATGGCCGGAGTGCGCAATCTCAAACGCAATCACTGCCGGTCGGATGGAAAAACGTACCGTCGAGCTATGTATGCTATTCTGAACGCGCAGCAAAAGGCTGCATTTAGCGCTTATTGCGTTGTATGTAGCACAACAATGGCGCCCAACTGCGCACGCGACACATGCACAATCGAGTAGTGGCTTCTTTTATTTAGACAAAAATAACCAAGGCGCAGATGTAGTATGGTTGCAATCATATAAGCGATAATGTTATAAGACGTTTTCGTTATATGTGGTTTTGTCGACCGATTACCTACGCTGAACGAACTGAAAGACGTTTCACGTCAAAACTGTGAGCTCAGCCCCTTTGTAAACATACAATCCTGTATTATATAAATTTTCTAAAGAAAACCTGTGAGTGTTTTGAACGTGCGGTTCATGCAAAAGCATTCCTAGGGAGGGGGGGGGGAGCGGACATACTTTACCACGTACAGAAAGTTACAAATGACAAAGAAAAAGGCAGTCGCTAATCAAACTATTGTGTGTTCTTTGTGTTGTTGCGTGGCAGAAGCTCAGTATGAAATTAAATATAAGCATCCAAGCATGTTTCATGGGCATGGTGCTATAACGAAATACTCTTTTGATTGGAATCTCTAAAATCGCCCGTGACTGAATATTCCTCAACAAATTTCAACGCTCAATCCAGGCTACATTAATACCGAGCGCACCGGAAGTGCAGAGCACACCGGCTCAACCATGTAGCGAGCTTAGAAAGTTCGTCAAATAAACTGGGTGCTTTCTTATCATAAACGTTGTTCGTGCACTCGCCCGTGTGGACACTGTCTCAAACAAAGCAAGGTGTACGCAATCTGCTCGACCTTCAATAATCAGCGACTTGAAATTAGTGATGATCTTAAAAGTCAGTGAATAGGTTTATTCCTAGTGCGCAATTCAAGGTTCCTCTTCCCAGTGTCTTTTTATCTCTGTGGGATCACCAGAACAGCGCCGCGGCTACCTGGAATAGAGTGGTCACCCACTTTCAGGCATCAGCAGCTTGGTCTCTCTAAACAAGGTTTATTCACCCAATCTGTGCGATGGATTCAAAGTACTTCACCCACACAAATGACTGGTTCTAGGCTTCGTATCAATCTAGTTGAAGCCACACGTGGTTTTCGTTGAACCACAAGAGAAAGCGCGAAAACATCACGCTCCGCATCAGAAGAGCATCACCACCGCAATATACTAGCCTAATGAACACGGCCAAAAATAATTTAAGCGAGACGATGGTAAGTGTTGCCGTTCCCGCAATAAAAGTTGCAGTTTCGGCGAATCATACGTAGCCTGCATTTCTCCGTTATACTAAGTGTCAGGACGAATCACGCATAATTGCAAAGGGAAAGTGCAAATCAGCACTCGTAGAACATTGGCTCGGAATCGGCTTGAAATAGCCGTTGACAAAGACAGTGCGCCCAGTCGTAATGTCCAACACGCTATGCAAGTGGTGAACCAGGAAAACTTGAAATATCATGAGGCTGCATAAGGCATGTGCCCATAATGATCTTTTGCAAGCCCCAATATGCGAAAGTGGGACTGCTGAATTGCTCGTGCCGTAGTATTCCGCTCCCTCCCACAGTAATATGTTATTTCATTCTTTCCATGCTTTTCAATACGTCAAAAGCCGAGTTTGTAAGCAAAAAAAAAACCACAAGAACTGTTACGTTTGCACTTTCTTACAGAATTAACTAAGTCTGTTTGCATAGCTTGCTGGTTGGAAACTTTAACGTGAACAGGACAGATCAATCACATTATTTATATAACGCATTTCACTCAAGCCAACCGAGCACTGCACAGATGGCTGCACAATTCCTGGAGGCACGGCGCATTGTAAACAAAGACGAAGTAACATGAAGCTGCAGCACTGGTAATGTCAGCGCTATTAAATTAGGTCATGTTCTATAAACTTTACTTAAACAGTGGCTATTTGCCTACCTATTTCCTAACTGCAGAATACGCGCTGAGGATGGCGTAACAAGACCGCTCCTAATGAAACTTGTATTGAGTTCGTTAGTACACACACGTAGAATTAAAGTTCATACGAAAATTGTGCCTTCATAATACTTGAGCAACTATTATTGTGAATAACTCTAAATGTAACTATACGTAGTAAAGTGGAACAATCCAGTCAAAATACAGCTATGCGGCAACTTGTCAGGCGGCTACTTCCAAAAGTCGCACTTGTTGGGCGGGTTCATAGGTGTTCCACGCGCGCAGGCGAACGCGTCCGAGAACTCCACCATGTTCATCAAGGGTACTATGCAGCGGGAGCGGCCTGGAGCATAACGGAGAGATTGGGGGTGCTTGTATTCGCACCACTTGATGCAGTTACTTATGAAGAACAAGCGCTCGGCCGTCACGTTGAGGCCTGGGAGCGTGATGTGGCGCTGGAGACCCGACAGTGAAGTGTAAGCAGTGTACCCAATCCTTGTGCCGACCAAGTCGCATATATTCTCCGAGTCCAAAGTGTCGTTCACCGTCGCTTGTCGGGCAGTAATTCTTTTCTGCGAAAGGCCATGAAAGGAGATGTCACAAAATTTGAGCCTAATTTTGATGCTTTGTTGTATAATGCGCAAACTGACACGTAATCTTCATTTGATTCGTGTAGGCAACAAGGGCGTTTTTATGATGAGCCACAAATTTCGGATGCTCCTGCCAAGAGTGGATGCGAGATAAATTGAGGATTGTCTGAAGAATTATACGATAAGGAAAACCGATTTCATACATGGTAAAAGCAAGGCTGAGTCCACTGAAAAGCCTATGTCACGCTCAAAGCAAATTCCAGGAGTGATGCTTGGGTCGACATATGCAGATATATGCATCAAAAAGCATTTCCTGTAGTAATTTTTTGGAGCCATTAGAGCCCTTTGAAGGCAAATAGTGTTTGTATCACAGTTGCAAGTACATTTGTGCAAAATAAGTTTTGGTATAGACAAAACTGCTATATCTGCCTAATAAGTATTTCAGGAAAATGCCACACCATGGGTCACTATGAAATCACGTTTTGCCACGCTGGTGCAGCTAAGTGTAACGTTGAAATATGTTTTCATACGTCAAATATGTCGTCTTTGGCGGAAACTTGGAGTCACAGTGCACTATGTTCTACATATAGTTGGCTTCTCACAGAGAAGTTCTCTACTTACATATTTTTGTGAAGCCGTACAATCTTCTTGAGGTGACCTACGCAATATTGTTAGGGTCTAAGAGCCTATGGGAGCTGGATGAATGCCCTCCACGTAACCCACTTAAAGGCCGGTAGTGTATGATACTACGGTATAATATGTTGGACCACAACTAGGCAAATCTTTGTTACTTGTCATTACAAAAGGAAATCTCGAACTTGTCAGTAAATATGGCAAGGAAGAACCTTTTTGAGCCGTACTTCCCAAAATTTAAACAAAACAGAAGCTAAACAAAATACCTAAATTTCAGTTTAGGGCAGAACGAATTATTGTTCCTATTTCCCAGTATTCAGATTTATGTGAAGTGTATAACAGCTGTGTCTTGCCAGTACTCACGTACGGGGCAGAAACCTGGAGGCTTACGAAAAGGGTTCTACTTAAGTTGAGGACGAGGCAACGAGCTAGGGAAAGAAGAATGATAGGTGTAACGTAAAAGGATAACAAAAGAGCAGATTGGGTGAGGAAACCAACTCGAATTAGATATCTTAGTTGAAATTAAGAAAAATAAATGGGCATGGGCAGGACATTTATTGAGGAGGGAAGATAACCGATGGTCATTAATTCTTACGGACTGGATTCCAAGGGACGGGAGGCGTAGCAGGGGGAGCCAGAAGGTTAGGTGGGCGGATGAGATGAAGTTTGCAGGGACGACATGGCCACAATTAGTAATAATATTTGGGGTTTTACGTGCCAAAACCACTTTCTGATTATGAGGCACGCCGTAGTGGAGGACTCCGGAAATTTTGACCACCTGGGGTTCTTTAACGTGCACCTAAATCTAAGCACACGGGTGTTTTCGCATTTCGCCCCCATCGAAATGCGGCCGCCGTGGCCGGGATTCGATCCCGCGACCTCGTGCTCAGCAGCCCAACACCATAGCCACTGAGCACACAATTAGTACATGAGCGGTGTTTGGGATCCGACCGCTGGTACGATCTGTTGGGAACTCGGCGCTGACGCCCGTGGTTGTACCTGGGTCGCAAGCCCCAAGGGTAGCGTTGGCCTGGCGGCCTGGGGTACAACTGGAAGCATCCGAAGGTCCCGGCAAAGCATGAGTCGACTGGTAACAACGAAACAACTTGTTTATTTTAACATCGCAAAGAGTTGGCGGTCAGGTTTGACCGTAGTAGAGAGACGGGAGAGCACTTCACTCAACAGAAGAAATCGGAGCCCCCCTCTTGGCGTCCGGGGGCAGCTGTTTTTATACTCTCGCAGTTGAGGGCAAGAAGGAACCCCTCAAAAGACGAGCACGTGTATGTACAATGGGCTAATGGTGACGCACACTGTCGTAGCGATGCCGTAGCACCATGTCGAGCACGATCTCGTAGCACCCTGTCGTGGCGCTGCCGGTCGGACACAATGACTGTAATGAGAGGATGGTCCCTGCTTTGGCATCGCCTGTTTCGGGCACAATGACTGGAACGAGATCCCTGCTTTGGCATCGCCTGTTTCGGGCACAATGACTGGAATGAGATCCCTGCTTTGGCATCGCCTGTTTCGGGCACAATGACTGGAATGCGAGGATGATCCCTAGGCGGTCGCATCGCCGCAGTCGCGCCTGGAAACACCTGGCGATGAGTGTTGCGGCGACGACGATCGGGCCAAAATGTCTGCCGCCCCGCCGCAGTCGCGCCGGCAAAACCACGTGTCGCAGGCGAAACGCAACAGACCGCCCCGCCGGGGGAAGGAGATCCCGATGGACAGGGGACTGCATCCGCTGTCCGGAGGGATGTCGCTCGATGATGCTCATAACCGAAGTCGGGCGTCCCTCGACGTTTCTTGAGCGCAGCGCACAGAGAAGGCCTCGTTCTCTTGTTCAGGTTCGCACGGGACACTGCAAAGTGACTTCGGGAGAGTTCACATTTTTGTTCTCGTTCCCGGCAAGCGTTAGAACTACGCTGAAACTCAACCGCTCAGTCAGCAAGCACGGCACAACCCTCACTAAGCCCTGCCAGGCTCTTTCCCCTTTTTATACCACTGCCTAGTTCCTTACAGTAGTCTAGCATCACTCAGAACGCGTCCACAAATTGAAAAATTGCACTAGAAAGCATATCATCACTTTGAAACACTAAACAAAAGCAATATGTTAAAAAAAAAATCCTGCCTCAGGAAGAAAAACATCAGTAACAAACAATTTTGAGGCTGATTCCTACGTTAGGGGCTTCGACTTAAGCCATCGGCGTTACCGTTGAGACTCCCCTTTTTGTAACGCACCTCAAAGGAATATTGTTGTAAAGCGAGGCTCCAGCGCAGGAGGCGGCCATTTTTGGGAGAGATGGTCTGCAGCCATTGGAGAGGGCAGTGATCCGTCTCAATGATAAACCTCGAGCCGGCTAGATAGCATGACAATTTCTGAACGGCCCACACGAGACATGCACACTCTTTCTCGGTGGCGCTATACGCCTGCTCACGACTGGTCAGCTTACGACTAGCATACAGGACGGGGTGTTCTACTTCTCCATTTTCCCGTTGGCACAGTACAACGCCCATGCCTCGCTCACTAGCATCGCACTGAACAACGAACCCTTTTGTATAGTCTGGCGATCGTAGCACAGGCTGGCTTGTTAGGGCACTCTTTAGGGCGCTAAAAGCTCTTTCCTTGGTCTCGTCCCAGACGACTGTTTGAGGCTCTGTTTTTCTTAGAGCATCCGTCAGGGGAGCCGCGATATCAGAGTACCTAGGGATGTACCTCTGATAGTAGCCGGCGACACCTAAGAACGACCGAATATCGGTCTTCGTGCGCGGTTGCGGAAAGTCTCGCACAGCGGCCACTTTTATTTCAGAGGGGCGGCGACGACCCTGACCAATCACGTGACCGAGGTAGACAACCTCGGCCTGTGCTAACTGGCACTTAGGAGCCTTGACTGTCAAGCCCGCTTCGCGCAGGCGGGTTAGCACTGCCCGCAAGTGTGTCATATGCTCAGACCAGGATGCGGAGAATATCGCTACGTCGTCTAGATACGGTAAAGCGAATTCTTGCTGTCCCCGCAACACTTTATCCATGAGGCTTGAAAAACAGTATGGCGCGTTCTTCAAACCAAAACTCAACACTTTAGGACGGAATGTTCCCATTGGTGAAATGAACGCCGCATACCTACTAGCCTCTTCTGTAAGTGGAACCTGCCAATAACCCCTGACAAGATCTAGGGTGGAAATAAACTGAGCGCTACTAACTTTCTCAAGGCGCTCCTCGATGTTAGGGATCGGATAAATTTGATCCTTAGTGATGGAATTAAGCCTGCGGTAGTCGACACAAGGACGAGGTTCCTTGCCCGGTACCTCAACTAAAATCAAAGGGGAGGTATAATCACTCTCACCTGCCTCAATAACACCGAGCTGTAGCATTTTCTTTACCTCAGCCTCCATAATATCGCTCTGGCGGGGTGACACCCGATACGCCTTGGATCGTACTGGCTCTGGGGAGGTAAGTTCAATATCATGAGTAAGTACAGAAGTCCTACCAGGCCTCTCAGAGAACAGACCTTGAAACTCTTGTAATAGCTGGTGTAGTTCGGTTTTCTGCTCGGGCGACAGCGGTGCTTTACTGATAAGGTCACTAATGACTTGACCGGTGTCTTCCCTGTTCGTCACTGAGCCTAGTCCCGGAAGCTCGACCGGAAGCTCTTCAGGAACGTTTACCATCATGCACACCACTGCTTCCCTTTGTCTATAAGGTTTGAGCAGATTACAGTGGTAAACTTGCTGTGCTTTCCGCTTTCCTGGCAGACTTACCACGTAGTTAACGTCCGACAGTTTCTGAACAATTCGTGCTGGGCCCTCCCACTGCACGTCTAGTTTGTTGTTTAGCGATGTGCGCAATATCATGACCTCATCGCCAACCTCAAAACGACGGGCCCTGGCTGTCCGATCATAATAAACCTTGGCCCTCTGCTGGGCCTTTGTCATTGCTTCACCTGACAACTCCTGTGCCCTTCTTAAGCGTTCGAGGAGCTTAAGTACGTACTCCACCACGACTGGGTCGTCGCCCCTACCTTCCCATGATTCTCGAAGCATGCGAAGCGGAGATCGAAGCGAGCGACCGTACACCAGTTCAGCTGGCGAAAACCCCGTAGCCGCATGCGGCGCGGTCCTTAAAGCAAACATCACCCCAGGCAGACACAGCTCCCAGTCAGTTCGATGTTCAAAACACAACGCTCTCAACACGCGCTTCATGACGGAGTGGAGCTTCTCAACGGAATTCGACTGTGGGTGGTACACTGAGCTGTGTAACAGCTTTACCCCACACCTTTCGAGAAAAGTTGTCGTCAAAGCGCTAGTAAACACTGTGCCCTGATCTGATTGAATTTCTGCAGGAAAACCAACTCGCGCAAATATGGACAGTAGTGCATTGACTATCTCAACTGAGCTGAGTTCTTTAAGCGGCACTGCTTCAGGGAACTTTGTCGCTGGGCAGATCACAGTCAAAATGTGTCTGTACCCCGTGGCTGTTACCGGCAGAGGTCCCGCAGTATCAATAACGAGCCGTCTAAAAGGCTCCGTAATGATAGGTACCAATTTCAACGGCGCCCTCGATTTGTCCCCTGGTTTGCCCACCCGCTGACAAGTGTCACATGTCCTCACGAAATGGTCTGCGTCCCGAAAACACCCTGGCCAATAGTACTCTTGCAAGAGACGGTCCTTAGTTTTCTTAACTCCTAGGTGTCCGGACCACGAACCCCCATGCGACAAGCGCAACAGATCCTGACGATAGCATTCAGGCACGATCAGCTGATCGAACTCCACTCCTCTTCGGTCTAGATACTTCCGGTACAGGACTCCACCTCTTTCCACAAAACGCGCAGTTTTCCTGGCGATACCTTCTTTGACATTGCAGCGCACGTTTTCCAGGCTGCCATCCTTTTTTTGCTCGGCTATCAAAGCCGACCGGCTGACTTTTAGCAACCTATCAAGTCCGTCTGACGTAGGCGCGATGAGCAAATCAGTAGATAGCTCTTCTAACTTTCCCGAATCGGGATTTTCCTCTCCAGTATCTGACGCCTTTAACGTTACAGACTCAAGTTTATTCAGTTCGGGCGTGCTCGGAATATCAGCTTGCTGCGCCTCTGACCCTTTTTCGTTGTTTGATAACGTCGGCCCCGCAACTACCGCCTTGGCAGCGAGCTCCCGAACCTTCGATCTGGTTAAGGCCTGAACACTAGCTTCACCAAACAAAAGCCCCTTCTCGCGCAGGAGGTGATCGGACCTGTTTGAAAATAGGTACGGGTACTGGGGTAGCAGCATAGATGACACTGCCGCCTCTGTCTCAAGCGCTCCGAAAGGTCCTTCAATAAGCACTTTTGCTACCGGCAGACACACGCTATGAGCTTCCACGGCTTGCTTGATCCACGCGCACTCGCCCGTGAACATATGGGGTTCTACGTAAGATGGGTGAACTACATCCATCGTAGCTGCGGAATCGCGAAGCACTCGGCACTCTTTCCCGTTCACGAAGAGGTCTCGCATGTAAGGCTCGAGAAGCTTCATGTTCTCGTCAGTGCTGCCTATTGAAAAAAACACAACTTTTGGTGTTGTTTCCGGACACTGCGCCGAAAAGTGACCCGGCTTCTGGCATGTATAACAAACGCCCGCTCGCCTCATCTCGAACCGCTTTCTGCGTTTGGCTGCCGCCGTCTCTTTACGTTTGGTCGGACTGCTTTCACTCGCATCCGCACTACGCGTGTCCCCCTTTAATCTCATGGGCGTGAACCTTGGCCTCTCAAACTTCGAGCCAAATTCACCCTTTTGACCGTCCTTAGCTCCGCGAGCTCGACGCGTCACAAACTCCTCGGCTAGCTCAGCGGCTTTAGCCACCGTACAAACGTCTGGCCTATCCAAGACCCAGTATCGCACGTTCTCCGGTAACCGACCATAAAACTGTTCTAGCCCGAAGCACTGCAGAACTTTATCGTGGTCACCAAACGCTTTCTCTTCTTTGAGCCACTCCTGCATGTTCGACATAAGCCTATACGCAAACTCTGTATATGACTCACTTCTGCCTTTCTCATTTTCCCGAAACTTCCGACGGAACGCCTCCGCAGACAGCCGGTACTTTTTTAGCAGACTCGATTTTACTTTGTCGAAATCCTCTGCCTCCTCTCTATCCAAGCGAGCGACTACGTCGGCCGCCTCGCCGGGTAACAAAGTGAGCAAGCGCTGTGGCCACGTTTCCCGAGAGAACCCCTGCTTCTCGCACGTTCGCTCAAAGTTAACCAGGAACAAACCAATGTCCTCTCCAAGCTTAAACGGCCGCATCAGGTCAGTCATTTTGAACAATACTCGTTCTCCTGCACCGTGTGCCTGACTTCCATTACGAGCGCGTTCCATCTCTACCTCAAGACGCTTCATTTCCAAAGCGTGTTGACGGTCACGCTCTTGTTGCTCTCGCTCTTTCTGTTCTTTACGTTCACGCTCTTCTTTTTCTTTCTGTTCTTTACGTTCACGCTCCTGTCTTTTTGCAGTCTCTCTCTCTTCAATGGTCTCAAGGCATTCCGACAGCTCGTCATCCTCAGCCTCTAACTCAAGAATAGCCTTTATCAGTTCCGGTTTTCTTAGTTTGTCTGAGACATCCAGACCCAACTCTCTTGCAAGCTCCAACAATTTCGGTTTGCGCAACGACTTCAAATCCATGGCTGCTCTGAATGCTGCTTTCTCTACTGCTTACTATTGTCTTGCCGCAAACTAACCCGGCAGCAACGACAACCACAATTACCAGCTCTGTTTCTGACACTAACAAAAAGCCTGGCAAAGCTCAGAAGAAGAAAGTCCCGCACTCACCAAACCTCGCAGGCAGGAATTCCGCGCAGTCGTTCCGCTGCAGGCAACCAGTCGTCACACAGGGCTCGTTGCACTGCTCCCGAATCGTCGTTGAGCTGCTCAGCATACCGTCAACTGCATCTCTTCGCTGCTGGCCTCCGTTGTCGCGATCTCACCGCTGGCAGACAGTTGTTTGAAGTCGGAGGCGATCCCACCGCTGCCACCAGATGTTTGGGATCCGACCGCTGGTACGATCTGTTGGGAACTCGGCGCTGACGCCCGTGGTTGTACCTGGGTCGCAAGCCCCAAGGGTAGCGTTGGCCTGGCGGCCTGGGGTACAACTGGAAGCATCCGAAGGTCCCGGCAAAGCATGAGTCGACTGGTAACAACGAAACAACTTGTTTATTTTAACATCGCAAAGAGTTGGCGGTCAGGTTTGACCGTAGTAGAGAGACGGGAGAGCACTTCACTCAACAGAAGAAATCGGAGCCCCCCTCTTGGCGTCCGGGGGCAGCTGTTTTTATACTCTCGCAGTTGAGGGCAAGAAGGAACCCCTCAAAAGACGAGCACGTGTATGTACAATGGGCTAATGGTGACGCACACTGTCGTAGCGATGCCGTAGCACCATGTCGAGCACGATCTCGTAGCACCCTGTCGTGGCGCTGCCGGTCGGACACAATGACTGTAATGAGAGGATGGTCCCTGCTTTGGCATCGCCTGTTTCGGGCACAATGACTGGAACGAGATCCCTGCTTTGGCATCGCCTGTTTCGGGCACAATGACTGGAATGAGATCCCTGCTTTGGCATCGCCTGTTTCGGGCACAATGACTGGAATGCGAGGATGATCCCTAGGCGGTCGCATCGCCGCAGTCGCGCCTGGAAACACCTGGCGATGAGTGTTGCGGCGACGACGATCGGGCCAAAATGTCTGCCGCCCCGCCGCAGTCGCGCCGGCAAAACCACGTGTCGCAGGCGAAACGCAACAGCGGGTTAGTTGGAGAAGTATGGGAGAGGCCTTTGCCCTGCAGTGGGCGTAACCAGGCTGATGATGATGATGAGATTTATGTGCCCCGTGGACAGACTGTCATTGGATGGGTAACTCTCATCAGATTGCTCAATGTGGCATTGTCTGTGGCGATACACAATATCTCACACTTGAATCTCAATTGCTTTCGACTTGCAGGCTTACCTTCCAAGTCTACCACCGAATTCACGTTGCCTTGAAAGACACTTGGTGTTACCACAAGGAACGATGTTGTCTTGAGCTCTCTTCAAAACAAAGTCCTCTATTTCATTTTCATGGCGTCGATTTTTCACATTGGAGTTGCAGATCAAGCCAAGCTGTTTACTGCATCACACAAGCCTAATGCACTTCAACAAACTGTGAGTAAAGATAAAAGCCACGGGACACGACACTCGCCGTGATGCACATCACCCTGAGAGGAACTTTTTAACCGTTTGTATTTCACCAGAGCCTTCGCTCAGGCCGCATCCTCGGCGACATGTACCTGTCTCCCTGCAGTGTTCGACTTCGATAACAATATTGCAATTGGAAGTGCAAGTGGAAAGGCATCTAGTAACTTTCAATCCGTAAGACGCGGGTAAGTATAACACGCTTGGAAACAGCTTGATTAGGAAAATCCAGCACACTCTCTGCGAATTTCTTTCTCTCTACACGCACTCACTAAGTCTTTCTATTATGAATGAAGGCGAGCAGCCAAGCCTCCATAAAAAAGACATCAATGACCTAAATTATTCCTAGGTATGCAGGGTTCCTAGAAATTTCCCTCCTGTTCTCTCCGTTCATAACAGTGGTCTGTGAATGTACCAACATGGTGCAACATACCGCTGTACTTAACAGACATCTACATAATACGGAGCTGTAATCCCAAAACTGCACCTATGCATGAAACCCGGCCATATGCACTGCGTTTCTTGCTCATCTAAACAACTATTACCATATACCGTATATGCAAATAGTTGTATACGGTAACAACAATAAGACAACAAGACAACAATAAATGTCCTTGCCACCATTCAAAACTCCTCAGCTCCCCGTAACAAGATTAGAACGAGGATAAAAACTTGCTTCACGTAGCGCCTGGAATAAAGTTTATGCAGCATGAAAACGTTTTAGAAAATATAGACAGCGCATGTTTGTAAGGACAAGAGATTCAAATAAAAAATGAATGAAAAAGTACAATTTTAATAAATATCAACCAGGAAGCAAGTCAAAACAATAAAGCATGCAGTTCCATTCGAGCGAATCCCGGGCTTCAGATATGAACCAAGAACAGCAAAGCACTGAATCAGACAATATCAAAATTGATTTTATTGGCCACCACTAAATTCGGACACGAGACAAATAAAAGGACGAATTACTAGTGTGAAACACTATATATCACGTTGAACTGGCTGATGTATCAGAATTCATTACAATAAAATAAATGAGAATCGATTGTTCATAACTAAAACTATTCTGGAAGTGACAAACATCGGAGGAAGGCTCAAATCAGCAAGAGGTTTGCTTGAGAAAGGAGACGTATCCCGTCAAAGGAAATGCAGAATGTCATTAGCCAATAATATTTTATTTTTAAGGACACCAAAAGAAATAATATACAGTTCTCTCAGCAATATTGTAGATGCGATAAGATATTCTTGCAAAGAATCCACTAAAGTTACAATTTTAACCACATATTCATCAGTTCACAAGGAATTTGCAAGAAGGGGTAACGTTTTTAACATACCTAGTAGTTGACACTAAGGTGAAGACGCGGAGTAGGCCTACGCATGTGCAACGCATATTGCTTTAAACTCAGAATAGGAGAACGCATAGTAAAGAAAAGCAGCAACGCAAACTTTGACGGCGAAGATAAGGTTGTTTTATCATAAAAGTACATTTGCAGGCTCTGCGTGGATTCGTAACGAGAACAGTTACTGAACATTTATGCAAGAATGCTTTTCGCTCGCATAGCATTTGAACAAGCTTATGATGATGGCTTTTTTTTAGCTGTTGAAGGTACACGAGGAATGTCGCTAATATATCAAACTATTCTGCAAACACCCAAACTTCTTTAATGCAGTGTCTGTCCGTCATAAGTATTGTGGTCGTACTCTCAATATCCCAACTTCACTTGAAAGGCGTGAATGTTGGTTACCAATTCTTTTTTTTTTACCACAGAAGCTGCTATATGGACTAGAAACAAAAGATTCCTAGCTCTCTCGCAATAGAGAGTAGATGTACGCATGCAACGGGAACCGGCAGCGCAGATTGGTTGGAAATTGTACTAGCCACGATCTTCAAACGGGTGCAGTGCGTGTTCGCAACGGCACAACCTATCACACGACACCGCAGCACACCACATCACGCCTTACTGTGCACTGGTACATGTGGATGCTCCGGAGGTATAACAAGAAAACCGATTGAAGGCGATGCGGCAGATAGCAAAAGAGGCCAGGGAAACAGAGCGCGCTGACCAACAAGAAGAAAATCGTCTGAAGGAGGCGCCACGCAGCGTGGCGCCATCTCTCGAGACAACGCAAAAAAAAAAAACATGTGCCGCGCAGCTCAGGGACCGCCGGGGTTCACAAGAGCACAGGCAACGCTGTATGAGCACTAAAGATCACAATGAAGTGTATGGTGGCCTGTATCTGTCGTTTGAATGCCGCTGTTCGAAATGACAGCTAAACCTTTAGCCTACTAGAAGTGACAGACAGCTTGCGTGATATTTTGAACAGACACTAAGAAGAACTCGCTAGCAATATTTTTTTTAACTTGTTTGGGAAGTCAATAGCGTATGGAATGGGGTCCTGTCCAAAAAGTCGATGGCCAGAGACGGTATTTTCTTACATTTTGACTGGTCGCTCCGATAATCTCGTTTTGTTCTCCCAACTTCCTGATGTTCCCGTTTGAGTGCAGGGTAAGGGAACTCGCTTATGAGACAAAGTCACTCGAAGGTCACTGATAGCGCGAGCTAAAAGCATTTCATGCTTAATATTGCACAGCGAACATTAAGTTGGTGTTCTTCGAAAGCAGAAGGAGCCTACGCATTTTGAAATACTCGCTTTCCAACAGAGTGGCTAATTGCTGTTTATTTTTCGCCACCCGGGGTAGCGGTTCTCGTATATTTTCATTGACTGAAACTGCGCTAAAGTGCGCGAAATAACTACATATTGCGCACTATTCCAGGTAACTTCGTAAATTCCAGGTGATAACTCGTGCGACGCTGCAAACTGTCATTCTGGAACGCAGTAAACTCGAGGACGCTCCAACTTCACGTCGCCTACACTGAGAGCGAAAACATTACAGCGCACACCGTCGTGTCATAAGAGCGGCATGTATTTCAAAAGAGTAAGGTGGGCTAATGTTCAGGCTATGTTGCCCTTGAGTGCTCGAACACATTTCCTGCAGCGTTATATGGCGAATCCGCGTTTTGTCTGCAGTAACCACCAAACAAATCTATGTTACAAGATAATAATTTAGGCGCCATCACTGTGGCGTAGCTACAGGTCCCAACATTGCGAATGCACTCTGCTGTCTTCAATTTAGAATGGCGACTAATTGCCGCTCCGTTAGTCGGTTATTTGGTTTTTCTTGCCTGCATTCACTATTCTTTACAAATGCCGTAATATAGCGCGCTAAGCCATGCCCTCGGGTAGCGAACTCCCGAGTGGACGAAGTCGGGAAGGAAGCAGTGGGGGCCACGGGCACCTGGCCACGTTTTTACAGGCAACAATTTTTACGTGCAACAAAGTTCAAAACTTTTGTCGCAACGTGTATCCATTTACAACACGACAAGTACAGTATAGTAGCCTAACTGACACGGCTCCCTAGGCGGATCTAAATACTGCGAACGGATTGGGCCTAAATAGCACCAGAACGACGACAAATACGAAACCGCCTTTTGGTTCCTGAGTATGCAGTAAAGACTTTGCAACAGAAGACAAAGAAAAGAATTTCGAAATGAACTTCCAGGCATTATATATAGCGAATTTGTTCACTTTATTGCTTTGCCGCAGAAAAAGAAAGTTGGGATATTCCATCATACCGGCTGGGTCAAGTGGGGACACGAGACATTTAGTATAAAATCCAGACTGTTCCAATAAATTCGGGACGGTTGGCAAGCTGAACATCATCAGGACGTAACTTACGTATCAGAGGAGCAGCGCGCATGCGTATCACGGTAAAAAGCCAGGGGCCAAAAGAATTCCAGTCGCGAAAGGTAGAATTCCAGTCGCGAATAGCGCCGAACGCGAGCTTTCCGTGCTCGCTAGTATGTACAAGGCCCGTTGTTCACAACGTTTGTGTGGGATTGCCCACTCGCCTGCTCACCCCAAGCTGGCACCATTTAACGAAGCACTATGCTCTTGAAAACGACTTCATGTCAAAACGTCGGAGGTTTCCTAGCAGCAGAGATCTAAAACAGGGGCTCTATAGGCGAACAAATGATAGCAGTACCCAAAGGGGAAAAAATGTGTGCAGTTCTGCTGCAGACATTTTGTGGCACCTGCTGCAGCAGCAGGTGCCGCAAAGTACACCGACCCCGCAAGGGGAGCAGTCGGTTCGCTCAGTCAAACGCAGGGCCCCTCCCCTGACGGAGGAGGGAAACCCGGTGGAACCCGAGTCCAGTAGCATCCTATTGGGAATTAAGCAGTCGATTAGCTCTTTGCAGCTAATGGTCCAGCAACTAGCAGAAAGCATGGTAGCGCTCGCGGCAAGAGTGACGCGTATCGAAGCACACGTGGCGCCTGGAGGTGCTAAACAAATCCAAGGCATCAATCATGGCGAACAACTCTACTAGAGAGCTGGTAGTGTGGCCGCAGAATTGCGCTAGCTTCAAAAAGCGCGAGGCTCCGCTGCTACAGTTCGTTGCCTCACAGGCGGAAAGATCGCACGTCATAATCTCACAAGCAACTTTGGGTAGCGAGGCGACCCTGCCCGGCTACCGGGTCGCCTCGTCGAAATACGATCAGGGTAAGTGCGGAGTGGCGACCCTCGTCGCGAATAAATGCTCTTTCCAGGAACGAGATTTGAAATTAGGCAACACGATAGCGGAGGTAACCGTGATCGAAATCATACCGAACAGTTGGCTTAAAAACAGCGTATTCGTAGTGAACGTGTACAGCCTGCCCTCTGACCTCAGACAGTCGTTCACATCGATAATAACGAAGGAGGCCTCAATGGCCAGGGGGGCCCCAACAATAGTGGCAGGAGATTTTAACGCGCCCTACGGAGCTTGGGGTTACGCAAGGCCAGTGCCTAAGGGAGAGCGGCTATTGGAGGCAGTCATTACGTGCTCGCTAGAGCTGGTGACGGACCCCCGCTATCCGACTCGACTAGGCACGTCGGTGGCGCGGGACACGACGCACGACCTGACCTTCGTCAAGAACGTGCGAGGGGCAGAGTGCCGCAACCTGCACGAGTACCTCGGCAGCGACCACTACATACTGGCGGTCACGATCCCCATCAGGGCGGCACCACCGAGAGAATTTAAGGTCACCGACTGGGACGCCTTCCGCAAGATAAGGAAGAAAGACACAAGCGAATACGCGGATCTAGACAGTCTTTTTAGAAGCCTCAAAGAGGACGTTAGCACCGCGACGAGGGTTGTCCAAACTGAACTGAACGTGGAAAGGATGGACGCGAGATTGGCACACCTATTAGAGGCAAAGAATTCCATCACAGTCAGGTGGAAAACGCAAAGACTGAATCGCAGAGTGCGAAAGAAAGTACGGCACTAAACCGCGAACTCGAAGCGCACTCGATCGAGCTTTCCAAGCAACAGTGGAACAAGGTGTGCGCGTCGGTAGACGGACAAATGAGA
This sequence comes from Dermacentor variabilis, assembly GCF_050947875.1. Lineage (NCBI taxonomy): Eukaryota > Metazoa > Arthropoda > Arachnida > Ixodida > Ixodidae > Dermacentor > Dermacentor variabilis. The sequence goes on from NC_134570.1 coordinate 126,698,041, forward strand.
ACCGGGCGCAAATGGAACCTCCTAAAGCAACTGCTAGACGACAGGCAATCCAAAGGCAATCAGAGATTGGCAATCGATAGGATTTTGCAAAAGCAAAAGGAGCAGGGCAAAACGGAAAGCGAGTTCCTAAAGCAGCTGGCGGAGGCGTATCTCCCACTGGGCCCGTCAGGCGACGGCGACTATCCACAATGCGCCGGGGCAGAGGCCGGAGAACTCGACGCGCCCTTCACGGAATCGGAAATTTGGATGCCTTACAAGGCCTCAACGAACGCTCCTCTACAGGCCCGGACGGGGTCTCGAACAAACTGTCGAGGAACCTAGACGGAAAGTTGGTCGAGAAGCTCACCGAAGAAATCAAGTGTGGGAAACGGGACAAGTACCAGAGGTCTGGAAAGAGGCCTCGGTCATACTAATACCGAAATCCGGTAAACTACTTGCGGCGGAGAACATGCGGCCAATATCGCTCACCTCGTGCGTAGGCACGACGGCCAAACATGCCATACATAACCGAGTATTGCGGTACATAGAGAGAGAGGGTCTCTTCCCACATAACATGATGGGCTTCAGACCGGGCCTCTCCACACAGGACGTAATGTTACTACTCAAGAAGCATATAATTGACGGCTTGACCGGAGACACCAGAGACAACAGCGGCATACTGCCCCTGGACCTAACGAAAGCGTTCGACACGGTCAAACACAGATTTCTAATGGAAACGATCTCGGTGATCGGGCTCGGCCGGAAATTCCCGTCTTACATAGGCTCCTTCCTCAGAGACAGGAAAGCCACCATCAAAATAGGACAGGCCACGTCCGATTGCTACACGCTGGGCGCGAGGGGCACCCCACAAGGGGCGGTTCTCTCCCTACTATTATTCAATCTGGCAATGAAAAGACTCTCGGACCGGCTGACGAGAGTGACCAACGTCAATCACACCCTGTACGCAGACGATATTACGGTGTGATGCCCGGGAGGGTCCGACTCAGAAGTCGAGCGGGCTCTTCAAGAGGCGCTGGACACAACGGAAGAGTACCTGAAGGAAACGGGACTCTGTCTGTCACCCAGCAAATCGGAACTGTAGCTGTACAGGCCCTCGAAACAAGGCATGAGGAATTTGACGCCGATCGATCAAATACCGATCAAATTACACGCGAGTGCCGGCCAGCCGATTCCCAGAGTGGACACTATAACAATCCTGGGGCTGCTAATTGAGGCTAAAGGCGGTAACACACAAACTGTCATGAAACTCACGTCCAAGACGGAGAACATGCTCCGGCTGATCCTCAGGGTGACGAACCGCAGGGGAGCACTCAGCGAGAGCAATCTCATCAGACTTTACCACGCCTTCCTCATGAGTCACGTAAATTACGTGACTCATGAGAGACGCAGCCAAGACAGAGACACTGATGCGCAAGAGCATCAAAAGGGTGCTAGGTCTTCCGATCACTACAAGCACGGAGCGGCTCGATCGGTTAGGGTCCACAATTCACTATCAGAAATCATCAAAGCGCAGACCAAGGCACAGGTCGTGCGGCTGTAGACCACCAGGGCCGGCAGGCACATCCTAGAAGAAGCAGGGATAAATGCCGAGGCAGAGTGCAACGCACGCCAATTGCGCTCAGCGCGGCGGTCAGGGGCACTTTCAAGGTAGAACCGCTTCCGAGAAACGTCCACCCGCAATTCAACGAGGGGCGCCGAAAGGCGAGGGCCCGAGCACTGCTGAAATCGACCGCCAACTGCCCGGGACTGGCGGCATTTGTAGACGCGGCCCAATACGGGCGCAGCGACTGGTACGCAGCCGTCTCGATACGCTGGGATGGCACGATAATTAACGCAGCATCGGTCAAGGGGGTAACGTCCGAAGTGGCCGAACAGGTGGCAATAGCCATGGCAATAAGAGACCCCGAACGTCCTTACGTCTACACAGATTCGCGATCGGCGGCAAGAGCATTCGCCTCGGGCTCGATATCCCGGGAAGCGGCGGCCGTCCTGGGCAGTGAGGGAGCCGCGGGTCAGCACATCGTCAAATGGTTTCCAGCCCACATGGGGGTCGACGAGCACCCCGAATTTCTCAACGTCAACAAGGTGGCGCACGGACGCGCGCGAGGACTCACTCACCTCGGCGATCGTGGCGAGCGAAGTGGCGGGGAGGGAGGGGAGCACCGAGACCCCCTGCTCACCTTCAACGAAATAACAACACACTATCAGTTGTCGAGGAGGACCTTCCCACTCCCCACGCTAAACTCACTAGACCACAGTTATCGATATTCAGAATGCTTCGGACAGGGTCGTTCCCATCGAGAGGCAGACTGAGCCGTTATTCAGCAGAAGTAGAGCCGCAATGTCCGGATAGTGGCGAATCGCACTACTCGCTAGCGCACATGCTCTGGCAATGCTCCGCGTTAAGCGGCACCGTGTTCACTAAAGAAGAACACTGGGTGGACGCCCTGCAAAGCGACGACCACCAGACCCAGCTCGGGGCCGTCCACAAGGCTCACGAAAGGGCGGAGGCTCACGGCCTTCCCGTCCCAACGGGGGTGCGGCCTGCGACGCCTGCCGGCCACTAAACCAAGAGTGGGTGGGGAGGGGTTCCTCAGGACGCAATAAAGTTAGTTCCTCCTCCTCTGCTGCAGAGTTTCAAATAACGTAAACTATCTGCCCAAAATATTTATCGTTCAGTTACTAATAGCTTCCGTAAAAATAGCTTGCACGTGATGTCACGTATGCATTTTTTTCACTGTGTTGGCACTCAAACGCGTCAGTTAGGATGACGTCATTCTAGACCATCTACAGCTAGACAATGATCGTGCGGCGCCATGAAATACTTGGAATATTCCCATGACACTTGCGAGTTGGTTCCTTTGCTTTCAGATGGCTGTTTCCCATTTGACCTCAACTACCGTCTAATGGGCTCGCAAAAGAATACTTATTTCATAATATATTCTTTCTGACCATGAGTCACGCCAGTGTATCTAATTACAATTGAGCAAAAAGAATGAAATGTAATATATTGCTCTGAACTGCAGTCTCTTTATGCCCGGAACAAATACGAATGTACTCACTGCAGCTGTGTGGGAGTTACGCAGGCAGTGCGCCTTTTCCGCGTACTTCGTCGTAAATTCCCGCGTCCCCCACTGTCGCTCCTGGTTGTTGTCGTCATACTGCCTGCCAGAGACGTCGTAGCCATGCATCATCTCGTGGCCAAGTAGCTGTGATATAAGTGCATTCGCAAATAAAAAGCACGTACAATTCTCATATGACAACGAAGGAGAAAACTCGAAAATGGTAAACAATATTGTGGCATATAGCTTGAAAATTCGGATTTTCTGCCCTACTCAGCTCAACGTATCCATTTTCGTTATTCTTCTCTGCTTAGATTTGTTTCTATGTTGCTTTCTTTTTTTTTTCGTGTCCTAAGTACCTGGTCTCGGACCTTTCATGTTATACGCGTGATGCATTACGTTTGTGCCAGTATAGGGCTGCAGTTCTCATAGAGGAGGGCTCAGCGTTGTGAACTTTGGAAATGCATGCAGAACATTTTGAAATGATTGCAACTGACGCGGAACCCATAATGCCACCATTTAACTCTTTCATTACCGGCCCCCCCAAAAAATGATCTATTTCTTTGAAAGCTTATCGACACGTCCTTAAACAATGCCTTCGGAAATCTTCCACGAGTAACACTGCACCGTATCAAATGACAACTGCACACATACTATTGGGCAGATTTTACAACGTTCGCCACAATGGAGAGTTTCTAAAAATAAAACTTTGGCAGGCAGTATAGAAATTAGCCTCCACTGCTCTAAACACTTCTCCAAACAAACCGCGCAAAGCTTCCGTTTTAGTCAAGTCGACATTATTTCCAAATGACAGCAACAGTAAAGACAAAGAACTTTCAGATTCTCTAGTTGTCTAATCCCACGTCTACGAAGTCCTAATCGTGCCTGAAATATAAACACATGCTCAGTAGTGCACGTTGGTTTCATCTTTTTGTCTGACTAATATCAAGCGCAACTTATTTTTTTTTCCCGTGGGCTACTTTTAACGATCAGCGTTTCGCCAACATATGTACAGTTCATTACGAACAATCCTTCACGTCATGTGGACTTTTCACTCACAGAAGTGCACGCAGTTTATTTCAGACCGACCTGCGGTAGAAGCTTTACTAGCAGTTTAATCTATTGCTTTGGTAACCTTGAATGTGAAATATTGTGCACTGTAAATATAATACGATACACTGCACAATATATGTACAATAACACAGCATTACTGTTCAGTATTGCGCAATTACTGTATATGGACATGTTGGCTCCAGCGCCATTTTCTGCACAAAAGGGCTGACTAAACCTAAATGTCAAGTACGAGGAAGCATCTGCATGCTACCTTACCTGACAATCATTGCCTCTATGCCTTAAAAATGCGGTGACAAGGATGGAGGTGTTTGGCTGCAATGAGTATAGGCAAATGCACGAGGCACAATGCGCGATTTTTCGTTTTCACATTTGCAAAGCCACCGCTTTCCCGCATAGCATATCATCGCTTTGACTAATATTCACACCACCAAATCTGCCAAATATATATTTTTTTAGTGGCCTAACTTACAGAAGTTGGAACCTGGAAATAAGGCTCACAATGAGTACACTACATATTTTTTATTGTTTGTACTTATACTAAAAATAGCAAATTATTGTTTTAATCGTGCCTCTTGACTTGTCTGGTAGGGTTTAACTTCAGAATTCTCAAAAATTCTCAAAGGAATTATTTCTGTTTAAGTTCCATTCGAAAGAAACTCGTCAGGATATAACTCGATGCATCACGGTATACGTTGCGATATGACTTAAATGTAGAAAAAGCTAAAAAAATGTCAACATTTCTAGCGCAACGGAAAAAGTTAAGCCTTTCAGTTAAGATTAATGATGGACTGTCAGTGAATGCGTCAGTTATATCAACTTAATTTTAAGAGGCTCTGGATCAATCGAAACGTTCTAAGCACGGTAGGATGGTAAATTGTTTACGGGTAGATCCTAGTATATAGGTACAGACTAATTACCTATCGATTTATTTTAGTATCAAATGGTTCCAGTAGTCCACTAATAGAATTCATTCACCAGACCAAAGCCCATTCAAAACTTTTCGTTCACAGCAGGCTATGTTAGACCGGGAAAAGAGAATATTTTGTCATTAATGAAGGAAGCAGGTGCGTCAAGCATGCAGTCAGCGATGTAGGGTGGTGTAACATTAAGCAAGTTTTGAAAATAAATGGAACCAAGTTGAGTACGTGGTGGGTTCAGTTTATCCGAAGCTTAATGTGCGTTTTCCTTTAGCTCGTCACTACAAGAAATAAATGGGAAAAGAGATTGCCGTACAAGAGCACGGTGTGCGCCGTGAATGTAGAGCTGGAAAGCCTGCACCAGATGGGTCTCACCCAGTGCCCCTGGCTAAGTGTGACGCGCCTGCGATGCGGTGGGCGTCTGTGCTACGCGTCTCGCGATGACAGATGCGGAGGCAGGGCGGATATATGACCATGTCGTACAAAAGCGTACGTTGCGGAAATTTTAAGCTCTGCGTCGACGTCACACGGTTGGCACATAACCTTCTGGCACGGACACTGAAAGAAGTTGATTTCGCTTTTAAGAATGTGCACATGCAAACACTGCGGAATTCTGAATTTGAAAACAGGGTTATACTTCCAATAATAATAAATGAAAAAAAAGTCGCTTATTCAAGCAAAAAATCAACTATGCTTAAAAACAAAGAGGAAGGACCCGCTAAGCGTGATCTAGCCGCATTGCGTTACGTACAACGAAGCCAGCATTTTCTGCAGCCCACGACACCCGGGTGGATCTCGAACTCCTAATGTAGTACTACCCACTATATTCTTGTCCCTGACAAGGTCACCTTGCTTCTCGCTCAACACAATGGCAACCAGCTTGCCTTGGACACTATCGGGGCACAGAACCGCTGCGACTACCAACTTAGTAAGGTGGTCGCTGCACGAATTATTGAATGAACCTAAGGCCCCAGCCACTGAGAGCAGCCTTCTTGGTCTCGGGCGTGCGATCGCACTCATCAACCCCCACGATGAAGATTGATAAATCACCCCCATCGCCACTGTCCCCCGTCCAATCTTAGCATCTTGCCAAACCAATTCACTGCAGCTCTTAAGGGCAGAAAATTTGAATACAGACGTGTAAACAACAACGCTTTGTGCGCGTATCGTGTGGCAGAGGCGTACTCAATTACAGACACGTAAGGTTATGCGCAAGAGTACAGAGACACGTACACCGTGCTCAGTTTGGACGGGCCTTAATCTAGATAAATAACGATCGACAATTCAGGTCACATGAAATAGTGACGCAACTCAGGCGGGACAAACCGTGCTGCTAGCACCTCGTCTGCGGTGTGCTTGTGTGCGGCATTATTATACGGAACGTAGTCATGTCACACCGCTAGTCCGCAGAATTCCTTCGTGTTGCGAATACATCTTTGAACAAGGCGTTGACTGGCAGCCGCATGGTCTGTGGTCTGATGCACGCCTGCCGACACTCCTGACCGCTATCACGCTCACCAAAACGTAGTTCACTTCACTAGGCACGCGTGCTTGCGAAAAACTGGGCCCTTGTTCACGAAAAGCTCTCTCTCTAGAATTCCTAATAGCAAATTGCACCAAATCCAAGGGTTAGAGATGTCATTAGAGAAGGCAGATTTCGCTAATAGGCAATTAGCACTTACGGGGAAAGCTTTGCAAATAAGGTCCCAGTCCTATCAGGCCCCAACTTCTTGTACCACGGCTACCTGATTGCAGCCGACAGCCCGTGCTAATGCGTAATGTAAGTTGTCCTCTCGGATATGCGAAAATGAAAAGCTACTAGAGAAATATCTTATAAATTGCAAAACAATTAGGCGGTCGAATTAACAAAGCTTTTCATTTGTAACTGTCTTTGCCAGTAGATGGTCGCTTCGCTAATTGTATGTCCAGCTTGATGATTGGCTCGAAATTGCTCTTACGAACAATCGAAGGACATGCTCATTTGTAAATGTACGCCAAGTTTTTTTTTTTTGTTGTAATAAAAAATACGAGTAAAAGCGACAGACGCAATACGCAGTAAGACATATCTTTACCATGCAGCTTTCATAAAAATCTGTGCAATTTGCACAAAATGAAGTGTTTATTACTAAAGGGCCAATCAATTTCGCACCATACTCAACGATATTCCTGTGTTTCTCGGTGGGTTCACTATCAAATTATTGAAAGAGAAATATTTACCGCTTTATTTATTCATTTATTTATTTATTTATTTGCGATGCATCATATGTTGCCCATTCTCAGGGTCTCAGTTTTTTTTTTTTTTTGTAGAGAGACGCGCAGCTGAATTAATTTGGTGAGATGCAAGGTTGCCCTGGTAAAGTTTATTTATGCTTTCTTAGTCGATGAAAGACAAGTGGTCGAGTTTTGAGAGTGGAAGAGCTTGTAAGCCTGCAACTCACTTTCGTAAGCGCCCCATCGCTAGCCTTCTCGGTAAATAACTTTATTTTCTGCTTGTTAATAGTTCGTAGGCTACCCGGTTGTTGTCTAATCAGTATCTAGATTATGCGCGCTTCGGCATGCTGCATCAATGTGAAAATCTTGCTTTCACCACCGATGTTTTTGCATTATTGCATTTTCTTCTGTACAGTGTAGCAGCGCCAGAATTTATCCCACAAATAGCCCACCAACTCGCGCTAAGGTTGCATCATGACGGTGGGATATACACTAAGCAGTGTTTGATGTGGCTTTCACGTAAATACCCGCGTAGTCAGAGAAATGAGCACTACGAGAACCGGTGATGTAGCTTGCCATCCCCTGCTGCCAGTGGTATCATTCATACGTAAGAGATCTCCCAATTTCCCCACCAGATGAGTGACAAAGAAATCCCTTTGCAACAAGAAAGACTCATTCAGCTAGCTGCTTTCAGTCTTTTGGGCTATTATTCATTATATTTGAAAGATGTTAGTCAACTTAATCTTTTTCGTAGTCGTGCTATCAGCCCAAAAATTGATAGGGTGCTAGTCTTCATCGCAAAAAAAAAACGAGACGTCGTTTTCAATGAACATGAAAATGTTAGTGTTAGTGCACATTTTTACTTATGCAAGATTGTGAATACGGCTAGACAATGTTCATCGCACCCATGGAATGAGATGATTGCCTGAACACCCCCTTATTATGCACATTCTTTGAATTCTCTTTCAGTAATTTACCGCCAGCGATACTTCTTTGAATTTGACTTCTGCCTACGATTTAGCTGCGGCAGAGACACCACGATTAGTTGGGTGTAGTGGGCTAGCGCGCTTAGAGAAAGCATAAAGTGTATCAGTCAGCTTCATGACGCTCTCTTATCTTTATATCTAGATAAGCGCTTACACCACTGTTCGTATTTGCTTATTTATAATCAAACGAAGGACTCCACCCTACTTGCTTACCGTCGCAAATGAACCGTAGTTGAACGCCGGCGGGCCTTCGGTGAAAAAGAAAGGGGGCTGAAGGAGACCTGTCGTGATGACTATTTTGTTATACTTGAATAGATAGTAGGCGGTCACGTCAGTCTCGTCGTAGAACCAGGTCATTTGATCGGCCCACATGTGATGACGTGAAACAGACAGTGCCTTCCTCCATGCGGTAAAAAATCCCCCATTGGACACATCCGGAACGCCCTCTGTAGCGCGAGATTTAAAAAAAATACATACAGTACTGGTAAAACAGCTGTTCACTTTATTCTAGGCTAGATGAAGATGGTGCAATCACAGTAAATAATATATGATATACTCTAGCATTATTTGTAGTGTAGGAACCGACGAAGCTACGATGACTCGTGGGAAACTTGTGTGAGCGTGCAGAGCGGAGACCAAAACTCTTGCAGAAGAGAAGTTTGCGCAATGCAGTGTCGGCAGTGTAGGGTGCACACAAAATATAGTATCGACACAGCATTCTCCTGAGCCCTTGAAATAGTTGAGGGCGGTAGTCGCTTTTTGAGCCGGTTCTAATTACTGTCGGATATGATATGAACGTCAAAAATCTGTTCACACAACCGCCACCGTCACGTTCAAGCAACAGCAGCTGCACACACACGAACAAAGCTACCATTTCCGTATGCTTCATGGGGTAGCAACTGCTTTTCTTTGCATAGAGATGAAAATGCAGCAACATGCGGAGCGCTGCCTAGCTTACCCTGCACCCTAAGTTTGATGTCATTCCAGGGTATTTGAAACACCATAGCAGCACTTTTCATCATCTCTGGCCGCGCGGCGGCCTATATAAAACTAGTGCCACTTTGTCCGAAAGATGGCGGTAAGAATGTGACTAAAGCTTTTTTATTTTACTTCGGCATGGATTTGGCATCATTTCTGTGGGTAAATATGTAATGCAATTTCTTGATAAGTAATTTTGAAAAGCATTGAAGGCAATGTCTCATGTTCTGCACAAACATTCTCGCGACCATAATTTCACTCCAAGAACAACTTTTCCAGTTCCAACGGAAGTTTTCTGCAACCCTCATGGACGCTTCACTGCACTTTCTAACAGTGCACCATGGCACAGCTGTTGCGTCGAGGCCGTCGGCCAGTTGAAGGCACCACTGCAAGCAGACACCCATCAAGAATGAAGGTTTCCGAGCTACACAAACATGTTGGGCAGTATAGATTTTTTTTTGTGCGGTAATGTCGCCTAATGTGTAGTCACATATTCAACGATACATGATTACTCATTTGCTTGCAGCCAATAACAAGAACTTTAAGTCAATTGCTTTAAGCGTCGTAAAACCTTCAAAAGCAATTAAAGAGCATTTCTACTTCGCTCCGAATAAAGCCACAGTCTTGAACTACCTCCAGTGTAATATTCCTAACGTACATTATCATGCTACAGATTTCGATAACAACTTTCAGGCTGCAAGCGTGTTTCTCTCCAGAAAAACATCAAGAACCCCAAAGACAGCAGAAATTTGTCAATATCAAATGACGTCCGCGAAGAAACTACAAGTTTGCAATTTCCTAATTGCCTTTCGCCGCACCACTTTATTTATGCTTTCCAAGAACGATCTCCATAGGCCTGATAGATCTGAAGCAGCACAGTGTTGGGAATCTCACACAGTTTAAAAGAGAAAAAAGAAGCCACGTAATTTCCCACAACATTTTAATTACCACAGAACACTTCCGACTTAGCCAGCAGATCGCGGTTCATATGCAAAATATTTCTTCGAAATTTTGTAGCACTCTATATAACCGCACGCTCAGTGACACCTGTCAATATTTCGCTAGAATGGCTTTAAAAGCAAGTTTTCAACGAACGTGGACCAGCGCAGGTAGTCGCAGTACCAGGGCGAATTCGCGCCGCCAATTAACACAACTTGCCTTACCGACCATGACTGGCGATCTGCGAGTGACTCATGGTGACCGAGCTCCTCACCCGCCCTTGAGCACACCCAAATGTCTAGCGATTGATGTCGTTTTTACTTACTAGCACCACCATCCGCACGCAAAAGAGGCGTCAGTGAGAACAGACATCCTGCTCCTGTATCACCAATTGATTCAGCAGCTTTGCGACTCGAATGTCTCAACTGCAAAATTGAATAGGGGGTTACTGATATAAAAGAGCCAATCTCTGATCAAAGCAACCCCCATGACCGGGCACACAAATTCTCCCAGTCGCTGATGTGAATGAGCACGAAGAGCTTCACTTTGAAATTTCATGCGCAACACGAGACTACGCAGGTCGCCCAATGTCATAGTTGAAGCTATAGATTCTTATTCAAAATATGACGAGAAAAGAAAAAAACAGCTAATACGATAGAAAAAGTTGCGAAACGCGCTCACCGTAATATGTCTCTAAGAGGGCGGTATCCAACCGGCCGGCCGGACTTCCCACATGGACCTTCAGATTGTTTAGCTTCCGGATAGCGACTTCTCGCACTTGGCTTTTTACCCAGCTCGACGATTCCAGGGCCTTCCGGAAGGCTTTCCGAACGTCTTCGACCACAGCCGCAGCCCTGTCAACCGTCTTCTGGCTTACCACTGGTCCCCAGAAGAAAACGCGCGCGCATATATTAGAGCTTCATTATAGGCCGATACCTTACAGCATATACAGTATTGCGAAACAGTATTGGAAGAAAATAAATAGTGGTGGCCACGATTTAAAGTGCGCCTCAGACAGGATACTCCTTTTTCATAAGGTGCTCGCAGTGACCACTTAAATACAAGAGAACGAAATCAGAAAGAAATTAAATTATACGTTTTTACGTGCCAAAACCACTTTCTGATTATGATGCACGCCGGAATGGAGGTCTCCAGAAATCTAGACCAACTGAGGTTCTTTAACCTGGACCTAAATCTAACTACACGGGTGTTTTCGCATTCCGCCCCCATCGAAGTGCGGCCGCCATGGTCCGCATTCGATCCCGCGACCTCGTGCTATGCAGCCCAACACCATAACCACTGAGGAACCACGGTGGGTAGTACGAAACTTGAGTGACGTGAGTTAGTTCGGCATTCTACAAATTCAAGTGTCCTTACGGTAAGAGAAACCAGTGTTTTCTCAATAACCTTAGCAAACCTTGCTTGTATAGACAAAATGTATAGACACAATAAAATGAGCACACAATGAGTGCGACAATAACTTCTATGCCGTATGGCAAAACATTTCCTGACGAAAAGAAGTAGCACGCTGTCCCTTCAAGAAACTGGAGCATGCACAAAGGGCATTTGGGATGTGGGGTTGGGAGGAGGGGAAGAGGGGGAAGGGTCTGAGGAGGCGGTGGAGGAGCCCAGATGGCAAAACATCGCGCCCTTTTTTTCATATCTTTACACTTCTTCCAATTCTCCCCGTATTCTAGCTCATGAGATAATCTACAGAGGAAAAATGTGTCACATTAGCACTTATATGTTATTCCCGGCTATTTAACGCGCTACGCCAAATATGAAGTGTCATCCCTTCGGCAGTGGTATAACCGATAACTTTTGAAATTAAGACAGAAATGCGCTCCACTACAACTAAGATGCTACTGTAAATTTTCTCATAAATAGAGCGAATTTGAAAGTAGAGAAGAAGAGAAGGTGAGCCTACTTTAAATAAAAACTATAACAGGACTGTCATGAAGGTACTGTGGAAGCAGTGCGCATGTTCATTATGACCACCACAGGGTTTTCTGTTGCGAGGTTTTGCGAGGTTTTGATTATCTAGTAGCGCTTAAGGTAATGCGAACGAGGGAGAAAATGGACAAGTGAAGACTCGCACCTGAGCTTAAGTACCGGTTTAGGAGTGCCAGGTTCATGACCTGCTGGACGTGCTTGTAGCAGACGTCACTGGCGGTTTGGTTCCGCAGCAGAATCGTCGGCTCTGTGTAGTGCACCATCTGCCTGAAGACGCTCCATGCGATCAAATGACGCAGTCCTTGCTGGCCCATAGACTTGAACAGCTTGACGAGAACGTCGAGTACGTATGGCTTATAGGTGATCTTGTCAGTACCGCGGTAGATGTTGTTAGTGTATTTCGAAAAGATGGCAGCCCATTCATCTGGTGAACATAGAGAGACACATGTGTATAGTAAGCAGTGGTGCCCATCCCGGAGTCCATCGGATGTTTTACTTTCAGATGTGTGTATACAGGGAGTTTCAACAAATGATTTTAGTGCTATATCAAAAATAGGTGCGTTCAAATAAAAAGACACTTCGGAGACCTGCCATGAACTGTGGCGACCATGGGGTGGCGTTTGATAAAAGATATTTAGGGAAAATACAAAAATTTAGCCCATTCCATTTATGCAGTTTCATCGCTACAGGAAAATAGAAGCCAGACCTCTGTTAAAGCAATATGAAGTTTTGAATCTTAAAGAAAGCCATTACAAGCGAAACTGTGGCACGACAATACTCGGCCATCAGAGCGTGCGAAACGAGACCTTGTAGGCTGCAGGGCACGCTAGCTGCACCCCTCGATAATTCGCTGACCTAAATGAGCCGGCCGAAATTTTAAAAAAGTATTAGTAAATTAATAAAATTTGGGTAGTAAGCTAAAATTACCGCGTATAACTCGACACCTCAGGGACCACGCGGCTTAGGGCATTTCGCCGAAGGAATGATCCTTTTTTTTTCAAGAGGGCAATTTGTTATTATTACTAAAGGGCTTCGACAAACAGCCAGTGTAAATGAATATTTGCCCCAATTGAATAAATGAAAATTGGACGTGTGGGGAAACTTTCTTATTTCCTTGCTGTTGTGAACATTTTAGCCCCGGTATACAAATGACTTGTCGTGTACTTTCGTCCTTAATAATTTGGCGCGCTTGTCGTTGAACGTTTGACAAAACGTGGCAAACAGTTTGCCACAATAAATAGCTTCTTTAAAGTGCATCTTAGCCTCTTACACAGGCGCCCTCTGAACCTGAATATAGTGGGGCGGACTCGAGTGCCCGCGGTTATGATAAATACTTAACTGTTGTTGTGTCACACACCGGCTGTAGAAACAATTCTTGCAGTCATGAGTAACCACAAGAAAGGGCAAGTGAAGAAGCTTCTTCGTTTCTTATATATCGCAATTCGTATAGCTAGTGGCTTGATAGTGAAAACGTAACTTTGTTCTTGTTAGCAAACAAATGACGGTTCCACTGAGCCTCGTACCCATTAGAATACATTTTGTACAGTTGCCCGTACGTACAAACAGCCGCCAAATTTCACGGTTTATTTAGAGTTACAGCCAAGAAAACTGCCGTGGGATGCAGGCACGTACGCAGGATGTTTTTCGGGGGGGGGGGGGCAACCCAAGGTAACTCATCTATGCAAATGAGGTGGAGGGTACTTTTACTAGTACAAATGTGAATAATGCCCACCATTTGCAATAAAGATGCGTAAAACCGCACAATAAAATTGAAATAACCTGTACATCACAGGTACTCCTATGAGATACACCTCTTCTTTGCTTGGCAAACAGAGCACCCCATCAAATGGACTCGCACATGAAAGATGCGCAGGAAGAACCTTGCCAAGAACAAGTTAACAAGCGAAAGTGCAAAATAAAGATTTCTAGTAACCTGTTCTGAATTACATGTGCAAGAATATTAGAGAAATGTATATTTGCGACACGGTCACAGTTCTTTTGCATCCCTCGTTTACTGCTCTACCAAGTAGCAAAAGCGACTGGTGGTGTTATTTGTGAAGTTGCGTAACGATGCGTGGTCACCAGTCCCGTACAACAGCGTAGAGCGCAGAACGCTGCGGTTCTAGACGTACTGCGCACACCGCGGAAGGTTGGAACTCCCCCCTCCCCATTAGCACAGCAGGGTAGTGGCTACGTCAGGCTGCTCGATTGATAACTGTAGAAGTATCATTCAAAACACACGGAATTATTCTCCAGTTCCGGCGGCATTTTCTCTACTTCCTTTTTAAATAAAAAGATGTTGATCCATAAATACTTTCACAAAAATTTTCGCTTTTCCTTCCTCTTTGGCTGTGGCCTCGGCTTTCTCGCTTAGTAGCTCGCTTAATTTCTCATCTCCTTGCGACTCTTGTTTCCAGTTGCCAATTTTGCACGAAAAGTGTTGTACAATAAGGGAGAAACCAGACGAGGTAACGGTTGACAGTCATATTTCTTATGGGTTTAAGGTTTATTGCAGGGTGTGATGAGCGGCGCTGTTTCGCAATATTTTATTTTCCACCTTATCTAATCCATATCGCGGATATATGGTTCCGAGAATTTGCCAGCGTCGCGACGAGCTGTCACTCGAGGAAATAATGAAGCAAAAGGAAAAGTTAAACGCAACTGGCGTTTTCTGCGGCCACAACTCGTTCAACGAGCATACAGACCAGCCGACTATGAACCGAATCCCTTTACTAGCCCCTGGATAAGTCTAAACAAAGAAGGTTCAACTAACGAAGCAACAGGGATGCGCGTGATCGTTGAATAGATGGTGACATAAAAATTGTGTTGGGCATTATAAATAGAATAAAATATAATTAAAACAATAAACTACGCCCTGCCTGCTGCAATAGATGGTGACAACTGAATTCATCTTGAGTTAATCGTGCGGGCACCGAATTGATTACAACACTGGCCTCCACACCGTAGGAGATACCGATAACTACCGCCATCCAAAAGGAGGGAAAAAATGTACAACTATTCCACTCCGTGAAGATGGAATGGCAGAGAAAGCTGACGACAGTCAAAGCTCTCAAACGAAACGCAAAGTGTTTCACATCCTCTGCGGGTCGGCCTGAAGCTAGTGCAATATCGAGCCGACCCGCGGCGGACGTGTAGCAGGCGTTAAGCACCCCGCATACGTGGGCCAATCCCGAAAATAGCGCAATGCCGGGCCGACCCGCGGTGGAGGTGAAGCAGGCATTAACTCATCATACGTCGGCCGATCCCGAAGATATTGCCATACCGGGCCCACTCGCGGCGGGGGTTAAGCAGGCGTTAAGCGTTCCCCTCATGTGGGTCCATCCCGAAGGTAGTGCAATGCCGGGCCGACCCGCGGTGGAGGTGAAGCAGGTGTTAAGCACTTCCCATATGTGGGCCCATTCCGAAGATTCCGAAGGACGCGTTATAGGCTCCCGAGTCCACAGGGGTATGTGCCATTGATATTTGACCCTTTTTGCACTATCACCAGGATCGGCCCACATGATGGTTTTTTTCTGCTAACGGACGCCGAAAAAAAACTACGGAAGTTGGTCATACACTGCTTTCGCTGTAAAAGGCAGAAAAATGTTGACCGCCGAGTAGATTGATTTGCGGATGCTCTAGGAATGTGTGTAAGGAGTTGTGCCTGGGGCGGATAGGGGGGGGGGCGAGTATGCCCCTTAAATTCGGGGGGGGGGGGGCCGGGCCCCCCCGGGCCCCCCCTTGGGTACGTGGCTGGTGGGATGGTACTGTGCGCACAGGCATATGTTTGTCATTCCCATTCTAAATGGCCTATGGAGAACTAGGCGACGTTAGAGAATGAAATCAGACCGATTTGAGGCCGCGGAGATCGGCAACATGGCATTACCTCTGGAGCGCTCTGCTGCACGTTCGAGTAGATGTTCGTTCTAGTTACGCAGACAGGACTAGGCATACAACCACCGCACACGACGACGGAATCGCCACGTTGTGTAGTTTTGTGTGGCAAGGAAAATACGCAAAGCCAGGAGCACAGAAGCAATTGCTTTGCGAAAGCAACTGGGAATGCAGGCTTCGGACAATGTGACTACGACAGAACGTTATCTTTATGTTCCTTACCAAATTTTAGAATCCTAAACAAGCAAGCATGGGGCGTAGATCACGTGGTGATCATCGCGTCTGCAATGCATACACTGTTATAAGCTGCGAAAACAGGAACAAAAAACTTAAAAACAGTACGAGCGCTCTACATGCAACAAGCGGGTAGAGTGCTTTCTCAGAAAAAGCACAGGACTCGCCCATTGTATTATGTTCCACGCTAAGTTACACGAATAGCCAGCACCAGTCCAACCTCGGTGATACAAGTGATACTCACAGAAAGCTGAATATCCTAAATTTAAGATCCCAAAAAAGAAAATAATACAGGGAAAAGAAACGAGGATGTAACTGGGATGGGGGTCGTGAAAACTATAAGGATGAAAGTCCTGGCTAGTGTATTAAAAAAGGCAGGAAAGCAAAATCGCTTGCAGATATTCTGCTCCGGGCCCGCCCCTCCCATGTTGGCCTCTGATGTTAACGTGTTTTGATTTAGCCTACTGCAAAAGCCTTAACAGACATTCTTGCGGGGGCAGTCTCTGCATACGCTCTCTTAATTCTCTAAGCGTATAACCAAACTTTCCATTCTGGTATATCAGGCGCCCCTTAGGAATACCTGACTGAAGAATGACAGCATTTCACTCCACAGGCAACACCAAGCTTGCTTCCCCCTTTTTCTTTGCACAGACAGGGAAGTTTTGACATTGTGCTAACCATTCCTATACTTCAGAAACATTTCTCATTGAACCACGGCACACATATTCATGGTGAAAAGCACAGAGACGGCTGCCAGAAAGGTTGGATGAGGTGACACATTAATTTTTTTGATAGCTGCCAATATTTCTGTACTACTAATTCAGGAAATTCTAATCTTACTATATCGCAACGTTTCACAGATGAGCTGCAGCGCACTAAGGGTTGAATATGTTCTGTAACAGCAGAATTCTCAAGGAATCACTCCAGAATAAACATAAGTGATAACATCAAGGGCGCTATAACGTAAAACTATTCCACACTTTTCTATTCCAATTCTGCAAACAGCCCTCCGCGATTGGCCAAAAACTTTTTTGAGCCACCCCCACTTCGCCTATCATTCACGCGACGTCACGAAAACCACAAATGCTCCATATCTGATATGCCGTTTACATCCTAATTATGCATGATTTGACCGAACAAAACAAAAATAGTTGGTTCTGATTTGGCGCCTTTTTGCCATTAGCCCTCGGCTATTGGTCAAAAGTTCTCAGGCTGCACCCACTTAAGCTTCCTGTCACGCGACCTCATAAGACCTTTCAAAAACTCACCGCGTCACAGGTAGGTCTAGGCGTTAAGGGTGCATTAATATGTCGAACAAAAATGAATTTTCTTCTGAATAGCCACAGGCTGCCTCGTCGTTCTTAAAGAAATAAAAAATGGCTGACGCCGATCGCTCGGGCCCTGGCTACTTGCACTTGCCGGAGAGCATGGGTTTATTTGCGTATACTAATACTTTTGCGTGGCCGTGCAACGCTTTCGAGCACTTTCGGCACATTTACCACCTCGTTCTGCCAACTCTTCTTTGCTGAGGATCCGTCTTGGTGCCATTCTGAAGCTTCCTTTGCATGCCGCCGCGATTTTCGACCAGACACCACAAGCTAAGTAAGGTACAGCGGACCAATCGCATACGCCGGCACCACCCTCTTTATCTGGTTATCGATTTTCGGCACGGTGGCTCGGCCCCATCGAAACCTCTCCAGTTGAGCGTGCTCCTCGCTCCTTGTCAGCCAATTACATAAGACAGGACGCTTAGTGCAGGCACTGTTATTCGTTTTTCAAGCAAAAGAAAGCGTCCTCCTGTGAACGGGGAGAGCGTTTCATTGGCCTGTTCAGACAACCCTGCGGGAGACTACCCGATGCTTGTGTGAGCGGTTAGGCAAATTTGACGTCAGTATATTGCAACAAAAACATATTGGAATAGTTTTACGTTATAGGGCCCCAAATGTGCATTGATTGCATGTATTGAAACATACTCCCCACATATTGCTAACTAAACAGATATCGCAATATCAGAATTAAGAAATCGACAGAACAGGCTAAAGATATAGTTTGTAAGTACGAAATAACGCAGTCCTGTAAGAACATGTTTTTCGTATTATAAAGTGTAGTATGTTATGTTTGTGCTGGTGAACATCGCCAATAGCTAGCTGAAATCAGCGACCACATTCTTGGATAAATAGACGCATACATTTCAATAGGCACTCTTTGATGTGTCGTCTTCTTTGCGTACAGAGCGAACATTCGTACAGAAGAATGTGCCTCGTCCTTCACTCTAACACAGCTTATCGTATCCTCGATAATCAGTGATGACCAAGCGAAAACAAACATGAAACTCTTGGTGAATGCAAAAAGTACACTCGCTTCACTCCATAAAGAAGCTGAAAAACTATGAAACCTACATGTAACTGCATGTGCCGTTATGGAGCATTATGAATAAATGTGCACGGTAGTATAGAGAAGTACACACCTCCGGTGACATAGGGTGTTGTCTTTTTACCCATGTCACTGATCAACACAACAGGGCTAGAAGCTCGTAGTGACATTGTATCGAAGACAATATCGACAACTGAAATAGAAAACAGAACACAGAAAGCAGGAGTTATGAAATAGTAAGCTTGCTATACAAACTTACTCTGATTTTCAGCGCAAGCGGATCAATAGAACGCTGCAGAAGTACTTTATCTTCGGCACACACGAAAGACTGACGGTTTTCGAAGCCCGATTGCTTGGAAAGACAGGACTTGCCTCCAGCTTTGATTCTTAGCCCTGCTTTGCTAATCACGCAGGAAGACGCGGTACTTTCGATATCATTACAAAGCACCCGCCAAAGCCATCCGCATGCCTAGCTTGCAAAAACAATAACATTTGTGACATCGGCGTTCTTTATTGGTTAGCTGAACTTATCTCGAAAAAATTTATCACAGTACATATCGCAATCATCACCCAGCATCTGGAGTAGCCTGGCTGGCCAGTAAGCAAGCAAGCCCCTCGAGCACAATATTAAAGCTTGTATGTGTCGCTCTCGAGAGGCGAAGTGTTCTTGTGTAATTGAAGCGATTCGCAGTAAGACATCTGTTTGAACAAGGCTCGGTGCCCTAACTACGTTTTCCTTAGTATTTTGGCAACAGTTATTGCAGTTTTAAATTACAATCTTAAGAAAATATTGAACATAGACTGCGTTGACTATGCGTTGCCGCAGCCTTGTGTTTCCTCAGCGACCTTAATTGTAAAATTCTGGAGAATTAGGAAGGAACAGCGCCAACTAAGACGACCACGAGAGGGAGAGCAACACAGAACACGCACCAACTTCCTCTATCTTTATTCACCGAAAAATCAGCAAATATTAATTCTAATTCTAATTCTAATTCTAATTTAGAATTCAAGTATGCACTATCTAGTCCAAACGAATGTTGTTGTGAACTACGCTCGAGAACGCCGGCATGTATAATGGAACTGCACATTAACTCATCTACGTTTATTCGTGTCATGCCCGTTGCCTGAATCGCCTTCCACGTTAGTTCTTATTGTCAGCTCATAGGCGCATTTACACAAAACAGACGTCTCGAATGTGTACGAGAGGTTCGCCTGTACGTACCCTGATATATATGTCGCATTATCTCCATTGCAGATAGATGCCGTTCTTGGTCTGAGCCATGCGTTTACGATTTCTAGCTAATCACTTTTTTTAAATACCATTCGTCTGCCTAACATTTGCTAATCGGCCAGTGAACTAATTGTTTAAGATGTAGAGATAGAGCCTTCGACATGTCCATGGACGTGTTTGTTTCTGCAGCAGCTGGGACATGTACAAGCTAATGCGCTATACACCTAGATGACTGTTATTTAATATTCCGTCATCTTCATTCTAGTGCAATACTCTGCACTTAATTGAGAGAGTAGCCTGTCCAGCATTGGAATTGTAGACCTTGGACAACACTGAGTAAATCGGTGAAAACAACTGAATCTTATATTCCTTTTTGATGATGTGCTGCGGTGACATACTGATGGCGAAAGCCTCAGCTGTAAAAAAGCTTGAGTGGTTGTTTAGCATATCCGACAAAGAAATATTTCGTTCTTAAACAGGTGCAGCTAGATATTTACAGCTAATATATAACGCGACTTCTAGCACACCAAAACGTTATATGTCAGTCTTCACAATTTCTATCAATAAGCTTCAGTATTCCCTAAAGTTGTAGCTTGATCAAATGTGTCAAATCGTAAGGTCAATATGCAGGCAATAATAGAAGCTTGTGTGTTGTCAAGAGTTGAATGATAAGTGCTAAATCCTCATTTCCGGCCAGTTTAGTGGCGCTATTTAACGCACTTAAAGGCTTTTCTCACTATGTTGGGAGTGCCAAATATTGGCAGAAATTTGTCTTTTGCAGGGAATTGCAGCCATATTATGTGCGACGTTTGCCAAAAGTAGAAGTGTGCAGCTTAATTGCGTGCATTCAACATAACGGTTCAATGCTCTTCTTGAAATTTTTATTCGTTATTTGAGGGAAGCAATTGCATGTCCCAGCTCTCCGTAGTGCACTACGCGAGGTGCGGTGTTTATATATAGAGAAATTAGTAAGCATGTTGTCACTGACAAAAGATGAATGTTTAATCTGAGTGCGTTAACTACAGCCCTTTTTAGAAAGTTAGCTACTAAAGCGTCCCGAAGTGTGATACGGCCATTCTCTAGTACGTTTCCAAGAGTACAATAACAACTATACAACACACTGTCGCGGTCTCCGTGCGGGGACAATGTCTTCACCCAAAATCAGAGAGGTGGGCGTTTCGTCCTTGGCAAAGCTGAATCAAGCACACTTAGTGAATGTTATGGCGTGACGTGAATCAAGATCGTGACAAAAGAACTGGCGACCGCGACAGGATCTATGATGGAAAAGGGAGCTTGGAGAATGGAAAACCAGTCTTGGTCAGCACTGCACAAGCATGCGATAGTACACTCAGCTGTCTTGTGCTAGAGCAGCGAGTTCGTGTAATGAGCGGTTGTGTGTGGCTGTCGATAGTTCACTTTGAAAGCCCAGTGTGGGCATTTAGAAAATCTTGTGCCGTTGGGAAGTCAACTCAGGTTATCGGGCACTGAATTGAAGAAAGCGATAAAGGAACAGCAGGCGAGGCAGCGCGAGCCGGTAGTGTTAGCTGTAGTAGTAGCGGAGAAGGAGCATGAGGACGCGTTGGAAGCAGGAAAACGTAGGGTTCATCTAATGCATTTCTATCTAGGGCTCGACTCACTTGAGAACGAAGTACGGGTCTGAGGGGAGTGCAGAAGCAGAGCCGAAGAGCATAGTTTCTGGTTAAACACAAGAAAACTATTCATTTACAAGATAGGAAATGATAACTTAGGTTGCTTGTATTGCGAGGTTTCAGAGCATGGCGAAAGTTCAAAAGTGGCTGGAGAGCCAAGGTTCAATATAGATTTCTACGTGCTTAAATTGGGCAGCACTAATTGTTTACGGCAGATTGCCTCTGGGTGATGCTGCCGATTACAGGAACGTGAAGACAGAACAATTGAAGAATTTAGGTTTTACGGCAGAGGGGCTTCCGAGACAAACTTACTGCAGGAAAACCAGTGGATTGAGAGACGGTGCCACAGTTTCCGTGCTGTCTTACAGATTATTTCGGTGGTGCGATTGAACTTTCGAAAATGGTAACACAGTTAACTTACCTTTGACGGCTGCGTGTACCAACCAGTCGCTGATGTTGAAAGCGAGAGAAGTGAAATATCTCGAGGACATAATCTATAAATGGTGTTACCGCACCACTTGAAACGAGGACAAAGAAACAGCACACAGAAACGCGATTGTGTCTGTGGTTTCCTAGCCCTTGTTTCAAGTGGTAGGCAAATAACCTGTGTCATGCTTTGTTACCAACCAGCCCAAACCGTTTCCCTTCTCAGACATTTTGGAGTTGCCTGACCCATTTTTCGATGCTAAGGGGGCCACCAACCTGTCAAAAGCAAAGTGAGAAAGCCCTTAAGACACCGAGAGCACCGAGAGGCCTGTGCACGAGAAAAACACAACAGGTCGTATCCACTGCCTCGGTGTTAATTGTATAACCGACTCGGGCCTGGCAGTGCAAAAGAAAAAGCTTCTGTGGCCAACGTAGTCCCTCCACCTTCGTTTTTCGATTGGAATTACCGCAAGGCAGATGTGTGTACGTAAGAGGGCAAAGAGGTAAGCTGCAAGCCTCATTTGCTTACCCTGTTGCGACGAGAGTGAATCGGGAAAGCATACGGGAATACTGCCTGACGCTGTAGTCACTCTCAGAAGTTACTGCCAGCACATCTACAAGCCCACTGGTCCGCTGCAGAATTCGCTCCTCGTACATTCGCTTTCCTGGATGCACCTAAAAGTAGATTTGTGGTGTACGCCTACGCACGCTCCCTAGACAAGCAGGAGCTTGCGTACCGATGACTAGGTATGAAATCTTAAAACCAATATGAGCTACCTATAAGCTCTGTTTTTGCTGAATTCACGGTCCATTGAAAACGTCATGCAGTTGTCGAGAGGAAGGCCCATGTCCCTGACACGTTAAGACGAAGACGAACTGGGCCCTCCTCGGCAATTAAGGAGATCTGAAACGCGTACTAAGCCCGTTATTTCACAAATATGTTTACAGCCTGATAGCACAGGTGTGCCGCCAGCCTCGGACGCAGTGAATTCGTAATATTTAACCCGGCTAGGCTATCCACAGTAGACTCGCATGTATTCCACAAGCCAGCTTCCCAGGTGACTCCCAGTGCGACTTCCTCCCCTTAAAGATGCCGCTTTGTACAGGACCACATTCTGCAGTATAGCGGGTAACATCCAAGGTGTGCTAACCTTCGTTGTGAATGTGGTTTTGCGGAGGGTCAAGGAGCAGAAGCCGCACTCATGCTGTCATATATGTTTTACGAGAGGACCTGAATGAACTAGTGAGGCATATTTGCCCGCTTTATTTGGCTTCCAGCAGCTTGTCCAGATGCTGTGGCTTTGCCCTGCTTTAAACAGGCCCGTTGCCGAAATGTGCGAGTCTTCTACCTTCATCCCACTAGGCCACCAGACTATACCACAGGGCTTCATACCATTCAGCCCTATTGATCTATCTGATTAAAAGCGGCCTGCGTGGTATATAAAATTGGTTATGTCAACCTTTCCAAATCAGAGGAAGAAAATAGCCTGCTACATTTGACATTCCAAACACCAATAGGCTTCTTCGTTCCGACGCATCAGCGTCCAGTATTTCGCACATCATGAAACCGCATCTAGCGCCTTGCTCTCTTCAACTCCATCGTGCAACACTACTATTACACTCTGCCATATATAGACTATAAAGAAATCGAAACAGTCTCTCACGTTGCTTCTCGTATTTGATGATTTCAGAAGCAAGCGAAAGTGCCCGAGAGATTTCGATACCATAAAAGCCGAGCAGGTAAGCATGATCCGCCAAATTAGCCTTAGTAGAAATCCTCCGGCGACTTCGCTGCCATAGAGCCTCTTCCCTGCTGTAATCTAGCTGCAGAAAAATCAGGGAGCGAGAAAGACATTTGTACTTCAATGCCGCGGTTACACAGGAAAGTATAATCTTGTTGCACATCATGCAGCACTGTACCAATGAGCGTCCCACAGACTGGAGGGCAAGCATACGGCAGATACAAATGTTAGGTCTAACACTATTACCACTTGCTGATAAATATTTCTTTTTATTTATTTTATTTATTTATACATACTGCAGCCCGTTAGGGCTATGGCAGGAGTGGGTTTACATGCGAAGAAAACTGATTATGATATGGAGAAACAAGAACATAGAAATATAAAGATCTGAAGGAACTATACATCAGCAATAGCATTTTAAAAATTGAGAAATGGGTAACAAACGAAATATAAAAATCTGAAGGAACTATACATCAGCAATAGCATTTAAAAATTGAGAAATCGGTAACAAACGAACTTCGGCAGGTAACAAATTCCACTGTTCAATCATGCGGGGAAAAAAACTGTATTTGAAAGTGTTAGTGCGTGGATGGAGTGGTCTGATATTAGAGGCGTGATAAGCTCTAGTTGAAGTCGGGCAAGCAGGCATTAAAAGGGAGGGATCTGATAGGTGAGAAAGAGAGTTCTTATAAGAATAGAAAATCTTCAGAGATTCTATGTGCCGCCGCCTAGAAAGAAACTGGAGGCTTAATTCCGTAAGAGCAGCTGACGGTGAAAAGTCTCGGTCGAAGCGACGGTAAACAAAACGAATAGCCTTCCTCTGAACAGACTCAATACAATTAATTTCACATTGTTTATATAGGCTCCATACGGAGGAAGCATATTCTAAAATTGGACGAATCAGTGTTTTGTATGCTACTAATTTAGTGTCCCTCGGAGCAGGAGACAACGTCCGGCGGATGTAACCAAGTTTTTTTAACGCTTTACTACAAATGTAATCTATAAGTTTAGACCAAGACAAGGTGGGTGTAAAAATGACGCCTAAATATTTATATTGAAAAACTCGTGTTAGTGGCACACCGTTGCATATATAATCATAACATACGGGCATGTGTCTGTGAGTAAAAGACATTAGAACAGTTTTATCAAAATTTATGCTCATTTTCCAAGTCGCACACCAGTCACAAAATGAAACAAAGGAATCTTTAAGGCGCTGATGATCAGCGAGTGAGTCAGCTGGGCTGTACATAACACAATCATCTGCATAGAGGCGTATTTTAGAAGTAACATGGTCTGGAAGGTCGTTAATGAACAATAAGAATAGTAGAGGGCCAAGTACGGATCCCTGTGGGACTCCTGAGGTGACATCGACTACCGACGAATCCGCAGAATCATAGCACACGAATTCGGAACGCAAAGAAAGGAAACTGGAAATCCAAGACACTAACTGAGGGTTATTTAGAATATTATGGAGTTTCAAAAGCAATTTAGAATGTAGTACAGTGTCAAAAGCTTTGCTAAAGTCAATGAAAATGGTGTCAATCTGATTACCTAAGTCGATGTAATGGGAAAGGTCATGAGTGAACTCCGTAAGTTGTGTTACAGTACTAAAACCGCGCCTGAAGCCGTGCTGAAAGCTGTTCAATAGGTTATTATTTTCAAGGAACAGTATTATATGCTTATAGATTATGTGTTCTAGTATTTTACATGAGGTTGCAGTTAAAGAAATGGGCCTATAGTTAGATAAAAGCTGCCTGTCACCAGATTTATATAAAGGTAGTACTTTAGCTCTTTTCCAGGAAGAAGGCACAACGCCACTATTATGGGACTAAACCACGTGGGTGACGCCTAAGAACTGACAGTCGGCTGAGTTGGTATAATAGTCAATTTGAAAATGGCGCCATGAATAAAAAACAGACACGCGATGGCGCATTACCAGAAGTACCGACCCCCCTCTCGAGGTCGCCCATTTGCTACAAACAAAGGATGCTTTAATAGAAGCCACAAAGAAAAGTTACCCGTTCAAGTATTGCGCAACAGGATTGAAGGAGAACCGATGCATCTATCTTTTATACGGCGCATGTGCCCCGCCTCAGTAATATCCCATATTGTCTGGTTGCGATACCCTGCGACCTATCGGCTTCGTGCGTAGCTAGTATTGCAGAATTTGTAAATATTTTCAGCACCATGGCTGAAATTTTTTATTACCATTATTTTGTGCGATTTTGTTCAATGACAAGAATTGGTGGGGCACAAGTAGAGCGAACAACTTCGTAAAACTTGCACGAAGAGCCCTTATGTTAAGCAAGAACTTTATGTTTTTACTCACAAGAAGCTGCCATTATTGGTAACCAGGGCAGCCCTGCGAGAAACACAAACTGATCTAATCGTCTCTTCAAACAACCGCATCTGAGCAATCGGCGATCTCTACACTTTAAGGTGACTCAGCTTACTAGGATTACGTAGTAAGCATATTCTATTCATTGCGCCGCACTTCCGATCACTGTAGTGAAGGCTATCTATGATAGGAGCGACAAAATTGTTCATGGTGGTGAGGCACCTAGCCGTACAAGACGGCGCTTGACCTATTCGAATCCACGAGCACGACCCGCTCCTTACAACTCTGGATACAAAACACGCTCGAAGAAATAGCCGAAACGCAACGGACCTCTCAACTGGAGCGGTTGCCCACGACCAAAGCCGAGAGGAAGATACTGGACGACCTGGGAATAGGACGCTCGAACGAGGCAGAGATGGCGCTCCCCGTGCCCGAGGAGGTCCGACGCCAGTCCAGAATCAACCCCATACCCAAGAACATGAATTCTGAGTTTAACAAGGGAAGAAGAGCGGCAAGGGCCAAGGCTCTCATCGACCTGCACGCCAAAGACGAACACGCGCGGTACGTGGATACGGCCGAATACCAACAAAACACCTTCGCAGTGGTCGTCATAGAGGCGTTAACCGGCGCCACGAGGACGACAGCGAGCGTGAGAAGCGCCGGAGCGGACAAGCGGAGGAGGTGACCATCACCCTGGCCATCGCCGACGCAGATTGCCACAAGGTGCTGAGTGACTGGAGACAGGCGGTGGGAAACTTCGCGAAAGACCAAATCTGCAGGGACAACGAGTGCACCCTGCGAGCGGCCAAACTGCAAGACAGAAAAGCAAGAATCAAGTGGTTCCCGGTGCACGCGGGCGACGTGTCGGAATGCACTAAGTAACACAATGAGTCGCCACATGCAACGGCACGAGCGCTAACCGACCGCGCCCCAGCGACAGACCGTCCAACGTGGTTAGGAGCCAAGGACCACATGACGGACTGCAGCGACATCACGAAGGCCTACCGCCTGGCGCGCAGAACTCTCCCACCCCCGCACCCGAGGCTGAGTCGAGCGGAGCCGATACAACTGAGACAGCTCCAGACCGGGCCACTACTGAGCCCGGGGCTGATGCATCGCGTGTACCTCGAGACAAATCCGACCGATAAATGCAGGGTCTGCCGGAGGGCGACGGCAGATTACACGCACACCTTGTGGGACTGCATCAAAAATCCAGAGGAAGGAAGATCAAGAACAATCCCGTCGCGGCTCGAGGCAGCCGCGAAGAGCTACGACCTAGACCAACAGCTCTGGACCATCCAGCAGGTCCTCCGGGCACACGAAAGGCAGGGACCCAGCGAGCCGGCAACGGCGAGCGGAGACCCGCGCCGAGTAACGGCAGCCCCGTAGATAACATAGGCCCTCGTCGGAGCGCGCGAATGCCAAATTGCAGGCACAAATAGTTTATTGCAATCCTACCCAATAGGCAAATGCTAACTACAGAGGTAGAGGTAACGTGTCAAACGGATAAGCGGGAAGAAGGGAATTGAGTGTAAACAATAGTCGCTGCCTTATACACACAACACAATAGCAGTAATATTGCACGTTAATGTCAAACGGGGGCAGTGACATCAGCGTCGCTTCCCTGATTACCCACCCATTGTTACAGGCATATAGCTAAGACTTTCGCTTGGTATTATATTCTACCTAATAAATTCCGCACTCCGTTGCCCTTTCTGCTATACGTCGCCGTCCTACAGAGTGCCGGGGTAACATGGCATGGCATAGAATGGCAAGAACGTTATTTCGGTCCAGCTAAACTAGGGCCCGAGGGCAAAAGCCCCCAGGCTAAGTCGGAACCTCCGACTACGTAGGCACCGGCAGGCCAAAGGCTTTCTCGATATCGTGAGCTCTCCGGATGGCCAGGAGTTGATCTTGGAGGCCTTCGCTGCATATGCGCCGACTCCACTTGTCCTCAATGTTGAGATCCGAAGCCCTTTGGTTGGGGCACAGCCAGAACATATGATCAAATAGACACGGAGTGTCTACAACCTTTAATTCCGCGGGAAAAGCCTGGTCAATTTTGTTAACTACGAAAGGTGTAGGATAATATTTAGTTTCAATCATTCTTAATTTGACTGCCTGAGCTCGGTTGAGCTTCTGATGGAGAGGAGAAAAAACCTCCTGCCGAACCTATAGTGTCAGGTGCTCTCGTGAAAAGTACTAAGTGGGTTTTTGTAGGAGCCGCAGTCATCCTGCAGCAGTTCCTGATCTGATGCGCGGCATGGGAGATCTCGCACAGCAGGTGAGCTTGCTCATCAGGATTGCAGCCATTGGGGCTGACCGAATGGCCCTCAATGAGCCGGAAACCAGACTAGGTGTGACCTACCCAGTTGCTCGTAATTATGAGTATTAAGACTGTGTATAGGTAACTTGTGTGCTTCCATTGAGACGAAGCCGGCTGAATAGTGCCTAATAGCTGTACGGGAATCGGAGAAAATCGTAGAGCTTCTCATTGTGATTGCAAGTGCTATGTTTCCTTCATCGGCGGCATGAATTGAGCTCGTTCTTAGTGACGCCGGGCTCAATAATTTACCGTTCTCACCGACCAAGGCAATAGCGCAGCGGTTGCCCGTTCCCTAACTAGTTGCATCGACAAAAAGAGGCGAGCATTGTTGTTGGTGCAGTTTACCCAGAATGCATTTGGCCCTGGTGTCCGTTCTGCCGTTGTTGTGGACAGGATGAATATTTCTAGGTATGGGGTCCACAAGCAATTGTCTCAACCTCCTTGGGTATTTTTAACTTAGAGACGTCTCTTCCTCGAGGCGGTATTCCGACTTCACCTAGAATTTTGCACCGTGGCTTAGTGTTGGACAGTCTTGCAATTTGTGACATCGACCACGCCTTAAGGAGCTCATCTATAGTGTTATGAAGTTCTAATTGTTGAGGAGGTCGGTGCTCGTCCATTTTCAGTCCTGAGCGTATAAGTGCATTTAGCTTAGCCTTCTCTCCTGTCCCCCAGTTCAGGTATGATGCAATGTACGTGACACGACTGATGAAGAATGCCTGATACGCTTTGATGAGATTGTCCTCCTTGAGGCCTGCATTTCATTTGAGACCCTGCCCAGGAGCCTTCAAGTTCTGTTGGCCTGCCCAGTGAGACGGTTTAGGGCCGTAACATTACAGCTCCTTGCGTCTAAGAGAAGACCTAGAATTTTGTGTTTACTGCGGGTATGAGTCGTCCTGTGTTGTCTGGGATAATAATTGGCAGAGTTTCTAAAGGCGCAAGGTTCCTAACACCCTGTCTCCTCTGTCTAAAAAGCCGCAGCTCAGATTTACTAGGTAATACCCTGAGTCTGGTGCCCTTAAGGAAGGATAATGTGGTGTCTACAGCTGCCTGTAGTGTCAGTAGTGTCTGCTCTAGTGCTGCGAGTGACCCCCAGGGGACCCATACTGTCATATCGTCAGCGTATATGACGTGCCCCAAGCTCGAGATCTTGGACAATTCATCTGACAGCCTCTGCATGGCAATGTTAAAGAGGAGTGGGGGGGAATACCGAACCTTGCGGTGTGTCGCGGTTGCCTAAATTGTGTGGACCGCATGTGACTATACTGAGTTCGACCAGAGCTGTCCGATTCGCTAGAAAGGACCTCGCATAATTGTAAAAATTGCTTCCCAAGTTCAAGGTTGAGATTTCATGTAGGATATGTTTATGTGCCACCTTATCAAATGGTTTGATAAGATCCAGACCCAGGAGGCCCTTTACGTCCCTGCTAGGGTCGTCAATAATAGCACGTTTGATCATGAGCATGGCGTCCTGTGCGGATAATGCCTTCCGAAAACATATAATATTGTGCCTGAAAAGCTCCTGGTTTTCTATGTGTTCTACTATCCTGTTATGAATAGCATGTTCGGCTACCTTGCCAATACAGGATGTAAGTGATATATAAACGTCACCTTGGCCTCCCTTCATTGCGGTGGGACCATGCCGGATCTCCAGTGACTGTTAATTTTGACTGTGATTATGTCTATAGCATTATCGTCCAGGTTTCGCAAACGCTTATCTGTCGTGCCATCCGGACTCGGGGCAGATCTACCATTTTAACTAAAGAGAACGTACCTTATCTCAGCTGCAGTGAAGTCACTGTCCAAGTCCGGTTGCGATATTCCGGAGCAAGGTTCGCTTATTTCTTCTTCGTTCTCATATTCATTTTAAGTGGCAGGTACATCTGCGCGAGGTCGTTTGCGATTTCTCTTGCTGTCCACCCTATAGTTACCTGCTTATTGACAAGTCGGTTTATGGCGAGGTTTTTAGTACCTCAGGAAAGCTTGTCATTAAGGAGGCTCTTCAATAAATTGAATTTGCCTCCTCTGCCCAATCTGTCGTCTGTTTCTGAGCAAGCTTCGTCCCATTGTTGACGTGAGAGTTGATCCGCGTAGGTTTAATATCACGATTAACTTGGGCGATCTTGGCTCTAAGTCTTCTATTAAGTCTGTGACTCTTCCATCTGGTTAGAAGGGAATCCTTCGCCTTAAGCATGTGAGCTAGCTTGGATTCCGTTTTTGGGACTTCAATTTCTGTTGAAACTGCTTTAGTATCTTTCTTATTCGTTACCTTTAGTTGATCTAAAAGCTGCTCATAAGATTTGCCGCCTAGGCTGGTTTCCTTCCGCAACTCACGAAAAAGATCCCAGTCTACGTACTCAAATTTCCTTAGTGGTGGTGGTTGTGTCTATAAGATGATCTTAATTATGTAATGATCACTTCCTAAATTTTCCTGCAGTTTGTCCCACGAGCCTTGAATTCCCCGAAGGGATATTAGATCTGCGGCTGAATCTCTCGTATTGGAAATGCCAGTTCTCGTGGGGAATTTGGCATCTGTAATAAGAGCAAATTTTAACTCACTGGCTGAGGTTGCTAAATTAGTATTCTTGACGCCCTGATGACCATAGCCCCATTCTTTATTGGGAGCGTTGCCCAGCCACTACGAGTGGGGCTGTATCTGCCATATGAGAAATGCGGCCCGAGAGGGTCTTAAAATCCCTTTTCCTATCTGCCCGAGAGCTATGAAGGTTAGCTATAAACACGTCAGCTGCTTTCTTTGTTCTTCAAGATTACTTCAATCATTTGTGCTTTCAGACCAACCTTGTACTTGGGAAGCTCGTGAGTTTCATAGCAAGTACGCTTTCTAACCAAAGACGCTATTGCCCGACCCCCTGGAATGTTCAAGGTTTCGGAGCTGTCACCCGGTAGAGAGATATCCTCCTTAGCTAGTGCTTCTTGTCAGAGAATAACGTGCGAGTTAACATTGGCCGATCTAATGAGCTGTTGCAGGGGAGCCTTGCGCCTTCGGAAACTCGCACAATTCTTTTGCCAGATTTTAATGTTATTATTGTCGTTTGCAGCCAATATGATACCATCGGTTGACTACCGGAACCTCTAGAGTCTGCGCTCGGGCTACCGTTTGTGCCTCCCTGGACTGCCGATGCAGCCGCTGCATTTGCCTTTGCCTTAACTTTCAGCCTTTCTAGTTGACCCACTCTAGCATCTAGATTAGTGATGAGCTCCATGATTTTCGCCAGAGTCCCGTCTAATGTTGCTAACCTTGCAGCTATTCTGACTTTTTTGGGTTTGTGGGTGCCTCACCCTCTCCAATCTCCTCTGCCTCAGTGGTTTCTAAATCTTTCTCCTCCGTTTTGATAATGGGAACATAGTGGGGAGCTTTACCTTTGTGTTTGCCGGCCAAGGGTTTTGGAGCCGTTGTCTGTAATTCTGTAATCAGCCCACCGCAATTGGTCACAAACTTTTTAGCACCACCCCCACTTCAGCTGTCTGTCATGCGACGTCACGAAAACCGTGGCAGCTCCCCATCTGATATGACGTGTACACACTGATTATGCATGATTTGACAGAACAAAAGAAAAATAGTTATTTCTGATTCGACCCCTTTTCGCCATTAGTACTCGGCTATTGGTTACAAGTTTTCGGGCTGCACTCAATTAACCTGCCTGTCACGCGACATCAGAAAACTTCAAAAACTCACCGCGTCAAAGTGACGTGTACGCATTAAAGATGCATTAATATGCCGAACAAAACCAAATTTTTTTTCTGAATAGCCACAGGCTGCCCCGTTCCGGAAGTAATAAAAGATGACTGCCGCCGATCGCTCAGGCACTGGCGACTCGCACATGCCGGAGGGCATGGGTTTATTTGCGTATAATAAAACTTTTTTGCGTGGCCGTGTTACGTTTTCGAGCACATTCGGCAGGTTTACGACCTCCTTCTGCCAACTCTTCTTTACTGAGGATCCATTTCAGCGTCCTTCTTAAGCTTCCGTTGCATGCCGCCGCGATTTTCGACCAGCCTCCACGAGCTAAGTAAAGAAAAGCGGACCAATCACAGTCGCCAGCACCACCCTCTTGATCCCGTTATCGACTTTGAGTGCAGTGGCTCGGCCCCATCGAATCCCTCTCCACTTGAGCGTGCTCCTCGCCTCTTGTCAGCCAACTAGATAAGAGAAGCCGCTCATTGTAGGCAATGTTATTCCTTTTTCAAACAAACAAAAGTGACCTCCTATGAACGAGGGGAGCGTTTCATTGGTCTGTTCAGACAACCCTGGGGGTGACCGCCCGATGCTTGCGTCGGCGGTTACGCGAATTTGACGTCAGGAGAATGTAATAATAACATATTCGAATAGTTTTACGTTATAGGGCCCCTGAAGTCCGAATTTTTATTTCCTGAAAACTTGGCCTTTAGAGGTAATATTGCACAAGCTTCAGGTGACACACACCGTAGGCCAAATGCAGTAACATACGCAAGAAATATGCACATAATTCTACCACCACAGAATGCGTGTGACGCCAGCACAATACAATACACGAAAGTCTACGAAGTGGTGTTACTAGCTCTACGAACCGCAACAACTGCGTTATTTAATGAAAGAATTTCCACGTTTATAGCCGTCGTTGCACACTGAAGATCATATAGGCACAATATGTGGAATAAATTGTTATATATAGAGCAGCATATATGAGACGTTTCAGTCCCGAATGTATCCAATTATTTGGGTTTTTGAATTACGAGTATTCGAATTACGAATGTTTTATTTCGAGATACTCTGGAGGTAGTTTCGCTTTTTTTACAGTTGCTTTGTGCATGCTGTCTACACAGATGTGTTTGTTGAGAAGGAAAAGCAAGAACGGGGCATTTGTCGTCTTTCTCGGTGTAAAAGCCTGTTGTTCGATCTATTAAATGTAGTCTCACGAACTAGTAGAGCGCGCGCTACGTTTCAGCCACACACGTCTACAAATTGCTTTGGGGTAGCGCATACAGCAGAGGAGATTCAACTCACCTCAAGTAATCGTTTTGCATTTGGGAAAATGCTACTGTGATCGCGATTGAAAACACTACTTGCACTCCAAAGTCCAGAGCACACCGCACAATCATATCAGTTGGGTCTACAGTCGCCAGCCTTGCCAAGTCGTTGAGATCCAGGCTCAAGGACCTCATCCAAGCAACAAGGTCCGGGGTCTGAAAATAAATACATATACATAATAAGGAAAACAACCTCACATAGTAATTACCCTGCCAATCTTATGTTCCGAATGCATCAAAGACCACCGAAAGTTCGTAAAATGGATGCGCTGTGTGCTGACCCGGATGCCAGTAAAGAAACTTCCCCAAAATGAAATAATCTGGGTACACGTTCGGCAGACACTTTTCAGTAGAGGACATCATACCAACTCCCATAACATTAGCTATTATAAGTATGTCGTACAATCTATAACAGATATAGAAAACCGCCCAATAAGCGATAGAACGGCAAATATTCCTGCCGTAGTGTGAGCGGGTAATGAGAGCCGGGAGTGAGCAGGATAGAGAATATATAGAGGCTGTTTTATGTTAGATTAAGATGAAAACGTGGATAGCGGTAAGTGGTGCAATGCTAGTAGAATGGGCCAGGGATCTTGTAAGCGAAAGCTTTTACTTGGGGCTACCTTGATTAAAACACGGAAATCTTCTCATTACCCTACCGATCAACGCAACTGAGTAAATCTGTTAAAGTTATGGAGTAGAACTTACTGAACGAAATGAGAAAAAAAATGTTTGTCTAACAAAGAGAAGCATTATAGTTCTGTAAACTCCGCTTGCTAGAATATTTGCAGCAGGCGAATGTTATAAATATTTCAGAAAGCGCAGCGCGATTAAGACGGAGAGAAAGAAACGCAAAACCACGTCACAAGCACTGACACGCGCTGCGCCTTTTGTATGGCCATGAACGAACTAGTCCAGATCGAAGTGTTACTGCGACATACAAGCTGAGGGTCGTAGTGCTTGTCACAAAGTAATGCTACAGTTCTCGGCGATGCTAACTGTAACATTTCTTGTCCGCTTTAGATGTCTTAATAGTTACAATTTACATATTTATGACAACCCGTTTAACCATTTTGCTATGTTACCGCAAGTTGGACTCGTTGGGTGCTTTTGTTTTAGAATTGCGTGACCTTAACCATGCAATTTTCAAAGGATCATATAGACCAGACCAATTTTGTTGTATGAAATGCTGGTTTACCTGCCGGAACGCAACGCAAGCCTCACAGTTCGATGTTTGACATACTGGGGTAAACTTTCAACTGTGAAAGTTCAAAACACACAAGTTACTAAGTAAATTATTTCTGTAATAATCAAATAATAATTAAAGCTCCATTATTTTTTATACACACGTGCTCTCCGTAGCCAGAAATGATGGTGTCCTATTTGTTCCAATTTTGCCTTATGTAAAACTGTTCTTGGGCAATGCGGGGTTTCAGCATCGTTCTAAAAAGTTTATGGTCTAAATCAAAAGCATGTTCGCCATGGTCGTTAGGTAAATAAAAAGAAGTGTGTCCCGAGGCTCTGACTACTACCAGCTAAACCTGCAATGGAGGCGCATGTTGACGCATAGGGTGCTGATTCATTATGTCCTTCTCAGAGTCCACCAAAGCGTGCAATAATTTAGGCGCCTATTCCTCGAAAATGACGAGCCCTCAATCAGCCTTAACAGATCGAAAGCCCGAAAGCCATTGCCACGGACTCATTGAAATCCGAATTGTCGCGGTTACATGGGAGTGTAAGACTGCGAGAGCAGCGAAACGCCTTAACATGCCCGTCAAAGTTGGAAGACTTTTTCGACCATACGTGGAAGCACCCCTTCCAATTATCGAATGTAGATTTTCTTCCCGCGTCATATGCATTCAAATAGCTACGATGCGAAGATGGCATCATTTAGCACATCTTAGGTTATGGCGATCGTGCTCGTTTAAGAAGGCGCAAATAGCGATGACGTGCGGTATGACCCGATACTGAGCTGACAGAAATACGGGCTATAGTGCACTAAAAGTGGAATTTAAAGTGCTATTTTGTTTTCATAAAAGGAGCCAAAATCAGCGTTAAAGGTTTTTCTCACACCACGAATTGTTTTACGTATTGAATCTTTGTAGACCGCTTTCGTGGCAAGAAAACTAACGTAGCCTTCACTTTTGAGGTCCCAAGAGCCAGCGCCTATGTTATTGTGAGAGCAGATATATGAATACTACAAGCCAATTTTCGTCATACGCGTCGGCGTTGCCGTGATGCTCCGCACAGATTTGGCTATGTGTAAGCGGCATGTTTATAGCGTGCGGTGTATGCAAAGTAGATTGCTATACTATTTAATTGTCAAAGTTGCGCAAGCCAGGTATTACATTCCTGACTAAAGTAATGATGAGAAATCTTATAATGACGACAAAGAAAAATATGTCATAGCAGATACCATTCCAGGCACCACGCCTTTATTTTAAATCTTCTGAGACTATTAAATATTAAAGTGCAAAAGAATATTCGTTCTCAAATACGAAAGTGATGTAGTGTTATGGCGCGGTTGTTCACGGGAATTCTAGTTGCGCCTGTGTGAGTTTATTACAGGCGTCACACGGTGTGTAAAAGCTCGTAAAGGTAGCAGAAACGTTCGCGCACCCAAGTATGTAGTATCCGCATTAGTAGCACCCTTGTATAGTTAAAACATCGTTCCAAGAGTTCAATCGGAAAGCTAAACCTTGTTATCGCAGTCGGTGCTTTGCTCCTTCGCATAACACTACCAAATCTTTTGCAAGCTATTACTCACAGGTCATTGCTGAGCCACTTTCTAAGAGGTCGCTTTCTGTCTGCTTCTAGCGACTGTCTGGAGATGTTAGAGACATAACGCGCTGCAAAATGTTTTTGTGCTCTGGACAAGACAACGCATTTTCAGAGACATTGCTTCACTTCCTGCTTGCTTGATGGAGTATTACAACCTTGTATTTTAGCTCACGATATTTCCACTACGCCGCCTACTCCCGCTATGCGGCAAATCCTACCGCAAAAGAAATTACTAGTGTTCGGGGTCCCACTGAGTTATCTCTACTTGCTTCATTGGGTCCAACTGGTCCCTTCTTACATCAGAAGAAGCCATCCTTTGGACCTTTCTCAACGGAATTCGATGAAGGCGTATACTTGACTTGCCCACTACCATCACTTTACGAAGCTAGATGCTGGCCTTCCGCCGAGAAGAAAAGTAGGTACGCAGGGAGGCGAGTACGAGGTTTAGAGACATCAACTTCTTATTGATTGAAATTGAGCCAACTAATAAACGAGTGCTGATTGGTTGTCACGACAGCGACAACCCGATATATGACTGCGATCTAAATAGGTCAGAAGTGGTCGGGCTCGCATTAATTTTGCCGAATTCCTTAAAAACGTATCAGATCAACAACCGCAGTTACAACCACCCGAAGAATTCAATCCCACATCGTCTTCAGGTCACTCTAATGCATTTATATATATGGCAGCATGCGACCTATCACAGGTCGGCGATCAAGCAGGACCCAACTTCCACACGTTGATTTTCCTACAAACAGCCTATAGCCTGTAATTTCCGCGCCACGTGCCGCTCTGGCTGTGACGAGAAAATAGAAAGGGTTGTACTAGGCTTATGGCATCATG
The DNA here is from genome assembly GCF_050947875.1 of Dermacentor variabilis. Classification (NCBI taxonomy): domain Eukaryota; kingdom Metazoa; phylum Arthropoda; class Arachnida; order Ixodida; family Ixodidae; genus Dermacentor; species Dermacentor variabilis. The sequence continues at coordinate 126,735,026 of NC_134570.1, forward strand.
ACACATAGGAAAAGCTTTCTGCGGCTTTATTAGAGCAACGGCATCGACACCAACACCCTGTAAGACAACTTGTACGCACATGCGTATTGACAAATGACGTAAAAGCCACAGTAAAATTCGTTAACCATGGTGGCATACAGCAAACCGTTCTGAATTGACTTGTCACATTTTCATTCCTTTATGTACTTTATACCTATATTCGAGGAAAAATATTCGGAATTCTACAACAGGCGATGAAAATATGAGCTAACGCTGCATAATCAAGCCGGCCTGCAAATGCTTTGCCAGCTCTGCCTACGCATGCAAACCTACTACACGTTTGTGCGATTGGCATTCCAGTTAAATCCCTACCAGACACCGAAGCATCGTTGCCTCTACTATGCGCTGCCATCCGTCAAAGACTGAGAAGTTGCCCACACCTCACGCACCCTGCCCAGTTCGCAATGTTGAAGCTTTTGCGGATCCCGTCATCCACACGTGCACCGCGCGATCGCCCAAACCAGCCACGAAACCACCGTTTTGTTCTCAGCGCGCTAGTCTATTGCTACCACGCTAGTCTTGTCGCGCTATTGACAATATCAGCGCTGCCGACCTTACCCCTACACAAATTGATGGATTTCATCAACTACTCAATGAAAAACTCAATACTTTTTATTTCAATGAGCTTTTCTCTTGGCCCGACCACCACCGTTCACTCATTGCATGAACACTGCTGATCCCCTCCTCACCCATCGACGCCCGTACTGCGTGTCTGCTGAGGAGAGGAACCTTTCGCAGAACGAATTTACAAAGAAGATACCTTAGGCGAGTCCGATTATCTTATCCATCATCCTCGTAAAGAAGAAGAACAAACACATGTGGTATTGCGTCAACTACAGCCATCTAAAAAAGATTACCAGGAACGACCCATATCGCTTGGCTGCCATCGATGATGCGCTTGGCTGAATTGATGGTCCGGAGTGTTTTTCATCAACTCATAACCTTTTAGTGCGCTTGCAGTTCGCTGCAAACGAGGACCACAAGAAGGGGCCCTTTGTCAGGGTAGGGTAAGGTAAAAAATTTACCATCGGTCAAAACGCGGCATCTTGAGATATTGTTGCGATGCAACAGACGCTAAAGAGACATGGCGGAAATGAATACGAAGACGAGCACTTGGGCTTGGAACGAAATAGTTTCCATCTTTCTCTCTGGCAGGGCTGCTCTTGTAATTACATTGTAAATAGTCTCTCTTGTGTGCGTCTTTCCACAGGTAAAAATTTGGTAGAGGTTTGCGATCCCTGTCCTCACCACGGAGAACCGCAGTGGTCGCTATATCGAACTCGCTACCATGCCCCCTGGCGATGAGCCCCCACCAACGTCGGCTACGACTCAGCTTTTCCAGGCTCGCGACCCTGACCTCTTTTCCAGGTTGGATGGCACCGACGTCTAATAGCGGTCAACCTTTACGAACGCGTATGCAGCAATGACAGGTGGGATGCCACGATCATGCTCTATAACATCGCTTTTTACCTGATCGGCATCCCACGCGTCTGGTACCGAACACACAAAGACGAATTAAGAAGCTGGGACACTTTTAAAGAGAAATTCCGTGAACTGTTCGGGGACCCCTTCGGGCGCACGGTCGCAGCAAAAAAGGCCCTTGCTACCCGAGCTCAGAGCCCCCCGGAACCCTATGTAGCGTACATACAACATGTGCTGGCTCTTTGTCACAAATCTGGCGACAAAGTGCCCGAAACAAAGTGGTGCGTATATAGTTAAGGGTATCGCAGACGACGCTATCAACTTGCTCGTTTTTGGCAACGTCTGTACAATTGACATCTTCAAAGAATGCCACCGCTTCCAACAAGAGAAGAGCCGGTGTATCCCACCCCTCATCGAGCGCCTGCCGAATACCGCTGCTACGTCGACAAGTGAGGACTATCGCCACCAGCTAATCCCACGTGACACCGTAACTCGTTCGCTGAGGCAGCCGTCATTCGCCGAGGCAGCCTTTTCGCCATCCTACTGAGCGACGCCCACGGATCCGTCGCCACCCACTGTTGCTATGATGCAGGCAGTAGCCTGACAGGAATTTGAAATCAAGCTGCCTGTGACATGGCCAATGTGCTTCAGCGTTGGCCACATCACTTGTCACTGCGTGTGATATGGCCAACTTCGTCTCCAAAATACAACAGCGCAGGCTTCTGTAACTCTGCACTTACATCTCCCTATGCTTCTCGCCAGTATCGTACTGCCGCTGAAGCACTTCCTTCGAATCTTCGCTACGGCCAATCGCCTTCACCACGATGATGTCAGTCGCCATCGCTTCAGGCACGTCGCTTCTCGTCGCTGTCTTTTCCCCACCACACCAGACCGGAAAACTAGAAACTGCAGCTTCTGGACGTGAAGCCACGATATTGACCATGCCCTAAAATTCTCTGCTCACTTTGCCCACGAACCAAACTTTCTTGAAGTTGGCGTTAAAGACACTGCTGTCACTGCACTGAATGACATAGGCGCCCACCGCTCCATTATGAGCTCTGCCTTCCGAGGACAAATTAAAGAGCTTTTTACTCCTGCACCAACAAGCGTCGTCCGCGTTGCCGATGGCGGCGCCCTTCCTGTCGTGGGCATGTGTACAGCTCTCGTCAGCATCGCTGGTGCCACACTGAGGTTCTTTTTGCCGTGATTGCCCGTTGCCCGCAAGACCTAATTCTCGGCATTAATTTCCTCTCAGCGCATTTGGCCCTTATTGATTGCTCCGCCAGCATCGCCACCTAGAACAGCCTATTCTTTCGGATATTTATGATGAAAGCCCCAGCCGCTTCAGCCCCATCAAGTTCGTTCGACTGCTGCCCAAATCATAATCATACATCGAACTCTCATCTTCCCCGCCCGTTCCTGATCGAGTGTATCTCATCACTCCGCTGGCCGACATTCCGCTGCGGTATGATGTCATCGTACAGCACATATTTCTGACTATCACGGATAACCGCACTTGCGTCCCTGTCGTAAACTTCGATTTAAGCAAGCAGACAATGCTTCAATGGGTTAGCTTCGCCCAACTTAAGCCTTTAACTTAGATTCATGTGGCGACTTTCTCACCCGACGCTTCGTCCGAGCCTACTAGTTCTACAAAATCTGCATTTCGCGCTGATCCCAAGATTCTGAAATTCACTGCGACTGACCTTTTACCTGCACCAGCCGAATACCTCCACCATCTTTTCTTTTCCAAGAGGGATATTTTAGACTTTGACAATCGCGCCTTACGCCAGATGCTTGCTGTAAAGCATGGTATTAATACTGGCGATGGTGCTCCTATTCACCGCAGGCCATATCGATCATCTCTATCCAAACACCAGGTAATTCAAACTGAGGTTCACAAGATGCTTCATAAAACATCATTGAGCCTTCGTCGAGTCCGTGGGCGCCACCGGTAATGTTGGTTAAGAAGAAGGCGGGGACATGGTGCTTCTGTACGGATTACCGCCATCTGAACCAATTCATTAAAAAAGACGGCTTCTGCTGCCCCGAATCGACAACGCCCCTGACTGTTTCTACGGTGCCAGCTAATTCTCCTCTATTGACCTTCGATACTGGAAGGTTGCCATCGACGATATGAACAGAGGAAAGACCGCACTTCTAACACGCAAAGGTGTTATCCAGTTCGAAGTTATACCCTTTGGATTATGTAAAGTACGGGCCACTTTTAAGTACAAGATGAAGGAAGACAGACGGCCAAAGCTGCAATGTCCGGGCATGGTGGTACAGCCGAATGTCACTTTTCCACATAACTTGTCCACGTAATACCAATGGCTTCTCACTTTTTTGTGCTGTTTTCTCTGATTCTCACGGGCATAGATTTTTTACCTGGTTTCTACCTGCTCCTCTGGCCACCATCTCGACGTGCTGCTTTATCCGAAAAACTTTTGTTGCCTCATTTGGCAACGTAAAAGATCATGAGATAGCTTTCCGATGTAACCTATGAGATCGCTCCGACGACGCGGATGCCTCGTCGGTTGAAACAGAACTGTACGCTGGTAATTACGCTCGTTGAAAGCCCTCCGTGCCAGCCTCTTCTGCCCCATCATAGCCTCCTCCAACACCAACGGTGTAGTGTTGCGGTAAAGAAGACTAAAAAATTGACAAGAAGGCAGAGCTCGGTTCGTTTAATTTTTGGCGTCAAGTGCCACATTCTACAAACAGTTCTGCATTTCGTGGTTTTTGTTGTTTCCGCCTGTCAACAAGCTTCACGCTTTCGTCAGGTTCGAAAAATATCATTGAGATATAGGAAATTAGAGTGGCAAAAAACAAACAGATGTTTACGATACCGGGACTTGATTCTTTCTGGAAAATAACCAGATTGTTACGATGCCGGGACCTTATTCTTTCCAGAGGGCTACGCGCACAATAATATTCGCATGTCAAAAAACAGCTCAAGTTTCATAACTACAGTAACATATACCAAGAATACTTAAAAAAAAGGAAGCATGTTTTATTCGACGTTTAAACCTGTGTCCGGAGAAAAAAATTAAAACTTCTGTGGAGCTAATATTCTCTTTTTGCACGAAAAACGGAAACAACGTTGAAAGAAAATTACATGAAATGTGGTTATTCTCCCAAAAATATGAACTACGATCTAAGGTTTTCGGAGAAAATTAAGCTTCCGTAATATGGCTCAAACATGTTACTTTCTACTTAAGAATTCAAACATCACACTTACTTCAGACCGATTGGACTGACCTAAAGAAAGGCAGGCCTGGAACATGCCAGCTGCTTTCTGCCATGAAGACTGATCTCTGGCGGGGACTTTGGTGGCGTAGGCGGCTGATATTGTCATGTTTTCCATGATCATCTTGACCTGGAAGCAAATAGAGGCCCAACGCGGTAACCTAGTGACTGGCGCGTTACGCTGTGAAGGTACACGTCGCAGGTTCAATCCCGGTAGCCGCAACCATTTATATGGTAGCGAAATGCAAAAACACTAGTATACTTAGATTAAGACGAACGTTAAAAGAAACCCAGGTGCTCAAAATTATTTTGCAATCCCTCAAAACGACGTGCGTTGAAATCATGCAGAGGTCCTCGCACGTGAAACGCCAGAATGTATTTTGCATTGCCGGGAACAAAAAGGACGCGAAAAATTTGCTCTTTCAGGCACACTCCATTTTTTTAGGAATAACACGCCACTTAACTCATGACCTGTGTAACTGGTAAACATCCGTAAGGGCTGTTTTAGCTGATCAATAAAGAGTTATACGAAGTTAGAATAATATATTTATCCTGTGCATAAAATTATGCATATATTCGCTTACTAACTAAATCCCCGGCAAATCGGTAATCCGGAATCCCGCCTATCTACTTTCTACACCTTCGCTAACTAAATTAAGAAGCAGCTTGTAACGCGCACACAAGCAAACACGAACAGCTCACTCAGTCACCGCGAACACTTACTGTCAGAAGGCTGGCGCTATCAAGAGCGGCAGCCGGGCTGAGCAAATTACCCTTCGGGCCGCCTCATGCTTCAATGCGAACTTGGCGGGTGCTAGAACGCCGCGTGCACGAAGCCATCATTTATTTCGGATCCTCTAACCTGCGAACCCACTGCAAATTACTAAAAAAAAAGGCGCACAGCCGCGCTCCCCCGTCGCAGCCAATGAAGAGATGCGCATCGACTTGTACCCTTCGTCCTGGTCTTCTCACACGTGCATATCTCGGCGCCTCCCACCCCTCCCCCTCCTTTGTGCGTGTGAGAGGACGGCGAACACCTTCTCCTTCCTCGCCGCTGTAACAAGTCACCATTCTTGTCGGCTCACCCTCGCAAGCTACGGCGTACGGCCGCGATGGCATCGCACTTGGAATTTTTACGGAACGCCGCGGAAACGCCGACGGCAGCGGCATTTAGGGGGGAGTGTCCATATAATTGCTATCGCATTAGAAAAGTACCGGAAGCTACCTGATCGAACGGATTGCTTCCCGGTCCCTTGAATGTGCTGCACACAAAACGGCTGAAGTCTTGGCATGGGTCCACGCTGAAATCCAATTTCGTCTGCAGCCACTGTGCCACGAACTGACAGTCGGTTGTGCCGCAGACGGTACTCTTGGTGGCGCGGGACGGTGCAACTACCGTCACGGTAGGTCTAGTTTCCACTGTAGGCAAAGTCCGCTCGGCAACGATCACTGGCGTTGTAGGTGGCCCTTCGGTTGTGACTATTAGCGTTGTAGGTGGCCCTTCGGTTGTGACTACTGGCGTTGTAGGTGGTCCTTCGGTTGTGACTACTGGCGTTGTAGGTGGTCCTTCGGTTGGGGCTAATGGCGTTGTAGGTGGCCCTTCGGTTGGGACTAATTGCGTTGTAGGTGGCCCTTCGGTTGTGACTATTAGCGTTGTAGGTGGCCCTTCGGTTGTGACTACAGGCGTTGTAGGTGGTCCTTCGGTTGTGACTACTGGCGTTGTAGGTGGCCCTTCGGTTGGGGCTAATGGCGTTGTAGGTGGCCCTTCGGTTGGGACTAATGGCGTTGTAGGTGGCCCTTCGGTTGTGACTAATGGCGTTGTAGGATGCTGTTTGGTTGCGACAACGGGCGGGAAAGTTATTTGGACGGGTGCTTCCGGAGGAACGAGAGCGTTCTCTACGTTTTCTGAGTCCAGGTTTTCCATGCTCTGGTAAAAGCAGAAAAGAACATGACGATGTTATCAGTCGTCGCGCCAGGGTCAACTTGCTGTAATGTAAATCACTACGCAGCTACTGCGGTACACCTATAAACAGCAAACACATGCGATAAACAGCAAAAACACAAGAACGTGGATCCTGTTTTTGATTATGAATGAAAAGCGTGTGCTAAAATTTAAACGCCTAATAATTTAAAAGGAAACCTACGCTCCTTCTGAGGCTCTATACTCATAATTTCCCATCCCACGGAGCGTTTTAAAGGGGCCCTAAAACACTTTTGCCACATTTTCAGAAAACGTTACCGATCAGTCGCTTAGAGGTTGCTGTGACCATGTTAGCTAAGTTCTTACTGCGCTTGCAAGCATTAGAAAATTCAGAATCCTGTGAAAAAAAACACCATTAAATCGCTTGGTATGGCTTCCGGAATGCCTTCATGCTGCGTTATCGAAAGCAGCTGGACCCACCAACGCTGTTGATTGATTTAGTGATCGCGGCAGTGCCCTAAGCTGCATATAATCGATAATTTTGAGCTAAATAAATGAAATAAAATATATGTCTACTATTTCTTATAGTCAGAAGAATCATTTCACGTTTCACTGCGCGGAATTCACTGAATTCAATTTTCACTGAATTTTTTTCACTGCGCGTGGCTGCGTCAGATGTACGTTGCCTACGAAATGGAGGCGGTGCGCTGGGTAGCGTAGGCTGCCGAGGCCGCCACGCGGTGCCCCGACGAGCCTTTCCTCGCCGCGACATTCGACTTATGGCGTGCGCTCTGACCGTTTGGCATCTCCGCTGTGTAGCTTCCAGTCCGTTGGAGGAGGCAATCAAAAAACACGAGCACACCTAAGCACTGCTTATAAGCTGTGAATGCGAAAGCAATAATGTCCAATTGAACGCCGCTGAGTGGGCCTGCGAGTAATGAATTGCTCGCGGGCAAGCGAACGCGTTGAGACACTTGGCCAACGCCTCCTACATAGCACATGGCCGGTGCGCTTCCATCCGTGACGTCATGATACCTTGTCTTGCTGCCATAGAATTTATGGGGATGCTCCTAAGTAAGCTGCGGTGATTTTGACGTTACTGTTTTCGCCAAGCTAGGCTTGGCAATGGAAATTTCGGTCGCAGTACCATGACGTGATAAAGCAGAGTGCACAGGGCTGTTATCTATGATGCGCTGGTTTGGCCTAGTGGGTAAGGCATTCGGTTTGTGAGAGTGCGGTCGTAGGCTCGAAACTCACTACTACCAATGTTTTTCCTTGCCAATTGAGTCTCTTTTTACAGCGAAGCTGTATGCCTCTACCGTAGAAGGAAACTTTCGTGTCGTAAGCGTGGTAAGCCGAAAACTCCCCATACGTGGGCCGAACCCGAGCATATTGCAATGCCGGGTCTACCCGCGGCGGAGGTGGAGCAGACGTATAGCACTCCCCATACGTGGGCCGATCCCCAAGGTAGTGCAATGCCGGGCCGACCCCCAGCGCAGGTGAAGCATGCGTTAAGCACTCCACATTCGTGGGCCGATCCCGAAGATCTCGAAAGGCGTGTTACAGCTTACGACACTTTCTGCGCTATCAACAGGATCGACCCACATGATGATTTTTTCTGTTCACGGACGCCCAAAACACTACTGAGGGTTACTCAAATACAGATTTCGCTGTAAAAGGCAGCAAAATGTTGACCGCCGAATAGATTTATTTGTTAGCGCTTTAGGAATGCGTGTGAGGAGTGGTTGCGTGGGTGGGGAAGGGGCAGGTACGCAGCCTATGGTTACATTGGGGGGAGGGGGAGAGGGCCGGACCCCTCCCCTCCACCCTGGGTACGTGCCCGCAGCTGTGTGTTATAGCCTGTACGTAACAATGCTCAGTTTACTGCAAGAGAAGCAACAAAACAAAACGGCATTTTCATAGAACGGTGCATCGCACGCGCATAGCTTCCCATCAATACTACTGCTAAACAGCAAGCGTAACAACAGCGTCATCAATGTACATTAATGTACAACGCACAGAACCGTGGATTTAAGCACGGTTCTGCGATGCAACGAAGGCCGATATAGAGCAGTCTGCATTCATAGCCTTCAAATTTGTCCGGCTTGACGTTCATCGCTCAGAGACATCAACGAAATATCCGCACGTGTAAGAGACAAACTTGGTATTCAGAAATAATTTCCGAGGTCTTGTTTTGACTGCTTTTTGGAATTACAAACTCTTGTTTTGTAAATATGCACTGAGCAAATTAGGAACGTGCTTCCAATTCCTATACAATGTATAACCAGGTGTAACGAATTCCCGCTTTTGAGCAGCGGTCCTCATTTCCACTGACGATCCCTTCCAACCTGGAGCAATTCGGTCTCTTATATAACTTGTGACCCATATCATAAACAAAATTAGATAAAAGCCGTATCTGCAGCAATGTCATTTGGAGTCCGCCTGCCCTACTCCTTCATTAAAAGTAAATTTAACCCATTTGAACAAATATGCCAGTGGATTCTGAAAATCATTAGTTATTTCCTATGTTCGTGCAGAAAATGAATGCGGTCTTTCCGACTTAAGTCCAGTGATTTTGACATTGTCTAGAGTTTTGTATAAGCAACATTAGCGCAGGCTGCTCGCATTATGACGCGCCTGCTTCATTTTGGGTGCGTAAAGGTCATTCTGATTCTGATAACTTGGCGTGATTTAACTTGACTATGTCCTCATCCTGACACACCATAATTGCTTCGTTGGCTTCTGCATGCTAGAATCAAAACTAATTGAAGCGTTCACATCCATTGTAGTTACTTTTAATGATGTTTGAAAAAACAGTCGATAGGTTACGCTATTACGCCCCATCCTTACGCAAAATTACTTCGTCTTGACGATACCGCTAACGTGTCCCAATAGGAATCGGTGTTTCTTCTTGTGGGAGATGCTCAATGCATTCCATGCTCTCACCGTGGATTCTACCTCCCATTGTATCCAAGTACAGGCGAGAAGCATAGCCATGACCATGGTAGCGGCTATTACCGCGATCACGCCGACCACGCAGATCCACGTCAGTACGCTCCATTGTCGATAACTCAAGCCGTTCCACTCGTCGGTTCTGTTTTCCGAAAGTTGTACAGGTTTTTTTCTGTCGAAGCCAGGCTCCTCGATCACATAGGCCTGAAAAAAAAGACCCGTGAAAGAACAATTTCTTGCCAAAAGTGCAGCGCAAGGAAGATTCACAATGATGAATTAATGTAGCTATAATTTACAACTGAGCTGTTTCTTCGAATGCCTATCATGTAAACTAGGTGAGAAGAGTGAGCGCTGTCGGATGCAGTTTTTTGTCGTGATATTCGCAATGTCCGGAAATATGCCTGATAAATTGGGACGAAAATTACAGGGTCTCTTAAGATCTATTTCAAGAGGTGAACGTCGAAAGCCTACTGTTCCTCCTCTTATCTTCTCTTATCATTCGCCTCTCTCTCTCTTCTCTTTCTCTTCTTTCTTTTAGTTATAACTGCCCACTACTAAGCATTTTGAGTCATTTGTAATCAATTGTGGGCATTACAAGCTAGCGTTAGACATGTTGGTCATATCGTACTCATTACCAGTCATTACAAGTCATTTCGGTCATTATTACGACGAGCAAAACGAGAACAAGCTGAAAGGTGCTCATCGTCTTGAATTTCCAGCTCCCGCATTCACCGTGTTTTGCTTCGGTCATTATTAATCATTTCTGGTCATTACTAAACATGTTTCGTGGTTTTTAATGAATTGTTGCCGTTAGAAATAGTCCTTAGGCATATTGCTAATTTCCTAGTTATCACTAGTGATTACAAGCCATTTCAATCATTATTAGTAATTACTGGTCATTACGAAGCATTATTAGTCATTCCTAAAAATTGTAGTCGTTACAATTCGTCGTTAGGCATACTGGACTTTTCGTAGTCATTAGTAGTCGTTACAAGCCACTTCAGTCATTATTAGTCAATACTGCTCACTAGTAGCATTTTTAGTCATTTGTAATCAGTTGTGGTCATTACAAGCCATCGCTAGACATATTGGTCATTTCGTAGTCATTAGTAGTCATTACAAGTCATTAGCAGTCATTATTAGTCATTACTAGTCCTTATTAACCTCTACCATTTTCTATTATAACGTTATCATTCGCTAACTGTCACTATCAATCATTTTTCATCCTTTAATACGTCATTAATCTGTCTTCATATGGCGTGATGACGCTTCGGTGGACACGCTGGCGGTCCGGTCTGCTGACCCAAACTTCACCATGAGCCTAGAAAGGCTTTCGCCTTAATAAACCTGCGTTACCAATAGCATCTCAGAAGCTGTCAAACCAACGAAAAGCCACCTGCGCCCTAGGCCACTAAGATTTTTCGCGTGCCACTATGCAGGTGAGTCCACAATTCTGACAACAAGAGAAGAACAACTGAAAACAGAAAATTCACCCTCGATTACGATACTCCCTGAAGTGAAATGTGAGCGCAACGCTGTATGCGTTTTGTCATTTAGCGATATGTTGGCTGGCTGGCACAATCGGTCTCGAGCGGCGCAGTGCAAACGGAGCGCAATGTGGCATGACTGCCTCGCTAATCGGGAGATATCCAGAGGCAGCGCGTGGGTGACGCGTCCGCTCGATTCACAGCAGCCGCTGCACACGGACATCCGCTCATGCAGCGATTTCTTTTCTTATATGGTACAGGTGGACGCGCCCGCCGCATGCCTTATCGATGGCGTCATTGGTGAACAGACGACTGATAACTGTTCTTGCGTTATCTCGTAGCGGTCGCCGCCGCAAAGCCCGTCTTAAGTGGCCCTACGCTTTTATTCTCACGCGTTCGCCCTACCGTTCTGCTCCGCTTTCGTTCTCGCGCTCTCTTCCTTATCGCCGTCTTTCAAACGCGCTCCTGTCCGTGTTCGCTCTTTCATCCTTCGCTGTTCTCATTTGCTCGTTCACGCCGAGGACGCCAATGCTCCACGCAGCGACAGGCGCCTAAGAGCTGCGCTCTAAAATTATGCTGATCCCACGTACTGTGGGAATCGAAGTTCTGGAAAGCATTTGGCAGGCAGCTCGCTATGCCGTCGACCCCGTGGCAGCACGCCTCGACCGGCTCTTTGACTCTCTCGGTGACTTCGAGCAGACGCCCGTTGCGGAGTGTGTACATGCTGAGGGTGTGGAAGAACGTGGGCTTGCATACATGCTCAATCAGTACGAACACGTTGCCCTTCCTCAGCACCCAGTGGTAGCCCAGCAGTACGCCAGCCTTGAGCTGGTCAAGTAAACCTCCGAGGAACGCAATGTTCGAGTTGACGCGGAAAAGGAGAATTCGTTTTTCTCCACAACCACTGCAGAAAATATGACGAGATTTCTTGCATTTAAAAGAAAAACTTGAAGTCTAGTGACTGTTGGTTTCGAATTTTAGATTAAGGTCGTCAATGTTTTAGCAAGAATTGGCAAAATAGCAAATTTTCACAAAAAGCTATGAAGTTTACAACTGTGTAACTCCCCAAGGAGATATGATATCCCAATTTTGTGAATTTCATCTAATAGTACATAAAAAGCGGACAAAATTTATATGTTACGCAAGAATCTAAAAGAAAATAGTAATATGCAATACCGCTTTTGCAGAGCCCTTGCACACAACGCAAGGAATTCACGTAAAGTATATACTGAGATGTGGAATTTTCCGCTTTCAATGATGTAATGGATGCCGTGTACAGAACCGCGATGCCTATTCTGGATCCACAGCTATTACGTTGTTAACTTGTTGCTTTTATTTTTGCGAACTTTCACATTTTTGAAACCTTTTTCAACAAAATTCCGGCGCCAAATCGAAGTTCCGCTTGCCACATTCACTAGAATTTAGCTTTCTCTTTCAAATGCAACAATTGTCATTAAAATAGGTTCAGCGGCTATTTCACGAAAGCGCTTTTGTATTTTACATGTATCTGAATAGGCCGCGTCGGCGTCGGGCGCGAGCTAAAAGTTCCTCCTTACCCCTCCGTCGAATATTTCTACCATTTACTCATCCTTATAACACCATCAACACGATTCTACGGACACATTGAAAATATGCGAGAGACACACAGGCTAAGAAAGTTAAGGCTATCTAGCCAGCACTTCGGAATGCCTTCGTCGTCGACATTCGCTGCGCCACGCGGAACCGATACAGTACCTCTTCAGTAGCTGGTGAGCTCCATACGCTCGGCGTTTCCTCCGTGGCCATTGTTGTTTGCGAATACTCGAGTTATCCAACGCAGATAAAAATGTAGAGCCTATCCAACGCTTTGCGCTAGCCAAGGTTTCTTCTTCTTTCATTTTCTCGAACCCTTACCAACACGACGACTCTAACGCGAGTAGCACATCAAGAAGGCTTAAGCGAGTGAAACTATACCTGCCCACCCCCCGAAAAAAGAAAAAAAAAGACATTGCAGAAAGAGTGGACCCCAGGCATGTGCGAAAATCGAGCGAATGCGAGTCCGTCTTTCGTGTTTATTGAATTATCCACACTTCACTTCTTTTTCTTCCTATTCACATCATGAAGTTCAGTGCTCGTCGCTGAATGCACGCCCTCGTGTCATTTCTCACTTGGTTTTCCGAACGCGGCGACTCCTGTTGATGATATCTTCATTTCCCTGTAGCTAACCGCACCCCACGGCGTAGCGAGTGTTGACATAGATTTGTTATTATTTTTAGATGTAATTTATATTTTTTATTTGTGGATCGAGTCATTAACACAAAGGAAGAGGCAACACCGCCCGTGCGCGCTGTTGCCCGATACCTGTTTTTATTCGAGTCAGTTGCCACAATGAGCACGATTCTCGTCGGCGCTTCTATTATGATGGAACTACTTAGTCTATAGTGAAAAACAAGCGGAATTACGGCATGTACACCACGTGTACATAGTCACAATTAAAAATAAAACTAGTGTTTTAAGTGCTAAAACCAGAGTCACATGATGAGTGAGTGAGTGAGTGAGTGAGTGAGTGAGTGAGTGAGTGAGTGAGTGAGTGAGTGAGTGAGTGAGTGAATAAACTTTATTGTAGGTCCGGCGAGGACGCGAACTCGTCGCGCACCCGGCTAGTCCCACGTCGGGACCGGCATGTCTAGCCCACCGGCCCGGTCGCGGGCACGCTGGACGGCCAGGATTTGCTTTTCTAGAGCGGGGCTACGCAAAAGCGAGTCCCACTCCTCCTTGATGAACTTGGGGTATGTCGACCCACACTCCCACAGCATGTGCGCTAGAGTGGAGGTCTGGCCGCAGGAGGGGCAGGCGTCGTCGCGATACACGTCCGGGTAAGCCTCGTGGAGAACGGACAGACACGGATACGTACTGGTCTGCAGAAGCCTAAGCGAAACGGCTTGCGCCCTACTCAACTTGGGGTGAGGGGGTGGAAAGACCCTTCTAAACATGTAGAAGAATTTAATAAGCTCATTGTGAGTAGCGGGAGCGTCCCTGTGGCCGTAGGGAGGAGGGGAGTCGGTGCTTCTTGTAGAGGAAGCGTGGTCGGTGAGGTCACGCGCAGCCTCGTGAGCAGACTCATTGAGGTTCGGGGGAGCACCCTCGACCGACCCTACGTGAGCTGGAAACCAGTGGATTGAATGATGCGTGAGAGCATCTCGACTCGAGCTGCTAAGAAGACGAGCAGCTTGCTTGGCGATGCAACCCTTCTGAAAAGCCCTAACTGCTGTTTTGGAATCGCTATATATCTCGGATCCACGACCGTCTAGCAGGGCGAGGGCGATGGCGGCTTGCTCGGCGACACCGGGGTATGAAGTGCGAATGGAAGTGCAGTTGGAAATCTTGCCGCTGGAGTCGACCACAACGATGGCAAAGGTCTTCCCATCGCTGTACTCCGCGGCGTCGACGAAGCCTGCTCTAATGTCTCGTTGCTTAATCTGTTTGAGGATGGCTGCTGCTCTGGCCTTGCGTCTGCCCTCGTTATGGACGGGATGGACGTTTCGGGGCACAGGGGCCACTTCGAACTTGTCTCGAATGCACCTGGGGATCGGGGTACTGACCATCGGGAATCCCCTCTACGCGTGCCAACCTCTCGGAAAGACCAATCATACAGATGTTGAACAGGGTGGGTGAGATGACGGCGCCCTGAGGAGTGCCCCGCCCTCCGAGGGGCACATCGTTGGAGCGGGAGGCCGTAATCAGTGGCTTAGGATTACTTTGGTCCCCTCGGGATCATTAAAGCCGTTCCCAATTTAACCTGCTTCCAGGAACGTTCTTCGGCACCAACAACCTAAACGTGGAAGACTGTATCGCCACGTATGAGCCTGTAAGTGTCCGCAACAAGTGGGATCCGAATATTATGTTGGCTAACTTGGTCTTCAACCTACAAGGCACAGCGAAGGTGTGGTATGACAACCACGAGGAAGAGCTTAACCACTGGGACACGCGCAAACAGAAGCTCAGGGATTAATTCCGCCATCCCGCCGGCCGGAAGGGCACCGCTAAGAAAAAAACTTGCGGCTCGCGCCCAGACGTCCACGGGATCATACGTCTCTTACCTCCAGTACGTGCTGGCTCTGTGCCGTAAAGTCGACAGTGATATGACTGAGTCACACAAGGTTGGGCACGTACTGTGGGAATCGCTGGCGATGCTTTCAACCTGCTGACGTGCAAAAATTGTGAAACATCCATAGAGATATTTCAAAACGTGCTCAATTCAACCAATACTTCCATTGCGTGAATTGAGCGTCCACTAAAAAATTCCAAGTCATTTGTTTTTGAGACGTGCTCCCCGTATGGCGCCGCAGCAGTTCAATGTTGACAAAAATAGGGTCACACTATGCAAAGTTGGCTTCCCAGGAAAGAAATAAACTTTTTTTTATCAAAAACGACAGCATTGGGAAAGTTTTTGTGGCAAAGGTGAGCGCAAATAAAATTATCCAGAAGTTTATTTCTTCTATAATATAAGCTGCGAAGCATAAAAATGCTTTGCAGTGCGAAGTATGTAAATAAAATTTGCAAGCTTGAACAACTACTGCTCCTATACACTCCTGAGATCACCGCTATTCCTGAGACCTGGCAACGCTATGGTTTTCATGACCCAAAAATCATTCCACCACGTTACTCGATCTGACCATCTGATCGCGATAATCGCAGAGGCACTGGTGCAATGGCAGTGAAAGTTTGTCTCTTCGTGCACAGAAAGGGCAACCAAACTTCTGAAACGTTCGTGCACTATAACAGGGCAATACACATTAATATTGAATTGAATTCTGGGGTTATACGTGCGAGAACCTCGATTTGATTATGAGGCATGCCGTAGTGGATGACTCCAGATTAATGTTGACTACCATGGTATCTTTACCATGCCCCGAATGCACGAGATATGGGCGTTTTTGCATTTCGCCCCCACTTAAATGCGGCCGCCGCGTCCGGGCTTTGATCCCGCGACCTTGTGCTTAGCAGCGCAACACCGTAACCGCTTACCCACCATGGCGGGTGACACTTAAATACTCAAATGAAGCATCTACGGGAAACATGAATGCTCCGGAAGACTGCATAACATCAATTCCTGACTTCCTTTCAGCAGTGTGGTTCTAACTGGTGATTTTAACCTTCATTCAATCGACTGGAACGCGCTTGCAACCACTAACAAGGAAGTTTCAAGCTGCGAACTTCTTGTGAACATTGGCTTCACTTTTTCTTTAAACGAACGTGTTAAAGAACCTACACGCATTCAAGGACAAAGTGGTTCAATACTGAACTTTACGTTTGTCTCGCATAATTCACCATTGGAACTAGCGGTAGGATATGGCGTATCAGATCACAAACTGCTGACATAATGTTGAACGTCGAGATCATGAATAGTAGACCCTCTACGCACGGAACCCACGTGGCCGCTAAAAACTGCAGCAAACTTAATGACGTCAGTGTCAGATTACTTGAAAGCATTACTAGACTGCTTAAATTTTGATAGTATAGGAATTTAGATAACCTAAGGCAGACAATAAGGAAGGTGTTCTAATATGTGAAGAAAATTTTAGGCCAACCAAAATAAGATGTGCAAAAAGTAAATCACCTGGGTAACACGTAACAATATTCACATAAGCATAAAATACAACATATGTACAACATAAGTACAAGACTCGCATAAACCAAGGCAATATCGCCGGCATTCGTAGCGTTGCCAGCGAGCTAAACGCAACAATTGCGTTCGCAACTCTTAGTTTTTTACTTTTTTTTAGACTAAGCTAACAACTTTCTATGGGCCACATCCCCGAAAAAATTAGCACTTTCTCTACACAGCGGGAAGTTCTGTTGTTTAGTTAAAAAAGGGGCGCTATACCGTAAAGTTTTTCCAAATTTTTCTATTCTACTTGTACGATCAGCCATCCACGATTGGTGAAAACATTTTTGATCCACCCCCACTTCGCCTGCCACTGACGCGACGCCCTGAAAACCGCGTAACGCCCCATCTGATATATGTGCACATAAATTATGCATGATTACGCAGAAAGAAAGAAAAATAATTATTTCTGATTCGACGCCTTTTCGCCGTTAACCCTTTGCTCTTAAGCGTTTTTAGGCTGCATCTGTCTGTCACGCGACGTCACAAAACCACTAGAACTCAACGCGTGAAAATGACGTGTACGCGATAAAGACGCGTTATATACCAAAGCAAACTTAACTTTTTTCTGAATATCTGGTGACTGCCCCGAACCGAAAGGAACACGAGACGGCCGCCCGACGATCGTGCGGGAAACCTGGCGGGGAGCAGGAATTTATTTACGTGTAATAAATATTCTGGCGTGGCAGTATAACGTTATTGAGCCCTTTCGGCACGTAGACGAGATCGCTCCGCCAACTCTTCCTTGCAGAGGATCTGGGATGGAATCCACTAAAGGAAGTTACGAACATATTTTGGCGTATGAAATATCTTACGGAAAAAAAATGTATTCACATAGATAAAACTTTTTGTGAGATGAGCAAGGTTCCGACGTTAGCCGCTACGAAGAGGAAGGCTGTAGTGGAAAAAAATGCATGTGTCTAATGGTAGCGCAGGTGTCAACTTCAGTACTTGTATAAAAGTGGGAAGTTGGGCGAGTCGATATGCATTCATAATCGAACAGCGCAAAAAAAAAAACGCCGATAGAGTGAAAGGACACAGGACGAGAGCTGATAGTAAGGGTAAGTCAATTCACCAGACCTAAAAAATCGTCGCATCCGGCGACTTCCGAAGAAATTTATGCGACAGGCGCATAGCAGTCTTATGAACCTAATTATGCTTAACTGCGCCGCTCGAACTGATGCGGGTAAGTGCTGGAGCACGCTGTAGCAGCCGATTGGCCAGAGGCCACAACTGGTATCGCAGGATGGCGCGTGCTTCTAATTTTGTGGCTCACTATGTTTTGTCATCTCAAATGCATTCAGCACGCTTGGTGCATAACTTTATTGGGCGGACGGTACTGCGGAAGGCAGTAAGATTCTTCCTGTGCTCCCAGCTTCTGCTGAATGTCTGATAGGCTGTGTTGGTCTATGCGCGCATAAGCCGGATTTTTCGCATCTTCCTGACACTCTATTCGGTAGTAGCAAGTAGAAGTGTAGTGTCCCTGACAGCCATCATGTTTGTCATTCATAACTTTTGAGCACTTTTTTTTTTTGCTAGTTTGAGCTTTCGCTCACTCATAGGATTGCGGATGATGATATTTCCCGACGCTTTAGCGGCTATATATCGTCATCAGAGATGAAACAACGAAACAAACGCCTAAACATTTCTAATTATCAAAACGTTTTGTTGTATAATTCGCTGTTGTCTTCCGTGCTGTTAGCCATCTAGTATATTACTCATATATTCAATTAAGCACCAAGTCGAAGTGACGTAGTGCTTGTGATCAAGGTTTTGCTCACCCTGTGGCTTACGATTTAAGAGAACGCATGGGTACGACGGCCGGAAATCCTGTCTATGATATGAAGCTGGACATCAAATACACAGATGTATTTAATGAAAGAAATAGCGAAGAAAGTCACGTATCATCACTGATGCGTGGATCATGTGGACTGCTCAACAAGAGTGATGCTGTGAAACCAAATACACCTTACAAACGGATTGAATGATTGTCGCATGAGTCCCCACAGAAACGCACGCGCACGCCACACACATTTGAATATATATAACCTCCCTGACGCGTACCATTAACGAGACACTCATAAAGACGCCGCGACGTTTTTGTTTTGCATGTGCACAGACAGTGACGGACAACATACCATGGGAAGACTAGACGCCAAAGCAAAGCGACAATAGACGATAGTCATCGTAGTTGTATGATTGGGTGGGGATGCTTACTCTGAAACGCAGACTAACATCAGTCTTGGGTAAAATAACGCAAGCAACGTTTTCCAATCGCCTCGTGCGCTGTTTTTTCTGTCTTTTCCTTTTCTCGCCTAAGAATGCTTTCATGGGCATTTGTCAATTCAGCGCAAGAATGTTCGTTCATCCGGTGGTGGTCTTACGGTGCTCCGCGCCTCCTGCGCAGTAGTCAGCTCAAAATGACGCATAAAAGAGGCGGCCACAGAGGTCTGATATTGCGAAGTGAACAACGTAAAGCGTGCACCATGATAAGCGCGGTCCCTAAAGCGCTTCGTATCAGCAAGATCAGCGTTTGCGTCACCCGAATTATACTGCCTTGTCTGCTCTCCCGGTGGCGCAGTTTGAACTCTTTATTCAATGCTCTAGGACGAAGCTACGACAGTTGAGTGTAATTAGCGACGCAAGTGCATATCGCGTAGATTGTACTGATAGATCGAATGACATTCACATCACGGCCGAGGTAATCGCCTTGTAGTTGTAAAGGCCGTGTAAGTACGTAAAGCTACAGCGCATGTAACCGCTACTCCTCAGGCTTCAAACCTTCCTCACTGTGAATCTCCCTTACTGTGAAACATGTGAAGTTCCGGCTTCACATGTTTTAATTATCTGCCAGAAAAGTGGAAAAAATACTTCTCCAGGAAGTGGTCAGGCAAAAGGATACAATCTCTACAATGATATTCATTGCATACTTAGAAGAAACATTCAAGCTGTTACACTGGCAAGGAGTAGGAGCGACGATCAACAGCGAATGTCTCTACAACCTTTAGCTGCCCC
Organism: Dermacentor variabilis; assembly: GCF_050947875.1. NCBI lineage: Eukaryota > Metazoa > Arthropoda > Arachnida > Ixodida > Ixodidae > Dermacentor > Dermacentor variabilis. The sequence goes on from NC_134570.1 coordinate 126,754,758, forward strand.
ATAGCATAGTCCTGTTCAACAACGCTGGAGATACATTGCAATAATTTATTGAGGGCCTTAACCGAGAAAGTGTAGGAGTAGGTTGAAGATTACTATGCAGGAGACAAAGGTAATATTCAATCATCTGCCCAGCGGAAAAGAATTACTAATCGGCAGTCAACCTTTAGAGTGTGTGCCAGCGGAAGTTCATCTAGGGTAATCACTCGCAGGGTGCCCTGATAATGAGAAGAAAACTTACAGACGAACAAAAATGGATGGGAGTGCATACGACCGGCATTATCCGCCCATTAAAGGAAGTCTGCAATTATTCCACTCTTCCAGAAATACATATGGAGCAGAAACTTGAAGGTTAACACTTCAACATGGAAACAAATAGAGGCTCGCTCAGAGAAGCAATGAAACCAAGACTCTTAGTCCTAACGTTGAGAGAAAGGAAGAGCGTGACGTGGATCAGAGAGCAAACTGGGGTATTGGCAGTTTAAATAAACAGGAAAACTTGGAGCTGGGCAGATCAGGTAATTCGTAGGGCGGATAATCGGTGGTCCATTAGAAATACAGAGTAGGTGCTAGGTGAGAAGAAGCGCTATGGAAGACGGCTGAAAATAAGCTGGGGCAGATGACACAAGGAAATGTGCAGGCACAACTTAGAATCAGCTAGCGCAGGTCAGGGGTAATTAGAGATCGGTGGTAGGCTTCGTGCCCTGCAGTGAACATAAACGCACGTTCACGACACTTTACAACATTGAAAACTCGCCCAGAATTTTAACGGACTGTTACTGGGGAGCCGCAGTTCACTGCGTACTGCGAGGTTATATTTGCAGGTTTACAGAACGGCGTTGGGCGCCGCTTGGATATCGCCACCCCTACCTTGCCACCGTATATATGTTCAGTGACTGCTATAAACAAAGTGCGTCAGTATCGAAAGATTGACGACTGGAACCAATTTGATCCGAAACCAGCTAGAATGTTGAACCACTATTTTAATCGTGTACTCCGCTGTGGGGTATTCTCGCGAGCACATGAGCATTGGTATGATGTTGAATAATTAGCCTTGACTTCTATTAGGTGCCACTTGAGCTATGACAGACAACGTAGTAAAGGGCTCCAGGCCCTGACGTCACCAGCCTATCATTTATTACCGGTTTTTAAAATTGATATGCGTGCACCTTTGTGCATTTCGCCTGTGTCGGAATGCGGCTGCCTGAACCTGAAAAAGAAACCCTTGACTTGGTGCGGGGCATCATCGTGTTTTATCAGCTGAAGAGAAGCCAAGAAGAAGCAATGAACGCTGACACGATATCAAAGTGTGATAGACAGCGACACGTGTAGGTGTGAAAATTACGTAGTGAATTTTTCTGTCATAATTAGTGGGTGTCGGTAGCCACGGCTTCTTTCTGGATTTCTTTTTTAGGGCTCCTTTAAGAGCTCTCCGTGCACTCCACAGTGATACTACGCGATGGGAGCGCGCGTTTCGTCGTCGGTTGGCGGTGAATGACATCGTCCACCAGCACCGTAGATGGTACCGCTTGCCAAGGAATCTGATATTAAGCCTATGTGCGACATTAGAATCGCACTTGCAACCGTGTGCAGCGCTATCAAATACTATCCTGATGAACGTACGGCTGATTTTCCCCTAGCCTTGAGGCCATAGAACTATGTATTCTGGAGTGTTTTTTTTTTCATTCCCGTTTTTGTACGGAAATATAGATATTTAGTCACTCTGTAATACAGTGGTGGTGGTGATGTAGGCAGGCGGCAGACTGTATACATCTGACGTATACTTGACTTCCAGGTAGGCCTGGCAGACTGGCAGTCAAGTGCTGGGACGTAGCGTCTCTTTCTACGCCAAATATTTCACCATGCCACCATATCAGTCCTGTCTCTAGCAGAAATGTGACCAGAATGCATAACACGTCCACTGCAATTCTTCTAATGGCAATGCGGTGAACCGCCGAGGGCGGTTCTACTTGTCGGAGCTGTAGCACACACCAGGAAAAAAAAGCAAGCTGTCGTATATGCGTGTGCAGTGATTTGTCCTAAGAATGTAGCGTCAACTACATATGCATGATGAGCGATCATCCTATCAGCCGACCGGACTTCTTTCATCTCTTGATTGTTAATCCGAGTTTTGCTTCCTCCTCCCTCTCATACGACGTGGTAAGTTAAAGGGGCTGCCATTTCGGCTGCACCCTGGTCTCAACTAAAAAAAAAATTGGCTAATTAATAGCCTACGAACAACGCAGCTTAGTGAATTCCGCCCCTGTTCTGACGGCATTTTTAAGCTTCCGTTGCACGCCGTGGCGATTTTCGACCAGTCATTGCAAGCTAAATAAGGGGAAGCGGACCAATCGCAGACGTCGGCACCGCCTTCCTTATCCGGTTACTTACTTTCGCTTTGTCAACTCGGTCCCATCGAGACCCTCCCCACAAGATCGGTCTCAATTTTTTTCTGCTAATTAGATAAGCAAAACTGCTGGTTGTAGGCAATGCTATTTCTCTTGAAAAATAAAAAGTAAATTCCTGTAAGCGAGGAGCTCTTTAACTTCAACTTTTCAAAGAACGCTGCGCGTTACCGCCAAGTGTTTTCGACGCACCGTGAGTAAATCGTAAATGGTGCGTCGTGAGTAAATCGGCATGACACCTTTTACTAAGAAATCCCGGCACGTAGGACAGACATGCACTACACGTCCCGCAGTGCAGTAATGCTTGCAAGGTCAATTGAAAATATGCAAGCGGTCACACACAACGCAGGCTACATAAACTCCCTCTGAAACCTGGCCGTTGCTCCGGCGAAATGTTCCATGTTAGCGGGATCGGGGCCACATGGAAGATTCTCATTTCTTTCCACCTCGCGGTCGTTGTGGGCAGCACGCTTACAGGTCAAACAAGGGCGAGTGGAAGGAAAGAAAAGGAGTACGCAAGGGCTTGGAACGCCGACAAAGAGAGGGCGGGGCGAACGTAGACTTGGCCGATGACGGCCAAAGTGTGGTATCTGTTCTTGTCAGCGTAATATCTGATACGGGTTGTATTCGGGCCTAAGATATTAAACTTATTTTGGAAAGTTTGCGGAGTGCTTAAAGTCCACTTCACCTCCGCCGCGGGTCGGCCCGGTATTGCACCATCTTTGGTATCGGCCGACGCATGGGGAGGAATTCTCTAGGTACACTGTTTGACAGACGCACGCAATTTGTTTTTCCAGAACCTAGTCCTATGCAGCTTGACTGTATAAAATTCAGTGTGATGCAAAAACTTTTCAATAGGAGGTCTTCGGAAGAAAATTTTGGTTTTACTTCACAGGAGATGAATTTGCTGTGACACCTTCACGCCGAAACTGGTAACGAGCTTTCACACTCGTTAACTAGTTCACTGTGCTGCTACCTGATGGCACATAGCCAGCGAAATACAGCAGTGTAATGGCCTCCGAGCCGCTGAAGCGAGCGGCTCAATTGATCAAAACATCGGTCCTTCTTTCACGTGACCACATTTTGTTTCATGGCATCGCGATTCACATGCCAGCTTGAAAACCAACCAGAAATGGTTCCTAGAGGGAACCTTAAAGCAGGCTATTTAAGGTACTGTGAATGTTGTGAGTATTATTTTTCTATGCTTTCTTGGTGTACGACCTGAATTTCACAAAACAATATGTCTCTTGCGTGCGGCACGTTTCAAACGGAGCGAAGCGTGGCGCCACTGCCTCGCTAATCGGGAGATCGCGAGAGTCCGCTCGTGCGAGTCGCACGGGAGTGATTCACAGCTGCCGCCGCAGTCAGACCTCCGCTCATTCAGCGCTTTGTTTCCATGCAGACGACGGGTGGTACTCTGGCGCCATATTGCAGCCATCGTCGCTGCACAAGCAGTCTTGCGCGCCACTGTGCTTTTCTTCTCACTATTTCAATCCACCAACGACAAGACGGCCCTTCGTCGCGAGGAATTCGTGACACCGGTGTCACCGGCGATGACACCCAATGGAGCGTCACATCGAGTCTTCCTCGCAGCCGCTTGCCATCGCTCCTTGCCGGAGCAGTGATACCCGTCACGTAAACTGGTTCCGCGGACTGACCTCAGCAGCTGACGCCGCGAACGAGCCTCGCACTCTCCACCTCGCGCCACACCGCCCCGGCCTCAAGCGCACACGAGATCGCCCACGCGGCTGCGCATGCCATGGTGGTCGACAACTGATTGCATGTACAAGCTGCCTCTCCTCCACTCTTCCGCTTTCCACCTCGTGCTTTCACTGTAGCCTCATGTAGCCTCCAGCGCAAACTGTCTCCGGAAGCCGGTATCTTGCGAATAGTATGCTAAATACTTTGGTGGCTGCTGCTAATGTCGATGGCCACTGAATTACTGTGGAACATATTCAGTAGGTGTCCATTAAAGCCGGTATGTTCTTCCGTGGGATGGTCGCTTCCACGTGGTGGCGCTGCCGTCTCTTTTTAGAATATTCCCACGAATGAATCAATCTGTATCTTAGAGCTTCGTTTCTCTTCGCTTGGAATGCGCAACAACTCTTAACTCAATCTTCCATGTCTATATCTAGTTTAGGGCAAGATATCTAATATCTGGCTAGCACTTTCATTTTGGCCATTCCAGAGGGTCCTTGATTGAACTCATTCAATGATATTTGTCTGTGCTTCTCACGAATGATAACTTTTGCTGCCCAGAATATTCAACCATGCTCAACTGCGGGCTGTTCTCTTCGTCAGAAGTATGGTTTCGGGACTTCTTAGTGAACATATTTTCGCAATCCTTCCATAGTCAACCGACGACGTCTTCGACAGGGTATTGTGCTTTAGCGTTTCCGCGCTAATTTGTTTGTGGGTCAGAGGTAGTATTGCAAACCTCAATATCCTGCATGTAATTTTATCAACACTTTTATCTTCTGCGTTCACTTCCTTCACCATGCGTAGTCTAGGCAGCGTGTCTGCTATGTTCTTGTCACTTAAGAGATACTTTGTCTCGAAGTGGCATCCTGACAATATGACAGCCCATCTTTACATTCGTGCAGCTACCGACGTTGGTATGCTCTTGGATGATATAAGTAGTGAAAGAAGAGCCTTGTGGTCCATAAATAAGGTAAATTTCCGTCCATATAAGAGCGGGTGAAATTACTTAATGCCCCCAACTAGCTCTTTAACATCTTGAGCATCTTTAACATCTTGAAAATGGTGTGACTCATATTTTTCAACGTCTTGTATGCAAACGCAATGGGCATTTGCGTTAATATGCCCTTAAGGAAGTATGGTAAGGTAAATAGTACATGTTAGTTTTAACGCAATATTTCAGAAACGGCTGCAGATATTCGCATAAAACTTCACGCGCTTACAACGGATGCTCTTGGGTAAAAGTCGTAACAGTTTTTTTGTGTGTCTAGATGGTTCGCCTTTCCTGTGGCCTTCTCCCAAAATTTCAGGCGTGTTTAATTAGTTGATGCACCTTTTCTCTGCAACCACAAAGAGGAATGTGATGATATTACAGAGTGTTATTCTAAATACCCGTAGGTTATATCTGACCTAAAGATATATCATATCCACTTTGCAATTCGCACCCCAAAAAATAATATCTCTGTTTGCACAAAGCCACAAGGGGGGTTTCTTGCAGTGTAAATTTTTCAAGTGTTATCATTCATATCACCAGAGATTCTTTTTAGTTCAGAATATTTGTCTGGTTGTAGTACATGTGCACAAAGTTTCACTGTAATGGGATGAATACCTCCTGAGAGAAGGTACATTGAGTTCGAAAAATTCATAAAAATTGCAATTTGAGAAAAATAATATTTTATGTTTGAATACTGCTTTTGGATGCTCAAAGTGGCCCAGGAGAATACATTTCACTGCTGGCTTTCTTGCAGGTTTCTCGAAAAGCCTTCCTAGTGTTCCTTTTTATCGGTCGTCCCTCCATGCTCTCGGCAGAGTCACAGAATTCTGCCCTGTCAACACGCTCTTCGTCCGTGCTCTCGAGGGCAATATTACAAAACAGACCTGGAACAATTACAAGGGCCCCCAGAACAGCTTTTCGTGCAGAATTACCGGCAGTATAGTAGGCTACACCATTGTTAGTTGCTGTCTTCAATGGGGCAGCGGCAGCAGATGAGTTGGTTAAGCGACTCATTGGTGTTTTTGTTCGTCCATGAAGACATTTGCTCAGGAGACCGATTACATTTGAAAGTTCTCTTTCTGCTCGATTTGCTGGATGATCGTGCCATCTTCTGGGCAAGTAATAGGCTTGAAACTCGAAAAAGAAGCGACCTGGACCACGTCAGCAAAAGCAAGGGTTTGACGTAATAGTTCTTTTCTACAAAGGACTATTGCGTCAAATTCTTGCTTCAAGTTGTTAACAAATTCGACTTCGCCCTGCCATCTGCTAGCCGTCTGCTTAGCTCAGATGGTAGAGCGGCTTCCCCGGAAAGGCGGTGGTCCCGTGCTTGAGCCCAGTACCAGGACGAATTTTTTATTAACTGCGATGCTTTTATTTCGAGGAACCCGTATGGGATTCCTTTGTGGCAATTTCTGCGATTGGGTGGATGTCTCGTTTTCTTTTAATTATTATATAATTTTTGTACAAATAATTTACTTACCACACGCACAAGCAAAAAAAACAGAAACCACGCCATAACGAAGAAAGCCGCGAACGACAACGATAAACAAACCGGCCTCCGCCCGCCATTTTTAAACGCCAGGTCGCGCTTCCGCAGGTTTGTTCCTCGAAGTGCAGTCGATTTTCCTGTGCAAAAATTGCAAATGCGATTACCCGCCGTGGTTGCTGAGTGGCTATGGTGTTAGACTGCTGAGCACGAGGTCGCGGGATCCAATCCCGGCCACGGCGGCCGCATTTCGATGGGGGCGAAATGCAAAAACACCTTTGTACTTAGATTTAGGTGCACGTTAAAGAACCCCAGGTGGTCGAAATTTCCGGAGTCCCCATCTACGGCGTGCCTCATAATCAGAAAGTGGTTTTGGCACGTAAAATCCCATAATTTCCATTTAAATTCGATTTTTGAGGGCATTTGCCCTACCACTTCAACATGACAGTACGTGCTCCTAGACCACTCCGATGCCTTTGCTAGATGCATCGCTGTGCAATCCGAATGAAGCAGCACAATCATAATATGCCAGCATTCTTTCACCACTAAGCCTCTTGTTGGTTTCCTTAAATGCTCGCCGACAAGGATCCGTCCATATGCAGTTTGTTTCTTTCTTCAGGTGATGATGCAGCTGGTAATGCATGTTGGAAATATTCTTCATAAATTTCCCGAAATATTTTGCAAGCCTGAGAAATGAGCGGCATTACTCCATGCTTCTAGTTGCCGTGGCATGCAGATTGCCTCCACGTTCTTTGGGTGAGGGCAAACGTCCTTGCCGTCTACCGCATGTACCATTTACTCAACAGTCTTCCAAGAACCGGCCTTTTTCCGTTCCAAGATCCAGGCCACTTTCTTTCAGCACTTTATTTGTCAGGTCGAGCTTTGACAAGTGTTCTTGTTACCCGCCGTGGTTGCTCAGTGGCTATGGTGTTGGGCTGCTGAGCACGAGGTCGCGCGATCGAATCCCGGCCACGGCGGCCGCATTTCGATGGGCGCGAAATGCGAAAACACCCGTGTGCTTAGAATTAGCTGCACGTTAAAGAACCCCAGGTGGTCAAAATTTCCGGAGTCCTCCACTACGGCGTGCCTCATAATCGGAAAGTGGTTTTGGCACGTAAAACCCCAAATATTATTATTAAGTGTTCTTGTTCATCTCTTCTCCTGACAACAATATCACCCTGATATGTTTCGGGTCCTGGTGTGATGGCTAGCATTTGATCAGTGGCTGATGAAAAGTTGCTGATGCCGATGCGAAGCTGAACGCAATCCTGCTCACCTATTATAGGCATTTATGCGCAGAAATAATTGTGAGAGGTCTCGATTATTCATCCAACGGTATACCAAAGCAGTCATGCTTGCAATCCAGTTTGACGATTTCGTACAATCAACAATCTTTACGGAAACGTTCCTGCCTTAGGTAATCGGTAGTTTTCTTCCTTCAATACAGATTGATTTTAACTTTATAATTACCGCGCAGAAGAACTTGTCCTTTTGCCTTCATCGCTGGCCTTGCAGGGGTTGCCAATCGGCCGGTTCTAACAGATGTAATTATTCCTTGCCGCTCTAATCGACTGTAGTCGTCTTCAATCGTCTCTCTCAAGACGCAAGAAACCAATCGTGCTATTACATACAATGGCGAAACAGAAAGTACTTGCCCGAATTTTTTACCCTAATTACATCTATAACAGCACAGCCAACATATCCATTCCCAGCGGTGGACTTTTCTTGGACCGGCCCAGCCTTATTTGCCAGTAGCTCCGCCGGACGGCGCTGCTGTCAGTTGTTGAAGATAGTGGTTATGCTCGACGTGGGGAGGGGGGGGGGGGGCACTGCGTAGGAGCAATGAAGTGTGAATAGTTTTGTATGGCAGAAGGGACGAACGCCCATCGATATCTACAGCAAAATGCAGCCCACGTATGGGAAAAGTCATCACGCTTAGAGAAGTGTAGAGTGGTGGTGTTGTGAGTTCACAAAAGGCCGGGAAGACGGCCATGGAAATGAGTGTTTGGGAACGCCGCGTGAATCGCTCACTGAGAAATTCTGCCACAGGGGCACCTCAAATTTAGTGCTGCGATGGGACAAATATCTGAACCGCCGTGTCACTATGTGCAAAAATAGTCTTATGTACGTAGAGTTGGACGTATATTTGTAATAACCTGTATGTGCCTTATTTGGGGTGATTAAACATAGGGGCAAAGTTTTTCTGATTTGCTCGCGCAGTTGGCCTGTGCATTGTGACTATTCCATAGGTTTACCCTAAACATCTTCAATTCTTCATTTCTATCTCCAGATACTGTCTTTGGCTTTTCTAACATCCCCATCAGGGTTATTCTGTGTGCCTTCATATGACGTGCCATATGCCTTTGTACCAATGGGACGCTAAAGAGAAAAATTTGTTTCTTCTCTATTAGTGAAGCACGTGCAGCCTTCTACAATACCAAATGCACGACTCGTACCACGATAAGACGCTTGATAAGCCATGAAAAGCACACGAACACAAGACGGGTGGAGACACCTCCAGGTAGTTCAGCTCGCAGTAATGTTATAGATTCTGGCAGCGTCTTCTAGGGCCTACTCATTTCTTTAGAAGTAAAGATCGCCTGCATTGTGTTTTAAAGGTGCCAAAGATTGAATTTGGCGAGCTTTGAGCCAAATTCAATCTTTCGCTCAAAGATTGGTCGATTAGAGCGGCAAGGAATAATTACATCTGTTAGAACCGCCAGATTGGCAACACCTACAAGGCCAGCGATGAAGGCAAAAGGACAAGTTCTTCTGTGCGGTAATTATAAAGTCCAAGGCGGCTAAATAGAAAAAAATATGTAGAAATCCGTGACGTCACCATGACATACTGGCGCTGGGATTCTGCGCAAAATCAAAAATTACAACTTTGACTTTTATTTCCTCTTCTGACAATCAACCTATTATTTCGAAATTAACGACAATAGAGTTTGCAAAGAATCCTTTATCTGTGTCATCTGTTTTGGTATTTTCCTTTAGTGACCCTTTAAAATTGTCAACCCATACTCTTCCAAGTATTAAAATTTCACCATCTTTTCCCATCTAAAGATCATTACTCTTAGTATGTCATTGTAGGAAATTTGCACTCACCTTTTCCTTCTGGTATTATCAAGTTGCGCTTGTATGGCTTGACTGTTATTCCAGCTAGCTGAAGTTGTGCGTCATGAAGTTAGTCTTCATATATCTTCTCGTTCATTGCACTTACAAAAGAGAGAAGGTGCCAATTTCCATTTCAATTATTTTTCTCTTACCTGAACGCTTATGGTTATTGGTTTGCGAAACTTATTTGCTTGCTTTTAAAGCCTAGAACGGTTCGGCATCACTATCTTCGTGCCCGGTTACATGGTTCGGGGATTCAAATTAACTGTCAATTTTCGACACAATTGAGCTAGCTTTTCCTTTTCTTTTGCAAACCGATTTAAAATGAACTTTTCTCGTTACTTATGACAGGTTTTGTTCGTGAAATAACAATCATTCGCCTCATGACTGCTTTTGCCACGTCAATTACGAGAGTATTGCGCTTTGCGATAGACTATTCTCTCTCGGTGCTTTTCCTGGACTTCCCTTTTGTTGCTTTTTCTCAGGTGATTTATGTCCTGAGCATTCCATCACCGCATCTCCTTGACGTATTTCATGTTCAGTTCTAGTGCTCTCGCGAAGTCTACTGCCAGCCTGAAGGATGGCCGACATTTTGCCAGAAACTGTTCTAGAGTACTGAAATCACTTTTCCCGTCGAGAGATTTCTCTCAAAGCCTGCATTCCAGAGAGGCCCCAGAGTTCCATTTCAATGACACTCATTTCAGATCGGTCACATAATGTGTTTCAGTTTCCTTTTTGAGCTGCTTCCTCTTGTGAAATTATCATCTCTCCTTGGTGTAGTTGAAGTGTAGAAAATTAAATATGCAAGTTCCTCTTCAGTCTTAAGCCTCTTTCACATGCTGCGACTGAAGCGAAAAAATTGGTGGAGTCGCACGCGTCGCAATGCGGTTTTCAGAGAGCTCATTTCACACGATTGCAACTTGAACAATGCGGCTGGTGCGACTCCGAGGGTCGCTTGCTGCCAAATTTTATGGCATACACCACATAATCTTTGAAATTTAATTAAAAAACGTGTGCGTTCCATTACTATTGATCTGTACTGAAGAGCAGCAAAATAATATGCGGGTTTTGTAATTGAAGAAAGCTACACAGTTTAAATTTGTTTTGGAGTATGCAACAGCGGTTACTGAAGTTCAATGCGAGGAGACATGGAGAACATAAGCCGCTGTTCGCAGCTGGTCGTTAAGCGCTGTGTGTTGTCTCGGATGCCTTCAATGTCAGTGTCGTTCCGGCTACGCTGTAACAAATTAGTGTTTCATTCACTATAGAATGACAACTTCGCTGGGCAGTGTCTTTCTAACATCAGATAACATGCTGACGCCAGTTACCAATATTTTTCTTCCATGTAAAATGCAATGTCTCTCATAGCTAAATACTAAGGGAATGCTAAACGTTTAGCGAGACACCATACACAACTTCGCGTGTTGAATTTGCAGACACTGTTTATAAGCAAAATTTACGGATAGACACGGCGCACACTTGCATTGCAACACCGCTAGACCCTTTAACGCTACATAGCTTGCGATATCCAAGCCGCAAAGTTTCTCGACTCACGCGCTTTTGAAGAAGACACTGTAGTTAAGGCATGGCAGCTGAAAGAAGCCGACGCATCCTTCAATACGTACGGCTCGGGCCATCCATACCCCAAGCATACACGCAGGGAGCGAGCGCGCGCGGCAGCCGAGCGAGCCGGAGGAAGCGGCGTCCTGGCCGTGACGTCACTCGCGAGAGGGCGCCGCTCCCAATTCTCGCCGCGAATAGCAAAGCCAGGCTGTCAATATTTTTTTAGTACACATGGCTATGAGAAGCCCACAAAGGTTTCTAATATGCTAAAGGGCGTCTCGCAAGTATAACCGGATAGGGAATAAAAGCGCAGGCAACCCCAGCCGAAATTGTTTGCATACGGGACCTTCTACTGCGGTAATGCTGGTGAAAAAGATAATTCACCCAACGGAAGAAGCTGTTTTGCTAGCTGTAATGCCTGTGCCACGGGCACAAATTCTTTAAAAAATTACATTAGTACTGCTAACTCTTACGACTTTCTGTGTCCCCTACATATCTCCAGATAATCTAGGGCGTCGCACACCTTTACGTGGGTCGCTGGTAAAGGTTATTTTAGGCCATTTGTAATTTGTGAGCTTCATTTGGAAAAGAAATTCATACACTAAATGCATATGCAATATTTATTAGTTATCAAAGAAGTCGCACGGGGAAGGCTGTAAAAATGTTTGTTTGAATGAATGCAGCTTTGCAAGAATTGAGATATCGTGCGATTTCTGTGCAACTTCAAGCACGCTAGTTGAATTTTATAATTGAGCGCCTCTCGAAATACGGAAAATATGTCAATAAGAATTACAGGAAACAGGCTCTTTAATAGAGGCGTTTTAATACTTGGAAAAAATACATAGCAGACGTATAATCTGGGTTCGCCAGTGCTTTGAAGGTATCGTTAGCCAACTCGTGGGGGGTTACATAGTTGGCAGGTTAATAGCTGCTTGGTGCGTGTACTGACACCTCACAAGCGGGCTAAGAACATCTTTACTGCATTTTCACGCTTCAGTTTTACCTACACGTCACTGCTCAACCAGTTTTGAGCGATCACGCATATATGCGGCTATATATGCATGCTCTTTGTTATCGGAATTCCCGAAAATAAAACTATGCTTGTTGAAAGGTTGCTTAGAGATAAGGAAGCAATCACCGTGTAGCCCACAATATTACTAGGGCTTGTATCGGCGCAATTGAAAAATTTAAGATAACCAAATATATTTACAATAAACATCAACACCGCTTCCACTACCAAAAACTGCACTTCTCTTGCGGGTTCATGGCCGTCCCTGGAGCGCAGGCGAACGCGGCCGAGAATTGGGGCATGTTCACCAGGGGTACGAGGCAGCGGGAACGACTCGGCGAATACCGCCCTCCGGTTAAGGACTCGTCATCGCACCACTTGACGCAGGTATTGATGAAGAAGAGGCGCTCGGCCGTCATGTTGAGACCGGGAAGCACCGTGTTGCGCTCCTGACGGGGCAACGAAGCGTAGGCCGCGTGCGTGCTCACGGTGCCCACGAAGTCGGCCAAGTTCTCCGAGTCCAGCGTGTCGTCAACCATCTCCAGACGAGGCAACCTCCTCAACTGCGAGTGACGTAGCGGGAAGCGTCAATGTTTCAGTTCACGAGCGCAACTTCCTTTGTGATTGAGGCACAAATGAAATTGTGAGGTTTAGCACCTCGAGCTAACTCCTAGGCTATGGGAGGCTCTGGATTCAATTTTCCCCTCTAGGGCTTTTTAAATACGACAGAGAGATGGCAAAGGAAGCAAAAAGAGAAGCAAGAAAGTGCGCGTGCAGATATGAATGTACATAGTGAGCGTGTAACTTTTGAAGTCCGTAACCAAACTCACCTGCAGGCACTCCCGAACTGTGTCATCACTGCAGTAAACAAGAACAGGCAGGTGGGCTAGTTGGTACGCCATAACTTGAGGCATAGGGCAAAATAGCGCTTCCTTCTGTTGTCCCACGTGCTATTTTGCGCTTTGGCCCAAGTTCTGCAGAGCACGCAAGCAGCGCCGGCTATTTTTTCTGGTGCGCCTATGCACTACAGCTGTTCGTCAAGCGAACGTGTGCCGTCTCCCTTGACATCCATATAAGTACTTCATAAGCGGCGTATGTTTGACAGCTCACAACTTCTTCTTTGGGGGGCTCAGGCCAGTCAGGTAGGCTAACAAGGCATATGTGGGGTCTATATGCAATGACAGATAGCAGCAAACTTAGGCTCGTTCTGTCTTACGCAGAAACAGAGTACTTAAAAGGTGATTTCTTCGGCGCTGCTTGGTACCAGAACGATAATTACGCTTGATCTGTCGCGTGGACACCTACAGCCGACTATAGCTTGCAAACGGGAAATTTCTTATCATTTGTTTCCTATAAAACCGTTGGCGCAGGGTGTTGATGGCTCAGGTTTTTGCATAACTCATTGTCTGCTCCGGTGTAGCATTTTCAAAACAGTGAATTGGCGTCATGCGCAATATCTCGTGCCAGATAACCATCCGGTCCTGACACGAACCTCGAAGCAGTCATGCTTTACTTTCACCACACAACTGTATCATCGTAAAACATCGTTTATGGGGCCATCAACATTCAAACGGTCGAGACGCGTACTTCCATTTACTGCGCATAAAAAAGCATGCGTCATTATTTTAAGCCTAAGAAGTTCATAAGCACTACAAAGATGCTACTGTCGTGCGCAACTGTCTTGCAGTGAAGGCACAGTTGCGGAACGCTTGCCGGAGAGATTGGGTGTGGACCGCAACATTTCTTATAGCGAAGCTTCATATGGCTAGGCGAAAAGAAAACGCGTCTGTCCGCAACTGTGTGCAGGAAATTCTCGTCGTCAGCAAGGGCTCGAGCGTCGGCGTCTTCTTCCACAGCTAGATCGTTGGCTATACTTTCGGTGCAACCTCGCGAGCGCGCTTGTGCCCCTGCTCCCGCATCCGTCGTCGTCTTTCACAGCTGGCAGCAATGCCGGTTATCATTCCAACTCACAATTTCACTTGTGTCATCGCCTTCAGGAGGCCGCCTTTACGGTGTTATGAGCCATTGCTTAAGGGAGTACGAGCCATTCATTGTCTTACGGCCGCATTTAATTTTGAAGCAAATTAATTTTGAAGAGTCGCAAGCGTCATGGCGGGTGGATGCTGCTAATCAGGCCGCCAAACAAACTGGAGACATCGAACGCAAGTGACAACGGTGGACTGTGTGCGTAGCATCAGAGACGTCGTTCTCTCCGTCGCAGCTGAACGTGTGTGCTATCTCATTAAGCAACCTATTAAATTATGACGTGACAATAGTTGCGAAAGACTTCAATGAACTGTCTGGATTAACCCAGTGACAAACACCTGGGCCGCACGTCTCAGCTTCGCTGGTCAACCATCTGTACGGACTGCTTTGGCAGTGTTTCATTTTTCTCCCCTCAAATAAAATGTACTTACATACAGTGTTATATATCACATGAAAGGTTGGTGAAACATACTTCTGTTGTATCTCATTAATAATCGTCAACCAGGCCCAGTATTTTCAAGATAATCGAGGTTGATCATTTTTTGGGGTCTGGGGCTTTTCGCGTGCAGTGACCCAAGGACGTAACATATTCAATTATAAGGGGTGTTTATTTTCAAATGCAGATTTTCTATAAAATACTTATTACCATAAAGAATATGGCGTTTAGGCGGATGGAGTACCTGGAGAGGTGGGCATGCTTTTATTCACACAGATTACTTCCAAAAGACTAATGAAGGAAAATTTGTTAATGAACATTTTTATCAGAATCTTGAGAGCGCTTCTTTGAAAGACGAACTTGGCGGCAATCATATTTTACTGCACCCTTACTTTTGAAAATCGCACCGGATTCGAAAAAAAAAATGGAGGAAGCTTAAGCATCGCTTTCAAGAGTGGAACGCGACAAACTTCAAATATGCCTGACTGCATGTCACGCTTCCCGGCAACAGCAGCTTTCTTGCGGATGCGCGGCGCCGGGCGCGATGGTGTTGTTCCAAGGAACCGAGCGGGCCGCGAAGCTCAGAAACGGGATTTGTGTTTGAGTTCCCCCGTAACCGAATTATGTTTCCTGGTATTTTCAAATTAAACTGCGACGCTATCATGTCTGTAGGTTGTGTTTGAATCCTGCATTACAATTTTTCTGCGTACTTTGAGGAACCCAATTTGTTGAGCTACGCATCCGCGCCACGCAGAGGGCTTGCGTGGTTGTGGTTCGGAATGATTTTACGCCAAGCAACACCCGACACGGACATCGGGTTCTTTTCGACATGGGACCCTTAACGTTATAGGGTCAGTATTGGCGTTCCGCTTCCCACGCTCAATACAGACAATTGTGGAACCAACTGTCGGGACGTGCTTCATTATTATTTGTGGTGACCATGCCATCCTTCAGATTTCGTCACAGACTTCGTCACCGACAGAAGGGGTGCTTCCTTCTGACGTAGCAGCAGGACGCACTCGGTTTCAATATTGCCCGGAAGGAGTGTAGAGATTTGATTATGAATATTTCCGATTAAGTGCAATTTTCAAAATAAAAAAGATTGAGGCGCACTAAAATTTGACGGCCTCCAAATTGTCCTTTAAGTAAGTGCCACGAAGGTTCTCATCAAAAATTTATTTCGAAGAATTTTTCGCAATTAGTCTTCAGAAACTCTGGCCGCTTCGCTTGGGAACTCCTATGCGAAAGCGTCAGTTCCGCTACGCTCACAGCCTTTTTATAAACATCTCTAACTTTTAACGTGCAATTCCCAAGTTATAATACATGTTGCGCTGAGTTTCATGCCTCGAATTACCTATTCAGACGGGGAATACTTATTGCAAAGCCCTTAGTTGCGTTATTGATAGGCTGGGGCATTGTTTCGGCATTGGATAGTTTAGCAAGCCAATCAGTAATCATTTCATTATTGCATTAATATAATAAGAAAAAAAGTTATTTGCTTTGTTTCCGCCAGTGTACTCCCCACGGAGGGAAATAAACATCGACACTTTGTTGCAATTTTCGTTGATGAGAAAATATGTTTGGGCATTACGGGGCTCAAAAAAGAAAGCAAATTAAAGAACACGCTGCATACATACGCGCATATAGTTATGTACCGAGGATGACAAGCAAGTATTTTACGATTGCGTAAGCATGGTGTTAGGCGCGCACCGGCAATCACGAAGAGTTCTCAATCGACGATAGCGATCGCTCGCTTTCACAACGCTGGCGTAAAGAGTGCTGGCAGCCGCGATCACGCGTGCTTGTCTCAAGGCTGGAGGTTCGGGATACAGCTGCTCGATTCACTTTATCCAGTGTGTCCGTTTTCAAAACTGAGATTGCGGAGACTGACAAATAGGTAGAACACCGCGCAGCACCATGCTTAAGCTGTGTATTCTGCTGTCACCGGCTCCAAGTTGTCGTTTCTTCCAAGGTAATTTAACTTTTCATTATTACTCTTAAATTTCGATGAACGAAGAAAATCAATTTTACAACCGTTTTACTTGGCTTTGTATTCAGTTGGCTTGTGTGGTCGTTCCTTTTAAAGCGTAATGGAACAAGGATGAGAAATTCAGCACTAGGCATGACGTGCAATGCAATGGGCTTTTGTTATAGTCGATCGCATGCTGCGTCCTTTGCGCAGATTTCTTCGAAACTTTAGTAAGCGCGGTAGTTCAACGTAATATGTCGCTCGTCACCGCAGAACTCCCCATTGGAAGCTTAAGGCCGCTTGCGGATAAGAGAAGCGGCTCTCACGTGAGCGTGAATTCGTTCAGAACACTTTTTGATCTGACTTCAGGAAAAGTCTTCCTATTTCAAAACGTGAAGACGCATCTACTCACGACATTCTTGTGTGATTTTCGTAGGCATAGGGTTCGCTTCGCGTACTCCTCTCCAAACTTCTTCGTTCTCCAGGGCTCAAAATGGCTTCTGTCGTCGTAATTCGAACCCACTATGTCATAACCGTGCATTATTTCGTGGCCCATTATCTGCGAGGAGCAAAAAAAAAAAAGGAGACAGAGGCCGTCGTGAACTATAGAGAGAGGAAAAGGGAATGCGATGCATCCCAGAAAAAAGTAAGTAAGCGCCGTCATTGCAAATGACTTCACCACTTTCGGTTTCACTGGCTGAGCCGTGTGAATTTGCTATGAATGAATTAAATATACATTTTTACAGGAAAAATTATGGCGAGAGGGCTACCGAAGTGCTAATTTTTGTTCTTCGCAATCGTATGACGCCAAAAGAAGCAAAAGGTAGCTCCGATGCCTTGAGATTTTTTGGCCTGTGCGCTTCTCCCATGTTCACATGTTACGGACGGCATTGACCGTGACTGTGCAACACCACCTAGATAGCAGAAGGCCTGCTCACTCCGATCTGTGACGTCACGCTATCTGGCCCGACTGTCATAGAATCTAATGGAGATGCTCCCGAGAAAGCCGCGGTGAATTTGACGTCAGCGATTTCGTCACGCCTGCCTTGGCAATGGAAATTTCGGGCCAGGTAGCAGGACGGCATGGACTGGAGTGGACACGCCTTGTGCTATCTAGGTGGTGTTGGACTGTGGCGGGTACTAACACTTCAAGGACCAGACATAGTACACTGGCACCAGTGCCCAAGAAAGTGGATGGGAAATCGGCACCGCCGTAGCAGTATTATAAGAACATTAGTAAGAATTAGTAAATGTATCGCGCGCGTAATGCGAACACGTGGGCTCGAATCCCGCCTGCGGCAAGTAGTTTCTCGCACTCTTTCGTTAACCATTAGCCATCATTTGTACCTTTCAGTTAAAGACAAGCAACTGATTTGCCCAATGTTTTCCATTTTTCCTTGTTTTCGTATGATTGGGGAAGCACGGCAAACATGCGCGAGTTGCAAATTCAAGAGGACGAGCAACACGAGTACAAGGTGAAAACAAAAACAGGAGTCATCGTTTCAGCAAGCGGTCTTGTCTTCAGACAAGTGGATACGTCGCCTTGCAAATGACAAGTCCACTTGTCGAAACGTTGGCTCCTGCTTCCACCTTGTACTCATTTCGCGTAACACTGGTATTGAATTACGGACGCAAACGGGTTCCCAGTATTTCCGACTGTCTCGAGAAATCGTTGTACAAGCATGTGGTTCATGTATGTGCTGTCCAGCGCTTACCGTGCCAATGCCACCGTAGTTGAGGGCGGCCGGAAAACCGTAGTAAAAGAAGGGTCGCTGCAATATCGCTGTCGGGACAACAATGGCGTTGAAATGCACTGTGTAGTGCGCGTTCACGTCTGCCTCGTCGTACAGCCAGGTCGATTGGTCGGCCCACATTTGGCGACGTGAAAACGACAGCGCCGTCCTCCACGAGGTGAAGAATCGATCCAAGAGCACGTCTGGGATGGAAGCTGTACCACGTAATACAAATTTAAAAAAGAAATACGCCACTTAAATCAAGTTACCCCGCAATCTTACATCGGAAGCTGGCATACGCAGTCTACGACGGATTGTATACAGGTCAGTAGCATAGGCTTGTAAGATACACTGGGTGGGGGGAGGAGGAAGAAAACATCATCCAGTGACACAGATGCATAACGGAAACAGGAAGTACACAAATTTAGAAAAAAAACTAGTAAACATTCCATAAGTGTGTGCTTAGGTACGAACGAACGTTTCAGGAACGAAACGTGAGTAAAAATTGCAGTCATGAAAATTAAGAACGAGGAACACAGAGAGGATAGCTTGGGATGCGAAATCACGCCATCTACAGCAAAGGAAATGGTGAGCCGTTGAGAATTTTTACGGATAGTTTCTTTTTACGTGCAATCGCTCTTAGTTGTTTGGCACTGCTCTGCCTGTTCGTAATAAG
Source organism: Dermacentor variabilis (assembly GCF_050947875.1). Lineage (NCBI taxonomy): Eukaryota > Metazoa > Arthropoda > Arachnida > Ixodida > Ixodidae > Dermacentor > Dermacentor variabilis. The sequence goes on from NC_134570.1 coordinate 126,773,827, forward strand.
TTCTTAATATTAAGTTTCCCCTTTGAAGCTCTTCTGCAAAGTCCGCACCTATTATTGTTTAATTCACAGCTCATTGAAAGACTAGTGTAGTGCTTGTGGAGTGTGATTAGGGTTATATCAAGGTGTTGGCTCATATTTTGTTGCGTGTTGCGGTTGTGAACGAGTTGGTCAGCCATTAGGCTGATGGGTGTGGAGGAAATACATCAAAAATGAGGGTGGATAAAGGTAAGGGTTGCTACGGTTAACTTAGTTAGTGCGTATTCTGGTTTTTGTTGTAGCACATGGAAAAGAGTAATTCGATCTTTTTTTTGTTTTGTACCCGATTTGTTTACGCTTTTTTTCCCCCTTTCTTTTAAGATAATTTCTGACTTCGGATATAATGTCTCTTTAAATATTTGTTTTTTTTTTCATTTACGTATCTCTGAATAGTCATTAAGTTAGATAATGGGTCCAGTTTTCATTGAACATTTTCCATATGCGCAATGAGATTATTTCTCCTAGATTACCATTGCTGCCTTCACGATGGCCGGTTATTGTCGGTTTGAATGGTAGGATGACGAAAAATATTTTAGAATACCTTTGGTGCTTCTTATCTATTGATATGTATTAAAACTTCTATTTTGCGTATAACGTGCGTGTCACGTACGTTGTTGTCTTATTTCAATGAATATCATTTGATGAAATTTGTTATCAGTAGTTTTATTTGTGGGCGGTGATTTGGTGCTTCTTCAGCTAAGGCATCGATTATTTCCTTTTACTTTATTCCACTGCACACTGTATCATAGTGGATGGCGAGTCTAGCCATTAATGATATATTATACGTTACATTTTTGATGCTTATGAGTAATAAAATAAAATTATTGCGATATCTTATCGTTTTTAATAAGCCTACCATATCGTTAGTATTGAAATGTCCGTTGCTTTAAGTTTTCATATGAATCAAATGCTGTTTTATTTGCCGCTATTTCTGATTCAATGTTGTCATCGCGTTTCCCTCGCGCGTAAATTTCCTGTTCTATGTTCTGATTAGCGCTGAAAGGTACCAATGCTGCTGCAACGGGTTCTTCCTAGTATGAGACAAACGTGTATATGTTTACTTTGGCTTTTTGTGAGCGTCTCATTTCAAACACTAAGACTAACACTGCTTTGATTTCTTATCAAAGTTTCTGAACATCAGGGTTTTTCATTCCTTTTAAAGGTCAACTGCAGAAAATTGTCGGACTGTGCAGAGAGCCTAAATGCACATGGTGTATATGCTGAACAGATTCGTTGCAAAAATATTGCGGTTGAAGCCGGAGTGTAGGCGTACCGAAAGACCCACCTTACTACATGTTTTTTTTTTCAAGGCTAGAAAGAAAGCACCGCCAATATTGCCGTTCGGAAATGACGCAAGACTAAGACAGCCTACATCTTTTCCATGACTTCCGAGATTGGGAGATGTCTTCTCGCGGCGCCCTGAAAATTCTCGAAGATAGCGCGCTAGTACTTCATTCCGTTGCCACCAACATGGTAGTGCACTCTTAGTCTGTTTGCGTGCCACTTGCAGGCTGCCAATTAGAAAAGTAGGCATCTACAAACCCTGCAGCGGCAGCGAAATTGCTTCACTAGCATTTACCGTGGCGAACACCTAGCTCAAATCAAGCTAAAAAAAAACTGGCTACGAGACACGATGATGGCAGCTACTGCGTTTTGTTAGTAGTCACATTAGACATTTGGCGAGTATGTATGTTATCACTCATTAGCTGATCATTAAATGTTAGTTCCGCAAATTTATAATCAGTTGCACAAATGCACAAGCGCGATTGGCAGAATGCATCGCATTTTAAAAAGTCGAATTGAACGCTTTCCTGCTAACTACATTTGCCGCAGGTAATTATTGCATGCTTCTAAATTGGGACACAAAACGCGTAAAGGACGCGGACTCAAGGCGGGCCGTTGCATTCGCATTGCTCCACAGCAGTGCTCGCAAAGTCGGTTTCGAATAATCAATACGGCTCAACACTACTCGAAGTTCTTCCTGCACTTCGTGTTGATGATGGTGATTTACAGGTATCCACTTTGCAACAAGGCTGTGAGAAATAGTCACCTAGCCTGCATGACCTAATGAGGTAGTGTACATGCTTCCCATTTTAGCACTTTTGTATATATATCCTTGGTCCTTGTTTCCGTCCAATTTAAATCCAACCGTTTCAGGAATGCGTACATTACCTATGGGTCTTACTGGGTGAAATATTTCCCATTCCATTAGTATGTGCTGAGTGATCTCCATATATTTTTGCTGCGGCACACACAGGCATAATCTTGTTGCGAAGATTTTCGCCATTGAATAGAGCATGGCGCCATCTGTCGACTGATGCTACGCTTTTCAAGGACTACCATGGCCGATTTTGAACCACGGTGATTACGTTTGTCTGGGAAGGGCGCAGTTATATACTTTCTCAAGGGGAGCGATGCTCTACAGTACGGGCATTAGTCCTTAAAAATGCAAAAAGCTCTCACCGTAAAGCTCCTCCACGAAGTCAGGCTCCAGCCGGCGACCCGGGCTCCCAACGTAGTGCTTCATGTTGTCCAGCTTCCTAATGGCAATGGCTCGCGCTTTGCCATCGAGCCAGGTAGATGACACCAAGGCCGCTCGAAAGGCTGCCATGATGTTCTTCATCATTCTCTCAGCCTCTCTCACCATTTCAGGTTTGATCCCTGTCCGTGGGAAGAAAATATCGTTGCACAATGCCATCCTACTCCAAAATCAATAATATATCCTCTGTTTTTCTTTGCATGCCTGTGAGCTTTACATGGTTGTTACTAACAAACATCGAGCCCTTCAGTTCCCAGGTACCACCCTGCTTACTGCAACCCATAAATGGTTCGTTCTAAGGATTTGATTCGCTTCTCTTCAAAATATAATCGTTGCATTATCGTGGCCTTAGAATCCGACCGCATCGTTGCGGGAACGGCATACATTAGTGATCAGGTGTCCTAACTTTGCGCCTGCTTTCTTCGGTTTGTCGATGACGAAACAGGAACACATTCCTTATTATTATGGCCCAATTTCGATAAGCGTCCCATCCGTGCACGATATTATCTCAAGTTGTAGAAGCATAAAAAAAGTCTGGTAAAATGCATGTGCTGTTATTCAGAGTTCTCGCATATAAAATGTGGCTCTAGGGGCTCCTTAAAAAATATCACTGAACTGAAATACCTAAAGCTCGACAGCTTGAATTTCATTCCATCTGCAAGCGCGACTAAAGGTTGCACAGTGTTCAAAGAAGCATAGACACGTATAGTCTCGCATACGGTCAGCAGAAAATTATTCAAGCACATATTAAAAATATCATCATGGCTCCATCATGGTGGGATTACTTATTAGGAGCGGAATTTTAGTGTCAAGCTGCTTTTGTTTACTGTCTGTCATAGCACTGATCATGTGCATGTTTTTTTAATGCCGGAGTAAGCACCACAACGTTTCGAACAACTTCTCACGCACAAGGAAGTAACTCTTCATAACAGAATAAACCTGGTTTTCTGGCTTTCTACAGACTTGACTCGCACAAAAAATTAAACACACTAAAAGAAAAATGAAGCCTAGAACCGGTGCTCACATATGCATCGCAAGAATGGGACGAGCAGCTCATGTAGCATAAGGACCTCACGTGACGTCAATTATTTGTTTGCATGACGTAACGCGTGCGAACAAAACTACAGCTAGAAAGCCTGGGTGGGAGCACGCTCTCAGTGGGGAGAGTTCATCATGATTCCTGGCTAATACATACTGACTTATACACTTCTCAAGCTACTTCCCCATATGGCCAGGCAGGGGGACATTAATTATCTTGGGACACGGTATCGCGTCGTAGATGAAACTTACTTTTGGCGATGTGTTAGTGAATTGCAATGCTACGTGTACCACCCACTCAGAGCTGAGCCGGAACTGCACATTAAAAGTGAGGCACATAGCCAAACACCTTCAGAACCCTAGGAGCCTATTGCAATATTCACATAACGGCACGACCAAGAGGAAACTATGACAGGAACTACGACGTTAGGATGATTATAACGATGGCGACGTAGCGACACTTTCTTGACTAACACCCTAGACAATGAATAAGGGGGTTTTCTTAGAATGGAGAGAAAGAGCGCTGCACTAAGAGCTGCGCTGTGAACCACGCTTTACTTGCGCGTGCAAGAGAATATATCAAAATCATGATGCATGAATGTGACAATCATTACACGAAATTGAAGTTTTAAATGCAAATAGTTTCTTGCCTCTTTGAGAGTATACATCTAGCCGCCAACATTTTGCTGCTGTCATGGTCGTTTTGTTAACTTATTATGTACTAAAATTGGCAGAGGATGACAAGAGTGTATGACAAATGCAAATGATTGGTCATGGCAAGAACTTTATGAAATGCGTGTCGTCTAGTTCATGAAACAGCTGCCTACGTCTTGGTATGTAACAAAGTTGTCAGAGTATAACAAGAGCGTATGACGAACTGAAATGATCAATCATGACACGAATATCATGACAGGTGCTAATATCTTAATAGGTCATGACATGAATTGCATGAAATGCGTGCCGTGTAGGTTATGAAACAGTTCCTACGTCTTGGTATGTAACAAAGTTGGCACAGTATAACAAGAGTGTATGACGAATTGAAATGATCGGTCATGACATGACTCTCGTGACAGGTGTGCCATGTGGATTATGAAACAGCTGCCCATGTCTTGGTGCTCTCATTATCCTTTCGTTAACTAGCTACGTCCCAAATTCGCATATTAGAGACGTCTATGACGAACATAAATGACATGTCATGAGATAAATGTCATGACACGAGTGTCATGTGAATCATGAAACAGCCGCCTACTTCTAGGTGTGTACCAAAATTGGCATAGTATGACAACAGTGTACGACGAACATAAAAGATAGGTCATGACATGCCTAAGATGGCATGTGTGTCATGTAGGTTATGAAATAACCGCCTACTTCTTGCGATGCACCAAAATTGGAATAGTATGACAAGGCTGTATGACGAACATAAATGCTCGGTCATGAGAGTAATGTCATGACATGCATGTCATGTACGTCGTGAAACAGCCACCTACGTTTGGTATGTACCGAAACTGGCATAATATGAGAAGTGTGTATGATGAACGTAACTGATAGGTCATGACATGAATGTGATGACGTACGTTTTATATACGTCATGAAACCGCCGCTTGCGGATTGGTACTGTCATGCCCGTTTCTTCAATTTGGTAAGCTCCCCGCTTACTGCTTCGCATAACATCGATTACTATAGGGCGTAGGATCTGGCGGCCTTTTTCTACTTTCATACTTAGCTCAATGCCTATCTCTAAGACCAGATCACGTCTCCGTATATCTCTTCGCGTGTTCACGAAAACGAATTATAGTACGAGCTTGCAGTTCTATCTTACAGGGGGACATCAAGGCTGCTCCAACTATTTCTCCTGGAAGAGTAAAATAAACCCAGCCTCTAGTGATTAGCTTTCCTTGCTCAACTAATTACTGCCGAAGCCAGAATGTAGTTATAGGCACAGTTAATCACGCTACATAGAGACTACTCATGCCTGTCTGCCTACAACGAATTTTCACAAATTCAGAAGATTAGAAAACTTGAGTGAATCTTGAAAGAAACAACTTTATCATTGCTTAAGATGAAGTTCTTCAATTTGACAGATTCGGCATAATTACATGTTCATAGCAAGCATAGCTTTTCGAGTTCGTTTTCCAGCAGCCCAACTTGTCGAGCACCCGCTACCATTGCTGTGTTACATGTCGCGGTTACTCGTCGTTTTTTACCCAACATGCCGGGGTCTTTCCCGGCTTGGACCAATTCTCGGTACTTCGCGCAGCGATAGAAGTTCGCCTAGATGAGAAAAACCCGCCTGCTACCTCGCGAACGACTGGGAGTCGGCGGGGGCGCAAATTGTTCTTCCGAATGGAAGAATGAAATCACACATTCACAACCTAACCCTTGTCCGGTTCCCGAAATGTAGCTATTTTAAACCGAGTGGTCGAAAACAGTTCGACAAAAATCTGCTATTTCTAGCTATTGCTGCCATTTGGCAGACTGATATATTCTCGGACGCGACAGAGCAGTTCCGAATTCGATTTAATGTTGCGTGAATCATTCGCATACATCATAAATCACAATTTGGAGTGGGAAGCTTGGAACGGCATTGCCTATACAAGGCGTTCTCCTACTTTTCTTTCTGAAAAGTGAAAATGAAGTTGTTTATCGCAGAAGTGTAATCATATAGACTTCTCCATTTTTAAAGAAAATACATTGAGGCAGTTTTCCGTTCTTTCAAGCACCTTATGTTCTAGTTGTATAAGTTCAATGTTACTCTAATGAGAATCGTGTAGTTATTAAGCAGGCACACAGACGCACTCGACTGTAGGAAAGGGCTCACGACCGCCAGCTTCATTGCCTGGAGGACGTTACTGTAGCAGGCTTCGCTCCCGCTCTTTTTGTCCAGCAAGAACTTTGGCTCCGTGTAGCGCACCAGCTGCCGGAACATACTCCAGGCGATCAGGTGCCGAAGTCCCTCGGTACCCACAGCACTAAGCTTGATGAGTTTTACGAGAACGTCCAGGATGTACTGCTGGTACACAATCGTGTTGTTGCCCTTGTAGGTGTTATTGGTGTACTTGGAAAACATGGTAGACCACATGCCTGGTAATTAAGGAAATACAGAGACGTTAACTATTTGGTGTGTGTGAAGGTTACACGTCTGGTGGACGATGTAAGTAACGAAAGCTACGAAAACATTTGCTTCAATCTAGTGCGCAGATAACGTTATTTGTGAACATCACTTTGCAACTCTTGCCGACAGTGCTGGAAGCCTGCCGTCTTGCAAAGCAGCAAATAAAAGACGTGAAAAGTGGAAAGAGGCGACAATTTCAGTTTCATTTTGCGAGTTCTGTTAGATGTGGAGGCTTCTTTGGGGATGCAACTATATGCCCAGAGTACGGTTCAGGGTCTCCTTCAATGAAGATACATGAAACGTACAGGAAGAAAAATGCTCAGCAAAACTAACCTCAAATTCGAGAACTACAGAAAAGTTTCGTAAGGACTCCCATGAAAGAGTTTGAGTCTTCAATGCTGGTGAAATCACTCGGAATAGTCGATGCGTGTACTGTTATCGCGTAGACATTTGGTCATATTGCACTCGAGTGCAACGTTTATCGGCCGCCATCGTTATCCCATGATACACCCAATGAACCAGTACTATAGAACCTTAAGACGACAGTCTACTACTATGGTTATTGCGGCGTTGCGAAATAAATTGTATTCAACCTACATTGCGCCATGCTTCCTTGCGGGTGTTTCTAAGGTATAAGTTTGTTCGCTTGGTAGTGCTATCTTCCAACTTAGGCGTAAAAGCATAAGCCACCTTTTATTTTCAAATGAATGTACTAGCATGCTCAGGTCCGTTTGAGGCATAGAACCAATTACGAGATATCACGGGCCTGTAAGTAGAGAACGGTGTGTACAGTGTACAGTGGATTGTAGAAAAGGTGCTTGTGTGCTCTTTGAGAAACGCAAGTGCACTGCTTGCAATTCGGAAGCAGCGTAGCCTTCGCTGGTTCAGAGATGAGGGGTTCCTAATCTTTCATCTCGCAAGATGGTAACAGGTACTCTAACAAGCACTTAAGTGTTTTATCCTAGGCTAACTGGGAGGGGTGTGGGAAATAAAAGAGAAATGTGCCACACAAAGCAAGCCTACATAGTGGGAAAAAGCAGTGCATCATTAGGAACGAGTTAACAATGTAAAAATAGAATACTATCTTCATCGGGATATGTACTGTTAAAAGTGACCATGGAGTGTCTGAAGATGAAATTATACTCGGCTTTATCGTGTCTACTTAAGACTGCATAACACTTATACAGTGAGGTAAAGAAATGAGTATTGGTTGTTGGTAGATGCTTACGTAAACCCTAGTTGCGAATCTACCGCTTACTAATGGCGCAAGCTAAACATCAACCGATTCCGCAATAGTTCACTTGTGAAACTCGCGAAAGGTTTTTTTGCAGGCCAGCTTTCTACCGATGATTAAGGCTTGGGAAAAACAAGACTTGCCCGCGGTATTGTTGGAAACACAAGGAGGCATCAAGACAGCTCACTTGTGAGGGCAATGTGGAGTGCTAAAAAGCTGCATTTGCATGAAGGCGTTCGTGGTAAATGCAGTGCGAATGAAGTTTTCAGCGCATGAAATTCACGAAAGCGCAAATATCGAGACAGTAGCTCCCTGTAGAGACCATGACTTTGTCATGTAGTCCTGTAATATATAGCACCAATTCAAACATGTATAGCTCTATTGCACTAATTAAATCGGAATCTGATGCCCTAGGAGCGCTGAACCTTATTTTGCTAGCCAAATGTGCGTGAAGCCGACAATGTCGCCATTAGCGAAATCGTGCGCGTGTGTTGTGAATACGTATTGGGGGATTCATCAAAGGCGTGACACTTGGTGTTAACATTCTACCTAGTTATGGGTGAAGCGGGCCCACTGTACGTAGAAGAAAGCATATCGCATTGCCAATATACGCAGGAGATACCCTGACCAAGGCTCAAAATCTTGCACAAACGGTTAAACGTTGGCCGACGATGCATGTTGTCCTAGACACTTGCGTTGTTCCATAGACCCAACTTTTTCGAACTAACTGTGCACATCATTTTGAATCGAGTGGTAGACAAAGGTTCAAGGACCACAATTAAGCGTGGTTAAGCGGCGGCAATCGACGTACAGGTGACACTGGGTGGGGGGCCCCATGTGACAACTCGCTTGGCACGAAATTTTTTTTCTCGCGTGGTAGGACTGCTCGGATGACTGACTGCTTGGCAAGAACCCTTTTCGCGTAAGTTGAGCGATCTATGAAATTCAAGTTTCACTGTGCCCTAAAAATGGCCATGTATGCTAGCTTTGGCGAACTCATTCGACGATGTTTCTCGGTCATGCTGCGTAACTCCGTGCATGCTTAAAAGAAAGCGGGGGAAACCAGTACGAATGGACTACGGACCTGGTGTCACGTATGGTTTCGTCGTCTGTCCCATGCCACGGATTGTTCCAGACAGGACGGGGGCTTCTGGCGGAGTTGTGTTTTTGATGATTCCATGCACTGCAGCAGCAAGGAAATAAGATGTTAATCAGCAGAAAGCCACGCTTAAATACATAGACCCCGCAGTGTCGCGTCATTTAGGCAGAATCAAAGCAAAATTCTGTGGTTTCTTTCGAAGCACTAAGGAAGCCCAACTTGCAACGAGTTTGCTATTCATATCCCAAGAAAAACGCATTCGCGAAAACACTCGCCAATGAAATTGCTATAATCAGAGTTGTTTCTTATTCGACGAGACTGGGAATAAAATATTACCTAAAGGATAGCGAAATTTTTCTTCACCATGGGAATTTGATTACACAGGTTGCTGCGAGAACAGAATAAGCTTTTGAAAAGAATTTTTAAAAAATGTGTTTTGTTTTCCAAATACTCAATTAGATGCATGGAACAGGACGCAGCTTTAGAACTCGTGCTGACACTTCATTTTAGTTCTTTAATTTCCTGCTTGACGGCATGAAGGGGATACAGAAAGTAGGAGGCTGCGCATATATTTTGCACACATAGAATCGACGCTGAGTTTCGGCACATTATGAGCGGAGAACCTTACAATGAAATTCAATGGGATCCCAATTCAATCAAATCCATTTCAGTGGCGCAAATAAATTATGTACACTGATGTTTGAGCAAATTTCGCAAATAATTTCCTATGCGCGCAATAAAAAGCCAAGCGCGAGCGAGCGGTCTATCTGTCGGTTTTGATACCTCTGTACCCCACAGACACTAACTCCTGCTCCTCACGTACGGCTCTAGAAGACGCATGTACGGAACTTCAGCGCCGGCAGCCACGTTGGTGCTCTGTTATGAGCACATCGCACCTTCCGGCTGCACGCTGTTGCCACCACACGTGCAGTGCGCAGCGCGCTGCACGAGTTGAAATAAGCAGAGTCTGCACGACAGCTAAGCGAGACGATAAGGAGGGGGTCGACGTGCTAGACGACGGATCGCAACTGAAGTTTCTTATATCTAGACCTATCGGCAGCTTTTACCCTCGTGGTGGCGTGTGAATGATACTAATTGCCATAGCCGCAATAAACGACCAGGAAAGGCAGCAGCGCTCAACTGCTTTTATGATGATAGCAATTTTCGCAGCGCTTCCCCTTAGCGAAGGAAGGAGCTCTGGCGTGCAGTATATCCATGTGGGAAGAATCGCCGCTCACGCAATGCTTTCAACGGCAATAATCATTCTTGCTCTTATTATGCAGTGAAAAGAATTAGGAAAATGAGTCGCTCACGTTCTTCCTCGTATTTCATAATCTTGGTAGCGAGTTGTTCGTCGCGGGGGCTGGTGATCCCGTATAAGCGGAGTAGCTTGACGTAGTCGCCAAATTTCTCTTCTCGTGCCTTATTGCGCTGCGACGCCTTCCACTGAGCTTCTTCGGGGCTACACTCTAGCTGCGTAGAAAGGAGTGAACGAGAAACTCTTCAAGGATTTCACACTGTGGTTACACATGGCTTTTTTTTTTCTTAGTGTTTTTGTATTCCAAATAACTATGGCAAAATTCCTGTTTTTGCTTTTTTGCCTTTCTAGTCTGTGGGCGTCATATGACGAACTAGCAAAATCAATCTTCTCGGTTCCCCTTATTCCTCTTTGTCATTTAAAAAAAGGTGACGTTGCACGTTTGCCGTATGAGTCAACAATGCATTGCTCTCTAGCCTAACAGTTGGTAGTATAAAGCATTAGTAATAGAAAAAAAAGACTTATATACTTCTTTCATATTTAAATAATCTATCTCACGAGCATCCAAACTTTGCTTGATGAGTAAAAGAAATGAAAACGAACAAGCAAAGCGCGCATGGCAAGCACTACCTACCAAGCGTTTCCAGGTTGTAACTTTAGACTAGTTGGCGGAAGTTATGCCGTGAAATTTTAAGGGTAAGTTCCACCAATGACCTGACCAATGATTTGTGTGTGCATGTGCAAAACGCGTTATCGTTAAACAGGTGGTAATCTATCACGCTTAATTACAGAGATGGTGGCTATAAGGAATGTGTGGACTCTAAGGTCATTTTACGTCGCGAGATAATTAAGGGTAGATATGTACAACGTGGTTCTGGTATTGAGGTTATAACTTTTATAATATGATTCGATTACTGTATATTTGCAAAAACGCTTGATCAAGGCGTACTGCAGCTGAAAACAAAAAATAAAGAAGACTAACAATTTCTCGGTAGCCCTTAAATGTATTTATTAAGAGGAAACGAAATGGTCCGCCCAAACGTAGCTAAGTAATACAAAGGAAACCCATATGGATCTCTCGAAAGAAAAGCCTCGCAGTTGAAGAAAAATTCGTCCTGTTCCGGGATTAGCGCCCGGGACCGCCGCCTTGCCGGGGCAGCCTCTCTCCCTGTAAGCTAACTAGGCGGCTAGCAGAGGGCAGGGTGAAGTCAAATTTGTCAATAACTCGAGGCAAAGGCAAGACTTTGAAGTAATAGTTGTGCGGAAACCCGCAAGGTGGATAGCAGTAATTAAGAGGAAATGAGGCGTCCACCCAAATGTAGCTAAGTGCAACAATGGAAACCTATACGGGTTCCTCGAAAGAAAAGCCTCGCAGTTGAAGAAAGAAACCTTTGTAGCTCTTAGCTACATTTGGGCAGACGTCTTATTTCCTATTATTAATGACGTCTCTCCACCTTGCGGGTTTCCGCAGAACTATTACGTCAAACTCTTGTTTTTGCCTCGCGTTGTTGACAAATTCGACTTCGCCCTACCATCTGCTAGCCGCCTGATTAGCTTAGATGGTAGAGCGGTTGCCCCGGAAAGGCGGTGGTCCTGGGTTCGAGTCCAGGACCAGAACGACTTTTTCATTAACTATAAAGCTTTTCTTTCGAGGAAGCTGTGTGGGTTTCCTTTGCAGCACTTAGCTACATTTAGGCGGACGTATCCACCTTGCGACTTCCCGCAGAACATTAACGCCCTAAATCTGTATTTGAACAGCGCAATGTGGTATATATGCAAATAGTCCTCGGTTCGTCAGGCAAACTTTATTGAAAGGCAACGTAGTTAAATATGCCGGAAACTTTTTCTACCTGATTCATTGAAAAAAAGAGAGCGACGGGCATATGTTAGGTAGTAAATTATCTCTTTTTTGATCTTCAAAGCATGCATTGTTTAATAAATTCGCAAATCATTTTGCTCGCAAGCACTCCTCCGCATTAAACGCCAATTTTTGTAACAGTTCTGTTGCTGCTACAAGCTATTATATACAGTTTTCTGTCTACAAAATTTTTGTGAATGCGCAACATGATTTGTGTGCACTAAGATTGTGGTTACACAAGAAAGCAGGGAACTAGAATGTGCTCCTTGACAGAACATTCAAAATTGACTGTTTCACCGGCACACAGCACTTGTGTCAGAAATAAATCTTCGCCTAAATGTAACCAAATCTTTAATGTAGTAAACCCTGTGCTCACGCAGAGACGGGAATATACGTGTTAGAAGTAGTTCTAAGCGTAACTGAGCATATTTATGCTGCAGATACACTTTTTTTGTTTATGTTCAATGCACTTGAATGTCAACATTACGAGGGCAAGCGGGCAAACCTGAAGAAGGGCTACAACAACCAATAACATGCAAAGTGGCATTAGGACAACATAAACACTCACATAATTAGAGGTTGTGAATGTTGCAGAAAAAAAAGACAAAACCGTTACGTTATTGTTCTTGTTTCCAAGCAACAGCTCATAAGCATTACGGGTGCTTGGACAAGAAGATTCAGGTCTTTCAAATGTTAAGACCCTTGCCAAAATAAAACTCAGGATCTTTGAGCAGGGGTGAGAGAAAGCTAAGTTTGTTACAAAAGAAAATGCGGACTTCTTTAAAGCCAGGGTGACTTTGCGTACTTTCCCGGCTATAAGCTTGGCTGACTAGTTAACGTGCCTTGCTGATTGCTTCTGCTTTTGGTGAATGGAAAATGCTCGTTTATCAAGTACCACAAATCACAGTAGGCGATGTGCACATTTAGACGGCAAAGCACGTATTTGGTGATTATGCGCTGTCGGAGATTTTAGCTTGGTGCACAGCTCGGTTGCTGTAATATAAATGTATTTTAATCGGGACCTATTCAATTTCTACCACCAGCCCACCACGACTTGTTTGAAATTTTGCGAGCCAGCTTCATTGCGCCTACCTGTAACGCGACGTCACTAAAACCGCAAGAACGGCTCCATTTGCTAGGAAATGCACACACGGCCTGTGCCATGATTAGGTCGAACAAAATAAGGTAAGTTTTTGTAATCATGAATCCATTTCACCATTAAACCTCCACTATTGGCAAAAGTATTTTGCGCCTGTGCCCATTCAGCCTGTCTGTGACAGGATGTAACAATAACCACGAAAACTCACCTGCAGTAAAGATGCAGTAAAGATGCAGTGAGCGTTCATTATTTAGGCCGAAGAAAACGTAATATTCTGTGGAAGGAGCGGGGATTGCCCAGCCCCGATTTGAATAAAAGATGGCTACCCGCCAACCGCTCTGGCACTGGCTACTCGGAGCTGCAAGGGAGAATGTGATTCTCCGCGTATAATAAGAGTTCAGGGGTGCTATGCAGGATGCGCCGAGTTTGGCGAAACTCGGGATCTTCACGAGCTCTGGCGACACCCCAAGATGAAAGCACGAATGGTACCGAGACAGTTTATCTTTCGACAAGCCTCCAGTTTCATTGGTTTATCTAGATTCACTCTGGCTGGCTATCATTCATTGGGCGTTGCCTTCTGGGCGGTCGACAAACTGGGGCTCACGTGATCATACCGTCGGTGCATGGTCGTGCCTTCTTTCACTTGTTTGTCGTTCCACTGAGTGCATTACATGCAGAAGCAAGTTGTAAAACAAATGCATTTAGTACAATATTATTAGTTACTTTAACGTAATTTAGAAGCATTTTGAAGCGTACAACATGTACGCTGAATATGCATTAGACTAATTTGTAATTTAGTACGCTTCGCATTATACCACGAGGGAACGCTGTGGTGGCGTCATCACATCCATTCACCGGGTAAGCATGGCGGCTAAGCATCAGAGAGGCCCAGTGTAAACAAACCCGTACAACGAGCTTGCAGTGCGCGACGTAGTGATCAGGCTCGACGATGGCCACTATTTCTTGGATAGTTCTGTTCCTCCGTGGGCAATCTTCCCGTGCACCTGGTAAGACTGCCAATAGCTTCGGCGATTTTACAGATCGCAACGCGCACCTACTGTTCACGGCGAAGTGCTGAAGAAACAACTTGTGCCGTGCTACTTCTGCGAGTGCGCCGAGTTCCTCCACTCTGCGTGACTGCGAGCGTCACGAACATTACATAGTGTGGGCAAAAGGCGGACATCCTATATAGCTACGATGCGACAAGGAGGTGGTACCGACGATGGATCTGGCTACCAACACAGTGAAGGAGACATCGACAAACTGCAGATAAGTATATTTCTACTGTTTCATATTTAACATAATAAGAGTGCACGGATTAAGTCACTTTCGTAGTAACGAACTGAATGCCCAGCAGTTTAAAGAAGGCAGTGAGAACCAATGAGTGTTTGTGCTTTTACATGCAAGTGGGCCCGCGAAAATATGGAAAAGATGAAGGTAACCTTCACTACCTTGGTGAGATAACAGAAATTCATGAGCGACATTAACCCAGCAAAATTTATGGAAGAGTACCTTTATCCAAGTGAAATATCAATAGCAAGTACTGATATAAAGCAGGAAATTTATACAAAAATTTCATGGGTTGAACAGCACATGGAAGGCATTACCGAATCGTGATCGCCACGTTACCGATATCCTTGAAAAAAAGTCTAGAATCATTGCATTCCACCGGTTATGCAATATGGGACATAAACCTGGCGGTGAACAAAGAAACTTGAGATATCAAGGACTGTGCAGAAAGCGAAGTAACAAAAATTGTTGGAGATAGCATTAAGGCAAGAAGACAGTGACGTAGTAAACCGTGGCAATTGATATGCTAGTTGAGATTAAGAAAAAAGAAAGGAATCGGCAGGCAGGTCATGCACGTATTCGATCACTTGTTGCTAATTCATATCAGGTGATTACATAAGCATGACAGAATGGATGTCAACGAGAGAGAACTACAGCCGAGGATGGTAGACAATTGCGTAATGGGACAAAATATGATGTTTGTAGGCATAGGATGCAATCAGCTCGTATAAGACGGGATTGTAGGGTGAGGAATTTGTTTTGCAGCGAACAAAAATGGGTTTGTGGTGCTGACAGTAGAGACTCGTGAAGGTGCGGGGCCACCTCAGCTGCTGGCACACTAATCAACATGACAATTGGCTCTGAAAAAGAAAACCCGTTATGAAAAATAAAGCAACGCTGTCCCAACGCATTCTTTTATTATGCATACTACACTAGAGGCTTCCATAGTTAAGGGCACTTAGTACTAATAGTGCAACGAGCATTTTTCTTTGTAAATAATGGTTTGTATGCGGCTGATTCATTCCAATACACTTTTTTGCAGCAAAACATTCTGCTGCTGGAGGCACTCAACTGCCTGGTGGCAGTAGGCGAGCGCCAGGCACGTGCTCTTGAGAGTGTGGCAGAGGTCCAGAGGGCTGCTCTGCAACAGTAGTATCGGTGTCCTCACTGCTCTCCTGTCGAGCCCACAGATAGCACCTTATAAAGGAGCTTTCAGTTTATTATTTTGTTTATTATTCAAGAACATGAATAAAATTATTGCAGTAAACATTGTGCTGCGCATATTAGGAGACTTGTAACATGCACTTGGTGTCCCTTCAAAATAGGCAAAAATGTAAGACAACCTGTGCCACTCTTGGACCATGTAAATAAAAAATACAGTAATGCAGCATACACGTCATCGTGCTGTTTGTTTTTTCTATGTGCGAGAATACAGTGCGTGTTGATTAGCCACAAGATGAACGGTGTGTGTAATTCACAATGAAGACAGGAAACAGCAGGAGCTTAATAATGCTATCACCTATAGACTGTGCATATGACTGCAACACTCCCCGATTCAAATGTGCCATTACATGCATGTTCGATACCACATATTCTTTAACATTGTCTTATAATTGCATGTACCATATTTCACACATCTTAAGCCCTTGCATAGCACACTTCTGATGTATCCATTTCATAGGCCAAATAATTGTACACTTTGTCCTTTTGTGTTGTATGAAAAGCAGCATCCTTTACAGTCCGATAAACCTTCAGAAGACAGGAGAGGCCCCACCCAGATGACCAAAGTGCAGCAGCCGATTGCCTACACGTCTAAAGAAATAGTCCCTCTCCAACGAGCAGGTATTAGTCTGTCCGGCGGCACGATGTCAGTCTAGAGTGCATGCCCATTGGTGCAGGCTTGTGTTCACCTGCCTTAAAGTGCAGATTCCGCAGCCTCCTAAAGTTGTATCCGACAATAGAAACACGTAATGCCTTGCACCAGTTGCATAGACTTCTGCAACTTGATAGCACACAATGATCAGGAGCAGAAATCTATAAAGGCATCCAAGCAAAGCTGGCTGGCCACACTTCCATTATGAGGGGCTGAAAAAGGTCTCGCCAAATATTCCCATGACGTCCTTGAAAAAGAGGTGGTGTTTGGCACTTCTTTAGAATCAAAAACAGATTACACTGAATGCTGTGTAGCACGTCAAAACCAACTGAGCTTGGTTATTTGCACAGCATGTAATGGGAAGTTGTGCTTCACATAGGAAACAAACTGCTCTGTCCAGTACAATTTTGAGGCCGGTATGGCATGTCAACAGTGTCTATATACAAATTACACTTTTCACAGGCCATTGATTTCACCATTATTTTTGTGTGATGGTTCTTTCAATCAGCGCTTGTATTTCATGAGCAGGTCGATTTGAAAGGAAAGCTTTGTTTGCAAACCTTCCGACTTCCATAATTGTGTGGCAAGGCACTGGCATGTTGTCGAATAGCTCACACTTCCCCGATCCTGCACCAAAGAAGCCCAATGCTCTATTTGAAGTTGGATCGCACAACAATTCAATGGCACACGAAGAAGTGTAACAAACACAGCAAAGCATTCTGCTGTGTGTATTTCTCTTTGTGTCCCGTCGAATTGTTGAGCAATTAAACTTCAAGCTTCTATACCAATACACCGTCTTCAACCTCACCAATGCTCTAGTTACTAGGCCACAATGGTGCACATCTTTGAAATTTCCCAACACAAATTAGCTCTCCAAAAAATCACAAATGTTAAATTTTGCAACACAGCTGTATGTATGCACGTGCCATATTCTTTACCACTAAACTCACAGGAATCAAGGAGGCAAGCATTAACCAGCCTTGCTGCTGCTGTTACCATCATCATCATGACACCAATGGAAAGACAGTGCCACGTTTCAGTAAAGGGTGTGCTGGAGGGAAAGGTGCGACAGCGAGGGCTTACAATAAAAATAACGGTTACGAGACACGTTCAATGCCAATATATGCTGCATGTCGCTCAGCCTACTTTGGCATTGCGGCAAGCGTTTACTCGTTTGGGCATATCACATTTTGTGTAATCATTGCTCTAAAGCTGTACAAATGGTCTATTTGCTCTGCAATTTTTATTTTTATCATGGTGGGTTAAAGACCCACTTTTCATTGGCATCTGCACCACATTTCTCCCAATATGTAATTTTGGCTTGGTGGTTCATGACATCTTCATGTACAGAGAGTTCTGCAGAGTATCGGATGTGCATTGTTCTACTGCTTAAGAATTAGAGTCCCATTATGAGACGAAAATATACAATTTATCCATCCAGAATAACGCCACCCCCCCAAAAAAAGAAGATGCACTGAACCTCTGGCACATGCATCGACAGTGAACAGAGCAAACAATCTCAAGTATTTTCTTCATGTAAGCCAACACACTGAGATTCTCAATGCATTTTCATTTCGCCACAAATGCATAGGCACAACCGGCTTGGCGCAACATCCACATCTCGCGCTGCAACAAATTGTGCAATGCCTCGCTGTTTCATAGTGCGGCCGATAGATTACGCATGACCAAAATTCAGCATTGTGCATACTTAGTAACTTCACCAATGAAGAACCCCAAGTTCTTTATGAGATTAGGAAATATAGGTTACTTCACACAATTTGTGATATCCATTTATCTATTTATACTTAATTAACCTCTTTCCCAAGAAAGTGAGCCATTTGGAAGGCACCCTGACAGACAAGTAGAACAATCGGCAAGAAGTGATCAACCAGCGAAAAAGTCTGTTCATCACAGTAACGCTGACATTGAAGGCGCCTTAATTCCTACGTACGTTCCGTCGACACACCCGACTACGTTCGTAATGTTCCCACGAAGTAGGAAGCATTCGTTTATATATGCCTGCTCCGCCGTAGTATTCTGGAAAGCTAGCCACCGCTTACGCACTGCCGCATCGATAAGCGCGTCAGACACATCTCTGACACAGTTGCTAACAGTAGTTTGATGGCGTCCAATTTAACGCTCGGCGCCGACGCTTCCCTGAAAACTCCCAGTCCCGTAGAAACGGAGGGCACAGATGACTTGCTCTACGACGGTGAGCGAATGAAGCCCGCCAAGCTGTCTCCGCAGACGAGAGTCTTCGCCTAGCTCGTCACACAGCCAGCACACTGATGTCTTCGACAGGCGAAAATGACGCTGAAACTCCCCGTCGGTCATGCAGGTGAACGGGTCCGGACTGACGCTTACTGACGCTTGCTGCCGCTGGATGCATTGACACAGGCTGCTGCTGCCGCCGCCATGTTCCCGAGTTGAACTCGGAGGGGGTTTCGCGATGTACGAGTTTAGCACGAGTTCGCCTGTCAATCAAAACCAGAGGTCACGCCCCGCGCGAGGCATGTAACTATTGCGCGCGCACCCACTACAGTTGGGCCACACCCAACTTATCTTCCGGCAACAGCGACGCGGTGTCGAGCTGAGAGGCATCAACAATCTTGACCGCCGACATAAAACACGCACAGCGCACTGTCATCGGTAATGTACTGAGCACTACTATCAAAAACAAAGCGTTGACTGTCGCTGGCTTATGCATACATCTTCTCGGGTTGAGATGGCCGCACAACACGGTTTCATTGCCTGCATTGTGTCGCGTAGCGCACAGTAAATAATTATCGACACGTCACTGTAGCTGCTTGCAAGGCGTCGATGCGTCGAGGGGGACGACGATGCTGAGGAGTGCGTATTGCAACAGTCGTTTGAGATGGCTGCTCTGTCATCGGTGATGAAACGGAGCCAGAGCGTCGTAAACACGATCAGCGTCCGAGAATCGCTCGCTCTTCTAGACCCAGTGCAATGGCATTTCTTCATCACAAGCACTGCGCACTCAACAGTTCCAACACCTCTCTCCGTTCGAAATCTGATTTCATAACTGCACACAAAAGCCCTCACCTGCCAAAATGCGAGTGCTGCGGTGTCGTTACGATATCCATCTGCGATCGCTGCTGGCTCCAGCAGAGGTAATCCGCAAGCACCTTCGACTGCACAACACACTCATATACTGCGTACATGCGCTCAGAGGCGCCTTCACTGGGCAAGCGATGACAAGTGATGAATTGTGTCGCTGGGGAAGCACGTACTTTTCGCAATGTATCGCAGAGGCTTCGCGCACAAAGATAAACTGGTACATTTTCACTGAACTGCGTCACTACGCACTCTAAAATAACATACCGCCATTTTGCAGCGACAGCTGTTGTGTCGTTTTTAGTTGGTAATGCGGGGGCCTTAATAGCCTAGTGAAGCGCCTGCGATGAACAGCCGTACCGCGGCGCTGCGTTTCTATTCCCCTAATAGAGAAAGAGTGGCCATGACCCTCCATGGATCATGAGTGACTTTATTGAGAATGGTACTGCAGCGCCCCTAGGCGACTTATCACCGTATGAACGCCCTCGTGCGTGCGACACGCTTCAATGTACCGCGTCTAAGCTTTCGCCTCCCTGTCGCCACTCGTGGCAAGAAGTGCAAAATTTAATAATTTGCTCGATCTCCGTTTGTCATCACAAATTTCTAGCGTTAAAAACGAAAAACAGATACCTAAAGAGATAAAAATGTTCGTTATTTTATTTGCTGTATTTCAACGTATTCGTTTGAGTGAAAGTGTAGGTGCAAGAATGCGCCGCATGTACCCTGTTCGCATTCGATGGAGGATAGAAAGACAGTGCCGAAAGATGAGGCGCGCCCTTGACGCGCCCGGGAAAGGCGTGGCAAGCGGCTCACGGCAAGTGTGCAGACAGACAGCGGGCAGTCACGGTATCGCTAAGTTGCGATAATCCGTTGATAACAATACGCGGCGCTGTCGCGTTTCGTTGTGCAGCCTTCTGCGCTTGAAACGTGGAAGCAGCGTGCCGCGCAGGGTGCGCTCATGTTGTCATACGCGGCTTTCTGTCTACATATTTTTTTGCCTGCACCTTCGGCGCGTTCCGCGCTATCTCGGTTCACTGACTGCCGTCGAGCAAACTCGGGTAAAACTCGGGTGAACGAGAAACTCGGCGCATCCTGCATAGCACCCCAGGTGTGAAAGTATAACGTTGCCTAGCCCTTTCGACACGTTTACAACAGCGCACTGCCAGCTCTTCCTCGCTGAGGAAACGTCTTAGGAGATATTTTGAACGTCTGTCGCATGTCGCCGCCATTTTTAACCAGACACCACGACCTAAGCAAAGGGAAGCTGACCAACCGCAGATGCCGGCACCGCTTTCATTATCCGGTTGTCTACTTTCACTCTGCCGATTAGGATCCATCGAAACACTCTCTCCTTTTGCACGATCCTCGCCTCTTGTTAGCCACTGAGTTCAGAAAAACTGTCAAGGAGGCAGGGCTATTTGCTTTCAAAGCAAGCAAAGGTGACTGCTTATAAAAAAAAAGCGTTTCATTAGGCTGTTCAAACCTCTCTGCGGGTCACCGCTCGTTGAAAGCGTCGGCGATTCGTACACTTGACGTCAGGAGGATGCAATAAAATAAAGATGGAATAGTTTTAGGTTATAGAGCCCCTGCTGCATTTAAAAATAACGAGTTCCATGCTTTGGAATCACACACGTGTGCTCAGCATTATTGCCGTATTGTCGAGAGCAGAACCATTTCCGTATTTAAACGCCCCAAATTTCCAAGCGTCGCATGACTTGCCTTTATGCGCAAGCATCGCTGTAGCGCATACCAGCTGTGAATGAAGCAAATTGAGCGAGCACACAATGAAACCTAGATATGCATGCATGACGGTTTTCTGAAACAACAAGCTTAATGACCAAGGAAAACGTGAGACAGATTTAAATGGCAAGCCACAGATTTTTATATTGGTTCATTCTACTAGAGACCGTTGACTAGCTTTTTCACATAAAGTGAAATGACAAGAGAGTGGCAAATTGCGCATACCTGCATCGCTCTCCTGTTATTGAGAAACCATGTGGCATGGAAGGTGATGGAAAAGATGACTTCTATTCCGAAGTCTAGGCTGGAGCGAATGATCGTGTCCACTGCGTCGACAGACCTCAACTTTGTTATGTTTTTCAGGTCCAGGTTCAGGGAAGTCATCCACGCCACAAGGTCTCCGGTCTGCAATGTGTTCATAAGCCCACCATTTCAGCATTACAGGTAATATCTTTTGTAGAATACACGCAGATTGTAAAACGCAATCGCGCTTAGTACATCGAATATCACTTCCAGTGTAAGTGAAACTGCATGCTCAGAAATCTTCATTACATCCTCAGGGTTAGCACCACCCAGAGGCGGGACTGGTTAGCAAGTCGGTCCTCATTACCGACATCAGGCAATCCATCATAGAGTGTATAAGCGCGAATGAACGAGGACGTAGAAAGAAAGAGATACAGAAACCGCAACTTAGTTCACTGAAGTGCTGTCCCCTTTGTCGTTGAAACATTGGCAATTTCATAAAGTTTTTATACTTGGGATTGTGCTTATCCCCACAAAAGGCCTGCAGGAGTAATCAAGCGAGAGGCAATAAGCCAGTCCTACCTTTTCATTCCGCTTATTAAAACTTGTAAAACGCGCAGTAGTAACATCGTGTTTCAAAATTCTCTGATAAAGTCATGTGAACACAAAGTGGAAACCGGTTTCCGACATCAGGCTAAGCGCCTGGCATATTCTGGTTACCCGATGCATATGCTCACCTCTGTCACGAAGGGCTTAAGCAGTAAGTGTAAGGAAACATCGACTGGAAGCAGTGCCAATGCTAGAGCAAAGAAAGTTGCTGTGGTACCGTAAATTCATTGCATTTTACATCATCTCAGAAGAATAGCGTCTACAGAAGCTATGGAAACTGGTTAATACGGAGAACAAGAAAGGGCACGCATGTTATATTCAACATCGCAAAGGATGTGTAACCTGCACTCACAACGTTCCCTATGCCATTCCAGTTTCGTGCGGAAGAACGTATGTTGATCAAACCGGCAAATGCATCAATGAGCGAGTAAACGAACGTCGATATAACGTAACTAGGGTAATCTCGGGTCATTAGGCTATTCATTGCCGAGATTATTCCTGCAAATCCATGTTTGAAAGTACTTCGATTCTGTATAGGGCTAATATAGCAGGATAACAAGGGAGATTATGGAGACCTACGAAATTGCAAAATTAGAGGAAAGGTGCGTGAGCAAGCATTCAGTGTAGCTATCTGAAAAGGAGATACGATTCCTCGGTTTATCTTTGTAACCATTGCAGTATATGTTTTCGCCATGCCTTGCACACGTGTGCGGTTCGTCGAAATTCACCACTGAATGTTCTTTTTGGCTGTCACGTTTGTTTCCACTAGTACGGTATATATTTATCGATGCGTGCGAAAATAAAACCTATAGTTGAAAGGGAAGCGCTGTCTCTGTGTATCTGTTTCTACGTCCTCTCTCAGTCGCGCGTATACACTCTATCATGGATTCTAACCAATTAGCCCGCCAACGTATATTAATCAGGCAGTGATTCTTCGCAAGGCAACTTACTCTCACGCAGTTCTCAGCCTGATTTCAATCGCCAAAAAAGCATGTCGGGGTTTCAATTACACAAAAAGCACGCCTTGCTCCGTAGCTTGACTCGTTTTTAGTCTGAATGCCGCTGGCGGTCAGAGTTTGGCGACAAATTTTCTAGTCTATGCCGCCCGCTTTGTCCTCGCTGCATCAGCTGTAGAAACATTACCGTTATTGCATCTGCGGCTTTCGTTAGGTGTCTTCGGCACATTTTGTAGTACTATTCTGCGATGTGAAGCTCGTTGGAGAGGGCCGCGGAGCTCTTTCCTCTCAGTTTCTCCTGTGAAATAGCGGCGTTATCTGTCACTGTGGCCATGCGTGCCACTGCTCCTAGAAAGTTTTGAACGGACGGCCGTGCTGGTGTATCGTAAACCGTTTACAAAACACGAAGACGTACAGCTACACCTAGACATGCTAAGCAATAAGCCGAAGCACCTACTCATGGCACGGCGGCAGCTACAGACGAAGAATAAGCTGCATCACCAATGCGCGTTCTATATACCGCTACATATACGCTGCCATTGTATCCGCAGATCATGTGAGACATGCACCGCCTCCTGTGTTCTGTTGGCACAGAAATCTGCGAGTGAAGGTTACTCCCGCTTCTACGCTTTCAATTATTGGGTATGGTAAATATTCCTGTTAATTGTGTGTAAGCCTTGAGAGAGAGGAAACAGCTTGCAGTACTGCTACTTTACGCGCACACACACACCCACACAGACACACACTCACGCATATATATATATATATATATATATATATATATATATATATATATATATATATATATATATATATATAGTGAGCACCATATTGGGATTTCATCGACTAACGTCATCATCGTATCTTTATGTATCATCAGAGCCGCGCCTTCTCTGTCGCGGTAGCGCGCGGAATCTTCGAGCATAACGAAGTTCCTCAGAAGTCGTGGAGGTTGTTCCCTGTTCCCTACACCCGCCGTGGTTGCTCAATGGCTATGGTGTTGGGCTGCTGAGCAAGACGTCGTAGGATCGAATCCCGGCCACGGCGGCCGCATTTCGATGGGGGCGAAATGCGAAAACACCCGTGTACTTGGATTTAGGTGCACGTTAAGGAACCCCAGGTGGTCGAAATTTCCCGAGTCCTCCCTTACGACGTGCCACCTAATCAGAAAGTGGTTTTGGCACGTAAAACTCCATAATTTAATTTAATTTTTGTTCCCCAAGTCCTCTCACCAGTTCTCCCTGGAGCTACGCTCCACCGTGGGCTGCAATGTCTAGTCAAGAGCCACCCTGTACAACTGACGCCGCCATCTCTGCGCTCTCTTCTTCCATCTGGATAATCCACAGCCATCAGCATGACCCCAAGTATTAGCTCGCTTACTCGTTGAAGACGTCGAAGACTTGCTCGATAACTACGATCGAGTCATTGACTACAATATGTGGGAAAATTGTCATGAACTACACAACGTCCCTTTGTACTTCTCTGGCGTAGCTAAAACTTGGTTCTTGAACCATGAGCCCGACTTCCCTGACTGCACCACTTTCACGCAGAAGTTTCGCGTTTTTTTTTTATGTTCTTGCTATTCGCCCTTAATTCGCCAAAATAAGCTCGTCCATGGTGTTAAATTTTTGGGGGGGTCATACACGTTTTACATTGAAGATGTCCTCGTCCTTTGCCAACGTGTAAACTCCGTTATGTCCGAAAGCGGCCGCTTCCGTCACGTAATCGAGTGAATCAATGCTATTGGCTTCAACGCCCTGTCTTCCGAGAACCCTACAACTATGCCAGATGTCGTAAACGTGTGCCAGTGCCTACAGAAACTGCAATCACGTCGCGTTCACGCAGATATGAATTGCAGTCACCTTTCCCGGAGGCCACGGACCTGCGCATCTTGTTCCGTAGCATCATACGTGAGGAAATCCACGCGCATTGCTCTTCCTGTGCTTCTGGCACCGTCACTTCTCCTTCTGCGGCCAGCTTGCGCACAATCAATCAATAAAGAAGAGCTCGCGTTTACTCCCCGCGCCATGTGTTCTGATGCTACCGGTGCACCTACTGAAACTACATACGCTGACAACGCCACGACGTCTTACGACCATGCCTGGAACCACACCATCTGCACACGCGCCGGTGGCTTTAGTATCGGAGCAGCTTGGTGCTCAGCCATCCTACCATGCTTGACGTCCTACCCGTCCTCTGTTATTACTGCGGATAGCAAGGACATGTTTCCCGTTTCTGCCGACGGCTCCAACAGGATGAGAGGCGCAGTTGCGCACCTCAAGAACGGTCAGATACCCGTCTACCTATGACTTACCAAAGAATGACATACCCACCTTATTTGCACATTCACCGTCTCGCCCATACGCAGCCGATATTTCTGCCACCTACCCACGCCATCGCTCAGTGTCCTACTTGGCCCCCCTCACATGCCCCTGGCGTCCACTCGGAAAATTCTACGCAGCAGTTCTAGGAGGGGAAGCTGCATCCATCGGACTGCCTATAATTCCTCCAGAGCGCCCATCAAATTTATTATTAGGGTTTGTGGGAGGTGGTCGTGTAAAAGCTGTTATTGACACTGGTGCCTCCATTTCTATCATTCGTGCTGATTTATGCTCCGGTTTACGAAAATAGAGCATGCGATATTGCGACGCTCCTTTGCGTGGTGCAAACAATGCCAGAATTTACCCGATCGTTCAATGTACAGTAAGTGTCTCTATCGATGACATCCGTCATCACATATTATTTGCGGTGCTACGTGAGTTCACTCACAAACTTATTTTGGGTTGAGATCTTTGTCGTCCGCCACCGCGTTTGTCAGCTGTCGCCAGCGCCTTCTTTCCCTGACCGACACCAGTCAGCAAAGCCATTCTACGAATGATGCGCATAACCGTTTCGTAACTCAGCTGCACTTTATAGCCGTCTAGAGACCAAATAATCGCCGTTCATTTCGATGAGATTGTACACGGCGACGTGTTCACTCGCCCTTACGCCCTCATTTATTCTAGAGGAATCGTAATCGCTCTCCACCTTCTTCGTTTTAAGGATGGGTGCGCAATGGTTACTGCATTCAATACCACTCCTGATCCACAATTGTTGCCCTGAGGATCAGCTACAACATGCGTTCTTGATGCTCAACGCGTTGTCCTTGTTCATTTGAATGTTGCGCTAACGGAGTGAACTTCGCCTCCACTCGACTCTTCTTGCTCTCTTCTACCAATTACATCAACACAGACCGTTCACCTACTCAGACACTACATGTAGTCGATTTGTTGAAAAAACACGATATCTTATTCGACGTCCGTTCATCAGTCCTCGGTAAAACGCCTGCCGCCACTCATCGCATTCAGACCGATGGCTCCCGCATTGTTTACCGCCGTCCATATAGAGATTCTCTTACCAAGCGCAAGGTTATTGAAAAATATTGTGAGGAAACATGCTTCACCGAAATATAATAAACCCTTCCTCAAATCCCTGGTCTCTTCCAAGCGTTCTTGTGCAGAAAAAAGACGGTTCAGTACGCTCTTGCGTCGACTACCGCGCCCTCAACAAAATCACATGCAAAAACGCTTATCACCTGCCACAAATTGATGACGCGTTGGACACACTGCAGGGCGCTGAGTACTTCTCCAGTCTTGATCTTCGATCTTACTACTGGCAAATACTTATGTACAAGCTTGACAAGGAGAAAACAGCAGTTGCCACCCAGGACGGGCTCTACGTATTCAACGTGATGTCTTTCAGACTCTGAAACAGGCCTACCAGATTCTACCGCATGAGAGAGTGTCTTTCGTGGTGTGAAATGGAAGACCTGCCTACGCTACCTTAACGATATAGTTGTCTTCAACATTATCGCAACCTCTCCAGCACCTCGATGAAATTTTAGCATGTCGGGCCAAGGCTGGACTGCAGCCGCACACACAGACACAAAAAAATGCCACTTCGCGACCAAGGTCATCAAGGTTCTGGGACACTTAGTAAAGAAGGACTTGGGCCGGACCCGGAGTATATTGTTGCAGTCCTCAGCTTCCCAAGCCAAAATGTCAAACACACTTGAGCAGTTTTCTCGGCCCCGCCTCCTACTTCCGCCGTTTTATACGCAACCTTGCGACGCTTGTTTCTGCGTTCCACCAACTTATTGGAGTTGCCGTACCCTTCGTTTGCACCGAGGCCTACGAAGCGGATTTTAAGGCACTAAAGTGAGCCCTGACGTGCGAGCCAGTATTATGTCATTTTGACAAGGCTGCACCTACCATTGTCCGCACCGACACTAGCGGTCATGACATAGGCGCTGTTTATTACAACGTGACCATACCTCTCGTGAGCTAGTCATTGCCTAAGCCAGTCGTTTCGTCTCCACAGGAGAAAAAAATGATACAGTTACTTAGCAGAAAAGACTCGCTGTTGTTTGGGCTGCGCTTGTGCGTGACGCTTGAAGTGCGTGGCAATGTACAGTGCCAAGGCTGGTCCATGCCGGAGACTTGTGGCGAGTCTCTGTAACCCATCGCCTGGGGGCAAGGCGTTGATCATTTCACTCACGAATGAAGTCGGCCGTTTCCATTCCAACCGACTTACAATCAAGGGCGTTCACCAGGGCAAAGTTCACCAGGGCATTCCCGAGGCGGTGAACTCAGACCACAGTTTGAAGTGGCCGGGGGTTGTAGCGGACCCTTGTAATCCAGCCATGGAGGCCTCAGCTTGGAATGGTGTCCCTGAGGTCAGACTATTGTGAAATGGTCGGGGGTCGTGGCGCACCCTTGTAATTCTGTGTAGGGGAGGCCTTAGCATGGAATGAGTGAATTAACCAGGCCAGCCTGAAGTGGCTGGGGGGCTTGGCGGGCCCCTGTGATCTAGCTGCACGGAGGCCTCAGCATGAAATGGCGTCCTTGAGAGAGTTCATAACCGTACTGTTAGGGCCGGGGGCGGGTTGTGCGCTCACACCCACACACACCACTACAGATGCATGCACGTCATCGGCAGTAATGGGCTTCAGTTTCACTAGCCTTTCTCTGAAGGCTAGTGCGATAGCATGGCACCTGCTTGTGTGCTAAACGCAGTATGATCTCAACATTTGCATTCAAGTATGTATAGACCGAGCTGAACTGCCTCCGTCATCAACCGCAGCCCTCTCCTGATCAAATAACAGGCATACACACAGACGAGCCTTATGGACAATGCACCGTATTCCCAAAACTTTGCTGGCACGTGGCAAGCACTTTAGCTGTGATATGCCTGTATCTTTTCATTGTAATGAAAGTGGTGCGTACTGAATGTGACCAGGATGCTGCGCACCAAACAAACGCTGTAGTGCCATTGCATCCCATACTCAGGCTCATTCAGGACAGGCTAGCTTCAATGTAATTTATATTTATCCCCTGCTGAGTATAAAGTGCCATCTATCGACACTGCAGTAAGCGCCATCCACCATGCCTATGGTATGGCAAAATAAATCTGCTTACTAGACCTCGTAGTTGCTGCTTTAATCTTTGATCTGTGGTGTCTTCCCATTGCTGTGTGCTGCTGTGAGCGAAACAAGGGATCTGTGGCAACACTAGCAACTTGCTAATAGTTTTTTCAGAAGCAAAACAAAAGCATCAAATAAAAGTGAAATTCGCATGCAGTACAGTTGCTCACACAGTTGACGTTGCACAGCGAGTGCTGTTGTTAGCATGTAGAAGCCGAATTTAACTTCAGACCTATTTCTCTCATGTCTGGTTTACTGTGTGGTGCATAATAGTTTCACAAAATATTAATGCTGTATTACTTCTCACCACATCATCTTCGTTCACATTTGAGCTCAAGGGTAATGCTAGCTTCCGTATGAAAAATGGCTGCTATAAGCAATTATTTTTTAAGTACGCAGAGTCTACTAGCACATTAATATTGTTTTATGTTTTGAGCATTTGAAAAAGCCTGAAGGTGCTCCATCTTTTTTGCGGTACAATAGGATGTTTTTCAAGTGAGTATAGAAACATGTAGCTGGTTGTTGAGGCATACACTTGACAATTTCTTAAGGGTAAACATTAAGAAAACTCCGAGAACAGAAGGCTATCTTCACAAAATGTGCACAATGGTTCATACTGAAACACAAATGTGCTCTGATGCATTAGCACAAGTATACAGGTGGTACAGTTATCACAATTTATTCACTGAAGTTAACACACTTCAGCTAAGTTCATGAAGATATTGGCAAAAAAAATCTGTTAGCACATTGATGCACATTGCTACTGCACGTCTATACAGCAGTGCGCCAGCTGTACACAAATAAACAAGGCCCCTATGCTCTATCCCCAAAATTGCGCCCGTATTTACACGGCCACCGCTTGACGGTCGTTACAGGCCATCTCGCGTTGTGCTCGCTCTCCTCCCTGAAGAACTTATTGGGTCGTCTTGGGCCCTGCGTGATTTTCTTACAGGAGTACGACTTCGACATAATGTACAGGTCTGCAAAGAAGCAGCAAGACGGCCGACGCTCTTTCCCGTTCCCGCTTCCGATCCCGCATCACCCACCCACGGCTCCCAAAATAGCTCATCTCGTGAGTCATCTTCATCGCGTTAATAGATAGCAACCATGGACTGGCCAGGCACTGACTATCATCATGTCCTTGTCCAGCATGCAGACCCATGCTGTCGAACCATTCTTGACCGACTAAGCGGTTCCTCCTTGCCCCCAAACTCCCATCTGCGTCGAAAACTTGACCAATTCCAGTTGAACAACGGCGCCTTATGCTGCTACACTTACTTACCAGCCCTATGGCAACAAATGTGTTCTCGACATTTCCCGTTCTTTACAAAGCGATGTTCTATAAGCTTTTCACGACGATCCAACGGCAGGGCACCTCGAATATCACAAGACGTACGACCGGATTCGAAGCGGATTCTCTTGGCCTCGCCTCTCCTCCACCGTGGCCAAGCATATTGCCTCTGGCGTGCCTTGTCAAGGCCGCAAACGCCCTACATCTGCACCCCCTGGGCTCCTGCAACCCCTTCTTTCTCCTGCCTCTCCCTTTGAGGTCGTCGGAATAAGACTTCTATGGGGCTCTTCCACTGACCACCAATGATAATCGCTGGATCGTGACACCTGTTGATCATATTTCTCGTTATGCTGAGACAGCTTCTCTATATTCTGGCACAACTTCTGAAGTGGCGGACTTTTTCCTGTGAAGCATCTTTTTACGTCATGGAGCACAGCTCCTTCTCCTCAGCAACCGTGGCAACGTCTTCCTCTCACATTCTTTCCGAAGGTCTACGAGCTACCACAACAGTTCATAAGACAACTTCCAGCTACCATCCATATACCAATGGCTTGGTCGAGCGTTTCCATCGTACAATCTAGGACACGATCTCAATGTACATCAGCCCGGTCTACACAAACTGGGATGTAATCCAGCGTTGATGGCTTCTGCCTATAGCGCAGTATCTCAAAGTACCATCAGCTTTTCCCCATTCTTCCTTGTCTACGGCAGCTCACCAACTTCTGCCCTTCATACATCTTTCTTCTCGGCTCCTGTCGCATCGGCAATGCCCTTTTCCGAACAATTTGTTTCCCGCCTCGCCCACTGCCGCTACCTTGCATTGGCCCTGGGATCTCCCAAGGTTTCTGCAAGCACCGCTACGACTCCACAGCGGAAGTGTGATTTTCTGCCCTGGTGACGAAGTATTACGTGTTCCAGACGTGTTCCCGTCAGACTTGTTCCCGGTTTGTGTAACAAATTCAAAGTCCTTTTCTTGGACAGTACTGGATTCCTTAACGAACTTTGCATGTTAATTGCCGCATTTCGCCTCATTTTACTCCCTCTAACCGTAGTTGTGATCGTATCGAGATAGTGCACGTGTCTCGTTTGAAACCTTGTGTCCGGTGCGTTTCGTAGCACACTTCGGCAGCCAGCGGGGGAAATGAGTGCGAGCAAAATAGTAGCATCTCATCTTCCTCGTCTGTACATATCATCATCACAGCCATGACGTGCTAGCCATGGTAGCGCGGAATCTTCGAGAATCTAGAAGTTCCTCGAAATACACACACACGCATATATATATATATATATATATTACAAGCGTTTGCTTGTCATGAGGTAATCAGAAGTCTGTTATGTCTGATCAGTTTCTAAGTGTCACTGGAAATGTCCCACGGGCTTGTATCACGAGCGCAGACAATGAATCCCGCACCTGCGTCACTGTTTCCTCGAAATTACGCCGCGTCGAAATGCTTGGCAGCAGCCTGCCACCAAAAGTTCATACAACTTATTTATCGATAGATGTCTACATCGACAGTAACTGTCGTCAAACAATTTTCGTAAACATATTACGATCACACCAACCGTTACTTTACGTTAGTATCACGGTCCAATTTCTGTAAGTGGTTTTGTAAATAAAATGTGAATTGCTTTGGGTTATGGAATGTAATGTCAACCTGATCTAAATTATATATACATTTAAAGAAGAGAGGTATTGAGAAAAATTTTTTGGCTCGCAGCAGAGTTTGCATCACTTCAGGATTAAGTAGATACTGCACGTTCATGCATTTTGAAAAGTACCAATGCGAACGCTGATACATTTACCCGGTAAAGGAAAATTTAGACATGAATGGTTTCTAAGCAATTCGCAGGTCTGCTTAATAAGCACCACAAGTAATATTTTTCGATGTGAGGAATGAAACCTGATGTAGATTGATTAGAAAAAAATCGATTTGCTAGGCAAAATTGCTTCGATCGCCATTTAGCAAAATCTTGGGAAACGCTACTATTTCCAAACATATTTCTGCGCTAAGAACTGCCTTGATCATACCAAATCTATGGCACGTACCTCGCTGCGATTCATCTCTAACATTGAAATGCACGTCTGGAACAGCCCAGCTACTTTCTGCCATGATGTTTGACCAGTGGCTGGGACTTTGGTATTGTAGGCCTGTGAAACGATGGTCGTTGAAATGGTGTTCGCAACCTGAGATAGAAGAGAGGACGATGAGACGAAATTCCGGGGTTTCGCACTCGTTCCTAGAACTTCGTAGGCTACTCTAAATGTGGCCACTTTTTACTCTTGTGTAATGCAGTGTGGATGTTGCAGTATTTTGGACTCAGCAATTATCTGCACTGTACTGACCAAATTCTGTACAGAAGAATTTCCATACGAGCTCTCGGAGCATCAGCTTTATGTTCGCCGAACAACATAGTCACTGCTCCGACACCTCCGGGCTCGGTCGATAGTGACTCGCCGCATAGTCCATCAAGTAAAGGCCTTAACCGAGAGACACTGCACCTTTTCGTTACGTACGTTAGCAAACTCGTTGTATAACGAGGAGGTGCCACACACGTAGCGGTAGAAATCTTGGCACGGGTCCACGCTAGAGTCCAGCTTTGATCGGAGCCACTGCGCCACGAAGTGGCAGTCGATGGCACTGCACACGGGATCTTTGACGTGGTCGTCCCGAGGCGGTGCGGCAGCGGTCGTCGTAGGCTGCGGAGACATGGCGCTAGGTTTGGGCCGAGGATGTTGGGTTTGTCTGCTCTGGACCAACGTAGGTCGCAGTATCCGGGATGAAACCTCTGTGACAAGCAGGGGGCCTATTTTTTCCTCCATGGGCTGGTGAACAGTGAGAACAAAATCACACCGCTAAGCGTCAGCTGCGGTGGCACCAAAGTAAAAACAGAACATCTTAGCTTATTAAGTACCTTTTGAGCTGCCTTTGGCAGTTACATAAGGCAGGAAATAATGACGTGACTGTCGAAGGCGGTTAGCCCTTAGCGGCTTGAGTTAAGAACAAAACAATTAGCAATGAACAATTCTTGCTGTTCTATTGGAAGTTACACGTTGAAACTCAGAATAATCTCGTTTAA
This sequence comes from Dermacentor variabilis, assembly GCF_050947875.1. Lineage (NCBI taxonomy): Eukaryota > Metazoa > Arthropoda > Arachnida > Ixodida > Ixodidae > Dermacentor > Dermacentor variabilis. The sequence goes on from NC_134570.1 coordinate 126,806,716, forward strand.
CATTACGCAATTCCGGCTCAAGCAGCGTGAACGTCAGAAGCGTTTGCTTCCATTGGTTTCAACTGTTGGCTTTATGTCCGATTCAGCATTGTATCACGTATAATAAGACAACCACGATTGTTTTTAACGACACGAGAAAAAGGAGACAAACTGATGCAGATCCAAAGTACATATGGGTTCTTTATGTTGCGACACTTTTGTGAATTGGTAAATTGATTACTAAAAAACTGTTCATCTTCTCTACAGCATTTTGTAGCTTATCCATAACGTGCCTGTTCGGCAAGAGTGCACTATGCGGAGAACTCCACCAGGTGGCCAGGCAACCACCTTATGAAGGTCTCCGGGATCGGCCCACTTAGCTTTGTCATTGTCTCCTAGTTCAGCCAACTTTACTGTTTTACTACTTTTATAATGCGCCCACTTCGCGAGAAGGCAACCGAGCAAATGTGTTAAGTTAGTTGTGAAAGATGACGGCGTATACTTATAGACTTAGCGGGTCTACGTTGTGAAACTAGGCCCATCTAGGTAGCACACAAAGTCTTCAAAACGTTGTATCACTGGATTCAACGTCTCAAACAGATTTTTGACGAAACTCGACATATTAAAAACGAAGAAAGCAGGATAGCTTAAAAATTAGCGTACTAGGTTTTCGACGTGCTGTTCTTGGCGGGAGAATTCTCCATTGATCAAGCGGAACCCACTGCGCCCATTACTGTGTGTCTGTCCTGCATTAGCGTGAGGTCGGCTAACAAAAAGAAGCCTTTTGTGGGCTTGACCTCACGTCATAAGAGACGAAGGATTGCAAATTATGCTGACAGCGCAACAGGCCACGAAGAAATCGTGCGTGAACGCGTAAACATTGAAGCCGCTCTCTGTGACACGAGCAACGACTCGGCATTGACTTCCGAGGAGCACTGCGAGTCAGTATACCGTGTTGGTGCTAGTGCTGATTCTGACAGCGCATCGTTTACTTCAATAGTTTTCGCTTTTTCATAAAGGTTATCATCATTAAATTCTTTCTGACGATTTCTCTCACTGCCCTGCAGCAACATTTTTTACATTACCACCAGTGCAAATGTGAAATTGCGGGTATGTCACTCTCATCGTTTTGTAAATTCATTCATACCACGCGCTATCGCCAAATGTAACCACTTGCCATCGCAACCGACTAGTGAAGCATAGGCAGGAAAATTCAAAGAGCTGCTACACACTGAGCGCAGTGCCTGACCTAATTAAACTACGTTTACTTTTACGCATTTTGGCTTCACAGTTTCTTACACAATTAGATATGTTATGGCATATTAATTCATTCTCCTGTTATATATTGTGAGCATTCTTGCGCGCTGTATTTATAAGGGTCTTTCTTTTTTACGCATAAATACAGGTGTCGAGATAAAGAGCGATGGCACCGAAGGCATACATAGGCAAACCAGTTACTAGGAACGGTGCTCTGAAGCCTTTTGGTGAATTCTACAGTGAGCAGAATGCACACGAAAAGAAAGTGCACAAACAACCGTCGATGAAGCGAATAGCCCGAACGAGCGAGCGAACCAACGAACCAGATAAAACGTGCGAAATATAGTTGGGGATAGAGCCAACTAACGAACGGATGTCTTCCTTGCAGATCAACAGTACGATGACCGACCACCTAATTCTGTGATCAAACATTAAAACAGCCGGAGACCGAAATCTATTCGCTTTAATATTCCTGGAACTCAACGGTACGGGCTCACCAAGATTCGGTGCATAGCTTGGTGTGATTGCGCATGCTCAGACGCGCCGATCGTCTTTTAACACACTGTAACCAGAGGCCCTAAAACGTAGAACTATTCCAATATGTTTTATTCCAATCGCCTGATGTAACATTTGCGTAACCAGTGATGCAAGCATCGAGCGATCACCCGCAGGGTTGTCTGAACAGCCCAATCAAACGCTCTCCTCGTTCATAGGAGGTCACTTTTGCTTGCTTGAAAAACGAATAACATCACTGAGCGGGTTGTCTTATCTAATTGGCTGACACGGGGCGAGGAGCATGCTCAAGTGGACAAGGGCCGAGCCACTGCACTGAAAATCAATAACCGGATGAAAAGGGTGGTGCCGGCGTCTGCGATTGGTCTGCTTTCTCTTAGCTTGCGGTGGCTGGTCAAAAATTGCGGCGGCATGCAACGGAAGCTTAAGAATGGTGCAGAAATGGAACCTCGGCAAAGACTAGTTGGCAGAACGAAGTCGTAAACGTGCCGAAAGTGCTCGAAAACGCTACCCGACTGCGCAAAACGTTTTATTATACACAAATAAACCCGTGCTCTCCGGTATGTGCGAGTAGCTAGTGCCTGAGCGATCGGCGGCAGCCATCTTTTATTCCTTTCGTAACGGGGCAGCCTGTGGCTATTCAGAAGCAAATTAACTTTTGTTCGGCATATTATTGCATCTTCAAAGCGTACACGTCACTTTGACGCGCTGAGTTTTCGCGGTTTTGTGAGGTTGCGTGACAGGCAGGTGAAGTGGATGCAGCCCGAAAAAATTTGACAAATAGCCGACGTCTAATGGCGAAAAGGCGTCTCAATCAGAAATAACTATTTTTCTTTTATTCGGCCAAGTCATGCATAATCAATGTGACACGTCATCTAAGATGGGGAGCTAACGTGGTTTTCGTGACGTCGCGTGACAATAGTGGAGGGCTGATTGCAAAATTGGAACAGAAATGTTTAGAATAGTTTTACGTTATAGCGCCCCAGAATGATACGGCAGTGACGGCGTTCGAAATGAAAGGGGGAAATGAGAGGGCAGCAAAACGCACAGTGGCAGCTCCGAGCTCGCCGCTCAACAACGGAATAGTGGGCGGCGTCTGGCTTTGCGCGACATAATTCAGAGTCGACAAACAGGGACGCGCAACACGCATGACACCCACGCCAAGCCCACACCGGGCCGCTTCAACTACCCAACAACGTGATCCAACCTCACGCAAGGTGGCGATACTGTTGTCACATCGGTCACATGACCAACCGTGTGGCCAAAGCTACCATGTGAAACCTGCCTGTGCACCGTTCCGTAATTGCGCTCGTTTGGGCAGTCGTGCGTTTCTGTTTTCGGTTGCGCTGTCGTTTGTCATGCAAGTATCACAGTGTTTCTTGTCCTACTTGGCATGCGTATGTAGCGATTTGTATTATTTTAATTTGGATAGCAGCGGAGTTTTTCATTGGAGAGCGCCGAGTGAAAGGCACTAATCGGCTCTTCAAGATCACTGTCATGTCGCTATGGCTACATCAGGTGCCTCTTTAGTGTCATTGTAGTTAAGCAGTATTAAGATGAAGGCTATTAAGACACCTGAATCAGCCGTCATACGTGAAACTAGCAAGTTTTGAAGGATGCGAAGGAAGGCGGGAAATTGCTGTGTCTGCTCACGTTGCCTATATCCTCTAGACAGCAGTCATCGTCGTATTTCAATGTCCAGTTTAGCAAGAAAGTTGCGGACGTTAGAACAAACAGGCTCTTTGTCAATGATTCATTACGAGTAGGGTAGCGCAAAAGAAGAAGTGCCCATCCTATTTGCTTGCCTTGTGCTACAGCGCACTCGTAGAATATTAGACTATTCCGTAAACCGCACCACGCTGTTATCGCTTGCGATTCAGTTTCTTCGATTGTGGTTTGGCCCCTTTTATCTCACGTGATTGGTATATCATGGTCTTAAGAGGAACTTTGAGTGCAATATGAGGCGGCCGAATTCGATTTTCTTTGGCGCCTCGGAACGGTAGGAATACGTTGCGCTGCTTGAAGCTTTGTTATTATAGTGTTTACTAGTATTTGTTTATAGTTTTGCTGTATATAATCTGCGTAACTCGCTAGTGGATACAGCATTCCTGAATCGGGAATCCACCTGGCGTAAAGCATGTTTTGTTACTCAATCTGATCACTATTCTTTGCCGTTTCTGAGTGGGGCCGGTCTCTACGCTGCTCGGCCTTCGCGACACTTAGTCGGCCGCCTGCCGAGTTCGTGCGTGTGCCACGTGTACGCACAGAGTTTGAGAAGTGCTCGGGCGATTTTTTTTTTGTGTGCACTGTTTGTGCACTTCGCACAACAGGGCATCCACTGTTCTTGGTCCTTGTGCAACAAATTTTCCAAGCGTGTCAGACAGAGGAACCTCGACTTAGGCATTCAAGCATGTCAGTGCACTATATTGATGGGTGAAGATACATAGTATTTCAGTTTCAGCGCAGCAAGTCAGCTTCAGTTAACGCAGAGTTCCGCAAGGTTCTGTATTGGGGGGGGGGGGGGGGTCCTTTATTCTTCCTGCTCTACGTGAATAATATTGTCTCTATACAGGCCTCCCCACAGCTTACTATGTACCCAGACGCCACGGACGTATTCTCTAGATCACAGCGCTTAGAAATACTTGAACAAAAAATATAAAGGAGTATATGGTATCCCTCTGAAGCTGGCTCAAGAAAAACAAGCTACATCTTGGTGCCAGAAAAAACACCGTATATCGGATTTCGACAACTAAATAAACATGCAAAGCATGAATTAAACATTATAAATCGACAAATATATCAAAAAATTGCTTCTGGTATGGTTCAGCGAAGACACCATGGAACGCTCACATTTATCATCTTATTAAACAGCTTGCGCAAACAGCCTGATGCCTGTAGAGAATTGTTTCTCTTATTCCTCCGTGGCTGAAGTGAACTTTTTATAATTCGGTCTTCTACTAATGACTCGGTTACGGCGTATTAGTATGGGGGACAAGTAATAATTATATAATAGGCGGATTGTGCTAGAAAATAAATTACTTCGCTCTTACGAAAACTACCATGGTACTACCGACGGCTCGCGCACATCACCGCTCTTTTATAAACATAACATGTTCAAGGCAAGCCAAACATTTTATTTTAAACTACTGAAAGAGGTACAGTCAACCACAAAATTTTATGGAACATGAATTCTGAGGAAAAGCTGAATATATACGCAGCCGCGGAATGCAGCCTCGTATTCGCGTTTACAACCTCTACCAGTATAAGTGAACAACACTGTGATGTTCGGTTTTTATAACTAGTCTTAGAAACGGCAGAGAAATTGAGTGTTTTGCGATATCCCGTGGTCCCTTAAAATTTGTGGTTGAGTGTACATAAAGATACTTTGTACATGCGCAATGAGAGCAGTCGGCGGTATACCACAAGAACAACTTTACAAGAATTGCCAAGAACGAGGAGAAATTATGGAAAATAAACTATGCAATACCAGGCACTGAGACTAGTTAATGAATTAGAATATTTATCAGAATTTGGAGCTATTCCACAGGCTTTTAAAACTCATGCTAAAAAATTTCCTGGAGCAACAGAGTTTTCTTTGCACTTACCAATCTTGCGAAGAAACTTTATGAAAATTATAATAATTTTCTCATACGTAAGCGACAGTGCATCGCTTATGTTGTATTTTTTTTCTACTTTACTACTGTACGAAAAGTGTCGGCCATTCGCTGCTTTTGTAAGTGCTAAATATCATTTGTGTGCTTACATGTTATATAAATGCATGAAATGCCTTCTTGTGTATGACGTGTATCTTTTGCGAAGCACAGGTGCAGGCGTATACAACGGTTACAACGTATACAAGCGTTTGTCAGGCGTATACAACGCTTCTTTCTTCTTTGCCGTTTCTTGTTTATGTAGGAAAAGAGTATATGTACATACAACTACTACTGCTGCTACTACTAGTTATGTGTGTTTAAGAGTCGTAAATCGGGCATTGCTCTTGCTTCTGATCTAATATCAATGGAAATTCCTCGGTTTCTACGCGGCAAAACCATGAGACGGTTAAGAGGGAGACTGTAGTAAGGGACCCCGAAATAATTGCGGACAATAAGTGAGCCTATTTTGCATGCACCTAAAGCGAAGTACGCGAGCGCTCTTTTTTTTTTAAATTTTGCCCCCATAAAAATTCAGCCTCGTATGCCGTGATTACAACCTCAAGCTAGTTATATTTCTTTGCTAATTAAAACAGTTTTCGGGCTCACGTTCTTTATCAATCTTCATTTTCACACGCACAATTTGTATACCTTCCGTTACTGGAAGCTTGTAATATTGCAAAGCCTTTTAATATGATTGTGAGATGGCGAGCTTGCATGTGATAAGCGCCATTTGCAGACGCCTCGAAGGATTACAAATTTCTTGCTCGCGACCTGATTGGTCCGCAGAACGATGGACTCTGGCGGCCGAGCCGCCAGAAACTTTTTTTGGAACCATGTTCACAGTTAACGCTACCTCGCACAGGTTCACTTTTTGTATGACCGCATGTTTTGCTACAGAAATTTGGCGGTCAGCAGTTTGAACACATTAGTGATTTCGGCAGTAGGTATAACTACTTTTATGTCTGATTAACTTTAAAGTTCTTAATTTAGCGACAGGTGTTAGACCAGAAGCGGCGATACTTTAGCGACCTAGAATTTTGGAAAGTCGTCTGGCGGCTTTCAGCTGTCGTCGTCTGCTGCTTTCGAAGATCAATAGCGAAGTAAAAGGCCGCTACACACAGCTGGTAAAAGTACTGTACGTTGCTCATTCACACCAGCCTTAGACAAACGTAACACGTTTAGCTGAGTTCTTTAAGCCAAGATAGCGTATATTATAGTGTTTCAAAGCTCCAGCATTGCCTGACATCTACTCAGATGGTTTCCGGTTAGCTTTAATGACCACGCCGCAAAATATCGCAACTATTTCACAATATTGTGTAAATTAGTGAGAGATTTAAAACAGCTGGGGTCATCCTGAATATAGGCATCACTGATGCAATGAACTTTACGCGAAGTGATCTCATTATTGCATGTGCTCACGGAGGACTCGTTCTCGCATTTAGTATAAAAACGACGCAACATAACGTTCTTTCTAGAGAGTGCTCTCACCGCGTTGGTGTCGTCGTGTGAAATCTGACTGGACAGCAGGAGTATGGTCAGGAGAATGCCGCAGCATATCACCGGCAGCAAGCCGAACATGGAAAAGAGCGCCAACCTGGCCCAGCCAGAATTGTGCTGGTGGTCCCACTCTTCTGGGATCTCGTCGGCAAGGCTCGATCTCTTCCTCACCTTGTAGGGCCCTTCCCACCCTTGTGTGGTCTGGTCACCAAGGCTCAACCTCTTGCTCATCTTGTACGGCCTTGACTCCTGGATTATCCCCATTCAGACACGTTACGGAAGCAATGGTACATTTTCTCTGAAATTAACATCTGGAAGCATGTTAGAAATTTTATTAACAAAAATAAACACAGGGTATGAAGCTGGAAATCAAGTGACGTCGCTTCGCATTGGCGTCGTTTATGCACACAAAGAAAAATAAGATGCTTGCAAAGCCCAAGTGATGGGTACCTTATTAATAACGCAACTTTAGCTCAAATTCGTTAGCTGGAATCGCTAATAAAATTTTACAGTATATATCGTCGTCCACGAACTTTCTTCCTAGTTAGTTGCAAGAAAAGAATGCAAGAGAAACTGCATGAGCAGGTCAGGGTGATTTCGATCCAAAGCAATGAAATGAGGCAATAAGGCAATGGGAGGCAATGGATCTTGCCTCCGAAAGGGGCAAGCCTATAATGTTTGAGTAGCTAATACGTGGAAGGGGGAATTAGGATGGCTCTAAGCCTTTAGATGCACTATGACTAGCTAGCGCTAAGACAACAAAAGCTTTAACTATGAAAGCACTCACGTTTTAATACCACTGCTGCATGCAAATGTGTATCATGTCCCTTGCATTCACTAAAAGCCGGCACACCTTCAGATAAGCTTCCTCAGGTTGGAGATATAAAAACGTTTATCGCCATTTGCGTAGAATCGCAATGATAATTCTTCAAAGAAATAGAAAGATACTATTGTAATTGTAATATAATTGAAACTCACTGAACCTATTTCGCAAAATGTTTATTTTGCGTTTGGCTCACTCGGACAGACAAACATTCACTGAAATCGTACTCCAACGCTTTCACTCACTTTCAAACACTTCATGAACAATCCTAGACAGGAGAACTCTGATTCAAACGATCTAAAATTTAACAGAGCCAGACTCATTCAAACTTGAATCGGCGGAAGGCTCACGCCTACTGTATCATGTACCAAGACGCCGCCGGGTTGCATCCGCCTCACAATAAACTGCTCAAAGAACGGGTAACAAAATGGAAGAAAGCAGTCAAGCAGCATACGTCACCATAGTTTTGTCGCGTTTGTCATGAAAGGGGCGTAAGCTGAAATATCCAACGAGGAAGCGTCAGCGATGGAATGTGTGGGGCAGCGTAATGTGGTCTGGTTGCTTTATCGAGGCTTCTTCTTCTTCTTCTTCTTGCTTCGAAACACTGGCCCATAACCACTACGGGGTGTTGGCCAATAAGCAGGCGGGTTTATATGTTTTGTTCAGGCTTTGTGTACGAAAGTGAAGTTTAGAAATTACGAAATAAAATAAACAAAATGAAGAACTTGATTACAATTTCAGGAAAGTAATTATTTTGTGGCATTAACGAAATTGTTAATTTCGAGAAAAGCTTTCCTGTGGTTCCATCACAACGAAGACGCCCCCGAAGAAATCACTCATCTAGAGGAACAAAAAACAAAAGCCTGCTCCTTCAATAAAGTTTAGTCCTCTTCCTCGTATGCACATCTCAGGCTTACTTTAAAACCATCTATGGAAACATTTATTGATTTCGCCATTACCGAGAAATGAGCACCCCACACACAGCAAAGAACGCAGGGAGCACTGAGCTAAAACCATAACAAGAAGAATGAAAGATAAGAGAGCTGATGAGGTCGACGGAGCTTCCAGTAGACATGGGGCTGCAATCTCGGCTGTCGTAGACGGTGACGGAATACCCAAATGCAAGGTGCAAGTACGGCCGAAGAAGTCGCAATAGCACTCGCTTGCACTGGTACAAAGGCGAGCATTATCATTAGTGATAGCAATACAGCTATTTGCATGTTTTGTAAAGGAGTATATTGGACGAACCTAGACGCATAGTCCTCGGTAACCCAATTGATAGAAATTGCATGGATCCCCGCGCACAAATCTGTCCCAGGTAATGGGGCTCCACACGAGCTGGCCTGAGCTCTCTGCCGCCGGGCGGCTGCGGAACAGCCCGAAGGTGGGGGAATGAAAGATAATGTAATCACATGTCATGAAATCACTGAACATTACAAACGTGAAAGGAGAAAGCTCCCTCCTCCGGATCGGTCACTCTCCTACAACGATGCGCGTATATGGAGGTAATTGCAAGCCGGTAATTACATCTACCTATTTTAGGTCTAATGTACGCAGACAGGGGGCTAAAATGACAGCAAATGAAAAGATTGCGGCGAGAGCGGTACGCTAGGCCACATAATCTGGGAATGTGCCGGCTCCCCAGGGATCATCCAAAGCATAGATGGTGGAGAAGCCTGAGAGGTGTGGCTGCGGAGCGAAGACCCCAACGTCGAGAAGCAAGCCATCCGCCTGGCAGCTGAGGCCGTGAAGAAGCAACTTCACTAGTCCTTAGTCTACGGGGCAATCCCTGATTCCCCCTCGGCCTTCGTGCGAGGGCCGGGCTCTGACAGGCCCATTCTGGTGCAAATAAAAGTTTTTCATTCATTGTACTGGTTATAGTTTATAAAAACTTCCGAAAGAAATTACGAGCGTATGAGGAAAGCATAAATCTTTTAGATACTGTTTACATATATTTTATACTTTATGCATCAAATGTATCGGCGTCGACACCGCAACTAGCAACTCGAACTCTGGATGAGGAACGTGCCCGTGAGACAGCATCTTCCATGATGGCGAGAGCGCGTGAACAGGGAGCAGGTTGGTCGACAAGAGGCGACAAGAAAAGCTCCCCAGCACCGCAGTCAACAGTGGCACTGCAGTGTTGTAGGATATCGAGGCCAAGAATTACGTTGTGAGCGGATTGAGCAAGCACTGCAAATTCGGCTTGATACACGTTATCGGAGAAATAAACGTTCGCGGTGCACACACAAAAAAGTCGGAGCAACTCTCCACTCACAGCACGAAATGCATTGGCGTTATCCCAGCGAAACACCACTTTACGACCTAGTCGGGTTTTGAAATCCAGGCTGATAACGGACACACTCGCTCCTGTGTCCACTAAGGCCAACGTAGCAACATTGTCCACTAAAACACGAATCTTGTTATGACACATGGTGACTGGCGGAGGCATAGGGGCGTGTAGTTGATGATGACTGGCGACCTCATCTCCATTGGTCGCGCCGCCTAGTTTCCTGGCGGTGGTGACGTGAGACGTCGTTGTGGAGATGGAGACCTGCGAAGGCGTGAAGGTGGCGGCGTCAAGCTCCGCACAGAAGCTCGTGAGTGGCTACGGTAATTCGCCTGGTGGTTTGTCCTGCTATCGGAGTCAGAAGGCCAGCGTGTCCCGTCGCCATGCCGGTTGCTACGCTGATAAAAAGTGCACGGTCGCTCATGGGACGGTGGTGACGTGCAACGGCGATGGGGACAAAATCTGGTGACGTGACCACGAATACCACATTTGGAGGAGATGGGGCGCTCACGGGACTCACCGAAATTGTAAGTAGTAGGATAACTCGCACGGCCGTCCCACCCTTGAGAAACTGCAGGTGGTCTGAGTGAGCGACCATCGTGGAACGGTTAACTGGGATGCGCGTTCATAGTAGGGTATGGCACTTTTGAAAGATGAGCGAAGTTGTAGGCGTCTACGTAGGCGGCGTTGATGGACGTCTCACGAAAGTCGCAGTGAGAAAAGGTTTATCGAACCCGTGGAGTCGAGAGGGAACCCGCCTCACGTCGGTCAAGCTCTTCGCGCACCACTTGCTGAATAGCTTACGCAAGGCAGGATGCAGCTGGAACTACGTCAACACTGGCAACGTTAGTTACGTTTTACCATTGAATGAGTGATGAATAAAGGGAAAATGAGACATCCACCTGTTCGTAGCAATTGCTACGAACAGGTGGAACAGGTGGAATGAGTGAATACACCTTTGTTGCATGCGGCTTTCTCTGTCAGAATAGGAAATTGGGAGGGGAAGCAAGAGGCAGAGAAAAATTTAAAAAAAATGGCGAACGATATGTTATGGTCAGCAACTAATATTCCTTGTTTTTATTATTGTTTAATAATTCAATGTGTTAACGCTGCTATGTCTGCCGCAGGCTCCTTGGGATGGCACCACGCTCACGGCGCACAGCGCCTTCAAATCGTCTGAGATGGGTTTGCCCCGTACCTTTCATCCACTATAAGCGTCAGGACCTATCCTTTAGCAATGCTTTGTTACTAGTTCACCGACTCGTCTTGATCGGTTGTCGGAACTATGCTCAGTCTTATGAACAATTGCAGTAAATTCACCTAGAAGCTCCTGTGGAAGTTGTCTAAGTATGGGTAAGCATTCTGATACATGCACATCTTTACTCAGACTGGTCTTATTATCAATGGTATGAAACTTCATCCGACCTGCATAAACCCTTATCAACCTTTATTGATGGTTATCAATGTTGTAGGGCTCGATCGCAGCCTTCTCAACCCTTACCGGCCGGTGTCAACCTTCTCGCGCTCAACCCTTACAAATCTTTATCTGCCCATTTCAACCTCTACATGTTGTCCCAGAAGTGGCATTTATTGATGTGAAAGTATCAAATGGCCCATTGAGCGAAAAAGCTAGCGCTTTTGTCTGTAGCCGCGAAACGGCACCTAAATTCCCATCGACTGCGAAGTCAAATCGCGACCACGCCTCGACAAATTCCCACTGGCTGCGATGCCCCGTCACTAGCGAGCATCGACGGAGCGAAGAGGGTGGAAGGGAACATGTCTTGTTGCGCTCACGCCACATGGGTTGCGCGAGTAGAGAGGGCATCGTAGCGACGCAAGTCACCATCGCTGTCGCTCTCGAACGCCGGGGTGTGGTCCGTCCAGGTAACCCCGTAGAGGTTAGCTACTGCGCATGCCTACCGGCCTTGGTGGCCGCTGCTGCTTCCTTGGTCCTCGTCGCGCAGGACATCGGTGGCAAGCGGCGTGTGTGCTGCAGTCTGCTGCTAATTGCTGGCTCGGGCAGCACGCACCGCTATGGTGCATCACTAGCAGCGCACAGCTTGACGTACAGCTCGGCAGCGTTCAACTGTCCTTTAATGCTTTGGCATTCACAACTAATAAGCGCTTAGCTTTCCTTGGATTTTCTACAATCACCAAACCTTTATACAAATACTTCATAGGAACTGTTCTCCTACGACATTTATTTTGTAGCACCGGTAGAATGCATTCATATGGGTCAGCCATATGCCCCTTCTGCACGCGTAAGACACTCTGCTTCAGAGCATTGGGTCGTAGGTTTGGAGTTCATCAACGCCAAACTTCTTCTTTTCGAATTTATTTTGTTTTATGTGTTTATGTCGTTATAGCTATTCGTCTTACGTCACAGAAGGACGGCTAAATGGGCTTCCTCGTTCCGTGGACATAGAAACGCCTACGCAATTGAAATTCGCTGTTAGGACAACACACGTATACATGACACCGATGGTTAAACTAATTTTGTAGTTTTTATTTTATTGCAGAAGCTGCTTTTCTCAAGGCATTCCGCAGACCTCCCTTTCTTGGAACGAACTGACCATAGTGAGGGAGCCCCTCTACTATAGCCATAACATTATAATGACCGCATAACAGAACCGCGGGAGAACCAGTGCACTGGTGCAATTTTTCGTCTAGTTCCACGGTGCTGCACCAAAGCGTTCCGCCAATGAATGTGGGCTACTGGGTTTCAATCGCACCTTCGGCAACTTCTTTAAACAGTGCTGCATTATTTCTTTCCTCGTTAGACTTCGGCGCTGCTTGTACTTCAGTACTAATTGTAACAATAACACCTGACATGGAAAGCTCCTGCCATGGGAAGCGAATCGACCCGCTGCGTAGCCCGGAGGCCCTATAACGTAAAACTATTCCAATATGTTTCTATTTCAATCTCCTAATGTCAAATTTGCGTAACCGCCAACCCAAGCATCGGAAGGTCTGCCGCGGGGTTGTCTGAACAGACCAATCAAACGCTCTCCTGATTCATAAGAAGTCACTTCTGTTTGCTTGAAAAACGAATAACGTTGGCTACACTGAGCGGCTTGTCACATCTGCTTGACTGAGAAGAGGCGAGGAACACGAGCAAGTGAAGAGGGTTTCGATGCGGTGGAGCCAATGCACTGAAAATCGATAAACGTATAACGCGTACACCTAAGTTTGACGAGGTAAGTTTTCGTGGTTTTGTGACTTGGCGTGACAAGCAGCTGAAGCTGGAAACTTTTTAGCAATAGCCGAGGGGTAATGGCGCAATGGCGTCGAATCAGAAATAATTTTTTTCTTCTGTTTGGCCCAAGCATGCATAATGAGTGTGCACACCTCATATCAGGTGGGAAGCTATCGCGGTTTTCATGACGTCGCTTAGCAGACAGATGAAGTGAGGGCTGGTCCAAAAACTTTTTGACCAATCGCGGAGGGCTGATTGCAGAATTGGAACAGAAAAATTTGGAATAGCTTTACATAATAGCGCCCGAGAGTGCGGATGCCGCATTAGCAACTGCAAGCCGTAATTAATGGCATGTTGTTACGTTGTTACTGTGTGCCCCACTTAGACTGGGGCCAACCACTGGCAAGCGAAACTATGTGCGCATTATAAACGATGGAATCAAAACCGGCCCCCTCAATTTAATAACTCTACGGGGATGAGGCCCGTCACAGTAGTGTATAGGCTCTTGCGATGGGCTCCATCACCGTAGTACGTACCGTATTGAAAACGAGGTCATCGCCAGAAACCGCGTCACCTACCAGAGATGGCTTCAGGCAAAATCGGCAGCCCATTTTAACTTGTTTGCCCCGTTATGAGAACTGAATGATGTTATTGGGTTACCCTACCTCTCATTTCGTGTCGCCGGTGATTTTCTTGCATGATCTATGCGGTCTTCTTCATATCGCTTCAGGGAAGAAGGCTTAACCTAGTGTAACCCTAGCAACACCGAGGCATCTCGCCATTGCAGCTCTCTTAAACTGACGTGGCTTTAGGCGGCACGTGCTGCTTATTAGTTTCAGGTCCCACCTCGTGATGATTCACACATTCGATCCAGGCACGTACACGTGAAACCGCTTTATTTTAATTCATACAATGCTGCAAAACTACGACATAAAGGCATAGTTCCTGCGTTCTATGAGTCTCGGTACTAATACGAAAGTTAAAGCCCTGTGCATTGAATACGTGAACGATCTCAGCTATAGCTCTTTATTGCTTGCAGAGGCTCCTGTCCTGATACGTTTGATGTATGCACTGCCATTCAAACGAACGTGCATTTGTAAAGCATCGGACTGGTTATCAGGTAAGGTGTCAGGCTGGCGTGTTTCAATTTACGCCCAAGCCCAGTGCTTGACCGCTGCGCCGCCCGAACGTATCACATTTCTTGGTACTTTTTCGCCGAAGCGACCCGGTACACTCCCTAGATCCTTCTAGGTATCTGGTTTTGCGTCCCTGGATGTTCCTGGGCGCGCAGTCAGCTCGGCCCAGCCCGCATTCGCAGAGTTTAGGTGGTGTAGGTAAGTCTTAATTTTAAATGCGTAAGTCTTTGTATACATACGCAACGAGAAAACTGCACTGGGGGTGGCGCCCGCAGCAGCGAGCGAATTTGCCTTGGTACTGCCTCTCCCTTCAACGCCAACGAAGGGGCCAGAGTACAAAGCTGATGGCAAACGCCTCACTCGGCCACTCTGGTTTCAAGTTACGGGCGCGCGCGTTTCTTTAACACTGAGTAAGCGGCGAGAACACAGCGCGGAAAGCTGTGAGCCGTCGACACTCTTTGTAGGCATCGCAGATCGCTTTCAAGGTGAGGCCGGCGCGGCGGTGCCGTAGGGAGCCGCCACCTGAGTACGTTCATGGTTAATATTGGTTTCATGTGGATGGATAAGGCGCTAAAGGACGATAAAGGCTTAGAGTGATTGGAACGTCATCAACACACCTGGCGCCTCCACCTGCAGTACTTTCCTTGCATCATCAATGCTTCTTGCGCTGCCGTCGGCACCAGTTCCTGTCGCCACGGCGCTATCGTTAGTGGTGGCCTAATCAAGTTGCATAACATCTGCAATGACACCGGGCTGAGTGGAGATGAGCAAGTGGCCCAATGCTTACGCTGCTAGCGCATAGTTAGTCTAACTCCCAGAGGAACTTCTGTGATTTTGTTTTTGTTCCTGCACGCCGCGCGACAGTTTGTTTATTATGCGTAGTGTGTGGCGCCTGCGTCTTGCTATTGTTCCAGCTGGAAGAGAGATAGTGATGTAAAGAAGGAAAAGACGCTTGATTGCAACGATGACATGGCTCACGGTGCTAGAAACGCTCCATGCCCTACGACTCTCCCAGCTTTTGTAGATCGAAGCGCTTCGTACACCACGACCAACTTCTTATCACAGTCCTTTATCCCCTTACCTAGATTGAAAAATTCCGTACAATGTTACTTCAGCTTCCGCACGCAACCTTTATTTTGAAAGACCCTAGGCGGCGTGTTTTGAAAAAAACCTATTTTCCCTTAGCGACAACTGGCTGAGCAGTTTGTGCGCCCAGGCACATCATCTCCCTAGTCCCACCAAGTCATCATCATCATCATCATCAGCCTGGTTACGCCCACTGCAGGGCAAAGGCCTCTCCCATACTTCTCCAACAACCCCCGTCATGTACCAACCCCACCAAGTACCTACACTGTAAAATAATTGACACCCTTAAAATAGAAAAAAGGGTGTAAATGTATCTATAACCCATAGCCCAAGGGTGTCCGTTATATAAATCACACCCTAAGGATGTGCACGAGTTATAGACACATGTTCACCCTTTTGCTCCTTTAAGGGTGTAAATTATTTTACAGTGTGGAAGGATCTAGGGCGTCGCCGTGGCGCTTCAGGGAAAAAAGTACCTAGACACGTGGTACACGGGAGCGGCGCATGGCGGCGCCGCGGTCGAGCACTGGGCTTGTGCGCAAATAAAAACGAGCGTCAGGCTTTTAGTACAAGGCTCGAAACAAACCGTCCGTCGGAGTTGGGTTGCTGTGTATAGGAAACTCGGCATGTGCCGCTCGGTATGCGTCGCCACGAGAGCTCACCTCATGCATATGCAGTGCGCTTTGTGGCCCTCGTGAAATTCATGAGAAATCTGCAGCTACAGACGGAGCGCTCGCCAGGGTGTTTTGTGTTCAGCGCCCCATTAAGCATAGTAGCACCGAGCGGTAGCAAAATATTGACGGCCATGGGTGCTAATTTGCGTTGTTTGAAAGCATGCCATTTGAAGTAGTCCTTGAAGGGAAAGCAATTAAGCAAGTTGGATAACAACAACTCTACGACTACTACACCAGAACCGTCAACACGGGCTACATTGTTTCTTTCACAATGTGAAAATCACACGAAGAGCTAGTGCTCAAAATAGTTAAATCAGCGACGGCTAAAGTCGTCAAGTGTGTCAACAGCCCGGATTAGCATGACTATTTAGGGATCCACGCACATGCACATACCACCTTTATGCTCGCCCCTTGTAGCACCCGCCCATAAGCCCAGATCCATTGTTCCGACGGCAATGCCACTGTTACGTTCTTGACGATACGCTGCTGGCCTGTAGTGTGAGTGACAGTTGATGCCGGTGTCATGGCTTTGCAGGGGACGTACTGCCCATCTGGCTCCTGGCAAGTTGTATCACCAATGGGGCTGCTGTGGCTTCGGTGAACCAACCGCACGTGGAAATGCTTAACGTTCATCACTATCTACGAGACCGGTAAAATTAGCCATTCTTTTCGTAGCGCTTTCATAGATAGTACTCAATTAGGTACCACGTTACTTTACGCTTTTTCAAAAGATACTATGGTGAGGAGGCCTGCCATAATTGTCTATGCATTGATATGACGGACCCCCTCACCGCGTAGTTGCTAGAATGAGAACGCACATAGTAGTGGACGGCCCGGTTCACTGGTACGTACAGTCACAACGTAACAACGCGCTTTTATTCATTGGTCTATGGTCACCAAAGCCGCATATACCCAAGCCCTCCTTCCTACACCTGGGTTACTCAGCTCGTCACTTCTCTCCCCATGGCAAGTACCCTCCGTTTCAGGCTTGGTGGTGAAGCATAGTGCAAAAGAACAAACAACGCTGAAGTCTAACGAGGAAAGTAATAATGCAGCAATGTTTAATGTTGTCGAAGACGCCATTGAAACACACGATCCCACTATCAAGAGACCAACAATTTTATGCATCGCCATGAGACCAAACGGAGAATTGCACTATAGCACAAGTGCTGCATCCGCGGCTGTTACCCCGTCACTATAGTGCTATGGTTACATTAAAGAGCTCCGTTACTCAGTCCGTTCCTTCCCAGAACGAATTTAGGTGCCATGCTATAGCCGCCGTGGTGGTTGCAAGGTTTTTTTGAGTGACCATTCTGCGCCGCTTCCGATAAAATTAAAGAAACAAGAGTGAACAGCAACTATGTAAATAGCGCTTGTTTGTATATCTTCAGTTAATTTTACTCATATACGGGGTGAATTCAGCTGCGTCCTCTGTATGCTCACGATAAGGTCAGTTTTATAGTAGAATTTGTTGACATTGTGAACGATAGACAAGATGTTGTCTCTACGTTCGACGGTAACTTCCGTCATTTTCATTGTGTCGCTGCTCATGCATGTCTGTTCATGTACCTAATGTTGTCATTAAGTTTTTTGTATCAATTGGGAACCAAGACATTTTTTTACAATCTTCGAAGCTTGCACAGTAAACTGAAGCATGACCTTTAGAAAAAAAAAGTAAGGAACTTGTGAATGGGCCGGTTTTTTCTTTTTTTTTGCATGCTGAAATCTCCACGCCTATACGTCTAAATATATTTCCTATATTCTTTTGCGCCTGTATAACATGGTTGACAAAAAAAGCGAACATCCTGCCCGTGGAGATTAAGGACGGATGTATGAAGGCACCACACCTCGTGGAGCACGCTCTAGCGACGTCACCACTCAAGGTGCTTTATTCTTTATGCGTAAGACTCATATGGCCCTTCGACGTTAAGTTTTATTAATTCTTATTAACGCAACAACATCAATTGCTGTCTTCCACATGCTCGGCAGTCAATTTCTCCCATTTCCTGACATCCATGCGAATTCACCACGCAGACAACTGGGTACCTGTCTAGCGCGTCCAGGTACGAAGAGCAACGTAACCTACGCGAAAGCGGTACGCGAACCAGTTCAGTGTGGCGAGGCACTGCGCAAATCGTCACAGCTTTTGATTTATCTAAACTGGAAGTGAGGCTCAGCAGAGTCAGAACCCGTTGATACCGAAGCGAACCGATATTTGTTTTTTTGTTTTTCGGTAATACCAAGACGGAAGTACAAATTATTTCTTCAAAGAGGTAATAGGAAAGAATACACGAAACGCTTGTGTTTCACTTCCACATACACCGATCAGTGGCATCCATTCTTTCACGACCAGAAGGTGCACCTGCTCTTCGGGTTCATGAGGGACCCCGGGGGGCAGCGGAAGGCGGTCGAGAATTCCGGCATGTGCATGAGTGGCGCCATGCAGCGTACGTGGAAGGGCGAGTAGCGAAAATGTTCAATGTCGCTTTAGTGGTAGCAATACTTGACGCAGTGGCTGATGAAGAACAAACGTTCGGCTGTTATGTTGAGGCCCAACAGCGTAGTGTCCCGTTCGTGGGCTGACAGTGACGTGTAGGCCGAGTACGATGCTGCAGTGCCAACGGAATCGGCCAGGTTATCCGAGTCGAGCACATGGTCCGCAATCTCCTGCCGTGCCAGCTGTTTTCTCTGAAAGTTAACACATCAACCAATTAGGTGATTGAGCAGGCGTTTGCTGTATTAGCAATTGCGCTAACAGCATCGTTCATAGCTGGGCGGGCCCAGCCGGTCCTTAGATGCACTTCATAGCGTTGGCGTGAAAGAACCAGCGAAACACGAATAAAATTAAATGGGCGCTCACTCACGAGAGCCATAGTTGATCTGCGCACGCATACCGCCCTCTTTCCGTATTCCGTTAGGAACTCTGGCGTTACCCAGACTCGATTCTCGGCATTTTCGTCCAATATCGTGCCCAATACGTCGCACATGTGCATAATCTCATGGCCAACTATCTGCAAAGAAGAAAACATAAAAACAAAATGTCGCAGAAACATCTTATATGATTGAAAAAGGGAGCTTCAGCTGTCATTGCAATCGCGCTGTCTAATTCGACGCCGCCGCTTTCTTAACGATACACTTTACCCCTACAACCTGATCAGAAGAGGCTGTTTTAGCACTAAATTGGCAACGGCACCATCAACATTTCGACACAGTAGGCACCCCGTGGGCCAAGCTTTACCTTTATAACAGTACTAGGAAGGTGAAATGAGGTATAGCACTACTATGCGTCCGATATCCGTTGACATACAGCGCGCTCGTCGAGGTGCACATTCATTTTGTGATATCGGTGACGGAAGACTACGCGCAGCTGTGGTCGCTGCCGCAAACTAATTAGGCACCCCTCCATCTGCTTCCGCGTAACTTGGCTTTATTCTCCACTCCTCTACGCTACTCATCGTCACTTTTCTAGAATTTTACAGTGTTGTTTTTAAGTTTATGTTGACGTAAAAGAAAATGTTTGCTCTCTCAAAAATATCATGTGAAAAGTTATCCATTCTAGACATCACATCGAAAAAAGTATAACGCTGCAGAGGTATTCAGTCCTGAAACAGGTTAGCCTAGTGAGCAGTAATAAAGCAAAAGCAGTAGTGGGTTTCATGGCTCTGCCGAAACTCGTTCAACCGTTCCTGCAGATTTTTTTTTGTTTAGAGATGTCGTGGGCACATTGAGATGTTAGAGCTGACTTAACAACGGATATTCAAGATCATGTACAACATGGGCCAACCTATTTACAAAACGGACTGCGAGATAAGATACACATGTCAAGTCAAGTCAATTTATTTCAGGATTTCTTTTGTACAAACAGAAGAATGCTAGGACAAGCACAAAAAGCTGCTGAGCTGCAGCTTGACTGGGTGCTTGCCCCATCACTTGGCAGAAACAGAGACAGAAAATACATTTGAGTGAAAAAAAAATATTTACACATTTCAAATGGTCACGTAAAAGCATGGGAAAAAAACACAAAGTACATCATATGAAATACTCAAAAATCTGTAGCGACTGCTCTGTTATAGTATGTCACTGAAAATTTATAATGAACAGTAGCGCACAGAACAGCAGAAAACAGAAAATGCTCAACACATGACGTAAAATAATTAGAAACCTCTCTACAACAAAAATTGAACAGAAGTACAACATAAATATTTCAATTCGATGTAGTAGTCTAATCATACAGTCAACGAACGGTCTATATCTTTTAAAAGCACCAGCGATTTAGTAGAAAAGTTTTCCATTTTTTGCGGGTTAAGTTATCTATGTCGATATTGCCTTTTTCCAGGTCACCTAAAAGGGTAGCTATGCGCGATTTTAACCTGTTTCTTCCATGACATGTTCTTGAAAAGGGAGTAAGCCAAGTGCTTCTATTTCTGAGCGTATAGGGTATGTCGGATGGTTTTGTTAAGGTGCATAAAGTAAGAAAGGTGGTTTCGTTTTGCTTAAGACTGTTTTTGTATTTTCATAGTAAAGTCATACAGT
The DNA here is from genome assembly GCF_050947875.1 of Dermacentor variabilis. NCBI lineage: Eukaryota > Metazoa > Arthropoda > Arachnida > Ixodida > Ixodidae > Dermacentor > Dermacentor variabilis. The sequence continues at coordinate 126,827,353 of NC_134570.1, forward strand.
AACTGAAAGGGAAGTATGCCATATTTTAGAAACAGATCCTTTGTATGCGCATCGCGCACTACATTCCCTATATGACGCAGTGCCCTTTTCTGTAGAGTATACATTTTCTGAATGTTCCTCCATGAAGTAGTTCCCCATATAAGAGTACAGTAGTTAATGTGAGTTGCAAAGAGAGCGTTATAAAGCAATAATTTAATCTTGTCCGTCAGTACATGACGAAGCCTAGAAAGCACACGGCACGCTCGTGACAGACTTGCACATACACGATGTACATGAGCATCCCAGCTTAAGTGCTCGGTGAAGATAACTCCTAGTGTTTTAACCTCACTCACAACAGCTATTTTTTCACTCCCTAGGTACAGATCAAGTGAATGGTTAACTGGTTTTTGAGAAGGTGTGAATAAAACTGAGTTAGTTTTTTTGGTATTAATTTCAAGTGAATTTGCCATACTCCACGTGTGCATTTTTTGAAGTGTTGAGTTTGCTAAGCAAGAGAGCTCGTGAACATCGTATGCTTGGATGAATATGGTTGAGTCATAGGCAAAAATAGTGAACTGCGCATTGTTACGAACTTTTACGATATAATTTATATATAGGTTAAATAAGATCGGCCCTAATATGCTCCCCTGAAGTACCCCTGCAACAATATCTTCTGAAGAGGAAAGGTGATTTGTGATTGCTACTGCTTGTTTCCTATGCTTCAAGTATGATTGTAAAAGAGAGAGAGGTAGGCCACGAAACCCATAGTATTCTAATTTAGCAAACAAGGTTCGATGACTTATTCTATCGAAAGCCTTGGAGAAGTCAACAAAGATGCCTAGCGTTAATTTTTTGTCTTCAAAACCCTGTAATATTACGTCTTTCTGCGTTAGCAAAGCGAGTTCTGTGGACATGCGCTGGCGAAAGCCGAACTGTTGCGGTGATATAAGAGAGTGTTTTTCGCAGAACGAGGCGATTCTTTTACCAATTACTTTTTCCAAACCCTTAGAAAAAACTGGGAGAACAGAAACGGGTCGATTATTTGAAAAATCGTTTTTGTCCCCGCTCTTGTATAAAACTGTTACTTTCGCGTGCTGCATTTTTTCAGGAAAAATGCCTGTAGAAAGAGAAATGTTATATATGTGGTTAAGCACGTGCACAAGAAAGCCAAGTACATACTTTATTGGCCGTATTTGAAGACCATGAATATCTCGAGCTTTACGGTTCTTTAGGTTTGAGAATGTGGAGAAAAAAATGCGGAGTGAATGTTAGGTTCATTTAAAAAGCTCATAGCTGCATTGTTGTGGACGCCTGACACTAAATTAGTAAAGTATGTATTAAATTGGTCAGCTAGCTCTCGGCCCTTCATAAGCCTATTATTGGATGTAAGCTGCAGTTCATTGAACTGACTACTACGATTCAAGAGCTTGTTAAGTTCGCGCCATAAAGCTTCCCCTCGGCCGGTACATCGTAAGAACAAGTTTTCGTAATACAAATATTTCGTACTGCGCAAACGTTTTGTTACATAATTTCTAAATTTTTTAAATGAGGCTAGGTCAGTAGGATCCCGTGTGTGCATGAACTTTGAGTACATCGCATTCTTTTTTTTTTATTAAGTCCATACATTCAAGTGTAAGCCATGGCTTCCTGATTTTCTTAGGCTTACTTATCGTTCTAGGTCTAAACTAGTTGTCATACGCTATTTTAAAAATTTCTATAAAAATTACATACGCCTCATCAGCATCTGTGCATTGAAATACTGGTGTCCAATCTATGTGTTCTATATTATGACGAAACATATCCAGCGTTCTTGTGTTAATATCTTGAATAATAAATGTATCGGGATTATCTGTTCCGTTTCTTTGTAACTCATTTTGTTTGCAAAACATAAATATTGGCAAGTGATCACTGACATATGCGGCAATGACGCCCGACGCAATGTTGCTGTCTGTGCAATTGGTTATAAACACGTCCAAAAGGGTTTCAGAAACGCAACTAATGCGTGTGGGTTCCGATATGACGTTCATGCAGTCAAACGAGGCAAGTAACAGTTGTAACTCACAGGAATGAGATGTTGGTTGTAGAATATTGATATTACAATCACCACCTATTACCAAGTCTAGCTTATTAGAAGAGGAAAATTCGAGCAGTTTTTCTAGGAAACCAAGAAATCTCCCAGTATTTCCATCAGGAGGGCGGTAGACAACTGCAAAAAGATGTTTTCCGCATTGCACGGCTAGTGTTTCATAATCATCGGTTGTGTTAGAAAAGTCACTAATAATTGAACATGAGAGTTTAGTGGATACAAGTTGCGCTATGCCCCCACCTCGACGTTGCTTTCTATCTAAAAAGAACGTGTTAAACCAGGTAAATGCAACACGTCCATATCAGAAACGTACCAAGTTTCTGTTATCATGATCACATGAAAATCTACGTTGAATGAAGAAAGAAGTGCTGTTAGAATGTCATGTTTGTTTACTGCGGATTGCGCATTACAGTGCAGAAAACCTAGATAATCGCGTTCAAAAGGGCATACTACATCTTTTGGGTCAGTCGTTGTAAGCCGTCAGACAATGTTGACGTAGGCTTATCTGTAACTGTCTACTCCATTTTGTCCAAATCATTTTCGCAGGTGATCCGAATCACGTGAGACGTTTCTGTTTTTCTAGCGAACACCTTCCCTCCCTTCGTTCAAGCGAATTTCCAGTTCCGTGCTTTCTTTTTTCCAATCGTCATCCCAAGCAGCTTCTTTAACTGGGGACACAAGTGTTCGTTCAAGAACACGGGTTCTCTCACGCTATATCCTAGATCCTGTGTAGTGAAGCTCGTTTTTCGCGCCTTCTCAACGACTAGATCACGCTTCGCTCGGCGACTGAAAGCTACAACAATATTTTGGCTTGCATTGTCCTTTCGGTTCGGAGTACGGTGACACACTTCAATGTCCTGCTCGCTTAGCGATACGCCAATCGTATCGCCAATCTTGCTAACTACTTCCACAAGATTTTCATTCTTTGACAACGGGATTCCCTTGATTTCTATGTTTCTATTTCTGGAGTACTGGTCCTGAGCCACTATTTGCAAGGTTGTTTCATGGGCTTGTTTTTGTAGAGCGGCAAGCTCACGTTTCAGTGGCTCCTGCATGGCCTTCAGATCTGCATTTTCTTTCCTTGTGTTTCCACACACTTTCTTAAGGCTTTCATATTCCTTTCTCACAAATTCCAAGCTGTTCCTTAACTCTCTTATGTCTTTCCGAAATTCACGTTTCAGATCAGCCAGCTCTCGTTTAAGGTCAGCGACGTCGCCTCCCATCACCGTAGTTGATCAGGGCAAGGGCTCGAGATAGACTTACAACCGCCAATGAAGCAGCAAAAAGGCAAATGGCAAATGGCAGCAGAGGCAGCAAGAAAACGAGAAAAAAAGGAAAGAAAGAAAGAAAAGCAAATTGTTTCATCAAACCTGTGAATGTAAGTAGATTCTTAGCCACTGCTCTGCCCGCCACCTCTGCTGCCAAGTGTCCGAGAAGCCGCTCGGAGCGTTGTTTTATCGGGTCCAGCAGGTGACGTCAGCCACACGTGGTCCCGAAAGTAGGCTGTGCGTCTTTCGCTGCAGTACCGAGAAGCCGATCGGAGCGTTGTTTTATCGGGTCCAGCAGGTGACGTCAGCCACACGTGGTCCTGAAAGTAGGCTGTGTGTCTTTCGCTGCAGTAGTCGGTGCAGATGCACTCAGCCAGCCACAGTCCGGGTCCTGAACGAGTTCCACAGTCCACGGCTGCCGGTCTACAGATGGCTTCAAGGGTCACCCAAACCTGTGAATGTAAGTAGATTCTTAGCTACTGCTCTGCCCGCCGCCTCTGCTGCCAAGTGCAAGCCAAGTGTCCGAGAAGCCGCTCGAAGCGCTGTTTTATCGGGTCCAGCAGGTGACGTCAGCCACACGTGGTCCCGAAAGTAGCCTTTGCGTCTTTCGCTGCAGTACCGAGAAGCCGATCGGAGCGTTGTTTTATCGGGTCCAGCAGGTGACGTCAGCCACACGTGGTCCTGAAAGTAGGCTGTGCGTCTTTCGCTGCAGTAGTCGGTGCAGATGCACTCAGCCAGCCACAGTCCGGGTCCTGAACGAGTTCCACAGTCCACGGCTGCCGGTCTACAGATGGCCTCAAGGGTCACCCAAACCTGTGAATGTAAGTAGATTCTTAGCCACTGCTCTGCCCACCGCCTCTGCTGCCAAGTTGACGAAGAATAGATATTTCGCACTTAAGTCGAGGTTTGACAGCTTGCTTTCCCGGATGTAGTTGAGCAATGAAAGGAAGATCTTGTACGCATTCGTGACGCCCAAAAAGTAATCCAGATTTAGGGAGTCCAGCATGGAATTCACCACCTGCTGCCCGGATGAGGCGTCTACCTGCGAGTAGCGTTGGCGCCACAGGAAGGGTACTATTTAAGGCGCGCAAACTTGCCTTGTTCATGTAAAGTAACATCAATCTCAGCTCTTACATTTCCTGGTGAAATGGTTTCGCTTAGTGGCTACGTCTCAGCAACCACGAGTTTGCGCACGTTCCGTACGTATCGCACTACAGGTGGAAGGCCAAGTATCCTCATAAACAGTTTAACAGGAGTCTTGCAGCGACGCATTTGAAGTTTTGTACACGAGTTAACGTAAACAAACGCGCACACTGACCGCCCGACAGCAGCCTCGCGAGCCTAGCAGCCGCAAAGCTGGATCTCGATGGCACGGTTCCGCCATCTGTCGGCCAAACTGAAAATAGAGACAGGGGCAAAGCACGGCGCCGGCGGAGAGCTCGACGACTGAACCTAGTGTAGTAACGTTGGTCCGAACCGTAAGGAGGTTTTTTTTTACCTTTACGCCACCCCAAGAGCAGCGGTGGCGTAGAGCTAGAACACTCGCCTCGCGTGCAAGAGGTCCGTGGTTCGAATCCCGGTGCCGGCAATTTTCCACCGGATTAAAAAAAATCCGCGTGTCGATAAAATTGCACAAACTGGCCTGGAGTGTGGCCTGATCCCGGTGACCAGAACAGGTAACGCACTCCCTCACCAGAGCAGGATTGGCCACCCTGGTGCAGTACTTGGCCACAACCTCCTATACGAACACAACAATAAAATTTTGATGTTTAGAAGCATGAAAAAGAGATCTTCGAATATTACGAAATTAGCATTAATTTCTATAGTGTTACCATTGTTCTTTAGAACGCAGATGGGTTTCAAAAACGGAGTGGAATGGAATGGAAAACTTTATTGGTTCTTTAAGATATTAGTGAGTTGAGGACGAAGTCTTTATTCTTGAAAACTTTGGGTCCTCTTCAGCGTTGGGTGGGCTCCTAGTCCAGGGCACCACTGAGCCGGGCCACCTCGCTTTCGTGTGCTATGAGGGCCCTTTGGACCCCTAGCTCACAGCTGGTGAGCCGGCTCTCCCATTGCTCCGCACTTGGTGTTGTATGTTTGTGGAATGTCTTGTTTCTCTCGCATTCCCATGTGATGTGATACAGCGTTGGCCTTGCTCCGCACCACGGGCATACGGCGCAATATTGTGTGGGGGACATCCTGCTTAGTATGTAAAGATTTGTAAAGGAACCCGTCTGCAGTCTACGCCATCCTGCGGCTTCCTCCTTCGTCAACGCTTTGTGTGGTGGGGGGTATTGGAATCTTCGCCCTCTATATAGGTTTAGCAGCTCTGAATAACTGTCCCCGCAAGTAATCTCAGGCTCTCCCGGGGGACTGAGGTGCCCGCTCAGATGGTGAAGCCTCAAGCTAAGCTGTCCGCCCCTTCATTGCCCTGAATCCCTGCGTGGCTTGGTATCCAGATTATCTTGTGTGTAGGTTGTCCTTCATAGAGCGGTGCTCTACTAAGCATCTTGAGTGCCGTGCAGCTTATTCTACCCCTGATATAGTTTCGGCACGCCTCTTGTGAGTCTGTTAGGATGTTGAGGGATTTTCCTATCCTGTATCCTTCCTCTGCTGCCAGTGCGACAGCTATTTCCTCTGCTTCGGTTATGTCTGATACCGCTGCCATGAGACTCGTCATTATTTTACTTTGATTATTAGCTACTACCGCTACTGCGTGTTTCCTTTGTTCTTTTGGATAGAGGGAAGCGTCTGTGTAGACTGCGTTGTCTCTCTGCCCCATCGTTCTTTCGTAGAATTCTGCCCTAGCCTGTCGCCTGCTGGTATGGAGATTGGGATCCATATTGCGGGGGACAGGTTGTATGCGTAGTTTCTTCCTTAGCAGGTCCGGTATTATTACCCTACTACTTCGCGGTTTTTCTATTTCTCAACCCAACTTTGTCAGGAGCGCCTTTCCTGTTGTTGTGTTACTGAGCCTTCGCGCTTGTGCCTTGAGCTGGCATTTTCTTCAAACGTGTTGCTGATTCCCAGTTGCATCAGCTTGTCATTGGATGCGTTTCTTGGGATATGAAGGGCTGTTTTGTATGCCTTCCGAAGGATTGCTTCGGCTTGTTCTCTTTCAGCTTTGATGGTTACATGGTACGGCAGGGAGTATGTGACCCGGCTGACCACCAGGCTGTTGACCAGCCTGAGGTTATCTTCCTTTTTCATGCCGTATCTCTTGTGCGCAACTCTGCTGATCATGCGGCCCACTTGTCCCGCTGGTCTACTCCGCAGACAGATGGTGTGGCTGCACCTCCGGCTGCCCTGCAGCCACATGCCGAGGATCCTGATCATTTTCTGTTCCGGAATGTCTTGGCCTTCGAGTTTTACTTCGAGTGGGGCATCTGTTGGGTGCCTTCCCACTCTGAGGAGCTCAGACTTCTCCGTGGAGCATCTGAGGGCTCTTTGCTGCGTATATTCCTCGATGCAAGCGGCGGCTTTCTGTAGCGCTTCTTGCTTGTTCCCTAGTGATCCTTTGGTGGTCCAGATGGTTATGTCATCTGCATATATGGCATGACTGATGCCCTGGACTTCGTTGAGCTTCTTCGAAAGGTTGACCATGGCGATGTTGAAAAGTATTGGCGAAATTACCGAGCCCTGCGGAGTGCCCTCTCATGGCGTTTGAAAATAGCGGTTAAAGTCTGTGGCTATTTGTTTCTCATCTTGAACTATTTCATCGCCGATTTTATTGCAGTGCGATGTTTTTTGTTTATTAGTTTCATGTGACACCAAAACCTCTCGGGATCACTTTTCAGGAATTGAGGTAACTTTACTGAATAGAAGACGTGTTTGCTAGACCGTATTTTTTTAGAAAGCATTCCTTTTAATTTTTGAACTAAGAAATCTTTTGAGTTGCGCTTTCTCATACGCTGAATCTTCCGCGCTAGATGACTAATTTCTCTAGCTATCCGCCGATTTTTAGAGTGCTGCTTCTTAGTTTTGTTTGGAATGAAATGTTCGAAGGTGCATCCTGTGATAAGAACATAAAGGGATGGATGGGTATATAGTGTAAATAGAGTTCTTTGAAATGAGCCACTCGCTCTCGGTGAAGTTCAGGGCATTGACTGAGGACATGTAGGACGGCTACGTTCTCACCGCAGCGTATGCACGTTGGGGGGTCAGTTGCAGTCAACAGGTATTTAAGTGTGCCATAAGTGTGTCCTATGTATAGTCGTGCCAGGGTGGCTTCGGTGAGTCTGTCAAGCTTCAGTGGGACATATTTCGTTAACTGCGATTTAAGCAAGTGCAGCTGATTTTCAACTTTCTTGTCCCATTCAGCTTGCCAATCATTACGGAGCGCCTTTAATGCCGCAGGTTTCATGTCTACACCAAGTACCCTGCTTACATCAATTCTATCCTGATGAGCCGCTTGTCCAGCATTTTTGTCCGCCATATCATTGCCTGCGATGCCCGAGTGGCCTGCGACCCAGCATACAAGAGCAAGATTCAGTTTATACGCTGCATGAATCCATTTGAGGAGCTTGTTTAACACAGGGTTTCGGCTTGCTTTGCCAGAGGACAGGCTTGGGACAACGCTTAAAGCATCTGTGTACATTATAGACTTTCGTATCTTGTGCTGTATTACGTGCTCAAGAGTGATCAGAATACCGTATGCCACCGCTGTAAAGATGGTGCTATGGTTATGCAGGGTTTTAGAGTCGGAGAAGTTTGGGGCATGGGCAGCACATGATACCGAAATTGCAGACTTTGAAGCATCAGTGAAAAATGCCATAGATCTATACTTGTCTTCAGGGGCCAGAAAATGTTGCTAGATGAGGGCACATTGTTAACTCCTTTTTGTTAACCTCTGTAAACGAAAAGTCACAGGTGAATGTACATTGCTCCCAAGATGGGATGGGTTCAGTGTATTCACTTTCCTGCAGATCTGTGAAAATTATTGCGAGTTCTTCTGCAACAGATTTGACTGCTAACGGGAACGGCGGGGCGTGTGAAGGCCGGTTTAGGTGCAAATGATTTGTGAACTGGTCATTTATGAGTGCTTTGCATGGATGTTGTTTTAGCGACATGGTTCTTACTGCATAGGTAACTCCAAAATATGTACGCTGATAACACAGTGGCCGCTGGTCCTACTCTGCATAGAAACTTTGGACAGGGCTCGTACGAAAGGCACCATGTGCTAGGCGCATGCCTCAGTGATATGGTCGAGTAGCTTAAGTGTTGTCTTTGAATCTGACTGGTACCCAATACATCCATATTTTGTGCGTAACAACACAAGGCTTTTAAAATGAGATCGGAGACAATACCTATCTGTTCCCCATGACTGGTGCGATAAAATCTTTAAAACTTCATAGTTTTAAGACATTTCAGCTTCAGCTGTTTTACATACAGCATGAAGGTTAGCTTAGTATCGAAGATTACACCCAAAAATGTTTGTTCTTTTCTATTTACCAGGCTTCTCCCATTCATCGTAATCCAAGGGTTAGGACATACGCTTCTTCGTCTGGAAAACAGCACACAGGAAGTCTTTTCTGCACTGACTATAAACCTGTTTTCGTCATTAAGTGTTAACGGCGAGCCCATTAACACTTAATTGTATCTGACGTTCGGATATGCACAGGTTACAAGATTTAAAGGTCATTTGGATGTCGTCCACATAGACAGAATAAGATATCACAGATAGTATAACATAGTGGAGAGAGTTCATTTTAATTATGAAAAGTGTGCAACTTAGCACTCTTCCCTGTGGTGCACCGTTTTCTTGAACAAAAGTGCGAGATAGTACACTGCCAATTCTTTCGCGGAACTTCTTTTCAGAGAGGTAATTTTGCAAAATGTTCACCATACTACGACGAATTCCATAGGGCGACAGGTCTTGCAGAGTACTGTATCGCCAGGCAGTGTCATATGCCTTCTCAAAATACTGATATACGGTATTGACTGTGTACAAATGCATCACGTACATGTAACTTAAGGACAACAACATTATCGGTTGTAGACCTCGCTCTTCGGAAGCCATATTGGTGAGGGTCCATTATACCATTATATTCGAAAAAGTACACAAGGCGACAGTTAATCATTTCTTCAAATACGTTAAGTAAACATCTAGTGAGTACAATTGGTCTGTAACTGTTAATTGATGAAGGGTCTTTGCAGCGTTTGAGTATTAGTATGACTATTGCCTACTCCCAAGATGAAGGCATATGACCAGTTGCAAAAATCTTAGTGTAACGACATAAGATACAGTTCAGGTTCTCACCAGGCAGATTGCTTATTATTTCATTTGTTATTGTGTCAACCTGGAGCCGAGTTGCCACAAGAGCCTAGGGAAAGCTTGAGTTCATGGAATGTTAATGGTCTGTTGTACCCTTCTGATGACTTGTTTGGACACAGAGGAATATTTTCAGCTATTCTTTTATCGTTTAAGAACGTTTAAGCGTAAGATACGTAGAATTGTGCGTATGTCTGTAATTGCCTGTATGTAACTTATTCTAGCTGATAAAACTTAGGGGCAAATACTTTCTGATTCGCCTTCGTAAAGGATTGTTGGTTTCTTAAATGAAAGAAATTGCGGTACACTCCAAAATAATAAAGAAAGAAACAAAGGTTGACAATACCTCCACTACATATTATATATTGAGGGGAACATGTCCTGAGCTCAAAAGGAGTGAATATAAGTGCACAAGAAATATTTCCAAATTAATTTTTCCACGATACCATTTCCCAGTGAAATCCACTGGCAGATAGCATTTAGCATACTTTATAATGAACGCGTTGCAGTGCCTCATCAAGTTACTTTCTTTCTTGCATCGACCGTGGCTGATGTTTTTTTTTCTTTCAACATAGGTAGAAACTAATGCGCATATGTAAATAATACCTTTGAATTGTTGCACGGTAGCATTCTTGAGTGACCGAAGCTCTTAGGCGAGTCATTATTTTTCATGAGGAAAATATTCATTACTTTTATGACGAATTACATTTTTTCTTTTTTCTTTATTTTTGCTATACAAAGTAGTGAATATGTACGGATGTGGTTCGTTTACTTTGCTCCTGGAGCAGCAGGAATACCAGACGAACGGGGTAGACATGGCAGTCTCGAACCGTGGCGCGCGATGGGAGGTGGCCCTGCACAGCCACGACCTCGCCGATCAACTGTGGGACGTACGGCACGCCGAGGAAGCCATCCGAGTGCGAGGGCTCGAGACGGTCACCTAGGCTGAGGCGTTTATGGACCCGATCCGCCGAAATCGCGTGAGGTTTAGAATATCCTTTTAACTCACTCATTACTTCTTTGGCACCTCTTACACACATCTTTATTCTGTCAGTAGAAAACATACGCGCAACTGGAAATATTCATTCGTAAAGAAAGTTGTACTTTTTTAAATTTTAGGAGAGGAGATGGCCTTTCAGACCTCATATGCCTAAAATACCACCCATGGCTACGTAAATCTTCTGTTTATTCGAGTGCCCCTTTCAGGTTTTTGACATGCATAGTCGGGACATATATACTCTGGGAGCCTTGCGGGAGCAATGCCGCATATGTAGTCAAAAGTGCAAGCATTTATAGTACGAATGCCCTGCACTGACAATTTCTGAAACGGTCATTCACTGACTACACTTTTGAGCAAAATTACAACCTTTTGCCACACAACAATAATCGACATCTATCTTGCACGTATTTCCTTTCCTTAACGCGGCGAGCCCGGTACTTTCCAGTAACGAATGGAATGCGCGTTATCAGCATGACATAAAACTTCCCGACAGGAAAATAGCGGGCGCGGCGTTTTCAAGAAAGGAAACGCAAGCAAGGTAGATGACGATTATTGCCGTATGGCAGAGATGCTCGCCAGAGGGTGTAACTTTGCCTAAGAGTGTACTCCTTTGAAAGCAAGGGTGAAGTATGATCATACTTGGAAATACTGCAAAGGCACGCATCCTGCAGAATTTTATTAGAATTTTCTTCAGGTGGCGGTGAAGGTGATTGCTCATAACGGAGATGTGTGCGTCCGTATAGATGAATGTTGTGTCGGTTGTTCCATAAATTGAGCATCAAGAAGGCTGTGCATTATTCATAATATCCATGGAGGATTTTGAGCCATATCGGACACTGAAGCACCACCTGTAGGTACCGCATCGTCTCGCTTTCCGGCTGGGTGAGTCCTGGGTTCATCTGCGATGTAGAGCGGCAAGGCAAACGAGACTGACAATGTTGTGATGAGGACGAACGAGCGTAACGGCGAACAGCGGAAGTGGCGCAGCTGGGGCGCGAAGTGGAGGAATCCCAAAAGATATTTCGGGTGAGAGCGTCCACCGACTTCAGCTGTGTGGAGAATTCCACCCCAATAGAAGCAGACTGTGCAATGATTCAGGACAGATTTGTTTAAATTTTCCACCCTCTGCTTCCTGGCTGCGTATTTCAAATCGTTTCGGTGAAACTCACGTCATTTACTGTTTTCGCATAGTCCACCTAGCAGCATCACTATCGCAATCTCTCACATAGTTAAACACATATAATTCATTGATGTGCGACATTCTGCAATTGCACTTGTCCACCTCGTAAGCCCTTCCAGCGCACCACAGTATCTTCTGCGCTTGATGTCTCTTCGACGAATTAGTCTGACCAGTAATGGAACTACCTAAGAAAGCCTTCTCTCCTTGAGCGCGATAACCAAACACATGCAACACTCCAAAAATGGCAAAATAGTGCGCCAATATACTTTCACGCAAGTCTGCGCAGACGTGAGCCGCATCACAATAACAGTTGTTCTCGACTTAGAACCCGCGATCGCTTTGCCAGGCGCTAGTGTCCATAGTGAACACATCTTTAAAGATCTAATTGGTAAGAGCCCAGTCTCTATTTAGTTCCTACCATAATTCCCACTTCAGCGCCTTTGCGCCTTCAGTGCCCTCTCTGTCTGCAGCACACACTTCCCGCAAAATTGGGGCTGGCGGCTTCATAGATTGGCCCGCATATGATTAACGCACCTATACATTGTGAGATGGTGCACTTTTGCCAACGGCACTTGGGCCTCCATCGTGGTCCGTCCCGGCTCAACTCTTCTTTTCTGGCCATTGCGTCGCCACCGTTCTCGTTATTAACTTCAGGACGCCACTTACGAGGCTGCCTCATTGTTTCCATCGATGCTAATTTTCTTTCCTGGGCCAAAATTCCGTTAATATGTTAGACGTACACAGCATGCAAGGAGCGAACACGTAGATGGTTATTATCAAGAAAAGCGCGGTTACATCCGCATTTAATCGTCCACTGGACTGCAACCCGGCCTCCCAAGCGTCGCCCTCTTTATACAGCTTGTTGGTTCCCGTGCCTGTGACATCATTGGTGCCTGCAGCTTCCACGGCCTTTTGCCACACAACAATAATCGACATCTGTCTTGCACGCATTTCCTTTCCTTAACGCAGCGAGCCCGGTACTTTCCAGTAACGAATGGCATGCGCGTTATCAGCATGACATAAAACTTCCCGACAGGAAAATAGCGGGCGCTTCCACCGCGAGGCTTTATGAGTACTGTACACTACAATAACATACCCAATAATGCTGGACCCAATGCTGATACCCAATGATACCCAATGCTGGACCTCCATTTCCACGCATATATTTGTTTTCTGCGCCGGGATTACGCGCACATGTTTCACGCACGCAGTGGGCAGGGACTGGAAGCATAGAGGGCTCAATGAAGAAAAATAGCAGTTACAGGCGCACTTGCAACCTGGCAGATGCAGCTGCCAGGTAGTGTTCCATTGTCAACCAACGGTCAGTCTAAATGTTCTTCAACATTCACATTAAGTATGAAAAATGTCGCAATTTGAGTAAATGGGGTATGATGTACAGATGAAAAATATGAAGATCCAACGCACATGTTGGAATGTGTGGGAACCGAATCTTTAGAAAAGAGGGTTTTGAAATTTTACAATAAAGGGAAATGATTACAATTTTGCTCGCTTTCGTCCTATACATGAAGCAGATCAAATTAATTAAATTCTGGGGTACTACACGCCAAACCACAATATGATTATGGGGGTTGCCGTAGTGGGGGACTACGAATTGTGTTTGTTCACCTGGGATTTTTTTTTATTGTGCACTCAATGCAGGGGCATTGGGTGCAGGATATTTCGCACGCAAGGGTGCACGATGTTGTGCGTTTTCTCACTCATACAGAAAACGCACAACATTAAATTCTAGTTTATAAGGTTCCTGCTTGTTTGTCACTGCTATCGCAATTTTTGTCGTGGTGTCTAGTCGCAGTAAAGTTTAGTTAAACCTCGTAACCTACGCAAACTGTCCCTTTCCATGCTGATAAGAAAATAAAGTGAAATTCGCCGACGAGGGGTTAAGTGTGCTCTGTTCCTTAGAAAGAACAATTTATCCTCAGTTACAGAGCAAATCGTGTATATTAAGCTTATACGTGCCTAAAGGACCATACTTGGCACCTATAATCGCCTTAAGTGACAGATTTAGTGTCTGTTAGAGACGCCTAGAACATCAATTTTTAGTGCCCGAGCACCCTGTCTCTACTAAAGAGAGGAGTGTACACTGAAAAGCAAGACAGGTACCAACGATCATTTAGAAATTCTGCATTCCTTGTTTCGTATATTGGTGTAGGAACAGACGGCCCGCGAAGACTTGCCATTTATTAAACAGATGACTGCGTTGATGTCGCGGCTACCATCGTTGAGCCTATATGCTTGATGGCGCTAGTCCAGTCTCTTCTTCCACCGCGAGGCTCTATGTGTAATGCCCACTACATGGCTCCCCCCCCCCCCCCCCCCCCCCCCAGCGATGAAGGCACTGCCGTGAAGCGGTTTAAGTTGTGGCGATGGCACTGCCAGTAACTAGATTAACTGGTTTCAATCGGCCGATGGAAATTGTCTCTTCGCGTCCGTGTGAAAAACTTAGCGTCGCGTTTGAGGATTTTGAAGGGACCGTCATCAGAAGCTTGTAAAGGAGCGTGGGTGAGCGTCGTGACGGATAAATACGTCACTGCTATGAAGTAAATATGGGCTCGTGTAAACATTTCTGCGGTAGTTACGAAGCGGCGGTGGCATAGCAGTGGTCACTGTAATGCGAAGGCGGTCGGCGTAGGATTGCACGTCAGCAGATGACGGTTCCGAGGCGAAGAACTCACCGGGTATGCGAAGTGTCAGGCCGAAAACGAGTTCTGCTGAGGAACACTGTGCATCTGCTTTCAAAGCTGTGCGAAGACCTAGTAGAACCAAAGGCAGACACTCTGTCTATGTAATCGTGGATTCTTGAGCGCGAAATGCTGCTTTTAATTGACCCTGGAAGCGTTCTACCATGCCATTGGAACTTGGGTGATAATTTATCGTTCGTATGTTCGTAGGTATGTTCGTATGTTCTTCCACCGCGGGACTTTATGAGTACTGTACACTACAATAACATACCCAATAATGCTGGATTAGCAAAGAATGTGAGCATTCGTAGTGTCACATAACCAATGGATATATTCAAAAATAAGGAAGGTGAAACAATCTGTGAATTATAATTTTCCATTTTATTACCATATCAGTCTCCTGTAGGGTTATCTGTGAGCTGACGTGAAAATGATCATGTTCTATGTAGGAATCGTAGCAGCACATGCTCATTATATAGGTTCGGCTAATGACGGGCACGCAACGAGTGGCAAACACTGAGGGGCTAAAGAAGAGAAAGTAAAACAAATCCAAGAATAGTTGAAAAATATTTGACATGTATTAACAGGTCAGTATGTTTTAGATATCCGCGTGAGACAATATATATTCAGCTTTTATGTAGGAAGTTAACTAATACAATTATTACCTGTATACTTGATCACCATGCAAGGTTTATATTAGTCACTACGCTGGTACTTTCATATGCGTTTTACTTATATATCCAAAAAATCAACAGCCTTGATGGCGACCGACCCCGCAGCACACAGCACCCAGCAGCCAGGCAGCCAGGATAACCTGGATAAGTAGGCAACGATTGCTCAGCTTTAAATCTAATATAATTATTGTCTTAATTCCACGTTAAATACGCGTTTCGACCATGAGGTTGAAGATAGAATTTCTAAGCACTACTACCCATACCCGTATATTTAACCCGTGGTTATCAAGCAGAATGATGGCTTAACATAAAATGCATTAGCAATCCCTTGAAGGAAAGCACGGACCACACTGGAAGTACAGATGGTAATGCTCCTCGAAATTATTTGAGTGTTTTGCGATTCAACTTGCGTTATTTGTTTACGTGCTTTCAGACTTCGCGATTGATCAGAGCGGGCGAAATGCCACTCAGTCTAATCACAAAAAAATATTACTGCCACAAATAAAATTACTACAGCGATAACTATTGCGCTGGAGTTGCGAAACCACGTTTAATTATGCTTTTCTTTATTTAATCGGCTCAGTGATGCAAAGAAAAACACGTCGAGGAAGAGAGGCCACGTACTGCGACAGTATTGAGAAGAGGGCGCGTGGACAACATTTTACGACCAGAAGTCGCACTTCTTCTTCGGGTTCATGGGCTGCCCTGCCACGCAGCCAAACGCATTCGAGAACTCGGGCATATTCATCAGTGGCACTATACACCGGGAGCGGTATGGTGCATAGCGGCTCGTTAGTTGCCTGTGTTGCGCGCACCACTTGATACAGTGGCTGATGAAAAAGAGCCGATTCGCCGATATGTTGAGGCCGACCAAGGTCATTATCCGCTCACGATAGGGCAACAAAGTGAAGGCATCGTACGCAACCTTCACGCCCACCAGGTCGGCAATGTTCTCGGAGTCGAGCGTGTCATTGACCACTTGTTGCCGGGACATGAGCCTTATCTGCAGATAGAGACCACGGTACAGATTAAATCTCTCAGGCAAATGTTAAGTAATTGGAACTGTCACGGAAGCTACAACACATTTAGCACATTCAGAGAAGTGACCACGCAATAGAATTGCTGTTGCAGTGACAAACAGTAAGAGGAAGGCGTTTGCTACGGCTTCTGACTTCTTAACGAGCAACAACAATCGTCGCTAAACAAATACGAGGAAAAAGACGCGCTGCACAGGACAGGCGCTTACAAAGCGCCTGTCCTGTGCAGCTTCTTCGTCCTTGCCTTTGGTGAGCTATGTTTTTTTTTTCATTTGTTGGCGCAAAGAAGCTGATCGCATTTATTCGCTTTTCCATATGTATTTTCTTCTTGCTTTGGTTTCGATACGGCGTGGCACAGAGAGTGGTTATCTGTGGCAGAATGCTAGGCTGAGGTACGCACTTGCTTCATAAGCTCCGTGAATGGCGCAAATGACGCCAGCAGTTTGACGTGTCTTCGCCTGTAATCTCAACTCAGCTGTCGTGCATCATGGAGTCTACACAGAACTCATCTCAAGAACTCCGACACCGCGGAGAGCTGCCCGTGCTCTTGGGCTGCCTATGTGTGGTACAACTAATCGCAGTATTGAACTCTGAATTATTTCGCAATAACGTTTCGCACACCCGTGAATCCATTCGCAAAAACTTGTTGCCCCGTCTTTCGAAATAATGACCAGCAGCGTATTGCTGTCTTTGAAAAGCAACGTGTAGAAAGAAACATTACATCATAATGTTACTCACGTATTGCGTAGGAACCTTCAGATCAGCAAAGAAGTTCGAGAAATGTGTTAGGAGTCGCGCAAGGAGCGATGTATAAAAAATATGGCGCTTTAAGAGACTAGTAGATGGTCGCAGCGTTTCGCCACGTGGGTTCGTGAGGCCGCTCTATAAGTATATCTCCAATGAGTGGTGAACGACATAGAGTCGATATAGCTGAGAAGCCGAATTCCTAACCCGTAAGCTGTTGCGGCTTGACTGCTTTTAGGCAGACTTCCTGCTGCCTCCATCTTGCTACGCACGCATATTTCCGCTAATATGGCGCTTTTCTAACGATGCTGCTACTTGTAAAGTGACAGGCAATACGTGTGAATTTATAGATGACGTGTTATGGCTGA
Organism: Dermacentor variabilis; assembly: GCF_050947875.1. Classification (NCBI taxonomy): domain Eukaryota; kingdom Metazoa; phylum Arthropoda; class Arachnida; order Ixodida; family Ixodidae; genus Dermacentor; species Dermacentor variabilis. The sequence goes on from NC_134570.1 coordinate 126,844,659, forward strand.
CCGATAAGTATAGCCAATGCATGAGTAAAACCTCCAGAGAACGTAGCTAACATGTACCAAAAATTATTTCGGCACTAACTGAAAAACAATTTGGCGTTGTGATACTGGTTCCGCTCGCGCATAAATGAAGGTCATCTTTAGTGAAGATTTTGATGGATAGCCTCATTATCCTCGTATCTACAGCACTAAAGACAGATTCAAAATTTCTCTCGTACGTGCTAGCCGTTCCTCGCATCAATGGAACGTACCTTCGCTATCGAATTGGCCAATATTTGGGTAGCATAAGTATTACAAATACGGGGAATATATAAATAAAGAAAAATTGTAGCAGAAGGCAAGAAAACGACATTTGGAATAAAAAAAATATAATCGAAGGAAAACGAAACTTCAGTCTGAAGCACTGTTTGCACTGTTAGGGGGTTATTAATGGGGGTGCTGCTTTCTTTTCTTTGATTATTGTAATTTACAGTCGTTGAATCTAGTAATTTTTTAGTGCCTTGTAGGAAAACAATATAGAAAACAAGCGTTATTGATATTTTCGGACTTTGGTAGTGCTTTCTGCGTCTTTTAGTTGTACACAATGGCTCACGTGATCAACTTTTACTTGCCATGAGCAAAGAGCGACATGTGCCTTTTTCATCTTAAGGCATATGGGGAAGCTTGAGGTCAGGGCGAATTTTAATTTCTGGGCTTAAGTATTTTAGCAAGATTCCCCAATGTTAAGTTTTTTAAAAATAAGCACAATGTTCTATCATCATCATCATCACCCTGGTTACCCCCTTTGCAGGGCAAACGCCTCGCCCATGCTTATCCAACTGCCCCGGTCATGTACTAATTGTGGCCATGTTGTCCCTGCAAACTTCTTAATCTCATCCCTCCATCTAACTTTCTGCTGCCCCCTGCTACGCTTCTATTATCTTGGAATCCAGTCCGTAACCTATAATGGCCACCGGTTATCTTCCCTCCTCGATGCATGCCCTGCCCATGCCCCCCCCCATTTCATTTTCTTGATTTCAACTAAGATGTCATTAACTCGTGTTTGTTCCCTCACCCAATCTGTTCTTATCTCTTAACGTTACACCCATCATTCTTCTTTCCATGGCTCGTTGCGTCGTCCTCAATTTAAGTAGAACCCTTTTCGTAAGCCTCCACATTTCTGCCCCCTACGTTAGTACTGGTAAGACACAGCTGTTATACACTTTTCTCTTGAGGGATAATGACAACCTGCTGTCCATGATCTGAGAATTCCTGCCAAACGCACCCCCAGCCCATTCTTATACTTCTGATTATTTCAGTCTCATGATCCGGATCCGCGGTCACTTCCTGTCCTAAGTAGATGTATTCCCTTGCCCCTTCCAGTGCTTCGCTACCTATCGTAAACTGCTGTTGTCTTCCGAGACTGTTAAACATTACTTTAGTTTCCTGCAGATTAATTTTTAGACCCACTTTTTTGCTTTGCCTCTCCAGGTCAGTGAGTATGCATTGCAGTTGGTCCCCTGATTTATTAAGCAAGGCAATATTATCAGCGAATCGCAAGTTAGTGAGGTATTCTCCATTTACTATTATCCCCAATTCTTCCCAATCCCTCCTGTAATCACGCTGTGAATAGCATTGGTGAGATCGTATCTCCCTGCCTGACAACTTTCTTTATTGGGATTTTGTTGCTTTCTTTATGAAGGACTAGGGTGGCTGTGGAGCCGCTACAGATATCTTTCGGTATTTTTACATACGGCTCGTCTACACCCTTATTCCGTAATGCCTCCATGACTGCTGAGATATCGACTGAATCAAACGCTTTCTCGTAGTCAATGAAAGCTATATATAAGGGTTGGTTCTATTCCGCACATTTCTCTATCACCTGATTGACAGTGTGAACATGGTCTATTGTTGAGTACCTCTAGGGAATCCTGCCTGGTCCTTTGGTTGACGGAAGTCTAAGGTGTTCCTGATTCTATTTGCAATTACCTTAGTAAATACTTTGTGGGCAACGGACAGTAAGCTGATCGGTTTATAATGTTTTTTAAGTCTTTGGCGTCCCCTTTCTTATTGATTAGGATTATGTTAGCGTTTTTCCAAGATTCCGGTATGCTCGAAGTCATGAGGCATTACGTATACAGGGTGGCCAGTTTTTCTGGAACAATCTGCCCACTATCCTTCAACAAATCTGCTGTTAAAATATGGTGGGTAGATTGTTCTACTGTAGCAGAGTGTTTACTACTCCACAAAAACAGATGTCGGAGTACCGAAACTGAATCTTTTAGAGTATCTCAAGAGAAGGAATTTTATATAAGAATTTACAGGTTAAATGAACTTCTTTATTATTTACGAATGTTTTCGAAGCTTCCGTATCGCAAGGACCTGATGGATATTAGTGAAGTGTACGACAGATCAATTTCGATCGTTCTAGATGCATTATTTATAAAGTGCAGTTAGGATTGTAAAATTGATAATTTGTTGTGTATAGTATAAATCGTATTTTTCATTACACGAGCCAAAACATTTTAACTTTATTTGAGTACAGTATAATTGATGAGAATGGATGCAACGATTTCTGAGAAACACAATTACTCCGTTCTATGTATTTAGATAGGTTCTCGCAAGCTAAACCGACCTCTGAAGCTTACTAGAAAACGAGCTGAACGTTTCTCACTTCTGGCGCCAGATGTCATTTAAAGCCATTTCGCTTCTGGCTTAGAGGTTGGAACAGAGCGCCTCATTAATAGTTATGATGGTTTTTTCTCACGCTTTTGTGTCTCGCTCTTCTTTCCGTATTTACTTCCCCTTTCCCTTCCCCTAGTGCACGGTAGCAAACCGGAGGTTATAACTCTGGTTAACCTTCCTCCCTTTCTGTCATTGCCATCTCTCTCTCTCTCTTTCTCTCTCTCTCTCTTCCAGATTCCGTGCGCGCCATGTGGCTATTCGAACCATGAAAGGCTTTGAGTATTTTGGAAGTCATGTTATTGTGTTACGGAGTCGCAGGTGGCACATCGCACAACAATAAGCACTTCACCTGTGCCGGCCGAAAACGTGTTAGAACACATCTATACATGGGTAAAAAATATATTGATTTCTACTGCGGCAACACTAGTGTGGTGCTACCTATCAAATAAATGCAGCCTAATTTCATTCAAGGCCAAGTGAATTTTGCCGTCACTGTTCACAAGGCTCAAGGTAACGAAAGTTGACAACAGAGGAACAAAATATTTGTGTTGCAGATGGCACCCGGCCGTGCCCGTCATGTTCCCTACATTTTTGTTCTTTGTGCTGTACCAACACTGTCAACAAGCTGGAACGTGAACGTGTTATTGATGCCGCCGCATGCTATGTTTTCTGCAGTGCTTGTATGTCTATAATAATGCTAAGCCTCTGCTGTAGCAGTACACACGGTAACCGCTCGACTTTCTACGAATTAAACTTTGAACATACAAGTACTTCTCTGTATTAGTACACTTCGTTCTGGAAGTTAGAAATAAAACTAAATAATGACATATTTATCAATACCACAAGGGGCGCAAAATGTTAACGAGAACAAAATTCATTCGTAAGCTTTTTTGCTATAGATGCCTTGCAACTGTCATGACAGTAAGTGCTGCATTTTTCGCGCAGCGTTGCCTTGTTGCCCATGTATTTATGTAGGTAGCCAGCTACTTGACTTAAGCCACAGATCTCCATTTTTTTCACTAGCGATTCGCAAATGCCCTTGCGATGAACGCGTCCAGAAAGATTCATAACAGGGTGCTTCCTAATGGAATGTGCCTAGGTGTACGTACTTACCGCTTCTTTGTGCGATTGCCGTAGGCACAGCGCCCTTTGGGTATATTCCTTTGTGAACTCGGGCGTTACCCAGGGCTGGTTTATGCCGTTGTCGTCAATTTCGGTGCCCTTTACGTCGTATGCGTGCATAATCTCGTGGCCCACTACCTGTAAGCCGGAATATTTTTTTGTGATAGCTAAAACTCAAAGCGTGGGCGAAAGTAATTGAAGAAGCAAAATTATCAGCCTGGAAATCGCTTAATAGCGCGCGCGCGCTGCTGGTCATGATCAAATGCCCTAATAATGAATGACCGTCTCCTAAGGGTGCGAGAAAAAAGAAGTCCGAACATAGGTTCAGGAATAATCATGCATTAGTTATATGATATCCCGTGGCTCCATTGGCGCCGTGGCTTCAACAGACATCTCAGCAAATATGGAATCAATGTCCATGTTATTAGATCCATCTCCGTTGGTCAAATATTGTCCAAGCCTTCGTTCTGTGTGCGGCATCCATAAATTGTTGGTAGAATATTTAGCCGCACTAATGTCACTGCGTGAAAGATCCAATTCTCGTCGGATCCTTTAAACTTTCAAGCCCTTTCTGTGAATCTCCAGAAGATTAAGACCACTGCAGGAATGATGACGCAGATAAATTATACGGATATTTGTCAACAGGCCCTGCAACTTCTCCACTTCAGGTTTCGAGTTTAAAACATGTCAATAAAGAGTTGACTATAATTCAATGTCAGTAAATGATCACCTAAGCTTCTAGTCAAAAATACGATGATTTGCTCAAAAAGAGAGTGAACAATGATAAGTCGGTTCAACTCTCATAACGAGTACCTGTATTTTTCTAGGCTCGGCAAGAGTTAGCTAAAACACCATGCATATATCTACATATTGATATTGATACGTGTACTTGATTAGGCAGCACTCGATCTGTGGCGCATGCGCCCCTGATCGCCCTTCTTCCTTCCACATTTAAGCATCAAGCATCGCCTTGACTTTTGTCAGATTGCTGCGTGAGCGCTTCAGTGCGCATATGACCTGCTGTTTGCATTTCGGTACTTATTTAACGGTGTAGTATAAAACATTGTGTGACAATAACATTGCGAACAGTAAGGATACCCATAAAAATGAGAGACGTTTTTGCACTATAGAACAAATTCAGCAGCAAGGAATTCCAGATAATTGTACGCATTGCGTTTGGTTGTGCCCAGCGCGGTGGATTATTAGCTATTGCGTTCGTTGTTGGTTCTTATTCCGGCTTTGGCGGCCACTTTCTTATGGACGCTCAATGCGAGGTCACTGGCCTGTGTGTGCATGCTGGAAAGACGGGATGGTCAAAACTAACCTGCCGCCCAAAGGCGCCCCTCATTACCATTTCTCTGCATCTGGGATGTGAAAACCCGCACACTGGCTCCTTCTTGTGTAAAGAGCTTTCCAACGGGCGTAGCAGAAAAAGGCACGCAAAGAGCCCTTCCTCCTCTGCAGCTTGTGCGAGCCGGCAGGCCGCTGCTTGAATGTGTGGCCGCCGCGTGCGGCGTGAAGATTTCAGGATGCCTTAGGTCATTCGTATAAAACTTACCAGGATTTTAGTTCGTAAAAGGTTGAAACACGTTGGTGGGCTAGTTGGTTAGAATCCTTGGTAGAGTGCATAAGCGCGACTGGACGAGGACGTAGAAAGAAACAGATAGACAGACGCACCGCTTCACTTTCAACTACAGATTTTATTTTCGCAGACGTGTTCGGTTCAACGAAATGCACCACTCAATGTTCTTTTTTGCTGTATCTATTTTTGCGATATATCTATCGATGCGTGCGGAAATAAAATCTATAGTTGAAAGTGAAGCGCTGTGTCTATCTGTTTCTTTCTACGTCCTCGTCCAGTCGCGCTTATACACTCTACCATGAGTTCGTACAAGGTCGTCTGGGAACCACTGTCCATAGCTTTAGGGTGCCGCAGTAACTTCAGTACGCGAATGTTTTTCCAGACTGCGCCAACTTGCGAGGTGCTGCATTAGTCGCGGTGTGTGTACATCTATTTTGGAAGTGTCGGCATCCAGTCGACGAAGAGCAGCAGCGTCTGCGAAGCGTGAATTGGAAAATCATTTCGCGGTCTGCTCGTTTCGCATGAGATTTTAAACGTAATGGTGGCCGTGTACGGCCAACCCGACGCAACCTCGAAATATCCAAGTGTCAGTCGTTATAGAATGGTTGCGTCAGCCACCGGCCATCAGTCTGACACATTTCAAGGTCAGCATGTCTCGTCTACATTAGCCAATCGTATAGAGGCCGATGGCTTGTCTCAACTCACTGATCAGTCTGGTTCGTAAACGAACAATACACGTATAAGTTTTGTGCTTAGCGATTGCCTCTTTGTTTTGTAAAGCAGTAATATCCAAAGCGACTCATATAAAAACAAGGCGGCGGCTCTTTGTAAGGACCCAATTTGCGTAAGACCGGTGAGTATGCCATAGCGGTCAGGTTGAACAAGACCTAACAAAAAAAAAATCGGTTTTCATCCCCTCGTGGCTTGCAAGGTTTGAATCGGGCTTCGCTTTATTGGTCAATCGCCCAAGGGGGTCGCCACCATTCGCAAAAATAAAAACACGAGGCAGGATGACGCTGCAAGAAACAACACGTACGTGTGCCAAACTAAACGTGCGCTACAAACCAAAATAGATATATAGCCCGGCAGCTATCACTTCTTCGGACGCTCGCGCAGTCCACAGCCGACTGCTCAGTCACTCGAAACTGTGATTCACACTCAACTATACGATGTTATGACTATCGAAAAATATTATATTCGGGGACGCAAGCCGCACCAAATAAACTAGATAGCCGGCCCACTGATTTAGAAAAAAAATACATTTTTAACGCCGGTCAAAAAAAAAATACGTTAAGGGCCGATCACTGACAGCGATAGCAAGGTTTATCTCCTTGGACAGTGTACTAACTATACGCGGGTGCGATTGTACGTGGAGGCGGCATACCTCGATGCTCGAAGACTTGTGGTAGCCCCCGTAAAGGGGCCCTGAAACACTTCTCTAACTAGTCATTCATTGGCCTCACTGCTAAAGGACGTGACTTCATGAGTCCCCCTGCAAGAACTTTTTGTGCCCTTAGAAATAGCCGAAGGTACAGGCAATTATCAATCGGGAGCCCCGATTTTTTTAAAATTTCGCCTGGGAGCTCCAAAAGCAGGATGACGAAGCCGCAAGGCCCTGCTCAAACGTCAGACATTTTCTTTGATTTTTTCGTTACGACGCTTCTTGCGGTTCAGATGGGTGCTCGGGTCGCTTCGTGTTGCCACGTCCATGTAGCTACGTCCCCCACAAAAACAAATCGGAGCACACCGTGGTCGGAAGCCAGAGGGTTGGCCATGAAACCCTGTAACGGCCGTAGTATCTACGCTACGCAGTCACCGCTGCAATGTCTGGCCCTTAGAAAAATGGCTTTAGACTGTCTATAGAACGTCTATAGACTTTTTTATAGACGGCCTTGCCTTTCTATAGATTTGGACTTTTGTTGATACAAAGTCTATAGAATCTATAGTCTATAGGTACAAAGTCTATAGTCGATAAAGTTTCTATTTCTTTTTGTCTTTCGCAGTCTATAGACGGCCTACAGAAAAAAGTCGATAAGATGCTTGTTTCTTTATTGTCTGCTTCCCCTCTATAGATTACCTATAGACGAAAGTCGATACAGTCTCTATTTAACTTTGTCTATTATTTATCTATAGACTTTCTATAGACGAAAGTCAATAATGCTTCTATATCTTTTTGTCTGTTCGCAATCTATAGACGGTTTATAGAAAAAAGTCGATATGGTGTTTGCGTCTTTTTGTCTGTTTCCCATCTATAGACACCTATAGAAGAAAGTCGATAAGGTGTATATTGCCTGTTGTCTATTCCCAGTCTACTTAGTTCTCCACAAACACGCACATCCACACTACACGTACAAACGCACACCCACACAGACACGCACACACACACACACACACACACGCACACGCGCGGGCATATATATATATATATATATATATATATATATATATATATATATATATATATATATGTGTGTGTGTGTGTGTGTGTGTGTGTGTGTGTGTGTGTGTGTGTGTGTTTGTACGTGTATGTGTGCATATGCGTGTTTGTGAGGAACTAAGTAGACTGGGCATAGACAAGAAGGAAAATGCACCTTATCGACTCTCGTCTGTACACAAGCTGCGCGACCGGCCGCGCGAGGCACATTGCGTGTTATCACGGGCTTCACGCGGAAAAACACTTCTACGGAGCACGTGTTGAGCAACAGAAAGCTGTATCAGCAGTTTCTCATGTTGCTCTACAATTTTATGATTGAGCATTTTCATATAGTTATAATAATGGAGAAATTAATTAACAGTAATTATCTAATCAGGGGGAATGCAAAAAAGTAATCTGAGTATCTCGAAGCGACGGCAAACAACATTACCTTGGTTCTCTCCAGCTACGTAGCATTTGCATATCTTAAAGGCCGGTTCAAATTAAACGGAACGCCCCGTATACTCCTTCTCAATTCGATTTTTTTCCACGGTTTCCTATATCATCGCCAGTGAAGGCCGTAGGGTGGGGCGTCACCAAATGTATTGTTAACTGTAGCAAGCAGCCCGTATACCGATTGTGGTAAGGCGTGAAATGAAGTAGAAAACTGCCGATACCATAAAACGCTTATTGCTTCAGGTTTACATGACGTCTATAGATTGACAATAGACATAAGTCAGTGACCTCCCGGCCCAACCCGTGTACGCTGTAACCAAGCGCAGGTACCGGTGGATAATACGGAGCTGCGTTTAATATAAGCCACTGAAGTTCTATACTGCTGAATTGCTGTAGAGCCTATTTGTAATCTTTAGTATACACATAGTGTATACCTCCGCATTTGTCGACCACCTGATATGATCTACGTGGTCGCTCTCGGAAATCCCAAGACAGTCTTCACAGTTGTCATGCCATGACTTTGCGGAAGTAAAATAAAGAAAGGAAAACGCCGATGAAATCGTGATAATAGATTGTATGAACGCCAACTTTAGCTAGAAGTAGATTCGAAACAGGCATCAAGCTAACTGCACAAAAACTCGTGTGTTTGTAGCTGACAACGCGGACTTTCAGAGTGTGCGATGAACCGATGTCGCTCATGTGGTGTGGGCGTTGTGTGTCGTCCGATCGTCCGATACCTTTCACATTGTCCTCATATCTCGGCTGCATCACTAACATCGGGTGGTTTTTCGTTCACTGATATCCTGCACTATAAACTCATCAAAGTTTCTCATTCACTTAAAATATGTGCCAAATTCTCTGAGCCCACCCAGTATTTCGCAGGCGGTATGCCTGCGCGGCTACGCATATGAATACGTCATTGCTGTACTGATTCCTTTGACCTATCATCTGGATGGAAAGTTTGCACTGATCACATTTGGCGATACGCTGGAAGGTATGCTACAAATGCACTGTATTACTCATCGTCGCTGGCGATAATGCAAGCGCCTGAGGGGCCCTGTAACGGCGTTTACAAACAGCGAATTCATCCATGTGTGCGTTCCAGTTTCATACGATAGCCCACAGCGTTTGTAATACTTGCCAGCGCATTTCCTTCATCCATGAAAGAAAAATGAACAATGGAAAAGAAATGGAACCCGTCCCGCGCGCATAGCACGCAGAAAGAGACAAAGAGACATGAAAAGAAAAGAAAAAGGAACAGGCGCTCCGACTTTTCGGAGCGTGGACGCCCGCGGCGCATGGAGCTCCTACGCATGCGCAATGGCGGCGCGCCATCTGTCCTAGTCAATTTGAATTCTCAACGAGTGCGCCAGGCACGTAAACGCTTGTAGCGGTGTGCGGTGTCTGCCTGTACCTTGGTGTCCGTGTATGCGTATCTTCTTTGTGGCATCACACGTCAACTACACTGAATGGTAAGTTTTAGCAAAAATGTTTTCCGTCAATAGCTCATGATTAGGTAAGCGCATTTCGTAGCGCGAACCGGCAGCATGTAACGCAGGCGACTCGGGCATAGTGTCGGTTTTTCATTTTCATGATTTGATAACACGCTCTTGTTCTCGCTTCTACTATAAGGAATGTTTTACGGCAAGTGATCGTTCACGCTTGTTGATTTTAGCGTCATAGTTGATGTACGTAAAAAAGAAAGTACACGGTGTTTTACCTTCATACTGAGCTGCCACTAAGCGGATTGTGCGTCTTGAGCAGCCAGTGTGGCAGATCTCATTTCGTGGCGCTCGATCCGGCCGAGATGAATGCTGCGCCGCATCTATATTGAAAGTCTCCTAACACGCTTTACGTATATATCGCGAAATTGTGTTACCATGAAGAATTTTCAGAGACGTATAGTTGAATAAATGCTGGCGTACTCGGATGAAAGGCCGAGTTTACGGGTCATGCATCAGCAGTGTGTGCGCTGCCGTTTTCGTATACTTTAAATGTAGCAGTATATTTAAGGCTCTTGGCAACTAATCTAAATAATTTTGGGAAGTTACCGGAAGCAAAATACGAGACTGGAAATATATAGATTCAGCCAATCTAATTATGTGCAACCACAAAATCTTTTGGAGCATGAGACCTGCAATAAGCTCAGTCACTCGCAGTTTCGCAACTTAGCCGAAAAAATTTGAGAACAATAAATTAGTGGCTCGGGGAAGCACCTTTACAGGTTTAAAACTGAAGGCATTGCGTTTGACGACAGTTGGAAGATTTCTTTTTTTGTGTCTCGTTTAAAAAAGTTTAGCAGCAGAAGTTATCTATCGGGCTATTCGAAAAGCGTTAAACGCCTTTCGATGCCTCGGCGTTATGCAGTTTACGTGATGTTAATCGTAAGGCAGCTGCTGGCGCAGATTCGCATTGTGGCAATCGTGCATGGTATGAAGCCCGTGTCATGAGTAATAAGTATTCCGGTTTTCACAACTGGTGCATTTAGTGCCGTCGCCTTGGACAGGCTGTATACTACATGCGCTTTGCAAAAGAAAAAAGAGCCAGACTATCCATTTGGCGGTCTTTTCTAAGTAGATAACGCACAGATTAGTCAAATAATTTAGTGCACATTGCACTTGTTCTACCCTTATCAATGCACCTAAGCGTTCATAACATGTTTTAGCTGATAACTAACCTTATCAGTACACCCCCATTCATGTGCATTCTACTAAAGGTATGGCAAATGTATTCATCTGAAGTATAAAAAAAGAGACATTGCAGACTGTTCTAAGCGGAAATAAATTGCAATTCTTAACGTGATAGTTCAAAACTGCAGTCACTATGCTGAACATGTTCGTTCGACGCGGGTATATTGCATTAACACCCGAACAATGTGCACAGTCCAGCCGGGTATCTTTGTTTTAGCAATTATTACTATAGGAATCGTTTGGGATTCTCGCATTTCTTTTATTTTTATAAGTACAATGGGTGTGCACATGAACCTGTCCATGAACGAAACGTGCTGTTGCTGGCACCAGCGACCAATACGGTTGTCTAACTGCTCATCATACTGTAACATAACGAAACATCATAACGGTACTTATTCATATTGCCATGTAGACTTTAGTCAGAGGTAAACCAAGTTAATAATAATAATAATAATATTTGGGGTTTTACGTGCCAAAACCACTTTCTGATTATGAGGCACGACGTAGTGGAGGACTCCGGAAATTTTGACCACCTGGGGTTCTTTAACGTGCACCTAAATCTAAGCACACGGGTGTTTTCGCATTTCGCACCCATCGAAATGCGGCCGCCGTGGCCGGGATTCGATCCCGCGACCTCGTGCTCAGCAGCCCAACACCATAGCCACTGAGCAACCACGGCGGGTAAACCAAGTTAACTAGAGACATAAGTGATGAGAGCAAAAACATAAGAAACTACTAGTGAGCCATCAAAATAACTCACTGAATATTTTTCCCTCACATTGTTGCATTTGCTTTACGTATATGTCTCTGTGTCCTTGTCTTCCTTGCTGTGCTCGTGTGGCCATCAATTACGAACTTGCCTAAGCCCTTGTCAGCTTTATTAAACAAGGGATTCAATTCAGTTGAAACTAATACTGCATATTAAGTGACTGGCGTGTTATTCGTTTTATCTAAATATTATGGACTGGCAGTACTTGGCAAGCATAACCAGAATATTTTTATTGCACTTTAGCTGCGGGTGTCACAGATTGCCCGGGAATTTTTCTAAAAACTGCCAAGGAAAGCTTGAAAAGAGATCGTGGAATTTTAAAATGACCTCATAGGTATGCTGTCTTGTTATGTCATACAAAGTTTCCAGAGAATATCTCTATTAAATATATCTTTAAAACGTTACACCTCATTAAAGTTTAAGGCAGATTGGTCCCATCTATTGAAAAAAATGAAAGTCAACCACACTGACATGGCACTTCTTACTCAATTTGTGTTTTCTTGCGTTAACTTAAAGTGCTGAACCTCGAAACCCTAGAAAAAATTTTTCCTCTTTGAGAGCACCTAAACTAATTTACTGTGATAGCATTCCTTCGAACTATTGCTTCAGTTTTGTTTCCTAGGAGGTGCATATCTGTCGTGCGATGACACAAAGTGCTCGCATGGTATTTCTGGTGCTCATGTGGTACACCTAACTTGCAAACGTGGTAGCATGCCCAAGAGCCCTCATTACCTGTAAAAAACTAAGTGACCATATCAATACAACCAATCCACTTGCCTTCTGTTGAAGTTATGGCCAATGAGCCACTCATGTAAGCGTATGAGAAAGACATTTAAATTGGTATTAAGGAAAATAAATTACAATATTTAGCATGATACTGTGAGTATGCCAGTCACTCTTCTGAGCATATCCCTCTGCGCGGGCATATTTAATTACCAGCCGAAAAATGCAGAGACCGTCCAACTCGCTAACCTTGTTTCATCAATTGATATAGAGATAATTTGGAATAACTACAATGATATGTCATATAAACTTGTCTTAAAAGCAACATACTGTTGGTCTAGCACCAGCAGCAGTTGGGACTGTTTAACTGTTCATCATGCTATAATATTAAACATTCCGTACTAGTACCGACTTGTATTCACAAGCAGCCATTACTCATACTTAAACCGTATTGAATATTGACTTAAATGGTTCGAGTAAATATATGAAGCTCCTTAATGAGCATACAAAGAATGCACAACTGTTATTTTTGCCTCACATTGTTGCATCTACTTATTTGCAGCAAACACTTGCAGCATCTTTGAAACGTATGCCACGAAGGTCAAGGCCGGCCTGGCGGCCTTGCTTGCAAAGGAGAAGTAGTCTGTAAATCTGTAAATAGTCTCTTTCGATCATAGCGTAAGGGCTGCATTTTAAGAACATTAATATAACGCCAAATAAAAAGAGTTAATTCAATGCTGGTGCACTTGTTTTCTTTTTTGCATTGCATGACTCAGCACTAGCGGAATTGCTTCAATTGTTTTCTGTTTATGCAACATATGATAGTGGAGCTGGTTCAGGAGCATTATTAGGCTATCGACATTAGTTCATATGTGCAGATGAGAAGCAGCCCGTGAACATACATAATTTACGTTCAAAACTTTTTTGCCGCCATATATAAACAGAAATGTAAACTAACTTGTAGAGAGCAGATAGCTAGCAGATTTCTCTCAACTGGATGCATTGCATGCAACTGTAATGTTTCTTAAATGTGCTCATCCACAAATACTCATGCAGTCTCGCATAAAGATTCACGGCTACATGCATTTGAGATTTTTCGACTGCTTCCATCCGCATGCATGATTTTCTGCGTACAGTTTCCTGGGTAGTTCCCATGCGCATGCTGCATGCACTAGATATTAATAGACATGTCCAATATTCTGCATATTAACAGCCCCAGCAGCGAGTGCTTATATATAATCGAAACGTCTTTGGCAAAATGTATGGTTTACATAGCTAGTATATAGGGTGTCGATCCCGGCTTTTTAGCCAATCTGGGCAATGAAAATACAAGATTTAAAAAGAACACGGTGCAAGATATACTAATATAAAAAGACCTACGGGTCAGATCTCTCACGGCTGAACACCATGTCTTAAATTCGGGTCTTACTGCACCGTCTATTTTTACATTATTCTTCGTTGAACAGCTTCACTGAATTTATCTTAGCTCGGACACCCTGTATTGACAATAATCGATAAGTAGTGTCAGGCTAAAGTCTATGGATTAGCTATAGACTGATCTACAGGAGTTGTCTACAGTCTATGGATTTATGACCTTACACTTTTTGTAGACTAGTCTCAAAAATGTGTTAGTCTATAGACGCTCTATAAACTGTCTATAGATTAATGAAACTGCTTGTTTGTAGACAAATGTCTGCAGAATGTCGATAGAGAAAAGTGTATAGGAATATAAAGCTCTACTTTTGTAGACTGAAGTCTATAGAATGTCTATAGACAAATGTTTACAGAGAGTTATAGATATTTGCCTATAGACGTTTTGTATACTTCAGTCTGCAAAAGTAAAACTTTATGTAGCTATATATTTGTATACTGAAGTCTATGGGATGTCTATAGACAAATATCTATAGATAGTGTATAGACGTTTGCTTATAGACATTTTATAGATTTCAGTCTACAAAAGTATTTCAGTCTACAAAGGTAGTCTACTGTATAACCGTATACACTTTTGTCTATAAATATTCCGCAGACATTTGTCTAGAAACGTGACTTTTCATAAGTCTACAGACTGTCCATAGACTAGTCTAAAAAATTCTGTAGACAGTCTATAGATATTTCTCCATAGACAGTCTATCTATAGAAATTATATACACTTCAGTCTACAAAAGTAGAACTCTATAAGCCTATACACTTTTGTCTAGAGATATTCTGCAGACATTTGTCTACAAAAGTGTTTTTTTATCATTAGAAAGTGTATAGACAGCCTGTAGAATGTCTATAGACACTCTATTGACTTATGGCCATACACTTTGTATGGTATAGTCTATAAAAAGTGTTTGGTCATAAGTCTACACACTGTCTATAGACAGCCTATAGACTTCACAGACGAATGTCTGTAGACTGTCTATAGACTTTCTATAAAACGTTTGTAAGGGGAGGCCACGAGCAACACCCCACGATACATGGAAGTGTCGTGTGTAGACATCAAGTGTTCACCAACACCATTGGGTTGGCTGCTTGTGACGTCGCTGTTGACGACATTGCGAATGAGACAGCAAGATATGATTCTATTTCTTGACAGGAGATCTTAAATACCATGCTTCATACAGTGAAATAATACGTCGCTGACATGTTTAGAGAAGCCAGATCTACAGATCACTAATATTCTTTTGCTGTGTTGAAAAAGTGTAGATCCTGTAATGGTACCGCTGACGAGCCACTCCGGTGCTAGGAAAGTGCGGCGTCATTGCAATTATATTTTAGATTGTGAGCACTGAGAAAACACATTCAAAGCACGTCATGCAGTTCTAAGGCTCGTGAAGCTGCTAATGAAATGCAATAAATTTGGCAGTTCCATACCTGCGCCTTTGGTGTAAAGGAAACTCGTGTCTCAATGGTTATAAACGATAGGCATGGAAATGTTCGATATGTTCCTTTACTAAAGCGTGTTTATTCTCGATGGCGTACATTTGTTGCAGTGAGTATATTTAGCTATCATCTATCATTGGGGGGGGGGGGATGAATCCCGCAAAAGAACAATGCCAGCAACCTGGACACTTATAAGGGTAGGACAGATGGTACACTGCTATGCTGCGTGGGAGCTTATTGGCAAGACAGCAGCAGTAGCGGCAGCCGCAATCAACCATTAGCCACGGGCGGGAATATTCTGTGAGGGTTCACAAAGAAAACTTCGCTCTAAAGATATGAGATTAATGCAGTTCTGCGAGGCGTGACGAGCAGATATGCTCTATGTATGCCAACTTATGCACCAAGAAATCTTACCAGCCTATGCACTCACTCTAATCAAAAGAAGGCTACGTTTCTGCATAGCAAACGCACCGCACCACTCGCACCTAACCATATACGGCAAAGTGACGTGCGTGAAGCAAACTAACCTGTGCTAAGAAGCGTCGCCTAGAAATTATAAAACGCCGGAAATCCGCCTGCGCACGCTTGCGTGGGGTAAAGTGAACTGAGCAAATTAGTGTTTTGTTTACTGCAGCCTAAGTGTGTTGAGGAGAGACCTCATTCGCGCCAGCTGAAGCATGGAGTACGATTAGAGTGTGCTTCAATACTTGAGCAAGAATGCTGCCTTTCAGACCCAAGTGATTATTATTCGGGTCCTTCGGGACGTTGGTTTGTCTTGTGCAAGTGCAGCTTCTGTGCACCCTTGAAATATAATGTCCGAGTGCTTACCGTTCCGAGGCCACCGTAGCTGAGCGCCACTGGACCCTCGAAGTAATGCAAAGGGCGCTGAATAATGGCTGTCGGTATGACGATTGTGTTAAACAAAACTTGGTAAAAGGCGTTCACGGCCGCCTCGTCGTAGAGCCTCGTCTTTTGGTCGGTCCAAAGATAATGGGCCGAAAGCGAGACAGCTTTGATCCATGTGGGGAAGAGACTGTCTTGGGGCACGTCGGGGAACGGTCCTGGGCATCGTAGAAGGAAACAAGTTAGTCTGAACTAGTGCAACTACTTTATACAAACTCTCAATAATATTGATAATTTTCGCGAAACAGTTTGTTTTACAGAAACGACATTGCGCTGTCGGCGGCTCGCCGCATGTCGCCTCAGTGACAGCGCACTAATACGACACCATTACCGCTTCCACCTTGCTTCTTTGCGATCAGCTGTTAAAAATGGAACTGAGTTTTCGCTAACGCACTGTGCTGCAATCATGCCAGATTGTATCATCTTAGTTGAAGACGTGTGTAGTAGTTGGCTGCAAAAATAGCGACTGGCGTATTAAGGAATGAATAGCCAAGCTCGCGCACCGTTGCCTCAACTGCCCGTACGTTTTACCGGCTTTCTTCGAGGATGCAAAAATTTGCTCATCCACGAGCGTTGTATCGCTAACTTTCAAAGAAAGTGCTTCAGCCCCGGCACGTCAGCAAGAGTGAGTGCCGCTCGTTAAACAATGACAAAGAGAGTAGAGCCACTTCCTGTCGTAGTACGTCTCAAGCACAATATCTACACACATCTATCCCAAATGCACGGAATCTTTCGCCCACTCTATCGCCAACGGGCCAATAAGTGAATGGACGCACACTTGAATCATATACGCAGAATAAATGACGCACTACACCGGTACCGCACGAATGGTCGAAGGTGAGTGTTCCCTGAACGCCGACAAGAGTAAGCGAGTTACTAGCGATAATACATATTTGCTACAAGGTATTACAATGTACAAAACGGCTACGTGTCAGGCCTTGTACGCAACAAGAACAAATTCATCGGAACTGAGCACACCCGCGATCGATCAGGCGGAAATAAGATAATGAGCGCACCAAGCAAATTTACCTAGTCAGAAGTGTGACAAGCCGCTGCTTCAGAATATTTGCCAAATAAAGAACGAAGAGCAAAACACACTAATACTCATTCTGTTTATGAGCCGAAAGTTCTCATAGCATGGAAAACGTATTCAGCCTCGCTTCTAATACAAGCACACTGTTTGCGACATTTGGACGTAGCTGAATCAGCTTCCAAAGCGTTTGTGCATGTTCTCTGAAGCTGTGTCGAAAACTTCGTGCCGTCCACGCAATCACCGTCCACGACATCTCCCGAAACAGAGGTTTGCTAATCCGCACCGGCGTCATACACACCCATTGTAAACACGGAGGCAAGGGACGCGTCACCACTTGATCAAACATGCCAGTGCCCACTGCATCGTGATATAACATTACATATTGCCATCAAAATAAAGTAAAGTAGCGTTGAGAGAAAATTTCTAAATATCTGTAAGGTAGCGACCCTCTTCACAGAGAATGCCCTTTCCGGTACGATAGCATTGCTCTGCGGAGAGTATAATGCTGCGACAGGGGCTAGTTGGTGAAATATCGTGGCTAGAGGCGCTCCTTAAGCCGCTACAAAGTGCAGGTTAAGAACGACAAGAAGACAGACATGGTGACACAAGAATGCACAAATGGCTTTTAAGGTGGTGGTACCACGGCAGTCATCTTGTGATTCCTATATTAACTGGCACGTGACGGCCACTAATTGTTACCCTAAAAAAGAAATTTGCCGATTCACCATAGGTGTGCTGACAGCAGATCTGCTTTATTCAGATATAATGCCTCCCCCCCCCACCCCTTACCTTTTGCGAGCGATGGGTGCTGCCATGGTATGCTATTGTTGTTTTGTTGTCGCGGGAAGTGTCGATGGGAATACAATTGAGCAATAATACGACCGATTCCGCCTAAGCGTGAAGCGCACTCTTGTTCTACTACTAAACGCTAGTCGGTTAGTGCCGTCCTTGTAGTGAAAGTGGAATGAGGCAAGTAATCACACACACACACACACACACACACACACACACACACACACACACACACACACACACACACACACACACACACACACACACACACACACACACACACACACACACACACACACACACACACACACACACACACACACACACACACACACACACACACACACACACACGCACGCGCACACACACGCGCACACACGCACATACACGCACGCACATACACGCACGCACACACACACACACGCGCGCGCGCGCACACACGCGCACACGCACGCACGCGCGCACACGCACGCACGCGCGCACACACACACGCACGCGTACGCGCGCACACGCGCGCACACGCACACGCGCACACGCGCGCACACACGCGCACATACACATACACACACGTACACGCGCACACACACATACACACACGTACACGCGCACACACACATACACACACATACACGCGCACACACACATACACACACATACACGCGCACACACACATACACACACATACACGCGCACACACACATACACACACATACACACACACACAAAACTTTCATCCATCCACCCAAAGTGTTTCAGAAATGCCCAGAGAAAACCACTGCGCTCGCCTCCTGCTATCTCATGTTTAGGTTCGCATTCCTGACAGTTCCAAAAGGCAGGATAGACAGAGCAGGTGCAGTCATGTCGCAACAACACAGCGTGGCCTTTTCACGCTCCCAGTTCTCTTGCATTGTCTCACCTTAGTTTCAACATCATTATCATTGACATTTTAGCTGCTCCTCCTGTGCGCTCCGCGGCATTTCCCCTCGTTGGAGCATTTTATCATGACAATCACGAAGCGAATACCAATAACCTTTATCAATAAGTTCGCGCACCGATATTAATGGGCCACAGCGGCCGCATTTCGATGGGGGCGAAATGCGAAAACACCCGTGTGCTTAGATTTAGGTGCACGTTAAAGAACCCCAGGCGGTCAAAATTTCCGGAGTCCTCCACTACGGCGTGCCTCATAATCAGAAAGTGGTTTTGGCACGTAAAACCCCAAATATTATTATTATTACCGATATTAATGAAAACCGCACGTCGAAGCGTGTCCGAAAATCCAAAAGTGTGCTAGAAATGAATATAATCTGCGCGAATATGGGCGATCAATAAATAACAATAATGATTATTATTATTACCAATAAATAGAAAGAAAGAAATGTAAGACCGGTTTCTGGCTACCTCAAAACAAATCTGAGGCTATATGCGATCCTCTACTGCAGCACTGGATTAGTGTACTTTAGCACACGTTCCGCTTCGACACTGCCACCGCAGATGCTACGCATGGTATACGCAAATAAACAATAAGGCAGTGCAAGAAATGGACCATCTCAACTTGACAATAAGCTATGTACGTCATAATATAGTCACGACGACCGTATCTAAAAAAATGGCATGTATGAACGACGAAGTTGGCCATTAGGCAGCAGTTTTCATTTCTTTTTCTCTTAGGAATCTAGGCATCGAGGTCAACTATTCCAAGTTTGTCCATACAAACGAAGGAAAATAGTACTGATGTCCAGGAAAACATTGAGTGCCACATATATATTATTGCACCGCATATATCACATTGCAAGATATATAGTTTCTTCTGGGAGGGGTCACTTGCAGTGATCTTTCCCCATTTCAAATGCGCAGGCATGACGGAAGCGATCACCCCTAGAAACATGTCGTCAGTCACAAATAATTCGCGCGCAATATATTCGGCTATCTGTACGTCGTTTGCAATCTCACCTTGAGTCTCAAATTATCGGTAGATAGATGCTTTCTCACATTCCCTGCATCTAAATGTGGCTACGATGGCCTGATATTGAACCGGCCACCTCCAGATCCGCAACGGTATGATTTCGCTCATTTGAATACTGCTCTCTATTTTACATGTTACAGCACAAGTGCTCGTGCTTCAACTGCAAATTTTATGGCGATAGCAATTCTATGGCCGATCCAGAAGCATTTTTACCGTCGCCGTGGTGTGACGTATAACGTCCAGGGGCAATAACACTGCTGCTGCACGTCGTATACTCTATGTGCGAGTGATAGCACGCTAGAGAAGCCCACGATCGCGGGTCAACATGGCGGGCGGGAAGGAGAAAGTGGAGAGCAAAGGCACCGTCTTCCTTCGCGCGGAAGGCCGTAGGGGGGGGGGAGGGATGGGAAGGAGAGAGGAGAGGCGCCGTAGCGTAGCGTTGTGCTCCGGCTGCAACTGCGCATTTCGAGACGGCGCAAAAGCGGCACTGACCATCGCGGTTCAATCATCATCATCATTATCATGTTTTATGTCCACTGCAGGACGAGGGCCTCACCCGGCGCTCCCCTTCTCTTAGTACCCATTCTGTCACCCTAATGGTCCAACGGTCATCTAACTGGCGCATTGCATGACTTGCACAGCTCCATTTTTTCTCTAAGTGTCAATTAGAATATCGGCTATACCCGCTTGCTATCGGATCCAAACCGCTCTCATTATATCTTAAGGTTATGCCTAGCAATTTTCGTTCCATCGGCCTTTGCGCTGTCCTTAACTTGTTCTCAAGCTTCCGTGTCAGTGCCCAAGTCTCTGCCCCATATATGAGCACTGGTAAAATGCGCTGCTTGTGCACCTTCATTTTCAATGATAATAGTAAGCTTCCAGTCAGGAGCTGACAATATCTACCGTATGCGATCCAACCCATTTTTATTCTTCGATGAATGTCCTTCTCATGATCAGGCTTCCGTGGGATTGATTGACTGAGGTAAACGTACTCCTTCAAAGACTCTAGAGGCTGACTGGCAATCTTGAACTCTTGTTCCCTTGCCCGGCTATTCATCATTATTCTTGTCTTCTCCATAATAATCTTCAATCCCGTTCGTACACTCCCTCTGTCAAGGTCCTCAATCATTTGTTGTAACACGTCTGCATTGTTGCTGAATAGAACAATGTCATCAGCACACAAGAAGTTGCGGAGATATTCGCCGTCGATCCTTACTCCTAAGCCTGCCTAGTTTAACAGCATGAATACTTCTTCCGAGCACCCAGTGAATAGCATTGGAGATATTGCGTCTCCCTGTCTGACCCCTTTCTTTGTAGGTATCTTCCTGCTTTTCTTGTGTACAATCAAAGTAGCTGTGGAGCCGCTGTAGATATTTTCCAAGGTATTTACGCATGCGGTCTGTACTCCTTGATTACGTTTTGCCTCTATGACTGCTGGTATCTCTGTTGAATCAAATGCATTTTCGTAAGGTATGAAAACCATATAGAGAGGCTTATTGTGCTCTGCGGATTTCACGATAACCTGAATAATGACATGGATGCGATCCATTTAATGTATCCCTTCCTGAAGCCAGCCTGTTCCCTTGGTTGACTGAAGTCCAGTGTTGCCCTTATTCTACTGGAGATTATTTTGGTAAATATTTTATATAATACTGGGAGTAAGATAATGGGCCAATTATTTTTCAATTCTTTACCGCCTCCCTTTTTGTGGATTAGTATAATGTTTGCATTCGTCCAGTTTTCTGGCACCCTTGCAGTTGATAGACACTTTGTATGAAGAGTGGCCACTTTTCCAAGCATTAAGTCTCCTCAATCTTTGATAAAATCAACTGTTATTCCATCTTTCCCTGCCCCTCTTCCTCGTTTGATGTTCTGCAAGGCCCTTCTGACCCCAACGCTAGTTATAGGAGGACTCTCTGTATCTTGTCCATTACTGTTTCTAATGGAGGTATCCTGATTCCTCTGGGTATTGTACAGGTCAGTATAGAATTCTCCCGCTGCTTTTACTATACCTTCGAGATTGCTGATGGTATTACCCTGCTTATCTTTCAGTGCATACATCTTGGTTTGTTCTATGCCAAGTTTGCTTGTCACTGATTTCAGGCTGCGTCCATTTTTTTACATCTTCTTCAGTGTTTCTGAAGTTATAGTTGCAAATATCACTTATTTTCGCCTTGTTGATGAGTTCTGACAGTTCCTCGCATTCTATCTTATTTTTGAGTGGGACATTTTCATTCTTTGTCGTTTCTTTATTAGGTCCTTTGTTACTTGGGAGAGCTTGCATACTTGTTGCCTTGGTGCCTTGCCTCCAACTTCAATTGCTGCCTCTGAAGCCAGCCTAGTTACGGTTACATTCATTACCTCTATGTCGTCTTCATCTGTGTGTTCTAAGGCTACATATTTGTTTTCAAATACCAACCTGAATTTCTCTGCTTTTACCCTTACTGCCTGTAGGTCGACCTGTTTCGTCTTGCCCAATTTTACTCTTTCTCTATTTAAATGACGGTGAATCCTAGCCCTCACTAACCTATGATCACTGCAGTTTACCCTATCTATCACTTCTACATCCTGCACTATGCTGGGATCGGCTGTAAGTATGAAATCAATTTCATTTCTTGTTTCACCTTAAGGGATATTCCAGGTCCACTTTCTGTTGCTGCGCTTCCCGAGAAAAAAAGGTTTTCATTGTTCAAAGCTTATTTCTTTCTGCGAATTCTACTAGCATCTCTATTCTAGAGTTCCAAGAATCGACGCCGTAGTTGCCAATTGCTTGTTCCCCTGGGTGCTTTTCCCCCACTTTTGCATTGAGGTCGCCCATTACTACAGTATACTAAGTTTGCACTTTTCTCACCGCTAATTCAACATCCTAATTAAACTGATTTTCTTCATCAACATGGTGTCTGGATGTTGGAGCATAGGCTTGTACTACCTTTTATCTATACCTCTTATTAGGTTGATTACGACTACAGCCACCCTCTCACCGGTGCTGTAGAATTCGTCAATGATGCCCGCTATGTCCTTATGGATTAGGAATCCTACCCCGTATTGCTTCTAATCTGGGAGACCTCTAAGTAGAGGACATTCCTGACCAGTTCTTCTATTGTCATTAAGGCCGATGATATCCATAATAATGTCTGATATTACCGCAAAGAGTCCTGCTAAGCTAGCCTCACTGGACAGAGTTCGGCAATTAAAGGTTGGCAGGGTCAGTTTCCATTGGCTGTCTGTCTGAGCACAGAGATTCTTAGCACCCTCTGCTGCGTTACAGGTTTGACCACCATCTTGCTCAAGTGCACACAGCTGCTGGGCACTGAGGGCCATGGGTTCCCTTAAAGAATCATTAGGGAGGTGATGGCCCAATACTGCACCAGGGAGGCCAATTAATGTTCTGGTTCTGGGTGAAGCTTAGTGGGCCTTCTTAATTTCGTTATAGCTGGACTTATAGAAGGATTTGAACTACCGACTACGGCAACTGAACATTCGACATAGCTCACGCAGATAACCCTGTAGGCGACAAGGCTAACTTAAAGCCGACAAGCACAGCGCAGAGGGCCTACGTGCCTAAAAACTTTATTTATCCGCGATAGATGTGTTTTCCTGATCGCGATCAGTAACTCAATATAGAACGATTTCGAAACAATTCTGGCCTTGTAGTACCGGAATCTCACGAGCTCAGGCGGCCGTGAACTCGGCTAGGCAAACCACAAAGGCTCACCGACTACCGTTCACACTTGCGAATACGTGCTTGTGATCTACGGGAGCACAAACGAAAACCCACCAAAACGAATATAAGTACAAATGTAGAAGAAGTAAATGCACGCTAACTACGACCATTTTTGTATTTATTATTGCTTTTTTTACTCAATGAAAACCTGTATGAAAATTTTGCAACTGTTGTCGTTACATTACTTTTTTTCTTATTGTTTGCGTAATACGTCAACCCTTCTCATCACTTTTTTTCTCTTCCTTTAGTGCTAGAATATTCCTGGGGGCTACGGGGGAGGCTCTCACTAGAAAGTCAGCGCGAGGCATGTCGGTAGAGTCAGTTTAAGTCAATTCGGTATATATCACGTGCCTGAAAACTTGCTTGAATTATCCGCGGTATGCGGTTTCTGCTCATCGCGGCAGGAGACACGGCGCAGTGTTTCACAATGGCTCTAACGTCGTGGTTTCAGAGGTTCCCGTACGCAAGCGGCCAAGAACGCGGCTAGATTCACGATCTATTTTTGGCGAATTTGAACAGTACTTAAATGTAGTGCGAAATAAAGAAAATAAGAAAGTGAAAAAAAAAACAGTCAGTTACTTCATGGACTCGGCTGTCTGTCTCGTACATCGGAGAAGCGCGGAGAAAGCGCGGGAGGGAGGCTGGGCGGCTTCGACTCCGTCGATAAGCGCGTACTTCGCATGGCTGCGCGCGCTCGCGTGCGGGGTGTCTCGAAAGCGATCTGCAGACGGCTTATACCTTTGTATACGCTTTGTTGTACACTCTCTTGCATTAAAGCGATAGACAGCACGAATGAAGGACACTTTGCTCGCTGCTGCTGTAGTGCTTGCTCTCACCGGCGCTTTGACAGCTAGTGTCCGCGCTCATCGATTGTGGTGTGTTTATGTTTGCTGGAGCGCGTTGACACAATGGTTCAAACTCTGTTAGTAAGGGAATGTTTTTTTTTAAAGTTTATACAGCCGATAAAGCTACTATCCTCAATTCGTATAGCTGTCTACTAATTCTCTATCGCAAGCAATGCTTTGCCTTTCGGGCGAAGCTGCTACTATTTCAAAAGGTGGTCTCAAATGACACCCACTTAGCAAGAACAATGTATCCTCGCCGTGCGCCTTTATTCAGAAAACCTACACTCTTTCATAATATATAGCGTTTTTAAAACATAAGGAATCTTTTTTTAAATCGCCTTTGGCCGAAAACACAATGTCACAGGAAGAACAGACAAGATATACTCAATGGGCAGATGACAGGCATACAAGATGGAGCCCGTGCGCATGACTATTGGCGATCGTCGTCTTTTTCAGTCCTCTCATAATGGTTCGCTCCTGCAGCACCTCGTAGCATGACCCCTGGCAGCGAAGGCGATGTCCCGGCGCTTGGTAGGTTTGAGTGATATTGCTTCAGTCGAGCGACGTGAACGGCATCAGAGGAGGATCGCGTTGTGGAGGTATCGAGAGGATGTAATTCGTAGGTCACATCTGTCACTTGCCGCAAGACACGGTATGGGCCTGAGTAGGGTGAAATCAGCTTCTCACGAAGACCAACTTGGCGTGCTGCTTTCCAAAGAAGCACGATGTCATCACGGATAAAGCGAGCATCGCGATGACGATCGTCATATATGCGTCGTTGCTTTTTTTGGGAAGTCGTTAGACGAAGGCTTGCAATCTCGCGTTTGTTGAGGGCCCGAGCCCTTGCTATTCTGCGGCTCCCGTCTCGCTCAGGGTGCACATTCTTGGGAATGGGGTGTATCCTGAGGTTACAGTGGAGGGTAGGAGAAAGGGGGAACCCCTCGGTAGGGCGTGTAATTTGTGTTAGGCTTAGTTGGAGTAACAGATTGCGGCCAGCCTCTGAGCTAGATAGACGGGATATTTGTGCCGTAAATGTGGTTTCTGTGAGTTCCTCAATGGTGTTATGGACACCGACTTTGAGGAGTCGGTTATTGATGTGTTGGGAGGAAGGCGTAGAGCTGCTTTCGTGCCACTCCGTAGGAGCGCGTCTAGCCGGTCTCTCTCCTTCTGTCGGAGGAGCAGGTATGGAAGAGCGTATGCGGTGCGGCTTATGATGTAAGCCTGGGTTAGGCGAAGCGCGTTTCTCTCACGTAAGCCAGCCCGGCGGTTCGCTAGGCGGCGAATCAGTCGGGTGGTCTGTTGAGCGTGTGTTTGCAGAGTATGACTTCTCCGTGCGCGCCATAAGTGACATCTAGACCTAGCGCTCGGATTTTGGATACAAGTGGGATGGGATGGGTACCTAGCGTAAAGATCATGGGAGGAACAACTGAATCGTGTTGCTTGTGAGGATTGAGAAATAGCTCCGATTGTGAGGGAAAGAAGGTCAGGCCACGCTCCCGTACAAATGTGTCGATCGCTGTTAGTGTCAATTGTAGGTGTTCCTTTATTTCGACGTCACTGCCTCTGTTTCTCCATGCAGTAATGTCGTCGGCGCAAAGGCTGAAATGGATGAAGGGGATTTGAGCTAGTTGTTGGGGTAGGTGAAGGAGTGCTATGTTCAATAATATAGACGAAAAGACGGCTCCTTGGGCGTACCTCGTGCCCCCAGCGTGATACCTGTAAGGCGGTGGTCGCCGAAATTAAATGTTGCTGTTGCGGTGGCTGGAGGAAGTCTCGGATGTAGTTGTACATCCTGGTGCCGACTGCCAAGGTTGTAAGATTCTGTAGGATATCTGAACGTGTAACGTTACTAAATGCCTTAGTGAGATCCACACTTAGAATAGCTTTGGCGTCTTTGGTTGGGGAATCTAGAATGTGATGTTTTAGCTGTAGGAAGATGTGCTGTGTGAAAAGCCTAGGACGAAATCCAAACATGCAGGTGGGCATCAGATCGTAGCTTCCTACGTACCGGCAAAGTCAGGTCTGGAGTACCTGTTCCATGAGTTTGCCGACAGAAGAGGTCAAAGAGATGGGTCTGAGGTTAAAGATGAGCAGAGATTTCTTAGGTTTAGGTATGAAAACGACTTTGGCCTCTTTCTGTTGCGGTGGAAGGGTGCCCTCTTACCAGCTACCGTTAAAGTACTCGTTAAGGGCCGCAATGGATTGGGCGTCGAGATACTGAAGTGCCTGGTTATGTACCACGCCTGGGCGGGTCTGAGGACGTGTCAAGTTTCTGGAGTTCAGCCTCGACTTCTCCTTCTGTGTTGGGTTGATCGAAGAGGTCTTTAAGGGGGCCTGCATTTGCGCGGTGTGTAAGGGAGGGTGTGTGGGGAAGTACAGATATAGAAGTTCTTGGGAGAGTTCCAGTGGAGATGCATCGGAAGTATGTATCAGTTTGGTTTGGTTGTGTCTTTGTGTACTCTTAGGCTGTGTGTGGTCTATTAAGTGCGTAAAGAGGTTCCAGGTCTGAGGTAAACTCATATTGCCATCTAGCTTTTTGCATAGTGACTTCCAGTTTTGTCGTGAAAAAGTCGCTGCGTGCTGCTCTTTCTCTTTGTTGCGACGGGAGAGGTGGCGTCAAAGTGTCCGGTTCCAACGCTGCCTTCGCCAGCGTCGTTCTAAGCCTGCTTTAGCTTCCCATAGATGTAGGAGGCGGGAGTCAACTGTATCGCTTGGGTAGTCCTCCGCTAGGGGACTAGTTACTAATCGGGCATCAGTTTGCAATTGCTTGGACCATTCGGTGATGTCTGTGATGGAGGCGGAGGTGCGGTCTGCTCTACATGATCGGAAAGAATACCACTTCGTGAAAGTGGCGCCTCTGGGAGCGGGGTAGTTGAATGTTTAAGAGAATTTCTATGATGCGATGGTCACTACCCAAATTCTCTTGTGTGTTGCACCATGTGGCGTGAGGGAGGCGATGTGCGAACGTAAGGTCTGGTGAAGTGTCCTTACAGACACTGGTTCCCGTGCTTGTAGGAGAGGTAGGGTCGGTGAGTAGGAAGAGGCCGGCTTGTTGCGCTGCTAACTACACCCGACGGCCTTTCGGTGTGTCATGCGGGTAACCCCAGGCAGTATGCGAGGCAGTAAAATCTCCTGCAACCAGTAAGGGGCACTTGTATGCTATGCGCTTCGCAATTGTAAAGATGCGTTCGAAGTTGCTTTGTAGGTACTTTGGGTGGCTATATACATTTAGGATGAAGAGAGTCTTCAACGGAGCGCGTTTCGGCACAATATCAGTTAGAAGGTGCTCAATGTCTTGAATCGCTAGGGAATGGAAATGGTGGTGATTGAGCGACGAACTAGAAACGCTAACCGGGAG
This sequence comes from Dermacentor variabilis, assembly GCF_050947875.1. Taxonomy (NCBI): domain Eukaryota; kingdom Metazoa; phylum Arthropoda; class Arachnida; order Ixodida; family Ixodidae; genus Dermacentor; species Dermacentor variabilis. Next base: position 126,872,561 of record NC_134570.1, read on the forward strand.
GGTGGGGGAGGGTGAACAGGAGTACAGCCGGGAAAGGTAAGTGGGTTGGAGGGTTCCTGCAGGGCAAAGATGTCGGGCTTTATTGCGCAGGACAGCAGTTCGTGCGCCACATGATGCTTCTGGTCAAAGCCCCGGCAGTTCCACTGCCGGATTGTAGGATTAGGGTTTGGATCTGCCTTCATGAGAGTCGATAGGAGGGGGTCGGAGCAATAATGGAGAGGGGGAGTCGTGAGCTATGGCAGCAATAGGGTTGTCCTTTCCTTCCGTTCCTCTACCCTTCTTCCGTCTATTTGGGGTGGAATACCGCTTTGTAAAGGCGGGTGAGCAAAAATTGAGCCGGGTATCATGATCACTACAACGGTCAGAGAATCCTTGGTTTAGCACATCTAAACGTTGGATGAGAGCAGCATTCTTTTGTGTAATGTAGCTTACCGCGCTTTAGAGGGTGGCACATTCCTGTTTGATGTGAATAAGAGCGTACTGTAATTTTGCCTCAAAGCGAGCAGCGAAGGACTTAAGTAGGGTTGGTATGTCATCTAGTGAGATGTGGTTGGAGGGAGGGGGTGTTGTGTACGGAGTTGAATTTGTAGAGGGTTCGTGTCAGCCTCCATTGCTAGCAAATCAGTAGAGGAAGTAGGGTTGGAGTGACTGGGCAAGGTTTGGGTTGAGGTTGGCAGGCTGGTATGCGGCAGGATTGGGGGCAGATGGAATGGGAGATCCAGAGGCAAAAGCACTCATCTGGGCTTGCAGTTTGGCGATGTGTTGACGAAGGGCGGCTGCTGTGGCTTCTGCTTTGGACGCCGCTGCCTCCTCTTGGGATTTCGCAAGGGCGTGTTGTATATTGGGAGTCGCTGTCATGGATGCCGTGTTCTTGTGAGAAGAAAGGGAGTGTCCCAGGCTTGCTTCAACAGCGCCGTCCAGCCTTGCTTGTGTTGGTTACGCGACATCTCGGGAAAATTGCACCCGGGTGCGACTAATTCTTGCTGCTGCGTTTGTGGGTGGCTCGGCTGTTTTCGTGAGTGGTGAAGCTTTGGTCTCTTGCACTATCCTGTGCCGGTAAGGTGAGGGCCTCCGCACAAAATGCACCTAGGCTTGCAACGAGGCTCTTGTTGCGAATGTTGTGTTCCACAGCAGGGACAATGGTTGTTCTTGGGACTTGGGCATGCGCCATGACGGTGACCCGGTTGTTTGGGATTGGAACAGATATCCGTGCTGCCGTGGTATGTGGTGCAGCGGTGGATGGCTGCCATGTACTTTATGCAGTGCAGTACTGCGTTTGCGTCGAAGGTGATTAGAATGTAGTGGGTCTTTCCCATGCGTCGGGCTGGTAGTACGGTGTACTCTGTATTCCTTCTGACCAGGTCTTGGTAGAGTTGCGTTGGGGTCTCGTCGTCATAGGCGTCTGTGATGACTCCTCTGGTAGCCCCCGGAGGGGGGATGCTACGTAAGCGGCGCACGGGTAGGTTCGATGCCCAATGGTGAAGGAGGTCAGCATATTCAGAGTCTCGGGTGTTGGGAAATGTGTTATTGACATGGTGAACGTATTGTTGGCCGGATGGATGCGCAGGCAGAAGTCGCCCGGTAGAGTGATTTGGAGCTGGGTCTGCACTGCCTTCCTGATTTGAGGTGTTGGGACGTCTCGGAGTCGCACTTCACCTTGCGGGCGAACGACCACTCTAATAGCGTTGGGTGGGAGCGGCGGCTGCTGCTTGCTGCGTTGCACTGTGAGGCGAGCCGCCTTCGTCGCAGGTTGTAGGCGGGCTGGCGCCTTGCCGCTGTCGGTTGCGATTGCTGCGTCGTGCGCCGCGTTCCTGGCGTTCGGGTTCGCTGCCTCGGACGTGGCCTTATCGGAGAGTTCAGGTGGTTACGGCGAACTGGCTGGCCGGGAGGAATAGGCTGTGTAGAGAACCGGTATCCAATCGTCTGGCTGGAGCTCTTGTGTGGTTACGGTGTGGCCTTCAACCGTCACTTCCTTTTTAACGGCTGGCGTCGCCGCCGGTGCCGGCGGAGTGGCGGAGACCAAGTGAGGCTTAGCTCGGCAGCTGAGCGTCTCTGTACGATAACCGCTCTTAGCACAAGAAATGTCAGATTTCGCCGGGAATGGGCGGCTTCCCTGTCTTCCTTAGGCACTGATTCCGCTTTGCGAGCAGAATAATGGCTGTAGGAAAGATTGGGTAGGAGTAGCACATACCGTTTCTGGGACCTGATGTTACAGGCATCCGCTCGCGGTGGCCTCCTATTGGGGCCTAGGACTTACGGAGTCGCCATCTGTCGGAAGCGCCGCCCTTCCGTAGTATGAGGGAGCACATGGCGCGCTCCTCATAGGTTTGGCTTACGGCGCTTAATAAATATAACACGCGGCAGCCCTCCTGTATATTTCTGTAAGTACTCTCAAAACGGGGGAAATTTATTACTGTCGAAATAATAATCTTGGGCAAAGAGGAAGCACAGAATCGTTTGCACACGCCATCTCTTTACGAAATACGTACAGTGAAAGTCACTGCGTGCGGTCGCCGCGATGGGGTCTCCCAAACCAGCTTGCGCGAAAGGTCGGCAATCGCTGAGCCAAACTATGTGAAATATGTTCAGATAGTAAGCGGTCTGTATAATCAAATGGCGCATAACAGAACGAAGCCTCAATGCAGGCAGCGATCGCACGGGTCTGCGGAGACCGACTGCGCGTCTGCATGCATGTCCGCGCACAATGTTTAGCTTTCACTGAGAGCATTTTCGCACTGCGCCGTAAGCTTTAGGCCGCAGAATATCAGCATTTGACAGTACACAAGCAACCATTGTTGCGTGAACGCTATCAGAGTTGTTCAAAAATAATGTCGTTATAGAGACTTCGACGCCTACGGGGACTGTGATGTGCCGTCGCGACGATTCAATCTTTTTTTTCTGGAAAATTCTTGGACGTTTCAATATTATTTCTCAAGTTGCGTCGCACTGTATGTTTCTCGGTCTTCTCAGCGCGCGATTGCCCGCTGCTACTTTTTCGCAATCCAGTACATTAATTCATAACAAAAACATGACCGTGTGTCATACCTTATTCTAATGGGCTTCTTACCGCTCCCTTTCCATTCTAGTGAACTAGCCAGAATCTAGCCTGAACAAGTTCGTAGACCAAATAAAACGTCATGACATTAGCCGCGCAGCGGACGTGGGCGAGCGTCTCAGTGCGCGTTTTCGCCATCGCCATCCCGGCGCCATAGCAGAAATCTTGCTCGCATCTGTGCTTGCTGCATACCCGAGTTGTAGCCGATGGCTGTTTGCCGGTCCTCAGTTTCGCGAGCTTAGCTTCACGCAGCTTCTTCTCCTGCGGCTACCTGTGAATAAGGCTGACACCGGGCTCCGTTGCACACGTCCGGCACTGTGGCACCGAGCAGTGCCTCTACCATGCTGCACGCCTCCAAAGGCAGCCACTACCTATTATAGTAATTTCAAATGTTGTCAAACAGACACCCAAGGCGGGAAAGTCTCACAACTTAATCAGAACCGCAGTGCAGGTGAGGCTTTCGACTTTCGTTTTCAGCTTGCTTCAGCGCTTCCAAAGCAGCCCACGCGGCCGCTGTGTCCACGTGATCCGCCATACTACGTCAAGCCGACGTTGGCGCCAGGTTTTCCAGTGGTGGAGCTCGCCCCCAATAGGGGCAAGTCCTGACGGTGGGTGGCGGCGGCGTAGTTCTCCGCTTCTCGTTGAGGCTGCCGTCGTTCAGGTAGTTGTGGCGGCTGCTTATCTCCTAGCCTACGATGTGTGCAATCGATGCCACTTGAGGCTGCGATGAAGGGACCAACTACTAAAGCTCCTCCTTTACGACCGCTCTAGTGGTCTCGCACAGGTCATCGATGCCAGTGATTGAACTTCGGCGTAGTTTTTCATGAGTATGCGCTGGTTGAATTACCTATTCCGCATTTCCAGTGCTCTTTTGATCTCGGTGGCCTCAAAAATAAACTCTTAGGCGGTCCTCGGTAAGTTTCCTATCATTACGGTGAAAAGTACTTGCTTCACACCGCGCATGAGTAGGGCAGCTTTCTTGTCCTCGGATATTTGAGGGTCGGTGTGGTGCAAAAGACGTGTCATCGCTTCCATAAAGATGGCAACGCTCTCGTTACGTAGCTCCATTTGGGCTTCCAGTAGAATTTCGGCCCTTTCTTTTTTGACAACGCTCGTGAAGTCCTAAGTTAGTGGGGAACAGGTCCCACATTGTAAGGATGGACTCCTGGTTCCCGAACAAACTGCTCAGGGCAAACTCCAAGCAGAAATATACATGGCACAACTTATCCTCAGAGGTCCAGTTGTTGAAAGTTGAGATCCTTTGGAAAGTATCGAGCCACGTTTCTGAGTCGTCGTCCAACAAATCTGCAAGGCAGGTAGGTGGCTACTTAAGCTATTTCAGTACGATGATCGCAGGGGATGCTTCCGTTATGTTGGTAGTTAACTTGCCGAAGATCTTTCTGGTTGTGTCAGGTAGAAGTCCGTGCGGCGGAGGCAATTGTTGTAGACTGCGGCTAGCTCGCTGGTCAGTCGTTACGTGGGTCGTGTCGTCGCTGTTCCGGCTTGGATAGCGGCATTGCGGGGAGTCCGGTATATTAACGCCGAAGCATCCCCACTTCATATCACGTTATCGTGATGGCATAGAACAACATGATGTCATAAGCGTGATGTAAAAATGTGAACTCTTCCTTGGACGAACCTACGCCCAGCAATACAAGTGGCGCTGAAAGCTCAATGATGGCATCGAGCACCGCCGGTGATCGTAAAATGTGATCTGCGGGTCAAGCCTTTTGGCTTTTATACATGACTTGTCGAACGTTTCTGCGTTATCACTGATACCCGCTTGCCCCCCAGAAAGCACTCCTCTCGCGCATACAATCTCATTACTCAAAGCTAGGCAAGAACGTACAGACCAGGTAGAACCAACGATAACGTTCGAGTAAGCTCCAAATCCTGCAGGCGGATTTTGCTGAGCGATAATTTCCAAGTTAATGGGTGGAATAGAGCCCCCGGAAAAAAAGGTAAATAGGTACACGTGTCAATATCAAAGAGGTAGTTGGTTTTCGCACAGTAGAAGTGTGCGTGTGGTTCTCACCTAATGGTTAGGTCATCGCGTTGCTCTGCTGGGGCACCAATGCTCGATCCCACCATTGGGCACGTAATTAAAAAAATACGTATATATAAGACATTAGGCAAGACAGTAGGAGCAGCAGTACGCACCAGCTACGGTCAGGAATGCCCGGGAGAGTTAGCCGAGATAGCTTCGTTTTAAAAGCAGAGAAGCAGAACTAAGGTGGTCATAAAAGAGAATGCTGCTGTCACAGTGAATCAGTTCAGAGCCGACGGGTTCGCTGAAGTCTGCTGCCTTTCCTTTCCGTTTACTAGCACATTACCAAGCCATAGCTTCCAGCACACATCTCGCGGACCGCTTGTTACCGTGCTTTCTGGATACACGACCAAGGGTGACGTTGCCTGATGCGCTTTCCAAATCACCGTCGGTTCATGCAGGGGAAAATTGTTTCAGACGTGGTCGTTCCCGGCCTGCATCTTTTGCCATAGGTTTAGCGTGCTCTGGCTAAATTGAATTATTTAATCAATCTTTGCAAACTCAACTCCTTAACTAAAGTTTAGTCGGTTCACTGGGAGTTCACTGTAGCTAATTGTTTGTATTTAAAAGCACGTCACCAGTGTAAAAAAAACAAGCAGATTCAGGGTCAGCAGAAGTGTAAAATAACGTGTTGTTTATAATTACCGCGTTAGAAATAGTCACCTAAGCTAGATAGTGATAGAGCCGTATTGAGTAAAAATTCCGCAGTATAATAAATTATTTCGCTAAGCCCACCTTAGTAGAAATGGCAAAGTGATTGCTTTGGCAGTCTCATTTACAATTAGCGTGTCTACATTCAATTTCAACTCCATTCTGGGATATTTCGCTCGCGTTATATTGCATTTAATCTGTCAGAGCGATGCCATAATTCCTTTTCCATTCCATTCCGATTGTTTAACAATATGGAATAACTCCGGAATCATCCTAAGCTGTAGTTGTTACTCCGCAACTCTGATATGCACGCACTGCCTGAGTTTTGTTTTCATAGGTTTTTTCATCGCGCACTTATACACAATATTCTTAGCACTTTTACTATATCGATATATAGATATTGATCTGCAATAACACCCTACTGCATTCCAATTATGAAAATTTGGCCATTATGTGTTCTTACAACTTAGTTACACAAATCACTTACAAAGAAATACAACAAAGAATGTGTACTCCCGGATTTAAGCAAGTCCCACGTTTATAGTTATCTAATAACGAAATGCAACATGCATTCCTAACTCCGTTAACAGTGTTTCGCGGTGATTGTATTTCGAAAAAAATATCTGGTAACACCCGCTTTGCAAGGACTTTAAAAAGGTGTTAATGCGACCTGGTGGGTAATGAATCCATATGCAAAAAAAGAGCGTGCAATGAACAGAGTGGGGAGGGGGAATTATCATGCACTTCCATTAACGTATGTGTCAATTGATTAAAACTTAAACTCACAGGCATGAAACTAAATTGTTGTATCTGATAAATGGCGCAGGTATCCAAACCCTTTGACAATCAGCGCGATTTAAAGAGCGCTGATGCATGCGTCATCTTTGCTAATCGTGGCAAAAGCTTCCAGAATCTCGTGTGTTGTTTGGTCTATGTGCCGAAGCAGAACGCGCCACCCCAAAAACCACCTTAAACCCAAATAAAAAGCAACTGGTCAGTGTATATCTCGCGCAGATTTTTAATGCAAAAGCATTTATGTGCCCCATCAAACCGCGAGCGTCCAGCGTTTAACATCCGATTGTACCAGTAACCTACGTGATCAAGTGATTACGTCACTTCCCCGACGCTGGACCTGCTGCGGCTTGCACTTCGAAATGCCACGGTGAACCGCCACGGCTTCGGCCGGGCGCCGCGACCCATACCCAAGATATGGACAATGCCCAATTCGAAAATTGAGTTCACTCAAACTCAAAACCAACTTGTCTCACTTCCTAAAATGACTTGACCCACTCCCAAAACTTGGGTGGGCCACCCCCAAAATTGGCTCTGTCCAATTCGAAAATTGAGTTGACCCGCGTTCAAAACTGACCTGGCTCACTTCCAGAATTGGCTTGACCTGCCCAGAAAATTAACCTTGAGCAATTCGAACACTGAATTCACTCACGATCAAAGACGACGTGCCCATGCTCTCCCATGCTTCTCCAGCTACCCGGTCATGTGAGATTTGTGGCTATGTTGTCCCTGCAAACTTGTTAATCTCATCCCTCTACCTAACTTTCTGCAGCCCCCTGCTACGCTTTCATTATCTTGGAATCCATTCCGTGAGCCTTAATGGCCACCGGTCACCTTCCCCCCTCATTACATGACCTGCCCATGCCCATTTCTTTTTCTTGATTTCTACTAAGATGTAATTTACTCGCGTTTGTAGTTTGCGGTTCTTTATTGGGCGAGTAAAATGCACGAAACTACGAGGGACGTTCGGGAAATCACTTTCATCGTTTGTTTTAAAGGTAAGAAGGTGCACCAGGTGAAACAAACGTCGCCCTAAGAATCCACGCCGGTTGCTGGTTTAACGACGGAAGGAGTGTCAGCGGAGGAAGAATGACGCATGCGAAGAGTGCCGAAGAAAGAGTAGCAGCAGACCGGTGTGGCCAAGGTTATTTGCGTGGAAATCGCGATGACAGACAGACGTGTGCTAAGTACGTGGTCCCCAATGGAAGTGCATGCTTTCAGGGATAAATGGGCACTAGTTCCCTGCATTGAAAGTTACATTCTCAGGACGTCGCTTCTAAAACAATGCTGAGGTTGAGCAGGTTGTGCGACAGTTCCTTGCATCGCAGGGTGCCGACTTATACCGAACTGGTTTCTTCAAAGCGATTGCACGCTACCTCAAATGTATCAATGTCAGCGGCTATGTGCAAAAATAGAGCAAGGTCTATAATTCATTATCCCTTGGTGTATTTTTTGGCAGTAAAGTTGCCGCGCGAAAATTAATGATGTGACTTACTTTCAGAACGTCCCTCGTTGTTCTCTATCCAAGGCTATTCTACTCGAGTTGCACGACTATTTAACAAATGTTATGTAAGCTTGCAGGCTAGGCATGAGGAGGACAGAATAGTCGGGATGCTTTGAGAACATAATGGTCTGATCAACATAAACAGGACGAATATCTTCGGAAGGCGAAAAACAGTTAGTTGAGCAAACAACATCAAGAATAATAAAGGACCTAAAATTAAGCTACCTTGATACAACGAATAGCTCTGAATATGATTAGATACATAATTCTTAGAGAAGCAGACCGCCTCTTAAGGAGAAAGTTCTCTAAAAGTGTCAGTACACAACAAGGTATTGAATAATACAGTAATTTAAAAACACAATCAAGAGAATAACACTGCCAAATCCTTCAGAAGTGAGAGGTGAAATGATACAGTGCATTTTTGCAAGGCCGGCGGAATAGTCATGCATGAACTCTCTTTTACAACTTCGATCACTCTTAAGTGTTAAATAGAACGCATGCAATATTTTACTTGGCTAGTGTGCCTCTTGTTTATGACATCGCAGTAAACGACGCATAGTACTCCGCGGAAATTTAATATATTTAGTCACTACGCTTTCTATTTATTCGATTTAGTGGCTGATACCTTAGATTCTTAGATTGCAATATAGGTTACAGATAAGATTCACTACACTGGTACCGACGCTTGCAAATATGATATTGGCTTACAAAAAGCATGTAAATACGTTTTATCAACTCTATAAAAACAGAATAAGTACTAACTATAAAGCTCTTCCACGAAGGCTGCGTCAAGGCGTTGTCCTGGACTTCCCACGTAGGCCTTCATTTTGGCTAGCTTGCGAAGGGCGGTTTCACGAACTTCTTCCTTGACCCAGGTTGAAAACTTGAAAGCATCCCTGAAGCCATTGCGGATGTTTCCCAACATGGCCTTCACCTGATCCAGCATAAACGGCTTGACTGCAGCGTTGCAGATAAAGCGCGCAAACGCATTAGGATAATGGCAGCGCACGTCGGTTTCTGGTAAACATAATATCAATTTCACTTTAAATAGGTACCATTTTTCCCTTTTCGTCTCGCGTACTTCATTCGCACTGATTAGGAACACATGCAAAATGTCGGCGTGCAGAAAATAAGAAAATAAGGATACTAGAAATCAAGGGTGCTCTTCAGCACCTGCCCAGTGATTGATAATGGTCTAACAAGCGCCGTCGTGCCAGCCAGTGTTTGATTACAGAGGATTGTCTTCGTCAATACAAACGCATTAATGGACAGAGTTTAGTTACCTATTTCTCGCCGAAAATTACTGAGCAGAATAAGAAATTTAACATGTAGAACGAACAAAGTCAAAATATTGAAAAGGTGGGAATCCTTAGCTGTGAGAGGGAAAGGAAGGAGGTATCTGAGGGGCGTTATGTTGGCACCTATTCCAACAAATAGCGATAACAAAAACCAGAAACGGGCAAGCTGATACTTGACGGCTTTTGATTGTGGACTATTTTTGTTTTTTTGAGGAAGACGGAAAAATAAAGTTGTGCTTTTGGAAAGTTCTGACATGCGCGAAAAATACAGTAATAGTGAAATAACATAATACGGAATGCTCTTACAACGACTACTTTGTCGCTGGATGTTTGAATGTTGTTGCGAGCGCAATGTCATCGCCCAGATGGCCACAATCATCTAATAGATGTGCCGGTTTGATCCAAAGATGCCGCAAAAAAGGGATATCCTATGGGAATCCCTTAAATGCACTTAAATCTTAGGGACGTACAATGACATCAAAGTTTTGAATGTCCATTGAAAATCCATTTAGTTCATTCATCAGGCGTACAGCGGTCAAAATGTTCGAGGTTCATAGAACGTCTCTAAAAGAATACTTCAGACGTGCATTTCCCCTCCATAAAGTCTGTAGTTTAGGCGTGCACCGTAGGCCCTCCAGCTTTAGCACTGCATACGCCTTTCCATGATTTTCACGTGGACGACAATACGCAGTTAGTGCCAGTAGTTGGTGCGACTGTATCACGCTGCATCCTCAGTTCATATGTAATGGATGTCCATATATACAAGACGTCCCATTCTTTTGCTGGACATCGATCGATCGCTGCTACTTTATAACATGAATGTTAGCGCATGAAATGTACGTTTTTTTTTCGTAGAAGAATACCCATAAACAGTGGGGGATGCGAAATAAGAGTGCACATGCGCCCAAAACTTTCGTGTTGCAGATTCTGAGTTGTTGTTTACTTCGTTGTTTCCAACTTTGAAAAAGTAATCGAAAAACAAGGTACAGTTCATTCATCAATTAACTGATGTATATATAGGAGAAATAAAAAACGCATGGTAATTATATGAAGGGACTCGGCTTTTATGAAGCACCACCAATCGTTTTAAAACGGAGACAAACCTTAGGTGCGCAAGTTAGTGCACGGCTTCCGATACTTGACACTCTGTCTGAGAGGTTATCTGTGTCGAACGCAAGGAGTCGGAAAAATTATGTTTAAAGACGTTACAAAAGTGAAGGGATTTAAAGAGATTTACGTAGCATTATTGTCTAATTATCAATTATTCTCACAGTCGCGTGCCTTTCATACGTCACGATAAGCGCAGCCATCACGCTAGCTTATGCGGGCATGTGCCAGCTTGTGTTCCTGAGCTGGCGCTGACCCGTGCTTTTCTATGCCGTGCTCCCTGAAGGGCTGCAAAAGATAGCAAGATAGCACCAGCCTTTCAGTTCTCACAACGAACCACTTCTAGGTTGTGGTGCTGATGCTGCGACACATCATTTCTTATTCTCGCCACGTGTGCAGTGGTGTCCGTTCGTCAGCAGGTAGTGCGTGCTTTTCAAGGTATGTCGGCGGTTTGTTCTGGTACTTCTTTTATGCCGGTAATGAGGGCTTAGCATGCGCCGGAAAAGCTGTTGCATAACGCAAACGCACAAAGGTTGCGGTAGTGTCCGTCAAGGCATGTCGGCCATGTTTCTTCTCGCAATATTATTGAACTGAGCTAGTTTGGACAGCTGAACTACAACCCGAAACAAATAGTGATAGACAAGCGACCTTGTTGTCAGTCTCCCTTTGTCTCGTGTTTGTTCGCAGGTTTTGTGCACAACGGCACAATGGTTTCAGTGGTTCTGGCACACGATTTCGATAGTGGTGCTCGATGTTGTGAAGTAGTCACTGTTCATGCATTGGTTTTGTTCTGTCTGCCGCTGGAGGTCTTGTGTTATAAAGGCTGTCTGTAGAGCTACGTAATATGTTGCACGCTTTGTTACTCCTGTGTACGTTTACATAGCTCCTGTGTATATCGTGCACTATTACATGCTTGTATCATTTGTAGACACGAGCCATGTACTTTCAAGTGCTCTTGAAGAGGCAATCTTTTTGCACATTATATAAAACTTCGCTGTGCCATACTGCTTCGCAAGGACAAATTTCAATATCAGTGGTACTATTTAAGCAGATGCCTTAGATCTGTCCCCATGATGAAGGAGATGCTATAGGTGTCCATTTCTACTCTGGGATTTTAACCAAATCACTGAATTGATAGAAATTGAAAATCGGTTACTTTAGGTGTTTTAGGCTACTTTGTACGTCTTACCGCCTCATTCGAAAATATGCCTTAACTTCAAGCCCACACTTGATTTGGTCAAGATAAAGCCTGACGCGAACGCGCCCAAGTAAAGGCAATGAGTGTCGTCCACACTTTCGCGCCTGTTATAGTGGCAAAATGAAGCGTGGGCTTAAAGTAAGGGTGAATATCTGAATTCGGGGTAAATAATAGGCGATGTGCTTGGATATCTGGAAGGATTCTGTCCTTTTTTTCATGTTTAGGATGCTCAAGTCCGCCAGCGAGAGAGTGGTCTGCCAAGTAAGATTTGCCCTCCAGCCCCGCATAGCATCGTACCGTTTGCCTTAAGGAGTGCTGATAAATTTCTTCCTCTTTTAAACCCGTAGCGGTATAACTTCTAATAACGGTAATAACTACAAGACCAAACCTATGATCAGCGCACAAAAATAATGTTTCCTTTGAAGTGGCAAGCTTAAGATGAACACTCACTGTAACATGTTTCTTTGGTGGTACTGCTGCGAGGGCCAATGCAATTAACCACTGCAGGTATGAGGTCAGTGAACACCAACCAGATAACGCTACGGAGATGTAGAAGTAGCAGCTCGCTACGGCATTAGCTGAATCAATGCTTTGACCTTTCGTGGTACCTGATTGCATTATAAGTAATGCTGTATGTTGCCAAAATTGTGAAAAATGTAATGGCGCTATAACGTAAAACTATTCCAAACTTTTCTATTCCAATTCTGCTACCAGGCCTCCACGATTGGTCAAAAACTTTTTTTGACCACCCCCACTTCACCCGTCTGTCACGCGACGTCACGAAAACCGCGATAGGTCCCCATCTGATATGATGTGTACACACTGATTATGCATGATTTGACAGAAAAACGAAAAACAGTTATTTCTGATTCGACCCCTTTTCGCCATTAGCCCTCGGCTATTGGTAAAGAGCTTTAGGGTTGCACCCACTTCACCTGCCTGTCACGCGACGTCAAAAAACCGCACAAACTCACCGCGTCAAAGTGACGTGTACGCGATAAAGATGCATTAGTATGCCGAACAAAACTGAATTTTCTTCGGAATAGCCACAGGCTGCCCCGTTCCGAAAGGAATAAAAGATGGCTGCCGCCGATCGCTGAGACGCTGGCTACTCGCACCTGCCGGAGAGCATGGGTGTATTTGCGTATAATAAAACTTCTTTCGTGGCCGCGTAACGTTTTCAAGCACTTTCGGCACGTTTACCACCTAACTCTGCCAACTCTTTTTTGCTGAGGGTCAGTTTTAGCGTCATTCTTAAGCTTCCGTTGCATGCCGCCGCGATTTTCGACCAGCCACCAGAAGCTAAGTAAGGGAAAGCCGACCAATCGCAGACGCTGGCACCACCCTGTTCATCCGGTTATCAATTTTCAGTGCACTGGCTCTGCCCCAGCGGATCCCTCTCCACTTGAGCGTTCTCCTCGCCTCCTGTCAGCCAATTAGATACGACAAGCCGCTCAGTGTAGGCAATGTTATTCGTTTTTCAAGCAAACAAAAGTGACCTCCCATGAACGAGGAGAGTGTTTGATTCGTCTGTACAGACAACCCTGTAGGTGACCACCTGGTGCTTGCGTCGGTGGTTACGCAAATTTGACGTCAGGAGATTGGAATAGAAACATATTGGAATAGTTTTACGTTATAGGGCCCTAGGATGCTGTTACGCGGTGTCAGGCTGAGTGTACAGAATGCATTGATACGGTTTAAAAGGAAAGGGCTGATTTGATACTGCTACGAGTGGCTCAGCAGTCTCAGCAGCATGGTGTGACCTGGTGCCACTGCATTTGGTTGACTACTGCATACCAAGTGTGCTGTAGTACCAGGTAACCACAAACCGCAATGACATTGACATTCCTTATGATCAGTGAATCTACACACGAATTGGCTGTAGTCTCACTCGCATGGAACTATGGTATAGTTATTGTATTCGAATAATTTATGGCGCATACCATGGTTGTACTCGGGATGCCTGCTTACATATTTAAGAAAAATTAGGGAAAAATTAAGGTACTTCCTCGTTATAACTGTCTTCATTTCTAAGACTGAGAACAATATATTAAAACTGTATTTATTTATGCAGCACCTGTGTTCCGAATATTTCTCCTTTATGGAAAAGCTAATTTGGCACCCTTTTGCTGCAAGTGGTTACCTGCTTCTCTTACACAATTTATCATTGTGCTAACGTGTTGATGGTTCTCAGATTGTTTTTCCTGTAGGATATATTGCTATTTTGGGCGTTCAGCTGTTGTGCTTCTTTATGTTCCACTACGTTGTTTCTATTCTGTCTTTCTTCCTTTTGCTGAATTCAAGGCTAGCCAAATAGTGCTTTGATGTTTCCGTATGTGAATTCTGCTTTTCTTTTTGTTCAGGAGAATAGCGTATCATAATGTGGCCTCTGTGTCTTAATGCAGCTAACACTGCGTTGTTGCTCACCTAAAAATTGTTTTTGAAAACACAAGTGTTCGTTTTCATGCGTTTATTTTACTCACTTATTTTATTTATCCTTTAGTGTGTTTATGCCTATAGCTCTTATGCAAAAGCGATATTTTCGTATTGGTTCGTGCGAAGTGCTCATTGTGCCTTTCAGAAACCAAGAGATGGCATTACGTTGTATTTTTAGCGTTAAATTTATTTTCTGGAGACAGCTGCAATATGCCAGTGTATTTCGCTGCTAGCATTGTGGACATCATTAAATGCTTGTCAAGCGGTTGATATCAATATGAGGTTCCACAATAAAAAGGCTGGTGGTAACAAGTTGAGCTTTTCTTCGCTTAGTAATAGTGACACTTTGATCTGTTGTTCCGAACGGTCCAGGACTATCAGAGAAGCCACGTACGCCAATAATCAGTGGCTGTAATAGCGTCTCAAGCAGTCCAGGGCAGTCTGGGACAACAAATTGAAGAGGCCCAGTGCATGCATGCATGACAAATAAAAGAAACAGCTAGAAATATACAAGGTGCATCCGATGGATGTGAATGTGGATATCTAGTGGACGTTGCGGATACAGCCATACATAGTAAAATGGATGTCCTATGGACGTAAGTGTGGTTAATATAAATGTACATTAGATCTAGTAAAAATCTATTGGATGTTGTGGACGTCTATTAGATGCTACACATATCCAGCTCTGACATCCCCACAACGCACTACATACACGTTCTGGATGCATTTGTGATTATCCATAGTACATCTACGCAACGTTTTCTGGATAAATCTGGATATCTAACAGACGTACTGAGTGTCCAAAGTGTACCATATTATGTGCGTCTAATGGATGCATCTGGCTATCTGGGAGGTGGCACAAACAATATCCACAAGCAAAATCTTTAAAAGCTCCACGTTCCTCCCTAGATTCTTTCACGACCTTCTGCCTAATGTCTTCTAGCGGTTCGAGTACGTTGGCAATGACCTCATAATAAGTGCACTAGGCAAGGAGTCAAACGCACCCCACTGGAGGTAGGGGCTGACCACAGCCAGCTTCATCGCCTTTCCAACGTGCTCGTAGCAAACGTCTTTGCTTTTCCTGCGGCCAACCAGCAACTCTGGCACCGTGTACTCCATCAGCTGCGTGTAGACGCTCCAAGCCACCAGGTGTCGCAGCCCATCCTGGCCCACGGACGTGTCATTGAGGAGATTCGCGAGCATGTTCACCACGTGGATTTGAAGCACAATGGAGTCCACTGCCCGATAGGTATTGTTGGTGTACTTTGAAAAAAAGTTGCCCCATTGATCTGTTAAACAGAAAGACGCAGGCGCCAACGAACTATAAGTCCTGCAGCACTGTAAGAGTGGCCGATTACTCAATATAACATCATTTTAACCTATTCCTTACGTGAGCAATGTGTTGGTTTGCTCTTTAACACGGCGGTTGCGTGCTTTCGTTTCATAGGTTACGCTAAAGCTAGGTGACAATGAAGAGTAGCTGCAGCTAAAATTCGATGTAGTTTATTCGATATAATGCAGCAATGATCTTAGATCACAATGTGTCCAGTACAGAATGGACACAATAATATTCACTATTACTTTTTAAATGGGACTACCTGGTGCCGTTAAACTGAAATTGCATACCTAAAATGGCTTGTTAATTATAGGAATATCTAGGTTTGCACTTTTGTGCAGTGGAAATCTGCTGCTTTCTTTGCTGATTGGATGCTGGCAGAAAAAGTTTCACTCTCCCGCTCATTCATGTCTGTTTTCTTTTATTCTCCCTGAAAAGCTGTCCTTTCTTAAGAAATGAAGGATAGCTTTGCATTATTGCTATTTGTAGCTGCTTTAGGTGCTCCATACTGTTGTCCGAGAAATTTAGGGCGTCAGCTGGGACTGTTCACAATAGAACCGTCTCACCTCCTGGAGACCAACATTTCAACCCTATATAAATACGTTCACTCAACGAACGCTGCTTTCAATCTCAAACGGATTTTTTGAGCACTGTCTTGAACCACTTTCCGAATATCCAAGTGTCGTATTTGCTACATTCTCCGCTGAAGGCCACATACAGAGAGACTTGGGTACTGTCACACTAAAACTACTTCATAAAGGCTAGTTTTGAAGCAACATATTACAATGAAATTCCTCTATTTCCAAAACGGATGTCAGATTACCTTAAAAAAAGGCCACAATGAATATTATTCAATAAAAGCACGCCGATACATTGCCGTGGCCGCCCCTTACGGCAAAGACATAACTAAAAGCGCTTGCGTAGTCACATTTAAGTGGAAAATAATAAACTACGTGTAGCCAAGGTTATTCCATAGCCTTTCACTGCGGCCTCGCTCACCATGTACTGGGAAGTTGTGAAAAGTTACAGACTAAATGTCAATTTAAAAGTTCTTGCGACCTTCCTGAGGGCTATGTTCTGGGGCTTTTTTTTTCATCTATCTTCTAAGGCGTGACTGCGTACGCTGTACACTTCTTGTTGTTCCTTATTTTTGTGTCTGTAAGTTCCATGTCTCACGTCTCTATACATTTGAGCTATCACCGCGCCTTAAATATAGGTATACTTGTTGTGCCACGTTTTCTTTTTTGCGTATATTTTGTACCACATCTTGGTGTTTACCAGTTGTGTATATCTGTTCTTCTGCGCGGACATCTGAGACGACTGATTCCGATTCATATCTGATCTTTCTAGTTCTAATTGGGCTCTGTATTCTTCTTCTAGTAATTCGAGTGTATTATCAATTGTCTAGATGGCTTATGACTTCGCTTCTACATATCAGTTCCATGTTTTCTAGCACTGTGCTGCTGCCAAAGTTGTTGCAGGAGGTTTGGAACTCCTCAAGAAGTTGGTCGCTGCTTTTCTTTCAACACCGTCCATTTATTTTGTTTGAATGTAAAAATTGTAAGGTTTGGTTTTATTTATTGCGAATATCATGATCTCTACCCAAATTTTTCACTATATCTTTCCGGCGCAGTTTTTTAGGCCTCGGATCAGTCATTGTACTTTATATCTGAGTACAATGGGCGAGCATTCTGCGATCACCAAGACACTAGATCCGGGCTCCTGTTTCTAACTCGTCGACAGTTTCCTTCAAAGTTGTTCGCGCTTTCGATAACACATCACCTAGTTTTTTTCATGTAAGGCTTAAAACTAGGAACTCATGCGTGAGGCAACATGAGCGTCTGTTGAGGAATACGATGAGCGCGGCACTCTGCGTTACATAGCTAGTGCTGCCGCAATGCAGTCCTATTAGTTTCAACCACTTTGCTGTTTCTTTTAACATGAAATCGTTCAACCGTAAAGCCAGAGCAGGGACTCTGTATATTAAACATACCGCTATAACAAACTTCAAAATCTTACATTGGTACAGCGTAAGCCGCATCGTCTTATATATTGAGCCCAACAAACTTGTATCGCACAGAGGTAGCGGCGAAGCTGCACCCACCTGCAGTGACGTATGGGTCTGTATATGCACCCAGCCTACCTATGGCCATTAGCTGGTTGCGGGCATCCCGCAAAATTGTTGTTCTGGCTATGTACACAACTGCAACATGAAAAATACAGAACATTAGCAAATTTAAGCTTTGTGGAATACACAAATAGCTGCATAACTCACACTGGAGTAAATGCAGGGCGCTCTTTCTATAATTCACGCAGCTGCAAAGGAAACAAGCTTTTCTATACGAATGCATGAACGAATTCTGCATTTATAAAAATATAGTAAGCTATATGGCCTGCAGGCGAAGAAGTGCGTCGGGAAGCAAAGGACACGGGAGGGACGCTAAAACAAATAGAATGTTGTCAGCAGTAACCAGACGAAGGCTTCCGTATTGCGTGCGTATTTTCTTAATAATTAGTTCCTAATGCCGAATTATCTACCGTTAGGTTGGTTTATTATTACCGCACATATTTTCACAAAAGATTTCGAAGTCATACAAACATTGATATATTTATCTTCTTTTCTGCCTCCTATATACCTAGATTTTTCGTGATTAAGAATTGCCCGCCAAATGCATTTCGTGTTTGTTTTTTTGTTTTCCTGCCGGAAAGAGGTGTCTTAATTTTTCTGCTGCAGCACCTGCATTCCGATGAGGGTTGAATGCAGCATTAATCGTGTACCTTACTTTCGTTGCATGTTAAAGGGACACTTAACGCAAATACTAAACGCACGCTGGCTGTTAAAATATCATTTCAGAAACCTCTCAGCATCCGTTTCGTGCCATCAAAAGACTAAGTTTATGAGAAAATTGCGTCTGAAGTGACCGCATACCCTTAGCGTTATTAAAATCGCCCACCTCCGAGAGGGGAATGGCGACGTTGCATACGCCATGACCGTCTTTACTGACGTCAGGCATTTAAAAATAAATAAATAAATAACAAAAAATGACACCAAACAGAGGCCGTTACAATTTTCCACGCCAAACTCAGGCGCATGGCCTTGGAGGAACCAAGACAAGGCAGAACGTTGGATTCTTCGTTACAAGTCCCCTTCGTTAAGTGACGTCAACCGTTTGGGCATTTTACTACGTAACATGGACGGGGCATTTTGTCCTACTTTCAGTTTGTCTGAATTTCGTTCAAGAGCAGATGGAGTGCAGCACTACGAGATAACGAAATTGCTATAACGCGAACGAGCAGCAGGCGCGGAGTCGAACAATCGCAAAAGCTTTCGACCGCCCGAGTCATTGTTAAGGGTAACGACAACGAGTTCACTTAAAAAAAAATCCAATTAATCTGGACAAATATTTTCTTGCGTCTTCTGATGCAATGCTAAAATTCTTTTTTTTTATGAGTGATTCAGTACTAGTGGCAGAATTTTAATGAGCGCACCCTACGTTGAGGGGCTAGAGTATGAAAGCCCCAGGAGAGTCGAAATAGTGCCCTGTACTTACCTCAACTTCTTGATTACTAAGGTTCAGTACGCGATAGTGTTGACGCGAAGGTTGTTTCACATGATGCGATTTGCATCGCACCGGAAGTGTGCTTTGGGTCGTACGTGACAAATTGCAGGGGCACACGTAACCCCCCCCCCCCCCTTGCTCCCCGTGCGACAGTGACAAACCGGCTGGTCGAAGATAGCAGAGGGGACGAAAAGAAAACTCCGCCAAGAGCCGCGAGAGCTGTTTCGAGATTTCTTCGTGAAAATGGCGTCTAGTCGCTCAACAAACCCCGAACAGTGCAACTGAGTGGAGACGTGGATTGCGTAAGCGGTACGTACGCTCTTAGTCAAGTCCTGCACAGCGTCCTCTGTATAAGCGGTACTTTCTCGGTTCATCCCAGACCACCGCATATACGCGTTCTTGCGTCACAAAACGCGGCTGACCCGCTGCTCACGGCTGTATGCGTCCTATGAGCAAACGCAACGTTTATATAGACCGTTTTTTTCGTAGGCGCCGCCATATTGTGAACGCAGTGGCGCCGCCTATGAGCAGCGCCATTATACTGGCTTGGGTGAAAGCGGTCTTTGGCATGGCAGGTATATGCTCGGCGGTAGGTTCTGGCATTTGTTTTCGCGGTCGCGTGCTTTAACGTGCGTCTTCTACGTGGTAAGCGGTTCTGTGAGACGTGCTGAAGTGGTTTAAGGCGTCATGGCTGGAATTTCTGCTGGCGTTGAGGTGGACAGAACACGCAACGCGATGTGCGCGCGCATATTTGAGCCTACAATCAGCCTCGGAGATCAATTGTGTATTTCTGAATGTTCCAATCACTAATGTGGCCTTATTGCAGTATTATCCTGTATTTCTAAGCTGCGGTTTAGGAGCCATGAAGCCTACGCGACGATCGCAACAGCGTGAGTACCGTTCTGCTACGATAGGAGCTGTGCTGTTATACTTTGACGACCGTTCAAATTGTCCGCTGCAGGTTACATTGCGTGACTACTTGGTTGGATAGATGAGGTACCCACCCATGAATGAAATAGTTTTGGCTAGTAATGGGATCATACCTTACAGTCTGAATTAGGCTTGTCCAGCAAAGCGACCGTTTACGAACTGCGCGAGCGTCCTGAGCAGTAGTAGGTGCTGGATTACAGATATCTTTGTTCTATATAGAGCACCGTCCAAGCGTACGGCATCAGCTGTTGTATATTTATAAATGTTGTGCGGCGTTAGCCCGTTTTCTCTTGCTTTTGAGAGAAAGAGGATGATAACCGATTTTTTTTTCGCTTGTGTTCGTTTAGTTCTCTACGACACACTCACATGTATTATGGAAATTTTGCGCTCAAAAATAGCCATCGCATTCTTTTGATACGAACCCTCTCAGATACTATGGCTGTATATAGGCCAAAAAAGCAATGCCGAAGCACACAGCTTATATTTGTCTCGTGCTGGCTCATCAGCCGCAGTGATCGCTGTGTTGAGCAGCGCCCTGGGCCTCATGCAGCAAGGCTAGCGTAGACACACGGTAATTTCAAGCATACTAGTCTTGAAATGCGTGAGAACGATGCCAGTGTATCACAAATATTTGATAGTGCCTGCCGCTCAGATGTTTTGTGGTTGGCTTAGGTTGGCCGTGCAGTAGCATGCGCTCTTATGTTTTACTCCCTACGCCAATCAATCATACAGCGAGCTGATTTACCATTTATTGCCGGTAATACAGAGATGCCGGTTTTCTTTGTAGAATTATGATCGATATAAGCAATATAGTAAACAACACATACACGCACCGCGACTGATAATGCGCGTACAACGCGGCTGATTATGCACGTCGCATTTTAGCGCATCCAAGACATGTTTCTGACTACAGTAGTTACCAATGTACCGAAAGGCTTCCCTGACGACCTTACATGAACGAACGTGGCGTAAATTTCACAAAGTAAGGTTTAAAACATCTCGAAATCGTTCCGCAGCACGCGACAGCAATACTTTCAAGCAGCGCCGCGCCGGCTCGCCCAAGCCAGAGAGGAGGAAAGGCCATCCGCACGCCCTATCCTCCTCGCCCGATGAAACGGTCTATAGTCAAGAACAGCACCGCGAGCGGCGCTGCTGCGCTGGCGTTGAGAGCGCCATATGCGGGGCAAAATTCAACTAGCGGGTGGTACACCTCTCCCATGTTGCGTTCGCACCGCCTTGATTGCCTCTTGCACTGCGCGTATTTGGGCACGTTTCTTACCGCGCTCGGTATGTGCCTACGTGCATGTGCGTGGAGGTTTTATTCGAAGGACGATGTACACTCTGCTTCACACTTAGGAGAAAACTCAGAGTGCATTGCATCGTGATGCAGCGAGGGCTTGAGTCAGGTGGCGGTAGCAGCTCGTGCAGGCGCAGGTGCTCGAGGGGCGGGGTTTTGAATGGCGTCGTCTCCTACGGCGGCGCACGCTGGCCGCATTGTCGGGAAGCGTTCTATTACCAGTTGCAGTGCGCCGATCTCATCGTCAATGCATTAAATGAACCGATATCTTTTACTAAGCGTTGTGCGGCATCCACTGATACGCCTCGAGGGTAAGATCATCGCTGAAAGGTGCAGGGCAGTCATAGACGACGTACTGATTCCATACATTCATGACGGCTCGTTCCTTGAAGGTGATTATATATTCTAACACGATAGGCCGCCGATCCACACTGCTTATGTTGTGCAAGAACTGCTGGAAGAGCGCGCCGTCCCTCTCTTCGAGTGGCCACCTCAATCCCCGGGCGCCAACATCATTTAAAATGTCTGGGGCTCGTTTAAAGTATCGCTGCCGCACCATCCCCTCTATCAGTCGCCCGAGGATAGGCTTTTATTCACCATCGTCAGCGACTGAGACGTGCTGCGAATGAACACATCCCTGATCAAGTCACTCTGCACTTCACTGCCTTCCAGGATGAGCGCTGTCATCGCTGCCGCTGGGGACATGACGAGATACTAATTGAATTTCGGAGCGTGACGTGTCCAATTCCCCGCCGGCGGGCAGAGTCTGTCTGGTGTAGTGAATGATTGTCGAGAAAAATGAATTGAAGCTCATTGCCTTAACTTCAAACATTCCTTTAATCGTATCCGCTTGTTTCATCGTATTCGACCCCCATAGTTATCATTGTTGAGTTCCTTGTGTTCCTCTCGAGTCAAATAAACACTGAGCACGTTGCGCGCACATTTTGGTGCGTCTCGTCACTGCTTATTACAGCAGCACACATAGTGAAGAAATATACGTGCACGCGCTCAGTACCACAGCGTTTCAAAAGAACAAACGAAGCATGCTGTCAAGCTTGTGGAACTCCATTATCGCCAATGAAGACTCAGAGTTTGGCGTCGCACAGCGTTTAGTAAAGAATATCAGCTCAGTTCCCGCAGTACCGATGAAATCGGCGCACTGGCCCTGGCAGTAGCACGCTTCCCGACAATGCGACCAGCGCGCGCCGCCGTAGCAGACGACGCAGATCACGACTCTGCCCCTCGAGCGTCTGCGCCTGCTCGAGCTGCCGCCGCCGCACCACTCCATTGCCTGCCGCATCGCGATGCAATACGTTCCGAGTTTTCCCCTAAGTGTTAAACAGACTGTACACGCTTCTATTTGCTCTAAAGAAGATCGGTACTCTTGACGATTATTCCTATGGCTGCAATGCGGCGAAAGGGCAGCGTCTGCCTAGACATGTAAGTGACGCTGTGCAGGTAATTGAAAATGACATCGTATGTGCCGCCGGAAAAATCGTCGGCACATACGATACGGCACGTAGGAGCTAAAGTCATCTTTAGAGTTTCTCAGAAAATGTTTGCTACAAATCCGTGTTGTCTCTGATGGCAACAACGGACTTCCATCGACACTTTGCGGAAATAAACAAAATATATCGCTGCATAGCACAAGTACGACATGCGCACACAACTTTAACTAGTACTTCTCCTACAATATAGAATAGAGGCAGCAATGTAAATAGCTTGGCCATTTGTTAGCAGTACTCAAGGGGCGGAAGTTGAAAGTATTAGTAATCATTTCTGCTTCAGCGATGCCGGCGCGACCAAGATGCGGGCGTGTATCGTCCAGTAATTCGATCGATCGGTGCAGTGGTGATGCAGGAATTAACTCCGGTCATTTTCAATGCATCGTGTACATATTGTCACATAGTGGTGACATCGAAGAACACAGTAGCAACACTGTGACCGGCAAAACTAACTTCTATTCGGTAAACCTGTGCCCACTAAATAGGATACACTTATAGCACAATGATAGCGGCGAAAACGGTCGGAGATCGTCGAAAATCTCATCAGTGGGTCAAGCGCGTCGGCTTTTATACAGCACTTGTCGAACGTTCCGGACTAATGGTTGGGACCCGCATGCCTTCCAGAAAGTTCTAAACCATTCGCGTCACGCGATGAAATCAGATAACACAAGGATCGGCGACAACAGACAGCAGATAGAAGCATCGATAACTTTCCAGAAACTTCGTATACATGCAGGCGCGTACGCACTGTGCGATAACGTTTGTTAGGCGGCGAAACGTGGTCGCCCGATAAAGAAACGTACACGAGTCAATACCCCCTCTTAAAAAGCATCGGCTCGATGCTGCAAATAAACGAAAGTAATAAAAAAGAGCACTCGTAGCAAAGAAAACAACAAAATAAGGAAGTTCGTCAGCGTCCGTAAAAGGGTTTAAGGCGCACCACGTGGACCACTTCAGATCGTGCGCGGCGCCGCTGTGAATACGAAATGCCATTTGGCACGACCTCATAGTCCAGCGCACCAATACGTCGGATGATCTTGTAGGGTCCGAAATAGCGTCGCAATAGTTTCTCACTCAGTCCTCGTCGGCGTATGGCGGTCCATACCCAAACACGGTCGCCGGGATGGTACTCGACGAAGCGTCGTCTGAGGTTGAAGTGTCGGCTGTCGGTACGCTGCTGGTTCTTGATCCGTTGTAGGATTTGTCGGATGATCCCACCGCAGGCACACAGTTGTATGAGTTGTCGGACGACCTCGCCGCTGCCACCAGTTGAAGGGGTTGTAGGTCGTAGAGAGGAACTTGGGAGGAACTAGGTGAACAGGGTTTACTTACAGTGTTCACATTTTAAACAAGTGATAGATTTACACAGTCTAGCGTGACTCCCAAATGGAGCCCGCAAAACGAAGCATGCAGCATGCGAGCACACAGGCTCACGAGTACATTGACGAGCATAGAGCACGACGACGCGCACACTGTAGCAGCGACAAACAGCTTCTTATAAACACTCCGTTCGACGCCATCGTTCGACGTCATCGTAGACGACCCGCCTTTTTGGAGGTGGAGGGCTCACACACACAAGTACGCACTTTAACTGCCCCCCCTCCGAGGGCAGACGACCTTCGCAGCACTTGGAGCTGACCTTCGAAACACTCGGAGCTGACCTTCGCATCGCGGCCGTCGTGGTGTCCAGTGTCTTGCGTCCCCGTAGCCAGCTGGTCACGCCCGACCCCAGCCGGCGCCTTTAGGTTCCACAGCTGCCGTAGTCCGCAGTTTTCTGAAGTAAGTTCATGGTTGGTTAGCGCTGTCCTCGCTGGTTCTCTGTAGGGCGCCCCCACCGCGGGTCGATCGAAGCACGTACAGCGGGCTGAAATAGCTTTCCAGAGCAGTACCCCTGCAGGCCGATCCTAACAGCTCCTCCATGGCCCGGAAAATCTCGCCTGGCCAATGCTGGCAACCGCTGGGCAGGAAGAGAATGGCTGGCGAGCAAGAAGATGGATTTGCTCTATGCAACCCCTGCGCACTTGGAATGCCTTCAATCATCTCACAACAACTGGCACAGAAGAGTCGATCCCGGCAACACAATACCACTCAACGTGCAAACGCCCGGAATCAGCTGTTAACCTACCAGCCTTCCTGTCAAGATTTCAATGCAAGCCACTGAACTGGGAACCCCAAATTTTGCGCCAAAATTTCGTGCCGCCAAAGCAAGCGTTCGCGTTCCCCCTGAGTTTAACTAGATCTGACTGTCGTGCTGCACAAGAGCAAAGGTTTACGCAGAAATAAACCGAAGGCTCTCCAATACCAATACCCAAACATAACTTAAGCAGCCTAACTTCACGAACAGCCTGTTCTTACCTTATCGCAGGGGCGTACTTATCTCACGTACTGTTGCCACTGAACAGTCTGGCCAACTCCACAGGCACGTAATCACAATCGCGCTAGCTTTGTGGTCCCTATTCCGAACACGTGCTTGCGTCGTACGCAAACGTTTCATCGCGCTAACTTTTCGTGTCTTTCTCTAGTCCATACTGGACACGTTCCTTAAACGAACAACTAAACTTGCCTAACGTACGCGCTCTGCAGAACCCTTTAAAAAATTGCGTCTTCTAATAACTCGTTCCACGCACGCTTATTAGAGAAGTCAGAAAACGGCCGCCCTCAACAAACACGAGCAACCCAGTTATAAACATTCTGCTGCCTTCCGTCCGCACAGGACCCGCGCTAATGGAACTACGAACGCCTCCCCGTGCACATGATGCAATAAGTCAAAATCTACGGGCTTCAGCTTAAAAAATTCGAAAACACTCATAAATAAAAGAAAGTTAACTAATACACACGCGCTTTACCATAGACCTCTCAATGATGACTCACACATTCTCAATGACTCACACACACAAAAAAAAGGAAAGCCTATGTACTCATTAACTAACGCCTCGCGAAACTAAACTTTTACCTAAAATGCGTCTTTCAAATCTCGGAGCTTCTCAAACGAAAACACAAACAAAGCTCATACCTTACATATTGAAAGAAATTGTTAGTCCCAAATCGCGAAAATTTCCAAAATGCTCAGAACTAACGAAACAACACGTTTTACTTCTACAGAAGCTCCCTTGGCCTTCCGTTCCAAAGGTTTACGTCTGACTCATACTTTTGAGCCGTACTCGCGGTGGTCGCGGTTCGAAAGCTATTATGGATACCCAGGAACAACAAAAGGGCTGACACGCTATCAGCTCCTCCAAGACGTTACAGTGTCCTGCCGATTTGCGTCCTGGCGCGACGCTTTCATGACGAACTCGACTGAACGCGTAGCGACTCCCTACCACCTCGTCTCGACTTGCAACCTTGCGCTCCTTCGCATTACATGCTGCACTCCGAAAAGAACGACGGAATGACGAGGAACGTAACTGTCCCGTGCCCTTTGTCCGCGTCCGTGCAGAACATGCTTCCCGGTCTCTCTTTGACCGGTGGCTCGAACGTGTTTGATGCGTCAACATCGTCAACGACGACCGCCCTTTTCTTTTCCTCGCGCCCTGGCTTTTTGCGTCTTTCACCGTCTTTGGCTGCGCTACTTTATTTACTGCTTTCTGATCTTTACGGCGCTTCTTTCTACGGCGCTTTCTCTTTGAACTCGCTTTCATGTCGCCTTCTCGTGTCTCAAACCTGGCCGGTACACATTGCGTCGGCCCGGATCGGTCTTTTACCCGCAGAGTCTGAGTGATTTTCATTTAAGTTGACTCTCTCTTTGCCTCGACTGGCGGAAAGCTCAACCGACTCTGGAACAAGTCGAGAAAGACTCGAGCTATGCAACTCGCACTCGGGCGAACTGCCCTCTACTGCATTGCCCAGCTCACGCTGTGCATCGACACACAGCCCGTCGGTCTCGTTCGTTGTCTCACGCGCACAGTCCGAATGATTCCTAATTAAATCATCCCTCTCTTGGCTACCTAAACTGGCGGAGAGCTGCACCGATCCCTCAACAATGCAGTTGTCTTCTCTTGAGCTACGCAGATCGCAATCCTGAGAACTACCCTCAACTGCATCGTCCAGCTCGCACTTCACTTCGGCACGCAGATCTGACCTGACATGGGTGCTCGCGTCTGTCGGGTCAGCAGTACTGTCTACTTCTTTAACAACCTCGCTAACATTACAAGCGACGCACACACGCCGTAACTGTGCCAATTGATTCGCAGATGGCCTAGCTGCCTCTACAGTGCTCTTTTGGCACAGCACCTCGTCGCTCTCACTACGGCCTTTACGGCCTCTGTTGCCACTAAGGCCTCGTTAGCTGCTAGCACTTCGAGTTCACCTATGAACGTGCTGCTACTCTCACAGGTACTACTCCTTCTCTCGGCTTGTTGACTTTGCTCTATTAACTGCTCAAAACTTTCAATCTCTTTGTTCAGTGCATCAATGTACTGCCTCGTTACTTCTGTGAGGTCTTTCTCCTGCGAAATGCTTTTCAGTTCCTGCCTAGCTTTTACCTGTTCTTGCCTAAATTCTTCCTGTTCTTGCCTAATTGCTTCCTGTTCCCGTTATTTTCTCACGTTGCAGGCTGACGTTCCAGCTCGACCTCCTCCTTAAGAGGAATCTTTAGCTCGGGTGTTCGCATCTAAATACATGTACAGGGAGAATTGGTTTTCTCGGCAACCACTGCACCAAATTTCACGAGGTTTGTTGCATTTAAAGAAAAAGCTTAAATTCTAGTAATTTTTTGTTTTGGATTTACTATTTAGACTGTCACTTCTTTCTTAAATATTGGCATGAATCGGAAATTTTCAGAAAACGAGATTATCAAGTTTAAAACTCAACAGGAAAAAATGATATCGAAATTCTGTGAATTGGAACTAATAGTATGTCTACATCGGAAAAAATTCTTTTCTTATACATGATTCTTAAAAAAATATTGTATTATGGAAATACGGCTTTTGCAGAACCCTAGAACACAACGTAATCAATTCACGTAAGGTACCTATTGATGTACAAAATTTGTCTGCTTTGACTGTTTTAACCAATGCCGTTTACAGAACCGCAATACCTGTTCTTGATGCATAGCT
This sequence comes from Dermacentor variabilis, assembly GCF_050947875.1. Taxonomy (NCBI): domain Eukaryota; kingdom Metazoa; phylum Arthropoda; class Arachnida; order Ixodida; family Ixodidae; genus Dermacentor; species Dermacentor variabilis. The sequence continues at coordinate 126,900,331 of NC_134570.1, forward strand.
TTTGATTTGTAAACGTTATGCTACTACATTTTTCGAAATTTCAAGTTTTTCAAAATATTTTAAACAAAATTCAGACCCTAAATCGAAATTCCTTTTCCAACAGACACTAGAATTTAACTTTCTCTCTCAAATGCAAGAAATTTCATTAAATGCGATCCTGGGGTTATCTCAGAATAGTGTTTCTGCGTGTTACATGTATTTGAATGGGCCACGACGGAGTTGGGCCCGAGCTAAAGCTTCCTCTTAAACAATTTGTCGAGGGATCAAATACATTAATTCATGGATCAAATACATACTGCATTTTCATTGCCAAAGATGCTGCAAACGATTTCTTGAAGGCTACGCACTGTCAAAGCAAGTAAAATATGTATTTTTCCATGAAAGAATATACTCGTATGTTCAAAAAATTCTGCCCAATATAAGTGATATGAACGCTTCCATATATTTTGTCTATTTAAGAAGTACAGAAAATATGACATGAACTTTAGAACTATATCAGTTCGAAAGCAGCAAAGCAGTGCATGCTGCTGATATAATAAATGTAAAGGCCATGAAATGAACAAGTTGAGGAGAAATATGTTAATGAAGCTTTGTCGTTCAAGAACTTTGTTTACATCCTTGTACATATTCAACGGCCAATAAAATTTCTCAGCGACGCTGTCATTTGCTCCAATATATTACGCAGGAGCACTTGTCACCGGTCGTGTATCGTAAGTAATTGCACCGAAATTATAGTAGCAACATAGCAGGAGTTTTTCAATATATACGAGGGCCAGTCAAATGAAACTGAGTCAATGCGAACATATGACAAACGCGGTACTTTATTCAAATTAGTCTCCATAAACAATTAGACGTTTGTCCTATTGACCAACGAGTCGCGTGATTCCCGTCTCGTAAAACTCCTTGGGTTGCTGCTTCAAAAAGTCTGCAACTGACTCTTTCACGTCATCGTCCGACACGAATCTGGTTCCCTCGAGCTGTTTTTTCCGTTGCCCCAAGATGTGAAAGTGGCAAGGCGACAGGTCTCAGCTGTATGGCGGATGTTGCAGCGTTTGCCACTTTAACATTGCCAGTTTTGTATTAACCATATCCGTGACGTGGGGAGGGGCATTGCCGTGGAACAAGATGGCCCCATTCGACGTCGATGACCCCTTTTTCGACGTCCTTTGTTCTTGACTGCGACACGTAACCGATCCGGCGTTTCACAATATCGGAAACAATTGATACTCTCTCAATATTTGGTAAATTCTATCAGTAATGGCCCCTGAAGATCTAAAAAGAAGTCAACAACACCTTTCCGGCGGAAATGACGGCCTTTGCTTTATTTGGGGGTAGTGAATTCGACTGTTTCCACTGTAAGCTTTGCCGTCCTCTTTCATGCTCGTAGTAGTAGTGGCACCATGGTTCGTCGCCGATGAAAATTGTAGACAAGAAGTCGTCACTCTCATTGTCATACCAGATGAAATGAGTCAAGGCAGTGCCAAAATTTTCCGTCTTCTGGCGTTGGTTGAAAATCTTGGGCATCCATTGCGCACACAAGAGCCGATAACCGAGATGTTCATGAATTATGGTGTGAACAGAAGCGCGGTTGATGTTCGCACGCTCTGCCAGTTCATCGATGCTTATCCTCCATTCTTGTCTAATCAGCTCATAAACTTTTGCAATTGTCTTAGGGGTGATTGCACGGTGACAGCCCGGTCTTGGATCGCCTTTGACACTTTCACGCTTTCTTTGAACCGTTTGCTCCAACACTTCACCGTGGCCACTGAAATGCAATGTTCAACGTACACGGCAGCTCTACGACAACTAATTTCTTTTAAGGAAACATCTTCAGCTGTCAAAAACCTCACAACACCACGCTGCTCAACTTCTGGAGCGTCCATTACGTCACGCAACCATGCTCAACCCAGTGTACGAGAGCATTAGAAAACATTTATCCTCCCACCTGCATGTCACTTTTGTAAATGGGATATCATAAGAAGCCAACAAACACTGACACCAAGGAGAACATAGGGAAAATCACTTGTGCTTAATAAATGAAATAAAGAAACGATAAATTATAGGAAATTAAAGAGGATGAAAAAAACAACTTGTCGCAGGTGGGAACCGAACCCAAAACCTTCGCATTTCGCGTGCGATGCTCTCCCAATTTAGCTACCGCGGCGCCATTTCCCCATCCAATTTCTTGGGTATTTATGTGTCGTAGTAGAAACCTGGGAGTGTTAGCCAGCGCCACCACTCACAGACCTTGGCGGCGGACGCGGAACGTCTTTTTTGCCGCAGCCGTCACGAGAACGTGATGTTTTTCGGTGAAGGCAACTGGTTAATAAACCCACACATGGTAACTGAAGGCATCAATGTTGCTGGATTCGAGACCCTCCTTATGTAATAAACGAGAAGAAAGGGGGCTAACCGAGGGGCCCGATTTTTATAAGTCATAACATAAGAAGCCATAAGAAGACAAGAAAAAGCGGGCACGTCCTGTGTTACTGGGGCTTAGCGGAGAGGCGAGAACTAGGAGTCGGATTCCTGGTTAATAAGAATATAGCTGGTAACATACAGGAATTCTATAGCATTAACGAGAGGGTGGCATGTCTTGTTGTGAAACTTAATAAGAGGTACAAAATGAAGATTGTACAAATCTACGCCCCTACATCCAGTCATGATGACCAGGAAGTCGAAAGCTTCTATGAAGACGTGGAATCGGCGATGGGTAAAGTCAAAACAAATTACACTATACTGATGGGTTGACTTCAATGCCAAGGTAGGCAAGAAGCAGGCTGGAGACAAGGCAGTGGGGGAATATGGCATAGGCACTAGGAATAGCGGGGGAGAGTTATTAGCAGAGTTTGCGGAACAGAATAATATGCGGATAATGAATACCTTCTTCCGCAAGCGGGATAGCCGAAAGTGGACATGAAGGAGCCCGAACGGCGAGACTAGAAATGAAATAGACTTCATAGTGTGCGCTAACCCTGGTATCATACAAGGTGTGGACGTGCTCAGCAAGGTGCGCTGCAGTGACCATAGGGTGGTAAGAACTCGAATTAGCCTAGACCTGAGGAGGGAACTGAAGAAACTCGTACGTAAGAAGCCAATCAATGAGTTAGCGGTAAGAGGCAAAATAGGGAAATTCCAGATCAAGCTACAGAACAGGTATTCGGCTTTAACTCAGGAAGAGGACCTTAGTGTTGAAGCAATGAACGACAGTTTTGTGGGCATCACTAAGGAGTTTGCAATAGAAGTCGGTGGTAACTCCGTTAGATAGGATACCAGTAGGCTATGGCAGGAAACGAAAGATCTGATCATGAAGTGCCCCCCCCCCCCAATGTATGAAAGCCTCTAACTTTACATCTACAATAGAACTCGCAGAACTTTCGAAGTTAATCAACAAGCGTATGACAGCTGACATAAGGAAGTATAATATGGATAGAATTGAACATGCTTTCAGGAACGGAAGAACCCTAAAAGCAGTGAAGAAATAACTAGGAATTGGCAAGAATCAGATGTATGCGTTAAGAGACAAAGCCGGCAATATCATTACTAATATGGATGAGATCGTTCAAGTGGCTGAGGAGTTCTATAGAGATTTATACAGTACCAGTGGCACCCACGACGATAATGGAAGAGAGAATAGTTTAGAGGAATTCGAACTCCCACAGGTAACGCCGGAAGAAGTAAAGAAACCCTTGGGAGCTATGCAAAGAGAGAGGGCAGCTGGGGACGATCAACTAACAGCACATTTGTTGAAGGTAGATTGGCAGATTGTTCTAGAGAAACTGGCTACCCTGTATACGCAATGCCTCATGACTTCGAGCGTACCAGAATCTTGGAAAACCGCTGACATAATTCTAATCCATAAGAAAGGGGACGCCAAAGACTTGAAAAATTATAGTCCGATCACATTACTGTCCCTTGCGTACAAAGTATTTACTAAGGTAATTGCAAATGGAATCAGGAACACCTTCCGTCAACCAAAGGACCAGGCAGGATTCCGTAAAGGCTACTCAACAATATACCATATTCACACTATTAATCAGGTGATAGAAAAATGTGCGGAATATAGCCAACCTTTATATATAGTTTTCATTTATTACGAGAAAGCATTTGATGCAGTCGAAACCTCAGCAGTCATGGAGGCTTTGCGGAATCAGGGTGTAGACGAGCCGTATGTAAAAATACTGAAAGATATCTATAGCGGCTCCACAGCCACTGTAGTCCTCCATAAAGAAAGCAACAAAATCCCAATAAAGAAAGGCGTCAGGTAGGGAGATACGATCTCTCCAATGCTATTCACAGCGTGTTTACAGGAGGTATTCAGAGACCTGGATTGGGAAGAATTGGGGATAAGAGTTAATGGAGAATAGCTTAGTAACTTGCGATTCGCTGATGATATTGCCTTGCTTAGTAACTCAGGGGACCAATTGCAATGCATGCTCACTGACCTGAAGACGCAAAGCGGAAGGGTGGGTCTGAAAATTAACTTGCAGAAAAGTATAGTAATGTTTAACCGTCTCGGAAGAGAACAGCAGTTTACGATATGTAGTGAGGCACTGGAAGTGGTAAGGGAATACATCTACTTATAGGACAGGTAGTGACTGCGGATCCGGATCATGAGACTAAAATAATCAGACGAATTAGAATGGGCTGGGGTGCGTTTGGCAGGCATTCTCAGATTATGAACAGCAGGTTGCCATTATCCCTTAAGAGAAATGTTTATAACAGCTGTGTCTTACCAGTGCTCACGTACTGGGCAGAAACCTGCAGGCTTACGAAAAGGGTTCTACTTAAATTGAGGACGACGCAACGAGCTATGGAACGAAGAATGATAGGTGTATAATTAAGGGATAAGAAAAGAGCTGATTGGGTGAGGGAACAAACTCGAGTTAATATCTTAGTTGAAATCAAGAAAGAAAATGGGCATGGGCAGGACACGTAATTAGGAGGGAAGATAACCGACGGTCATTAAGAGTTACGGAATGGATTCCAAGGGAAGGGAAGTGTAGCAGAGGGCGGCAGAAAGTTAGGTGGGCGGATGAGATTAAGAAATTTGCAGGAACAACATGGCCACAATTAGTACATGACCGGGGTTGTTGCAGAAGTATGGGAGAGTCCTTTGCCCTGCAGTGGGCGTAACTAGGCTGATGATGATGATGATGATGAAGAAGCCAGGACATTTGGCACCATTTTTGGTATATACAAATGCGAAGATGCACTGCAGCTTGATAAAGGGCAAAAAAGTGTAACTGGAAACAAAGGTCACTGAACCTATACACAAAACCTCGCAACAAGATATTTAAACATAAGTATAAGTCTCCAATTAAGCTGCGTATCTAAGAAAAAGCCACCGTTATAATGTGTCAAACAAGGCAAATAAACATGTTGCGCAATCACAGATTCACAGATCACCGAACCATATTGATGAACTATAGCGTGTGACCGAAGGCGGCGCGCTTGCTCCCCGCTTTTCTCCTTTGCGCACACAAGACTGAGCCACCATCGTCTGCTCACCCATTCCAACCCCTCCCCCCTACGCTTTTCCTCGCACATACACCATGCGATGCGCGGTCACGATGTTATCACCGTTGGACTTTATACGAAACACGAGGGCGACGGCGACGGCAGGAATTCGCCTGGAGTGTCCATATAGTTGCTATCGTAATAATGTAATAAGAACATCCGGCAACTGAAGCGTCCCGTGGCCCAATAATTTCCGCAAGAGAAGTAACAAAATAGGACTTTCACCATGCGGCAATACGCTGCGCCACAACAATGTGTTTTTTTTTCCTTTTGAGGGGCGAAGCCACCGATACGAACAAACGCAAAGGAAAGTATGTTGGCCACAATCGAATGCCTACATTGTGCACCCAACGTTTCTACCTTAGGAATATTGAAGAAAACGTCCACTGAGAACCATACGCATACTTCTCAGTATCCTACACCGGTGAGACAAGACTCCGGAGAGGTTGCGCTCAAGCGAACGCGGTGCAATCCGTCGACTCCCCACAGTGATGGCGGCGAGCGACCATTGTTTATTTTTCTAGTCTGCTAGCCAGAAAGTGTCCAAAACTGTGGAAGGCGAAAATCCACTCGGCCAGAGAAAACCGAACGCGCACCGAAGTGCGCCGCGCGGTGGTCGGGGCAGCCCCAGAAACATGCATGCACTCTGGCTGGCTCTGGCAGCCCGCGGGTAGGGTAGCGAGAATTTAAAAAAATGAAGAGGGGGGGGGGGTCTCAATGTGTCTCGCAAATAAAAGTCAAAGTAAAAAAAAAATACGAACATAATTACCTTGGCTGGCCTTGGTTTCTTGACGTGGACGCTTTGGCGTAGGTAAAAAAAAATGTTCATTTTTTTATGTGACGTGACGGCACAAAGGAACCACCACAGCGTTTCGTCTTATCGGACCTCGCTGCGCGCTTTGTCAACTTGTCTGATAGTGTGCTGATTTGGCTTGTCTCGTTCTATGTTCCGATGTAAGACGTAAAGTCAATAAAATTTTGGTGTCAAACCTTCATAAGAACATTAAACCTACAAAATTCCGCAATTGAAAATCTAAAGCCCAACTTTGGAAATGTCAACGCGTCTTTCACATCAAAAATTAATGAGAATTCTATACCAATGAAGTTTCAGAATTGACATCCAGGCGCTCCGTAGATTCCGCGGCCTTCGCGATATGCCGCGACGAGCCCGCTCGCCAACAAAATGCCCTTGACATTTTGTGCTCGGATAGGGCTCCTTTCGTTATGCGACTCCAGGTGCAGGGGCGTCACCGCGAAATCCAGCTCCAGTTCGCAATGTTTGCGGTGAAATGTCTTTTTGAGCGTGAAAAATACATTATAGACAAAATCGAGAATGATTTCCGGCGCCGGGGGTTGCTTTGGTCGGCGGTGCATGGACAGCACGAAAAAATTTCGGAGGGGGGGGGGCTGTAGCCCCATAAGCCGCCCCCCCCCCCTGGCTACGCCCTTGCTCCGCAGTTCTCTCAAGTAAGTTCATGGTTGGTTAGCGCTGTTCTTGCTGAATCTCTGTAGGGCGCCCCCACCGCGCGTCGATCGAAGCCCGTGCAGCGGGCTGAAATATCTTTGCAGAGCAGTACCCCTGCAGGCCGATCCTCACACCGTAGGCGGGCGAGCTGTAGAGCTTCTTCGGCGCGCTGGAGATAGGTAGCGATGTCAAGATTTTCCTCGTCAGTGACATGTGGCAGCATGGCGTCGAGCGTCGTCGTCGGGTTCCTGCCGTAAACCAGCTTAAATGGCGTTATCTGTGTTGTTTCTTGCACAGCCTTGTTGTAAGCGAATGTTACCTACGGCAGGACCACATTCCACGTCTTGTGCTCGACGTCGACATACATTGCTAGCATGTCGGCGAGGGTCTTGTTCAGGTGCTCCGTGAGACCATTCGTCTGCGGATGGTAGGCAGTTGTCCTGCTGTCGCTTGTCTGGCTGTATTGCAGAATGGCTTGGGTGAGCTCTGCTGTTTTAAAGCCGTTCCTCTGTCGGTGATGAGAACTTCTGGAGCACCATGTCCGAGCAGGATTTTCTCGACGTAAAATTTCGCCACTTCAGCTGCGCTGCCTTTCGGTAGAGCTTTAGTTTCAGCGAAGCGGGTGAGATAGTCCGCCGCCACAACGATCCACTTATTTCTGGAAGTTGATGTCGGAAGCGGCCCCAACAAGTCCATCCCGATCTGCTGAAAAGGTAGGTAAGGAGGCTTGATCGGCTGTAGTAATACCGCTGGCCTTGTCGGTGGTGTCTTGCGTCGCTGACAGTCTCGGCATGTCTTGACGTAACGGGCGACATCGGCGGTTACGTGCGACCAGTAATACCTTTCTTGTATCCTCGATTACGTCCGGGAGAAACCGAGGTGCCCAGTGGTCGGATCGTCAAGTAGGACTTGCAGTACTTCTGGACGCAACGCCGACAGAACAACAAGAACGTAGTTGGCGCGGACTGGTGAGAAGTTCTTCACGGGTAGGTTGTTTTGAAGCGTGAACGAAGACAATCCACATTTAAATGCCCTAATACTCAACTAGGGCTTTTAGCTCGGGGCCTCCTCATTGCTGTTCGGCGAAGTCTTTCGCGTTTATTATTCCACGGAAGGCGTCGTCATCCTCGTCATCTTGCTGCGGCGGGTCAATGGGGGCGCGTGATAGGCAAACGGCATCTGAGTGTTTTCGTCCGGACTTGTAGGTTACAGTGATGTCGTACTCGTGTAGTCTGAGGCTCCACCGTGCCAGCCGTCCTGAAGGGTCCTTTAAGTTAGCTAACCAACACAACGCGTGATGGTCGCTGACCACTTTGAATGGCCTCCCATATAGGTAAAGGTGGAATTTTGCTGTTGCTCAAATGATGGCGAGGCATTACTTTTCAGTCGTAGTATAATTGCCTTTCACCAGCCCTTCAAGTCAATATCACCCATTCAAGTCCGTTTTTCCTCTTGACTAGGACGGCACCGAGGCCTAGGCTACTGGCGTCAGTGTGATTTCGGTATCACCGTTCTCGTCGAAGTGTGCAAGTACTGACGGCGACTGCATGCGTCGTTTGAGCTCTTGAAATGCATTGGCCTGCAGCGTTTCCCACTTGAACTCGACATCACCTTTACTTAGGTGCGTTAGCGGCTCCACGATGCGTAAAAAGTCCTTGACAAAGCGCCTGTAGTAGGCATATATGCGAAGGAATCTACGCACTGCCTTCTTGTCGATGGGTTGCGGGAACTGTGCGATGGAAGCTGTCTTCTGCAGGTCTGGACGGACACCAGATTTGCTGATTACGTGGCCTAGGAACAGAAGCTCATCGTAAGCGAAGCGGCATTTTTCCGGCTTCAGAGTAAGCCCTGACGACTTGATGGCCTCTAGTACTGTCGAAAGCCGCTTGAGGTGATCGTCGAAATTTTCGGCGAACACGACGACATCATCCAAGTAAACGAGACAGGTCTGCCACTTCAATCCTGCTAACACCGTGTCCATGACGCACTAGAACGTTGCAGGCGCTGACTACAGTTCAAATAGCATAACCTTGAACTCGTAGAGGCCGTCTGGGGGGATGAAGGTGATCTTTTCGCAATCTCTTTTGTCGGCTTCTATTTGCCAATAGCCAGACTTGAGACCCATCGAAGAGAAGTATTTAGCGTTGCAGAGCCGATCCAATGCGTCATCTATCCATGGGAGGCGGTATACGTCCCTCGTGATCTTGTTCAGACGACAATAATTGATGCAAAAGCGTAGGGTTCCGTCCTTAGTCTTCACCAAGACTACTGGTGATGTCCACGGACTTTTTGACGGCTGGATGATGTCGTCGCGTAGAATTTCGTCGACTTGGTGCCTTATAGCGTCACGTTCTCGCGCAGAAACTCGATAAGGGCTCTGGCGGAGTGGTCGAGCACAATCTTCGGTTATTATGCGATGCTTTACGACTGGTGTTTGTCGAACCATTGATGACGTTGAAAAGCACTCTTTGTATCGTCGAACTAGACTTCTGTTTCGTTGTTGCTTAATCGTGGGGAGACTTGGATTTATGTCAAAGTCTGGTTCGGGAACTACGGTCATCGAGGTAGATCCGGCAGAATCCGGGAGCACAAACGCATTGCTGGTTTCCAAAATTTCCTGGATGTATGCGATCGTCGTGCCCTTGTTGATGTGCTTGAACTCCTGGCTGAAGTTTGTAAGCAACACTTCCGCTTTTCTTCCGTGCAGTCGAGCGATCCCTCTTGCGACGCAAATTTCGCCGTCGAGCAGTAGACGTTGGTCGCTTTCGATGACGCCTTCTACGTCAGCGGGTGTTTGGGTGCCAACCGTAATAACAATGCTGGAGCGAGGCGGGATGCTCCCTTGATCTTCGAGCACACTCAAGGCGTGGTGACTACAATGATTCTCGGGCGGTGTCGCTTTATCTTCCGACCGCGTTATTGGCTTCGACTTCGGGTCGATGATTGCGCCGCGTTGGTTCAGGAAGTCCATACCGAGAATGACGTCTCGTGAACACTGTTGGAGGATAACGAAGGTGGCAGAGTAAGTCCGGTCATGAATGGTAATTCTTGCAGTGCAGATTCCAGTCGGCGTGATGAGGTGTCCTCCAGCGGTCCGAATTTGAGGGCCTTCCCATGCGGTCTTAACTTTCTTCAACTGGGCGGCGATGGGTCCACTCATGACGGAGTAATCGACTAAGGCGGTGACTGTGTGGCCGTCGAGAAGCACGTCTAGGTCGGTGGTTCTTTGACATGTGTTACAGTTAGGTCTTTGCGTCTGATCACTGCTGCGTCGCGTTGACCTGTGGCTGGTACGTGGCGTCGTGAAGTCGTCTTTCGTCGTCGTAGTGTTTGCTTCCACACTACGTCGGGATGACGGTGTCTCGTTCATATGTCGTGTAGACAGGATTTTCGGCGTATTCGTCGGCGGCGGAGGATCTTTGTCAGTTCGACGAACAGCAACCGCAGCTCCATCGGTTGCTGCTTTTAGTTTTCGGGATATGGGCTCGCAGAGCGGCCCCGCGCAGGGCCAGTGTATGGACGGCGCTGCGGTGACAGGTAGCGGCCTGACGACGGTGACCGGGATGGCCGTCGAGGGCTCCTTTGAGTATCGGCGAGGTAGTCGGCGATGTCACGAGGGCGTTCACCTTCCCGAGGGCGCGATGCGTTGCGGCAAACCCTCGCTATCCCACGTCGCGGTATGGGCATCGGCGGTACAAATGGCCGGCTTCACCGCAGCGGTAGCAGAGCGGGCGGTGGTCAGGAGCGCGCCAAACGTCTGTCTTCCTCGGGTAGTTGCGCTGGGCGACGGGAGGGCGTGCTGGCGGCGGTGGCGGTGGTCGACGGAATTGCAGCGTTACAGGGCCCTGGCATGGTCGTCGAGGGGGACTTTGACGGCTGGCGACGGCAACGTAGGTCATCGCTTCTGGCTGGGGCTGCGATGACTGTGGTTGCACCTCGGGAACTCCGAGCGATCGCTGGACTTCTTCTTTGACAATTTCGGCGATTGAGGCCACTTGAGGTTGCGATGAAGGGAATATTCTTTGAAGCTCCCCTCGTACTGCCTTGACGGTCTCGCGCAGGTCGTCGGTGGCCATTGATTGAACTCCGGCTTAGCTTGTTGGCTTGGTGCGGCGGTCGAATTGCTGGTTCCGCAATTCCAGTGTCTCCTCGATGCTCTTCGCCTCACGATGAAGCTCTTCGACGGTCTTCGGTGGGCTTCTTACCATTCCGGCGAAAAGTTCCTCCTTTACAACACGCATCAGTAGGCGGACTTTCTTCTCCTCGGACATTTCCGGGTCGGCGTGGCGGAATAAACGGCTCATTTCCTCAGTGAAGATCGCGATCCTCTCCTTCGGCAGCTGCGCTCTGGTCTCCAGTAGTACTTGGGCTCGCTCTGTTTGCAAGACGCTTTTAAATGTTTGCAGGAAGCCGCTTCGGAACAGGTCCCACGTCGTCAAGGTGGATTCTCGATTCTCGAACCACGTCCTGGCGGCGTCCTCTAATGCGAAATAGACATGTCGCAGCTTGTCGTCGCTTTCCCAGCTGTTAAACGTAGCGACCTTCTCATACGTTTCCAGCCAGCTTTCCGGGTCCTCAAATGTGGAACCGCGGAACGTCGGTGGTTCCCTGGGCTGCTGAAGAATTATTAGGGCCGCTGCGGCTGCCATTGGGGATGTCTTCTTGGTCGTATCTGGTAGAAGACCGCGTTCCAGGGGCAGCTGCTGTAGCCGGCGGCTTCCTGGGTGTTCCGGGACGACGTTGGTGGTGTCTTTGCGGTCCGGGCTTGGATTACGGCTTGTCGGGGGCGTCCTGTGCATGAACATAAAGCACCTCCACCAGATGTCACGTGGTGGTGATGTTTAGGCAGAGGTACTCAACTATTGTACACGGTAACTAATGCCTGATTCAAACGTTCCTTCAAGAAAACTGCGTTGCAGTCCATCTCACCTGCTTGCAACCACTGCCTGGCACACCTTACTTTGCCTGACGCACAGCACAATACCGTCGGGCTCGCTTAATACATCGCCTCTCCTTTAAGGCAGTTCGCATAGAAAATATTTATAACTAAAGGTAGTTTTTGCAAGAATACGGCTCCTCTTGCGGACGGAGAATTGCTTGCCTTCCTGAAAGCGGAAAGGGCTGATTGTGGTGGTGCTGGTCATACAAATGTAGCACAAGACAATGGACAAATCGTCATTATTCCATGTTCATTCAGCGTCGGAGCCATCGATTTGAAAGGCTCGGAATGAAGCCGTTATCGGCTTTGATATGTAGGCAAAATCATGCCTCGGTATACATTTTCAAACAGCTGAATCGTTATTTTGATGACAGTTGCCGCAGTAACCTGGTGCCTCTAGCGTTTCGGCCCCGCCTAACGCATTACGGAGGAAATGCAAACCTTCCTTTGGGTGCGCGTTAATTAACCCTAGGTGGTCACAATTAATCCGGAACTCTCAATTACGGCGTCCCTCGAAATCCGGAGCAGTCTCGGTATGCTAAATCCCACAATGAAAATTCTTTAACCATACCCTGGTTTGTTTTCTCCCTTCCTTCTTTTAAGACCGACGGCAGTGCAGGTATGGCCACGGTAGCTGAACTGACATGCACTTGGCAGGTAAATAGATGAAAACAAGGTGGCGTGTGCAAAGTGGCGTAGCTTCCGATATTTTCACTACAGTTACGTCAGGCTAACGAACGGAGATGGTGACGCACCTTGCTGCTTGAAAATGAGTGTCGCCATATTTCCTACAATTTTGTTCTAAGCTGTGTATCTAACCTCGTGCAAAAACCTCTGGGTGGCGCCTGTCCGTAAATATTTTTTAGTGAGAAATGCCCGTTGGGCCTCTTAATCTTGAGTAGCATAATATTTGAGCCGCTTAGTAAGCCGGACAGATTCGGTCTCAAATACAGCATAAACATTTGGCGTTATGCCAGACAATTTCCAAGCGGCCCCCTTCTCTGTAACGAATGGGGCTGTTTAAATATGGACCGCATATGCAAGAGCCGCATAAAATAGGCCGCATATTCAGGAACCGCATAAAATAGGCCACTTGGAGTGAGCCATTCATAAGCATCGAAATTTTGATCTACTTTGCGCGTTTTATGCGTTGTTTTAAGCCGGTATTGACTAAGAGTGCACCATCAGCACCTGCAAGCGAACAAGGAAGGCTCAGAAAACTCGTAGGTAGGATTCAGTTTCTGTAATTTCTATGGGTTTGTAGACACACTGCATTGCTAATCAAACAACGAGTTTTTGACGTTGGCTTCCGGTGCTGATACTACTTATTCTTGCGTGCCTTTTGGTTATTTAAAGGCACGTTGCAAACAGTACGAAGTGCCCCTCATGAGAGGATATGGGCTTTGAATGTCATCCCAATTTTCTGCTCTGTTACGTACAGCCTCCTCGCCATATACGAAAAGGCCGCACTCTTGGTGCCTTATGCTTTTACGGAGGGAGAAAATTAAAGAACATGCAACTGTGGTCACATGCTATGTTGGGGGGATATGACGTGAATGCGTAGTATGCGACGTTTCAACGCAATGCCACGCGTACGACCATTTAGGTCTATTCTCTTCGTTTCGGCTTTCACGCGCATTTTTTCGCAGTGAATTAAGCGTCTAATTTCAAGGTTCTGTTACTTCCATTGCGAGACGCTATTGCTTATCAAGTATATCGCAATGACTATTCTACAGTCGCACATGCAACGCTTTTAGTGGGTATAAATAGCATCGTCAATTTGTATTGCAAGTGTCAATGCACAATAAGAATAAATTAAGCTGTTTTATCTGTTTTGTCTCATGTATCATTTATTTCCTGCACGAAAAGCAATAAACCTTCAACATGTTCCAGAATTTATATTCTGGCTGCTTGTATATTATCCTTCACTTTGAAAGATAATCGCATATAGCACTTCAGTGCATTGAATCCTTGTTTATGCTACTGTGTTTAAGTTACTGTGGAGTAATATATCAAGAAGGCGCACATCACTAAAAGTACAGCAATCAGAACATGATAGAACCACACGCGCTGTGAACAGCCGTAAACGTCCGCCATGCCTCCCCCATCTTAATTTGATGAATCGCTGTTGCCCTCTGCAAAACAAATTTAAACTTCAAAGTGTTTAACTCACAAAACGAGCGTATGATTTGCTAGTAATTAATATTATTCATAAATGTCACAATGCGAAGATTTTTTTCATGACATCTGAGAAATTATGGGGCATATGCCACAAGACCTGACAGCAAGAAACACCGGGCGTCACACCATAGTAGTGTGAAATAAGCCTTCTACGAATCCCAATGATACGTGTACGAATGAACCATATTTTTCTTACTCGAGCCGGAGCATGTGAATGAGCATTTAGATATTCTAGAACATTAATCTATAAACTTAGTTTGACTAGTCATGTGCCTTTGTGTCCCTTTGAGAGACACCAGGTGGTGTAAGTCAATCAGGAGCTCTCCGCCACGACATTTGCAGTCGATCGCTGGGCAGTTTCATAACGTTGACTACGAGAATCCGATTTTCAAAAATGTATCTAAGGAGATGCAAGACGCTTCGTTACTAAAAAAACAAGCTTGGAAAGCACCCTTCACTCAAAGCAGAAATTTTAGTGACTCAACAGTTCCGCATGTTTTCAAACATGCTGGAAAATGACCTAAGCAGAAAAGCAACAGGGAATTATATTGTTCTCCAAGCTTTAGAAGAGCCCAATAGACTTTCATGGAGCCACTCAATGATCCTAGCTTGAGCGATATCATTTTATCATGCACCCTAATCGCTCTGTTCCACCCTAACAGATCCCGCTAGAAAGTTTCGCAGGTCATATTTTTGTATTTCTTGTGTGTACTTTGTTACAACCTACAATTTTATTGTTTGGGCTTTATGTTACAGTTCAAAGCAGATCAACACGAATGAATAACAGCAGGACACTCCAGCACGGAATGCATCAGTAAATGTTATTACTGCCATGGAACAGCCACGACACCTTAATATAAACCGCGCCTACGCCTTCTGTTCTGCGGTGCAATTCACCATGAGAAATAGCTTAGAGTTTCTCACGCTGTTTCTCGTATCGGAAGATTTTCAATGCCAGCTCTTTGTCACGACGGGGTCCGACACCATACCAGCGGAGCCGAACGGTGTAATCATTCGTGTTATCCTTTTCTGGTATCCCGGAGCGCAAATTTAACCACTTTTCTTCTTCTGTGCTGTACTCAATCTACGAAAAAAGAAAGGAAGAAAACGTTCATAATTCCTCCATACCTTGTTTCCAGCTTGCGACGCGAGGCTGAGAGATGGAACATCTAAAAGCGGAAAGCTGCGCTTCACCACCGCGTTATTACACGTGTTGGAATGCATTACGAAACCGCGAGAACGACAACGGAAGAAGAAGAAAACACTGGACAAGCGCGGATGTTTTCTTCTTCGTCCGTTGTCGTTTGCGCGGTTTCATAATGCATTCCAATATCGGCCACCAACTAGCCCGGCTTTCTCTGTTACTTATTACATGTAACTGTGCACTTGTACTCAGAGTGACGCTCAAGTGCTTGCCGGACTGTTTGTTTGATCAATGAAAGCACGTAAACAATTAAAACACTGCTGCGACTGAATTTTATACCAATAAGAACGTGTGCTTTCGATGCTCGCTTGTATATATAATGTACACCAAATGGGAGATTTGATTTGCTGAAATTTGACAGGTGCATGAAAAATATAAATGCCACTTGCAATAATAGCACCATGAACATCGACGAAGCATTGCGAAGCATTGAGTAAGCATGGAGAAAACTTTTCTGTGTTTCTACGAAAACGAAACAAAATTCATAAAACTTTTCGTGCGTACTTGCTCTTTGCTTGTTCAACGGCCTGCTCCGCTAATGATATCTCCGAACATCAGGGATCGCTCCAGTTGGCGCTCAAGAACAATCACGTTAGCGAAAGAGTTTTCATGAAGTTTTCTTTCTTCGGAGCCCCGTCAATGATGAACAATATCGAATAGGCCCATGATTCGGCCATATCACTATATTATTATGAATGTGTTCAATGTACCATAACTTGCACAGGCACACAGCAGAGGAACAAGATATTTACGCAGCACTATCTATTCTTATGTACTCTCCTTCTTTTCACAGCGTCAGCGATTCTAATACACGCTGCCCTTCCTCTGTGTCTGTGTCCTAGATGGCTACACTGAACATTTCTTGATGGCATTATAACAAGATACCTTAATAAGCAAAACATTATAGTAGACGAATTCTTTTCTGAACTGTAATTTAGCCAGAACGCCAGATAACCATGATCAAATGCAGCTACAAAGAATTGAAGGAGGCAGAATAAGCTTTATATTTAAAGAAAATTAGAAGAAGAATTGAAAGTTTTGCTTTAAATGCGCAGCATTTGTTGGCGAAAATTTACCACTTTGACAGCATCTGGCAGGCGAGGTCTTGGTGCTATCATCGTCGTTTTGTTAATTTGGTACGTACCAAAATTGACATTGTATGAGAAGAGTGTATGACGAACATCAGTAATCGGTCATGACATGAATATCATGAAATGTCTGTCATATAGGACATGGAACTTCCGCCTAGACCTTGGTGCCCTCATGGTCGTTTCGTTAACTTGTTATGTAGCGCAATTGGCATAGTTTGACAAGAATGCATATCAAACATAAAGTATAGGTCACAACATGGGTGTCATGTAGGTCGCGAAACAGCCGCCAACGTCTTAGTATGCACCAAAATTTTCGTAGTATGAGAAGAGTGTATGGCTAACATAAATGATAGGTCATGGCATGCGCTTCATGTAGATTATGAAACAGCCGCCTACATCATGGTGCTGTCATGGTCGTTTGGTTACTTTTGTATGCTCCCCGCGCACTGCTTCGCATAACATTGATTCCCACAGGGCGTGGAGTGTGCCGGCTTTTTCAGCATAAATGATGTTGGATACTTTGTAATATATGTCCAGGGAAAAGCAACAGAGGAAGACCAAACAAAACATGGCGGGGATATTCTGCTTAAGCCGTGTGCGTCTCTTAACGCGGAAATTCCTATTTTATGTGTACCAATGTGTTCGAGAAATATCTACATCGTATTAATTTTGAAGGAGTTGGCAAAGATTCTGAAAAATGAAACATGTAGGTTCCTTTCGATGTTACAGAAGATGTTTGTTATACAAATTTTTATTTGAATCATGCCAATGCAACATCAACCCAAACAGCCAAAAGCTGGCGTCACAGTTATTTCCCTGCAACGAATCACATGCACTTTATTGCTAAAGTACTTGTCAAGTCTGCAAATGATAACTGAGCTCCGTACATGACCATGCAAGCGTGCCAGCACGCCCCCGGTTCCCGGGTAGGCGTCCAGTTATTCTGTCCATTTGGTGCCTGAGCCTTAGAATGTAGAAGTGCTGCTGCCCATTTGTGTGCTTTGTTTATTTCCCTGAAAACGCCAGAAGGCTGCCTCCCTGGAAAGCTAGGAAAATGAGCCCACAACCTGGGAATAATTCTCTACCGAGCTACACTAAAGTGCCGGCAGGTTTTCTCTTTTGTTAAGGTAACGTAGTTTTGTTTCCAGAAGAATAATGGGTACCAGCTCAGCATACTTCACGCATGTGAGACCGGTCAGCGAAGCATTAAATTTCTCGCTTAGTTCATCAGGCTTCCAAGCTCACAAGCTCTAGGGCACACAGTGGGGACTTTCCAAACTTCTCATGAAACAATGACAACATTTTGTACCTTTGCAATGTGATATGTATTTTCGGCATCTGATAAAATGCAGCGCTCTGCCTCAAAATATTATACGCTCCTAATTACAAATTATGCTATTCTATGCATACATTTTTTCCTCGTCGTCGTGTCGTCTTTTCATTGTGTGTTCGTCCCTTCTAACGCTACCATCAGTTTTAAGGAAAACATACAATTTTATCCTACAAATCAAAACCTCTATTCAGACGACGTACAGAACTAGCGCTACCAGATAGTGCGGGTGACAGCTGTCTGAAGTCGTCAGCAATTTCCCAGCAAGAATGCAATACGAAATTCCAGAATGGGATAGGCGAAGCAGACTACACGATCTATAGTTTGCTCTTTCAAAATATCATGGCACAGCATTGAAAGTTGTGGAAGTCAGCCCTATCGTTTAAGACTGCGCCGATGGTTGCTTGGTGCTGAGTAGGCCACCTTATGATTTATGTCTTGCTGACTCCCCTGTGTTTATATACAGGCACAGCTGGGGGTCTCACACGATTTTAATCTCTAATAAATGGCCGCTTTGTTTCAAAACCACCTCGACGCCAATATGGTTTCATCTCTCCTCTGTCGCTTGAGTTGTTTCCGCGCGCGCATGGCAGCTGGCGGGCATTTCTTCAAGCGAACATGACATTGGGTACCTTAATCACACTTTTGTTCCTCCGACTAAAATTTTATTATTCAGTAAGAACTAGTGCAAGTTGCTACGGGAACGTTCTGTAATATCGGCTAAACGACAGCCTTCTTCCTTATCTGAATTTGTGATCTTTTGTACCCATCAGGTGTTTTGATTCTGCAGAGGAGCTGCTAGTTTTGGCCAGCTCGTATACCATTCTGGTTCTGTGCCAGCACAACGCATCGAAAGAGGTGAAACACAACGCCGCGTTGTTTTCTGCTTTTTTTTCGTTGACGTGCAACAAAAACAAGGTGATCATTCACTGCCAGGGACGCAGTTCAACATGTACACACCCTGACCGTCGTTTACGAGTAGCAGCACTGCGGCCTTGATAAATCACGAACGCTCTTTAACGTACGATTGGCGTGCAAAGTGGGAATTGCAGGATAAACTGGCGCACCTTTATCGCTCTCTTCTCCGAAAGAAACACGTTATCGTATAGAACAATAGAGAATATGGCCGGGACCCCTAAGTCGAGTGAGCAGCGCACAATCATTTCAACTGGGTTGACTCTCGCCAGTCTTGTCTGGTTGGTCAAATCCAGGTTCAGGGATATCATCCACGCCGCGAGGTCTCTGGTCTGCCAGGGAGATAGGTAAAAAAAATCGTCACAATAATCACTGTACAATGAGAATACTCGCACACTGTCACGGGCGCTTTCATAAAGAACCAGGATAAATATTAAAATAAACGCAAAAGGATCAGCATGTGTGCACATTTCACGGTTACATCGCTGCTGTGCATTTGGTATAGGCGGCCGCTCATTAAGCTAGCTGTGCTCCTATGTGGTAATGTCATAGCAAACGCACGAACGTCATTGAGCAATGCGAATACACAAGTCCAAGTTCAAAACTGTGTGACGAACGAAACATGGCAGCGCGTTGAAATTGCAGCTAATGTAATATTTGAATTGGGCCGCATGTGTAAAAAGTCACAAGCCGCCTAGAAACATGAATATTTTGTTATAAAATGTAAATTTGTGTTTCGAATTACTGGGGCCAATTTCAAGTACTTATATAGAAGCGACACAAGACAGCTACTGTGCGTGCTCTGTATGAATATTGTGCGAATAGTGCACTCGTGTGCACCTTCGACAATATCCGGCGCCATTAGAAAATTTCAGACCTGAGGCGTAGCCCACAAGACGTGGGAATAAACGCTCGGTTACTTAGTAGTTGAAGGCGCGCGGTAAAAAAAAAACTGCAAGTGAAATTTCAAGCTACACGCTCCAAAAAAAAAAACCGGAGCCCTTAACTATTGGGTTCCCTGTAGCCCCAGTGTTTCAGTGAAACGCTCAGACCCATAAATGAATGGATCCCAGGATTGCAATCGCATTATCTGTGGAGCGCGCTGGGACTTTTGGGAGCTCAAAACACTTTCAGTAAAGTAAATATTCCATGTACAGAAGGTATATATATTGTAAGATGTGTACGTTGATGTGCCATATGAAAACATCCGAATGTCTCAGATAATTTAATCTCTAGAAATTGATACCGAGGTATGGAAGTAGCAAGAACGCACTTTCCAGTAGCGAACTAATATTAGAATTGTCAGTTTGATAGAACCATTGCAAATTTGTGCTATGCTTCAACTTTGGATTGCGCCCCAAGTACGTGCTCTGTCGCTACCACCTACGACAATCACCTTCGCGAATGTCTGCTTGGAAAGCTGCCCTTTGGGACAGACCTGCGCATGTGTTTCTGGCGACACCTACTGCGGCAATGACTACGGACAGCACCAGCAGCTTAAGCTCAATCGACATCGAGCCGTCCCGTGGGCACTGCGAGGTTTCCAGAATGACGCCGCCTGACTTGTTTATTCTGTTTTCAGAGGTTAGAAAGCATGGCAATCGCTTTTGAAGTGATGATAAGTTCATGATGATAAGTGCTGATCTAGTGCTGGAGTGCAATTCATTTCTTTTGGTGCTTGCCGGGGCTCTTTAGCGAAAGCCTGGCCCTGAAACTGTCGAGTAAACGTTCAGTCAACTTAGGAAAGAGCAGAAAGCACTAATGGAAAAAAATCAGGCAAGTTAAAGAAAATCAGAGTGCTCTTTCCAAACAACTGGAAACAATCAATCAAACGATGCAAGAAATTGGGAAGACGTTATAGAATAAGCAGAAACATGAAGAATGACTGGACACATCAGTGCAGCAAATGAGAGCCACTATCCCCTTACAGCAAAAGAAAATAACCGAGCTGGAATATCAGAGGCACCGAAATATTATTTTTGTATTCGGTAGACACGAAACTGTTAGCGAAACAACTGATGGTTTCAAGATGTTCAGCAGGATGTCTTCCATGAAGGCCTCGGTGTCGAAGTTAACACAGTGGATTGAATACAGAGGCTTGGACCGAAGCACCTGGGCAAGGTGCGTCCAGTGATCACTAGGTTTTCTGTCTAGAAAAAACAGATTTTTTTTATTTTGAATTGCAAGAAGCTAAAGGGTAGCGACTATTTGTTATCATATTAGTATCCTCAAGTAGCTTTACAGAAGGGTAAGAGACTGTGCGATAGTGCGAATCAAGAAAAAGATAGAGGCGCAAAAATTCGGCTCCAACAAGATAGGATTTTCATTGACAAAGAAGCACTCATCTGGGATGACGACAATCACTCAAGCACCAAAACAGAGCGGGTCCTCGCAACTGATAGTAAAGTAGCAGGAATAGACGGAAGGACCGGGAGGTTAGCCAGTTCGCAGACCGCTTGGCTACCATGTGCTGAGGAAAAGGGGTAAGGCGAATAAAATATAATATAAAGGGAAGTTACAAGAAAGGAAACAAGTGCAAAAACGAAAAGGGAAAAAAACAAAGGAGAATGAGGTACTGGTTAATGTATGTCTCTGAGAACAGTTCTCCGCAAGGATCGCAACAAAGCTTGCAAAGCCTTATGTGCTGAGGACGGTTTCCGCCAGTTTCCCAGGGCCCTTTACTCTTACAACGGGCGTTTGTTTGATACTCTTGAATTTTTTTTTCCTGGGCGCACTGAAGCGGGGACCCTCACAGAGAAGGTGGGAGATTGTTTCTTTGCACCCACAGTTATCGCACGTAGGGCTGTTGGCCACTCGGATGCGAAATGACTGAGCTTTAGTGAACGCCAGACGAAGCCACAATCGGTACAGAAGTGTCTCCGCGGCTATAAATAGTCCTGACAGAATACGTAGCCGTAGAGTCGGATTCAAGTTGTGGAGGCAAGCGATGGTAAATTTCGTCGAGTTCCACTCCGAGAGATTGCGAACTGATAGTAAAACTACGTGACAGTGTAGGACGGAAGAATGGCATTTTACTTTGATAGACGTCGCTGAACGCATCTCCTGATTAAAGCTTCGAACATGAAGACATCATTGTGCTTTATCAGCCAGATGTCCTCCAAATTACACAGACATGGATGCGTTCTGAAATTGGTGACAGTGTGATAATACTGCCTACGTAAAAAAAGATTCGAAAGGATCAGGTTTCCCGTAGTGGTGGTGTCGCTGTTACCTTTAAAGAAGTCGAAGTTGTTCAGATGAAATAATCTCCTAAGACGTTGAGCATATGTTGTTCTTTGTTCTTCCTGTGTCATAATTTCAGTGGTTTAGAGGCTTCCCAACTCTCTCCTCACATCTTTTTAGTCATTACGAAACTATCTTTTAGCTGATTTATCTGCCAACACAAGTTATCATTTTTGGCGATTTTGATTAACTGAATATCCTTTGTGAGCTGTTTGAGGTAGGCACAATTGATGCTAAACACTGCATGGATTTGCTGGGCAATAATTTCAATACTTACGTCACACAAATCACTAAACATTCAGCAAGGACTTGGATTTTATAAGCAGTAAAATAACTCAATATGACGTGGCCGTTAAGGAAGGGCTCTTAGATCATAAGCTAGGACCACCAATGCATGAGACCGTTAAAACATGTAAAAAGTGTAAATATTTGTTCTAGATATTCTTTAAAAGCTGAAGATTTAAGCATCTTACACTGTTTGGAAACGTCTCTATACTCATTTGATGCGGAGGATGACGTCAACACATTGTGGACTATGTTTATACACACTGTCAATTATTGCTTACAAATTTTTGTTCATCTAGATAATACTAATACTAATAATAAATAATACTAAATATTAATAAATAATAATAATAAATAATACTAAGAAAGCACTAACCCCGGATAAATCGTCATATAATACAACTAAGATGCAATAGAAAACAGAGAAAACGCAAATGAGAAAAGAATCCAAATTATATCTCGCGCCTTTCTTTCATGCTTAAACAGAAGCTGGCGACAGATTTTTCAAAAGCTGACGATGCAAGCATCTTAGACTACTTGGAAACGTCCTTAGGTTCATTGATGCGGAGGATGACATGAACAGAGTAGACTGAGTTTAGACACATTGCCAACTATTGCCTACAACTGTTTGTTCCTGAAGAAATAAAATTGTCAGAAAGCATAATCCCTGATACACCGTGAGATTATCGAACTAAAACGTAAGATAAAACGTAGAAAACGCAAGAGAGAAAAGAATCCAAATTGTATCTCGCGCCTTTATTTGATGTTTAAACAGACGTTGGTAGCAGCGACTGACAAATACTTTTAGAAAAGCTCACGCGACTTATGAAAACTTCCCCACAGCGTTCTTGGCGTCACCTTTCACCCTCGTATGCAAAAATGTGACACACGGAAACGGATGGTTGTTTTAGTACTGACCAATTTGAAATCGCCAACAGACGCAAAACTTATTTTTATTCTGTGTTCAGTCTTCTTACTTTGTACCCTCATAATTCTAATGCAGAAAGTTGTGCACTGTCATCTGACATAGCAGATGTTGTATTGAATGAACAAGGTGTAATTCTTCTGCTACTTAATTTAGAGACGAAAAAGTCACCAGGCCCTGATTCTATTTCCAATGAGTTTCTGGGGCGATACGCAGAATGGGTTGCTAACTATTTACTCGTCATATTTAAGACTTCTTTAGAGCAACATTGCTTACCAACTGATTGGCTACAGGCTAAAATATACTAATGCAGAAATCTGTAAGCAAGCACATTCCTATTAAATATAAACCTATGTCTGTCACTTGCACCTGTTCCAAAATATCTGAGCATGCCGTGGCAAAGTGCTAATTCGAACACCTTGAGGACACGAGAAAGATAATTCCCTATCAGCATGGTATCAGACGGAACTTATCTACTGTTACCGAACTTATAGAAACGCTGCACGACTTTTCTAAAGTAACTAATAATAGAGATCAAGTGGATAGAATTTTCTTGGACGTGCTTAAAGCATTTGACCGTTTTCCGCAAGACGAGCGTGTTAATAGGCTGTTTGACCTTGGCGTAAACAGAAATATTGTATGGTGGATAAAAGTATACGTCACCAACCGAACTCAGTTCGTGGAGGTAAATGGGGTAAACTCTTGACGTTCTAGTGGTACCCTCAGCTGTCCTTCAGGGGCGTGTGCTAGGTCACATGTTACGTTTCCGCTACATCAAGCGTTGCAGTTTCCGTCCCGCCCATGTTACAGCCCGGCTATTCGCGGATGGTTGCTTAATTTACTCGCTTATCTCAAACTACGAAGGCCGGTTCACACTAAATCCTGCATTCAACACTATTAATCAATGGTCCACAGCATACAAAACGAAAATTAATCATTGATAAACTTCATAGATTGCAATTACAAACAAAACCAAAAACGTCTTTTCTTTTGATTATGAAATGAGCGGGCAGAATTTAATACAAGACGACCATTTAATATGTTTAGGCGTCACTACATCTTCAAATTCTAAACTCGCATACACACATCAATAAAATGTGCTCAAAAGCCGAAACGAAGCCGTGTTTAACCAGTAGAAAATTGAACCTTGCTTCCACGAGAGCAAAAGTAACTGCCTATCTCACACTGGCACGTCTAACACTGCAATATGCGAACTTTTCATGTGATCCGCGTCAGGCAAACCAAGTTGATAAGGTTGGAACAGTTCTGGGAAGGGCGGCCAGCTTCGTTCTGTCTACATATAGATTTACTGATTCAGTGTCTCACATGCTCCGTGAGCTAAGGTTACCTTCACATTCAAACCAAAGAAAGGTCGCCGCGCTAAAATTTCTTTATCTGTTGCACAATAATCATTTCAACCTAAACACTAGCCCGTTATTTAAACAGCGTTCCTCGCGAGCTGTGCGAACTTCTCACTCTTTCTACTCTTTCTTTCCAAGAACATTAGCTGAATGGAAGGCACTGCCTTGGGAGCTTTTACAAGCAGATAATCGGTATCATTTCAAACATTGCTTGTCGCATTATTTCTACGAATAGAAATTCTTGTAATTTTCTTGTATTTCGCGTCATGTCTTTTACGGAGGTTCCGAATTCCACAGGTCTGAAACCCAGCGCACTGTTGTGAGTATTGTTCGCTAAATCTGTTGTACTTGCGGGCTGTACCACATAGCCACCAAAAATTAAAGTATAGGGTTTTAAGAGCCAAAACCACGATGTTATTATGAGGCAGGCCGTACTGGGGACTCCGCAAATTTGGACCACGTGGGGCTCAACGTGCATCCAAATCTAAGTACACAGGAGTTCTCACATTGCACCTCCATCGGGATGCAGCCACCGTGGCCGGGATAGGTCCCACTACCTCGTGCTTAACAGCACAATACCATGGCCACTAAGCAAACACAGCGGGTCACTTAGCCGCTACACGATTGTGTTATGGTGATTGTTAGTTTCTTGTTGATGGAACTAGGTTTGAATAAAGGTTTGTTGTTGTGGCTGTATATACTTGCTGTGTTGTATATTTATTTTATTTTATTTTATTTTATTTTTATTTTATTTATTATACCCTCAAGGTGCGGTTGTACATTGCAGAGGGGAGGGGCATGGTAAAAACAGAGGCAAATCACACAATAGTTGATTATAGAAAAAAAAATAAGTACAAAGAAGCAAGAACTTTTGAAGAAAGCGCCAAAGCTAAATACACGGAAGTCAATAATTAATAAAAAGAACAAGGAAAAATAAGGTAGGAAGGCAACAACATGGCAAACACATCGTATACAATATAATAAGAATAGTAAATAGAAGCTTGTAAGCGTGGCAAAAATACATGGTGTAACAAAAAAAGAAAGGAAAGAAAGAAAAGAAGATACCACATAAAAATACAAGCCATAACTTAAAATTATGGCATAACAGCAGTTATTATACAAAACAAGCAAACGAAACATTAAATTATAACATGAAGTCTTGATATGTAGTTTTAAAGTTATAGGTGTCAGTTATGATTGTAAGTAATGCGGGTAAGTTATTCCAATGTTTGCCCGTTTGGGGAAGAAATGAATATGAAAAGCCGACGGTGTTGCAGTGCGGATTGTTTACCTTTTGGCGGTGGTCAATGCGAGATGAGATGTATTAAATTTACTGCTCACCATTCTCCCAGTCAAATCAACTTCCTGGACACGACGGTCTACATAGAAAACTGAAAACTGAGAAGGACATTTCACCTGAAGCCTACAGATAGCCAGCAATATTTAGACTACAACATTCATCACCCGCGTTATTGCAAGCAAGGAATTTTTATCGGACAAGCGAAAGGTATAAGAAGAATCTGCAGCGAAGACCGCAATTATATCCACCCCCTAAATGACCTTAAAACAACGATAGCAGAAAGGAACTATCCCCAAGTTGCTCTCGATAGAGCTTATGATGCCGCGTCAAGACTGGAGAGACAGTCGGAATTGGCGAAGACACAGCCCACACTAGAACCTGACACACCTCCGGCCTTTATAACAAAACATTCTAATGCACTACCAAACATAAACAACATCCTAAGAAAATACCACCCAATATTATGAACTAACGAGGGTCTGCGAAAAGCGTTACCGGATGTACCTAGGGTTACCTATGGCCGAAGCATGAACTTTAAAGTCAGCTTAGTGCACGCAACAGTCAGCGAACAGCATTCCCCCGTAATAAAAGCATGTTGTCGTTCTAGGTGCAAAACCTGCAGGCACCTTCAAAGTGACATTAAAATTAAAAGCACCGCAAATAGTTATACACATGAACTCAAATCTAGCTTCACTTGTACAAGTTCGGATGTGATTTATATGCTTGAATGTTCCTTCTGTATTAAACAATATATCGGTGAAACAGGACAATCAATGAACGTCAGATTAAACGGACATTACACGGGCTCAACTAAAAAGCTTCCCTAAGCCGTCGCTGAGCATTTCAACCAACCAGGTCATAACTTTGATGAACTTACGCTCTACATTTTACAGTCAAATTTCCGTTCTGAATGAGAAAGAAAATACAGAGGATCATACCTTATCCATATGTTCAAAACGTTGCAACCAGTAGGCATACAAGTTTCAACGGGAGCTTTAGAATCTATTCGCTTCAAGCTATAGGCAAGAAAACTTCGTTTGATTTCTTGGTTTGATCCCTCCCTCTTTTTTTCCCTTTCCATTTCTCTTTCTTTTTCAGCCGGCGTGTCAGACGCCCTTGACAAGCCGGCTAACACACGTGCGTTGAGAGACCGGGGTGGGCGTGGGGGGGCCCTGGCTTTGGCCTTGTGCACAGCATTCCTTTACTCTCAATTCGACACGCTAACACACCTTCCGGCGTTTGCGCACCCTGCCGCCTCACACCCTCTCCCCTTTAGAAGAACTCCACCTATATATACTGTGGCGAGGAAAGCGTACGTCGCCTTGAAGACAAGTCCACTTGTCGAAACGTTGGCTCCTACAATCACCTTGTTAACGTTTTGCTCATTATCTTGAATTACCATCTCCCGCATTCCCCGTGTTTTCCTCAGTGTCCCTTAAGATCTCCCTTAAGAGGTGAATGGCGAAAGCATACTCTTCCTCCTGTTATCATTCGCCTCTTTCTTGTTGCCTCTTGTCCCCAGGATTAAAAAAAATTGCAGTGTCTTAAGATCTCTCTTAAGAGGTCCACGGCGAAAGCATACTCTTCTTCCTCTTAACATTCACCTTTTTATCGTTGCCTCTTCTCTTTATCTTGTTTCTTTTAGTCACTACTGCTCACTACTAAACATTTTAGTCAGTTGTAATCAATTGTGGCCATTACAGCTCGTCGTTAGACATGTTGGTCATTTCCTAGTCATCAGATGTCATTGCAAATGACTTCAGTCCTTATTACTCATTACTGGTCATTACTAAGCATTTTTAGTAAGTTCTAATCAATTGTGGTCGTTAGAATTCGTAGCCAGACATATTCATCATTTCATAGTCGTTACTCATCATTAAAAGATTTTGCACTCACTATTAGTCATTACTGCTCACTAGTAAGAATTGTTAGTCATTTGTAATCAATTATGGTCATTACAAGCCATCTTTATACACATTGGTAATTTCGCAGTCTTTAGTAGTCATTACAAGTAAATAGTAGTCATTTTAGTCATTACGAGTCATTACTAGACATTCTAGTCATTTCTGATCAATTGTGGTTATTGCAAGCCGTCGTTAGGTATATTGGTCATTTAAGAGTCATTAGTAGTCCTTATTAGTCATTACTAGTCATCAATATAACGTTATCATTCACTAACTGTCATTATCAATCATTTTTCATACTTTAATCTGGCTATAATTTCTCCTAATATGGCGTGATGGCACTTCGGCGGACGCTCCGGCGGTCAGGCCTGCTGACAAAAACTTCACCATGATCCTAGAAAGGCTTTCGCTTTAGAAGTGGTTGACAGCAGCTGAATGAAACGAACGGCATATGGTTTGCCGTGATGTGGCGCTTCCTACAGCATTTTTATATTCCCTTTAATTAGTTCACCGAGATAAATTGTGCAAAGTTTTTAATACTTACTCTAGGACCAGGTGCGCTTCGCTGTGTTGTAGAGGAACTTCAGAAACTACCGATGCAAGTTTTTTCGTGTCATTATATACATGCTGCGTGCCTATTATTTTTCGGCCTTCAAGGATAGCCCGCGAAATATGAAATGAAACCAGGTGACAGCGCTCGCGTGCCATCGTATTGCAACGCTTTCAACCGTGCGTCGAGTCTATCGCTTATCAGGGACGACGGCGCTTCCTGTCCGTGTGCCACCGCCAACGATGCCGACGCATTGTGAAGCCGATGCCCAGATCCGCGGCCGCTTACGTCTGGACGATCCGCCAGCATGGTTCTTTCGCACAAACCGCGTTGAGAGCGTTGCAATACGATAGCGCATGAGCGCTGACACATGATTTTATTTCACATTTCGTGGGCTTTCTTTAAACGCAGAAAAAAAATCACCACGCCGCATATACGTTGCCAGCAACGATAGGCAATTTGCCATAAAGGCGATGTTAAAAATTTTGAATAATTCACCTTAATTAATATAAGAATTGAGCGGAAGTGAGTTCCGCGGCGCGAGTTTTGCACCGCCTCCTTCGACAGATGGCGCCACGCTTTCTGACCAGGCCGGCAGCATCCGGCGCGCCGCGGTTGGGTCTGAGATGGTTCTGAGTAATCGTCCTAATTGCTCCAACCAATCTGCTTTGCCGTTAGCCATATTATGCTTACATCTACTCTCAATTATTCGAGAGCCAGTTTTTTTTTTTTTTAAATGATAGTACCTTCCGTAGCCTGTTACCCGAACTGTTCCGTATCTGTGTGCAGCCTTTCTCACAGGCCTCTACAGCAGATAATGCAGTCTACAAATTTGCGACGAGCCCTACTACAGTGTAGTAACAAAAAATGAAGCACTTCGACGCTCCTCGTACACCCGTCATGGAGAGGGGACGCGATAGAGTGGCGCACCTAAGGCTTAGACCTTTCCGGACAGTGGTGCACTTCACCAAGCGACTGCTGCCATGCATTATTGGAATCTTTGTTATGGGAAGTTGTGCAGTGTTCTGGCGTTTACTTATATGCTCTTTTCGATAAAGAGTTACATCACTGCGAAGCCTCTAGCACGCAAATGCATGTAAACGACATACATCTCTTCACCTGCGAAGTTGACTGCGTCTTCGCACTTGCGAATTCGCAGTTCCGGCAAATGCGCCGTAGGACCCGAGGTGCGTGCGATTTTTTGATGCTCGGAGTGCTGAACTTCTCTTGGAAAATGCACATGGGGTAAGGACAGGGAGCCAATGGCAACGTGGATCGTAGACAGGTCACTGTGGCCTTCCTACCTAATTTTTGTTTTGATAAAGTCACGCACTCAAACACAAAGTGCTTTCACGCAAAAAGTTTTTAAGTTGCTTTACTGCGCTCTTACAGAAGCGAAATGACGCCAAGAATAATTAAGTGTTCTGGAGCTTGCAAATGCGAAAATCGCAGCTGCCGCGCGGTGCATATGAAACCGTAATGCGAAGTTCGCCATTGCGGAAATTGTAGCTGCGAAAAATGCAGTGTGATATCGCACCATATGGACTGGGCTTAAGTGTCGCACGTACTTTTCCCCTGTGCGTATGTGTAGAATGAGCTTTATGTCTGTCCAAATGATTGCAGGAAATATTAGTGTGTCAGCTCAGCGTTTTTGGATGTTTCCATAGTTGGACCTCCGCGGCGATTCTTCCAAAGCATTGTGTAATAACGTTTCCCAGTGACGTATGACAACATTGTAGCAAACCGGCTGCTTCTTTTTCCCAGTAGGTTGAGTCCAGTCGACTTATGTGTCACTAAAGTCACTTTTGTATTGCATCGACATCTTGGTGCGACAAAATTCTCGCCTTAAACTCGAATGGCACTCTAGTCCTACCCGATACGTCGCATTAGTAAACCTTGGCGATGATCTATCCGTGAGTTGTTTGCGTGGAACAGCAATTGCGCGTAAGGACTTTAACCCTGCGCGCAACTTGCTGCTGTTACTAAATATACACTTGTGCTGAAATTAGGGGACACTCGTGCCTGATATAAGAGAAACCTGGTACATTCGGCATCCCATCCTGTGTCCGTCTTGTACGAGCAACCGCACACCAGCGACTTCCGAGAAATTCCGCGGGATGGGGTTCGAACAAAAAACTGCCTAGGTACTCTCATCCGACAACCGGAGCGACCGGACAGCCTGATGGCTGCGCGTGAAAATGAGGCTGCGCCGCTTGCCGGCCGGCTTCTAGCGGCCCGAACACGCTGGGGCGGGATCTTATAAGCGTTCGGAAAATGAACGCTTCACATAGCCCCATGTGATTGGTCAGCGCTGTGTTTGTCTCACCGACTGTCAGAGACAGTGGGGCAGCATAGCAAATTACAGGCACGGGATGCCTCTCTCAATAATTTTCAAAGCGAAGCAATCGTCGGCTAAGAGCGAAACAGACGAAGAGGTAATTCGCTTTAGGTTCGGTTGCGATGGCTTGGTTGTTGGCTTGCGGCACTGGTCTAGCATGCCGGCCGTGCTGCCTCGGAGACCCGCGGGCGTTGCGAACTCGTGCGTTTGTAACTTTGGAGGCTATATCTTGGCGTTGGCGTCTGCTTGACGTTCTTCCTTCGGTGTCGAGGGTGGCTGGAGGTTCGATATGTAGTCGAGGAGATGACGGACAAATATTTTCACAATTTCTCTCGGCTTTCCAACCAGACATTTTGCTAACTGCGCTACGCACTGGAGAAGACTCGACTGCAACCGTGCTAGCGACGGTACCACACGGCGGAAAACATTGCGCGATGAGGTTTCACACCACTAGCCCGTGGTTTCCTTAGGTCTGACAGGAGCGAAGAAATCATGGGAATGATCTAGAACTCCGTCGCTGAAACTGTTCACCAAGTTATTCTCGCAATTACTGTAGTTGGCAGGTAGAAAGGCTGGACCCGCTTTTCTAAGACCTTGGCAGTCAAAGTCAATGCCAAGGAGATATTTGCTGGTGAGATCAAATTCCCCGTGCTATGGCCAGCGTCCATAGCACTCTGATTCCCATTCACCAACCAGAAGCGTTGAACCCACGCAAGTCCAGCGCTTTTACTCTCCGGCTTATAAGACTTTATAGGAGGCCTGGAAGAGTGTGGAGATGTCTGATTTGACTGCCCGTGTTCCTCTAATTTTGGAGTACCGCACTTTTGTTCTCAATTTTCACAGTACAAGGCGCGCCGTCAGCACCGTGGTCCTGAAGTTTACTTCACGCAGGCAGTACCAGACCCTTATATTGTAATGTTCGATTTTATGTTTCATTGTTTTTATCATTCGACGCGCCTAGATGCAGATTGCAGAGATAACGGGAGCACGGTGGCGTGAGAGTCACATCCGAACTGATGATGAAGATAAAAAGGAAAATTCACAGGAACGTTAATAAAGGTGGCCATAGCAGTCAATTCGCGGTCACCCTGCACTGGCTACTGTGCAAGTGCTGGTCGTGCAAGCCTGGCGCGCGCATTGTGCAAGCTCCTGGTAGGAGGCAACCTGGCGCTTTGCTTCGCAACTCATCTCAACGTGCGGCACAACCTGTCGGCTGAGAATGAAAAATAATGACATTATTAATTTACTTCAACCATTTTGTAAACGTCGGACACCACCAGTCTATATAGAAGGTGGCGAGATAGCGATTAATTACTATTTTACATTTAATGAGCAAACGGGAATACAGTACTGTTCTTACACTAGCGTGCAATATGACGACGAGCACTTCGGAGGTGGCATCCTCTCCTCTGTTGGCCGCGTCTTTCACTTCTTGCACCTCAGATTTACGAGCGACCACTTTAGCGACAAACAGCGAAGTGCACTGTTCGCTTTCCGAACAGTTATGAACGTTAGACACTCGCCTCTGTATCGCCACTTACAGCGGCCTAAACATTGGCCACGATCTAGTTTTCAAACAAAAAAAGAACATATAGAATGTAGCTAATTAAGTCACGAATGCACCTGTTCTGCGCAGAAACGTCCGACGATGGAAATTCAGAGGCGGGCAGCAGACTCCGACTGTCTCAGCGAGACGGTTCGCGTGGCTCGCACTTTCTTTTTAGCCTTGATGGCGTCAAAATAACCGATAGTATTTGTTCTTGCTCTAGATAACTGCAAGAATATGAATTGTGCATGCCGAAATTGGACATCTATGACGAGCTCGAGCTAGATCGCATTCGTCGTCGGCATCTGTGTCGAGCGAGCTAAATCTATTGGGTCTATCGGCTGCACTCTAAAAACAGTTTTGCCATTTGAAGTGTATATTTGCGACTGAACAATAATTGTCATCTGTCTTGCTTGCGTTTCCTTTCTTGAAAAAGCTGCGCTGGTTACTTTCCTGTCGGGAATGCTCTGTCATGCTGATAACTCGCATGCCGTTCCTAACTTGGAAGGGCCCCGCTCGCAGCGCTAAAGAAAGGAAATGCGGGCGAGACAGATCACGATTATCGTTCTGTGGCAAATATACACCCAAAAGGGCGCAACTGTTTTGAGAGTGTGGCGTTAGTGAATTGCGCAACATTCTGATGTGTTGATCACGTGAGCAAGCATTTCTTCACAGTCTTTGTGTAAAATGAAGCCGCTCCGCGCGAATATTTTTTGTAATCACTGTGCACACGTGTCTTCCGCAAAGTACTACGCAGTTCGCGTCGCGCACAGAATCAGATTAGACAAGGTTCGGTGACGTTAAACAACGGATAGAACCATCGATAACATTCGAGAAACTTCGGGAACATGCATGTGCGTCCTGCACTGAGAGATAACGTTTAAGATTTGTTAGTCGGTGAAAAGCCGTCACCAGAGAAAGATAAACAAGTACATGTGCGAAAATAAAGAACGGAAATAAAGGTAGTTATTTACCTCGTTCCTCGTAGAAGAGGCAAAAGACATGCAGGCCTGGTAAAGTCCGGCTGCTTTCTCCCACGATGCTTGATTGGAAAACGGCACTTTGACGACGCTGAGGTAGTCTTGCGTTGTGTATACGAGGTCTAGTTCAAGCTGGAAAAGACGAAAGCCACATGATAAACGACGCCCCGACGAGTGACGTTTCTCAGACACCGCATTCACGCCAGTCAGCGTCTAACTACAGCACTGCACTGCAAAACGCGTGGAATAAGCCAAGTGGCTTGCATGGCACGACACAATCTTCGTATATCGAGTATTTCCTCTCAATGAACTTGAAATATGTCGCATGGAAATGGCACAGAGTCTGGTGTAGATGAAGTGCATTTGCAATGGCATAAACGCTGAATGAGAAATGTATTGGCCATTCACCGGTAAATGCGAAAGAAATGCGTTAGCATCACATCGTACCTCTTCGAGGTCTGCAATCTATTATTTCAATCGCCGTTATCGCATTGCATATTGTTGTTCAGGAGCTCACTCCACACACATCCTGCCTATTCTAGAAGCGAAAAGCAAATGACTGTGGTCAGGAGCAGCGCACCGCCAGTTGGGCTGAATGTATGTTATCAGACAGCGTTTAAGCTGCCGCACTGTTCTTAATTTTCCCGAGCGAGAGACCCACGACGTAGGTCCAAAACAGTGATAATGAGTATGTACAGATGAGAAGATGAAGCGCATAAATTATGCTTACACTAATTGCGCCGCGCGTGTGAGCGGCCAGCCAGGTCGCGACTTGGCCAAGACAGAAACGCCGAACGAAACGTTTGAGACGCGAAACATCAACGATCTCCGAACTACGGTAACGATGGTCCGAAGAAACCTCGGCGGGAGTAACACGATAGTTCACTGAGGATGTTTCTTCATTACTAACGTAATGTCCAGGAAAGCGTGATTCACACTTCTGACTCAATCCGGCTGCACGAGTGGCCATCTAAAGCAACACTTGGTCGCGAGGACGAAAGTACACGTCTGTACGAGAGATGTAACATTGTTTGCGATCTTGAGAACTGCCTTCTGTGTTGAAGGGAGCACATGGCCGACGTTCGTCAAGCATCGAGACGAACTTTTCCGGTATAGTCGCGCAGGTGTTAGTTGGGACACTTAAGGAAGCGGCGTCGATGGTTAGTGTTGCCGAGCGGCCGTAAACAAGGCAGAAAGGTGAGAGCCCCGTGGTTTGCTTGAGAGCGGTAAGCCGTCTGTTTGAGGGTGGAATGCGGATATCGTCTGATGAACTGTGTCACAAACTCTCAGTACTGCTTCGACTATTCTTTACATGAATGTTTTGCCGCGATCATTCAACAGTACACGAGGTGCACCATGACGTTTCACAATGGCGTCCAGAAGGAAGGCGGCTGTCAGATATGGCGAGCGGCGCGGAGAAGACGGTGAACTGCATAGTGGGGTGTGGAATGTTTAGAGAACGACTGTTTGGGATGTACGCCATCTTTAGACAGTATCGCGCAAAGCGCCAATAAAGGCGGCAGAACGACTTTTTCCATATCCTATTTTTGGTGCCGAAACCGCGAAAGCTATCCTTCATCCCCACGAGCTGTTCCTTCTCATTTGGGACGTGTTTATGCACCGAGACCATCACGGAGCGTGTCAAGAACAAGGGCGCAATCTAGACGGTCAGAAATCACAAGGATTGTGAATGAGGTGAACAAACTCATCCAATCCGAACAGTCTGTGCTTTCGACGCTTCATGTCCTCTATAGCCGATTGCAGGCGGTCAAAACGAAATTATCTACGCTGAACGTCGAGCTCGAAATCTTCATAAATGAAGTCGTAAAGCTCAAAACCATCATTCACGATGTGCTAATGTACTTCGCCTTAATTAACACCAAATTTTGGGGGTTGAACCATCAGTGGTGGCGCTATCAATTCTGGCGTCATTGAATTTTGGTCCCACCAAAGGTCGAGGGTTCGACTCCCACCAAACTCCCTTGGGTCAAGTGCTCTAATTAAATATATCTTAATTAACGGTACCTTAATGAACTTCGCCTTAATTAACACCACAGTTGTGGGTTTGAATCCTACCAGTGGCCATGAGTTCGCCCATCAATGGTGGAATCATCAATTTTCGTGTCATTGAATTTTCGTGCCACCAAAGTTGGACGCTGTGGCCCCCACCAAAGGTGGTGGATTCAAGTGCCTTCATTGATGTTGGCCTAATTAACACCTAAGGTCATGGGTTTGACTCCCACCAGTGGTCGTGAGTACCACTGTCAATTTTCGTGTCATTGAATTTTTGCTACAATAACGTTGGTCGGTTATTGTTTCAATAACGCCGAACAACGGATCTTTTGATCCATGTGGAACTTAAGGCTCTCACCTCAAAAGCTTCATGGAATAGTTTTTCGTTATACGGTTCTAGCTCTGTAATTCTCAGCATTACCAATGGAAAAATTAACAAACACCTACCCTAAAGCCAGCAGCGCAAATGAGTAGCAATGTTCACATTATATATGGAGCCGAATAAACGACGCTTACTTACTCCCAACTGCATTTAATAAATTTATTTTGGCCCACGGCGTTCTGTAATGCCAGAACGACCCTGAGAAGTGCATAAAATTAGGTAAACACATAACTTCAAAACAATCTTATTATTTTCTGATACTTTTCATATATATAAAGTGCCCGGAGTTATGAATAGATGGCCCTGTTAAAAATGGAAGCATATCATGTAACGTGCGCGAATGGAATTGGGAAGACAAAAAAAGAAACACGTGAACCTCCAACTTTGTATCATCAAACTTTAATGAATGGAAGTCACGCCGTACACGTTCAATTTACTCAAGAAAGTGCCTAGGCGGGCAGGTAAAGTATGAAATAATTATGGTGCTGTCCATCTGTTCTAAAAGCGGAGCATGTGTAAACGCTAAGGCCCTTGTGTTAGTGAAACAAGAGAAATGCTATATTTCGAGAAGGCACATTTTGTGCGACTGGCCTTCCTCTCCACCAACTCATTTTTGGAACATGGCTTTCAAGCACTTGTTCTTGTTTCCCTGTGGTTTTTCTTCCCTTCAGTGTTACTCTTTTCTGCCTTCATTCTTTTCGACAGCATCCTACTCACCAGAACATTACAAATTTAACCCTAACATGTGCCTGCAACGTGAGTATTTTGTGCAACACAAAAACACGCTCCAGCAGGTCGCCCAAACAAATGCTTCATGGACTTGTTGGTGCTTGCTCAATTATGCAGCCACAGTGAAACCTACATACAAAAATGTGTCAAGTGACATATTAGCTGCCCAATATGGCTTTAATTGTATCTTTCCAGAGGTGAGCTACTATTTCACGGTGTGGTCTGTAGGCCGATGCTCGTGCTGCAATTGCGGAGTTTCCTCATAGATGAACCCCTAGCAAAAGGACAATACTAGCTCACTAGTTTAGAGTAAAGGCACTAAGGTACATTGGACATAGAGATAGTGTGAGGGATTGCAACTTACGTGTTTCAACATACTCAGACCCCGGAACCTTCCGCAGACGTAGCCGTAGAAATCATTGCACGGTTCTTTGGAGTAGTCTATACTGGACCGTAGCCGCTGCGCCACGTAGTTGCAAAATGGCGATGTACAAGTGTCGGTGCGCATGCTGCGTGTCGGTAAATAATGACGCCGATTCGCAGGTGGCTTAGCAACTGAAGCCGTAGTCAACGGTTTATCGGCCTCCATATTGGCTGATGGTGGGCTGCTTATGTCAGGCACGGAAGCCTTCGGAATCTCGAGCCCAGCCAAAGTGTCCACCTAGTTCACGGGGAAGACAAGAAATTAGTACAATTAACGGTCGTTGCCTTATTTCCTAACTGTATATGACGCTTTATCCACAAGGACGCACGTACGCGCTAAGAAATCAGATTGAATAAAAGTATTAGACGGCCTGTCATACCACAAATGGAAGAGGATCTTACTCCCCCTTTTTCAAACAGTGCTATATATTGATGCAGGAAGTTGTTTAAAAGAATTACTTTTGTATTTCTGTCTCTTAAATGTGATTATTGTTCGCAGTATGACAAACGATTAGCTCGTCAGCCATTATTACCGCTATTACCATTATTAGCGTTACCCAGCACCTCCAGCACATTGTTACGCGCGAAGGAGACCATTTATAACCTTTACGGATGAAGGGGACCGTTTACTTTAGGTCGCGAAGGTGGGCGCAAGAGCGTCCAGCCGGTTGATCAACTCAGCGTCATTCTCTTTTTCCTTCCCCCACTCGGGACAGCAATCACGTTCGCCGGTCTTCGTTTTCTTCATGCGTAACATTATGTCAAAACTGGGATCATCATCATCATCATCATCTTAATCAGCCTGTTTTATGCCCACTGCAGGACGAAGGCCTCTTCCCTGCGATTTACAATTACCCCTGTCTTGGGGCAACCGATTCCAACTAGCGCCCGCGAATTTGCTAATTCCATCGCTCCATCTAGTCTTCTGCCGTCCTCGACTGCGTTTCCTTTTTCTTGGTACCCATTCTGTAACCCTAATGGTCCAACGGTTCTCTAACCGATGCATTACATGACCTGCAGAGCTCCATTTTTTTCTTTTGATGGCAATTACAATATCGTCTATACCCGTTTGCTCTCTGATCCAAACCGGTCTCTTTCTTTATTAAAGTGGAAAGTTGGGCGAGAATGGTATATTCATAATGGGAACAGCGCGAACAAGACGACGACGGAGTGTAAGGAAACAGAACGAGCGCTGTTCTGTGTCCTTTCACTCCGTCGTCGTCTTGTTCGCGCTGTTCCCATTATGAACGCTCTCTTTCTGTCTCATAACGTTATCCCTAGCAATCTTCGTTCCATCGCTCTTTGCGCGGTCTTTAACTCGTTCTCAAGCTTCTTTGTCAGTCTCCAAGTCTCTGCCCCATCTGTCAGGACTGGTAAAATGCACTGAGTGCACACCATCCTTTTCAATGATAATGGTAAGATTCCAGTCAGGAGCTGACAATGTCTGCCGTATGCAACCCGACCCATTTTTAATCTTCCATGAATTTCCTTCTCATGATCAGGCTTCCCTGTGATTAATCGACCTACGTAAACGTACTCCTTCGCAGATTCTAGAGGCTGAGTGGCGATCATGAACTCTTGCTCCTTTTCCCGGTCATTCATCATTATCTTCGTCTTCTGCATATTAATCTTCCATCCCACTCTTACACTTTCTCTATTAAGGTCCTCAATCATTTGTTGTAACTTGCCTGCATTGTTGCTGAATAGAACAATGTCATGGGGAAACCGAAGGTTGCTGAGTTATTCGCTGTCGATCTTTACTCCAAAGCCTTCCCAGTTTAATAGTTTGAATACTTCTAAGCTCGCAGTGAATAGCATTGGAGAGATTGCGCCTCCCTGTCTGACCCCTTTCTTTATAGGTATTTTCCTGCTTTTCTTGTGTTGAATTAAGCTAGCTATAGAACCTCTGTAGAGATTTTCCAATGTATTTACGTAATGCCTCTATAACTGCTGGTATCTCTACTGAATCAAATGCCTTTTGGTAATCTATGAAATCCATATAGACAGGCTTCTTGTACTCTGCGGATTTCTCGATAACCTGATTAATGACATGGATGCGATCTATTCTAGAGTATCCCTTCCTGAACCCAGCCTGTTGCCTTGGTTGACTAAAGTCCAGTGTTGCCGTTATACTATTGCAGGTTATTTTGGTAAATATTTTACATAATACTTTCAGTAAGCTAATGGGCCTCTAATTTTTCCATTATTTAACGTCTCCTTTTTTCTGGATTAGTATATTATTTGCATTCTTCCAGTTTTCTGGGACCATTGCAGACGATAGACACTTAGTATAAAGAGTCGCCAGTTTTCCAAGCGTTGTGTCGCCTCCATCATTGATTAAATCAACTGTTATTCCATCTTCTCCTGCCGCTCTTCCTCGTTGAACGTCTTGCAAGGCCCTTCTAACCTCATGGCTAGATACAGGAGGACCGTCTGCATCCTGTTCATCACTGTTTCAAAAGAAATTATCCTGACTCCTCTGGGTACTGCACAGGTCAGAATAGAATTCTTCCACTGCTTTTACTGTACCTTCGATATTACTGATGATATTATCCTGTTTATCTTTCACTGCATGCATTTTGGTTTGTCCTATGCCAAGTTTCGTTCTCACTGATTTCAGGCTGCGTCCATTTTTTACGGCTTCTTCAGTCTTTCTCACGTTATTGTTTCGAATATCACTTATTTTGGCCTTATTGATGAGCTCCGACAGTTCCTCGCATTCTACTTATTTCATGAGTTGGACGCTTCCATTCTTTGTCGTTTTTTTATGAGGTCGTTTGTTACTTGGGAGAGCTTGCATACTGGTTGCATTTGTGCCTTGCCTCCCACAATTTCTGCCTCTGAAGCCAGCATAGTTAGGATTTCATTCATTACCTTTATGTGCTCTTCATCTCTCTGTTCTAAGGCTGTGTATTTGTTTGCAAGCGCCAGCGTGAATTTGTCTGCTTTTACACTTACTGCCTCTAGGTTGAGCTGTTTCTTCTTGACCAATTTTACTCTTTCTCTCTTAAACTGAGGTGGATCCTATAATCACTGCACTTTACCCTACCTATCACTTCTACATTATGTACCTTACTGGGATCAGCAGAAATTATGAAATCAATTTCATTTCTTGTTTCACCATTAAGGTTTTTCCAGGCCCACTTTCTGTTGCTACGCTTCCTGAAAAAGGTGTTCATTATTCGAAGCTTATTCCTTTCTGCGAATTCTACCAGTATCTCTTCTCGAGTGCTCCTAGAATCGACGTCGTAGATGTCAATTGCTTGTTCACCAGCCTGCTCTTCCTCCACTTCTGCATTGAAGTAGCCCATTACTACAGAATACTGAATTTGCACTTTTCTGATCGCTAATTCAACTTCTCCATAAAACTGATTTACTTCATCATCACCGTGACTGAATGTTGGAACGTAGGCTTTTACCACCATTAATCTATACCTCTTATTAGGTTGATTACGACTACAACTACCCTCTCGTTAATACTGTAATATTCGTCAATGTGGCTCACTATGTCCTTACGAATTAGGAATCCTACCACGTATATCTTCTTATCTGGTAGACATCTATAGCAGAGGACGTGCCCCACCTATTCTTCTAATCTCACTAAGGCCGATGATATCCCAAACAATATCTTATAATTCCTCAAAGAGTCCTGCAAAGCTAGCCTCACACGACAGAGTTCGGCAATTAATGGTTGACAGTCTCACTTTCCATTGGCGGCCTGTCTGGACCCAGATATCCTTAGCACCCTCTGCTGCTTTAAGATCTGACCGCCGTCCTGCTCAGGTGCTCACATCTGCGGGGGACAGGGGTTAATTGCACCAGGGATGCCAATTTCTGTTCTGGTGAGGGAGTGTCCTTGTTGAAGCTTAGTGGGCCTTCTTAATTTGGTTGTACCTGGACTCACAGAAAGATTCGAACCTCCGAATCTACAGGAGTACAAAGGGAAACCAGCGAAAACGAATATAAGTACAAATGTAGAAGTAAATGGACGTAAACTACGGCCTCTTCTTTCTTTCTTTTCGTTTTTTTTTTTACTCGATGACTGCCTGTATGTGAACTTTGCAACAGTTGTTACGTTTTTTTTTGCTTTTTGCTTTCGTGATATATCAAACCTTCTCATCAGTTCTTTCACTTCCTTTAGCGCTACATCTTTTTTCGGCGGTTGGAGCGGGGGGAGGCTCTCTCTAGAAAATCAGCGCGGGGCATGCCGGTAGGGTCAGTTTAACTCGATTTAGCATATCTAAAATGCCTGAAAACATACTTGAATTATCCGCGGTATACGGGTTCTGCTCATCGTGGCAGGAGGCACAGCATAGTATTTCACAGTGGCTCTAACGTCGTGGTTTCAGAGTCTCCCTACCCAAGCGGCTATGAACGCGGCTAGACACACGATATATTTTTGGCGAATTTCAACAGCACTTAAAAGTAGCGTGAAAAATATAAGAAAATGAAAAAAAAGCTTTCAGCGCTTACCGCGAGTTCACAATGCGCGTTTGGAGGGAGGTATACCAAACAGTTCACGGTCTCGGCTGCCTGGCTCATGCAGCGCAGAAGTCTTTCCGAACAAGATGGAACTTGTACTGATGCGCCGCGCAAGGCTGAGACCTTGCGATCATACAGGGTTTAATACTTTGATCAAGCCCTAAGTTGTAACGACGAAATAATCTACCAGGAGATAACCAAGTACATGTTGTTTCAAGCATATCAGAGAAGCAACCATTAATGCTTTTGTCTCTAGGATCAAATTGAGTTATTCAATATGTCAAGCGCCACTGGCCTGCTGCAAACGCCATCTACCGTCTAGATTGAGGTACGTCAAGATGAAACTGCTTGCTGTATAGCATACGTACTACACGTGTAGCTGCTGCTTTCACCTTTTTTTTCTGCAGCGTCTGCTACTGCTACTAAATTTTGTACGCATAAACAGAGAACCTTGGCAACATTGGCATGAACCTAGAGCTGTTTTGTTCAGACATTGGCACACTAAAACGAGAAATTCAGATAAATCCTTACTTCAAACAGTGGCCAACACAGACGAAGTTGTGGAACGTGTGTTGCTTTTTAGCATATATACATGCATGTGACTAGTTAGTTAAAATATTTATTTGCTTTGCTTTTCCAGATTTCCCTCAGGGGGGTTTAGGGGATTGCAAGACACGACAAAAACAGTCGTTTCTAATAAGGTTCACATGGCACATTTATCTCCGCGCCAACGAGGCGGTTCACGCCACGGCTCGGGTGTTTGCGCGCCGAGCCACCGAGCCGCCCTGGCCAGGCTCGAGAGGGGACTGAATGGTTAGCTGCAGGAATATTACGAGTGATTACAGATTCGGAATGGGCCCGGTACTCCCCGCGCACCCACCAATTACTGTGCCGGTCCTCTTACTATGCGGTTGCCTGACACTTCCTTCCAACCAACACGTAGTCGAACCTGCATGGTGGCTTATAACAACTCCCGCTCAGGCCAGTATTCGGACAAATGGGAGTTGTATGAGTAACGGACGGACCTGCCAGACATTTTGTGGGCTTGCTCTTAGGCAACCCGACAGACCGTCATAATTACAAATGTTGAACAGTGGGAGGACGTGCTGCTCAGCTCGGCACCCGAAGACCAAATCGGGGACGCTCAGTAAAACGAGTTCTTCGTCGTGTTGGTCAATTATTGCAGGCATGACAGCAGCGCCAAAAAGCCGACTGAAAAGAGGAACATTGACAGAGCGCTCGTTTTACTAAAGTGTATTTACTCTACAGTGAGCCCTTCTTTCTGTGTTAAGCAGTAACCAGCGATTGCTCGTGTCCGTCAGTGTTCCTTTCCTTTGTGTGGGTTTTTTGCCACTGCTGTTATACCTGACATAACGGCGACGCTCTGCTAGCCGAAAAATCGGGAAATTGTGGGAGCACGCTGCCGGGAACCGCGATCATGATAAAGAAAATTTCGTTTTACACACAGACACTTTGATGGTGTTGCGATGCCGTTTTTTCTTTAGTTACCGTGTGGAAATTATATTTTTCCAAATGTCTTTTTGGTTATTATCCTTAGAACTCACTTGTGTTTACAGTGTAGAATAAATGTTTCGCGCCAGTAATGGGTCCACGAGTCCAAGGTGTTCTAGTACCTACTAAGAGTCTTAGTAAAATGAAGGTTCTACATGTCAGAAAGACTTCCTCTTTAATTCTGCAATGTTTCTGCCCCCATGACCTGTGCAGCTGTAACAAATGCTTATTTTTCATAGCGCTTACACAAGCCTCTATATCTGAAGTTGCGCGTCTTCAAGAAAGCAATATTATATTAGCATTTATTTTATTTTTGTGACCGTGCGAGGCTCCTTATCCTTCCCGTGTTCCCTACCGCTTTCTGATTGCGTTCACGTTGATGTCTCTTGCACGAATAACTGCATGCGAAAGCTCAACAAAGCCATGCGCTATAGTTACTAGCTCAACTGCGTATTTCTTACTGCTCGAAATGCAGGTTATGCCGCAAAACTAGTCGTAGAAGTGTTTCAAAAAATATTTTAGGCCCTGGTTTGCTTCTTTCGTTTTCTATTTGTGTACGGTCACCAGAAGTCCTTTCTAAAATTTCATCGGGTGCAACTTCCCCATGCTGGCGTTTGAAACACTCAAGTTTGACGACTGCCGGCGGCCGAGATCCACAGCTGTTAGTGAACGAGAGATCCCACAAGTCGTATATAAACAAGTTTTATAACATGCGTAAATTGCGTTTTGGCGGGGAGCAGGCAGAGCAAAACATGAAAGCCGGCGAATGGTACCGAGTAGCACCTTCGGCACTTTATCTACCCTACACTAACGCGCGAAGTGTGGCAATCACTTTTACGTAAATTCGGTGAAAGAGCCTAAAGGCGAGAAATAAGCGTTGGACTCGACGAGGTGCATGCATCAGACGTTGCAGGCATGCGCACTTACACTTCGGCAATAAGTTAATGCACAGAGATGTAAATGACGCGAGGAGAAAAAAACGTACTCTGCGAGTTTCGGAAATAACCGTCTGCCTTATACCCGCTCATATATCATCATCATCACAATCAGCCTGGTTACACCCACTGCAGGGCAAAGGCCTCTCTCATACTTCTCCAACTACCCCGGTCATGTACTAATTGTGGCCAAGTTGTCCCTGCAAACTTCTTAATCTCATCCGCCCACCTAACTTTCTGCCGCTCCCTGCTACGCTTCCTTTCCCTTGGAATCCAGTCCGTAACCTTTAATGACCATCGGTTATCTTCCCTGCTCATTACATGTCCTGCCCATGCCCGCTCAAATATAAGTTCAAGTAAGTTCTCGATTTAAAGAAAGCGCTACTCCTATTTTATTTAACTGATTAGGCTTGCAAAGGCAAAGCTGAATTTATCGCGGCAATTGCTTCTTACACACTGTTTTTTTTTTTCGGGAATCGCTAATACAACACGTAGCTTTGCTTCTAAAATAATGCCAAGCAACTGATTACGCATTGCTACAGCGTGTGAGAGCTATAGTGAAAAACGACAAAACTGCATAAAGGATCCGGTAGGTTGTTGGTATTTTTCACAAGTCTTCGAGGGTTGCGAGTTTTGGTATTGAAACATTCGAAAACTGTGCGTTTAGCTCATCTCAAAGCTTATTGTGGGCCACCAAAGTTTACCTTACGGGGGCCACTCCTTTCACGCTAATAAACTGCAATGTATCTTTTATACTGTAATAAGCGTGAGCAGCAGTGTGCCCTATGCTCGTTGACTCTTGCAACTTTATCATTTACAAAACACGTATATATATATATATATATATATATATATATATATATATATATATATATATATATATATATATATATATATATATATATATATATATATATATACGTAATAATCCGTCAAAGATGTGTCGTCACAGTAGATGTGTAACAGATTCGCGTGACATAATGAGGAATCACAACCAAACCTTCACGAAATTGACGTAAAGGACTCGTGAGATTGTCCAAGAAAAAAAAACGAGCAGCGCAGATGAGGCAATAAGCGGGCACAACTGATACCGAAATATTTGAACATCTGTTGCGGAAACGACTAGAATATATTTCTAGTGAAATTTGA
This sequence comes from Dermacentor variabilis, assembly GCF_050947875.1. Taxonomy (NCBI): domain Eukaryota; kingdom Metazoa; phylum Arthropoda; class Arachnida; order Ixodida; family Ixodidae; genus Dermacentor; species Dermacentor variabilis. Next base: position 126,945,033 of record NC_134570.1, read on the forward strand.
TACGTGATGACGTGGGGTGCGGAGTTCGCTCTCAGAAAATGCTGTCGACGCCTGGGCGTGATGAATGATCTTACGCTACGATTAATCAATGCTACCATGGTGCTCACCGTATTGGCGTCGCCTTCTGGCGATTGATTGGAGAGCAGAAATATGGTCAGGATAATGCAGCACAGCACTCCAGGCACCATAGCGAGCAGGCACAAGAAGAACAGCCTTATCCAACTATTCTCGCGTTGGCGCCACCGCTCGTAACTGTCATCGACAAGGAGCCTGCCCTTGCCAAGCAAGCGTCTTCCGGGATGCTGGATCATGAGTGTTTGATACCGGAAGAACAAGTTAACAAATCGTGAATCGTATTAGAGAGATTAACTTGAAGCGAGCGTCGTAAATACGAAAGACATTCAAACCCGCATAAAGTGAAATTCCATGCTAAAAGTACTTGATCCGATTTAGTATGTATGCATCACAATGGCACGCCTAACTAATGTAGCGCACGAATGTGACATATCGGTGACCGGAAAGCCGCCTTGATCGAAACTAAAGCTTTTGTACCACGTCAAACAACTGCACCGATCCACCCCGGCGGCTGAGTCGCTATGAAACCGCCCTTTTGAGCACGAGGTCACGTGATCAAGTCACATTCGTTGGCGCTGCATTCCGGCGGTAGAATAATGCTTAACACACACAAAAAAAATCTCTCGGTGGTTTTAGCTGCCAAAGCCACAATTTCGTTATCGTGCACGCCGTAGTGCGAATAATTTTGACTAACTGGAGTTCTTTCCCGTGCCCTCAATGAACGCGCATTTGTGCGATTCGCCGACGTCAAAGCGGGTGCTCTGGCGGGGATCTGTTCAAGTGACCTGGCGCTTAGCAGCGCAACGCCCTATGCACTCACCCACAACTGAGCCTAACAAAAACGCCTTCCTATACAGTGTTTAGCGAGCGCGTGAATGACACCTGGTAGAGGAAATTCAACTATAGCCCTCTACTGCGGCGTATTTCACAAACTGCACTTTAGTAATCATATCGTAAGCCAACAAACAATGACACCAAGGACGACATAGGGCAAGTTACTTGTTCTTACGAATTGAATTAAGTAAATGACAACTTAATGGAAATTAATGTGAATGAACAAACAACTAGCCGCAGAAGGGGAACGATCTCACGGCTGCGCATTACGCGTGCGATGCTCACGTCCGCCGCCAAGGTTTCTGAGTGGTGGCGCTGGCTAAAACTCCCAAGTTTATTTCTAGTAGCAAAAACATAAACACTCAACAAAGTGTATGGAAGTACGGCGGGGCAGTAGCTCAACTGATAAGAGCATCGCACGCATAATGCCAAGGCGTGGGATCGTTCCCCACATGCTTCATTTCATTTCTATTAGTTTCATTTATATTTATGTATCATTCCTCTATTTCAATTAGAAAGTACTAGTAAGTTCCCCAATGTTGTCCTTGGTGTTATTGTTTGTTGACCTATTATAATATAGATAATAAAAATCGGGCCTCTCGGTTAACTCCTTTCTTCTCTTTCAAAATGCGCTTTAGGGATGTTAGAGAGTACGGTTTCATTGCCAAGTGTAAGGATGTGTTTACTATTCGCAGCGTTCTATGAATGGACGTGAAATTAGCCTCCAGAACGCAAAATAATACGTCATTATTTTGTGCAGCTCCATAGTTATGCTGCGAAGCCTCAATTACTCAAGAGCGCTTTTGTTAAACTGGTGGTTCTAATTGTCCGCTTCTCTTGCAAACGTTGAGGGACATCTGCTATTCTGTCGGCGCTTCAGGTGCTGTGATGTCTCCGCTTTTTTCAGCATGTGCTTAGTGTGTCTGCGTGTGGGTGCGACAGGGGTATCTTAGTTGCACGAGACAACCACAAGTTTTGGCGACGTATTTCGCCGCCTTTTTTCAAGCCACGTTGCTCTTGGTACTTCTTTTAATTTTCACAATTTATCACAACCTGGAAAGGAGAGTGGTATATAACATACTTATTCCCATAATCATGTTCTGCGCTGCAAAGTCTGTTGTTCAGCATTAAAATATGCTTTCGTGATTTCTTTGCCTCATAAGTCGAAAAATTTTTTACCCGTCGTTTTTGCAAAATTGACCGTCCGGCGTTATTACACCAAAATTCAATGGCACCACAAGTGGCAGCATCAAACGGTGGTGGGAGTCGAAGCCACAACCTTCGGTGGGACCAAAATTCAATGGCACCAAAATTGATGGTGCCACTATTGACGGCTCAACCCGCCCCAATTGGTGGGAGCCTAACCCACGATCTTTCGTGATAATTAGGACGAAGTTAAGGCATATTTACTTAAGATATATGTAATTAGGACACTCAAATCAACGACCTTCGGTGGGAGTCGAACCCACGACTTATGATGTTAATTAAGGCGAAATTAATTAGGGAACTCAAACTGACTTTTCGTGCGAAACGAACCCATGACCGTTGGTGGGACCAAAATTAAATGGTGTCGCCACTGATGGTCGAACCGACGACCATTGGGGGGAGTGGAAACGACGACCTTTGGTGTAATCAGGTATAAGGTAATTAAGGCACATTTATTTAAGATAAGCGTTTTATTAAGGCACTCGAACCTACGAACTTCTGTGCGAGTAGAAACCACGACATTAGAAAAAATATGTAAATCATGATGAGTCTACGGCGTTTGGGCTGCCTTCGGAGCTGGCTAATTGTGGCATTGTGTTGCGCAATGCATTACGCGTGGTGCTTCCCCTGCCAGCGTGCCTCACACCCGTAGGCGGGAGCCGAGCGCCACTTCGAGCGCCTTCGAGGTTTTACCAATGGGTAAGACCGTGCGACACCTGCGACCACTTCGGTTGAAGTAGCTTCTGCAATCAGAGGCGTCTTAGACCAGAGGTGCAGCGTCACAACGTCAGCGTCTCAAACCCCAGCGGTCACGAGGGAAGAATGTGAGAACGGCCCCCTCATCACCATTAGGAGTATCAGCGCTGACAGCGCTACTACCGTGCGGCGCTACTATAGCACCGCGCGGTTTTTAGCAATTTGTTGGCAACACGCTCAGGAACGGCCCACGAAAACGCGTAGACAGTGGCAAAACGCCACAGGCGCTTTCCAAACAATAGTAAACACAATAATATGCGCCCAGGCTCTACTATCCACTTGCGACAAACCTAAAAGTCTCGAGTTTAATTTCACGCATGAGAGTTCCACATTTCATGAGAGTCGCGCTATAAGATTTGTGACTGTCATGCAGCGGGAATTATGCTCGCGTCTAAAACAGGCATGGAAGCATGTTACTTCTGCACCAACCGCGCGAAACCAACTAAGAAAATTAGCTCGTGACACTTCGAAGCGGCTGTTTCTTAATGAATACATGGAGGTCGAAACGGAGGGTACAGTTACGTAATAGCGTGTAGGAAGACACGTGACCAGCTGTCTGGCACACTGGTCTGTGACTGACACGGGGCGTTGTCAACACGGGTTGACGTCGGCTTACCATACTGAATATTTCCGAAGATTGAAATTGAAGATTCATGCAGTCTACTCAGAGTAGCCGTGTGTGTATGATCTACGGCGAAGTATGCATACATGCTACAAAAATCTGAAGGCCAGCAAAATCTGTGGCATTCCGTTTTGGTGTGGCGTAGATCTTATGTTACCTATTATACGTTAAACTGTTCAAGAAAAAATGTACAAACATGCATAACATCACCGTAGTTTGACTGAATGACGCTCGGAGAGCCCTGAAAAACAGGCGATGATCGTGTGAGGCTGTGAGTGGCGGTATGTTCCTACAGAATGAAGCGGCGCAGCCGAATGCGGATTATGATAATGACGATGATTTCTTGTATAATGACTCAAACCCACTGTGAGAGATAGCCAACAAACCGACTGTCATTATAATAACATTATTATTAATAAAATGCGCAAAAATCTGAAAGAAACCAATAGGGGAAGTTAAATCGTGTGCAGTAATGTAGTCAGCGTTGTATTTGTTGGTGCACACAAATAAGAGCTTAATAATATTATTTCGTACAATTAAGTAAATTATTGATATAGAGAGTGCTGTAAATTCCGAATAATAGTATTGTTCTTATTATTATCGTGAACTTGTGTTTTTCGTATTTCACTCTGTTTATGGTATCTTTATTTCTACTTCTGCTCATTCAAGGAAAAGTAACCGACTCTCATGAGTTGACAATGGCGATGTTGTTATTGTGGCCTTAAAACATGGCCCGTACTCACCAAGGAGGTTTTCCATAAAACCGTAATAAAACCTCTAGAAAATGAGCCTTCAATTTTCAATACAGATAAAATTTAGACAAGAAGACATGAAACTGGCTTAGTAAACAAGATATGGAGAAAATCAAATATAGGACGAAAATGGGAAACAAAGTGACATTGCAGCCAAGATGACACCACCAACAATGAAACGTATAAAAATTCGATGTATACCCGCAGTGCGCTGCAATGCTGCCTATGTACAATACACATTTTTGTGCTCATAATTCGGCGTGCGCTGCTTTGTCCCGTGGATAGCAGAATTCTGCTGAAAGGGTAAGCTGGATACACCTATGGAGGCAATTAAACCTTTTCTTGCGTTTTCTTCCAGAAAGGAAATGTGGGGCGCTATAACATAGAACTATTCCAAACTTTCTATTCCACTTCTGAAATGAGCCCACCGCGATTCGTCAAAAACGTTTTTGGACCACGCCCACTTTATCTGTCTGTCACGCGATGTCACGAAAACCGCGATAGCTCCCCATCTGATATCAAGTGTACACACTGATTATGCATAATTTGACCGAACAAAACAAAAATAGTTATTTCTGATTCGACCCCTTATTGCCATTAGCCCTCGGCTATCGGCCAAACGTCTTCGGGCTGCACCCACTTCATCTGCCTGTCACGCGATGTCCCAAAACCGCAAAAACGTACCGCGTCAAAGTGACGCGTATGCGTTAAAGAGGCGTTAAAAGCGAATTTTTTTCTGCATAGCCGCAGGCCTGCCCCGTTCCGAAAGGAATAGAAGATGGCTGCCGCCGATCGCTCCGGCAATCGCTACTCGCCCCTGCCGGAGAGCATGCGTTTATTTGCGTGTAATAAAACTTTTTGCGTGGGCGTGTGACGTTTTCGAGAACTTTCGGCACGTTTACGACCTCGTTCTGCCAAGTTTCCTTTGCTGAGAATTCGGTTTAGCGTCATTCTTAAGCTTCCGTTGCATGCCGCCGCGATTGTTGACGAGCCACCGCAAGCTAAGTAAAAGAAAGCGGACCAATTGCAGACGCCGGCACCACCCTCTTCATCCAGTTATCGATATTCATGGCAGTGGCTTGTCGTTATCGCATCCCTCTCCACTTGAGCATGCTCCTCGCCTCTTGTCTGCCAATTAGATAAGACAAACCGCTCAGTGCAGGCAAGGTTAGTCGTTTTTCAGGCAAACAAAAGTGACCTCCTATGAACGAGAAGAGCATTTGATTGGTTTGTTCAGGCAACCTTGCGGGTGACCACCCGATGCTTGCGTCGCGGTTGCGCAAATTTGACGACAGGATATTGGAATAAAAACATATTGGAATAGTTTTACTTTATACGGCCCATGGTGACACAAAAAGAGACAACACGACATTTGCATCAAATAAGCTACGATAGTGCGCTTTCACACTGTCGTGTCCCATGATTCCGTGCGCTTCGGGACCAGATACCTAAACTGTTCCGAAATGTTTTATTTTAATTGAATTGGAAGAACGTTAATAAAAGTCCTGCAGGACGCACGTCAACGCGCAGTGGGTGCCTCCCTCGCAGGGACCGACAGGAAGTACCTGGCGCCCTCTGCGCGAGCCTGCTAGGCGGCCGATTGCTGCTCTTGTAGGAGCGGGCTTCTTATAGTCTTTATCCACTCGGCGGTAGAGTCGGGCGGAGCATTTCTGCACTCCCAGAGCATGTGCGCGAGTGTCGCCGTGACCCCGCACGAGGGGCACGCATCGTCGGGGTAGACGTCCGGGTAGATGATGTGTAAGTTGGCGGGGTTTGGATAAGTATGTGTCTGTAACGAGGGCAGCGTTAGCGCCTGCGGCCTGTTCAGTTTGAGGTGCGGGGGCGGAAAGAGACGTCGTCCCAAGTAAGAGTGTTTGGTGAATTCATTGTACGTTACTGGGGCGTCCCTGTTCGCCTCCAACTCATCAAGACGCGGTTGCCCGGGGGTGACGGCGCAGTCGGTAAGCGCGTGCGCAGCGTCGTCGGCTGTCTCGATGAGGTTGGGCGGGGAGCACGTGATGCAACCCAGGTGGGCGGAAATCCAGGTGGCGTTGTGGTGTTTGAGAGTGCTCTGATCAGCACCCCGGAGGACGCTTAACGCCTGGTCGGAGACGACTCCTTTCTCGAACGCTTTGATGGCCAGTCTCGAATCGCTGAATATTGCCTTTCGCTTATCGTCGAGCATTTACCAGAGATGTGGCCACTTGATCCGCCACCTCGGGGTCACGTGTGCGTACCGTGGCGGAGTACAGAGTCCGTTACGAGGACGAGTCCGCTACCGCGGCGGAGGCTCGGTTGCGTGGGTAGGCGGCGGCGTCTACGAAAGCGACGGCGTCCGCTTTCTTGTTTATGCGTTTGAGGAACGCGGTGGCCTGGGCTAGGCGCCTGCCACGATTGCGTTCCGGATGTAAGTACATAGGCTTCATTCAAGCCCCACTTGGTGTGCTTATATATATATATATATATATATATATATATATATATATATATATATATATATATATATATATATATATGCGAAAGGTTGTGCGAAAAAAAGGTATACGCGAAATGCGAATGTCGTGGGTTCGGTTCCCACCTGCGGCAAGTTGTTTTTTCATCCACTTTAATTTCCATTAATTTATCGTTTCATTAGTTCATTTATTAGCACAAGTGATTTCCCCTATGTTGTCCTTTGTGTCAGTGTTTGTTGGCTTCTTATGGTATGAGTAATAAATATCACGCCCCTCGGTTAACCCCCGTTCTTCTCGTTGATTACATAACGAGGGTCCCGAATCCGGCAACATTGATGCCTTTAGGTAGCATATGTGGGTTTATTGACCGGTTGCCTTCACCAAGAAGATCACGTTCTCGTGGCGCCTGCGGCATGAAAGACGTTCCACGTCCGCCGCCAAGGTCGGTGAGTGGCGGCGCTGGCTAACACTCCCAGGGTTCTACTAGGACACATAAATACCCAAGAAAGTGGATGGGAAAACAGTGCCGCGGTAGCTCAATTGGTAGAGCATCGCACGCGAAATGCGAAGGTTGTGGGTTCGGTTCCCACCTGCGGCAAGTTGCTTTCATCCACTTTAATTTCCGTGAACTTATCGTTTCATTACTTCATTTATTAGTGCAAGTAATTTCCCCTATGTGGTCCTTGGTGTCAGTGTTTGTTGGCTTTTTATGATAAGACTATATATATATATATATATATATATATATATATATATAGTCTTATCATATATATATATATATATATATATATATATGTGGGTGTGTGTGTGTGTGTGTGTGTGTGTACCAAGTGGTGCTTGAATAAAATCGTATGTACATCCACGATACCATATATATAGCTGAAAAGCTGTTTTTGCACTTGCAACTGGTCAAATGCCAGAAGAAATGCACCTTTGATCACAGAAAACCTAAAATTCTAAATTAAAGGCCATAACGTCTAAAACGTACTTGTACATAATTATTAATGTATGACCATTGGATTAAGATGTCCTCATATATATTGTCACATGGTGGTGACGTTGTCGAACACAGTAGCAATACTGTGAACGATAAAACTAACTTTTAGTGGGCGAACCTGTGCCCATGTTGATAGCACAACGATAGCGGCGAACACGGTCGGCGATCAATGAAAATCTGATCAGCGGGTCAAGCGCGTTGGCTTTTATAGATCGGTCTTTGAATGTTCCAGATTAACCGCTGGGGCCCGCGTGTCTTCCACAACGTTCTACACTATTCGCGTCGCGCATAGATCCAATCAGATTACACAAGTTGCGGTGAAAGACAGTGGACGGAAACATCGATAACATTCCAGGAACTTCTTTCACACGCAGGCGCGTCCTGCGCTGTGCGATAACATTTGTTAGGCGGCGAAATGTGGTCGCCCGATAAAGTTAGGTACACGTGTCATTACGCCCTCTTAAAAAGCATCGACCCGATGCTGGAAACAAACGAAAGTAATAAACAAAAGCACTTGTAGCAAAGAAAACAACCGAAATAAGGAAGTTCGTCAGCGTCCGTAAAAGGGTTTAAGGCGCACCACGTGGACAACTTCAGATCCTGTGCGGCGCCGCTGTGAATGCGAAATGCCGTCTGGCACGACCTCATAGTCCAGATCGTCAATACGTCGGATGACCTTGTAGGGTACGAAATAGCGTCGGAGTAGTTTCTCACTGAGTCCTCGTCGGCGTATCGGGGTCCATACCCAAACACGGTCGCCGGGCTGGTGCTCGACCAAGCGTCGTTGGAAGTTGTAGTGTCGGCTGTTGGCCTTCTGCTTGTTCTTGATCCACAGGTGGGCGAGCTGTCGAGCTTCTTCGGCGCGCTGGAAATAGGTAGCGACGTCAAGATTTTCCTCGTCAGTGACGTGCTGCAGCGTGGCGTCGAGCGTCGTCGTGGGTTTCCTGCCGTAAACCACCTTGAATGGCGTGATCTGTGTTGTTTCTTGCACCGCCGTGTTGTAAGCGAATGTTACGTACGGCAGGACCGCATCCCACGTCTTGAGCTCGACGTCGACGTACATTGCAAGCATGTCGGCGAGGGTCTTGTTCAGGTGCTCCGTGAGACCATTCATCTGCGGATGGTAGGCTGTTGTCCTCCTGTGACCTGTCTGGCTGTATTGCAGAATGGCATGCATGAGCTCTGCTGTGAAAGCCGTTCCTCTGTCGGTGGTGAGGACTTCTGGAGCACCATGTCGCAGCAGGATGCTCTCGACGGAAAATTTCGCCACTTCGGCTGCGCTGCCTTTAGGTAGAGTTTTAGTTTCAGCGAAGCGGGTGAGATAGTCCATCTTCACGGCGATCCACTTATTTCCGGAAGTTGATGTCGGAAACGGTACCAGCAAGTCCATCCCGATCTGCTGAAAAGGTTGGTAAGGAGGCTTGATCGGCTGTAGTAGCCCCGCTGGCCTTGTCGGTGGTGTCTTGCGTCGCTGACAGTCTCGGCATGTCTTGACATAACGGACGACGTCGGCTGTCAGGCGCGGCCAGTAATACCTTTCTTGTATCCTCGATAGCGTCCGCGAGAAGCCGAGGTGCCCAGCGGTCGGATCGTCATGTAGGGCGCGCAGTACTTCTGGACGCAGTGGCAACGGAACAACAAGAAGGTAGTTGTCGCGGACTGGTGAGAAGTTCTTCTTCGCGAGTAGATTGTTTTCAAGCGCGAAGGAAGATAATCCGCGCCCTAGGGACAACGTCGGTGTGCCCTTCCAAATATTCGACGAAGCCTTTTAGCTCCGGGTCTGCCCGTTGCTGTTAAGCGAAGTCTTCCGCGCTTATCATTTTAAGGAATGCGTCGTCATTCTCGTCATCTTTCAAGTATTCATTTTTTCCACGAACAGTCAGAGACTGGAATAATCTCAACAGCTGTATCGTTCAAGCAGTCTCTTTGTCAGCTTTCGCGTCCCTTCTTGATGGCTGAAACATAATTGGTTATATTATAGTGACTGTCTATATGATGTATGCGTTGAGTGTTCGTCTATTTCATTTGCACATTTGATAAATGTTTTGCTTAATTTTTCTTTTATTCTTTCTTGACTGTGACCTAGGCATGTACATATATTTCGTTTGCCATTATGTTGTATTTTCTTTCATGTATTGTAACCCACCCTGCGAAAATCCCGGCGGGATTGCAGTATCAATAAATAAAAAAAAAATCTTGCGGCGGCGGGTCAATTGGGGCTCGTGTAGGCAATCGGCATCGGAGTGTTTTTGTCCGGACTTGTAGGTTACAATGATGTCGTATTCTTGTGGTCTGAGGCTCCACTGCGCCAGTCGTCCTGAAGGATCCTTTATATTCGCTAGCCAACACAACGCGTGATGGTCACTGACGACTTTGAATGGCCTGCCATATAGATAAGGGCGAAACTTAGCTGTAGCCCAAACGATGGCGAGGCATTCCTTTTCGGTCATAGAATAGTTGCCTTCCGCTTTTGACAGCGACCGGCTAGCATAAGCTATTACCTGTTCGGCTCCGTTTCTCCTCTGGACTAGAACGGCACCGAGGCCTAGGCTACTGGCGTCAGTATGGATTTCTGTATCGGCGTACTCGTCAAAGTGCGCAAGTACCGGCGGCGACTGCATGCGTCGTTTGAGTTCTTCAAATGCGTCGGACTGCGGCGTTTCCCACTTGAACTCAACATCAAATTTAGTTAGACGTGTCAACGGCCCAGCGATGCGTGAAAAGTCCTTGACAAAGCGCCTGTAGTAGGCACACATGCCAAGGAATCTACGCACTGCCTTCTTGTCGATGGGTTGCGGAAACTGTGCGATGGCAGCTGTCTTTCGCGGGTCTGGGGGGACACCAGATTTGCTGCTTACGTGACCTAGGAACAGAAGCTCATCGTAAGCGAAGCGGCACTTTTCCGGCTTCAGAGTGAGCCCTGATGACTTGATGGCCTCTAGTACTGTCGAAAGCCGCCTCAGGTGATCGTCGAAATTTCCGGCGAAGACGACGACGTCATCCAAGTAAACGAGACAGGTCTGCCACTTCAATCCTGCTAAAACCGTGTCCATCACGCGCTGGAACGTTGCAGGCGCCGAGCACAGTCCGGATGGCATAACCTTGAACTCGTAGAGGCCGTCTGGGGTGATGAAGGCCGTCTTTTCGCGATGTCTTTCGTCGATTTCTATTTGCCAATAGCCAGACTTGAGGTCCATCGACGAGAAGTATTTAGCGTTGCAGAGCCGATCCAATGCGTCGTCTATCCCTGGGAGAGGGTTTGCGTCCTTCTTCGTGATCTTGCTCAAACGACGATAATCGACGCAGAAACGTAGGGTTCCGTCCTCTTTTTTCACCAAGACTACCGGAGATGCCCGCGGGCTTTTGGACGGCTGAATGATGTCGTCGCGCAGCCTTTCGTCGTCTTGGTGCCTTATAACTTCACGTTCTCGCGTCGAAACTCGGTATGGGCTCTGGCGGAGAGATCGAGTGCACTCTTCGGTTATTGTGCGATGCTTTGCGACTGGGGTTCGTCGAAGTAGACTTCTGAGCTGTTGTTCCTTAATTGTAGGGAGACTTGGATTTATGTCGTGGTCTGGCTCGGGAACTACTGTCGTCGAGGTAGATGCGGCAGAATCCGAGAGGACAAGCGCATTGCTGTTTTCCAGAATTTCCTCGGTGTATGCGATCGTCGTGCCCTTGTTGATGAGCTTGAACTCCTTGCTGAAAAATGTGAGCAAGACTTTCGTGTTTCCTCCGTGCCGTCGAGCGATCCCTCTTGCGACGCTAATTTCATGGTCGAGCAGTAGACGTTGGTTGCCTTCGATGACGCCTTCTACGTCAGCGGGTGTTTCGGTGCCGACTGAAATAACAATGCTCGAGCGAGGCGGGATGCTCTCTTGATCTTCCAGCACACTCAAGGCGCGGTGACTAGGAAGGCTCTCCGGCGGTATCGCATAATCTTCCGACAGCATTATTGACTTCGACTTTAGGTCGATGACTGCGCCGTGATGGTTGAGGAAGTCCATGCCGAGAATGACGTCTCGTGAACACTGTTGGAGGATAACAAAGGTGACAGGGTAATTCCGGTCGTGAATGGTAATTCTTGCCGTGCACATTCCAGTCGGCGTTATGAGGTGTCCTCCAGTGGTCTGAATTTGAGGGCCTTCCCATGTAGTCTTAACTTTCTTCAACTGGGCGGCCCTGTGTCCACTCATGACGGAATAATCAGCCCCTGTGTCGACTAAGGCGGTGACTCCATGGCCGTCGAGAAGCACGTCGAGGTCGGTGGTTATTTGCCTTGCATTACAGTTCGGTCTTGGCGTCGGATCGTGACCGCGTCGCGTTGACCTGTGGCTGGTATGTGACGTCGTCAGGTCGTCTTTCGTCGTCGCATTCTTTGCTTCCAGACTTCGTCGGGACGGCGGCGTGTTGTTATCTCGTCGAGGTAGTTACTACGGCGTCTTCGTCGGCGGCGGAGGATCTTCGTCAGTTCGACGAACAGCAACCGCAGCTCCATCGGCTGCTGCTTTTAGTTTTCCGGATATGGGCTATCCGGATTTTCTTCGTAATTTTGTGTCACTAAGGTTTTTTTTTCTATTTAAGCTCGTTAGTGATTTTCATATCCCCTTGCGTCTCATACCACAAGTTAAGAGACTGGTGAGGTGTCGATCTGTCCGCAGTCAGCTGTGGAACCCTCTTTGACACGTACGTGGCCACACCATGTGCGCCTCAAAGACGGTTCCACAGCTGACTGGCAATAGGTTCTCCTGACCCTCCTTTCTAAAGAGTGTACATACTTCACCACGATGTTTTGACCGTGCATACGCACGCCAGCCATAGGCTGTGTACGTAGTTAATAATCAGATACCTAACCGTGCTTGAAAAGATGAATGATTTCTGCCAAAGAATGCAACACTGGTTGTCAGTTGTTCGAAGCAACATTGCCAAACGCTCCGTGCCTGCAAGTGCTAACCGTGATGATTGCTCCATCTGGAGACTCTTCGAAGAGCATAGCAGCAATCAACAACATGCTGCAAGAGGCTCCTAGCAGTACAGCGAGCAAGCATATGAAGGAAAGGAAGATCCAAGCCTGGTTGCGCCCCTGCTTGAGGTTGCCGTGCTGGTGCTGCGACTGTTCCTCTGATTCCTGCAGTATTAGTGCTAATAGTAAACAGTTGGTTACGAAACTGCAAACCCTATTAGGGTACTTCTTCGACGTGTACGCCGTAATTAAAGCACAGCAGGAATTTCGATAGAATGAAAGCTCATCGAGTTGCTAAGATTTATGTAATCGAAAGGCAGCAGTTCGAACATTGTCCACAAGAAGGAACAGATTCGTGTTAGTGTTGTTCCTTTCATTTCCTGTGCTCGTGATTCCACGCCTGCCTTGCAGCATCAATAATAATAACACAATGACATTGTAATGAAGAAGTCTACGCAAATTTCAAATGTTATACCGCCATCAAATTATGCAGTGCATTCATTCAAATCGACCCGCGAACCTTTGTCTGAATGTCCTTGTTTTAGTACGCTTCCGGAGAGTCTGAGTCAGATTAGGATACTTTTAGGAGTCTGAGTCAATAGGATACTTTTGTTGAACTGACTGAAAATGAGCCTTAACTAAGGAGGATATGTGTGGACAGTTTCGTGTATGCGTGTGAACGAGGCAGGGAATGGCTGGTGCTCGCGGAGGCAGCGAACGCTTTCGTCAGATTTTTATTTCCTACCTCTCGGGAGCCAAAATTGCATCAGCTGAAAGGATGTCTTAGTGAACTAGTAGTCAGTCGAGCATGCTAGAAAACTGCGATCGGGAGCACGTGATCATTGTAGACGTAGCGAAAGTTTGCAATACTATAGTAAGGGTGACAATCACAATAAGCTCTTTCGTTCTAAGAGTCCATTACCAGTGACAGTCCGTCTTCGCTAATATTGTGCACAAAATAGCGGCTGACGAGAATATGTTCTTGTGAACAGTTTTATTCCAAGAACGTTCTTTGCGAATACAGGCAGAGTTAAATAGATTAAGCAGACTTCACAAGAACTTGGCCTCGCAATTAACCACCTCACACCTTACGGCTTTGAACATTGATACAAAATAGCGTAAGCGCTTCTTCCATGATCTTACTCAAGCTTACGAACGAATGGACATCATGTGCGACCGAATTCAAAGATTTTAACTTCTAACTTCTCTCTGCCGTAGCCCAGCAACTTTTGCTAATATAATGTGCGGCATCAGAGTTTGTTGGAATATCTTCTTTCGAACAATTCAGGCTAACAGCTTTTGTTTGCCAATGCATTCCCTGCTTGCATGCGAATCGCCTAGGTTCAGCTTTAAATTTAGTGTCTCGTAATTTGCAAAAGCGTAGAGTTCCTTCTATTGTATGAACTAGCCAATCAGGGTCGAATATACTAAAACCACGACTTCATACTGCCTCACTAGCCTTATATTCGAAAAAGCCCCATTCATATGGTGTCACTAGGTCCACATCGTGTAATACTTACTTAGACTAACACAGAGGAAGCATCTGCAACCCCTGGTGGAATTGGTGCCATGTAGAAGAGTACGCATTTGGGCTGGTTGGTTCATGCTTACGAACAGTAAAACATTGCTAAACCACAGGACAGGAAGAGGGACACAGACAACAGCATTCTTTCAGCACTGTTTGTGTCCCTCTGCTTGTCCTGTTGTTTAGCGCTGTTTTACTGCCCGTGGGGTTATATAGATTCTGTCTTACTATGTAGGTGTCACTGCAAAGAAGTACGGTTTCCTATGGATGAGCATGAGTGCGCCAGTGTGTCAACATGACTGAGTTCCCTTGAGGATAAATTGACGTGAGTTTGATTAGTGTACTAGTAACTTAACGCAATAAAAAACGCACACACACACAAGAAAGGTGGAAAAAGACAAGCGCTACTCATAAATACCGAAAGGAAGAACAGAATTTTACATATATATCCTCTTGTGACGCATGCTCAAACCGAGCACTAAAACAAGGCACGTGCACATCAAAGGCGGTTGCGCAAAAAGTCAAATTTGCATCAAGTAATGACCTATTTCCTCTGTCACCGACCTTCTTCTATCCCACACCATCGAAGCCAAATGCAGGACCACGTTTTTTGCCTGCCATTTCTGGCGAAGCATATACCCTCAACATATTTGTATTCTGTTTGGATTGGTAAAGCGTTCCTGGGGACATCTGAAGGCGATTTGCAAACTCTCGAAGTCTGAACTCTGGGGCCAAGTACGACTTCAGCAAGAGTGGTTGTACGTTGTTTGCCACCATGTTAATCCAGTATGGCTAGCGAGCAGGAAGCTGCGTTTGTTGAAGCAAGTTGCCGCTCAGTTCACGGAGACAAGGTGGAGGACCATGCTAAACTTCCTTCTGAAGTCTTCAACGAATTGTTCTCCGCAGGGTAAGGTTGTGGTTGCTTTAGACCAAGTGTCGCTTCCCGAGGACGTTTCAAGGCCACTGGAAAAAGTTCCGAAGTATGCTGTTCCACCCTCCGTCTGGCCCCACAATGTCTTAGGGCTCAACGAAGATGTTTTGCAAGGTTTATCCAAGAGGACCACGACCAGTGCCTGAAGGAGCCAATTATCCGCATCTCAAGATGTCCAAGCAGAGCATAAAAAATTAGTAGGTGTAGTGAAGCTCTGCAAACATGAAGAACTCATGCTGTTGCAGTTAGATAAGGAAGGTGGTTTTGTTGTGTAGTGAGAAGGCCGGTTAAACAAAAAATGCAGGTAGGAGTGAAATGAATTGATTTCCCATTAGTAAGAGTGCCGTTAGGTCAAGTCAAGCGTCAATTAGTTCTGCAAAAGTGTAGATTTGACCACCCTTTGTTAAAGAAATCAAGAACAGCAAAGAAAGCTATTTAACTGTTTTCTTTACTTTGAAACCGCGCAAGCCCGATATTCTTCAGAGAACTATTATTAGTGAACGCAGGCTTGACAACACTGCGTTACTTTCTTCTTAAAAAGCTTAATAAGCTACATGTGAACGATCCTTTCCGTGTGAACAGTTCTTCGGAGGTTGCACAATTTGTTAATTGTAGTTATGGCATCAAGTATGGTATTTATGTTGACGTACAAGGTATATTCTACTCAATTCCTCAGAAAAACATAGTTTTCTTAAGCGAATGTATTAAGTGCAATGATGTCATCAACTGCCAGAACTCAGCAGGCTTGGAAATGAGCAGCTTTTTAAAATTACTTGAGTTTTAGCTTGCTGGGGGTTTTATTCTTTTCCAAGAGCTGCCATATCTCCAATGTCGGGCAGCGTGTGTATAGGTGCTTGTATCGCTCCTGTATTGTGCAGCATTTTTTCATCCTTTTCGACAGTTCTTTGGAGCATGGTTTAATGGGGGGGGGGACGTGTCAGCTTTTCAAGGTTTTAAGATATGTTTACGATTTTTAGTGCTTTTAAGCAATGACGGTGAGTCTAGTACTCCTGTTTTTATTTTAGTAGCTTTTATCAACCAATAACAAGGGCTTATTTATAGGTGTGAACTCTTATGCACCACAGGCCTGCAGTTATTAGACTTAAAGCTGTGTTTTGAAATGGGCCACGTCTTCTGCGCCTATCAACCGCGAGCCTTGAAGCATTTACTACCGTATGATTCCTCAGGTTCTAAGGTAGTGAAGCGAGCAGTATGTAGCCTTTGCTTGGAGTCGGCTCTGCGAAAATCACACATGCATTAAATGCGGTCTAGTTTCTCAAACCAAGCTGGATGCCTTCTGGCACCTGGTTTGCCTTCGACGGTCGTCAACTGTATAGCAGAGTCTCTACTTCAAAAAGTAAAGCTTGGGGCATAAAACGCAAGAGCAGAGGTCCAACGAGCGACGGTGAGGTTGGAGTTTATACCCGACGTGCACAATGTGGCAAACAACATTGTCAAAGGTTGCTAACCGTCATGGCGATGTTCTTTTCTTTCTGCGCCCAAGAAGCTTTCGTAGCTGAGCACTCGAGTATGGTGTGAGAGCATGCGGGGCTGCCACAATCGGCATGAGAAGCCTTTTGTTAAATGCTACAGAACTCTTGTATATGCAATTCGCTGGCAAACTAATGTGTAGCTGGACATTGGACAAATCGCGCGTTATGTGAACGACCGCTTAAGGAAACATGTGCAAAAAATAAAGAAAACGGAAGATAAGAGATGTTACAGTCCTGCAACACGTGAAGGCGAAGGCGTGCTGCGCTCTTTGTAACACGTCGAGTTACACGATTGGAGGCGTCAGACCTCTTGCAAGATTTAACGAGCCGCAGTGTGAATTAAACGTGTGGCAAGCCGTTGTATGCGAGTTTCGTCCTTCTATCTGCGTTGCCGTCTTGCATCATCACGGCGCTGCTTTCACAGTTCAACTTCGGCTTGTTTTCGACGCTTAGCTGCTGCTTCGTGCGCTCGTATAGCAGCGTCAGACTCACGCCAAAGACGCTTCACTTCGACTTTACATTGCATCCTCTCAGCAGGGCAAAGCAGCACTCGCGGCCGAACGCCTTCATCCCACCGCTTCGCACGTCGTACATCAGGGATGCGTTACTTATCGTTGACTAATGAGCTAATGAAGCAAAATGCAAAAATATCACGACATGCTACACACAAAAGTGAGCAACGTGCATTTGTTCGCGTCGTCATAGAGTGCATAGAGTTTAAGCTCCCCAGCCTAACCTTATCTGCTGTAAGACCATTATATTTATATATATATATATATATATATATATATATATATATATGTGTGTGTGTGTGTGTGTGTGTGTGTGTGTGTGTGTGTGTGTGTGTGTGTGTGTGTGCAGTTTGCGAAGAAGACACACGTCCCTACAAGCAGTGACCAACAACCGATGATTGGAAGCATCCTGCATTTCCATCGGCGGCCATTGTAAGTGGCCAGAATGAATGAAACCACGTTTATTCCGTATTAAAATGCGCGGAAGACGCTGCGGTGGAAAGGGGAGGGTTGTTATTGCAAAAGGGGGAGGGGAAGGCTGCCCCCGTTTTATTAACGAACGTCCTGGGGGCAGCAGTAAGTGGCCAGTGCCCCAGATGTGTGTGAGGAAACGGCAATGTATACGTCCATGTTAAATATAGTCAAGATGGCGGACAAAGTTTACACAATCCAAATCTGGGGTTTTACGTGCCAGAACCACGCTTCGATTATGAGCCACGCCGTATTAAGAACCTTTATTTATTTTGACCACCTGTAGTTCTTTAACCTGCACCGAACGCACAGTACACGGGCGTTTTGCCATTTCACTCCCGTCGACATGCAGCCGCGGTGGCATTAGATCTCAGGCACTCGGGTTAGTAGCGCAACACCTCAGCCACTACGCCACCACGGCGGGTGCAGCGGAGAAAGTAGTGAACATTGTTTTTACAGAGTGCGTTTCGCTTTGAACGAAGCGAAAATCTTGGCCTATATCTACGACGAAGTGCTCATATTTCACATGGAGGCCAAAGTCTTTTCTGTTACTTAGGCGGGGTGCTGGCCAATGTGCTGGGAATTTGCTTGACCACCAAGCACAATCTGCGCTGCTATACTTTTCCGGTGACAAATCGCACAGCGCAGAAGCACACACACAAATGTTTAAAGAATGGGATGACAGACCGTCTGCATTTTGCCATGGCGTCGAAGTAAGAAGCACAGACAGCGACATTTCTGTACTTTTCTGGTCAATATTTCAGTTCACACGGTTGCGGCACGCATTACTTTTTTTAAAATCCAAACGATGAAAACTGTGCGCGCACACATGGCGCGGCGTTTGCGACGTTCGAATTTTGCGCCTTTTCCAGCGCACTCCATTAGCTCCGGCCGGTGCACTGCGTTACTGCGATAAAGAAAATACCTCATCAAAGAAGCGAAGCATAAAACTTTCATACACTTGCAAATCGCAGCAATTGTTCAGCAGTAACATGATATTACAAAATTTGTTATAAAATGTTACAATTTATGATAATATAAGCGTGTACTTGTATGACTGCGCGTTTGCGCTGTTGATGCTTCGGCGCATTCCGGGAGTTTGTGCACGCCATTTGCTTGAGAGCCTCCTGCGTTTTCTGCGTTCTTTGTGTGCTTCGCCGTGACTTCTTTGGAATATTCCGGCGTGTTGCTCGCTTTTTGTGGCCTTGTTGCCTCGAAGATCGCCATGATCGCCTCCGACTCAGCGACATCAAATGTGAGTGTGTGTTTCGCATTCCCCTTGTTCTTCCATTGCGACGCGGTGAACGGAAACGCGGAAATGCGTTCAGTGCCTGTGCGTGCGTTCCGCACGCCTCTTTTCGAGTTTTCATTCCTAGTACTATCCTTCCATTGCGAGAATTGGTTGTACAGCACTAGATTTGTGGTATATAACATGTAGTTTTGTCCTGGTTTAACTTCACACTCCGCTTGCGGTGACGTAAGGCAGCTATGTGGTGCCAGCTAAAACAGGCCATGTTGTACGCCCCGACTTCTTATACGGCGTTCGAGCACCGATTGAGTTAGCCTTGTTAATGAGCGCAAAACAATGCGACATGAAACCATCCGATCTGTACTGTAATCGAAGATAATTTGTTTGCGCCACGCAATCTAGTACATGGCGTGTGAGCGGGTTTCTACCAACGAGGGGCGGTGGGATCGGCGAAATGATATTCTGTTGATCTGATCGCTACAGGATCGAGCGATCGCGCATGGCTGCTAGGCCGACGCTCGCGCGATCAGAGAACACAGAGGAGGCTATCGCGCGATAGTAATAAAAAATTTCAAGGGTGTACTTGCGATTCTATGCGATACGTGAGATACAATAGGGGTGGTGCCACAGAGTGCTGCGAAATCATCGAGTTATACGCCTCGCCAACCGCGTGTGTTTTGCGTTCCACCAGTTCGCACGCATTCAACTTCCTTTTTTGATTTTCTCAAATCGACGCCACCGAGTGTTTCGCGCAAGCGGCTTCGCGTAGATGCTCTTTGCATTCACGGAAAAGGCAGATTCCATGGCACTCCAGTTCCTACTTTACTTGGATAGAACATTCAAAATAATGTAATAGCGTGAAATTTCAGCTTTTCGCACTTTAGTAACTGATTGATTTACAAAGCTTTAAAATCAGTAAAGGAACGAGATGCCTGGGCTTATCTGCCTTGTCGTCCCACTGTGTTTCCAGGCGGCATGTATACGTTATCGGCAACATAAACATAAATAATTATCAAGGTTTCTTGGGACCATAGATGTAGCTAGTTGTGTCGAAAAGCTATTTTTGCTTTGAATCCGACCACTACACAGAGAACAGACGGAAAGGGGAGCGCATCGTTGTGAACTAAATGACTCTTTGCCAAAAGCTTGGACTAATGCTTTGTCGGTGAAGCCCTTCTGTGAAATACCTTCTTTGAGAGTAAGAAAAAATTCAGTAGTATTAGGTAGACCGGTAGCAAAAGAATGCAACACTGCAGTTTTTATATGAAGGAGCTGCCTTTAGGATGTGGCCATAACAGTTAAGTAGATGAGCAGAAATTTTTTTTTAAATAACGATAGGAATGTGAAATAAATTATTTGACCAGCTCACACTGCCATTGGCAAGAGCAGCCACACTTAAGTATTTTCAATTACTAGTAATTTGTATCCGTCCATTTATGTATGTGGTCCATGTAGCTCTTTTTATTGTTGCTTTTGATGCATCGTGGCTTCGTCTTAATACGGGCATCTTTTTTTTCATATTGCAAATGAGCTGGGAGACACCCAAACTGAAATCCTAAAGGTGAATGCTTTGGCCATCCATTCTGTAGCGTCACCATGATGAAATACAGTGATGCCGTGAAAAGATATTGCAGGAAGCAGAAAAAACATTGCTGATGCAACTGCAAGCATTTTCTCCTCCAGTGATCAATTGGTGCAGAGTGCCTTCAGTAGCAGACATGGTGCCTTTAGTCACTCAGCTGAAAGACTTTGCAACTGCACAGGGACTGGGAGTGAATTTCGGTGTCACTAGTGAACATATTACACGTACAATATGCCTTTTTCAGTGTATATGCCTGATATAAGAGGGGCGTCCGGAAACTTAGTGTGGACATTAGTGGTCTACATGAGTGCACTTCGTTCTAGTTCTACAAGAATGGAGGTATTATGACCTATGTCGTAAAGCAGTGCATTGCTAGGGGTATCAAACCAAAACAGCAGCACCCATTGAGAAAGTTGGCTGAAGAACGAGCAGTGATCGGGGCTTTCTGCATTTTAAAGGTCAAATTCCAAAAAAAAAGATTGATACCGAGCTGGACGGTGTGCAGTGCCGGTCGCCACATACTGTAGCCAACATGGCATGAATTTCCTACGCATTATGTCTCTTTAAGATATAGAAATTGCATCACTGCTCATAAAGCAATTGGAAATTGGGATGTTGAGGGGAGGTGGCAGGGCTCTCCTCTGGAGCAGCCAGTGCATGCCCTCTGCTATACTGACAATCCTACCTTAATGAGAACCACTGATGCATGGTATCCTCTTACGCAGCCAAGTGCATTCCTTGTTTTGTGTTAAGGGGACAGTAATGATCCCCTAAATCAATTTAAAATGAAAAAGCATTGTTTTAATTGTCTAATTCTGTTAACTTCTTGGTAGTTGGTTCATTATTTGAGAAAATAAAGCTCAAAGTTCGATTTTCTGAGTATCGCCGTAAAATCTTCGTGCTGACACCTCATTGCCACATCGTGGATTTCGAGTATTTTTACAAACTTGGGTTGTATTGGTTGAGTAAAAGTTCCTGACGCTTTTTATTTTGTGTACTTGGCTTTTTGGAGCACGATGAAGAACATCTTTATTTGTCACAAAAATTGCTACACCTGAACAGACATCATCAAAATCCGTGACGTCACAGCTAGCTGGTGTGGTGACTTCAAGGCAGCACTGCCACCAATCTTTCTTCTTGCTCCTTTTACAGTTTACTCAGCCTGTTGCCACAGTACTAGTGAATCTCTTGAATTGTAGGAAGGTCATTTACAGATACATATAAAATTATTTTTCTCTTTAGTGCTCTCATGCCATAGTTGCTTAGGGGCATTAGCACAGGGCCGCTAAGCGCAAGGTCACAGGATCAAACAACCGCAATTTGATGGAGGTGAAATGCAAAATTACCCATGTAACGTGCAGCCTGAGGTGGTCCAAATTAATTCGGAGTTCCCCACTATGGCGTGCCTCAAGATCAGACTGTCATTTTGCCACGTAAAACGTCAGAATTTATTTAATTTTTCTTTAGTGCTCCTTTAAGCTCTAGCATTCATTACCTTGCAAAAACTCATGCTCAAATTATTCTCCATAAAGATTTAATAAACAGTAGATATAAGTGTCTGCTTATATTTTCATTAGTGTTGACACGTGATGACTATTAGAACGGTGGCACAAACAGAAAGACATAATTGTAACACAGTGTGTGAGGGCACAATGAAGGACATCGAGGAAATGATCGACTCTCCCTAGAGGTCCCTGACATGGACATCAACTGACTGTCCGCAAACTTCTGAGTTGACTCCGTGATCTTCTGCAGCTTGTGCTTTACGAGTCGAATAATTTAATTGATGAGATAGTGGTTGGCACATACTGTCTTTGCGGCTTATGTAAATTTTATACAGTGGAGTGGAATCTCGCATATTACTTCTGGACCACAGCAAGCGAACCTGATGTGTAGTGGTAATCTTAGCAACAATCGACAGTCATGTCCCTCTTCGAGCTCCTAATGCTGCTTGCCAACACAAGCAGCAGCAGTTGCCCTATATAGCGTGAATGAGATTCATTGAAAAGTGGCATATACCCAGGGTCACATACCCAGTCACCCAAGCTGTTCTGACGGTTTATTATGAACCCACGTCCCTCAACATAGCAGCCCTATCTTTTCCCATCAGACCATGGGCTAACCGTTGACACACATGCGTGGGAAAATAGCCCCAGACATCCGACAATATGAAGTACTCTAAGAATGGCAATCGCATTAAAATGTACTAGATCTTTCGGATGCTTTCGTTTACTTATTTTTCTGGTTTGCGCTGGATTGCTCTTCTCAAACACGTGGCATCCAGACAGCATAACAGGCCAGTAAGAAGTAAAGTTGAGCGTTCCAGATTTGCAACAGGTGCTTTTGTTTTCAGTTTGCAGTAGGACTGTTGTATAAATGTGCTTAAAAGCGTTAAAACTGCTTTGCTACCATTTACCTAAACATGCATGTTCACATAGGTTGGAGGAGTGCACATTGAGAAGATTATCCTGGCACAGCTTACCATGGGGGCCTGCCATGGTCGACCAGGAAAGTTTGCAAGGGCCTTGCTTCTCCATATGTTCACAGAGGAGGAGCTTATGAGCCATTTGCGCTTTGGAAATAATACCAAGGGGCCCAAGAGGCTCTTCACCCCACCACGGTCAACGTTGTTATAGGCAAGTACCGTATATCCCCTCCATTTCATTTTTACATTCCCATTTCTTTTCTAAAATTAGTAACTTGCCTTTGCCATAACAAACGACTTTCAAGTAGCCAATGTGTGCAGTTGTGTGCTACAATAGCCTACCAGTTAGAATGTCTGTTCACATGATCCTAAGTGCCTCATGGCACCGCACTCAAATGCTTCAAAAATTTAAGTTGCCTTCATTGCCAGAAGTTTTTGGTGGCGCCACTAGATGAAATGAGCGGCATGCGCGCATTAGCAGTACTACTTGGCTGTCATTGCAATGAATAGTTGTCTGGGAAGCACGCTCCAAATCTAGTGGCATGAAGGACATGTTTAATAGCCTGAAAGTGTTATTCTAATACACGAATTGCGGAGAAGCAATGCTCAAGTGTGGTTACTGCTCAGCTGAGGAGCAGCACGTTCACCAAGTTTCAGCAATCAAAGCAGCTCTAAAGGTTCTGCGATTTACACCAATTTTAACAGACCATGTTTAATTAAAGTTGCTCCTACCTTGAAGGAGGTCCACGTGATGCCACACAGCAACCATTCAGCACAGGGAACCTGAGCTGTGTGGCTATTTTCTTTTGGTTGTTTCAATCAAAGAAACAACAGGGACAGAGTTACCAGCAGCACTTTCAACAGTACTAAGTTTAGGGGACGCTTACTCATTCTAAGCACCTAACCTATGACTCGTATTCCTTAACATGCATGTTATTACTTTCTATTCTAAGATATGAAAGAATATTTATCTGGCTTTTCCCCATATACTTCAATAAATTGAGAATAGGTGTATAAAGCTTCCTACAGACCATCGGACGTTCTGAATTTGTTGGAATTGTTTCCTGCTTCCTTACTTGACTTGCTTGTTTACATGGTTATTATGAACTATTGCTAAGTAGATTATGGGCTTAAATTTACCAAAAAGATTAATGGTATTTCCCGTCGCTCTTGTTCGCCCGTTGGGATCACATTTTAGGGAGAAATATGCCTCTCTAATATAGGAGTTATACATATATCTTTAATGGTGTGCAAATATACGAAACTTTCAAATTGAATAGTGTCCTATTCGATTTGTTCTTTGAATGGTCACTATTTCTAGATGCGAGTATTATTTAATATTTCAAAACACTCATTAAACATAAAATTTGAGGCAAAGTACGGTAAATTTTTACTTCCAATAACGTAGTATAGACATAAAACGCGAGAACTTGTACGAATAGCAAAGCAGGCTACGTTACTTAAGTAGCTGTACTTTAGAGGCTGTACAGCAATCCTTTATGGTTACTGAAGGTTCCTGTGCATGGAAGAAACTTCTTGCTGCTCCATTTGTGCTTCTAATAAACAGGTCTTCATAATATAGTATGCAATGACAGAAACTTGCTAACTTTAAGAATACTAGGATGTGAGCATCATTTTACATTAATTGTGATATCAACTGTTCGTTATGCAGAAGCTATCGAATAGTCGAGTTGCTTCTGGCATTATTCGGTTTGGTCTCAAAAATAACTATTCGTGCATGCCTAATATTTTTATTGCAGATTCAGGTTCTTCTGAGTGACAATCCGAGAAAAGAAACTGGTAAATAATTTTTTAAGTGACAATAAAGTGGCAAAACCCTTTCAGTATTTGCAGTTTTACATGTTTATTTTTCTATCCAGGATGAAGCAGCATAATTTTTTGTGTAATTAAACTTGCAAAATCTTGTGTTATTGTAAACTAGGTGTAGTGGCACTACTCTC
This sequence comes from Dermacentor variabilis, assembly GCF_050947875.1. Lineage (NCBI taxonomy): Eukaryota > Metazoa > Arthropoda > Arachnida > Ixodida > Ixodidae > Dermacentor > Dermacentor variabilis. The sequence continues at coordinate 126,969,840 of NC_134570.1, forward strand.
AAATCACTGCAATGACAGACACCAAGGGGCTAAGTGGAAAATCAGTTTGCAGAAACCCAAGGGGTGGCAGCACAATAAGAATATTTTCTAGAATTCTAAGAAAGTTTCAGCACTTCCAGTGGGATGCTAGGCAACACTTTGTTCTAAAAAGCAATGTTTTTCAAAATGTTCCGTCACAGTCACCGATGTAGGGCAGTGAACCCTAAAAGGGTTAAAGAAGTCGGTCCTCTGGCATATGGCTCTCAGAATACCGAGCATTTCTTCGTAGCTGCCACATTTTGCATGTGTCATACTAAGCGGCTTGGTGCAAAGCTCCACGCAATCCTCATTATAACAGTCATTCATTTGTTGAGGCAGAAAGCACATTTCGGAGTAAGCAGTATTTTCTTTAAGGTAGGAAGTCCTAAGTCATTGTAAGGCGTGAAGTACATTCCAATTGCATTTCAACCCATGAAACATACTTCAAATGAAGCCACACTCAATCGTACTGACATGAAAGTATTGTATTTCAAGCATGGACAAGCGCAGTGAAGTGGTGCACATTTTAATTATGAAACTTACAAGAAATAATTTTAGTTGTCAGTAGTTTAGGTTTTTTATGAACGCCGTGAAATTTTTTTCACTATTTTGTTTCTAAGCCAGCAAAGTTCACATCTTCGACATTGAGGATATATATAAATTTATTTTGCTACAGTGTATTGTTCCCATTTGCCCTTTCCTGCATTTGACACTTAGCGGAGTCCTGTGCCACGCTGAATAAATTTAAGTGGTCGTACTGTGAAGTTGTACCCGTGGAAAGTTGGAATAAAGCAAGACAAATACACAAATCGATTTCATTATACCGAGGCCATATTGCATTTCACACTTTTGCATGTGGAAGTTGCTTCTTAAAGCTCGTTATCGCTTTTGTTGTTTTTGCCGGCTTCACGTGTTGCAAATTTCCTGGTACTAACATGTCGTATGTAAAGAAATGTGGCCTCGCTTTTCGCATGGGACCACTAGCCTCTGAAGAGCCTAAGTTGGACAGCTCAAACCAAAACACAAGTGTTGTGCTTTCGTAACTCTCGGCATTTTATGTTCGTTTATGTTAGTCTCCTGAAGAGCCGAGTTCGGATTTCTCAAACGAGCATACAGATGTTTTGCCTTTCTATGTCTTTACATTTTTATGTTAATTTTATAAGTGTTAATTATGCTAGTCTCCTGAAAAGCCCACGTTGGTTTGCTCAATCCAGAATACAAGTGCATTGCTTTGTTATATTTCTCTACATTATGTTAGTTTTTGATATTGTTCCAGCAAGGATAGTGTTTCCTTATTATATATTTTAAGTACTTTCAGTCATTTCATGTCAAACAACCCAATTTTGTAAAGAATAGTTTCATTATGACAAAGCATTTCAAGTTTGTTTGATATTCAAAAGTAGGTACAATGAGAAAAGTATTGAAAAATTTGCTTTCATGCATATACCTGAGTCACTCCAGAGCAACCAACCAGCGTTTTCTTGACCATCACAGATATAGATGAAAAAAATTTGTGATGTTTGTTGAAGCGCCGAACTCTTCTCTCCATTTATTTTCCTTCACAAAAATTTTCAAGAATTTTGGCGAAAATTGATTGTTCTTGCCCAGCTAAGCTGGAAGGCACTGATACACGTTTCTTTTTAAAGGGAAATTATAATATCCAGATATTCAGACAGTGTTCCTGTGAAGAGACTGAAGTGGTGTGACTGCCAAAATTTGCAAAGCTTGAATTTGTTTCTTAAAACGTAGGGAAATACAGATGGCACAAAATAAATGTACAATCAGCCTGGTTGTCTTGGGATAGCTGCAATATATTTCAAGCCTTGGAGGTTTAGTTGATCACACAAAAACTGCAAAGTTCGAATTTTTCCCAAAAACTTCGGGTTGAAGGTGAACAAATTAGCTTTAGTGGCTGGTGCAAAAGTATGTCGCCCATTATTACATAGCCCTTACATGTCTTCTATGCATGAGACAAGTAACGAAAAGGTATAATTCTTTAAGTGCGATAAATTATTTTTATAATGTTCATTTGCGGATCACACATAAAGCATAAATATATGAATACATGTCATCTATAAAGGAAAGATTGTCAATATAATTAGCCGCAAAAACTCCTCGACAAACTGTGACTGCCCTTTTCATCATTACGAACGCAGGTGACGTCAAGCGCCACAGTCTCGACTCGTGTTTTCTTAACATGAACGCGAAAAGTGATCACCAACGACGCCTGACCACATCAGACTGAACAAATCACATATGACTTTTATAGATGAGTATGTTTCGGCTCTGAAACAGTGGTAACACGCAACACCACAAGAATTTGTTCATGCTCGTGTAGATTTTCAGTTTTAATTATGAAGGTATTTCCTACTTGCATCGTCATTGCGTTCCAAGGAGGAGTGCACAAAGTGTCCTGCATCCCGTATGTCGCGTTGCATTGCAGTGCAAGATGTCCTTTAAAATGCGTTGTATGAACAGTATCAGCGCTCTTTCTTGATTTACTGTCTACATAATAGCAGATATTTGTTTTTAAATTGCATGAAACATATCTTTTAGCACCGCAGGACTACTTCACGAATTTAACACGTACGAGGTCTGTTAGAAAAGTACTAGACCTTATTTTTTTGTGAACACCTGTTGGATATGAAACAAGCGCGCTTGCATCAGCCACGCTAGAACCTTTGTGCGCATGCGGGAATTTTTTCCCACCTGCCGATATGATAGCGTCAATCGCTGGGACGCAGCGTTTGACTGAGGTAGTGCGTAGTGCTTTCGTAAGTTTTTTATTGCAAGGAAAATAGCGGAGCGACTGGAGCAGCGCTACTGGATCAAATTTTACCAGAAACTGGGCAACAGCCAAGTAGAAACAATTCGGAAGATTCAGACGGCTTTCGGCGACTATTTTAGGAGCAGCCCACAGATTAAGGAGTGGTGCAACTGGTTTAAAGACGGCCGCATATCGGTGGAGAGCGAGCCACACTCCGGTAGGCTATCAACATGCCCAAATGACCAGTTCAGTGCCGAAGTGAACGCTGTGGTGGCGCTGAACCGTCGCGTGACTATCCTAGAAATCGCGGAAGAGGTGGGCATTAGCACTTTTTCTCCACATTCCATTATGACCGAAGATTTCGCCATGAAGAGAGTGCGGCGAAATTTGTGCCGAAGCTGCTCACGGTGGAGCAGTAGCAACTTCGTCCGGAAGTCTCACAGGACATGCTGGATTTCAGAAACAGTCACCCCACTTCATGAACACCATAATAACTGGCGACGAGCCTTGGCTGTATGGGTACGGCCCGGAAACCAAATCCCAGTCGTTACAGTGGAAGCATTCCACGTCACCAAGACCAAAGATGGCCCGCCACGTGCGCAGCAACGCCAAACTGATGCCGACTGCTATCCTTGACTTCCGCGCTGTGGTACACCACGAGTACGCACCACAGGGTCAAATAATTACCAAAAAGTACTACAAGGATGTCCTCCGTCGCCAACGTGATGCTCTGCGGCGCAAGATACTGGAATTGTCAACAGGAAATTGGCGCATCCATCACGACAATGCTCCTGCACATTCCTCGCTCTTTATTCAGACTTTTTGGGCGAAAAAACAGGCTCATGTAGTTCAACAGGCTCCTTAATCTCCTTCAACTTCTAGCTATTTCCCAAGATCAAGAAGCCATTGAAAGGAGTGTGATTTCATACAGGAGAGGACATTATGGCTGCAACGACAGCAGAGCTAAACTCCATTCATAAAGAGGCCTTCTCGGAATGCTTCCAACAATGGCAGCACCGCTGGGAGAAGTGGGTGAAGTCCCAAGGAGACTACTTCGAGAGTGATTATGTTTCCAACGCTCCAGTTATGCTAGCTTCTTTCTTCAGCCAAAGGTCGGATACTTTTCTAACAGACTTCGTAATGATATTTTATGTGCAATGGCTGTATGGATTACCCAGACCACACCAAGCACAAGGCTAGTTGCGTTAGAGCATGCGTCTCTTGACAATAAAATGCAGACCCCAACCCCAGTTCTCTACCAGCTGTGTTGCAGATAAAGCCAACTTTGTCGTCTGTATTCCAGGCCGGCAAGCTGTACGCACATCCGAGAAAAGTCGGTGCTGACAAAAATTCAAAAAATTTTTCGCATTTAAAAATAATGCCTTCTTTTTTAACTTCATACATGCATAGCAGACATGTAGAGCTATCCAATGTTGTATCACATATGTTTTGGCCCACTACTAAAACTGTTCTTAATTTGAACATAAAGCTTCTTGCAAAAGATTAGAATTTTAGTTTCTTTACCGGCGATCAGCTGAACCTTGAGAGCTTCAAATATTTTTCTGTTGCACTACGTCACCTGGGCTACCATTCTGTATTTAATCTCTGTGCTATTAATTTTTCGTTACGAAAAAAATTAACGCATGCAGTAATTTGACTCACTTTTACCGGTGCCGAAAGTACTTCAAATATTCAAATATTTTCAAAAGTGGCTATTTTGGCAGTTCCATGACTTCATGGTATTTTCACGCACACAATTTGAAGGCGTCGATTAATACAACGCACATTTGAAAAAGAATGTTGATTGATGTCCTCTAGCTCAGCTGAGTAGGAAAACTAAACTGTCACCAAAATGCTACAATATATCTGCCAAAAATCAATAAAAGTCGGTAAGGAGTTTTGAACTTTAGTAAACATATGGCAATATTTTCAGCTATATCTGTGGTGTTGAAAAAGCGCTGGTCGATTCGGCATGGAATCGCGCACCTGCAAGTGCATCTGCGCTTGCAGATCGCTTGCAAGCGCAGATGCACTTGCAAGTGATCAGAGTCGTTCAGTAAAAGCTGCATTTTACATAACTTCGTACAAATTGTTTACTGCTATGTAAAACACATGAGTAAATATTAATAGGTATAAGTCGGCTTGAATTTAAAATTCAACAAAAATGTCCGGTAAAGGCAATGATGTGGTTTTCATGTTTGCATGAAACCAGATTTTTAAAAAGTTATTTCGTTATTTTTTGTGGCAGTGAAGAGAATTGAAATGGAACGCACACAAGGAGGAACTTTGTAGTATTACAGCACATCGTTAATAGCTGTTTTTTTCATATAAAAATCTGAAGCAGTCTATATGAATAAGTCGCTTGATATGGAATGACCTGCGCAGGAACATTATGGTAGCAAACACAACTGGATCATGCAGCAGCAATGCAGCAAAATAAAGTGCTTCCATAAGCATCACTTTTGCGATTGCCATGTTTCAAAGGTACGTAATGTTTACTGAAATTGGGGCATACCATTCAACCAACAAATACGGATTGTACAAAGTGATCCATAAATAGTTTACAGGTTTTTTTAGGTTGCCTTTGCCAGGTACCATAATTATTGTTCTTGAGCAGGATTTTTCAGAGGTGGACATTACTAGCATAAGAAATGGAAACACGTCCAACGGATTCTCACGAATTTATTATTCACTTATAATATCACGGCACATTTCTGTTTGCAAATTGTAGCAAGTGAGTTTGAAAGACGTATTCACTTGAAATTATTTTTCAGGATGACACAGTTTCGGGATTTTTCATAAATGTGAGAGAAATACATGGGTATTCCAGTTACTTTTGTGCTTCAATGCATAACTGTGCGTTTTGGTAAAAAAAGGTAAGTGCAACAACAGTGCATTTCTACAGCCAGTTTGATGGCATGTGTCTTGTTTCTGGTGTAATTCTGTAAATTTATTCTAAGTGCATACACCTTGTAAAATCACAGGCTACGAATCCTAAAAAAATTATTAAGAACTGAGTTTTTGTTAATTAGCTGAATATGGTGTCTTGATTTATCATGCAAGTAATGTTTGGCACTCTGTAACTAGAGTTATGCTAGCTGCAGCACCAGTTTTTAATAAATTCCATGAAACTTAAAGATAACCACACTTCACATCAGGTCTCAGAGAGTACTGTGCGCTCAAGCGAATCGTGCCATGGTTATAGTACCACTGGCTACCTCATAGAGAAAGCAAGTACCTTTTCTGAGTTCTTATATACAGGCATGTCAGTGAGTTTGTAAATTTATTTATTTAAGTATTTATTTTTTAAGATTTATTTGTTTGGAGTAATGTTTTGCACTTGAGGGCCACACAGACTACATCTGTCAGTATTCAATTTTCTTATGGTGTCAAGCTGCAGGAAGTTTCTACTTCCTACAAACTACAAATGGTTGTACATTTACACAGATGTTTGGTTACAAATAAACAGTTCACCTAGAAAAATGTTTTTGTCTACATCAGTTTAGCACTTTTGATTTCGTGAAGGACCATTCACTTTGACAATTGAAAAAAAGTGGCATTACAGTACTGCTAGCAGCTTTACAATATGGTTTATTACAGGCGATCTATGATTGTGCTTTTAAGGCCAGGGTGATAGAGGCCTGCAATACAAAAGCGCCTGCATTTAAATTTGACCCCTATACTCTCACAGCAAACATATCAACCTGATCTAAAAGGTAACTATATGCAACATAGCTCAGCAGTATTTTCAGGAAAGTGAAGTTTTAAACAGTGCGTAATACACAGTGGGGCATAACGGTCTTTCAACATAATTTGAGTGTCGATGCTCAACAGATCTGAAACTATTTTTCGATGGGCTTTCAATGTTTACAAACAACACATTTCAAATATACTTCAAAGCGCTTTCAATTTTGAGAATGAAGACATCTTCAACAATGCCTCAATGGGTTTCTACCTTGAAATACATCATAGTTCCAACAATATGCCAATGATCTATCAAATCGAGAGGCCACAATGATGTTTCAACAATATGTCGCGGGCGAATTATCAACACTTGTCAACAATTTTCTCAATGATGTTTCAACAATTCCCCAATGTTCATTCAATGTCATTTGTTGACGTTGAACAATGATATTTAAATAACCTTTCAACACTTTTTGTAAGGGTTAAAATGACGGCAGTAGTTTTCAGGTAACTTTTATTAGTCATCTTATACTCAGCGACGAGTCATTGAGCGCATAGTGCTTTTTCGCTCGTTTGCTTACAACCTATTTAGAAAACATCATTATCAACAGCTCTTCCACCTAAAACCCTGTCAGACGAAATAATTAATCCTGCGCTGACTTCTGAATTTAGCGTTTATTGTAGTTTTTATCGACCTTCTTCAGTGCTGAAAGCAGTACGAGCAGCAGTAAATTGTTCACTGCCAAAAGTTGCACTTCTTTAGGGGATTCATGGGTTCACCTGCGGCACAGCCATAGGCACTGGCGAACTCGGGCATGTTCATCAGAGGCACTATGCAGCGGGATCGGTCTGGTGCATAGCGGACGGGTGACACGCCGTACTCATGGCACCACATCACACAGTGATTGACGAAGAACAAGCGCTCCGCCGACATGTCAAGCCCGGCAAGCGTGACGTTGGCTTGTGCTGGGGGCAACGAAGCGAACGTCGCGTACGCGATCATGGCGCCCACCAAGTCGGCCATGTTCTCGGAGTCCACCGTGTCATTCAACACCTCCTGGCGGGCACTGAATGATAGCTGCGAATGGCGGTCACGCTTAGGATTACATTTGTGCGGCAAAATATTGACGTGAATGAAGCTATTATGCGGTCTACGAAAGGCCATTTGGCTGCGTTTAGATAAATGACAGTTTGCCCGTTGTTCGTTCTTTAGCCTTGCATTTGTTTATGTGCGTCATGAGATAAGCTAACGAAAACATGTGCTCAGTTCAACTACTGTAGGACAGTCATATGCTCTGAATTTAGTTCTTCAGACTGGCGTTAATAACGTCCCTGCACACCGTTGTCGATGTCACTCTTTGTGATCCAATTTTCATGCAATTTAAGATTTCCTTAAAGCTAGTAACAGCTTCAAGAGCATGAACAGTTGCGAACGATACAGAGCTCTGTAGTTCTCACACTACTCTTAACATGTAAACGCTGTATATAACGAACGATAAAACGTTTGACTCGGAAGGTATTTCCTAACGTTGTTCTCCTTGCCTAAAGACCAAAAAATTTCTGAAGATGCAACACTGCCACAATGGCGTGGATTTACACGGAAGTCGGCAGTCCGAAGTTCTTCGTTGGCACACCACTTGCAAGATTATTGTGGTAGCGAAACAATAAGTTCGAATTACCTAAGTGCTTGAACTACTTCACGAGGCCCCACTTGGTGACGGCTCTAGATGTAGATGCGCAGTGTTCGGGCATCCTCGGTCCAATTTTAAGCATAGCCTGATGTATTGAAACCGCCACAGGCGTAGAATACTAGTCTTGTATATTTGATCTATGTAATAGAGTTATTTATTATTATTATTATTATTATTATTATTATTATTATTATTATTATTATTATTAATCTGGACACTACTATGCACATTGCGTCTGCAAGGAAGCGGCAGCGGGCTACGAGGACGATGTTTTAATTATGCCCTGAAGTTCGCTTACTTTATCTTGTGGATTCGGGGGGCGAGCGGGAGAGAAGATGGGAGCAGGAGCTCAGAACACAGTGAGGAAAGTACGGGCGCGGAGGAACGACATTTATAATAAGCGATGTTCTCTGTAGCGCATCACACTATTAAACGCACAGTCACTGGAGCTCACGACTAGCAGTAACTCTAGTTGTACCCTCTTACACTACGCACTGCAGTTAACTTGTCTTCCTTTAGCGCAAATCAGTTCGAGTATGAAGGAAAATGATAGATGACAGTAATACTTGTCAGTGTTTGTAGTCAACTATGACGAGTGTTTCTTTTCACTCGATAGCCCTATGCGTAGTTTTTCAGTGGTTCTCAAGTGTATCCCTCGCGGCAGTCTGTCGTGATGGCGGCAGGAGGATGTGATGCCGCTGAGGTGATGCAGTGACGCCGTCACCGCGATGGCCTACTGGCAGTCATACCGGCGATCGCTGCACGGAACCTACCACTTTCTTCAGCAGTCTCGCTCCGAGTCTGCTGGTGATACTGATGATTAGTACAGCATTTTTGCGCGAATATTCGGTGACCCCTTCGTAACTAGAGCCTATGGCGACCTTTTGCCTTCGGAACCATGTTAACCACCTATGATATGAAGCGCTACGATTAGACATATGTGTTTCATTGTTGGCAATGTCATGGTAATTACGTACCGGGCATGACTGTTTTTACTAACTTGTTGCTTAGATTTCAGCCGAGTGTGTAGCACTGTTTTCATCCGAGATTAATACAAGGGCATAAAAAAGTTGTTTGTGGTCCTTTCCAAGATTACACGATTTGCCCAAAAATTTTAATTATGCTTACATGCTGAGCTCGCTGTGTTTTGAAAAGCCTCCTACATCGCTGTCAGTGGCATACTTTTCTTGCGTAAAACATTTGTACCAACGTTTCAGCTTTGGTCAATAGTCTTAGCATGTGGATTCTTTTACTCTGCCTGTGGACCATGATCTTGCCTTCAATGTTGTAGTGTGTAAATTGGACTGCTCGGCTAACTCATGCCGAATACAAGCATCACTGACTTTCTCGGCTGCAAGTATCAGTACTTTCCTTCATGAAGTAGTGCATTGTGTGGATCTCTTGAAGAGCAGCGGTCGAAATACGTGAAACTTTCTGAACGGTGGTGAGAGGGTAGTCTTTCGAACAGAGATAACTACGTCTCAGCTACGTTGCCACGACATATGAGGGAAAGAAAGCCTAGAAGAGGCCCCGGCTAGCGCGGGTCAATTGGAGAGAGTGTGGCGGAAGTCACGTGGTGTTTTCCGCAGAGTAGCACTGGGACTGCTGTGCCAAACATCAACGGTGCTATAGCGACCGCGCTCCTAAAGTTCCAGGTGCCGCTCTAGGCCTCTGAAAAATTAAATGTCTTTTGGACCCGTGTGTTTCTCGCAGTACATACCATTCTTGAGACAAGGAGATTTTAGAGCGTAGTGCGAGCTTGCAAGTTTTGCTTAGGGTGTATGAATGTGTGCGTCAGTCAACAACAGAGAGTGAAGTAATCACGGCGCGGGTATTCGTCTTCTTCAATGTGCGACAGAAAAGCACAGGAGCGTGTCCGTCGGATTAAAGCTGTTAGGGAAGTTTTGTAGGCTTTCTCCTGACGTCCGTCGACATCACACACTTCCGGCGGCTCCTATTAATGCAAGTTCAAAGCTCGCCCCTGTCTGCTCCAGCGAGTTGATTGGAGGCGCAAAGAGAGGTAGCGCAGGACCATGGTTGAACATACGCCCTCTTTTGCGGGCGTATATACACCATGTATTTACGTATGTTCACCATGTTTTTTACATGATGTCGGGGCTCTTCCCATTTTATTTCTTACCTGTGTGCCATGACACAACAGACGTTAAAGAAGAAAAAGTGCATGTGTTAGGGCAGTGCGACGCGTGAAATGAGCGCCAAAGCCGCCGTTGGACTTGAACAAGACAGATTCCACGAGGACTGCTAGG